>NC_080670.1:168675079-169973579 GCF_030247195.1 Topomyia yanbarensis
TCCGCTAGTCTGTAGGCGTGACAATAGGGGGAGGGGGTTCTTTTGTTCCAATTTTACGTCAAAATGTTCCAGCTCCTGATTGGTTGATTCTGACAATTTACACCATAGGAAAAGTTACTGCAGGGATAGCGAAATAATGTATGACAGTGTTGCTATATTTATTTAAAATTATAGTAATTACTTTTGACAAATATAGTTATTTTCCTCAAATGAATAAAAATCATCAAATTGAGCAGAAATCGTGCGGCAAAGTAGAACAAAAATTTACCATGCTTTTGGCGTATATGTGGTTGATTGGCTTTAACAATATTAAGAAAGTAACCAATCCATAAGCTGGAAATTTTCAGAAAATGGGTTTATCGAACACCCATGCTAGGGGTAGATCAATTGCGATGCATTTTTTAAAAATCAATGAAATTAAATGTATTTCTTTGCATCAAAATAGAAATTTATAGTGTATTTTGCGTTGCGTGTAAGACGTCAAAATCCTACAAAAAACCATAGCACTACATTCAACAAAATAAGACGCCGATTGTTACGTCTTGTCTTAGATATTACAATAAAATGCACACAAAATCGTTAGTTATATGTTTTGGTAGCGTATGGCATACAATTTAATGTTTTGAAATAATTTCAGTCAAATGTCCACCGCAACTACATTTTTCCCCATTCGGTTGGTTCAATTTTGGTCTTTTTTAAGAGCGTCTGGAGAACTTTCGCGAATAATGCATTCGAACTTCCCAGTTAAACTCATTCCGGAACCGGTTCGGATTTCTGAATGGAGTCATTATGGATTCCAAATCAAATGCAACAACCAATTCCGACTCAGAACCGGTTGTTGCATTTGATTTGGAATCCATAATGACTCCATTCAGGATTCCAAATCAAATTCCGAATGGTTTGACCGAGTCCTAGGTAATTAAGGGTATGTTCAGCAGTGTTTTATATAGGTGTTTCAAAGTAGAACTGGAACTGAAACAATCACAGTTTTGTTTCAAAATTTAAAACTCATAAGAAGCCGTTCTATTTGTTGCTAATTTAAAAACACGTTTAGAACTGTCAGTAGAGTATTCGGCACAGCCTTTTAGACCTGATAGACCGGGGAAAATTATTTTGAGTCCAGCAACCATGGCAAGACATGAATTTTAAACTGACTAGAACACCAGCTAAAACCGCTACTAGGGACGGCAAGTTCTACTTCTAAACTTTTCAGTCTTATGTTGAAGAACTGAAATACTCCTGAATATGGCCTAAGGGAGCTTTTTTCATTTCCGATTTTTGAATTTTTCGCAGCACTTCAAAGCTAAAAATCGGATTCTCGCAAAAAACTAATAACATGTTATTGTAAAAGTAAAACAACTTGATAATGCTCTCGTAGGAAGAACTGTGCAAAATTTCAAAACAATTGGTTCAGTAGATTTTGATAATGTGGGCTGCATTTTTTCGAGTCGCCTCCGGAGGTTTACCGCAACTTGCGCTACTTTTAATATTTTGCAATGAAAATATAGGAAAACATTTTATAATTATATACATTATCTACACTATCAATTGAATTAAGTAACATTCTGACTCGTAAAAAAATATAAAGATCAGTTTTTTACCGAAAATATATTACCCTCTTCTAAACACTGACAATTTTTTCTGATTTCAAAATTGGAAAACGACCTGAGCTACCGAATTATTTTTTATAAGCTGTAACGTAGATCGCGGAAGGAAAGGGAAGGAATTGTTAGTCCGATACTTGCTTTTGCTAGAGGCCGTATATACTACTGCGCACTTCACAAGTATCACGGGAGGAGGATATTTGTTAGTAAGTATAGAAGTTGGATTCTACTTCTTCTTTATCGACGCCAGAGAAGTAACTCCACTATCTGGACGAGATATCGGATCCATCAACTCATGGACCGGGGACCAACAGCTTTACTTCCCTTCCGAAGGAAGACGTGACCACAGATTTTTTCAAATCTCAACGACCTCGGCTGGAATCGAACCCAGGCCAACTGGAATGAGTGGCGGTGACGCTTACCACTCAACCACCGGTGCCGTCAAAAAAACTGAACAAGATTTTGTTACGAGAGAATAAGCTGAACAATACCTGTTCTAACTTTTATCCAGCTAAGTTGTTTGTTGGGTACTGATATGCTGTCGGAACTGAATTATTTATATATGGAGCGAAACAACAAAAAATCACCTACATATTTTGAGAAAAAAACTACATGTTACATTCTTGTTGTCTTCCCTACACAACCAATCTCGCTAATCAATGTATGAAGCTCAACGTAAATATTTACACCAACACTAGATTAAACCATCAATCGGAAGACTGTAGCTGTTTTTCCTTAATCAGTTTATGCAATCAACCGTTACGAAATCGGGATAAATATTATGTAAACTCACTTCGACCCCATTTGGATGTTTGGCATTTTTAAACTGCCATCAGTTACACTGAATTAGTAATACACACGTTGGTATGTATGTATATCAGTTTATCCAAACAAACGCAACAACGGACCTTACACGGCAGATTCGCTCGGTGCGCTCTGCTGGACGCACTGCTCGCTGGCGTCGAGAAAAAAGCAACCATCAGCTCAATAATCAATTAAAATCAAACAAACCCCAATCCGGCGGCGTTTCGATGTCGATGGCTTACTGCCTGGCTGATCTGTTCATCAATTCGAGATGAAACGTGCTCGATTGCGCCTGAAGTCGCGATTGTGTTTACTAGTTTTTTTTAGCGGAAAAGGTTAAACATTACGGGTGGAAAAAAAACTATAAAAAAGGCCTTTAGGTGCGTCAGTCGAGCTTCGTTCTGCATAACGAACTACAAACACGATGCGTCTGTTTGTGTTGTTTCAATTAATAAAATACCAACCGGACTACATACATGTACGTAGGTCCATACTATCAAAAGTGGGAATTTTCGAGCATGCAAACATTCCTACTCTGATGCTAGAATTCAGCATTCTAGTTGCAGTCGGATTCCTCCAAGTTTGATAGCGATTACCCCGGTGGTTCTAATGCCACCCAATTCACAAATTTCCAGCTCAGTAGCTCCCCATCCAGCCGGAACGGGAATTCATACCCTCGTAGTGGCATGGCAGTGTACCTTTGCGAAACGAAATCGACCTATAGCCACAGACTTACAGACATAACACAATGAGAAAATTTTGGCCAGAAAATATTTATCCTCCAATGTACTCAGAACACTAGCTTCACCTCTAATACACAGTCCCAAACACTTATTTGCTGGTGAGTTCAATATTAATTCGTCAAAAGGGTGAAAGTGTTTTTGTAAACAAACTTGTTTCGCTCATTAGTCTGCTGCAGAGTGGAATTTCATGAAAAATATGCGTTCATGTAAATTTTTACCTTTCGTAGAAGTAATTTCAATTGTTTTCTGCTTTGAAAATATAGTAAATTAAGAGAAACCATCAAAATAAAAGTTTGTTTACAAATCTTATTCGCCCTTTTGCCAATTTAATATCGAGTTATCTCTGAGACCTTGAAGAAATACTTCACTGGTGGTCTATCCCCCACATACTTGTGCCTATGTCAGTGGTGGCATCATCACTAATGCGGCCACAGTCCCAACTAAGAATATATTTAAAATGACCGTGGAAAGCGGGCGAGCAATTGTTTTCGAGTGTTACATCTGTTATTCTGTGCGTCTCACTTTGCCGAATTATTTCCGCAAGACCTTTTCTTCGTCGCTTCACGGTCGGTGTGGTAGATTAATTTTTAATTCGATATTTTGTCACCCGGCTGGGTTCTGGAATGCATCGGTTTTGGCGGAATCTTTTCCGTACCAGCCAGTCATGTGTAGTGAACCATTGTATAATCTGAAGAACGCTGCCTGAGTAATGTCTTGCGAATGGGATGGAAGTAGATTGGTTTGTGACCTACTACTACATACATCAGCCATACAACCGCCGTTCATGCACAAGATGAAGAACTATAGAGGTGGGAACCTTTGTCGTTCTTGAGTGAGTTAGTTTCTTGCTTTCTAATTTGATGCTGATAGCCAGACTCGCGTATTTATTACCTAAACTAACCGAACTGTACAATCGGACTTGCTTCCCTAATGCTGTGATCAGTAGAAAAACTCTAGAAAGAAAACTGCGGAGACTCCATTTTGGGTCAATTGGAGTCGCGTTTAGCTGTCGAAAAAACGAATCCAATCGAACGTTGCCTATCCTTCCCAGTGAGCAAATTTTCTGGCAGAGACCGCTCTGCTAGATTTCTGTAAGTCTTGGTTTGGCAGCCCTGTCAGATTTCTGCGCGTATCCTGTCGGGTTAGTTGAGCTAGGGCGAACTCGGTTTCGCCCGCGTTTTCTAGCAAATTTTGACAGGAACCGAGTAAAACCCTGACATAACACGGACATAAACTGTGCAAAGATCCTGGCAATTCCTACCTGATAGAATTTAGCACGAATCGAGCAAAATATCTGACAAAGATGTGACAGGAAGCGTGATGAGATCTTGGCTGTACATTTCTGACTGGATTCTGGATAAAAATGAGCAGCATCGGTTGGTTTAACCGCTTCTGTCAGAAACGGTTGTTGCATTTGAGCGAATTCGTTGCCAGAATTCTCGCACAAATCGCGCAAAATGCTCGCAGAAACTCTGCCAGCATCAATTTCGCTTTGCTCAACTTTTGCTAACTTTCTGCTTGCCACGCTGACCGCGTTACCCAGGTAACCAACAAGCATTAGTGTATGCAGTAAAGTAGCGTAAAATTTGCATTCCGGATGCTTCTTGCAGTATGCTGGAATTCGTTATGCATAACTGTTGTTAATCAGCATTTGAAAAACTGTTTAAAAACTTCTTGCCAGTAAGCAGCATTCTGAGTGCACAACAGTAGTAAAAAAGCATTTTCATAGCACAGCAGTAATGTAGCCGTATATTTTGCCAAAAGCGACTTTTAAATAGCATTTAAAACGACTTAAGTGCTTATCAAGTAGCCGTTAAGACGCATTCAGCATGCTTATTGGTTACTTGGGTATAATATTGGACGTGTTGCCATACAATGCCGGGGCATACGTTGCCAAAAATGCTGTTTTTTTCTCCGCACTTCTCTTACTATAGGTTTGTTCCAGTACACGGAAGTCACTCCGGAGTAAACAGGAGCAAAAAATTTTTGCTCCTTTTTACTCCGGTTTGCTACCAGAAGAAGAAAAAAGAGAAGAAGAGAGTACAGGAGCGATTTTCGCCGGAGTACTTCCAGTTTCTCCTGGTACTGGAACAGACCTTATGAGTTTTTCTAGTGATCAGCAAGGTTTTCAGGTAAATAATTACACGATTCAACTGTCAAATGTAATGAGAGGTTTTGCCTCAGTTTTTTACTGTATTTCTGTTATACTATTGATGAACTTATCGATCAATGTGAACTAATCTATTTATACCCATTATTGGGTAGTAATGTTCAATTTCGAACGTTACTGTCTTAACGATTTTGCCCTCTAACAAAATAACGCCGTTACACAACATCGCGGAACGTAACATCAACAAAAACTACCGAACTAAACTTTTAAGAACACATCACTGATCAATCAGCACGAAATGTTTTCTCCTTCACATCTTCCTACTCGTCCGATAAAAAAACAAATGTGGGTACCCTTCTATTTAATGCACCTTGGCTCTTGGTTCATGAGGAGGGCGGTAATGTTGACGATGAGCGATTGAAAAGAATTCAAGAAGTTAATTTAAAGCGAGACGAATCCCGCGCGCGGTTTTCACCATAGATTGTAGTTACTGATTTTTTTTATTGTGCTCCTAAGATGGATCCGCTACTGCTGACGACGACGACGATGATGATAATGGCATTGATGATGATGAGAAAGACGCGGGTAATCGTTTTCAGCTGGTTGAAAATGAACAATCTAAAGCAAAAACATTCGTAGAATGGTTAAGTAAATATGTTTGCGATAGCTGATTGCCAGAGATCAAGGGGTCGCCCAATCGTTTACGTATGCCTGTTGTTTAGGAATTTATGCCTCAGATCGATTTTTTAAATTTTGTACATAAAATGTTTGATTGTATTTATGGAACATTGCAAGATGACGTCATATGAGTAAAAATGCTCGAAAAAATGACAGTTCAACGAGCTTGTTTACATGGTGTTAGAAAATTTTCGATTCCACCCAATACAAAAAACTTGGTTCGAATTCTAAGTCCATGTAAACAAGATCTCTGAACTGTCAGAAATGTGAAGTTATAGGGGAAAGAGGGTAGCAGTGGAACTATGAAAACAATACGTTTTCATAGTTCCACTGTTTCCCCTACATTTTCGTGCAATGGTATATTATGGCAATAGTTCATATTGAAGAACAATGCCTTGAAAATAATCACTTCATATTATTGGCTCGAATCAAAACTCGTCGAAATGTCAATTGACGATAGGTTCATCCGGGGTATTCGTTTGTGTTTACATTTTGCTAGCGTTACCAATTTTATTTTGTGTCCACCACCCAATGTGACTACGCCATAGCGCTTTTGCAACCAACAAATTTCGTGGAGATCGGCCGAACCACCTCCGAGATTCGCCTTCCGTTAGCTAGAACTGCAAATGCTGTTTGGCATCCATTAGAATCGGATTTTTTTTATGTGACCACACTCCATAATCCGTAACTTCGGAACCAGAAGTCGGATCGGGATGAAATTTTATAACGTAGTGGAGTGCAACACCTTTAATTTGAGAGTAAGTTTGCCATCTCAGACTGTTATTCTGAATACTCTCGACCGGGGCTTCCGGAACCGTCGTTTGTAGCCAATGCGGTCAAAGAGTGACATAGAACTACAAATCCAATTAGTTGTGCACACACCTTGAAAAAGTATTTTAGTACTTCGGAAAAAATGCTTTAATTTTAACTTCGCATTAACATGTAAAGGTAGATCGAATTCCAGCTAAATGAAATCAATAACATAGAAAAATTTAGTCATCGATTTATCCAATGGATTGCCTAATATTGCTGTCCGTGAAATGCGGTGTTGTTCCGGCTATATCACCCTAAAGTAAAGACTTACTTAATGTCTCTTATGTCCAATAGAGACATATCCGACATAACTTAATTGCTTTCCATGGCCAATATATAAAACGGGCACGTAAAATTTCAGTGCGATATATTTATTATAAAAATAAACGTTTATATTATTTACAAAATAAACCTGAAGCCAACAACACAACCACTTTGTCACGACAAAAATTTTCTACTGCACCGGAAGATGCGACCGATAAGATTTTTCGGCAGGCTTGACGATCAAGCCTGTCTATAACATCATGAAAAATCTTAAGATATTGTATAAAACTGGCAACTTTGGTTGTAAGTGGATTCATAATGAACCAAATTGAATGGTTGATGAACACAGCATGAACACTGCGTCAAATGACATTTCGACGAGTTTTGATTCGAGCTAAAAATAGGGGCCCTGTCTAATAATATAATTTGAATTCGTCTGTATCTGTATCTTAAATATTTAATATATTAAATAATGCTGAAGATTTGAATAAAGACTCGACATATTAATCATTTGTTTACCTTTACCTTTCGACCGAATACCTGTCAATAGAATTCATGTGAATCAAAATCTTTTCGAATTCTTTTTGAAGAACATTTGTATTGAATGCTTTACGCTGACGTCACAAATGAACTGAGTGCCCATTTTTGACAGTTCGCTTGTACTGTTTACATGTACTACTGAAAAATTCTTAGCGATTTTCTTCGAGCGAATCTAGTCGTCCACAATTTTTGCTAAGTCCATGTAAACAGTACAAGCGAACTGTCAAGAAAAGTGAGATTAGCTGTGCCAGTAAAGAACCTAATTTAGATGTGAATTTGTGACGTTAGCCTGTTAGCGTATTTGCAATGTTCAAATTTACTATTCTCGTGTAGGATTAGAATGTCGCTGACCTATGTATAAAAAGAAAACAAAATATATAGATGTCATTATCCAGTGATTCTGCGTTTTTATTATCGTTCTTGCTTGAGACAGAAACTAACTCAGTTTCGGACCTAACTGCTGTCAAACCGTTTGTTTGAAACTAGTTTCGAACCTATGTTACGCGTCACTGAACTGAAAACCGAGTTGGGTTGCAACCTGAAATATATTTCGGTTTCGCTCACACCACCGCTGTTTTGCAAGAACCCAACTCAGTTCCATTATAAACGTTTGTTTGAAGCAACTATCCTGGGTTAGTGTCTAAGTTCTCAATCGAAAACGACATGGAATCGGCGAAAAATCCAGCACAATTGGAAAAAATTTTGAGGAAAAACTAAAAGACTTACGAACTTCTGCTTTTGAACTCCTTAAATAAAAAGTGCGTAGTCTGCAGACTGTTCTGTAACGAGTCGTTCACATGGCGGAAGGGTGAGTTGAATAGATTTATGAATATTAGTTTTGTTCGTGCGGTCTGATATGATATGCTGGCCAGATTTGCTAGAAATATGTAATGTTTGATATGGTAAAATCTTTGTTAATGAAACGGACATTGTGTATTATAGCAAGATATCTAAATATGAAAAAGAAATTGGCTGCTCTGCCAACATCGCTAGCCGCATACAGTCAACTGTCGTCAATTATTCAGCAGGGCACAAAAAAGCAAGAAAACCAAAAATAAGAAGCCAGTTGTCTCGTCTTGTCTTAGGGCAACACGTACTGCGGCAAAAGTTGAACGCGATTCACTGAAATAAATTCCGGAACGCGGAGGTGTCGAAGCAGAGACTTGATAAGAATATTATCAGGATTACGAACCAACAGCAAACGATCCAAGTCCCCACTGGTTCTCCAAACTTCTCTAAACTTCAGTATACCCCTTGCTTAGTTATACGAGAATCAGCAGCAATTTTTGACCTTCGTAAATGCAAGTCTGTGTCGTTAAACCGAAGAAACTACCCTAGCAGCCCCCCAATGATCAACGGTTTCAACCCTAGGGGCAGATCACTTGTGATGCATTTTTAAAAATCAGCGAAATTAAATGCATTTATTTCCATCAAAATAGAAATTCATAATGTATTTTGCGTTGCGTGCAATGTTATTTGCGTTGCGTGTAAGACGTCAAAACCCTACAGAAAAACTAGCCCTACATACAACAAAACGTCGAACAAAGTGGATCAGCGTAGGACGTTTGTTAAACAAACTTTTCTGCGAGGCAGTACAAAGCTGATGCAAAAATGGAAATTAAATGCATTTTTTTTCAATTTGATGCAAATTTGTTATACATTCTCAGAGTGATCTGCCCCTAGTTTCAACCAGACACTTGAAAAGTTTATGATCAGCGAAAAAACACAAGTTTCTCTGACAGCAGTGCTGCCCGTTTTTCATCATTTGCTTTTTACTTAAACAATTGTAAACGAACATGTCAAATGGTACAAAATGCAAATCAGAGCAACCCTTTGTTTACCTTCTCATTCGATTATTACGGAGTAGTCATAAAACATTTTAACATTGGTTCAATATATATCAAAAGAATTTTATTTAGACTAGCATATGGCGCAAATAGTTAAAAAGCAAACGCTAAAGCAGCAGTTATTGACGAAAATCAACGTAAATAGAGGCTCTCATTTGCACTTTGGACCTTTTAACATTTTTGTCTAAAATGGTCCAACTAGAAATCTAGTAAAAAGTGTCCAATCGACTATACTTTTATTTTCCTGTTTGAATTTTGATGTTCGGTTTGCTTGCGGTTTTCTTTCAATTTTTCACTTTACTTTTCCTACTACTTTTGACGCCGATACTCTACATCTATGGTCTCAATCAATTTATTTATTTGAAGAACCGGAATCCTTCTCACACTCCGCTGTCTCATATTGCAACCGCGAGCACAATCAATTCCCCTTAATCGTTTCCAGATTGAAGAATATTGTTACAAATTTCACAACTCACTTGTCGGTTTCGGTGTGTGATTCATTTCCAGCCGTCAAACGGAGCGTCACTGCCGGCAGTCACATGGAAACTTTTAAATACGTGTATCCAGTTCCCCATTGGAGGCGAGCGTCAAGTGGCTACTGCAGCGGGTGATTTTCAAGTAGGTGGCGCACGACGATTCATCATCTGTTTGCGGCTTCTGCGGAATGTTGAAATTAATATTGCGATATGACACTTATTTTGGTTAAATTGCCTGTCAGTTCGCCGAGCATTTTCCTTTAAACACAAAGCCGTAAGGGGTTACGCAAATCAGTTATTCCGATTTATCGGAACATTCGAGAAGAACCCAATTCGACGTCTAACTCACTATAATCTACGTGCCCTGGAGATAACCTCTCTGATTTGCCATATGTGCTTCGCAGCCATCATCAGAACGAAAATACGTAACGAAGTAAAGTCGTGTATATACAATGACTACACTAGAGGGTGCGCATAGTGAAACGGAAACACATTCGTTGTTCGTACTGTGAGCAAGAATTCAAAATATGAATAAGAGTTTGCGGAACGAAGCTATAGTCTACTAGAAAATATTTGTTGGCAATCTGTCAAAGATTAACATGTCTTTTGTAAAGTATTGAAATTAACTAGCATGTGGTTTGTAGTGAAATTGTTCCAAAATGCTAAAACAATCGATGCATTATCTACGAATTTTAGAAAAAGTTAGTCCCGAATACAAACTTATTACCCATACATTTTGTATTTGTTAATTGCGGCCAAATGAACCATCGAAATGTGCAGTCAAATGAACATTTTAGTTAAGTAAAGAAAAGTATAGGGGGAAGCTCATCGAATTCTTTATAAAATCATAAAACATTACATTAAAATGTATAACATAACTTTCCTGAAAGTTGAGAGAGCTTGTTTACTTAGGCTGTGAACCATTTGGTGAAATTTTTAACTTTGAGTTAAAATCTGACCCTTCGAAAGTTATTTGCAAAACAACCCTACTCTGGAGCATGGTTAAAATTGACAGAGCGATAGTTAAATTTGACAGCTCGATGGTTAAAATGTTGCCCATGATGCAGAATAAAAAGGTGGAAACATTTTCTGTACCTAATTGAGGTTGTCAATATTTTTCAATACAAAATTAAGGGATAAAGATGGAAACGATAACGTGTTGTGTTAAGATTTGTTTGGGTTATTTCATGATGTGGATGTTTACTTTTCAAGGCTATGACTGTCATACTTAATGTAATAAGAAAAAAACTCATTTTCAAAATATCGATAAATGTTCACACCTCTACCATCTTGTGGTTATCGCAGCTGTCAATTCTAAATAACTATCCATATGTCAACTTTTGAAATGGTTCGCTCTCTCTGTTAAATTTTTCCATTCAAAAGAAAAGAAGACTTTCGAACTGTCAAATTTTAACTAAAGGTTAAAAAATCGCCAAATGGTTCACAGCCTTAGACTTAGAAAATATTCGATTCAACCCAGTACTTGGTTCGAGTTGTAATGCTATGTAAACAAACATACTGAGCTGTCATTTTTTCGAGCAGTTTTACTCAGATGACGTGAGCTTGCAGTATTATTATTCCTGCTGCTTGCTAGTTTTACTGTTTTGCATTCGTTAGTCTATAAGCCAGGGTGTACATACTGCATCGGGACTATAAATTTTATAATCCCTATACAGCACGTACACCCTGTCCACGGATGACATCGGTCCGCAAAACGATTTATGTGATGTCAAACATGTGACACACGGTCGTTCCCTCCTACAATGTTCCACTTTTCCGAGAGTTGTGCAGTGTTTTTGTTTAATCCTTCTTCCGAATGAATGCAATATGCTTGAATTCTCTATCTTTGTATCGCAGCAGTAGCAGGAATTCAACGTTTTACGTTGCTGGCGATCCAACCGCTCTAATTTTCCTACAGAGCATTCAAATGTTGTTAACCTTGATACACAGACACACCAAGCAAAACGCACATCTTGTTCTTCCTAATCGTTTTCATAATTGGGTGGTTTTAACATAAATTCGAAAGGAAATGTACTACACATCCCCGGCATTATTCTCATTACTCTCCGGGTTCAAAGCCCAAGTCCACCACAAAGTATGACCACACAGAATTCAACTACGCTTTCATCAACACCCTTCACACAGCACCCGAGTCCGAGGCCCACCCACAAGACAATGTTTTGCTTCTAAACATTTCACACACAGCCACACACTCTCTGTTTATCGCATTGGCTTCTGTGTGTCCTGCCGAGATGTTGTTTTCTCGTTATGTACAATATCTGCCCAACCTAATCCGGCAGCCCTGCCTGGAACTAGTAAACTAGAGCCATTATTTTCCCTCTTCGGACTGTTTCGGTACAACCTCAAAGAAAGCCACACTCATTTAGGGCCTTTCCTTCAGTTCAGGTTCCTCTATCTTCCGACCGCTTTCACCCCCCTCCCCCCTCCCCTTCGGTTCCTATAGATACTGTGCATCGTGTCATGTTGACGTTTGTTCTGAACCGCTTTTTGCCACTTACCGAATGTGCGGTTCATTCTCCTACACTCCTGTGAGGCCTGCGCTTGTTGTCCGGGGCCAATATTTGAGCAACGGACTAGGCTTAAGAAGTCGACCGAACGGGAGAGAGAGATAGAGAGGAAAAAAAGTGACCATTACATTATTTTTTACGCATCTGATTTCTCGTTTGGGCACTGTTTGTTGTGTAAAGGCCGTGATTCCAACCTCGAAGTTTTTTTTTCTGTCAGTCAGTCAGTCAGTCAGCTAGCCCTGCTAGCGCTTAAAATGCTTGCAGGGATGGGTAAATATTGAACGAATCTTCCAGCGCAGCTAGTGTTTTTTCCCTGCTTTCATCGTTCACCTCTACTACTTTCCCAGCTCGGTAAATATTTGAACGCGCCCAGCGAGGTAGCAGTTATGTTTTCTCATCTTGATAGTTTTTTTTTCTCTTCTGCGGAGATGAAAAGGACACACAGGCTTTTAAAAGGCTGCGAGTGAATGGAATTTTCTATTAGTGGAACGCAATTTAGAGTCCCCGGGTTTTTTTCCTCTCTTCTGGTTAGATTTCGAAATGGTACATCCCGTACGGAAGCGGCTATTCGTGCAGTGCAGAACCCGCGTAGAATTGGTTCAAGGATTCACCCGTCTGTTGTGCGCTTGTGTATGTAGTTGGTAATAGATAAATAAAGCCGATTAAAGCTTTTTATGGTTGGACAAATGGAACTTTTTTGAAATTGAGTCCTTTCTTGGTTTTATTTGAAGATGGAAACAAATGGAAAGATTCCTTTTCAATAGTTTTGAACGCATTCGGATGCGAAGCTTACATAAAATTGCTATAAATATGAACTTAGATAGCTTGAGTAGCGATAACGAGTTCGGTTAGTTTTATACCTTGCATCCATTAAAACTAAGATGATGAGCCAGAACACGGTCAAACCATTCGGAATTTGATTCGGAATCCTGAATGGAGTCAGTATGGATGCCAAATTAAACGCAACAACCGATCCTGAAACCGATTGAGTCGGAATCGGTTGTTGCATTTGATTTGGAATCCATACTGACTCCATTCAGAAATCCGAACCGGTTCCGGAATGAGTTTAACTGGGAAGAAGCATACACAAATATTTTAAAAAGGTATTCTATCTAGACTCGGTTGTGTCATTGGATCCGGAATACGAATTAGAACCAACCAGCATTCCGGCTGAGCTTAACTGGAAGTTTTCTAAAGTTTAACCTGAGAAATAAAAATGTTCTGGCAGCGCTCCAGCACCCCGTTGGACTCTAACAATTTCGCCACCTGGGCACCAGTTTGACGCTACGGAATGAACTTTGTTTACCTTCGACAAGTTTTGATTCGAGCCAACAACATTCAGCCGATTTTCAGCTACAGCGAATGTGAATGTCATATCGAACTGGGACCATATGAACCACATGGACCACGTCCATCAATTCTCAGTCCATCAAACGAGCGAACATCGTATTAAAACCGATTGCCATTACCGACCAAACCTCAACCCAACCCAACACAATGCACAAAAGCGAACACCGTGCGGGAACATGCCGTTCAAATGCGGAAAACTACATCACGAGTCATCCCACAAGTGTTGGTAGGAACGGCATTCGAAAGAAGGCCAACCAGCGTCTCCAAGGAACGAGGCTATAGTCGCATAACCCGCAGGCAAACAATTAGTGACAGTTACTCAACCCTATCACTAGGAAAAGATCAAACCACTCTCGTACTACAGCAGAAGATGAACGGTCCCCGGAAGCGGTTTTGAGGACCTACAATACTGAGAACAACACATTTCAGACTATCCAGGCTCAGTATCCGGACTGACGTTTTTACGTTTAAAGTGGGTAAAGGGTAATCATAAGTGCATAAGAGCTGCCAAACCAAAACCGCATGGGTCAGAAGTTTTCTGAGCCGGTGGAGAGCAGAGGATCCACCAATATTCAGTTGAAAGGCACAAAGGTAAGTGAGATTTTTCACCGATGAGGTGCCTCAAGTGGAAGTGCGTTATTCGGCTGAGTGTAAAATTCGCGACTGGGTTGACCATAAGAAAGTGCGCATTGACAATTTAAAACGGTCCCCAGATAGCGGTCATTCGAAAATTCTGGCCGGTGGCGTAACGCTGCCATTAAGGAGCTTACGGATGACTCCCGGGAGGAGGAAATGGCAGATGTATTTTCGGGCCGAACACTAGAACCCCTCTGCCCAGGAAAGGAACGCGAGAAAGTCACGATAGTGGAGCAAGAAGTCTGCACCAATATCTCCTCATGCACTTTACTTCGCTTTTCGTATTTGAGTCAACTGGCCTTTCTTTAGCTTTACAACGTTCCATCGGATCCGAACCAGCTTAATACGGAACTGTTAGTCGCCGCACGAATTATGTCCTACCCTATCAGGTGCACGATAGTCTCAGTGTACCTCCCAACCGAATTTAGATCGTGTAAGGCTGAGAGCCGAATGTCTCACGGAAACAGAAGCTAAATAGGTCATGAACTCAGCAGCTAAAGGGCTTACTGAGACAAGGCTAAATGGTGTCGTAATAGATGGAGGCGAGAACAGTCGAGAGTTAAATGGCTTAAAGGTTGAACAATTTCATGGGTCAAGTGAGACTCTGAGATAGCTGACAATAAATCGTGAGTGAAAGAAAGAGGTGCGACGAAAGCACCACAAGCACCCTTTGATGTAGTTCTGTGGGGAAGAAGGACGAAAAAGAATATAGTTTTTAATGGTTAGGCACGAAATTCAGTCGTGAGTGCCACACAGTTCCAATACACTACAGACCAGGCTTTTAAAGCTTTTTAAAACTCACTATAAAAAGGGTATTCTGAGGTCATGGATAGACAACAGCTCTCGGCGCTGCGCACAATCAATATGCTGGAATCGATGAGGTAGGGTACCCAAACGCTCCACCAGCTGGGAAAAGAGTTCCCGAGGATCCCTAATACCGAACGACTTCCACCCCATAACCCTACTTCCGTGCCTCGGGTACGCTATGAAGTGGATGGTCAATAAGGTTATGGAGTTGATGGTCATTGACCATTGCTCAACCTTCTTGGAGAAGAACCACAACATGGACGAGCGCTAGTTCGCCTTCCGCAAATGAGCGGGGACCTGGCCCCATCTTGGTACATTTCGGGCGATACTTGGTCAGGCCCTAATTGATTGCCAACATGCAGACATCGTTATTTTAGACATCGCTAAGGCATTCTGCATTGTTAGCCGAGAGGAGGTCATTCGACAGCTGTTCCGTTGAGGAGTTACCGGAATCTTGGGCGGCTGCATGAAGGAAGGAGAAGGACCGCCCTCAGCGTTAGTGGGGCGCTTATTCAGAGCAAGATGTACTACGGAATCGAAATCACAAGTAATAACTGAGACGATTTGATGACTCTATTTGCTCCTCTCTACAACTGCATGATTCGACTGGCTTCCAGTCTACAGGTAGCTTGTGTCGAGGCCGGTCTACTCCCCTTCCGGTAGGTAGCGGCCTACACATCGCCCACAACATATTTCTGGAGTACATCAGTACGGAACCTCCGCGTGTCCATCCATCCGGGACTGCCAATGGTACGAAAGTCGACCATGCACGGACACCAGCTTACTTTGAACTCTTGGTGCAGGACCCTCCCCAGAGGTAGCCTGAGCTAAGTTCTATCAATTAAAGAAAAATTGGTTCACAAACTTTTTCAGATGCGTCCAAGCTAGTCGACCAAGTTGGGGTGGGAATCGATGGATAGAAACAGGGCTCGCCTTCCGCCTTCCTTCAATCTGTTTCGTTTTCTCAGCGGAAGTCGCATCGATTAGCCTAACGCTGGCAAACAAAACAGATGGCATCCGTCATAACAACCGACTCCCTGTAGATAATCACCGCCCCGAAAACGACTACATCCTGCCACTTGTACATACAGCTATCATAAACCATTGCGACTCACCGACAACAATTTGTTGAGCTCCTGGTCGTTGTGGGATCAGCGGAAACGAAGCGGTGGGTGCTGCTTACTAAGTTGGTACCCTTCCCGGATATACTTCACTTAATTAAACAAGAAGACATTTCGCGATCTACTGTAGGAAACAATTCGGTCCCCCACAGGAGGTTTAAAGTAACCCACATGCTGAATTCACCACCCCAAAGGACTCGAACAGAGATTGCGGACTGATCACACATAGATCACCCACGAACAAACAATCTCCAGGGCCGATCAATCTGTGTGCCCAATACGCACAACAAGATTCACCGTAGAACACGTCCACGGTGAACTGCCTGGAATTCACCAACCTTTGTAGCTTCCACTTTTCATCCGAGACATCCTAGCAAATGACCCAGTGTGCCTATCTAACACACTACCATGAACACCGAACGTGCCCAATTCAATTTGGCTAGCCTGTCGCCTCACTCGGACTCAATATCGGGGCGGTTACGGAGCCTCCAGTTTGGCTGAAAGGGATACTATTTCATGCCTGCGAAGATCGCCATCGCTTGGTGGTTCGTTTGCTTTAAGGTGCGGTAGTGATGAAGGGATCTTAAACCTGCCACAAGCAGGCTTCCCATGAACATCGACAATTTTGTACCTGTGTACAAAATTTCGTGCACGCGTTCAACTTCAAACATGCTTCGTCTCGAAGTACAAGTTCTCTTCGAACATCGAACTCAAGCGAACGATGTGCAAACTCTAGTTCAAACATCCGTGTACGTACACCGGGTGCGTACACGAGAACGATTCGGACATGGCAAAAAGAGTCAGCGCTAGTGACGATGACAGTGACAAAGAGAAAACCGGTGCCACGAACCGATGTGTACGCACACCGTGTACGTACATGGGGTTCAGTTGTGCAGGCAAACATGTGCACGTGTTTAGGTACGAAATAGCGTGTTTGAGTTCGTACACGAAGTGTGGGTTTAATATGAGCACAGAACCAGAGCGAACATTGTGTGCGATGTGCATATGGGAAGATTGGCCACAAGTGGCAAGCATTAATATAGTGTTAACCATTGAAAAGTTGACTGGTTCCCCACTTCCAGTTCCTTATCGCGTGATTAAGCTGCTCAGAAATATTGACAATGTTTGGGGTGTGAAAATAGTAATTCTATTGTTTTCAAATGGAATTGATATATTGAATCTGCCTTGTCAATATTTTTATTGAAATACTCTAGTCTCGTGTAGTGTTCGGTTTTAAGAGAAATCTGGCAAAATATTCTGTACTCGTATAACTCAGCTGTCAAAAAAAGCAATCAATTAAACAGAATTGCATCATAACGGAGTTATTTTAGCTCAACACCTATACACAAAGCTGGCGCTGTTTTCAAAACAAATCCGCTACCTGCTATCGCCTTGTCGGTTTAGAAAAACGCATCGAATGTCCCCTTGCGGCTACCCTTTCAAAGCACTTTAGCTGACCTATCGCGCGTCTCTCGACACGTAACTCTTCTTTATTGACGTGCGTTGCATTCCTCAACCCCAAGCCTCGATCCAGCTACAGCTCGGTTCGGTCGTGATTCATTATCTTCTCCACTGCTTTGCGGGCGCTCTTCTACTTGGACTTCAAGCAGCGTATATTTACTTCAATTATTATGGTTTTCATCATAAACAATAAACGCAGCCGGCCACTTAGAACCAACAGATAACCTCGAGATATTGTGCTTCTTTTTAATTATTTTCTTCGCTTCGTTATCTTATTGAGAAGCGACTTCACATCGTCATCGTCGTCGGCGGCGCAGCAGCCAGCATCATCATCCCGGTTCAGCAGTAGTTAGTCACTAGTCAGCACGAACAGCAGAAGTTCAAATGCACGTACTACACCACACGTCCTTCGTCACTCCAGCGGCCATGCCGAGCCGTTTCCCTCAACCCGACGGAGCCGCGGACGAATCGCTTATCCGAAGTTCGTGCAATGAATCATAGATCTGTGTTTTGTTTGGTATTTTTCTCCACTGTCAGACGGGGGGCGCGTTCCATTTATAAACATGCGCCACCTCACTTTTATTTCCCCGTTTTTTCGACACACGCGGGACCGCGAGTCTTTGAACGTTGTAGTGGCAGCAGGCACACTGGGCGGCAGCGGCTGCGTCTCAGGGCAAGGATTTGTTGATGTATGATGGCTGGCTGACTGGTTAAACTCGCACCACGGCTGACCACTTTGTGCGAGGCAGCCACACTCAACTTACTCTGGCTGGCAGCTGGGAGCTGGCCCCCGACGAGAGACCGACCACACAAACAAAGCCCGCTCTCGAGAAGGCGGCACAGATGAAAGCGTCAATATAATGGGCCAATGATTTTTCCGCACAATCGTGATCGGACGCGTTATGAATCGGTAATTGATTTTTATCTTATTTTAGGACCTGTTGATCTGTGTTGGCCTCTCAGTCGATCGACGGTGGGGAACGGGCACTGAAAGGAAATTGGTAATTAATTTTCGATTTTTTATGACTCGCGGATTCTTGTTTGGTTCTGAGTCATGTGACAAAATAGAATCGGAAATTGCTGGTTCAGGAAAGAAATACCACATGTGACATGAAACTAATAATCCAACAAACATTTTCTGATCCCGCAACATCCAGAAGTCACCGCATCCTACGCACGTTCGGTTAATCATAATCCCCAACATCCGACCACTTAATCGTGCCTCAAATCAGTCATCCGTGATTGTCACCATTAGCCGGGAATAGAGAGCACGAACGCATGCACGTCCGCCAGGACCGACAGGGACGGATTGGGGTAGGGAAACATTGGATCCGACGATGGTAGTATATTATTTTCCTGCATTTTCAACCGAGGCAAATCCCACCAACAGATTTCCTTCGTCCTCTATCGTCTGTCTCTCGACTTCACGGATTATTTATTTCGTTAAAAGATCCATGATATATGGAAGTATGCGCACATCGTTCCATGTCGAGACCCGGAACGATGGATTCAGATTTGTTGAATGCGTATGTATGTGCGCGGTACTTCCGAGGAACTTGCTACATGTCCTATCCGTCATTGTTAGCACAGAGAGAGAGAGAGAGAGAGAGAGAGAGAGAGAGCAGGCAGACGGGGCCGGAAAAAAGACAACCAGATGTAAAACAGGCGGAAAATGAATCAATCTTTCGAATGACAATGTAGCGACGGCGGTGTTGCTAGGATGGAGGAAATTTAGTGGAATTATTTCCTAGCAGCATTCCGGATAATTGTTCACCGATCGCTTGCACGTGCTATACGTACGCAACGTGAGTTTGGGTACAGAAAAAAAACCTTTCCCCTAGGACTGCTCGGAACTATGGACGGATGAAAACAGATTTGAAAGCCACCCAGACAGTGGACGGAGTGGTTTTTTTTCATTCCCCTTTTGCCTCATGGAGTCCCATTCCGGTGCACAAGTGTCACATGTGCCACCATCAAGAGTTTGACGGTTTTTACTGTTGGCTTGCTTTTTTTCGTTTCATTCTGTCACACCGGTTTAGCGTGAACTTTTGGAGACTGCAGTACTATCATGTTTGCACTGTGGACCGCTTGAAGTAGGAACAATATCTGTCCTAATCCACCTAGTTGTATTTAAGGGACTGTTTCGCTGGTAAAATAGTCAAATCTAGAGAAAATTTTCAATAGGACGTAAGTAACAATGAGACAAGTAAGTAACAATTTGTGGTCTTTCTCTTCTGTTCATTACTCATTACGGCCATTTCAACATTTACTACTCTACTCTTTGCATAATATTCTAGTAAAAACTGTCGGCTTTCGATATGTACTGGAAAATTAGTGCAAAGTGTTGTAACGACGTCGTAATGAACGAAAGAGAAAGTAAACAAAGAGAGGCTCTCAATGTTACTTACGTCCTATTGAAAATTTTCTCTAGAAATCAGCTAATCACATTATGGATTTATTTTACACATACAAGTATCATTGCGAGGTCAATCTTTGACTATCGGTTTTTTCGTCTTTCATTTTACATTCCTTGTGCTTGAGTGGCCTTTCTTGTCCTACCGAAGCGAAAACGTACAATCTGGTGTGGATAACATGGAGGAAAGTACAAACCCGCAACATATGCAATCCCAACCAAGTGCGGAGACATAATTGCGAAAATGCACGTTTAATTAGCGCTAATTACCGCACGGATATGTTTGCGACACCACATACAACAGACAACGGAGACTATGTCAAAGTGTCATTTTGATTTCCAGCTTTCAAAATGGTGAGGAGGAAGACTAACTTCTGTGTGGGATCGGTTTCTGGGTGTTCTGAGTGTTTAAAGTTCGTTGCCCGATCCTGCGGATTAAGCTGTGCCCACTGTCTAATTATGCATGGGGACCAGGGTCGGACTTATTGTGGTGGCGAGGGGGTCATGGCTTCCCGCATATAACAATCCTTGGTAAAGTTTCTTGTAGCGTAAGACGGAATAAGAATGCCTGGCTGATTAAGGCAGTCCAGAGGTGAATCTTAAAACTACTTCCATCGTTTCGAAGCATACTGTAACACCTAATTGCAAGGAACATCAGAATAAGGTACACCAGGGCAAGTTGAAATATTGGAAACCAAAACCTACAACGGAAATGAGTATAATTGCTATGATTATATTTCTAAGCAGATAGTACTGCTAAACGCACCTTTTGACGGTCATACACGAAAACTGGACACACCTAAACGCGCTCTGTGCCTTTATGTTTACGTTTCGTCGTCCGCGAATAAAAAACCAAATCTTTCTGGAACTATTTCAACGTTAGTATCAAATAATTATTTTCGCATATTCGTACGTCAGGTAATCGTTTAATGTTTAGTGCTTGTTGTATTTACAAAATTCCATTTTCCGGGAGTTAGGTTAAGAAAGCAGTGAAGACAGATGTTCCCATTTGCTTTGCTGCGGGAGGCAACCGGCGCAAAGGCTGCCAGTGGCGTAGTAGCGGGGGGTGATTTTGGGACGAACACCCCCCCCCCGACATATTTAAAAGAAATTTGAAAAAATAAAATATGTTCTACAAAAATACACCTAATATTTTAAATGGAATTCTCAAAGTTTCATTTGCAAAAGTTATCTTGTGAGAATATTTCCTTGTGGTGCAAATTGGCTGCACACCCCGACACCTACCTGTTGACTCGTTGTGGAGGCTAGCTCAACCGCCGGGAACTACAACGAATAAAAGGCTCCTGGTATCGTGACAAAACTGGAAGCTTATTGGTTCACGAAACGGATATCGGTACCGAGAGAAATTTCGCCACATTATGTAGTCCTTGACTGACGGCGAACATGGACTGGAGAGTGTGCGAGAAGTATCCCCATAGCGACCACCATGCAACCCTGCTGCAGTATGGAGAAGGACGACCGGCAAGCTAAAGTGGAAGATGAAAATCTTTAACAAAAACCTCTTTGTTGAGTCACTTTGACGAACAGCGGAATCAAGTACGTTGGTGCGGCTGATCTAACAGGAACGATTGTGACGTTACAATGCCATGAAAACTGGAGTTATGCAGTAGACGGCATGCAGCTTGCTGGTTAAATGAGTAGCTCAGTACGCTACACGCTGCTTGTTTTAGAACCAGAAGGCGGGCTCAGAGGGCAAGATCAGAGAGTGAGAGAGGAGCGCAAGCGACGTTTCGAGAAGCTAGTGACTCTTTAAAACGGGAGATCAAGCTTAGCAAACCAAAAGCCATAAGTAGCTGTGCTGAGAAATAGACGACAATCGCTGGGACGTGTCCCCCAGTCACGGCGAGGATGAGGGCACGTCGACACCAGCTGAAATATGCCCGGGTAAGCTAAAGATAGTCGTTGAGGGTCTCTTCCCGAAGCACGATTCAACTACCTGGCAACGACACCGTACGGCGAAGAAGAAGGAGGTAACACAGCCGAGTGGCAAGTGACTAACAACGTGCTCAAAGAACCGTCGATGTGACTAAAATAAAAAAAAACACGTTCCGGATGGAATACCAACCGTAGTGCTGACAGCTGCGATCCTGGCATATCCGAACATGTTCAGGATGCTACTGCTGAAGTCTTTAGATGATGGAAATTTCCCCGAAATGAGGAAGGTACAGAAGCTGATGTTGCTGCCAATGTCAGGGGAGTGCCCGGGCCATCCAGCCTCGTATAGACCAATGCCGCAGCGCTGCACAGAAGAATGACCCAGATCCTGAAGAGCTACTTCCAGAGTAGAGAAGTACTGTACCAGACGAACAAAGGGCAGAAGGCAATGCGAGTCGCAGCGGGCGTTCCTCAGGGCTCCATTCTCTATACAACTCAACGAGATGTGCGATGGGGTTTTAAGACTGCGGCTCTCCGGAAAAGCGAAAATCGTGTGTTTCGTGGACGACGTGTCACTAACGGTGATGAGTGAGATGCGATTGAGAGCTGCATGGACGCAGTCAAGCTGCAAATAGCCCACCAAAAGACGGATGTGTTGTTGGTCAGCAACTGCAAAGCGGTTCAGCAGATACAGATCACCGTCGAAGGGCATGTGATCGCATCGAAGCGTGCACTGAAGCAATTGGGAGTGATAATCGACGACTGGTTGAGCTTTAACAACCACATTGATTCCACCTACGAAATGTCGGTCTATTAACTAGTGTTTCGCCATCGATACTGAGGTATGGGGTTCCTGTCTGGGGTGCGGCGCTGAAAACCAAGTGTAACCGCGAAAAGCTGAATAGCATGTTCCGGCTGGTGGTCGTACGAGTTGCGATTGCGTAGCGGAGGCAGTATGCGTTATCGCCAAGATGATCCCCATCTGCATCGCCCTGGCGGAGGATATCAAGTGCTACAATCAACGAAATGTCAAAAACGAGAGGAAGATTATGAGAGTCGATTCGATGGAAATGTGGCAGCTGGAATTGGACAATACGGAGAAAAGAAAGTGGACCTACTGGCTCATCCAAGCCTGTCGACGTGGGTCAATAAAAAGCACGGAGAGATTACCTTCCACCTGAAACAGCTCCTATCAAGCCACGGCTGCTTCAGGAAGTATTTTCATAGGTTCGGGTACACAACGTCACCACTGTGTGAGAACGTCGCGGAGACACCGGAGCATGTGGTCTTTTAATGTTTCAGGATTGATGTGACGTGCAGGGAGCTACTTAAAGCGGGAGAACTGGATATCAACCCGGATAATGTAGCCTACAGAATGACAAGCGACGTAAAGAGGTGGAATGCAGTAAACAGAGCTATGATGTAGATCATGACCTTTTTATAGCGGAAACGGCGTGATGAACATCGAGCAACGGTTTCGCAATCACTACCAGGGAACTCTCCGCAGGAATAAGCTAGATCCACCGCCGAATACTAGTCGAGTAGACTGAAACAGAGCACTGAGTATGAATCATCGAAACGCCAGCGAACCTGACGTCACGTCCAGAATCGCCGGACCGACCACGGCACCCCACCGATAGAAAAATAGCGAAAACCAAAGAAGAATCGATATTGGGAGAACTTTTTTCGTCAGGGAACTCTCCGTCAACGTAAGCTAGATTCACCGCTAGGAACTAGACTGAGTAGACCGTGACGAGTCACCACCAGGCGCGGGTCATCGGGGCACCAGTGAATCGGACGCCCTATTTCACCGCAATCGCAAAACTGACCTCGGCATCTAGCGGATTGGCTCGGTTTCGGGAGAACTTCTATCGCCGGTGAACTCTCTGTTGGAGTAGGTCAGGTCCATCGTCGGAGACTATACCGAGTAGTTCGTGAACATGTCGAGGAGCTGAATGGCTCATCAAGGAAGTACTTCTAAATGGCCCAAGAAATGAACTAAAGGCGATTAATGGCACCGGTCACGGAACTAAAGGGCGCAAGAAGTTGTGGTAGTGAAACCAAATAAGAATCGGTATCGGGAGAACTTCTTTCGCCGAAGAACTCTCCGTCAGCGTACAGCCAGATTCACCGCCGGGAACTAGACTGCGTAGACCGCGACGAGACACCAACAGTTGCGCCGGGGCTCCAGCAAACCGGACGACCTACTCTACTGGAATCGTCGAACTGACCTCGGCACCTGGCTGGTTGGATTGCTTTCAAACTTCTTTCATCGGGGAACTCTTCGTCGGAGTAGACTAGATCCATCGTCGGGGACTAAACCGAATAGTTCGCTAACCAAGCGGAAGCTCAAAGAAGAAGTGGTACTAAATGGCACAAGGGAACTGAAGGGCTCAGTATATTAGACAGTCTGAAGTTTGCCGCCCAAATTGTCCTCGTAGAGGAAGAGCACTAATTCTAGACCCACAGCTAGCTTTCCTACTACTATACCGAAATTTCCACGTTGTGTGGAGGGTCGAAAACTAGTAGTATGTCGACGGTGGGTGCTGTAACCCTACTGAAAGAACTAGTTGGATAGGAGTGTGTGCTGTGCACAAAAAAAATCTCTTCCCGAAGTAATGCCGTAAGGTAATGCCGCGCCGGGGAGGAATCAGGGTCCGTGCAAGATTAGTTGTATTAGCGGGTCGGGTTGTTGGTTTTTACACATTTTTTTTCTTTCTCAGAATGTTTTTGAAATTTTTTTCATATATATGCAAAAAAATCATGCCCCCCCCCCAAAATATTTTCTTACTACGCTGCTGGTGACAGCAAATGCTCTAGTCAAGCAAGCAGTTCTTTAACGAACTAGACGATAATGTGAAGATAAAAGTTATTCTCGCCGATGGTTCCGTAACCACGTCAGCTGGTGTTGGTAAAGGATTGGTGTGTTGGCGGTTTTGGAAAGTGGGTTACTAACAGTGCGTAAACTAACCCAAAATTCGAAGCATTGCGGTTCAGTTTTGTGAATGATAAAAGAAAAGTTGTCTCTTCGGATGTGTTGTTCGGGAATTTGTATATCCTGAAAGCGGCAGAGAACGCGCTACTGAGCAAGGAAGCTCGGCATTTACCGGACTGTCAGCATACCTAGCATCACCGGTGTGTTCCACCGGGATCCATCAGTGCTAAATCGCATTCAGGAGGAGAACCTTGCGAGGGATTCAGAATGCACGATCGCGGGATCAGGCATGTATGCGAGCATTGCCTAGCACAGTGATTCTCAACCTGGAGTCCGCGGACCTCAAGGTTCCTTGCTTCCTAACAAACTGAAAATAACATATTGATAACTTATAAAATCGATGTTTATCCGTGGAGGTTCGCAGCAATCCAGGATGATTTCTAAGGGGTCCGTGGTACGAAAAAGGTCGAGAACCGCTGGCCTAGCAGATAAATTAGCAGGACTAATTTTTCCAAAAGTAGCACATACGTTCTAATGGTGGTGGTGAAAACCCAATAAAGAGTTATTTATTTATTTATTTATTCTTATTTTCATCTGACCTGTGTTGGTCTACATGAAATGTTTCTAGAATGGGAAAAGCCCATTTCAGGATATGCTTCAGAAGCAATCCTCAAATGGGCGTAAAAACCCATCATCTTTTCAAATTTTTCACAGTTGATTACAATGATTTTACACTACAATTAAACGTAATCACATAGTACACAAAAATTACAAATATTACAAAATTACAAATATTACAAAAATGGAATCTTAAAATCTAAGTCAACCTTCTTAGTCTATTTTTGAAAACATCACAAGATACAGAAAAGTCAAAATGGTCATAAACACTATTAAAAACATTACACATCGCCCTAATGGGTTCGTTCTGACCGTACTCTGTGCGCTGAAATTCCAGTCTTAAGAAGTTATGCGATCTGAGATTTCTAGGGGGCACATAGATATTTATTTGTGAGAGAATATCTGGAGCATCTATTTGGCCAGTTAATATCTTCCCAACAAATACTGCTCTAAATGTGTTCCGCCTTTTGGCTAGGGTTTCCATATCGAGCAGACGACAGCGATCGATGTACGGTGGTAGCTCTGCTGGGTTACGCCATGGGAGAGTTCTAAGAGCAAAACGGAGGAATCTTGCCTGCACTGCTTCTATTCGGTTGATCCAAATGTTCGTATAAGGACACCAACTGACCGGGAAAGGTCGCTGCCATAACATACAAGTTCCTTAGAAAACAGGTGAACATCGTTGATGGAATCAGGCTGGTTGCCTCCGTCGACAAGCTGCAATTGTGGATCTAATTTAAGGTGCGCAGTATCGTGAGTAGCTTCGGGAGGACATATACCCTCCTTAGCTTTACCTGACCGGGAAAGGTCGCTGCCATAGCATACAAGTTCCTTAGAAAACAGATGAACGTCGTTAATGGAATCGGCCTGATTGCATCCGTCGACAAGCTGCAATTGTGGATCTAATTTAAGGTGCGCAGTATCTTGAGTAGCTTCGGGAGGACATATACCCTCCTTAGCTTTACCTGACCGGGAAAGGTCGCTGCCATAGCATACAAGTTCCTTAGAAAACAGATGAACGTCGTTGATGGAATCAGGCTGGTTGCCTCCGTCGACAAGCTGCAATTGTGGATCTAATTTAAGGTGCGCAGTATCGTGAGTAGCTTCGGGAGGACATATACCCTCCTTAGCTTTACCTGACCGGGAAAGGTCGCTGCCATAGCATACAAGTTCCTTAGAAAACAGATGAACGTCGTTGATGGAATCGGCCTGATTGCATCCGTCGACAAGCTGCAATTGTGGATCTAATTTAAGGTGCGCAGTATCTTGAGTAGCTTCGGGAGGACATATACCCTCCTTAGCTTTACCTGACCGGGAAATGTCGCTGCCATAACACACAAGTTCCGTGGAGAGCAGGTGAACGTAGTTGAAGGAATCGGGCTGATTGCACCCGTCGGTAAGATGCAATTGTGGATCTGGACAGATGAGGTCGCCATCGTTGCTGCTTCGTTGTTCTAACCAAGATTCATTCTCCGATGGCGTCGCTGCCACAGAAGAAACATGGTTGCTGTGGTTGATTTGTCGTTTGACCGGAGGAATTATTTCACGAACAACGAAACCGGTTTCACGGTGTTGTGTTAGTTGCTAGGTGTTGTAGTCAATGATTCGACGTGACTGCCGAAGACGAGTTTGGTACAGTGGACACTCAGAGCTCCAGGAGGCATGATCTACTTGTATTTGGTCAGCATCAGTTCTCGCAGTATTGGCATTGTGGCAGTTTATGCACTTTCGGAAGTTTGAAACACATTCTTCAGACTTGTGTCCTTCGGCACAAATTGGACAGCATAGGGGCTTCGTGCATGCTTCAGCTTTATGGCCGTACTCAGAACACCGAAAGCAGCGAAACACGTTGACACATTCAGTAATTTTGCAGCGCATCCAACCTAAGTTGACACGTTGCAGCTTTATCAGTTCTTCGAAGGTTTTGGCATCGGTTTCAAGAACAGCAGACATAGGATTGTCTGTGTGTTTTTCGTTTCGCACAACTCGTATCACCGTTAGGTTAGCAGACTCCGAAAGATTGTTTTGCTTTACCAATTTTTCCACGAAATTCTCCGCAGTGATATCGTCAGTGAAACCAGCAATTTTTACTCTGGGTTTTAGAGCTTTTTTAACGTCAGCATCGTACTTTCCAGACAGATTTGCTTTTACTGAACTAAGCAGTTTAAGCGCTGATTCTTGGGAATCGCATCTAACCGTTGCTTCACCGTTGGATCGGAAAAAGGTTTCTTTAACACCCAACATAACAGGGTCGAGCTTGCTTTGGATGTCTTTCTTTGTTACAGTCGCGTCTTGGTGCTCAGTAGGTCTAATGACTACTGTTCGCTCTCGCTTTACTATTGCATTAGACTTCACTGAGAGTGTTTCTGCACTGTTCTGGGCGGGTACACTCTTGGGGGTGTTCTCGTTGGAAACTTTATCACTTCTAGGGGGAACAGTTAGACATCGACGTTTACCCGACCGCAGTTGGCCTATTTCCAAAATATCGCTGCCATTAGGATTGGACTGTTTATGCACCGGACAATCGCCAGCAGATATCATGGGACTTTTCCTTTTTCTGTTTGATGCTGGGTCGCTCACACAAGCTTGAACGACATTTGCGTATGACAAGGTATTTGTATTTTCACTGGTATTCAAATTCACGAGCGATTGCTTCATAAGCTGGAGAAAGTCCGAAAGTTGTTGCTTGATGTTGTTCTCGATTTTGCCCACACACTCATTCACTAACTTGTGTGTCAGCTCATGTTGTGCCTTCTGCAATTCAGAAACCGCGTTCTGCAGTTCCCCACACTTTTTCAGCACATCATTCAAGCAAGACTGTTTTTTACGACAGTCAAAGCAAACATATCGTAATGCATTATTGCTTTTCAGGGCACTTGCACTGGCGGTATTCAGATCGGCACATTTTTCATGCAGGATATGATCGCAGCCGCCGAAACAGTAAACACGATCATTCACTGATGAAATTTTATTCGCACACGCACTGCATAGAACAGTGGTCATGATATCGCTATCGGTGCTTCACACTCTTCTCTGCTCCGCCCCGAGACGGGCTAACGAAGCAAACCAAACAACTAATCACTGGTTGGCTATTGTTTTACCGGACCAACAGATAATGCAAATGTGTTTTTCACTTCAGATTGCGTAGATAACCGTCGATTCTTCAAGCAAACTATTTCACCAGAGAGAACACTTTTTCACACATCCGCTGGTAAAGTTTCGCGGCGAAAATTACTATTTATCACGAATAAATGAGGGTTTAATTTCAACGCAACGGATCACATCACCATCACACACAGTTATTCATATTATATACTATCATATAGTTGAAGGAGTTCTAGAGGCGAGAGGGCATCCAGGTTCAGTTCAGGATACCAAGGTGAATGCTATTGGATGACTACATACGGGTAACGTGCCATTTCAGCCAATATATTCTGGTTCCTGATCCTATTGCATGCAGAGCTACCCCAGAAATATTGGAGCGTGGCCATCACGACCGCTAATTCTTTCCTAAACCGGCTGCCATCGCAATCTGTCTAGTGGACGCCTTTTGAGAAATGGTTCGGTGCCCAGGCTTCGTTGAAGAACCTTCGAGTGTTTAGGACCCCAGAGTATGTCCACGTCCCCGACGTAAAACGAGGCAACAGATTCGTAAGCTGTTGTTTCAGAAGTTAGAAAGAATGATGAAATAAAAATATGCCGCATTGGCTAGATTTATGGCGCGGATAATGGATCGCTAAGTTAGCGCAGTTCAGTCTCTGTTTACAATGAACTGTCTGATCCGAAGTTTTACGAACCGGAAGAAGTAGAAGAGGCTGTCGGTAGACAGCTGCAGACTCCGAAGCGAAGCACGCGTGGAGCTCTTCCGAAGTCGTTCGACGATTACGAGGTGAATATAACTATATCAGTTGAAGGTGAGCCCGAAACCTATGAAGAGGCAGTGGACAGTTCCGTGCAAGACCTGTGGAAAGCCGTAATGTTTGAAGAATTTGATTCGTTGATGCGGAATGAGGTGTGGTCTTATGCTTATGCGGTCGGCCATAAAAAGAACGAGGATAGTTCCGGAAACGTTTCTAAATTCAAAGCTTGCCTTGTAACTCACGATTTTGCCGCTTTTCGGTGTTGATTACTACGCTGTATTCGCACCTGCTGCTAGTCAGATAACGCTGCGGATTCTGTTGACAGGACAGTAGCAAGATGGTTGTACGTCATCTAGACGTGAAGTCAGCGTTACTCTACGAGGAACTAGCGGACGAAATCTATATGCAACAGCCGAAGGGATTCGTCGTTAAAGGGCAAGAGAAACTTGTTCGCCGGCTGAAACATAGTTTTCATGGTTTAAAACAAGCTGCGAGGGTTTTGAGCTGTTTGAAGGACTTGGGTTTCGATCAGTCGATCATTGTTTGTACGTCAAGTGGTCGCCAGGAGGAGGTCACGTCTACCTAATGTTGTATGTCGATGACATTATCTTTGCCGTTATGACCGAAAAGCAAGTTACTACTGTTGAAAACGCTCTGTGGAAGAAGCTAACGCTGTCACCGTTGGAACAGATTGGTCACTTTCTCGGTATCCGAGCTACGAAGGATAAGAATGTCTCGATCAAGAAAACTATTTCAAAAGAGTTGCTTCGCGATTCGGTCTCGATCAAGGCAAAGATTCCTGCGTGCCAATCGGTGTTGGCGACAAGAGGAGCCGTTGAGGAACATATAGAGCTCGCAGACAATGTTCGTTACCGAATCCTTTCAAGAGCATTTCTTTACGTCGCAGTCAATACCCGTCCGGACGTAGAAGCAAATATATCGCTATTGTACAGGAATACCAGTCAGCCGACAGAGATAGATTGGGGATAACTGAAGCGTGTGGTCAAATACCTCATGAAGACAAGTAGTAGTAAGCTGCGGTTTGAATGCGGACCGTGGTAAACAGTAATGCTTGACCGGATACTGTGATGCTGATTGGAACGCTGACAGGACCGACCGCAAGTCCAATACATACAGGATATCTATTCTTTCTTGTAGTCCATTGTAGTTCATCGCGTTGAATCATCCTGTCGACGTCAGCATGTTCGTACACATGGCACGGCTCATGGTTCACGAGTATGCGGCTTTCCCCGTTCTCCATTGAGCCACCAAGTAGTAAGCAAAGAATTCTTCTCTTAAACATACCAAGTACTCGATAGTTTATCTTCTCCAGCGACCACGCTCCATGGCTGTATAGAGCAACTGAAGAATTAGCGATTTATATAGAGCAAAATTTGAGGGCGTTCGGGACTTCTGCTGACTTAAAAACCGTAGAGAGTCGTACTCGCAGAGGTGGGATATATTAACTCGTTGACAACCATCAATTTCCACCTCGGTATCACCAACGTTCGAACCGTTTCGGTCTCTCCCATTGTCCATGTCTTATCGAAGTTTGTAGTTAGTTCAATCTCCAAAGTATCCGCTTTAAACGACACAAACTTCTGTTCTACTCGGCTATTGACTCCTATGACGTTGATGTTATTCGCGAAGCTAAGAAGCATGTGAGATCTCTTGATGATACTTCCATTTATTTTCACACCAGATATTCGATCACTATGTTGAGCATTTTCGAAAGAGTAATAAATTAGTTGAATTCAACTCCGACTATTCTGACGCTTGATTTTAACCGATCCAGCGTTCCGTTCCGCATCACTGAATCGTACGCAGCTTTGAAATTCACAAACTCATTGTAATTTCGCGTGTTGTATTCCCGGAATCCATCCAGCATTTGTCAAAGGGTAATGTGGTCTTTCGTTGATAGTCCTCCTCGAAACCCGCTTTGGTATTCATCGATAAAGGTTTAGGCCGAACTGCTAAACAGAACACGGAACTGAACCTTAAAAACCGTATTGAGGATCGTTATTCCACGATAGTTATTACACTCAAGTTTATTGCCGTTAAAGCAGTTGAAGTTGCGAGTTTCCGTGAAATATAGCTTTGTGAGGACGTTCTCTAATTAAATCATATATCCATTTGTGACAAACCTATTTCATTGGAGTCCAATAAATTTGTTCCTTCAGGTTGTGGGATTATGATGGCTCAAATAATAACTGACATTACCTACTCCTAATATTTTTAACTATCTCGGTTAAATCCTCGAAAAATAATCCAACTTATAAACCGACTTCATCCTGCAACTCTTCCGGAAAAGGAGCACATAGCATTAATAAATGTGAAAACCACACGACAATCCACCTCCCCCACCAACTGCCTCAATCTACCACTCTGACACCGCCCCGGTTCTAATAGCTAAACACCATTAACCTAAATTAAACGGAAAATGTGATGTTTGTTCAGTTCACACATCCACCTGAGCAGGTTTTTGTAGGTAGAGGACCACCAGCAGCCGAAAGTCGACCGAGCATGAAACAACAAATCCTCGACCTATGCTTCGGTAGCTCTGTAAATTTTGTTCCCCTCAATTTCCAAACGTTTGGCTACCCTCAACGGCAGCTGAGAGAGCAGGTCTTTTTATCGCCTTTTTGATAGCGATGAGAAGTCGTCGGGCCAGGGTAATCTCACCTGGTACAAAATGAAAGGAAAATAAAGTCGAAATTAATTTAATTTCATGAAATATGTATCAAAAACACCGGTAATGTTTGGCTGGATGCCTATAAAAACAATCGAGCATGTTTGTCCCCATCCGAAATCAGGTCCATCAGCCAGAAAAACCAGACCATGTCGGATGTGTGATACGTTCGGAAAGCAGAGACTCTCAAGCAGGTCACAGCAAATATCCATCCAAAAATCGCATCGGTTTCCGGAGTTTGTCATATACCGACTGTCTCATCCTTACCGTGTCGACGAGAGTATCTACCGAAACGACGCCACACTTATCACGTTTTATGACTATTCTGACTTTTTATTCACCACACCAGCCACACCCCGAAAACCCCCGTTGATTCCTACGTATCTCGTGTGCAGTGCAAGGTGTGTTTGTTGTTTTTCTTTCCCCCGCTGCTGCTTCCTGCAAGCTCGATCTATCCTTTCTGTCACCCGTGCCGGTTTCCGATTCGTTGCGTTGCTGCCTAGCCTCTTTCCATAGATTCTATAGACGATGGAACGAACGATGATGACGGGGGGATCGTTCTACTTGTTGCAAAACATGGTTTCGAAATTAAATTTATGACACTTCTGCACAGCAGGAGTTTCTGGGGTTTCCGTTCTCGTTCCCGTTCGCTTTCTTCAGTGGTTTATTTTTCTTTTCTGCTCGGGTTACGGGTGCGTTATTTGGCTTATATTGACTATCGATGGTTGGATGTGTTGGTGTTTGTAGACGTTCTGATTAATTGCATTGTGTAACACAATTTGTATAACCACATTCGTTTCCATCCTAGGGGCAGATCACTCTAGAAATGTATAACAAATTTGCATCAAATTAGAAAAAATGCATTTAATTTCCATTTTTGCATCAACTTTGCACTCCCTCGCAGAAAATTTTGTTTAACAAACGTTCTACGCTGATTCACTTTGTTCGACGTTTCTTTGAATGTAGGGCTGATTTTTTGTAGGGTTTTGACGTCTTACGTGCAATGCAAAATACATTGCACGCAACGCAAAATACATTACGAATTTCTATTTTGATGGAAAGAAATGCATTTAATTTAGCTGATTTTTAAAAATGCATCACAAGTGATCTGCCCCTAGTTTCCATCCAATTTAAAAATAATATAAACAGTTTAATTTTTCTTTCGATTAGAACGAAGCTATTTTGTGATATCTTTAGGCAGCTTTTTTATGTGCAAATCTGTGTTAAGGAAAACGACGCGGTGTCCGACAAAATCGCCAATTCGATCCAACGTCAAACGGATCAGATCAACGAAAGATGTTTGTCGGACGGGTTTTTCTGTTCGGAGAAGCAGAGCTAAACAAACTTGTTAACAAAACTTTCCGCTGAATTGTCAAAAATATCTTCGTGGATGACCTAATTAAAGGGTCCCGAGTGTAAGTACTGAAATTGCCTCTAAATCGCATTCGCAAATTGCACTTGATTCTAGTGGCAATTAGCACAGGCGAGTAGAGTGAAACGTCAAAATATTTAATTCGCCTCACAGTGTTCGCCCACCTCTTTTTACTGGGATGGAGTTTCACAGCAACCCATATTTCTCGACAAACATGTCAAATGGTCCTACCCAGTAAAGTTCAGCCGGAAATGAACTGGAATTCTGGCTAGTTTCAGTTCGTATTCCGGCTCCAGTGACACAACCGATTCTAACTAGAATCGGTTGTGTCACTAGATCCGGAATACAAACTGGAATCAGCCAGAATTCCAGTTCATTTCCGGTTGAGTTTAACTGGGTAAGTGAAAATGAGAGCCTCTCTTTGTTTACTTTCTCTTTCGATTATTACAGCGTCATCTTAAAACTTTTCAATATTGTTTCAGGATATATCGAAAAACTCTGATTTCGACTATCTAATTCTGCTAAGAGTTGAGTAACAAACGTATAAACTGCCGAGTTATTAGCGAAAGAGAAAGTAAACAAAGAGAAACTGTCATTTGCACTGGCTGGCAGAACTCTGCCAGTCTGCCGGCTCAAATGCAACGTTTCTGGCAGAATTTTTCGCTTTACGGTTATTAACGGTTTTTCCTGCCAGACTTCTGCCTGGCACGCATCGACAGGACCGGTATTGTACCCCTTTGGGTTTTGCTTGTATTTTTTCTCATTTATTTAAATTTTATGTATATTTATAATAAAACATGTCTTCAGTGATTGGAGACATGAAATCCATATTTCTTACCAAGTTTAAAATAAAATCTTTGTTTCTCCTTATTTGTTTCATCGGCCAAAACTATCCTTGTTGGAAATTTGATATTCAGAATGCAAATATGGCGAAAATTAAACAAAGATAAGCAAAAGAAAGGCGGTGAGGCGAATCTGCCTGCCATAACTGACAGCAGTATCGCTGAATCCTGGAAGAACCATCTTGATAATTTGGGTTGGTCCATGAATGACTTCTTCAACATAAGAGTTCTATTTTTTATAGTAAGACTTAAAAAAATTCGAAAGCCTAGCCTGTGATGTATTGGCGTGGAAGACTCACGACACACGTTCGTGTCTAGCCGCTATAAACACCCCTTAATCTTTTATTGCCTTTCATCCTCGCGGAACTATAACAAGATATTACTTCGTGGGGAGGGGCTCGTAGTGGTTTCGTCGTACATCTTTCTTCTGGTCTACCACAAAGCCTCACTTGATTCATGAAATGGCTCGGCCTTTAAGCTTTGATTTAACTCTTGACTCTTCTCTTGCTTCTTGTCTCCATCTATTACGTCCTCATTTAGCTCTCCACCCATGAGCCGCTTAGATGCTTACTCCATGAGCTCTCGGCCCCGGCCTTATCACGATCTACTCGGATAATCCCAGACGGTGCACTCACTCTACTCCCCGACGGAGCAATTTCTCCAGACACCGATACCCGCTTCCTTGAGCTTTCCAACTCCCAGCATTATCGAGATCGACTCGGATATTATCCGCCGGTGAACTACTCTACTCCGACTGAGAATCCTATACTGCGGAATTTCTTGCTACATTGGTGTTTGTTTCGTGAGCCAATTAGCTCCCAGGTGATATTGTGGAGAGCCAGAGGCTGGTATGTTAGATATGCGGACACTGGTTGAGGTTTGCTTGCTTGGTTGTTGTGTCATTGCGTGTGATTGGGCCAAGGGTGAACTCTCCGGAACTCGAAGAGTGTGGTCGGCACTCGGGGCCTGCACTGAAGGGTGTGGCAGAAGACCCATCGTGGGTGTGGAGTTTAAGCTTAGATGTTGTCAAATAGTTCGGTATCTTTCAGAAAGTTGAGGACAACCTCTTCCCTTACAGAGTCGTTGGCCAGGACAGCGCGGATTGGGAAAGTAAGGCCGTGTGTTTCTCGCAGGTCAAGGACTTCAAGACAATTGGAAGGAATGCGTTCAACTGTCTTCCAGGTCTGGCAGGTGGGTGCATGTGGGAGGTTGGGTGTTAGAAATAGTGTGGTTTTGGAGATCTTGGTGTCCCCGTTCCGAAGTCAGGATAGAACCCTTTGTTCTCGCCAGTCTTAGCGATCGTCCCATTTTTCGATGTCTTTTATCTTTTGACTGTGTCCCAGTGAGGTCTGCCGGTGGTTGATGAAGTTTTTGTTGAGGGCTTGGGGAAAGTGTCGGATGATGTCAGCGGCTGACGCTTCTCTTGTTATGGTCCTCTTTACTCTGCGGTCCTGAGCTACCAGGTGGTCGGCTTCTACGTTTCCCCGTATGCTGCAATGCCCGGGGATCCAAAAGAGTGTAGTGAATGGATCGGTATTAATTTCAATGGCCTGGACGAATGGATGTCGGGATTGGTCAGCTTGAACAGGCGCACGGTTTACAGAAAGGGAGTCGGTGAAGATAACGGTTGCAATGTTTTCTGGTTTTTGGGATATGGCTAGGGTGATGGCAGCAGTTTCGACGGAGAAAACGGAACATGTAGATGGTGGGCGGAGAGAGAGGTCTGTTTAGTGGTTGCTGACTCTGATTCCAACCTCGTCGTCCTTATTGGAGCCGTACGTGTAGATTCACAGTGTAGTTGGGGAAACGTCTCTGTTGTATACGAATCGTGCAATTTCGAGGGCTTGTCTAACCCGGATGGTCTGGGTCAGTATTGTGTTGGCGTTGCCAATCTCGGTGGGGACCAACGAGTGATGGTAGTTGGAATCTGGTGAAAGCCGGATATATTGCTTCGGCTATTTCATAGGTTACGGACTCGTTGTTTGCGGATGTTTTTTCGAAGATGAATATTGCTCGTCGAAGGGATAGCAGGGCGATGTTCCAGCGGAAGGGCAGATGTCCGGCTTCAGCGCACGCGCTTTCTGCAGGTGTACCTGGTAGTAGTTTCGAGGCCGTCCGAATAGATTCGTTGTATAGAGGCGCTAGAAGGTGGCTCATTCCGTCGCAGTTACGTCTGGTGATTTCGATCCCGTAGTAGATTCGGCTGTGAATTATCACTTTGCTGATGGTTACTGCTAGGTTTCGATTGCACTTGGGGTGTCCGGCGTATATGGTACCCACAAGCCTTTTCTGGTTGGCACATTCGTTCTTAACCTGTCGGAAGTGGGAAATTTGTCTTGTGGTCCATTGTGATTCCGAGAATTTGCCGACCCTTACAATACGGGATCGGTTTGGTACTGATTTGGATCGGTTGGTCGTTTGCTCGGTGGTGGGAGTTTCAGAAGGGAGATTAGAAGCTTTTTTGGATTCAATTCCGGAATCCTACGAATTTAGCCCAACGGGAAACCGCATTTACTGCTGTTTACTATTTAATTTTTGCTCCGCCTTTGGTCGTTCCGGTTACTGCCAGTAGGATGTCGTCGGCGTATGGAAATATGTAGCATCCAGGTAGTAGGCAGCCGAAAATGAATAGCATGCGTCGGATTTGCTTCCTTCAATTCCAACCCGGAATTTCCGGTTTTGAAGGAATCGTTGTATGTAGTTGCCGAGGTTACCGCGTGTGCCCCAGAGGTCGAGTTGTTGGATGACGCCATCCCACCATACTGTTTACTGTAGGCATAATCGATGTCTAAGGCGGTGATGTCAACGTGGAGGCCTTCGTTTGTTGTCTGGCCTAGAATCTCCTCGAGGGATGCAAGGTAGGGCCCGCTGCCTTGTCCTTTTCGGAATAGGTGTTGTCTGTTGTCACTAGACTATTACTAAGTTGCCGCTCTCCGAGGATTGTGATAAGGCGTCAATTGGCCATTCGTACCAGCGTTTTAACTATACAAGGGAGGAGGCTGATTGTTCTGCAGTCCTTGGGTCCTTTTGGGGTGCGGTATAACTACTACAGTCTTCCAGTAGTCTGGGAATGGTGCGCCTCCCCATATTCGGTTAAAGCTTTACAGCAGTGCTTTTTGCCATGGGAAGGTAGGTTCCTTCGTAATAGGTAGCAGATGTTGTCTAGTCCAGTGGCTTTTGCAGACCCGCGGAAAAGGGCTTCGGTGAATTCGAGTGCGGAGAAAAGTTGATTCCACTCGAGTGTAGGGGCAGGGAGACGGTTACGATGACTGCTTCGAAAATAGACTTCTTACTCAGGAAGTCGAATGGCAGTGATGTGGTGGCGGAAATTGTTGCTAAGTGTCGTTCAAGTTCGTTGGCAATTTCTTAGGAGTTTGTGGTTGCGATGTTATCAGTTTTGACGGAGAATCCATTATTTCGCCGTTTTCCACTGAGGGCGTTAACTCTTCGCCAGATCTTCTCTGTGGATCAGTCGGGGTGGATTCCGTCCAGGAAATTTGTCCAACTCGCTGCCTCGGCTTCAAAGATAGTAGTCCTTCTTGTGTTCTGTGATTGCTGGTAATGTTTGTCCGGAGAACGCTATCCGCTGGTGTTCTTCGGATTTTTCGTAGTGCTTGTCGGCGAATTTTGATGGCATTGGCTACTTCGGGACACCACCAGTAGACGGTTCTCTTGAAGAGGGTCCCACTGGTTCTAAAGATGCTGGATTGGCCGGAGTCGAATACTATATCAGTTAGTTCGTCCAAATTGTCTAGATAAATCTGGAAAAATTCTCTGAAATCTGAATCAGACAAAAATAAATCTGTATGTCTGGACGAAGCATAAAAATCGACACTTCGTAACTAAGTACAGTATTAATTGATTAGATCAAAATTGCAGTTTTGATGTTCATGGCAGTGACACTGGCTGTACTGAGATGCCTTTCATGACAGGTGACTGATTTTTGCAGCCCCCTGGCAATCCTACACCAACTTTTGAGTTCTACAAAATGGCGACACGAATGAACTCATAATGAATGAAGTTCATGTTTGACAATTTTCAGTGGTTTGTTTACTTTGTCAGTTGCGTGAGTCCTCGTGGAACGGGCGCTCATCTGTTACTTTCGAACTCACGTACCTCCCATGTAAACAAACCACCGAGAATTATCGAAAGAAACTCATCCGGCTCAGTTTGTGGGGTTTTGTCGGTTAATGGAGTTTGACAGTGACCTTCATATCATAGCTATTAAACCCCAAACAAACAATTATTTTCGGCGCTATTCGCAATATTCAAGCATTCCAAACGATGTTTTGCATCTTGCGGGATGAATTGATACCATTTTATTAAGAACATACGGCAATTGAAATTTCATTCAAAGTACTGTTTTGATTTTCGTGACAGTGATGCTAGCTATACAGAGACACCCTCCATGACAGGGGGCTGGATTTTTCTGCCATTGAATGCTTTAGACAAGTCTCGTGCTCGAAACGCCGAACCTTTTCAATGATCCAATGTCGTTAGCTTACCGTGCTAAAGTTTAGAAGCAATTTGGACCCCTTTTTCTCGTTCTAAATGCATGTAAACAAGCTCTCTGAACAGTCAGAAAAGTGAAGGGAAACAGTTTCATTCAATGTTCTTTATATATAGCCTTTCAAAATAAAGTACTAAACGCATATTTCTTTCTCTTTCATTGCAGGTCAGTATGGGTCAATCAATTAATGCAAGCTTTCTCGGACAACTTGCAATTTTGCATTCCGAGGACTGGAAATACAGTTACCCTCCCCAAGCTTGTTAATCAGGTTAGTGTCGATCCAAGCCTTTGCCAACCAGTAACTCCAACTGTTGATCACTAGATCAAATATGCACACAAACACATATGCGCACCCGGCACACTCCCCTTTTCCGTTCGTACAATTTGTACAACCGAACAATTCCGTGTTGAGATTTGTATCAGCATAGAACAGACAGCAACTGATACTATCTTCAAAGAAAACTTTTCCAGAAAGAGAATTCCAAATCAGCCAGCAGCACTGCTGTAGGTGAAGGTACGCCTCTGTCCGGGATTTATATTCATCCTTCGACTCTTGGAGCGGCAGCATACCACCACCGTCAGCAAATAAGAAGCCTAAACAAATAGACAATCAAACGCCGTATGCCGGCGTGTTCTTTTTCACCTTCTAATCAAGATCTGTACCTAGCAACATTATTCAGCCAAAGCAGGGAAAGCAACCGAATGTGAGTGCTAGCTGAGCACTCCTGCCGAGGCTGGAAAGTAAATACATACCACCACACTCCACCATAGCCTTAGTTCGGGTGATTATTGCTTAATCGCTTCGGGCATCAAGTAGGAACCGGGCGGTACCTCGCCGGCGTGGGTGAACTTGTAGATGGATAAACCGAAACACCCGAGACGAGTAAACTAACATAGGCCGTAGCCTACACTATCTTCTTCAGCGCGGTAGCTGTCGAGCAAATAGCTTCAGGTCTGAACCGCGAGACGATAACATTCGGATGGTCATGATTAAATTTGAGACGTTTGGATGTTGCGCTGAACAGTACTGCTATCAGTTTTCAATAAAGGTATCATTTTTTATTAGATTCTTTATTGTCACAGTTAACCTCACTGTTCTTGACAGTTCACTAGTACTGTTTACATGGATTTAGAAGTTTTTTGGACGACTGGATTCGTTCGAAGCAAATCGCGAAGAATTTCCATCATGTAAACAATACAAAGCAAACGAACTGTCAAAAATGAAACTCAAGTTCATTTGTGATGTCAGCGTTAAGTATTCAATTACATTATATTCATTAATGGTGTTTTCGATTGACCCTGAAACTGAGTCAGGTTCTAACTTCAATCGCAGTTATACATTTTGACAGCAGTTGGGGTTAGAAACTCAGTTCTCCGCTTCAAGCAAAAACGACATAAATGAAAACTATAGTTTTAGCCACATGGGTTTGCAATTTTGACAGTTTACCCAACAAAAGGATAAGATCAAGACGATTGAATGGAAGGTGTGGTCCTATTAAATCAATTTTATTTTTTTACGCATAAATAGTTCGACTACGTATCTTTAACATCAGCTTCATCGAACATTACCAAAAACATGTTTCACATACAACAATGCCTCTCAAAACTGCTTTGGACTTGATTTGAACCAGTTATGAGTTGTAATTCATAACCCATAATTCATGATTGTACTTGAAATCGGAACTGGACGCTACTGAACTGGACTATTGGAAATTTAAATTAGTGTAACCTGACCCGAACCCATCGCGTTCGACGTTCGTGATATTAGCGCCTCCAAGCATTTCAATCAACATTTCACATTTTCAATTGATGGTATTCCCATTTATGAAACCTTCATTGGTGAGTTCTGTTCGGTGCTCGAAACAGTGCGTTCGAAAACGAGCTCGGAATTTCACCCATACATCGAACGAGTCTAAATTATACAGAACCTTTGGAAGCAGAATGCAAAACAACGCATCCGTTCATCCTAGCGATTACAGTTTAATTAAATTCCCTCCAAATCCGGAACGCATCTTGCTCGCTACTTGTAACCAGCTTATTTACTGCCGTTTATACTGCAGCAGGAAAGGATGTAGTACTGTACTGCCTAGCTGTCGATTAGTTCCGCTGTAGTTATGTGTGTGTATGTGTGAGTATATGTATGTAACACAACAATAATGTGAATGAGAACAACGGGAATACGGTTGATATTGAAATTGTTCTGCCGACGGGCAAATCCGTTTCCGCCAACTCCGACCTGTTCGAGTGTTTCCGTTTTGGGATTGTTTGTTACCGCCAATGGGGTGTAATAAATACTGCTAATCAGAGGGGTAACTGCAGTTGAGTAGCTGAATCTAAAGCAGTAGGTTCGGAAGCGGCTGAGAAGCTTCCGGGTATTTAGTTGAAATTGGTTACTAAAGTTTAGAAATTTGAGATACATACTAAAAGAGGTTATGATCAAAATTTGGTCGGCTTGTACAATGAATTACTATTATTCGGGTTTAAAAAACATCAACCGGAAATAAGCCGGAATTCTTGCTGGTTCTAATTCGTATTCCAGCTCCAGTGACATAACCGATTCTAACTAGAAGCGGTTGTGTCCCTGGAGCCGGAATACGAATTAGAAGCAGCCAACAATCCGGCTGAGCTTAACTAGGAAGTTTCCAAAAATTTAATCTGGGAAATAAAAATAATTTTCTGGCAAAACTCCAGCACCCCGTTGAATTCTAACGATTTCGCCACCTGGGCACCAGTTTGACGCTACAGAATGAACTTTGTTTACTTTCGACAAGTTTTGATTCGAGCCAACAACATCCAGCCAGATATTTCTCTCAGATTCGGGCCCCTATTAATGACTTGAATCAAAACTCGTCTATATGTCAATTGACGATAGATTCATTGTTAAATGTTGTTGGTTCGAACGGGCCCATATTATTGGCTCGAATCAAAACTCGCCGAAATGTCAATTGACGATAGGTTCATCCGGAGTGTTCATTTGTGTTTACATTTTGCTAGCGTTGCCAATTTTATTTTGTGTCCACCACCCAATGTGGCTACGCCACATCGCTTTTGCACGTGCTTAAACTAGGGATAGCCCCTATGTTTGAGTAAGCCGGGCAAACGAGTGGGTCACAGGTTCACTTGCTTCCGACGGCGGGTCGGTGGCTACCTCGTCCGGCGGATCCTCAGCAGCTTTGCGCCGCTTCGGTTCCTAAGCCTCGGTTATGCGGCTAAGCCGCATCGAAATATTACCCCTTAAACATTCTAATTAGAATCGGTTGTGTCGCCAGAGCCGGAATACGAATTAGAACCAGCCATCATTCCGGCTGAGCTTAACTGAGAAGTTTAGTAAAATTTAATCTGGAAATAAAAAATTTCTGGCAACGTTCCAGCACCCCGTTGAATTCAAACGGTTTCACCATCTGGGCTCCAGGTTGACGATATGAAATGAACTTTGTTTACTTTCGACAGGTTTTGATTCGAGCCAACAACATCCAGCCGCTCGAAGCTTGTTGAAAGTAAACAACGTTCATTCCGTAGCGTCGCACTGGCGCCCAGGTGGTAAAATCGTTAAGAGTTCAACGGGTGCTCGAGCGTTACCAGAAAATTTTCGTTTCCCAGATTATATTCTAGAAAACTCCCCAGTTAAGCTCAGTCGGAATACTTTCTGGTTCTAATTCGTATTCCGGCTCCAGTGATACATCAGATTCTAGTTAGAATCGGTTGTGTCACTGGAACCGGAATACGATTTAAAACCAACCAGAATTCCGGCTCATTTCCGATTGAACTTTACTGGATTCCGGTAACCATCCGATACCCTTCAGGAATCCCTGTTGAAGGTGTACCAGTACGATTTGGCTTAGCCGCAAAACCGAGGCCTAGGAACCGAAGCGGCGTAAAGCCGCTGAGGATCCGTCGGACGAGGAGGCCCTCAACCTGCCATCGGAAGCAAGCAAACCTGTGATCCACTCGTTTGCCCGTCTTACTCAAACATAGGGGTTTTTTAGAGAATTAGTGCTCTTCCCCTACGAGGACAATCTGGGCGGGAAACTCCAATACTGAACCCTTCGGCTCCCTGGTTCCATTCAACACATCGACTATGTTCCCTTGTTTCATTCGGCACCCCAACTTCTTGAGCCCTTTGGCTCTCTATCCGGTGCCATTTGGCATCGCAACTCATTTTGTTCTTTTTGTTCCCTTCTTGTGCCATTCAGTACCACATCCTCGATGAGCTCTCGACTTGCTCGCGAACTACTCGGTCTAGTCCCCGACGATGGACTCCGACGAAGAATTCCCCGGCGAGAGAAATTCTCCCGAAACCGAGCAAGCCAGCCAAATGTCGTTCGGTGATTCCGGTGGAGCAGGCCGTTTGGTTCGCTGGGTCCCCGACAACCTGCAACTGATGGTGTCTCAGCGCGATCTACACACTCTAGTCCTCGACGGTCAATCCTGCTGACGCCGACGGAGAAAGAAGTTCTCCCAACATCGAATCTTCTTCTGTTTTCGCTATATTTCTTTCGTACCTACCAGTAGGGTGCTGTGGTCAGCCCGACAATTGTGGGTGGAGTGTGGCGTCCGGTTCGCTGACCACCCATACCCGGTGCTCTGTGGCGGTCTACTCTATTAATCCCCAGATCTAACCTACTCCTACAGAGAGTTTCCCTGTGGTGATTGCTCTCCCGAAACCGTTGCTCGCTGTTTATCACGACATTTCCGCCGTAAGGTCTGATATGCGTCACCACTCAGTTGACTGCGTTCCACGTGATTACCTCGCTTATCATTTTGTGGACAGAATTATCTGGATTGATGTTCGGCCCTCCAGTTTCAAGCAAGCCTCAGACATTCGAATAGCACATACTCTGGTGTCTCCTCGATGTTCTCACACTCCGGGTACAACGGTGACTTTGGGTGCCCGATCTGCTGAGGATACTTTCTGATGCAGCTTTGGCCCAGCTGGAGCTGTGTCAGGTGAAAGTTCACCTCTACGTGCTTTCTATTAAACCACGTCAACAGGTTTAGAATGAGCCGATAGATCCACCTTTTTCCGTATTGTTCCATTCCTGCTGCCACTTCACCATCGAATCGGCTCATCAACCGGAACGTCCTGTACAGCTTTTCGCGGTTTCGTTTGTTTTTCAGCACTGCACCCCAGGCCGGAACCTCATATCACAGTATCTAGTCCTGCTCCTCGGACCGCTGATGTTTAGCATGGTTCACGCTATTCCTTTCGTTACCTTCACTGACCTTTCGCAGGCGTAGTCGACGTGATTGTTGAGCTGAACTGGTCGTCGATAAGATTCCCGAATTTTCTGAGAGTGTCCAGCAGGCATTTCGGCCTTTGCGAGGCGGGCATGACCGGCAGCTTCCCTGACTTTAGTAGCATCACCACATTTCGGAGAATTTGTCGTCATCTAAAAACTTCTGCAGCACCATCCTGAACATGTCCGGATATACCCGGATCACAACTTTCAGCACCACGGTTGGTATTCCATCCGGACCGGGGGTTGGACGCTGTCTACTGCGTGGCTCCAGTTTTCTCATCATTGTGGCGTCACAAGCCATCACAATCCTTCTAGTCTGATCAGACGCATCAACGTTCCCGATATCGTTGTCCGGCCGAAATGCCTCAAGGAAGAGGTTTTCCAATTTCGTTCACCGGTCGCTCTTCTCCGCATTCTCCGCACTGCAGCCGGGTTCCCTGGCCGATGTGGTAGCGAATCGCCTGGTGGTTGCTATGGGTATACTTCTCTCATACTCTCCAGTTCATATTCGCCGTCAGTGGTGGACTACAGAATGTAACGTCGATGATAGACTACCTCCCGTCGATCCGAAATGAACTAACGGATCCTGCACATTGCACATTCGTACGTCTAACTTCACTAGAGCTTGCTGCAGAATACATCCTCTTGCGTTGGTTACTCTACTACCCACTTCAGAACCCAGTCATTGAAGTCACTACCAATGACTACCTGCTTTCGGTCAATCAACTTCTCGGTTAACTGTTCTAACAACAAGCTGAACTGCTCCACTATCCACCTTATCGGTGCGTAACAACCGCACATGAAGACACCGTTGATTTTGGCGACAAGGAAGCTTTTTGCTCACAAGTTTTCTGAAATTAACTCGGACCCCCGCTAGATCAATTAAGTGGCTTCATCTATTTAATTCCCGACATTTCTCTTGCTTTCCGTCATTTTCTTCATCTATTTCGCTATTTAGATCCTCTGCGTACTTGAGCCATTTAGGCACAAGCTCCACGCGGATAGCGGTAAGTTACCACAAGGCATTCCTGTGAGCCGTTTCGTGAACAATTTTTTTTCGTCTCAGTGATCAATTTGGCTCTGGTTTCCGTTAGCCATTTAGTTCCCAGCTTTGTCGCGATCTTTTCCGATATTCTCCGGCTTTAAACCCACATCAATCTGACTGAGAGTACCCTGGCAGCGGAATTTCTCCCGAGATTGATACCCGTTTCCTTGATCCGTTTAACTCCCAGGCGGTGAAACTACCTTATTCCGACTGAGAGTTCCTCGGCGGCGGAATTTCTCTCGGAATCGATGCTCGTTTCGTGAATCAATTATTTCCAAGTCTCGATACAAGATAGAAGCCGCAGTACACGACGATGCTGAGGAAGTTCGATTGCATGGTATAGGCGATGAAACATACTTTAAGCCATATTTCAAACAGTTTCCTAAACAGGAGTTTTTACGGCAGTCGAAAAGGGAAAGATAGTATCTGCAAACAATCGAAGTAAGCTACAAAATATTTGGTTCGGCAAAAAATCTGTAACTGCGGCTCGAGAGGCAGGCGACGTTATCGTTGCAACGTCTGCTGCCTTTCCTGGAGCAACACGATTGTTTCGTGCTAATTTCGCCGGATTTGGTTACGGAAGCGGTATGCGGGCTACACAAAAGTAAAAACACCACTGTAATTAGACCAACTTTTCAACACGTACGAATTTAAAACGCGTAGCCCCGAACATACGAAAGTACGATTACACAAAAGCGAGCTCCCACGCAATCATGAATCCTTCACGTCCGGAAACCCCTAACTTCTGTTCTATCAGCCTAGCTCCATGCTTTCAGTTGGACCGTTCTAAAAAAATCGCTCAAATACACTTGACAACAAGTTCCAAGGTGACATTACCGGTAACTCTAGTGATATGAGTGAACTCATTCTCTCTAGCAACTGAATTATACACTAAAAATTTAGTATCAGATTCTCGGTCCGTGCAAGCTTTCAAAAACACATGCGAATATACGAATGACTTCACGGTCATAAAATCGAATTTATACATGTGAAGTTGCATACACGCTAGCGCACGCGACATGCAAACGCCAGATCGAGAACTTGTCAACATACAAACGCTTGAGCCCTTCGCGATTAAACACAAAGACGAACATGCAATTGCGATCATCCCGTCTGCAATTGTATAGTGTGTGATTCTGACAAGGAGCCCTTTTTCCGTGCCATTAGGACCAATCGTTGTTTTACTTTTGAAATAGCAAGAACCATTCGAGAAGGCACAACCAAATACGCTTGCTCACAGCTTAAATTTTCCGAAAACCTTTCTCGGATTTGATTTTTTCTCGACGAGCATATTTCGATCAACTGTTCGCCTACTGTAGAAGTTGATGGCCCTTTGATAGGTTCCGTTTAAGCTCCCACATGATGTTTTCATATCTGAATGGGCGGGCTGTGGTCGGAAGATTACCATATAGTTCTATACATTCAGACGAACACATGGAGCTGAGCATTCGTGTTATGTGTAAGCCTATTTAGCTCGTAAAACCTTGAAAACTTTTGCGCAAATTCAAGTGAAACATTTCGAGCCAATCCGATTTGTTTTGTGGTAGGAATCTTTATGTACAGCAGTCGAAGGGCACTTTAATACAATTAGAAATGCTTTCATTGTGCTATACGCATTTTATTACAGGCAAATAATAACTCACCGGCACAGAAAATCCAAGATATCGACATTTTATTACTATGTTATTTAGTACCCATTATTTCCACCCGTTGGTTCCTTCCAACACTCCCAGCAATACCCTCGACTTGAAAAATTGCAGTACACGGGATTGGAACAAGATCCTTCTCCATTAAAAAAAATTCATGAACACTGTCTCTTTATGAGCATTCTCTGTTGTGACAACCTGTTCGGCATAAAATCGAATGTTGATATCACACTGTATTTTAAAATTGGCTCCCAACTGTGTGCATCCCGGCGGACTCAGGACAAGGGCGTACACATTTTCCACCTCAACATAACTTTTATGCTGAGCTAAGTTGGCAAATTTCACACATGAGACCTTCTTCTTTTTTGGCATATTTCGATCGTCGTTTGCTTTTTTTTTGCCCCTACACAAGTAGGGTGAGCCATACAATTTTGTCTATCCTTCGACTTCCGTTTTCCTACAAAGGCACGGTCGGGCTCAGTGTCGAGAGTCTTCCAAGGGAGGACCAATATTCATCACGGGCTAGACAACGATTATTATTGGTCCCAGAGCATAAAGATTCATATAAACATACGCACACAAACACATACACATAAACAGCAGCTTTCTTTGTTCGAAAGTATCGTTGCCGTTATATCAAGTGTCTTTATGTGCAACATGACAAACATAATATAAACGCATAAAAAGTGGGAGCATGAGAGCGGAAAATACGATAACGTAGGATTACTCTCACTCCCAGGGGTGATTGGAGATGGATTTTTTTCGCTTTTGAGGAATGGAAAATAATACTACATAGGTTCGAGTTGGCCTTGAGTAAATTGTTGGTGAATCCTGCTTACTGTTGTAGGTTACGGTAGCTGAGAGTACTGATATTCGTAACAGATTGTTTAGTTTTATGGAAGAATTGATACCTTAATGATTCGTTAGTTACGAGTCATATGCATTTCTCAGAATCGTTGATTCTGACAAGACGTGACAATCGGCTTCTTATTTTTCCTTCGGCATTCTTCTTTTCGCACATTTTCAAACTGCAAAAATCTTCCGAACAGTGTTGCTATTTTTATTAATGAAAATAGGGTTTTGTTTATTTTTTGCCGCAATATTTTGCATCTTGAATCCACTATATTGAACAAGAACACCGTTCTTCCATGTCATGGGTGTTTAGTAAGGTTTGATGAAGCCATTTTCTGAATAATTTTAGATTATGGTGTGGTTTCTGTCTTATTTTTTGTTAATAATAATCAACCACGTATACAGTAAATGCATGATAAATACTTATTTCACTTCGCCGCACAGTTTCAGTTCAATTTAGTATTTTTTACTTTTTTAACGATAATAATTTTATTTGTCAAAAGTAATGACAATCTTTTCTTATAAATATAGCAACACTGCCAAACATAATTTCGCTAACCCCTAAGACAAGACGTGACAATAGGGGGGCCGTTTTTGTTCCAATTTTACGTCAGAATGGTCCAGCTCCTGATTGGTTGATTCTGACTTTTTGCACCGTACGCAATGTTACTGCAGGGATAGCGAAATGATGCTTGGCAGTGTTGCTATATTTATAAGAAAAGATTGTCATTACTTTTGGCAAATAAAATTATGATCGCTAAAAAAATAAAAATAACAGAAATTGTGCGGCAAAGTGAACGAGTATTTTTATGCATTTACCGCTATACATGGTTAATTACATTTAACAAAAATACGACAGAAACCACACAATAATCTAAAATTATTCGGAAAATAGCTTCATCGAACCTTACTGAACACCCATGACATGCAAAAACGTTTCCCTGCATCAATATAGTGGATTCAAGATCCAAAATATTGCCAACATAAAATAAATTAACAAGACTCTCATTAATAAAAATAGCAACACTGCTCGGAAGATTTCGGCAGGGTGAAATTGTGCAAAAAACTGAGACGTCCAAAAAAGTGTTTCAAAATCGCTCAACACGGGTCCAACGATGGACGTTTGTTGAACGGTTATTTGGACGTTGTCCAAATTGGTCCAACGAACGTCCTTCATTGGACAATTTTGAAACCAACCGTTCTTAGAGGCGAAGAATGTCGAGGGAAAATGAGAAGCCGATTGTTAAGTCTTGTCTTAGGGTATCCCTACAGTAACATTGCGTGCGGTGCAAAAAGTCAGAATCAACCAATCAGGAGCTGGACCATTCTGACGTAAAATTGGAACAAAAACGCTCCCTCCATTCTCACGTCTTGTCTTAGGTCGAAAGTAAACAAAGTTCATTTCATATCGTCAACCTGGCGCCCAGGTGGCGAAATCGTCAAAATTCAACGGGGTGCTGGAGCGTTGCCAGTCCAACCCGCCGTCGGAAGCAAGCGAACCTGTGATCCACTCGTTTGCCCGGCTTACTCAAACATAGGGGCTATCCCTAGTTTAAGTCCGACTGAGCGGTAGCGAAGTTGGACAGAACGCGCAAAAGCGATGTGGCGTAGCCACATTAGGTGATGGACACAAAATAAAATTGGCAACGCTAGCAAAAGGTAAACACAAATGAACACTCCGGATGAACCTATCGTCAATTGACATTTCGACGAGTTTTGATTCGAGCCAATAATATGGGCCCCATCCAGCCCGCTGTGCGGGGTCCCTATTATTGGTTCGAATCAAAAGTCGTCGAAATTTCAATTGACAATAGGTTCATCCGGAGTGTTCATGTATTTTTACATTTTGGTAGCGTTGCCAATTTTATTTTGATTTTACCACCCAATGTGGCTACGCCACAACGCTTTTGTACGTGCTGTCCGACTTCGCTATTGCTCACTCAGACGTAAACCAGGAATAGCACCTGTTTGAGTAAGCCGGGCAAACGAGTGGATCACAGGCTAAGCCGCATCGTACGGGTACACCTTATTCAGAGGTTCTTGAACGGGTTCATCCTAGTCAGAGGTTCCTAATCTGGGTTATAAAATTTTTCTGGCAACGCTCCAGTTGTCCGTTGAACTCTGACGATTTCGCCACCTGGGCGCCAGTTTGACGCTACTTTGTTTACATTCGACGAGTTTTGATTCGAGCCAACAACATCCAGCCTGCTGTGCGCCAATTTGAAAAGTGTGAAACACATTTCTCTATTCACATGCCGATGGCGAAGAGAGTGCATAAAATTTCTGTGGGGAATTACACACAAGTCGCGGCGATGTAAACAATATCACAAATTGAGCAAAATTAATGCAAAAAATCTTCGATTTCTCGTTACAATTTTGCATACCAGCACAAAACCGTTCCGGGAACTAATTTGTGGAGCAACTGTCTGCTAATCGCTAGAGTCGGCTAGCCAATAAGGGACGTGGATCCATTGCTTCTTTCGATGGAACCTGTGGCTCGCGGAGTAACCTTTCACAACAACCGGCAGCTAATTCATGAAGGCTATGAACTTAAAGGTTGGAGATCTAGTTCTGGTAATTGGTGAAACGACGAGTGAGGAACCAGTGGATCTAATGACAAAACGGTGAAGTGTCTTCTGGCTGGAGTGGCCGTATTTGACAGACGAGGGCACGGATTTAATGAGGAACCTTGAGGTATCCACTTATGAGTCTCGCTGTATTGGATGTCATAAAGTGTCGGGAGTCTGACTTACGAGTTAAAGCTGTACCAGCTTCTCAGAACTGTTTTTAAGTGCAGGAATACTTTGAGGGTTTTTTAATGGTTTTATATGAAAGAAGAGTTCTATATAACCATCAGTTTCCATTAGAAAATATCAAAACCACCCAACAAAACCAAATTTGATGAACTCGAGTTTTTAATTTAAAATAGAAAAACTAGAAAAAGAACTGCGGAGAGAAAAACAGCATTTTTGGCAACGTATTCCCCGGCCTTGTATGGCAACACGTTCAATGTTATAACCCAGTGAGCAAGTTTTGTAGCAGAGACCGCTCTGCTAGATTTCTGTAAGTCTTGGTTTGGCAGCCCTGTCAGATTTCTGCGCGTATCCTGTCGGGTTAGTTGAGCTAGGGCGAACTCGGTTTCGCCCGCGTTTTCTAGCAAATTTTGACAGGAACCGAGCAAAACCCTGGCATAACTCGGACATAAACTGTGCAAAGATCCTGGTAATTCCTACCTGGTAAAATTTAGCACGAATCGAGCAAAACATCTGACAAAGATGTGGCAGGAAGCGTGCAGAGATCTTGGTCGTACATTTTTGGCTGGATTTTGGATAAAAGTGAGCAGCATCGGTTAGTTTAACCGCTTCTGTCAGAAACGGTTGTTGCATTTGAGCGAATTCGTTGCCAGAATTATCGCACAAAATGCTCGCAGAAACTCTGTCAGCATCAATTTCGCTTTGCTCAACTTTTGCTAACTTTCTGCTTGCCACGCAGACCAGGAAGTATAGACAATGTTCGATTGGATTCGTTTTTTGACAGCTAAACGCGTGTCCAATCGATCCAAAATGGAGTCTCCGCAGTTCTCTTTCTAGAGTTTTTTTTTTTAATTTAAACCATCTTAAAGTTCATTATTCCTTCAAAACCGCATACCATGTCTTCGACAACGGCATCAAAACAACCACCAACCAAGGAAATACCCGACTACGACATTAAGATTCGGATTAAACTGACATTTTCTACACCAGTATTATCTACCCAATCCGTTCAACTCAATCCTTACCAACCTAGTTGGTCTCATTCGTAACCCAACTTTGTACCGGGAAACAAGTGCTTTTTGTTCTCTCCGGTGTGGTTTAGTTTTTTCGGTAGTACGAAGGTGCTTGCTGTGGCAGAGGCTGCAGTAAAGCATTAGTAATAAACAGTCCCGCGAGTGATAATTATTACCTGCGATATCGGTGCAGTGAAGTTACTAAACAGTTTTCTTGCCTGAAAGACGGCTTTGTTTAGACGAGCTATATCAGCTCTATTGTGTGAAGGTCACGCGGGTGACGGATAAAACAAACGAAGGATCAATTCACCTACCAGCTCGTCAGGAACCAACTGGTGAAGTGTTTTGTTTTTTACTTTTCTTATCGATTTTTTTCTTTTTATTGCTTTTGATTTTTTTATTTTGATTTAAGTTAAACAGTGCGGTCGAGCGTGTTGCTCCCGCAACAAAATGGAACAAACAGAAGGATCACCCTCCGAAGACGAATATTATGGGGAAGAAGAACATATATCTGATACTGAGACAGATAATGTTATGGTCGATCTGCTTCCCCCCAATGTCTCACAGCCCCCCCGAGTCAAGGTTTACCAGGATGGATCCGCTGGTCCTTGGGTGGTGTACTTTCGGCCCAAAAATAAACCGTTAAACAGCATAACTGTTGCACGGGAGCTGACAAAACGTTACTCGGCCGTAACCGAGATTAAAAAGGTTCAGTCAGATAAACTGCGCGTAGTCGTTACTGACTTGAAACAGGCCAATGATATCGTTAGCAATAGCCTCTTTACGCTGGAGTATCGCGTCTACATCCCTTCTCGTGATGTGGAGATCGACGGTGTGGTAAGTGATGCGGGTCTAACTGTCGATGATCTGATGAATGATGGGGCTGGCCGCTTTAAGGACCCTAACCTTCAATCAGTTAAGATTTTGGAGTGCAAGCAATTGCACTCAAAGTCCATCGAAGATGGTAATTACTATCCATCAGACTCGTTTCGCGTAACCTTCGCCGGATCTGCACTTCCGAGCTACGTTGAAGTGGGAGGAGCTCGTCTACCTGTACGCCTGTTTGTACCGCGGGTCATGAATTGTTCCAATTGCAAGCAGCTAGGTCACACGGCCACCTACTGTAGCAACAAGCAACGGTGCGGTAAATGTGGGGAACGCCATGCGGATGATACTTGCAGTAGGCCCGCTGAGAAGTGTGTTTACTGTGGGGAGAATCCGCATGCACTTTTGACATGCCCAACGTACAAACTTCGCGCGGATAAACTGAAGCGATCCGCCAAAGATCGCTCCAGACGCTCTTACGCAGAAATGCTTAAAAGAGCTGTTCCACTTATCTCCGAAAACCCATTCGCTCTTTTGCCAACTGACGATAACGCCTCTAACGACCCTTGCGAGGGGCATTCTTTGGCTCCGCTTGGAAACTCTAGGAAAAGACCTAATCAAAACTCACCTGAACTTCCTCGTAAGGGTCCTAGGTTGTCCCAAACAAGGGTACAAAATAAAAATAATTCATCAACTGGAAGTGCTGGTACAAATCCGAAGATAATACCTCCTGGTTTTGGGAAATTGAGATACAACCAGGAGTTCCCAGCACTCCCCGGGGCACCAAAAATCCCAAGTGCTCCAATTTTACAGTCAGAAACTCAACCTAAAACGGGATTCCTTAAATTTTCTGACATTGTGGACTGGATATTCACAGCTTTCAACATTACCGATCCTATGAAAAGCTTGCTGGTTGCTATTCTACCAACAGTAAGAACATTTTTAAAACAGTTGACTGAACAATGGCCCCTCCTTACAGCGATCGTATCCTTCGATGGCTAACTTATTAGACGGAATCAGGGATCTGATCACTGTTTTACAGTGGAACTGCAGAAGTATTATCCCCAAAATCGATTCATTAAAACACTTGCTAAATTAAAATCATTGTGATGCATTTTCCCTATGTGAAACATGGCTAACTTCTAATATAAACCTCAACTTCCACGATTTTAACATTATCCGCTTGGATCGAGAAGACTCATATGGGGGGGTACTTTTAGGGATCAAAAAGTGCTACTCCTTCAATCGAATCAACCTCCCTTCGACGCCAGGCATTGAAGTTGTCGCTTGTCAAACAACAATCAAAGGCAAAGATCTTTGCATTGCTTCTATTTACATTCCTCCTAGGGCCATGATGGGATATCGAAGATTCTCCAACGTGATTGAACACCTTCCCTCGCCCCTCCTGCTTCTTGGAGACTTTAACTCTCACGGTACGGGGTGGGGCTGTCTATACGACGATAATCGATCTTCGACAATTCAAGACCTTTGTGACAACTTCAATATGACAATTCTGAACACAGGGGAAATGACACGGATCCCTAGACCACCTGCGCAAGCAAGTGCACTGGACATATCTTTATGCTCGACATCACTACGGTTAGATTGCAAGTGGAAGGTAATATCTGATCCCCACGGTAGTGACCACTTACCAATTGTAATTGCAATCACCACTGGTTCAAGACCATCGGCACCAATCAATGTTCCCTATGACCTCACACGAAACATTGATTGAAAGAGCTACGCTGCTGCGATATCCAAAACTATCGTTTCAACACAGGTACTTCCCCCGGAGGAAGAATATAAGTTTTTGTCCAACTCGATTCTCGATAGCGCGATTCAAACTCAGACGAAACGAGTACCCGACGTGAACACCCAAAAACGTTCTCCCAACCCGTGGTGGGACAAAGAGTGCTCAAACGTGTACGCGGAGAAAGCTGCCGCGTATAAAACCTTCCGGAACGACGGGTTAGTTGCTAGTTATCGAGTGTACGCGATATCAGAAAAGCGAATGAAAAATTTAATGAAAGCTAAGAAACGCAGTTACTGGCGCCGGTTTGTCGACGGGTTAACAAGAGAAACATCGATGAGCACTCTTTGGGGCACGGCCCGACGTATGCGAAACCGAAACAGTACTAACGAGAGCGTGGAATATTCAAACCGTTGGATATTCGATTTCGCCAAGAAAGTTTGTCCGGATTCCGCCCCGGCACAGAAAATCTACCGCGCCGCGTCGCCTTACAATACCGCGAACGAAACACCGTTTACGATTGTGGAGTTCTCACTTGCTCTCTTATCATGTAACAATAAAGCCCCGGGGCCAGATAGAATCAAATTCAACTTGTTGAAGAATCTGCCAGACTCTGCCAAAAGACGCTTGTTGAATTTATTTAATAGGTTTCTTGAGGGTAACATTGTCCCACATGACTGGAGACAGGTGAGGGTCATCGCCATCCAAAAACCAGGAAAACCAGCCTCCGACCACAATTCGTATCGTCCGATTGCAATGCTGTCCTGTATCCGGAAGTTATTCGAAAAAATGATCTTGTTTCGCCTCGATAATTGGGTCGAAACAAATGGCTTACTGTCAGATTCACAATTTGGCTTCCGCAAAGGCAAAGGGACGAACGATTGCCTTGCGTTGCTCTCAACAGAAATTCAAATGGCATATGCTAACAAAGAGCAGATGGCATCAGTATTCTTGGATATTAAGGGGGCTTTCGATTCAGTTTCGATCAACATTCTTTATGAGAAGTTGCACCAGCATGGTCTTTCGCCAATTTTAAATAACTTTTTGCTAAACCTGTTGTCTGAAAAACAAATGCATTTCTCGCATGGCGATTTATCGACATCACGATTTAGCTACATGGGCCTTCCCCAGGGCTCATGTCTAAGCCCTCTCCTCTACAATTTTTACGTGAATGACATTGACGAATGTCTTGTCAATTCCTGCACGCTAAGGCAGCTTGCAGATGACGGTGTGGTCTCTATTACAGGTCCTAAAGCCGTCGACTTGCAAGGACCACTGCAAGATACCTTGGACAATTTGTCTGCTTGGGCTCTCCAGCTGGGTATCGAGTTCTCCACGGAGAAAACTGAGCTAGTCGTATTTTCTAGAAAGCGTGAACCAGCGCAACTACAGCTTCAATTAATGGATCAAACTATTGCTCAGGCTTCAACATTCAAATATCTCGGGGTATGGTTCGACTCTAAAGGTACCTGGGGATGTCACATTAGGTATCTGAAACAGAAGTGCCAACAAAGGATCAACTTTTTCCGTACAATAACTGGAACATGGTGGGGTGCCCATCCAGGAGACCTAATCAGGCTGTACCAAACAACGATATTATCAGTGTTGGAGTACGGATGTTTCTGCTTTCGCTCCGCTGCGAACATACATTTCATCAAACTGGAGCGAATCCAGTATCGTTGCTTGCGTATTGCCTTGGGTTGCATGCACTCGACCCATACGATGAGTCTCGAAGTGCTGGCGGGCGTTCTTCCTCTGAAAAATCGATTTTGGGACCTCTCATATCGATTACTCATTCGATGCGATATTCTGAACCCATTGGTGATTGCAAATTGCGAAAGGCTTGTCGAGCTTAATTCTCAGACCCGATTCATGTCCTTGTACTTCGATTACATGGCACAGAACATCAATTCATCTACGTATAACGTCAACCGTGCTCATCTCTTAGATACTTCTGATCACACTGTATTTTTCGATACATCCATGAAGGAAGAGATTTGTGGAATTCCGGATCATATTCGCCCACAAGTGGTCCCAAATATTTTCTATAACAAATACCATCAAGTCGACTGCGCCAAAATGTTCTACACTGACGGATCAATTCTCAACGGGTCCACAGGCTTCGGTATCTTCAACGAAAATCTTGCTGCCTCATTCAAACTCAATGATCCTGCTTCAATTTACGTCGCAGAATTAGCTGCCATTCAGTATACTCTCGGGATCATTGACACCCTGCCCTCAGACCATTACTTCATCGTTTCGGATAGTCTCAGCTCCATTGAGGCCATCCGTGCGGCGAAGCCTGGAAAGCACTCACCGTATTTCCTGGAGAAAATACGGGAATATCTGAGTGCTTTATCTGAAAAATCTTACCAGATTACCTTGGTTTGGGTCCCGTCACATTGTTCTATTGCGGGCAATGAGAAGGCGGACTCTTTAGCCAAGGTGGGCGCATTAGAAGGCGACACTTACGAAAGACCAATTTGCTTCAACGAATTTTTCAGTATCTCTCGTCAGAGGACGCTCGATAGTTGGCAAACCTCATGGAGCAATGGGCATCTGGGACGGTGGCTACATTCCATTATCCCGAAGGTATCAACGAATGCTTGGTTTAAGGGGTTGGATGTGAACCGGGACTTTATTCGTACGATGTCAAGGATCATGTCCAACCATTACTCGTTTGACGCGCATCTCCGTCGTATAGGGCTTGCTGAAAGTAATCATTGTGTTTGTGAGAACGGCTACCACGACATCGAGCATGTTGTTTGGCTGTGCGCAGAGTACTGTGTTGCCAGGTCCCAACTAATAGATTCCCTTCGGGCCCGAGGTAGATCACCCTATGTGCCAGTCCGGGACGTCCTGGCAAGCCGTGACCACCCCTATATTTTTCTCATCTATATCTTTTTGAAAACCATTGATGTCCAAGTTTAATACATTTTCTCCTCTCTCATTCACAGTAGAATCTCACCAACCTATCCCTGTAACTACAATATGGCATTGCTTCACGAGTCTTCGGTGCATACCCTTCTTGATAACCGTCTACCCAGAACATCATGACATACCTCACATGCAGATGATATAGAGAACATCATGACAGTATCAGAGTGCCAATAATTATCCGAAATATCGACCCTCCCCTCGCCCCTGCGATTACAGGCTGGAAACTACAACACTACAACAAAGTGTGCATATCCGCCACAATGATCAATCAGCAAACGACGATGTCAATTACACAATATGTATCCCACTTCCTACCTTTTTCCTTTACTTACATAAGAGGGGAGCAAGCCGCCCCTAAATACGGCTTTCCTTTCCCCCACTAACATGTGACATGTAAATAAAAAAAAATGAATTATCGGCCTCGTTAAGCTAAAGCATTTGGGCCTAAATAAACGTATTTAAGATAAAAAAAAAAACCTAGTTGGTACTAGTTACGGCTCGTGCTTTGACCGGCACATTTCAAACCAACAGTGTGATAGATTTCAGCGTTATGTTTTTTTTGCTCCCGTCTGACAAGTCAGTCGATGAGAACCAACCGCCAACCCCGACGCCGCAGCCGCCGCCACCACAGCTACCCGGTTGACGCTCGCCGCCAATTGACGACCGAGTTATTCCCAGCAGGGTGGTGCTTGGTGCTATTTTCGCACCGGGCACGGCCGTGTCATGTCGAAAATCATCATTCAGAATCTGAGCGTAGTTGAGTATGAATAACAAATATTTTGGTATTGTAATTTTCGGTTTCGGTTCCGTTATTCAGCGTTCTACCGCTTAAGCACTCCACCTGTCAGCGTGAGCGGAATAATAAATATCGTTCCGGTTCATAGGGTGCAAAGCAGAAGGCTGGCTGGCGGGAAACCGAGAAATTGAATTAGATCATAACTTCGATAGGTAGGTATGTATTTTTTCCTCGACTACACTACTGGCGTGCAAGTTTGATTTTAATGTTTCGCGTTCGAGTTGGTACTGGTTGCAATGTTGAGGTTTTTTCCGATTCGAGGATTTAGCTGTTTTGATTTCTTTGAAATGACGGAACCCACTTTTTTATCTAGTCACTAATATTATTGATTTCTATTTACGCTTTTGTCTCGCGCACAATGAAGGTTAAACGTTCTTGGAACGAAAATGATAAATTAATTGCCAATTAACCTCCACCTTCGCAAAATTTTCTTTGCGTTGCTCTCTTTCAGATCTTCGATCTGTGTCTCGATTGAGGCAGCGGGTTCTGTTTTCGAAAATGACCACGACTTATACTCCCGGCACAGTCCAGCTGACGGTGGTGAATTTACTCTAGAAACTTTTCACCATCAAGGGGACCGAATCTCATCTCGGTAGAGAAATTATCCACACAGTTTAAACACAATTTAGACCAATTACCGGATGGATTTTATTCGAGTTTGTAGATCCAGGGCTCGGCAGCGGACTTTTTTTCTCTCGTAGAGCTCCATAAAGCGTAACTTGCTTCCAGCGCCAGAAATCTAATCACTTAGTCGGAACGGGCCGGGTGGTGGTGGTGAAGAAGATTTGATTGCCACCCGCATTCTTGAGTAAACCCCTCGATTGAGATTTGCATTCTCTTGATTGATATGGATATTACGGTGGATGACAACTGTCATGGAAAAGTAGGTTTTGATGTACTGGTTTTAGCAGAATTGAACCTGTCAACTTGTTGGGATTTGGTTCGAGGACGACGATATTTGGAAGTTTAATAGAGGGAAAAACACCGTGATATATTCTTTAAAAAAAAGCTTTCATCCCCAGTTGAATGCTCCAGATTGCGATAGTTTCCCTTGATGCGTTTCTTAGCTTAAAGATTTTATTTTTTATAAATGTCCTTTGTTCTTCATCCTAAATTGTTTAAAAACATATACCTCCCTACCTTACATAATGTTTAATCTGTACCAACCTGGAAAGGAGAAAGAAAAAAAATCATTTACTTTGTGATAAAAAATCATTCAGTCTCAGATCAGACCCCCGTCATCAATGGAAACAAACCTACGCCAATCAAAATCGCCTCGCCAACACCTTCAGCAGGTAAATTTTACCAAGTCAATTAAGCCCCTAAACGAACCGCCATCCAGTCGAACCCATCCGGTTTCGATACCCGTCGAATGCCGAACCCCGACCACTAATCAAATTGATTCCGGATCACCTCGAAACGGTGCTAAATGAGTTAGAAAGCGACGAAGCCTCCGGTTTCGAACCCACCCCGCGCCCATTCCGAATCCCCGGGTGCTGGGCGCTTGCCAATAGCCCCAGCATAGTAGCCCAATTAATACACTTCCGCTGCTCCTTTCGTTCGTTCACCCTGTCTGGCCCGGCCCGGTCCTGGCCAACTTCGCTCGCACAGGACAACCCCACGCTCAATTAGAGTCCTTTCGGCCGGAAAGTTGATTTCGTCCATTATCTGTAATGGAATTGCGTCACTTTCGGAATATTTAGCCCCTGAAAATCCGGTCCACGGGAGTACACGCGACTAATCACTCTGGCGGCCGCCGCCAGTGTCTGCCGCTTTTCGAGCCTCGCCAGCCACAGATTTTACTGATTGGAGCAGTGCTCAATAAATAGAATGGGGGGCAAACGGTTATAAATTTCAGATAAAGATCTTAATGGGACGTTCTACGATTCACATTAAATGCCGCGAATGTAAATATACATAATGCCACCCGGTTTTCGAGGATGTTTGGTCGCCCTGGGTACGACGACGATTGCGATTGTCTGTGCGAGGAGAAGCTTGTAGAAAGGGTGTGGTGGTGATCGGATTGGTTGGTGTGTAATTGTCTGGTCTACATGGATAAGCCCAGTTTAATTTCCTGGTTGGCCGCAAATTGTGTTCGAATTGCAGTCTTATCCAACTGGAGATGAAAGCTGGCAAGTTGTATACGGGAGTGTGTGACTGCACAGGAACTTTAACCAGAATTTGTGGTTGTGATAAACTAATTGGTGCAAGGGAAGGTTACGAAGCTGATCATTTTCGTTTTATAACCTCTTAGATAGCACCACTAGATTATAAAAGGTTAAACGTAAACGAATTAAGGGTCAAGGGTCGTCATTGACGCAGCGTCAGGCCCAATTTGGAAAGTATCGAAATTTACGTAACAAAACTGCCTCGTTTGCTATAGAAAGCAAGCCAAGATAGGATTTTTCGAACTGGGAATTTCAGTCGCAACTTTCCGTTAAAAGCTTGTGGAAAAGGTATAGTTTTTAACAAAAGAAATCTTTTCTAATATAATCATCAATACGTTGAACAATGTGGGAATAGAGGTATGAACAATATTTTCCCTGCGCCATTGGACTGAAATATTAACCAACGACGGGGCCCGTATTAGGTTTATTCCAGTACCAGGAGAAACTGGAAGTACTCCGGAGCAAACAGGGAGAAAATCGTTCCTGTACTATCTTCTTCTCTTTTTTCTTCTTCTGGTGGCAAACCGGAGTGAAAAGGAGCAAGAATTTTTTGCTCCGGAGCAACAGGGAGTAACTTGCATGTACTGGAACAAACCTATTATTGGCTAGAATCAAAACTCGTTGAAATGTCAATTGACGATAGGTTCATCCAGAGTGTTCATTTGTGTTAACATTTTGCTAGCGTTGCCAATTTTATTTTGTGCCCACCGCCTAATGTGGCTACGCCACATCGCTTTTCCTTAAACTAAGGATAGCCCCTATATTTGAGTAAGCCGGGCAAACGAGTGGATCATAGGTTCGCTTGCTTCCGACGGCGGGTCGGTGGTCACCTCGCCCGGCGGATCCTCAGCGGCTTTGCACCGCTTCGGTTCCTAGGCCTCGGTTATGCGGCTAAGCCGTATCGAAATGGTACCCCTTAAATAGAGGTTCCTGAAGGGTATCGGATGGTTACCGAAAATCGGTAAAGTTCAACCGGAAATGAGCTGGAATTCTGGTTGGTTCTAATTAGTAATTCCGGCTCCAGTGATACAACCGATTTTAACTAGAATCGGTTTTGTCACTGGAGCCGGAATACGGTTTAGAAGCAGTCAGCATTCCGGCTGAGCTTAACTGGAAAGTTTTCTAAAATTTAATCTGGGAAATAAAAATTTTCTGGAAACGCTCCAGCACCCCGTTGAACTCTAATGATTTCGCCACCTGGGAGCAAGTTTGACGCTATGAAATGAACTTTGTTTACTTTCGACAAGTTTTGATTCGAGCCAACAACATCCAGCCGGCTGGATGTTGTTGGCTCGATTCAAAACTTGTCGAAAGTAAACAAAGTTGATTCAGTTAGAATTCATTGGGGTGCTGGAGCGCTGCAAGAAAATTTTTGTTTCCCAGATTAAATTTTAGGAAACTTCCCTGCTAAGCTCAGCCGGAATGCTGGCTGGTTCTAATTCGTATTCGGGCTCCAGTGACACAACCGATTCTAGTTAGAATCGGTTGTGTTACTGGTGCCGGAAAACGAATTAGAACCAGCTAGAATTCCGACTCATTTACGGTTCAACTTTACTGGGTTCCGGTAACCATCCGATACCCTTCAGGAACCTCTATTTAAGGGGTACCATTTCGATACGGCTTAGCCGCATAACCGAGGCCTAGGAACCGCAAAGGCGCAAACCCGCTGAGGATTCGCCTGGCGAGGTGGTCACCGACCCGCTGTCGGAAGCAAGCGAACCCGTGATCCACTCGTTTGCCCGGCTTACTCAAACAGGGGCTATCCCTAGTTTAAGTCCAACTGAGCAATAGCAATAGTCGGACAGCACGGGTCGAAAGCGATGTGGCGTAGCCACATTGCGTGATGGAATCGAAATAAAATTGGCAACCTAGGGGCAGATCACTCTAGGAATGTATAAAAAATTTGCATCAAATTAGAAAAAATGCATTTAATTTTCATTTTCGTATCAACTTTGCACTCCCTCGCAGAAAAGTTTGTTCAAAAAACGTCCTACGCTGATCCACTTTGTTCGACGTTTTGTGGAATGTAGGGCTAGTTTTTTTGTAGGGTTTTGACGTCTTACACGCAACTCAAAAGACATTGCACGCAACGCAAAATACATTATGAATTTCTATTTTGATGGAAATAAATGCATTTAATTTCGCTGATTTTTAAAAATGCATCACAAGTGATCTGCCCCTAGTTGGCAACACTAGAAAAATGTTAACACAATTCAACACTCCGGATGAACCTACTGTCAATTGAAATTTCGGCCACTTTTGAATCGAACCAATAATAGGGACCCCGCACTGCGAGACGAGATCAAAAAGGTGTCCCTATTATTGTCGCGCTTATAATAAAATCTCACATTGCGGGCGTCTGAAAGGCGCATCAAATATAGCTGCAGTTGCTCCGCAAGCAGATTTCAGTGGAGCTTTATTTTTCTGCCAGCTGTGTGCTTTTCGAAAGCTTCAAGGAAAAAGCTGCCTATAAGTTTATATAGGCGGCTGTCACGCGCCTATCTCAATTGAGCTTTCATATAATCGCATATCGAGCGATTATCCTGCAAAGCACAATATTCACTCCAATCAAAACTCGTCGAATTGTCAATTGACAATAAATTTAATCAGAGTATTAACTTGTGTTTACATTTTGCTAGCGTGGCCAATTTTATTTTAATTTCACCACATAATGTGACCATGCCACTCCGCTTTTATCGCGTGCTTAAACTAGGCATAGGCCCGACGTTTGAGTAACCCGGGCGAACTAGTGAATCACAGGTTTGCCTGCTTCCGACAGCGGGTCGTCGGCTGTATCGCCCGGCGGATCCTCATCGGTTCGGACCGTTTCGATTCCTAGGCCTCTGTTATGCGGTTAAGCCGCATTGTTCTTGTACACCTTAAACAAAGGTTCCTGAAGGATATCGGATGGTTATCGGAAGTTTCCTGAACGTGATCTGGGAAATAGAAATTATCTGGTAACGCTGCAGCTCTCCGTAGTACCACAGACTAACAGACATAACACTATAAGAGAATTCCCTTAAAAAACATCGATCCGACAATTTTCCCAGAACACTAGCTCCACCTTTTATTCACAGTCCCAAACACTCATTTACTGGTGGGTTACCCCTCAGGTTTTCGAACAATTTTTCACTAGTGGTCTATCTCCCATATGCTTGTTCATATGTCAGTGGCGCCATAATTTCAAATGTGGCCACAGTCCCAACTACAAATATATTTAAAATGACCGTTAAAGCGGACGAAGCTTTGTTTTTGAGTGTTATGTCTGTTAGTCTGTGGTTGAACTCTAACGATTTCGCCACCAGGGCGCCAGTTTGACGCTACAGAATAAATTTTGTTTACATTCGACGGACGTAGGGCGGGTTGAAAGCCGCGGCTATTGGGGATCGGTTTTTCCACTTCCGGTGAAAATTTCAACGTGTCGACATGTTGGCTGCTCCCATCGTGGACACAAAAAAAAAGTTCTGTGAGGCTGTAGATAATTTAAACGCGGTGGCATTAAATCGCTCGTACCGCATTGAGACTCACTTTTCGACTGCTAAATTAAGTCGCGAGATTAATGTCAAAATGCCATTGCGGCCGCTATCTGTTGTGACATACGGATTGCTACTGCCCAGCAAATATGAGACTCCCTTTCTCAACACCTCAGGGCCGGCATACGCTTGTAGCTAATCGTGGTCAAGAAAACAGCTAATCTTTATCCTCTAGTAAACACAACTTTTATTTTCCTTTTCGTCGACATTTATTCTTTTACTCCCACTTTCTTACTGTCTACCTCCTACCTTAGTACTTCTTGATTCTGCAGGGCCCCTTTTCCAATCCAGTCGCTGTCGCAAACACAACAACACACTCCGCTGCTTTTCTCCGTTGATTCGGCGTTGCCACACGGTGTTCTACGGCACGTCGTTCGCTACCGGTCGTCTGCGCGGCCTCAAGTAAACGTTGACAAACTCCAGCTTCGACGAGGGGTTCTATTCGTCGGCTATTCCCCAGTTTCCCGCGTAACTATTTGACGGTCGGGCTTTTCGGGTTCACAAGGGTTTAAAACATAAAACACGGCTTCAAAGTATAAACCACGGGGCCTGCGAACACAATGGGGGATGTGAAAATGGCGGATTGGCTTCGAGGAATGGTCGATGTTTCACATTGGTTAGTTTAGGAGACGGTCAATTACCTGTAAGTTTGGATTCTTTGGTTAACTATCCACTTCTTTATTTCTGTTTTTCTATTCGCACTTCACTCTCTTTTGATTCTACACACAGCTTCACTTCTCTTTACCTCGACTTTACTTTCACTCTTCTGGTTTGACGTGATAATTTCAACTTTTCTTGTCGATAGTTACCGGGTAATTCAAGTCCGTTTTTGACGGTTATTGACCTTATACCCTCGACCGTTGACCCTTTGTTTCGCCAATGAATTCCGTTTAGCTCCCCTATTATCACCACCTCCAATGGTGATAGGTGACAGAAATTGTAGCGAGTTTTCCTGGTTGTGTTCTGGCCTTTGGACGGTGTTCAACTTCTAGACACTTCACGGATCCTTTCTTGACATACACAGATATAATAAACGTAAACTAAACGCGACAATCTCCCAAATCTTGGGCAGAAACAAAAAACACTGATTACACTGAGGCACGAGAGCCATTCAGCGAGAAATCGGAACAGTTGCTGATGGACGGGATCAATTCTGGGTCTACCTGAGCCGTTTCGACCCGAGCCGTCCAGTGCAGGGGGTTGTTGCTACGATCCAAGAATACCTCGGAAAAAGCGAGGTACCCAAAGAAATTTTGTTGGCCCAGAAACATACTGATCTCACCAAACTCAATTTTGTTTCGTTCCGAGTTGGGGGACACTGAACTCAAAGTTTCTACTTGGCCGACGGGAGTACTCAATCGTTAATTCAATTTCGACCAGCCAAAGCAGGATAGATTTCCTTAATGGGATATCGTGATGCACTGCCGCTTGTATTATGGAAGCCCTCGATTCACCTGCCACAGTCTGCTACTTAGGGTTGCCACCACTCCGGGTTTGACCCGGAGACTCCGGTTTTTGAAGTTGGTCTCCGGGTTTCATATCAATTTCTCCGGGTCTGGTGATACGATGAATAATTTTAACGGAAATTGCTTTTTTTAAACGAGTGTGGTGTAAATTTTGGCTGCAACTGCAGCGGTCATTAACTGTTGGCCAGTTCCTTGGTTGGAACCTCCCTAGCGACTGTTATGATGAATAACAGAATTTGCACTCAGCAAAAATGCCGTTGCCCCTCTACTGCCTGCTTCACTCTACTTCTCCGATTAGCTGTGGCAGAAGGCAATCTTTGTTCGGCTTATCCTCCACAGCGAGAGAGGCCGGGGCTGTTTGGATTTTTTTGCGTTAGCCGAGGAGTTGAAATTTCGCACATATATAAATCGACAAAATGCTGAAAAGCTCAGAACAGTGGTGTGGTTTATGTTTATGTCAATTTTTATTTCCAGATTAAATTTTGCTAAACTTCCCAGTTAAGCTCAGCCGGAATGCTGGCTGGTTCTAATTCGTATTCCGGCTCCGGCGACACAACCGATTCAAATTAGAATGTTTAAGGGGATCCACTCGTTTGCCCGGCTTACTCAAACATAGGGGCTATCCCTAGTTTAAGTCCGACTGAGCGGTAGCGAAGTCGGACAGCACTTGCAAAAGCGATGTGGCGTAGCCACATTGGGTGGTGGACACAAAATAAAATTGGCAACGCTAGCAAAATGTAAACACAAATGAACACTCCGGATCAACCTATCGTCAATTGACATTTCGACGAGTTTTGATTCGAGCCAATAATATGGGCCCGTCCCGACCTCGCACACAAGGTTAGACATTTTTCATAAGAGATTTTTGTAACTCGAAGAGGCGAATGAGCTTAAGGTTAAAACCTCTATAAACGAAATAAAAAAGGGCCTTTTAAACTTTCTACTGCGACAAGCGTTTATCCATTTTGAATAATTCAAGCGCTGAAATGTTCCTTGATTCTAGTTCTCCGTTAATTGCATTGCAGCACCAGATGCCGTTCTTCCCGTCATTATCTTCGTTGAAACATGGTTCAACGATGACACGCTTTCCAGTCAGGTGTTCGGTACAGCCGTGATTCGCTGGTTGGACACTCTTTAACTAAACCGCTTTTTAGTTGGACCTCCGCCAGTTGGACCATTGTCCAACTAAAAAGCATCTTAACGCCAAAATCTTATGTGAAATTTACTTTGACAATCTGTCCAACAATCTTTTAGACTACTAACGGCTTTTTTTGACATTTGTCAGTTGGTTCAACCAGCGAATCACGACTGTACTGGATACGAGGTGTTTCGATGTGACGGATGCCCTAGCAATAGCCGAAAATCCATCGGAGGTGGCGAATTAGTAACAGTTAATACCAGTTTAAATGAAAGAATAATCGAGAACATTTGTTAGGTTTGTCTAGAGCAGGTTTGGATTATTATCGAACTTGGCTACCGTAAGTTGTACTTGTCACGATATCGCAATAGCAAAAATGGAGAGATTTGGAATAAATGGTAGGGATTTGCAGTGGTTCCGATCCTACCTAAAAAACCGAGAGATAGCGGTTGTCATAGGAGATTGTCAGGAAGCCACCTGGGACCGTTGATGTTTCTACTATACTTCAATGATGTACATCAAGTTCTGAGAAATCTACGATTGTCCTTCGTGGATGATATCCAGATTTTTCGCCTAATTCGCTCAATTGAAGATTGCAGATTCTCTGACAGCAGCTGCAAGTCTTTGCTGATTAGTGGTGATTGGTTTTCCCGGAAGAAGGATTCGATTTATTTTAACTGGCGTGTACTAGAAACAGAAATCTAACTCGTCAGTCACGTAAAGGATCTGGGAGTGATTCACGATTCTCAATTTAAGTTTAAACAAAACATCTCCTATGCATCATTTTGGTCTTTAGGATAGCCAAAAAATCTACGGAGTTTCATCCCGAATCTACTAATTTTTTGTGTTGGAAAAGTGAGTTAAAACTGCAATTATTACCTATATTTACTGCATCTCAATTGCCGTCTTTCAACTCATTAGTCACCAATTAAATGTAGCGTTGGACTAAATGTCCTCCTTCGAATCCATTACGTTCAAAGATCCATATTTTCAGACCGAAAGAGACAACAAAACAAGCCTATAAGTTATCCTATACGGTAATAACTTGTCATGTTTGCCGCTTTCCAGCCGGTAATAGATTTCCCTCACGCCACACGACCCTTCCTATAGGTCGTGAAAGTAATAATTTCAATATCAGCCATCTGAATAATGGGCAAACCAAGTACGCAATGTGTCTACCTATATATGGTGGTATCGTAATCGCGCGCCAAGGGACGAAGGAAAACAAGAAAGTGAGGTTATTAAAATTTCTTCTTGTTTCCCGGTTCTATGTTTCAAGAGCTATCCCGTATACAGATCCCGGTACCAAAGCAGGGAGAGTAAACAAGGTTCTAATCCCGTGATTTGAAAATCATATAAAAAAAAGAAATCTTTTGGTATGAGGATTCGGAAAGGGGAACTTTTTTACGGCAAAGGGAGCGCACGAAGGTCCCGGGAGTGTAGAGCCACGCTGCAGCCATACAACCGATAAAGTAGATTGAGATAAAATGCCAGTAATTACTTGCGTTTTAGAAAAAAAAATCGATTTAGATAAGGGTATGCCTCCATTTGTGTGGAACGTATGGCATGGTTAACTTTTAAAGTAAGTTAATTTTCGAATCAAGAAGCAGTCTATGAATGTACAACAAATTTGTTTTTAATTTGACGAATGTATTTTATTTCCATTTTTTAAATGAACTATGAATCCTTGGCAGGAATGATCGTCCCCAGTTATTGGAATCCAAACATGTCGAAATGTCAATTGACAAAAAGCTCACCCGGAGTGTCCATTCTTGTTTACGTTTTGCTAGCGTTACCGATTTTATTTTGATTTCAGCTTTTTTACGATAAGCCGCCACTTCCATCGGCGGGTTGGCGGCCACCTCGTCTGGCGGATTCTAAACGGCTTCGCGCCGTCTCGGTTACGCGGATTAGCCTTAGACAGATGTTCCTGAAGGATATCGGATGGTTACTGGAAGTTTCCTAAACCCTAATCTGGGAAATTAACATTATCTGGCAACGCTCCAGCACCCCGTTGAAATACAACAATTTCGCCACCTGGGCGCAAGTTTGACGTAACAGAAGGAACTTTTTACTTTCGATGAGTTTTGATTCGATCCAACAACATCCTGGCCTTTTCTAACCATTAAAACAAAAATTCATGTTTTTTGCGTTGTGTGTACAACCCCTGTCAAAAAACATGCGGACGAACATGGTCAGGCGATTTAAAAAGTTTGACGTTTGACTCAACTCGCCTGTGCTGATTGCCCCTAGGAACAAATGCAATTTGCGAATGCGATTTAAAGGCAATTTCAATACTTAGACAAATTTTCTGGCGGCTGAAATGGACTTGGTCGTTTTTCGCGTTTTTCAAATATGGCGGTTCATGTTTGGCTTAAGCTTAAAATTGTTTTGTGTGTTCTTACTTGTACTTTGTTTGTCTAGTGCACTTCATTTAGCCAACGAATGTGGGAAATTGTGGAATCGTGTGTAAGTATAGTAGAACAAGATCTCTGACCTGAAGTTTCAATGAACGTCAGATTGTGATAAGTTTTGGTGTGCAATACCAATTCCACCATTGATTTCTCCTATAAGTTGGTGGTGATTACCTAGTATACTGGTAAGTATATGTGAGTAGATAATGAATCCGAAAATAAGTATTATTTGTAATTTTCATATTAGGCAATTAAGAGCGATTAAATGGCGCGTTCCGTGGGCGATTTAAGGGCGGGTAGGGCGGCAAAAAAACGGCGGCAAATCGCCCAAATGTTGCATTTGAAATAGCCCCCTAATTGCCAGCAATTTGCTGGCAAATTGAAGGGCAATTAGCGCATCCGAGTTAGCAAATAGCCCCCCGTTAGCCAGCAAATTGCCCTTTTTGACTGGGACGTCAAAGCCCTGCAAAAAACTGTAGCTGGATATTGTTGGCTCGAATCAAAACTCATCGAATGTAAACAAAGTTTATTCTTTAGCGTCGAACTGGCGCCCAAGTGGCGAAATCGTTGGAGTTTAACGGCTGGATGTTGTTGGCTCGAATCAAAACTTGTCGAAAGTAAACAAAGTTCCTTCCACGGCTTCGGAACCAAGCGAATCATTAGAAAACTTCTGGTAACCATCCGATACCCTTCAGGAACCTCTGTAAAAGGTATATCCGTACGATGAACACCAATGAACACTCCAAAAACTGACATTTCGACGACTTTTGATTCGAGCTAATAATAGGGACCCAAGTTCAAACACAAAATGGGATGCAACATTGGCTGACTCCAACCAGATTTCCGACTCCAGTGACACTCGAGTGACACAACCAGTTCTAGTTGGAATCGGTTGTGTCAATAAACTTTTTGGTAATAGAATTGATTCGAAAAACAATTGTCTAGTAACTTGCAATTCAACTTTGTTCAATTCTAATCCAACCAACTTGTCAAACAAACTCAGCAAAGCCATCTCGCGCCGAGATACCTTCCAATGGTACGTGAATGGCTCTCGAAAAAGTTTCTAAAACTGATATTTAAAAAGACATTTCCAAAGTTGAAAAGCATAGCCTGTGCCTGTCACAAAATATGTGATTTATTGCGTTGATTCAAGTTTTTCACAATACCAATACCTCTTTGTCATCTACCCCTCACCGTATTTTTTTCAAAGCAGCACACAAATTCAAAAAGCATGAAGTCATGAACCCCCATCTTGACCCGAATGCAATATTCAGCTCAAATATATATAATAATAATCACTCGATGTTTTGTACACACACAGCGAAAATCACGCAGCTCTGGGTAGTGTCCCATTCTACATCTGACAAACTGGGGCGACAAGATGAAGAAGCACGAAGCGTCGCACCCATTTAGGGCAGAATAAATTCGAATCGTTGCCATTGTTCCTCCCGATTCTTTCCGAACTTTCTTCCACTTCCAGTTGGGTCGTGGCGGGCGTTAATAAGAAGAGAGAGAATGGTAATAAATTTGTCATCCCTGAGTGGTGTTTAAATGCTTTTTTATTATTATTATTATGCGCCCTATCGTCAGTCAGTTTGGATTTTTTCCCATCTCGAACCTCGTCATTGAACTGTATGGAGAGAGAGAAAGATTGAAAAAAATATCAAGTTGAAGGAATAATTTATATTCAAATAAAGCGTCTCATTTGGATGAAACGGGAACATGGAAATGGAGACTGAGGGGAACATAAAACTTCTGTGATCAATCTGAGAAGTTGGTCGTAAGTGGCCTGCAAACTGACACGATAGCTGTTGTAAGCCAAAATCTGTACGAGAAATTGTTTCCAGCCCGAGTCGCATTTCACTGATGGAGAAATGAAAGCATTGTGCAGAACAAAGAAAGAGGGCTTTTGTTGTTCGGGGCGGCGATATGCTGCCCACGTCAATACGAGCATTTGAAATTTATTTTTAACTACGACTGTGAGTACAAATTTTGTTTATATTATATTTGTTTATATTTTCAACCACATCATGTGTAATGAGAATTACATACGTTGGGCATAGTGATTAGGTACTTTTACGAGTTCGAAACGGTTCCGAAACGTACGACAGGGTACGAGTAGATTTTTTGGCCAAATGGAAAATCCAGTGATTGAAATATGCCATTTTTTGTTGGAGACGAACCACTGCGACCAGTATTTAGATCTATTGTGGTATCATACGCCATACTTTCGGTGGTATTGTTTCCGTTACGCATACGTCGGGTTGTGCCCTAACAAATGCTCGACGATGTTTCTTTCTTTAACTTATTAATGAACCAGCGCCAACTGCTGTACCATAGGAGTTGAAGTCTTGTAAGAATAACTTTGGTGCCGAACTCCTCCAGAATATCACAAAGTTATTTGTGATCAACCGATGCTCTAGAGAAATGTAGGTGAAAGCAATCTTTGCCTTTGATCCTGACTTAGCAAGCGGTTACTTCAGTGCCTGGTATCTAGGGGGAAGTAATTCAATAGAAGTTATGGCACTTTTGACTCCTCCATTTCTGCAGAACATGCCTTGTGACAATGTTTCAGTTTCTCTTCGCGCTGATTGTATGCGGAGCATGTTGAGAGCTCTGACTTTTTTCAGCATTCTCATTGCATAACTCATTCACATTACTCTCTCTGCATTTACCACACGTAATTTGCATAGCAGACCCAGCAGATTTTGGCCTTTCCTGTGTGACTGAGCAGAGTATATCAGAAACAGTGAACCCCGTGCTTCAACAGAACCACGACGTCGCCATTGATATCAACTGTCTTCATTTGTCTTCAACGACCAAAATTCGTAATTAGTTATTCATTTTGAGCCAGTTTCCTGCCAGAAACCTGAAAAATTCCCGAAAAAATTGTGTTCTCGAATCAAAATTTTCATCGAAATGTCAATTGACGAGGCCCATATTATTGGCTCGAATCAAAACTCGTCGAAATGTCAATTGACGATAGGTTCATCCGGAGTGTTCATTTGTGTTTACATTTTGCTAGCGTTGCCAATTTTATTTTGTGTCCAACACCCAATGTGGCTACGCCACATCGCTTTTGCGCATGCTGTCCGTGTTAAACTAGGGATAGCCCCTGTGTTTGAGTAAGCCGGGAAAACGAGTGGATCACAGGTTCGCTTGCTTCCGACGGCGGGTCGGTGGCCACCTCGTCTGGCGGAGCCTCAGCGGCTTTGCGCCGCTTCGGTTCCTAGGCTTCGATTATGCGGCTAAGCCTAGAATCTAGAATCGGTTGTGTCACCGGAGCCGGAATACGACTTAGAGCCAGCTAGCATTCCGGCTGGGCTTAACTGGGAAGTTTAGTAAAATTTAATCTGGAAATAAAAATTTTCTGGCAACGCTCCAGCACCCCGTTGAATTCTAACGATTTCACCACCTGAGCGCCATGTTGACGATATGAAATGAACTTTGTTTACTTTCGACAAGTTTTGATGACTGGATGTTTTTGTAGCTCGAATCAAAACTTTTCGAAAGAAAACAAAGTTCATTCCATATCGTAAAACTGGCGCCCAGGTGGCGAAATCGTTAGATTTCAACGGGGGGCTGGAGCGTTGCCAGAAATTTTTATTTCCCAGATTACATTTTAGGAAACTTTCCAGTTATGCTCAGCCGGAATGCTGGCTGGTTCGCTTTTGCGCATGCTATCCAACTGAGTGGTAACGAAACTAAACTAGGAATAGCCCTTATGTTTGAGTAAGCTGGGCAAACGAGTGGATCGCAGGTTCGCTTGTTTCCTACGGCGGGTCGGCGGCCACTTCGGCCGGCGGATCATCAGCGGATTTGCGCTGCTTCGGTTCCTAGGCCTCGGTTATGCGGCTAAGTCACATCGTACTGGTACACCTTAAACAGAGGTTCCTGAAGGGTTTCGGATGGTTACCGAAACCCAGCAAAGTTCAACCTCAAATGAGCCGGAATTCTGGTTGTTTCTGCGAAAACGGTTGCGAAAACGTACAAGAGCTATGGTCATTCACTCTCTCTCACCCTGTATCTCAACTACTACCACGAAACGGACGCTCAACGTTAACTTTGTCGATTCTCTATTTCTGTCATCATCATAAAAGCGAGTTGCGTTTTCATCTCTTCGCTCTTCTGTAGGCCCATCAACACTACGTGTCATTTCGAACTAGCATCTTCTGCAGTTATTCTCGGTCTCTCCCTTTCACAAATACGGTTAAACCTGATCGCTTCCGGTTCCGCACATACGAACCTTTTTATGTTATTTATTTACCCTAGCTATTATCTACTACAACTTCTAATTCGTATTCCGGCTCCACGGACACAACCGATTCTAACTAGAATCGGCTGTGTCACTGTAACCAGAATACGAATTAAAACCAACCAGCATTCCGGCTTAGCATAACTGTCAAGTTTCCTAAAATTGTATCTGGGAAATAAAAATTTTCTGGCAACGCTCTAGCACCCCGTTGAACTCTAACGATTTCGTCACCTGGGCGCTAGTTTGACGCTGCGGAATGAACTTTGTTCACTTTCTTCTTCTTCTTCTTCGCTTCTGTTTGGCTTGTTTGTGAAACAAAGCCCAAAATGGCACAGCATATAAAGCTATATTGCCAGTTAATTTTCGTTTATAGTCCGATGGACTTTACTTTTTGTGACTAACCGACGATAAACTCGCAGCGCCACAAAATTGGTTCACCACAGCGCGAGTAATTCGCCCAATCAAGGTGAAAAAAGCGAATTATCTAGCACTCGGTGAAAACCAACATGTCGACACGTTGAAATTTTCACCGGAAGTCGTGTTCACTTTCGACAAGTTTTGAATCGAGCCAACAACATCCAATCAGACAAACATGTCAAATGGTCCTAAGTACAAATGAGAGCTTGTCTTTGTTTACTTTCGTCATCATAACTCCAAAAAACCAATCTTATAAAAAATCGCCCTTATGACCCGGATTAAATTTACAATTCTCAGAGTGATGGCATAAGCTTTCTATGCAAGAAAGGCAAACGACTCCAAAAACACATGAATAAATCAGTGAAGCTCAGAAATAAATCTGGAATTGTACGCAGTGTCTGACTATATTCTGAAACATTCGACATCATCTTCGGGCTGATTGGCGACTTTTGCTAAAAATACAGCTTCTTAATATTTTTATTCAACATTCAACAAAAAAATAAAATAAACCGCATTCCGCTTACCCATCCGAGAGACATCGAAGCAAGCACGTTCCGGGTTCCAATCAGAGGCACCGATACAGCGGGAAAGCAGCCGTAAAGCCAAACTTTCCAGCAGACCATAATTTATCTTAATCTGTTTCCCCGTCAATCAAGGTATTATTTCTTGCTTTGCCCCGTCTTCCCACACGAAATTCAGCGAGATTCTTTCCAAGTACCGATTGATAAATCAATCAATAAGGGGGAAAATCGCACATAACCGTTTTTGCCGTTCGCCGATATGCGATTCCTGGCGAGCCTTCAAGTGCGACGACGACTCGGGGCCTAGCTGGAAACGCATTTTTTTTTTGCGATGACGCACCCAATATAGTATGCATCAAAGCCCGCCGTCAAACATGAAAAACACCGTTTTATAAGACGAAGCTCCTCCAAACTGAAGCAATACCCACAAGAAAGGATTAACAAAAGTCCACAATCCAACCAGGCGCCCGGCTCCTATCCGATCCGGCACAAAGCCCCCACCGGGAGAATCGAGATAAAAGGTCGACTCGACAAGATACGCCAGAAACATGTCCTGAATACGAAATACACTTTGTCAGACGTCGTCGTCGTCGTCGTTATTGTCGAACTTTTGTCGTTCCTCGGACAACAGTCAGTGTGTGGTTGGTGGCTACATGGGGCGGATTGGCGAACAAAAAATTTGGCTTCTCACATTTCCATCTCTCGATAAATACGCTTGTGTTCTCTGTTCGCACGTTCCTTTTAGTCCCATGCGTTGTTTGATAAAGTATAACAAAAAACGCCCGTCTCCATTCCAATTTCAGGACCCGAACCGACATTGAAGGGGATAGAAATCATTCGTTTAATCGAGAATCGTTTCATTGCCAGCCAATTTGCTTTTAATTGTATTGCCATGCCAAGAAGCTTCGTTCGTTGGCCACACAGAAAAAAGCCCTGGCGGAGAGCATTGTTGTTGGCACTTGGTACTGATACAGCCCCGAGGTGGGTGGATAGTGGTGTGTCATTACCATTTATGTGATTACTCTTCTGTTCGGGACTAGGGTTATTGCTACTCCAGTCAGTAGGTGTGCGTGTGGGTGGCTGTCATTTTTATCCTAAATGAGCTCGAATGACAATACACACCGCGTGTGAAGTACAGTCAGTCGTTCGTGGAAGCGTTCGCTCGGAACAGCAACATCACACCCGGTATGGGAAATTGGTTTGGAACCTCGAAACAGACAACATTTCCCAAATTAACACATTGCTTCTGGCTGGTGTTATTCTTTTGCCTAGTCCATCGTCACGCGGCAAACCCCGTTCTCGTCGTCATCGTCATCATCATCATCATCATAACAATCGGTACTGCCAGCAGCTAGCAGAAAGAGCCAACGAGCTGCGGAAGCAAAGCGTGAATGGTACACACATTAAGCTAAAGTCGGCAACTCTGGTGAGAGCCTTTCATTCTAATCGACCATATCATTAGCACTTTATTAGATTGGCCTATTTACATAGAGCATAAGAGTGGTTGGGTGGCATTTTTTGGTGTGAGTTTGAGTTGCTGGATCAACGGAACCATGGGTCTTGACGACGCGTGCTACGAAAGGAGGGGCCATATGACGTGTATTTTTAGCTATTTTTTGCTGTTCAGCTATTGAAGAAGAGAAAAATGGTAAGACTATATAAGCAGAGATTTTAAACTCAGGATTTGTCGGCTGTACAAAGCAATCAACTGTGTGATGTCTCGAATCTTCGTCCAGATATTCTCAGAAAAAAGTGTTCTGTCAAAAGTAAAACCAAGTGACGCTACTGGCGACAAGTCATTTATGAAGAACTGCTGCATCTATATGTCCGCTTACAAAGATAAGATCGACGGTGTGGTCACCTTGCTCCGACTAGCGAGGACAATATAAAAAAGTTTATGGAAATAGTTGTGGTAAATGCGAGGATAAAACGCGCATACCTGTCAATAATGTACTGGGTTTCCCCACAAATAACAGACGACTGGGCTCGATTCGAAATGTGTGTGAGAACTCGCTACTGAACTTCCGAATAAACAAGAAAGCTGAAAATCGTTTGGCTTACGTTTGTAGGTGGCGCAGTGATCGATGTAAAGCAGTTGCAGTGCAGCTGTTATTGTTTAATATTTCAAATCTGGCAAAAGTGGAATATAGCTGAAGAAATTCTTTATCCAGTGGTATCATTAACTCAATTTTTTATGTTTTGCGACTTAGTCCGGTCTGACTTAACACCGACCAATTGACACTGCGACAAGTTTTGATTCGAGCCAATAATAGGGGCCCCATCGAATGTAAACTAAGTGGACCCCTATTATTGGCTCGTATCAAAACTCGTTGAAACGTCAATTGACAATAGGTTCATGAGCCCATATTATTGGCTCGAATCAAAACTCGTCGAAATGTCTATTGACGATAGGTTCATCCAGAATATTCATTTGTGTTTATATTTTGCTAGCGTTGAAAATTTTATTTTGATTCCACCACAAAATGTGGCTACGCCACATCGCTTATGCGCGTACTGTCCGACTTAACTATACATAGCCCCTATGTTTGAGTAAGCTGAACAAACGAGTGGATCACAGGTTCGCTTGCTTCCGACGCCGGATCGGCCGGAATGCTGGCTGGTTCTAATTCGTATTTCGACTCCAGTGATACAACCGATTCTAACTATCTGTTTATTTATTTGTTTATTTGTTCAATACATCAACAGGCATATCAAAGTCCCAATGATGTTGACTTAAATACTAGTCTAATTACTAACAATCAAGTACACAAAAACAATAGTCATACAATAATTAAAAACAAATAAAAAGGTCAAGTGTTGTTAGCTAATTGATTAAATAGTCTGGAAAAACGTATACGCAGATTTTGTCGAGAAACGTTGAAATCAAATGCCGTAGCTGCCTGGTTAAAAATTCGTTGCAGACCAGTGATGGCTCCATACATACTATAGTTAGTGCGTCGGAATGGTAATCTGAGCATAATGTTGTTGCGTAGTGTTCGAGGAGCGACGTTTATGTTGATTTGTTCCAGAATAGCTGGGGCATCTATACGACCTTGCAGAGTGTCAGCGATGAACAAGGCTCTTGCAGTATTCCTTCGAACATGTAGGGGCTCTAGTTGAATTAGCTGACACCGGTTTTCATAGCGAGGTAGTCGGGAAGGATCTCTCCACGGCAATCTACGAAGCGCGAAACGTAAAAAGCGACGCTGAACGGACTCTATTCTCTCAATGCCATTATTGTAGTTTGGACTCCAAACTTCAGAGCAATATTCTAGAATTTATCTATCGCGATAAAGAACAGTAGAGCGATTTGAGACAATAGATATCCGTAAAATTTTTGGCTATTCTGAAGATGCATCCCAGTGCTCGAGATGCTTTACCAACTGCATAGGAGACGTGCTGCTTAAACGTAAGTTGAGGATCCAGAATCACTCCCAGATCTTTAACGTGACTGACGCGTTCAATGTCTGTTTCTAGTAGACGGTAGGTAAAATGAATCGAATCTTTTTTCCGTGAAAACGATATTACCGAACACTTCTTCGGGCTCACGCACATGCGGTTCGTGTTACACCAATCAGCAAAGACATCAAGCTGCTGTTGGAGAAATCTGCAATCTTCAATTGACCGAATTAGGCGGAATATTTTGAGGTCATCTGCGAAGGACAATCGTGGAGTCTTCAGAACTAGATGTACATCATTGAAGTATAGCAGAAACATCAACGGTCCCAAGTGGCTTTCTTGAGGTATTCCTGACGTAGAAATGAAGGTGGGTGCCTGACAATCTCCTATGATAACCGCCATCTCTCGGTCTGTGAGGTAGGATCGAAACAACTGCAAAACACTACCATTTATTCCAAATCTCTCCATTTTTGCGATTGCGATATCGTGATTTATCTTATCGAAAGCGGCAGATAAGTCGGTGTAAACAACGTCGGTTTGAGCACGATGTTCCATACTCTCTGTTATGTAGGATGTTAAACACAGCAGGTTAGACGCTGTTGACCGCCTACTGCTTACAATGAGCCTGAAGAGGTTCCATAATCACCAGCTCGAACAACTTTGAAACTGCACTCAATGAAGTTATTCCACGGTAGTTATTGACGTCTCGCTTATTACCCTTCTTGTGGACTGGGGACATGTTCGCGTATTTCCAGCAAGACGGGAAAACTTCTCTAGCAATAGATGCTCGAAAAATATGAAGAAGCGGAGTAATCAAAGCTTCAATGTGCCTTTTCAGGATAACGGAGGGGAACCCGTCGGGTCCCGGATTGAAAGATGACTTAAGCCGAGAGGAAGCTCTGGTAATCATCGTTGCATCGACATCGATAGCACCCAAAGCTTGGCCTACAAGTGGAGCTCTGCTAGCGGCGAGTTCGATTTGCTCAATAGTTAGTGCCTCATCTGTGAATACATTCGCGAATTTTTCCGAAAAAAGTGCACATATGTCTCGAGATGTGGTAGCTGTATTCCCATTGAAAGTCATAGACGACGGCAGGCCTGATTCCTTGCGCTGCTCGTTCACATATTTCCAGAAACGTTTAGGATGCGACTTGAGATTACGCTGAATATTTTGCTGATATCGATAGAAACAGTGTTGGCTGGCTCGTTTGTATGCATGGTTGAGACTGACGTAATAGTCTCTGAGTGATATTGTGCGATACTTGGTAAACCTCCGCAGGGCAGCTCTCTTTATAGACTTCAGCCGTCGCAGTGTACTCGTTTGCCATGGAGGGCCGGTTTGTCGATGGTGAACTTTCTTTGGAACGTGCCTGTCAATAGCATACACCAGAACGTTTGAAAAGGTTTGAACTGCGGTTTCGACATCTTCGGGGTCCAGAATATTTTCCCAATCGATGGTGGAAAGAAGGTCTGCGATACTGCGATGATCAGCTTTACGGAAATTATAGGAGACAGAAAGCGGTAATATATCGAAGTCATGCACCACAGAGCTGTCAATCGTGGCGATCAGTGGAGGATGATGTGCCACTGGTTTTACTGGAGAGGGAGCCGTCACTATTGATGTGGCGGAAACCTGATCGCTGACAAAACAAAGATCGAGATGGCGGCTTTTCTCATTGGCAATAGGATTGATTTGTAGAAACGTGGCTGAGCTATAGCTGTCAAGTAGCCTCACTGTACCTGGGTGGAGAACGGAATGGTCCGAATCCGGATAAAGAAATCCATTAGGGGAAGATTTCCATGAAATGGTAGGAAGATTAAAATCTCCTAGTACCACGATCTCATCAACAGCGTTAGCATCTTCGAGGATAGTAAAAACTGAGCTGCAGTGTGCTTCAACGTATTCGGTATCACGAGCGCGGTCGGGTGGAACATACAAAGCACACAAGTACAACTTACGGTCGCCAAGCTCGATAATTGTCCAAACCTGCTCTAGACAAACCCAAGAAGTGTTCTCGACGATTCTTGCCTTCAAGCTGGTTTTAACCGCTACTAATACGCCGCCTCCGGTGGATTTTCGGCTGTTGCTAGGGCTCCTGTCACAGCGAAACACCTCATATTCTGTACCGAACACCTGACTGGAAAGCGTGTCATCGTTCAACCATGTTTCGACGAAGACAATGATGTCAAAACTCTTATCGGAGACTGCAAGACGGTATTGCTCAACGATTGAATTAATACCACCAACATTTTGGTAATATAGCAGCAGCTTAGCCCGTCGTTGACCAATGCTGGAAATCGAAGAGCTTTGAGGCAAGGAAGTGCTCACAGATGCATTGTACTTGCCTGAGGTAGGGTTGTGGAAGACCCCTCGTCCCATCTCCACCACAGGACCGGGACGGCCTCTGGTCGCTGGCAGGAAAGGCTCGACTGTGGTGGGGGGACTAAGAGCTTCCTCAGGGCTGGCGGCAAGTGTGCGTCCCGGTGACCGAAGAGACGACATTACGTGGAATGTATGCAATGCAGCTGGACTAGGTGTCTCTCGTAAACAGCTGCGGTTCGCAGGCAGGAAGAACGGCATCTGGTGCTGATACGGTGCAATTAAAGGAGAACTGGAATCGGGGAACATTTCAGCGCTAGAATTATTCAGAAAGGATAGGTACTTGCCGCAGGGGGAAGTTTGGAAGACCCTTTCTCCACTCCCGCACACAGGACCGAGACGACTGGTGAACGTTGGCTGCAGTAGCTGGACTGTGGCGGGGGGATCGAGGGCTTCCATAATACAAGCTGCGGTGCATCTCGGTATCCCATTAGCGAAATCTATCCTGCTTTGGCTGGTCGAAATTAAATTCCCGAACGAGTACTCCAGTCGGCCAAGTAGACGTTTTGAGTGCAGTGTCCTTTAGTTCGCTCGGAAGCTCAACTCGGAAAGAAACAAAGTTGAGTTTCGTGAGATCGGTGTCCTTCTTGACCAACAAAATTGCTTTGGGTGCATCGCTTATTCCAAGGCATTCTTGGGTCATGGCAACGATTTCCTCCACTGTATGGCTCGGGTCAAGACGGCTCAAATAGACCCAAAACTGCTCCCGCTCATCCGCCACTGTTCTGATTTCCCGCTGAATGGCTCTAGTACCACAGACAGCGGCTGCAGTGGCGCGAATTTTAGCATTATTCTCGCGACATCGTTTCGGAGTGGGCAGATCCTCCGGAAGTCGCTTAATAAACAGCCCCCTTTAAGTTACAGAGCCGCAATTGACTGGAAAATGATTTTCAATACGGCTCGAGAGATTTGAGACAACCGTGTTCAAATTATCTACAGCCTCACATAATTTTTTTGTGTCCACAATGGGAGCAGCGGAAACGGATTGCTGCACCCACTCGTTGAAACAGCGAGCACAATCGTCACAGAGCCAGTACAGGTTGTTGTTGAAACTAGACAACAGATCTAGTGCGGATCGCTGCATACCGGGAATACAGGTTCGGTGGAAAATCGATCCGCAATGGCCGCGACATGCAATTTTCTCAATCCCATTAACGGGAGAGTCGCATGACTTGCAACTATAACTCATGGCTGATTTCAACACGCCTTTTGTCGCTTACGACCTTTTGAAAACTAGAAACGGTTGTGTCACTGGAGCCGGAATACGAATTAAAACCAGCTAGCATTCCGGCTGAGCTTAGCTGGGAAATTTCCCAAAATTTAATCTGGGAAATAAAAATTTTTTGGGAACGCTCCAGCACTCTAACGATTTTACCACCTGGGCGCCAGTTTGACGATACGGAATGAACTTTGTTTACTTTCGACAAGTTTTGATTCGAACCAACAACATCCAGCCTAGGTTCATCCGGAGTGTTCACTTGTGTTTACATTTTGCTAGCGTTGCCAATTTTATTTTAATTCCACCAGCCAATTTGTAATTGCTTGGGGAAGCAAGGTAAGATAATACATGAGAATATTGGGGTGAACTGGGCAGTTTGAAGAATTTTTTCAATAGATACTCACCAAATCATAGCGGAAATCGATTCGATGATGAAATGTTAAGCATTTAAGCGTATAAAATTTTTAACGGGAAGGGTCTATTTAGTGAGCTTGTTTACATCGACAATTTGTGAAGCGAGGTTAGAATCGCTCTTAAATTCTAACACTTTGTATGCAGGATTGCTGAGCTGTCATTTTTTTTCCTTTGATGGCAATATTATGCAATGTTCAATAATGCAATGCAATTTGAAATGGTGGTAAATGTTTACTTCGGTTATATACGGCAGTATTGTAAGCCTGCATTTGTTTTGCAATTAGCAAACCGGCTGTAAAGCCTATTTAAACAGAGTTCAAAATTCCGCAAATGCATTTTATTACTAAGGCCTAACGCCTAACTTCGTGTGAACGAATTCAATTAAGCCTTTTTATTATCAGCCACATGTTACCACCACCCCCACAAAAACACAGTTATCTTATCGTGATTGATACCCATCATAGCTCATCCTAAAATGGCTAGTAAAACAAGTGTCCGGATTGCTGGAAATTTAGCATCCGTCCGCAACACAAACAACACATAAAACGACCTATTACAACTTTTTTTTCTAGGTCATAGTACCACTGCTGAATATTAGGTTCAGCTATGGAGCTCCTGCAGCCCAACCGACCCCGGTCGATGTAGGTTTAATTCATACCATTTTTACGACACAATAAATTTCCCCTCGGGACAGCGGAGAAAAAATCGGATCAACGGCACCCGGCTCAGCTCGCACACACACGGACATAAATCGCTTGTCGCTTTGCTGTTTGCATGTTACGCATAAAGTCATTAATATCGCACTCTCCCGGTAGCTCCTGCCTTACTATACTGCTGGGCCATGTGTAGACTACATTCTACCAACCTATATTATATTTTGGTTGCCATTTTTTTTCTGATCGGCAACGGAGGGCAAACAGGGCCAATGACTCTCCCATATATCCTCGATGCGGTTGTTATTGTTGTTATAATTCAACGTCATGTACAACATTCATAAAAAAAGCTGACAACAAGGGACTTGTTCCGTGAGCGAAGGGACATCCATTCCTTCACGGTACTTGTATTTATGAATAGTCTTTTTTACTTCACTTGAAGATCCCCAGCAGGACAGAGGACGAAACCCCTCGTCAAATCGCCAAATGTTTCGTTAAGCCACGTGGTAGGTGTGCGTGTGTATAGGCGAGTGTTTTCGAATCTGGGGGCTGGAAGACCTGCTGATGTTCGTTCGGTCTGTGTTTGTCCTGCAAGTGGCAGTAGTTTGTTTTTCGGCAGGAATTCATAAATAGCCGAATAAGGGATTTGTGTCAGCCGCCTATGGAAGCTTTTCGCTGAAGAATCGGAATGAGTTATGACAGTGGATGCTTTGAACTGGGACAGGATTGGGATTCAGGAGAATATTACTAAGGTGTGTAAAAAATATTTCACGTGAAATACTGCGTTGATTGGTTTAGGAATGGATCGATTTATAGGATTTTAAATATATGACGCTCTGAAGGTACTATTGTCAATCAAGCCTTATTTCTTCCTATATCGGGAACTTTACCACTGCGACCACCTTTTGATTATCTTGTATGGCTCTGTTTGCCTAACAAATAACTATAAATACTACGTGAACAGACATTAGAAATAATACCAATTCCACACAGTCCAAATGAAGGAAAAAAAATCCTTGGAACAAAAACCGCTAACAGCAACTGTGCTCAATTATCGCTTTCCCTTCAGCCCCCATAACGGAATCTTTTCCACCCATCAGCGCCCAATGGATTCGTTATCTAATGAAAGCCGGTGTAAAATGTAGCACCCTGCCACCACCTCCACTAGGTCCGTTTCTGATTACTTGCAATCAGCCACCAGTGCCGGTAATTACTTCTCGGGTAGGAGATTCACTTTCAAAATGCGATTGGACGGCACACTCCAACGTTCTACTATCGTGCCTTCCGGGCATCTTTTCCACACATCCACTGTCCGGTCGGTCGGTCGGTCGGTCGGTCGGTCCCGGAGCAACAACAGGAAAAAGAAAACACGCGGACCACTCACTCATCAGGCACGTTCCACTACGAGTAAGTGGTTGCTGACCAACCCTCATCTTAATTCATTCCCCGCTTACCGACTACCGACCGCACCAAGGATCATCCTCCCACAAACCCCATCCATCGCTGCTCAGGAGTGCAACGACGATTCAGGGGACCGTGTGCCAACCGATTCCATGAAGTTTCCACAACCGTAAAGGGAGAAAATCCAATTTAACAGGAAATCAGTGAAAGAATGGGAAAGGAACCTCCTTCGTGTAGCTTGCGCTCGTCCTCGGTAGAGCATTATTGCATCAAATATGGAACACGTTCGTTAGAATTTCTTGAATGCTTTACCCTCCCCCTCCGGCAGCAGTTCATCCATCGTATCCTTGAATTGGATATTGGTTGCTTCTGCTAATGATCGGCACGTCACGTCAGCACATATTCAGTACATCCTCCTCTGTGGCGGCTGTTAACTAGCCTTGGTCCGGTTTGTAAAAAAAAATCCCTGGAAGGATTGCTTTGAGAACCGCACACTCACACACACACACACACAGACGCACGCCATCTTCATCATCATCATCACTATCGGCATCGGCATAACAAGCTAGCGTGAAGGAAATGGGCACTTTCCGTCACGGTGTCCCCTGCGTCCGGTATTTCCCTTTCGGACAGGAATCTAGATTTTTCAGGGAAAAGGGGGAAAAATGTGGAATCTGACATGACTCGGTACCGTTTGGCGATTGCCAGGGGGAGATAAAACAGGGCTGTTCTGAATTGGAAAGTCATGAATATTGCAGCAGATGAATTCCCGCAGGATTTAGTCCCCCGTGCTTGACATTCCTTCCCTGGTGGGTCCGTTTCCTTGTTGTGCAGGGATTTCTTTTTGTGTGCGGGGCTGTGTTAAGTCGGTGTTAAGTTGTGTCAAGTTGTCGGAAGTTGATCTCAGCTAGTGCTGGTGGGTTCGGAGTGGAATATGCGTTGCAGCGTTGTTGATGTGACCATGATGGGTGTGATATATGGAAATCACATATTTAACCTTTTCACGTTTAAAACAGGTATAATTCTTAGTTTATGCAATTTTTTCTCACAGCAACGACTAAAGCGAGTAAATGGGACAATTTCTTTTCGCTGGTGTTCTAAATGTCATTAATACGATCTGTAGAGCAGAAGTTATTGTTTCTTAGCGGAAGAACAAATTATATTTCGCTCAGTTTTACATTAACTTACAACAAATCTATCAAATCGCAATCCAATTTTGCTCGAATCCCGACAAATTTGATGTAACTGGCAACTCTGCATACTCTATGCTTGAAATTGTCAAAACGTGAATTTCGAGCGGCTGAATGTTTTTGGCTCGAATCACATTTCGACGATTGTAAGCAAAATCCATTCTGTAGCGTCAAGCTGACGCCCAGGTGGCGAAATCGTTAGAGTTCAACAGGAGCTGGAACGTAGCTAGAAAATTTTTATTTCCCAGATTTTTTTAGGAAACTTCCGGTAACCATCCCTTCAGGAATCTCTGTTTAAGACGTACCAGTACGATGGGGCCCATATTATTGGCTCGAATCAAAACTCGTCGAAATGTCAATTGACGATAGGTTCATCCGGAGTGTTCATTTGTGTTTACCTTTTGCTAGCGTTGCCAATTTTATTTTGTGTCCAGCACCCAATGTGGCTACGCCACATCGCTTTTGCGCGTGCTGTCCGACTTCGCTACCGCTCAGTCGGACTTAAACTAGGGATAGCCCCTATGTTTGAGTAAGCCGGGCAAACGAGTGGATCACAGGTTCGCTTGCTTCCGACGGCGGGTCGGTGGCCACCTCGCCCGGGCCTCTGTTATGCGGCTAAGCCGCATCGAAATGGTACCCCTTAAACATTCTAACTTGAATCGGTTGTGTCACCGGAGCCGGAATACGAATTAGATCCAGCCAGCATTCCGGCTGAGTTAAACTGGGAAGTTTAGTAAAATTTAATCTGGAAATAAAATTTTTTTGGCAACGCTCCAGCACCCCGTTGATTTCACCACCTGGGCGCCAGGTTGACGATATGAAATGAACTTTGTTTACTTTCGACAAGTTTTGATTCGAGCCAACAACATCCAGCCGTACGATGCGGCTTAACTGCATAACCGAGGCCTAGGAATCGAGCGGCGCAAGGCGCTGAGGATCCGTCAGGCGAGGTGGTTGTATATCCGCTGTCAGAAGCTAACCAACCTGTAATCCACTCATTTGCCCGGCTTACTCAAACATAGCGGCTAACCTTAGTTTAAGTAGCGTTCTGGAAAAATCCATTGTTAATTGACATTTCGCCGAGTTTTGATTCGGGCCTATAATAGAGGCCCGTTTCAATAGAGCACTCTAGTTAGAGTGTGGCCAAGGGGCCCTGACGTATCCAAACGAACATGGAATTTGACGTATACACAATAGAAATACGTCAAATTTCATGTTCGTTTGGATACGTCATGGCCTCTTGGCCGCACTCTAACTAGAGTGCTCTACGTTTCAAGCATGTCAATTTTTTCATGACACATTTCCAAGGTGGCCAGACCTACCGATTTATCGGTAGTCCTACCGATTTTGGTCTTCCCTGCCGATTCACAGACGACCAAGGCAAAACTACCGATATTTTGTTATTCCTACCGATTTTTATTGATTTTGGACACATCCTACTCAACATTAATTTTTTGGGTTGGATTTGGTCTGAGATCTGTGTTGTCAGTATTTTACAATTCTATGTCAATACTACGTTTTTGGGACAACAACCTGGCCTACCGATTACTACCGATAAACTTTTAGTGACCCTACCGACATTAAGGAATTCTATCTGGCCACCCTGCACATTTCAAACCATCCTCGACCATTCCAAATCATTCTCAATCAATGTCAGAAAGCCATTCCGAACTAACCAATGCCAATCTTTATCAATTCGTTCAGAATCATAACTTATAAGTTCTTTTCGTCAACAAATCATGGGATATCGTTTTCCTCGGTTGATTGGGCTGGATGTTCGCTCGAATCTAAACTTGTCGAAAGTAAACAAAGTTGAATCCGCAGCGTCAAACTGGCGCCCAGGTGGCAAATTCTAGTTAGAATCGGTTGTGTCACTGGAGCCGGAATACGAATTAGAACCAGCCAGAACAAACTTAAACAAACTCTTAAGCAGGGGCCCATATTATTGGCTCGAACCAAAACTCGTCGAAATGTCAATTGACGATAGGTTCATCCGGAGTGTTCATTTGTGTTTACATTGTGCTAGCGTTGCCAATTTTATTTTGTTTCCAGCAGCCAATGTGGCTACGCCACATCGCCTTTGCGCGTGCTGTCCGACTTCGCTACCGCTCAGTCGGACTTAAACTAGGGATAGCCCCTATGTTTGAGTAAGCCGGGCAAACGAGTGGGTCACAGGTTCGCTTGCTTCCGACGGCGGGTCGGTGGCCACCTCGCCCGGCGGATCCTCAGCGGCTTTGCGCCGCTTCGGTTCCTAGGCCTCGGTTATGCCGCTAAGCCGCATCGAAATGGTACCCCTTGAACATTCTAACTTGAATCGGTTGTGTCACATGAGCCGGAATACGAATTAGAACCAGCCAGCATTCCGGCTGAGTTAAACTGGGAAGTTTAGTGAAATTTAATCTGGAAATAATTTTTTTTTTGGCAACGCTCCAGCACTCCATTGATTTCACCACCTGGGCGCCAGGTTGACGATATGAAATGAACTTTGTTTACTTTCGACAAGTTTTGATTCGAGCCAACAACATCCAGCCCCAGTCACGTCTAAACCGTACACGCAACCGTAAAATAACCTACAGAATAAGTTCTTTTAACTTAAATTTAGGTACTTTTGAGCTGTGCATCGCTTTCGCACTTATTAGTGTTGTCAAAAACAAAACGAGAGATTCGACTCAGTCGAGGTCTTCCGTGCAGTAAGGGGGCCCATATTATTGGCTCGAATCAAAACTCGTCGAAATGTCAATTGACGATAGGTTCATCCGGAGTGTTCATTTGTGTTTACCTTTTGCTAGCGTTGCCAATTTTATTTTGTGTCCAGCACCCAATGTGGCTACGCCACATCGCTTTTGCGCGTGCTGTCCGACTTCGCTACCGCTCAGTCGGACTTAAACTAGGGATAGCCCCTATGTTTGAGTAAGCCGGGCAAACGAGTGGATCACAGGTTCGCTTGCTTCCGACGGCGGGTCGGTGGCCACCTCGCCCGGGCCTCTGTTATGCGGCTAAGCCGCATCGAAATGGTACCCCTTAAACATTCTAACTTGAATCGGTTGTGTCACCGGAGCCAGAATACGAATTAGATCCAGCCAGCATTCCGGCTGAGTTAAACTGGGAAGTTTAGTAAAATTTAATCTGGAAATAAAATTTTTTTGGCAACGCTCCAGCACCCCGTTGATTTCACCACCTGGGCGCCAGGTTGACGATATGAAATGAACTTTGTTTACTTTCGACAAGTTTTGATTCGAGCCAACAACATCCAGCCGCAGTAAGGTACTTTTGAGTTGTTTGGGGTATACTTAAAATTAGGTAAATTCAACTTAAATTTAAGTAAATTAAACTCAAGGTTGAGTTATAATTTTTGCCGTAGTTAAATGGAAGCTACCTTCAACTCGGTTTACCTAATTTTACATTCCTGCACGATACTACGAGATTGAGTCAAAAGTACTGAAATTTTAGGTAGTTTTTCGGTGGCGTGTAGTAGTTGCGTTCAAAAATGATCACTTTCCTAAATGACGTTTTCGCTTATTGAGACTAGTGCAGCTAATGACAATCTATATCGGCCTGACCCGTAGAGCGACTAGCGGCTTCCAACCTACTGACTTTGCCGTCTGTGCTGACAGGACTGGCAACATGTTTCGACCCGTAACACACTTCCGTTTTCAATACCGATCCTGCGATATTACTGATTTGTGCCAGCTTACACACTGGTCACCGGAACACTACGCTTGTAGTGTTCCGGCGACCAGTTGCCTACCGGACGCGTCCGTCGTTTCTCCGGATCACAGTCAAGATACGTCCTCTGTTCCATTCGTTGCGTTGATTCTCATTGAATTTCGACTCCAAAAACCGAAAGTGGAAGTGGTCTAAAGTAACAACGCTGAATCCCTCTGGATAAAGACTCGCCATCTCTATCTTATTCCTATTATTTATCTGTAAGTGTCAGTCCAATCGTGCACGAGACCTGTCAAAAGCCCTCAATCCGAAGAAAAACGCTTCGAATCCTTCTGGAACGAGGGCCATTGACAGGTCTCGTACTCCCGGTCAGCGTGGCAAGCAGAACGTTAGCAAAAATTGAGCAAAGCGAAATTGATGCTGGCAGAGTTTCTGCGAGCATTTTGCGCGATTTGTGCGAGAATTCTGGCAACGAATTCGCTCAAATGCAACAACCGTTTCTGACAGAAGCGGTTAAACCAATCGATGCTGCTCACTTGTATCCAGAATCCAGCCAGAAATGTGCGGCCAAGATCTCTGCACGCTTCCTGCCACATCTTTGTCAGATGTTTTGCTCGATTCGTGCTAAATTCTACCTGGTAGGAATCGCCAGGATCTTTGCACAGTTTATGTCCGAGTTATGCCAGGGTTTAGCTCGGTTCCTGTCAAGATTTGCCAGAAAACGCGAGCGAAACTGAGTTCGCCCTAGCTCAACTAACCCGACAGGATGCGCGCAGAAATCTGACAGGGCTGCCAAACCAAGACTTACAGAAATCTAGCAGAGCGGACTCTGCAAGAAAATTTGCTCACAGGGCTCGATTGGAATGAAACTGACAGATAAATGGTAAACAAACGATAGAAGTGTCGAGTCTTTATCCAGAGGGATGCAGCGTCGTTAGTCTAGAGTAAAGTGACCAGACGTCCTGGATTAGGCGGTATAGTCCCGGATTTCTTCGTCACGGAAAGTGTCCCGCATTTTTCAAAATGCGGATTTTTGTTCCAAAATACATTCCAAAATACAGTTCCATTATACATTCATATTGTTCAAACCACTCATAACAATTTTAAGTCGTGCTGCCAAATCTCCCAATTACGTGGGGAATGTAAAAAATGAGCCACCAGGTGCGCTACTGTTGTCATTTCATTTGGTGGCTGAGTTCGATTGAATTCACAGCGATTCACAGATATATCCAAATGGTCGACATTATTAACTTACCCAATCAACCCATTTTGGAACCGATTCGGAACTCTACGTGGATTCGACATGGATTCCAGCAACAACGCAACGCAACAACCGCTTTAAGCTGGAATCCTTATTGAATCCATTCAGGATTCCGAGTCGGTTTCGGAACGGGTTTGACGGGTAGTTGAGTTGGCGCTAGTGTTTATTAAAACATTTACACAAGTTTTAATAATATATTTGTTCGATCATGGGTGTCTGTACTCTGCGCTGTGGTCGTCAAGAAATGCTACCAATTCCGTAACTCTTCTTGTTTTAAGCTGCTTCTATATCCTACAACAGTCCAGTGCGAAACAAGATACATAATGGTATTGAATCGTCAGAAAACGGGAAGCTCTCTCGCTTCCCCGGCTAATTTTAAAAGACCCCGAGATACCCATCATTCCTTCGTATAGCAAGATTCGGCCGTTGTTGTCCCGACCGGAGGGAACCCGTCGGCAGCAGCAGTTTGACAGGCAGCGGAGAAAGCAGTGGAATAAAGTTGATAAAGTTTATTATTTTTTGTTTACCTTTTTTGTTTGTGTACGGAAATCAGGAATTCAAATAGAAGCACCTAGACCGCCCTGACAAATAGGGTCCACTGGGCAAATAAGAACCCTAGAAGTGGAGAAATCCCTACTTATAATCTGTCAATCAAATCTATTAATTGGACAGAGGCTTTGGCTAATCAACGGATAACAACTTTAGGAGACCTTTAATGAATTACGTAACACAAAAATTGCTCAAAATTGAACCCCTCTTTCCACTATGTTACAAAATGTCACTAATGTTTCAATTCCCCCTCTCCTAGTACGTTACTCGCAATCAGAAACTGGAAAACTATTCCAATAGACCATTTGAAACGGAACCTCCTGTGAATTTCTGTTTTTTGCGCATTTTGAACACCTTGCGAAAATATATGTGAAACAAGAGTTTTTCAATGGCGTCAAATAGCGGTTTGCGCTATAAAGTAGTCTCATCCCGGTCTCACACATCCATAATGTGATTCTGAATGTTGGCTGTTTTGTGTGAGAATTCCAGTGGGAATGCCACAATTCATTTCAACTCAATCGGTTTTTGAATTTCTTGTTACAATTGAGCCGATGGTGTGAGATGTCAAATGATGGAAACGAATCTTATAATTCAGGCGAAGGCAGAAGGCGAACATTTCGCAATAGGATTGTAGTTTTATGGCTTTGCTTTGCCAGAGTAAATCGAAATATTTAGTTAAACGTTAGCAATAATCAGCCCGGGGACAACTTGACAGATAGTGCTTGTTTCATATATGTACCACTAATTTGATGGTGGCGCTAGTATGCCTTCTCCGTACGAGTACCACGAACAACGAAACGAAATAGTTTCAAGAGAAAAGCGTGTTTCGTTACGTGTGTTATGAACGCCGTCAATGCAGCAAGAACAACATTTAGAAAAAGCGTATTCCAAAATGTGGATAAAGAAAACAATTATTAGAGAAAAAAATATCCCTAACTGGAAACTGTCAGCAAGGTACATAAATCTTATTATAAATTTAGCTGGAAGTCGTTGTTTTTTTTGGTTTTATTGTTGTGTGAAGTGCGTAAGCAGTGCTTTTTGCCCGAGAAATATGAATGAAAATCATTTTGGCCAATGAAAGTAAATCATGAAGCCAAAAAATTCGTGAACATATGACATCTTGTTTCAAATTAATTAAGAACGTCAAGAATTCTAGAATGTTGTTTGGGAATATAAACGAAATATGTAGGATTTTCTACACAGCAAAATTTGTGCGCTTTTACCAGAATTCTGGCAGCAAACCGGTAGTGCCCGGTTTTAGCAAGATTGCTGCCAGGAATATACAATTATGTTCGACTCCTGCCAGAGCTTTGTTTGACTTTTGCAATAATTCTGTTCAAAAGATTTTGCGATGGTTTGGGACGGGTCCCTTCAGAATTCATTTCGCATATTACTCAGCTCCAGTCCGACAGAAAACTAATTGAGTCTACAGGAGGGTTTCATGTTGGTTCGATTCTGAAGATTTTCGGAAATTTCAATATAAGTGGAAGTGGCTCGATTTTGAAACCCATCTTCTTGTATTTCTGAAAATCGATTTATTTTTCTTGGATTATTTAGATCCAAAATGGAATATATGTTTCTGTTAAGGTATGGACAGTTTCTAATTTGAACAGTGAAATAAATTTGGTGATAGAAATGCTTAAATTGTTCATTTTTTACAGATATAGAAAATAATAGATGGGATGCGCCTTTTTTAAATTTTGTTCCATTCGAGCCGCCATGACATCACCAAATCACCACAAAATTTGCTTATGAGTTCAATATATGGAAGCTGTCAAGTTGTCCCCGGGCTGGCAATAATGTAAAAAATCGCCTCAGAGGCAGGATTCGAACCAGCAACCTTTGGGTGTCCGGTCCAATGCACTAACCCTTATACTATCCCTGGGCTATGACGTCCGGAAAAGAATACGTGATTAACACAATGGTGACTAGTCTGCAAAATCACACAAATGTCCCCAGGTACCCAACACACTCAAAGGTTCCAACACAGATAAACAGACGTAACACGGAATAGGTTTTCATCGCCCATAGACAAAACGGTCGATTTAAATTAAAAGAAATGCGCCATGTCACCAAGCACCAAATGCGTTATTTTGTTTCCGCACGCACCCGAAAACATTACTGCCATTTATAATTTGACATTTGGTGGTGTGGGTATTGTTGTCAGAGCTTCGGTTGAAGTTTTTATTTGCAATGGTTGCCAGAATCACATTGTGTCCAACAGATGTCACTAGTACGACGAGGAAGATGATTTTTTAAGAATTTTGTTAAAGCTGTTACGTCTGTTTTTTGTCTGTGGTCGCAGGTTTGTGTCCAGCCAAATTTATTAGCATGAATAATCAAACAGAATTCCGAGACCTGAAGGATTGAAAGAACAATCTATGCAAATATTGAACAGAAAATTCTGTTAGTCATACGATTTCAAAAACAACAGAATCATTTGTAGAGCCAAGCAGCTATTAAATAACATTAAGTCCATAGAAAACTACCCCGAGTCATTTTGCCAACAAAACACGTGCCATTTCTCTGAAAAGCGATCGACTGAACAACAGAATATGTTCCCATTTGAAATCACCCGCGCAGAAAGCATAAACACATTTCCAGGGTAAAAAAGTTGGTATTCATAAATTGTGACTGTCAGGAAAGCACTGGGAAAAGCGCTCTAGGTTGGTTTATCGCTGGAAAACTCAAACATGTGTGCGGGTGTGCGATATACTCTTGTCCACAAAACAACTTCACCCGACACAGAATTCCGGTAAACCCGTACCTAGTAAAACACTAACACACACACACACGAACGCACACAAACAATTTATGGAAGTAGCCAAGAAATATTAATCAAATTTATTTGTTTATTTATCATTCACATTTCACCGGATTCTCGTTTCGTTTCCGTTTCGTCCAGCCATCGGCCGACCCAACTGCCTGCCAGTGAACCAGCCAACAGGCGGAAAATCGAACACGTGCTGGTATCTTCCTTGCACTCCTGTTCGGTGACATTATGTATATGTACCTACCTACATATGAGTGCTGATCGGTGGCAGCCAGCCGGAAACCAGACATATTGCGCCCTCACCCACAACCCATCAGTTCAGCCAGAGAAAGAGTCATCCAGCGAGTGGCGTCCTTAGACCAGGGCCGAATTCGGCCGGTGTCGAATCAACTGAAGATTTGTGTTCATTCCCAACAAGCAATTTAGCTGGATAATGGCTTGAACAGTTATTGTTCAGCTTATTCCATCGCAATACAGGCTTGTTCAGCTTTCGTTCTTTGTAGGATTCCTATGGTCTAATCAGCGTGTGGTTGTGTTAGTGCGAGATTGAGATTAAATCAGGTCCCAGTAGAGCTATCCGCAGACGAGGCAACAGGACACACGCCACAAAAATTAATAACTTTTGCGCTCTTCCCACTAACTTGGACTCCGCACTTTCAAGGTACGAGTGATCAGATCCTTATAGGCATAAAAAGCAATGTGGCGCAGCCACATTAGGTACTGGAACGAGTATAAAATTAGGTTCTTTACCGGCACAGTTAACCTCACTTTTCTTGACAGTTCGCTTGTACTGTTTACATGGACTTAGAAAAATTTGTGGACGACTAGATTCGCTCGAAGAAAATCGTAAAGAATTTTTCTAAGTCCAAGTAAACAGTACAAGCGAACTGTCAAAAATGAACACGCTGTTCATTTGTGACGTCAGCGTAAAGTATTCAATTATGGGCCCATATTATTGGCTCGAATCAAAACTCGTCGAAATGTCAATTGAAGATAGGTTCATCCGGAACAAATGAACAGTGTTTACATTTTGCTAGCGTTGCCAATTTTATTTTGTGTCCACCAACCAACGTGGCTACGCCACATCGCTTTTGCGCGTGCAGTCCGACTTCGCTACCGCTCAGTCAGACTTAAACTAGGGATAGCCTCTATGTTTGAGTAAGCCGGGCAAACGAGTGGATCACAGGTTCGCTTGCTTCCGACGCCGGGTCGATTGCCACCTCGCCCGGCGGATCCTCAGCGGCTTTGCGCCGCTTCGGCTCCTAGGCCTCGGTTATGCGGCTAAGCCGCATCGAAATGGTACCTCTTAAACATTCTAACTAGAATCGGATGTGTCACCGGAGCCAGAATACGAATTAGAACCAGCCAGCATTCCGGCTGAGCTTAACTGGGAAGTTTGGTAAGATTTAATCTGGAAATAAAAATTTTCTGGCAACGCTCCAGCACCCCGTTGAATTCTAACGATTTCACCACCTGGGCGCCAGTTTGACGATATGAAATGAACTTTGTTTACTTTCGACCTGGGACGGGACCTGCGGAAAGAAAAAAAACGCGTGTCAAATTGATCCGGCACGCAAATGTCAGATTGAACCGGCTGTCCTCAGAGTGATTAATACGGGGAGTATTGTATTTGAAATTGAGAAAATGTTACCTTTTTTAAATATATCAATAAATGAATCATCAGATCAATAATAATAGTTGAGATGATAGTAACAAAAAAAATCAAAACTGTGCAATAGAAAAAGCCTTTTCTAGTATTATGTTTTAGGTACGATAACATTCTATAGTGATAAAAAATATTATTGAATAGGAATAAATAAAAGGAGAAGCAACCAAATAAACAAATGTATGAAAGAATCAAATGAATTAATATATTCGAATATAATGAAAGAGTAATAAGAGATGGATGTTAATTCAGCATGCTGCGACTATCAAATTTTCGTTTCCGGATTTTGCTCACGCGACTTGTTTTTGTTCTGAACTGAACGAAACGCCTGATTATTTTTTTCTTTAAGCTATGACAATCTGGAATATCTAAGTCATATTCCTCCAAGCGTCGTTTCAGCGCTTCAACTGACTCGTTAGTCACTTTTTTACTGACATGCTCTTTCCAGTCTGATTCCATACAAACAAAAAAATCGAAAATTCGGTTCGAAACGTAAACATATGGTTTTCCTCTCGCATTTCCTAGCAAGCTTGAGTACTTGTCATATGTTGAAGGGTACATTCGTTACACATGGTTCGTAACATTTTCCTCAAATTTTTAAACACTTTCTGATACTGCCCATGATGTATCCGGAAATGTGAAACAATGCGTTTGCTTCAGACTTATCTATCAAGAGCAGTTGATCGGCGCGTTCTGAGATATCAACAACGATAGAACTCGTTACGCTGAACTCTTGCTGCTGAGCAACTCGATGTTTACGGTCTTCCACGGTTTTTTTTTTCGTCAATTTGCTCAATGAATGCGGTCAGAAAGACGCCATCATCCTTATCATATGAACTCCCTTTGATTGTTTGCATATATTGTGCAACAGTTATTGTTCGTAAGTGGCCCCGAAACTGAATTGGTGTAGGTCTTCGCTGTTTCATACGCATAATTGAAAATAAGTTTTCGAGACAATCTTGCGTCAGCCTCGACTTATACAGCTCCGTAAAGCCATAATTGCTAAACAATGAATTCTGCAGTCGGATGACAGCTCTGGTGGACATGACAAGTGAGGTTTGCCATGGTTTCCAGTGTCCATCTTTTCCAACCTGTAGAAATTACAATCAAAAATAATATTAAATATGGTAAATATAATCAGTACAGTTTCGAACATACTTTGATGTCCCCAAATAGTTTGATCATTATTTCAAGATGTTGTAATGCATCTGTACTCGATTGTTTGAGAGGGGTTTCTGTGGATTTTAACGTCATGAGCTCATACCATTTCGACAGATCATTGATAAAAGCAGCAGTGGTGTTCAATGTATGATTATTTGTTTGGTCGGCCAGAACATAGAGCGCAGTGGCAACGTGATAGCTGCAGTACTTCGTAGAATTGCTGACCTTCATCTTATCGACATTCGACGTCTTAAGATTTTCAAAATCTACATCAGCAGGCCGCTAACGATATGCTAACTTAAGATCTTGATTGTCTTCTGTAGCTACAAGAAGCGTCAGATGATCCCTATCTACCAATGATGATTTCAATCCTTGCCGTTGTTTATACCATTCTGGTACAATTAGCAATCCAACCGTTGACACAGCGTTTAAAAACATGTACCGGATCTGGTATGAATTCCAAATACCGATTTGGATCGAACGGGTGCACAACTGAATGATTCTCGTGGATATTTTCTTTTTTGGTGCTAATCATGCATCATAGTCTTATTGCAGGGGCCACAATCGCAGGTTACAAAATTTACTTGTAAACCGATACCTTCCACTGCTGCAATGATTTCGTTAACTCTTGTGATTTGGCAACCTTTGGGAATCGAGTTACCGGAAAATTCATAAGCTATCGTTTGTTTCTAGCGCACTGCAATTCCAACCAGCATGAATACCAGCCCATGGGTGGCAAGTTCATTGCTAGGAGGTAGCGTTATGTAACCAAAATATGTGTTGTTATTTGAACAAAATTCAACGGCCTCATCCGTACTCATTTCGTCAATAACAAGCTCACAATTCTTCTCGATGTCATTCATGACCGCCACTTTATGGGTCATCATCGATAATATTTCATGCAGCAACCCTGTATAGTTAAATCCAAAAAATATGGTGTAACCGTCATTACACTGCACAGTGGTCCAGATCGCTAATTTAGGAGGAATTTTTACTTTCTGACAAACCTGTATAATTTAGCCGTATCATGTCTTAGGATGAATTTGTGTACTTTAGAAGATGCTTCTTTTTATTGGAACAGTTATTAGGGTGGTTCTAATTTATCTAAAATACGAAAATAAACTTTTTACTGATGAAAGATAGAGCTCCACAGTCTTCCACAAAGTTGTAAAGTAACTTATTTTGAATAAATTTGTTGAACATATTAAAGCTCTATCTCTTTTAGTTTTTGTTATACAAGAAATTAAAAAAAAAAGATTAGGGTGTTCCTGAAAAAAACGTTTTTTTAGTATAACTTTCGTATCTTTTACTTTTTGTTAACACAACCTTTGAACAGCTTATTGAAAACTTCAAGCCGAGTATTTTTCTCCAAGACACCGAAGGTCTAACTTTTTTCTTTAAAAAGTTATGGACACTTTTCGTTAAAAAAATAGCCTATTTCAAGGCTCAATATCGCTGATGCGGGCACCTAAAATTGAATTCTGTTTCCACCACATGAAAGACCATACTTATTAGTATATTTGAGCAAAAATTGGCGAATACGATATTTTTTTAAAATTTGCAATTTAGATTTAAAGTTTGTAGTTTTGCAGGTTCAACGCATTAAAGCATTTACACACATATCGTTGTATTATAAAAAAGCCACTTTCAAATATCATTCTCTCATCGCAGCAAGCTTTGCATAAGTGAAACGACTGTCAAAAAAGGTTTCTGATTTTATTCGTTTTAAATAAAACTAGTAAATATGGATATTAGTCGAAGAGAGTTGGCGAATTTGCTTATTGCTGGTAAAAAGACAGATGAACTGCTTAAGTTCATTACAAGTAGTAATCCAAATGTAAAATTGAGACTTGTTAATGTTCGAAAGAAATTTTATATTTTGTTAAAACAACCTTTGAACAGCTTTTAGAAAACTTCAATCCACGTTTTTTCATAACTCTGAAAGTCTAACTTTATACTTTCAAAAGTTATGGAAACTTTTCGCTCATAAATAGCCCTTTTTCAAATGTCATTATCTCTGATTGGGGCAAATAAAAGTAAGTTCGGATTGAACCATAGAAAAGAACATACTTTTAAGTATATTTGAGCAAAAATTGGAAAATATTATTTTTTTAAGCATGTAATTTTAAATTTACTAACCAAAGTTTTAAATTTTATCGCATAGCGACATAAAAGAAATTGCCTAAAGCCTTTGTATTTCCTTTTCTGTTTTGCTTACATATCAACAATACAGAATGTGTTCATTAAAAATAATTTGGCTATGACAACAATTTATGATTTATATAAGGAGAATTTATTCAATGCCAATTAATTCAAAAGTAGATGCATTGCATTTTCAGGTATATCCAGCGGTGCTCGTTGAATTCGACGTTTACATTTAAGAGAAATTATAGGATCTGATGAAACAAGAAGTCTCTTGAAAACGTCATCAAGATTGACGAGTCGATCGAATTTGCGTGCGTGGAATTCTCGGAATCTGCGAATACTTTTATTCCTGGTTTCTTGAACTTCTTCACTGCACATACCTACTGGCAGCATGTTATGTTGAATAATGCTTCCTCCATGGACCAGGAGTTTATGCACGGTTGGTGAGAGAGCGTACCAACCATACAGGCGTACATAAAGCAATCGTGTATCTTCGGCGTAACTCCGGTAAGCATCCGCGTTAATTCCCAATTTGCTGTTGATGATTGTTAATAGCACATACATACGTTCTAGCAACATTTCGTCCAACCCGGTTTCTTCTGCAACGACATCTCGGTTTCTGAAAAATTTTCGAGCTGTGTTACCATCGTTAGAATTTCCGCCACCTGGCAAAGGTTCGCTAATACGAAGACCTAAACGGTCACGTAACGCTTGTCGAATTTTTATTTGTCGTTCCTTAAGCTCACTGGTATTTTTGCCTACGCGCCAACGCGGTTTTGCTAGAGCTAAACGGTAAGCAATATTCAATAGTAACTCCATTGCTCGTATTAATGCATGTAAAGGTGAAAAAACATATAAACTATCCGGTGGATCGCTGGCTTCCAGTAAAGGATCATTCAATCGCTTTCCGGAGCGTTTGCATATATAACACGCTTGAGACGGTGTGCCTGTTACGTCATTCACTACCTTCGTATCAACCATGGAAAATATGAAGCTTGAACTAATCGGAATCTTGCGCATATTAACATTTACTATAGTCGGGACTAATTCATCGATTTGCTTGTTCATCGCGGCAACTTCATCCTTTGTTAGTTCAGGATTTTCCTTCTTGAAAATTAATTTTACTGGTCGGCACAGGGATACTGAAGATGGAAAATCATTATTCCAAAGAATGCAATCTCTTGACTCATCTTTCCGGCGACTAACTACACGTAAAGGTACTATATATAGAGCAAATATATGCGAATCGTTATACTCGAATAGTTCTCCATTTTCATCTTCGTCAACGCACATTTGCTTGTATCTATGTTCAAGTGGAAAAGAGACTGTCAGTCAAAGTTTAGAAGAAAAATAATGTTGCCTACCGGGAATGGTTGCTGCTTCCATCGCAGCCCCACTTAAAGATAACAAACGTATTATCCTCAGGATGCAGTGGTAGAACTCCAATATTCAGAAACGAGATGAGTCGTTCCACGGTATGGTTAACAAGAGCTTGAAGGGGAACATACGCACAAGAAGGCTGAACAGAAATTCCTGAAAAAAATTGTTGATTCAGGGACGAATCTTTGAGAATAGTACATACCGATCGGATAGCATAGTTTCTTTTCTTCTACTATTTTATTATACGCGGGATAAATGTCCAAACCCTTCTGCATAACTGAGCTGCGTATGTTTTGGTACTGCGCCTTAGAAAAATCATTTTCACAAATAAATCTAAGTGCCTCCTCCGCAGTAAACGCTTCTGCAATCGGGACAGCCATAGATCCTAAATTCTCTACGGTAGATCTGACGGGACTTTTCGACAATCGTTCGATTTGTCTGCCAACTAAACGGAAACCAGTAGAATTAGCGTTGACGGCTGACGCTAAACCAAGTTCTTCCGTGGAATACTTATCGCGCAACTTTCCTAATCTTTTTATTTTGGCTCTGCGACATATTTCGGAAAATGGTTTCCTCTTTCGGCCTTTACCTTTACCTTCGACTTCGAATCTTAGCTTTCCTTCAAGCCACACAAAATTTTCCAGCTCAAACCGAATTTGCGTGCGCTTACTCCGAATCCACAACCTTCTAAATTCCAACATGAAGATTTTTATTTTCTTCCGGGCACTAACAAGTCTCAATTTTACATTTGGATTACTACTTGTAATGAACTTAAGCAGTTCATCTGTCTTTTTACCAGCAATAAGCAAATTCGCCAACTCTCTTCGACTAATATCCATATTTACTAGTTTTATTTAAAACGAATAAAATCAGAAACCTTTTTTGACAGTCGTTTCACTTATGCAAAGCTTGCTGCGATGAGAGAATGATATTTGAAAGTGGCTTTTTTATAATACAACGATATGTGTGTAAATGCTTTAATGCGTTGAACCTGCAAAACTACAAACTTTAAATCTAAATTGCAAATTTTAAAAAAATATCGTATTCGCCAATTTTTGCTCAAATATACTAATAAGTATGGTCTTTCATGTGGTGGAAACAGAATTCAATTTTAGGTGCCCGCATCAGCGATATTGAGCCTTGAAATAGGCTATTTTTTTAACGAAAAGTGTCCATAACTTTTTAAAGAAAAAAGTTAGACCTTCGGTGTCTTGGAGAAAAATACTCGGCTTGAAGTTTTCAATAAGCTGTTCAAAGGTTGTGTTAACAAAAAGTAAAAGATACGAAAGTTATACTAAAAAAACGTTTTTTTCAGGAACACCCTAATCTTTTTTTTTAAATTTCTTGTATAACAAAAACTAAAAGAGATAGAGCTTTAATATGTTCAACAAATTTATTCAAAATAAGTTACTTTACAACTTTGTGGAAGACTGTGGAGCTCTATCTTTCATCAGTAAAAAGTTTATTTTCGTATTTTAGATAAATTAGAACCACCCTAATAACTATTCCAATAAAAAGAAGCATCTTCTAAAGTACACAAATTCATCCTAAGACATGATACGGCTAAATTATACAGGTTTGTCAGAAAGTAAAAATTCCTCCTAAATTAGCGATCTGGACCACTGTGCACTGAAAGGACATACCTGTATCGAAATGCAGTACTTGTAATTTCTCCAGCAGTGTTCGATAGCTAGGAAGAGCAACGTAAGGCAGTTGTCTAACAGCGTCGTACCCATTACCACTAGCAAAGCGTATTTTCAGTCCTTCAATGAATGTTTCATTGGACCATTTATTGACCTTCTTAACGCGTCCCGTTAGTACGTCAAGTTGATCTTTACGAAACAGCTTCTCCAGGGAATTAGATATTGGGGCTTTGTTTTTTCTTTCCAGGTACTTATATTTCCACGACAAAGCTTCCTTTTTCCATTGCCTTGCCTTCTGTTTCCACAATTGAATCATTCTTTAATAGCGTTACATTAATGAAGTATAATGAAATTAATGATTCAAATATTGTATCTACCTGAAACATCTACTGTGACTTTTGATGCGTTTCGGCGGTTGGAATTTCTGCTCTGTTTCGTAAATTGGAGCTGAAGTTAGCGTATCAAACACCGAGTTGCAATCGTCTTCGCTGTCTGGAGGATCGAACGATTTTGAATCGCGAGGAATCAGATCAGCGTAATTATGTTCTTTCAAGACTGGCGACGAGTACAAAGGAAGAGATCTACGCAATTTGTCTCCATACAGTTCGTCATCATCTGAATCAAGATCTAAGCACGAGTATATTGACGGAACTGCGGTCTTCTTTTTGTGTACGTTTCCTACTCTATCTACACAATAATCTTCATCCGTAAAATGAGCCTAAAGATCCATTCAAACAATTTAATAAATACTTAAATCAATGCTTTTAAAATACATACTCTACAAATTCTCGTGCTTTCATTAATTTCGAGATCGTCAATTCTTGTGAACTTCGCCCACTGTTCTGTCAAATCGGGATTCACCGGAAAACGGTGAAAATTTATCTCCGGATTTTCCGCTTTGCCACCAAACCACGTTACTGTTGTACTCGTTGTTAAACGTGTAAGCCTTTTTCGTTCGCAATAATAAAATTATTCGCAGCTTTTGCTTTCGCACTCATCGAAAATCAACAATGTATGAATCGAAGAAGTAAGATATAATAAACAAAAATAAAGAATAAGAAAACACCAATCCGCAGGTCCCGTCCCAGCTTTCGACAAGTTTTGTTTTGAGCCAACAACATCCAGCCACCTATTATTGACGCGAATCAAAATGGGCCCATATTATTGGCTCGAATCAAAACTCGTCGAAATGTCAATTGACGATAGGTTCATCCGGAGTGTTCATTTGTGTTTACCTTTTGCTAGCGTTGCCAATTTTATTTTGTTTCCAGCACCCAATGTGCCCAGTAAAGTTCAGCCGGAACTGAACTGGAATTCTGGCTGGTTCCAGTTCGTATTCCGGCTCTAGTGACACAACCGATTCTAACTAGAATCGGTTGTGTCACTGGAGCCGGAATGCGAGCTGGAACCAGCCGGAATTCCAGTTCATTTTCGGCTGAGCTTAACTGGGTGGCTACGCCACATCGCTTTTGCGCGTGCTGTCCGACTTCGCTACCGCTCAGTCGGACTTAAACTAGAGATAGCCCCTATGTTTGAGTAAGCCGGGCAAACGAGTGGATCACAGGTTCGCTTGCTTCCGACGGCGGGTCGGTGGCCACCTCGCCCGGGCCTCGGTTATGCGGCTAAGCCGCATCGAAATGGTACCCCTTAAACATTCTAACTTGAATCGGTTGTGTCACCGGAGCCGGAATACGAATTAGATCCAGCCAGCATTCCGGCTGAGTTAAACTGGGAAGTTTGTAAAATTTAATCTGGATATAAAATTTTTTTGGCAACGCTCCAGTACCCCGTTGATTTCACCACCTGGGCGCCAGGTTGACGATATGAAATGAACTTTGTTTACTTTCGACAAGTTTTGATTCGAGCCAACAACATCCAGCCATCAAAATTCGTCGAAATGTCAATTAACAAAACGTTCAGGCTGGATGTTGTTGTCTCGAATAAAAACTTCTCGAAAGTAAACAAAGTTCATTTCATATCGTCAACCTGGCGCACAGGTGGTGAAATCGTTAGAATTCAACGGGGTGCTGGAGCGTTGCCAGAAAATTTTTATTTCCAGATTAAATTTTACCAAACTTTCCAGTTAAGCTCAGCCGGAATGCTGGCTGGTTCTAATTCGTATTCCTGCTCCGGCGATACAACCGATTCTAGTAAGAATGTTTAAGGGGTACCATTTCGATGCGGCTTAGCCGCATAACCGAAGCCTAAGAACCGAAGCGGCGCGCATTGTGTGGTGGAAACAAAATAAAACTGGCAACGCTAGCAAAATGTAAACACAAATGAACACTCCGGATGAACCTATCGTCAATTGACATTTCGACGAGTTTGCAGACAAAATGGCAACTTTCAATTTCATTGTTAAAATCTAGCGGTGCTCCATAAAAAAAGCTAAATTGGCTCAGCTGACTCAAGATTTTGACAAATTCGCTGGCTCATGATGGCGTCTCCGCACATCTCTGCCCGGAGGATAACTAATCGAAACGTTCCACTCAAAATAAAATATTCTGCCAAACTAACAGCTGGAGCTAACCCTCCAAATGACAGCAGTTTTACGCTTACGCAGCAACATTTTCCTAGAAGCCCGCACCCAACCAACGCCGGCGTGGCCGGAATCTCATTCACAACCCTTCGATAGTGAAATCTCCGGTCTCATCCCCCAACTCGAGGGCGACCGACGATGACGGTGTCATTGACAGTGCTCATTTGATATGATGAATATGTGTAAAATAAATAAATTTCCGGCCTAGATGCCCCGAGGTTGGGGAAATCCGTTCCGATACTGACAGTTGGGCGGTATATCCAATCGAACCTGCCTTCCCTCCAGGGGATTCCGTTTTCCGACTCTACGACGAGACAGTCCGGGTTTGGGCAAACTGCGTTGATGAATTGTTTTATACAAACAATATAACTCTGTCCCTTTTGAGTGGATGTAGGGTGGTGCTCAGTCCTTATGCCTGCCGGGGGCCTAATATGGATGCTACCGTGCCCGGCCGGTGGAAAGGGTCTTATATTTTTATATCGCCCGGCTGGTGCTGCTGTCATTCCGAACGCCAGAATTTCGGTGGGAGTGTCAAGCTCCAGATACATCATTCTGGTGGGCCATTTGCCGCGTGTGTGTGTGCGCAGCATTTTCCGCAGACGTCAGCATATGACCGACGACGACCCATTTTCTGTTTAATCCGCTACCGTTGCTCGATAGCTGCTGGTAGCTTCCAGTGCTCTATTTGCTTTCAATTTGTTATGGAATTTCCAGAACCGAAGAGGTAAAAGAGAATGTGATTTGGGCCTAACCCCATAGGAACTTGAGAACTTTTCGTGGATCATCTGTCTGTCTGTCAGTGGTAGCGGGGGATGTGTGGAAGGAGACATTCCGTATGACAAATTCGTTAACGAAATTATGTTTGTTTCAGAGCAAGCGGGAATTTGCTTTTGTCAGATTGTTTTTCGCTGCTGCTAGTTGTTGTTCGGGTAAGGTTGGGGAGGCTTCTGAAAATAAAGTCAGGAAAAATATGGTATTTTTGGGGGCTTAGGAAGGAAGCTTCCGCATCAGATGTGGAGGGATTAAGTGATCGATGGCAAAAGTTTATTATTTTTTGTCTACGTTTCTTTATTATTGTGTTATTTATATTCAGATTATATGAAATAATTTTGAAGTTGATTTATTAAAGGAAAAAGGCTTGAGTGCCGTGTTTATTGCGATACCAAACCAATCCGTTGGTCTCGCAATCCAGTCCTCGTATGTTCTAGCTCCAACCAGGAACTACTCTCATCCTCGGCAAGATCTTTGCACTGAAGTTGATTTTTTGGTAGATCTACAGACAGTTATGGTTTCAATAGGTTATTTCCCTTAGGATTGTCAAAATGGCTGATAACGACTCCAGTCTCCAATCTAGCTTGTCCACGTCTAAATGATCAGCGCTATCGTTGGGTGTAGCGTAACAGCTACAAATGAAGATTCCATTGACGTTGGTAATCACGAAGTTGTCATTCGCCTAATACGGAGGTTTTCGCATAGAATCCTTTCCCGTTGTCCAGATTTATGGCAGGTTTTGGCATTATCTGTGATTTAGTGACGATTTTCGCATGGGATGCTATCACTTCGATTTCTTTGCATTTCTGTTCTGGGTGGTCACAATAGTGGCACCTGAAACACTCCTATGGTCGGTGAGAGCTGCTCAACAAGCAGATAAACCGACCAACTTTAACACCTCCTATTTTCAGGCTCTTGTTGGTTACGACCACTGAACGCTGCCTATATTCCGAATCGTGGACATCTCCCAACTCGCATTGCACTCTGATGGACGACTTCCGGGATAAACTTGTCCAAATCTGCGTGTTTGGGCCACTTATTACCCCTTCATCATTTTGCCCATGACTTTTGACATTAAAAATGTCTTACTCCACTATCTGGGGCTAGGTGTCATTCTAAAATCTAAACTATCTCCCATGTAACGAAACTATGTAAGGTTTGCACGCTTATAACTCCGATATTACTAGATGGATTTTAATCATTCATACACCAACCGATTCAGAAACACCTAACTTAAATATTGGTAATAATTTAATATCTCCCCAATAAAAGTAGACTTTTGGAAATTGGTAAAATTAAAAAGTTCACAAAAAACGGGAAAAATACCATTCGTGAGGCAGATTTCTCAGACACAGCCGTCAAAAGAGGGCAGCTTAGTTGCTCAATGAAACACGAAAAGTCATAAATAGAAGCAACGCATGTCCGTTTAAATCAGTTGTTGCTCTTATCCCACACGAGCAACGTCGTCTCCGGGCGATGCAATAAGCGCTATCGATTTTCGGTAACGTTGGCATTTGCACACACTCGCACCTAAGTGACTAAACCATATACGGTTAGTTTATAAATAGAGGTGACGCGTACCCGTTTGAATCAGTTTTTGTTTCTATGTCGAACGGGTAAGATCATGGCTGCAGCGCCTGGGCACTACAATAAGCGGTAGACGCTATGCATTTTCGGCAGCGGTGGCCGTGTGCGGATTTGTCGGGTACCAGCATGGTGTCACAGAATGATTTGCAAAGTGGGTGGGCGGGGTGGTTTGGATTTAATTCAATACGGTGTGTGCTGCTTGAGTGTTGCGTTTGAAAAAAATATATTTATTTTTATGCATGCGTGTGCGTTGTAACTTGTTAATCCATGTTTACGGCGCTTTGTAGCTGCGTAGGGTAAAGAGCCAATTGGTTTTCATGTTTCATATTTCGGTTATATGTTTTTTATCAGTAAGGCATCTGACAACGTGCTTCTGTAGTTATTGCACTGTTCAGCAGCGTAGTATTTTATATAGGAGAGTACACTCAGGTTTTTTACGCGGATTTTGAAATTTACGCGGTTTTCATTAACGCGTTTTTTTTAAATTTACGCGGTTTTCATTTACACGGCCTGTATCCCCTGCGTGAAAAATCTGAGTGTTATTGCATCGGAAACAATCACATTCCCAGCAGAACTTTTTGTTTTCTAATTTCAAACACTTTTGTTTCGTACTGCACACAACGGAAAATTTTAAAACAGAACTTACCGTCCCAGCAGCAGTTGAAGCGGGTGTTCTTTTTCGATTCAAATTCAAGCCATGTCTTAAGCGTTACTGGACTTAAAATTGTTTTCCCAGTTTAACCAGTCAGAATATCTGTCCTACCCTATGTATTTAAAACACAGTTCTAATTGCGTTTTAAGGTATACAACAAATACGGTTGGGTATACTAATTTAAATTTTAAAATAAATCTGTTTTAAATTATGAAACAAACCGCTGTACTGAAGATATAATTATGTCAGTCCTATTACCACATAAAACACCTATATAACATAAAACGCTGCAGAATTGGTTTAATAATACAATGATTACACTACAGAGTTATAACACGTTTTAATAATTAGCAACAAGAAAAATGTCACCAAGATAGCATAAAAACCCGTTTTAACTGGTAGTGCGAACGTTTCATAACAATGTAATTTATCAAATAATTTCATTTTTCCACCACTAATCGATCAAGAAATACTTACACTTAAGATTGTTTACTTAAGTTCATTAGTACATTATTGAAAATTTAAATGGAAAATGAAATTTCATATTTTATGGAGAATCTGTATATTTCCGTTGGCGGGCGTGGGTTTCCTCATCACAGCTCTCAATATGGAACTTTTCTTTTGAATATATTTTCTGGACAGACCAGCCTATTTTTACTAGATGGATCAGCCAAATAATGCCAATCACCTACTGAGATACTTGATTAATTAATAGATTACCGTTAAAAGACCTTCAATAAATTATGTTTTAATGGGGAGGGTATATAGCAAATTGTAACATATGAAAACAGGCGAGTGAACAAGAACGTGTGTCGATATGTGTGATAGATAAAAAAGCTATATTTTTAATGTCACCGTGGTCGTGTCCTGTACACAACCCTTTAATTTTTTTTTTGTTTTTTAGTAGTTTCCGGAGGTAACGACTCCGGCTTCTGATCTGTAAGCTCTTCCATTAACTTGTTTATATCTTTTTGATCAACTCTATCGTCCATACTGAGATAGCGTATATCCTACAAATGAAGACTCCATCGACATTAGGTAGCTTCCATTTGCCTGGTACACAACTTTTCGTATAGGATATCTCCCCGTCGTCATCCTGTCACCTGTGTATGGAAGGTCTTAGCATTTTCTGCGATTCAGTGACGATCTCCGCGTGGGACGCAAGCAATACATCGCTCTGCGGGTTTCTATTATTGGCTAGACTGAAAACTCGTTGAAATGTCAATTGACAATTGGTTCATCCGGAGTGTTCATTTGTGTTTACATTTTGCTGGCGTTGCCAGTTTTATTTTAATTCCACCTGTTTGAGTAAGCCGAGCAAACGAGTGGTTTGCTTGCTTCCGGCGGCGGGTCGGTGGCCACCTCGCCTGGCAGATCCTCAATGGCTTTGTGCCGCTTCGGTTCATATATCTCGATTATGTGTTAAAGGTACACCATAAATAGCGGTCCTTAATGGGTTTTGGATGGTTACCGGAAGTTTTCTAAAACATTATCTGGGAAATGTAAATTTTCTGGCAATGCTCCAGCTTCCCGTTGAACTTCTTGACATCTATAAACACACCTTGTCTCGTCACAATGAATTCATGGAGGTCGTACTTTATCCGGATGGGGGAGCCGTTTTTGCCTAATGCTGGAGAAGTTAACTGAGCAGTTGAACGACCAAAATCCGGAATGTATTAGTGGCGATTTCAACACCTGGGCTATGGAATGGAGTAGTAGAGTAACCAACACAAGAGGGTATACCCTGGAGGAAGCTCTAGCGAAGTTAGATGTACGATTGTGCAATGATCGCCCCGTTAGTACATTTCGGAGAAAGGAAAAGAAGTCTATCATCGACTGCGGAGAGTATGTGAGAAGTATACGCATAGCGACCACCAGAACCCTGTTGCAGCACGACGAAGGATGACCGGTGAGCGTAAGTAGAAGAGTAAAGCTTTCGACAATGACCTCTTCATTGAGGCATTTGAGAAGCTACTTCCAGTGCAGAGTGCTGCTGTAGAAGACGAACGAAGGGCAGAAGTCAATGCGACGGATAGCAGGTGTTCCTCAGTGATCTATTCACGGTCCAACTATTTGGAACGGGTTGTACGTCGGGGTCTTGACATTGTTGCTGATGGGTGAGACACTTGAAGAAGTGGAAGTGTCTATGACGGAGGCAATAGACGCGTTCGAGAACTGGATGAATGGGGTCAAGCTAAAGATGACTCAACACATGACGGAGGTGTTGTTCGTCGGCTACTGCAAAGCAGTTCAGCGGATGCAGATCGACACCGAAAGGCACATGATTGCATCGAAGCGTGCACTGAAGCAATTGGGAGTGATAGTCGACGACCGGTCGATACTGCGCTATGGTGTTCCCGCCTGTGGTGTGGCGCTGAAACCCAAACGGAACCGTGAAAAGTTGAACAGGACGTTCCGGCCAATGGTCGTACGAATAACGAGCACGTACGGAACAATTTCACCGGATGAAGTAAGCGTTATCGCCGTTGATCCCCATCTGCATCACCCTGTCTGAGGATATCGAGTTTTACAGTTTGAGGAACAACAGAAACGTTATGGAGACAATCGATTCCATGGAAAGGTGGCAGCAGGAATGGGATAGTAAGGAAAATGGAAGCTGGACCTACCGGCTCATCCCAAACTTGCCGACGTGTGCCAATAGAAAGCACGGAGAAGTGACCATCTGGCACACAGGAAGTATCTTCATCGGTTCGGGCACGCAACTTCACCATTGTCCCGGGAGTGTCAGAATGTCGAGGAGACCCCGGAGCATGTGGTCTTCGCATGTCAGAGATTCGAAGCGACGCGTCTAGAGATGGTTGAAACGGGAGGACTAGACATCAACCCGGATAATGTCATCTGCAAAATGAGAAGCGAGGTCCGTTGGAGTAGGCTAGGTCTATGGTCTGGGACTAGATCGAGTAGTTCGCGAACAAGTCGTGAGCTGAATGGCTCATCGAGGAAAAAAGTTGTGGTGTTGAGGCCAAAGAAAAAACGTTGTAGGGAGAAGTTCTTTTACCGGGGAACTCTTCATCGGGGTTAGCTAGGTTCACCGGCGAGTACTTGACTGAGTAGACACCAACAGTCGCGTGTCGTCGGGGCATCAGCAAACCGGACTGTCTGCTCCACCGGAATCGCCGAACTGACCTCGGTACCAGGCTGGTTAGCTCGGTTTCGGAAGAACTTGTCTCGCCGAGGAACTCTTCGTAGAAACTGGACCGAATAATTCGCGAACAAATCAGGAGCTCAACGAGAAAGTAATACTAAATGGTATAAGGGAAGTGAAGAGCTCAGTAAATTAGACAGTCAGATGTTTGCCGCCCAGATTGTACTCATAGAGGAAGACACTAATTCTCTACCCTCAGCTAGCTTTCCAACTGCCGTACAGAAATTGCCATGTTGTGTGGATAGTCGAAAACTGGTAGTATGTCGAGGAGTCTCTAGCTGTAATGTTCCTTACTGAATCAGGCAGACGTCTGCAGCTAACTGGGTCCTTGGCTGTTATCGCTAGCATTGAAGAACACGAAAAGAGCGCAACTCCTGCACCTGTCGGATTCATGTTTCAAGAACAACTTTTACGTCCGTCATTCAGACGGCATACCCATCCCGCCATAGTTGCCCACTTTTGGCAGTGCGAATCGTGATTCATACGCCATCCCTGTATTCTGTCGTCCATCCAATCGGCACCGCTTGGGCCAGCTTTTGTTTGAAAACGCTAAGGTTAACCTCCGCCGGCAAAGTCCAGATTTCGTGGCCGTAGAGGACAACATAATGAGCGTTTTGTTGATGGTTAAATTTATACGCTAGCATACTTTGTTCAACCCAAAAAATTTTGACGTATGTAAGCCAGAATAAGCCTCTGAATTTTTCTGCTTGTGCCATTATTGTAGGCCATCGAAAATCTCAATATCGTCGCCACTACTATTCTTGGTGGGAGGCGTGTTGTTTCTTTCTTTCTGTAGGGACTGAGACGGAGATAGGGAGAAAAATTTAAATAACGTTATTGAAGCAGGGAGAATATAATGGAAAGAACGATAGAATCAAACGCGTAAGAAAAAGTTCATCAGCAAGATAGGAAGTTTTTATTGAGTGCCAAGACAAGTCGCGAACGTTAAATCACAAACTAACAGACATAACACTCGAAAACAATACTTCGCCCGCTTTAACGGTCAATTTAAATATATTTGTAGTTGGGACTGTGGCCACATTTGCAATTATGGCGCCACTGACATATGAGCAAGTGTATGGGGATAGACAACTAGTGAAAAATTGCTCTTAAAACTGAGGGGTAACCCACCAGCAAGTGAGTGTTTGGGACTGTGAATAAAAGGTGGAGCTAGTGTTCTGAGAAAATTGCCGGATCGATGTTTTTTGAAGGAATTCCCTCATAGTGTTATGTCTGTTAGTCTGTGGTTAAATTTCCTGGTCTTTCGACCATGTATCGAAAGTGGCTACAGAGTGAAAAAAAATCAAAAGTTTATGTATTTTTTACCTTTTTCAGACAATTGATTGCATGAAAATCGTTGTAAGGAGGAGTCAGATTGGCTACGGTTTTAAACCAGTTCCTCAGCAGTTATTTTTAAGGGACCTTGAAGGGACATCTTCTGGTTTTTACAATGAAACTTATAAGAGAAAATACTCCTTCTCTTTCTATCGATTTTAGGCACAGAAGAAGGTGTTCCTTAGTGAGTGTCCCTGAAGTGAACGCTTCAGTTTCTCCTCGCGCTGTTTTAACACGGGCATTTCGAGAGATCATCAAGACTTTCCCCACAGTACAGACATCTTCCAACATCCCTTCTATAGGTATCATCTCCAAGATTCCCGCAACATTTTCCACAACGAACCTTATTGCGACAATGGGTGGCTGTGTCCAAACTGTTTGAAATTAATGCAGCCCGCGTCACATAAAAGCGAACAGATAGACAAACCATGTCAAAGAGAAGCTGATAAGGTAAAACAGACCCTACGCAGACTCCCCTGATATGAGTCTGAATTGAAATGTGCCAGCTTCCCGTCAGCTGCGATCCAATAAAGTCCGTGTTTCAGCCGATCCGCACAATCCAAATTCGAATGGAAAACCACGCCATCGATCTCGACCTTGTTTGTTGGTACGTATACTGTGTAATCCTTCGTAAAAGACCTACAGCCAGAAATTGTCATATGTTTGCTTCAATGTATTTAATACTACCCTAAGCTGGTCAGGATGAATGTTCGATATATCTGTCGCGGCCGAACATCGCACCGCCAGGGCACAAGAAATCTTCAATAGATTTGAATTTTGATTGTCTCTGGCCCGGAAGAAAATCATAAAGGATTCGATTGAAGAGCATGTACATAGTTTCAGCCAAGAAACCGATTTAATTTCGACATCCATCTCACCTTGACGCAAATCTTCATTAGGGGAAGTCATTTTTGCACGAGCCTAGAGCCCAGGTTTAAATGGTGAGAGTGACAGGAATGCGGAAACTAATATAATAGTTAAGTTTGTTTAACGGGTGACTCACAAAGAAAAGAGTATTTTTCTACTGCTCGGCTAACAGTTGTTCACACGCCAAAAATGCCAAAACCTTTAAGAGGTGGAGATCAGGAAACATCCATGTCAAATCCGAAAAGGCGGAAGCTCATGTGAAAAGAATCTGCTATAATTGAAAACTGACTCAGTCAAGGCCATTTTGCCATTTGCATAAGAAATATTGCTAGTTGGAGATAGATGGTCTGATGACTAGTTTATAAAGGCAGTGCCTCACCTTGGTATCAGCAAATCAAGCTAATTAGTCATCTATTATAACATTACCCGATTTTGCAAAAAAAAAATCCTTTGTCCGGATTTTTTTTACTCTGTTGCTTGTGGAAAAACGTGTTGAAACGCCATTTTTTTCCAGTCAATTGTCCTATAATTTCCACCATAGAAAAGGTCCTATTAAAACTCATTCATCAGAATGAGTGCCTGTAAAAACATAGAACAAAACGGCAAATTACTGACCCGCACTTTCAAACCCAGTTCCTGTGTATTCTGTCCGCTATTGTACGAAAACCGCACCGGTAGGGAAATGTATAATTTACTATTCACGAACTTGGTCTATCCAAGGGGTCCTGCCTTTCCTTTCCAACCAACGCACAAACTCCGTTGATTGACGGCACACTGAAATTGAGCTATAATTTTCCGCGCCTTTATTTTTATTCATCGAAGCCATTTTGCAGACACGCAGTCACAAAAGGAAGTAGTACCTAAGAAGCCCGTTTCCGGTTGCTATGCGGAGTGTGTAAATTTGTGTGTGTATGTGTGGGTAAGTGTGCCACGAAAAATGAAACGAAAAGGATGTTTAATTTGGTAATTTCTATGGGTGGAAAAATGTGCGTAAATTAAGGTGCTCGTGATTGACGCGTCATCGAGTTACGACGAGTGCGACAAAAATGCTCAAACCTTCGGTTCCTCGAGGGCGAAACAGGCCGTCAATCAGTAAAAATAATACAGAACCTTCGCGCGGCTTCATTATGCTGATTCATCCTGTTTGATTACATAATTTAATGTCGCAGCCCCGGGGAACTTACTCGTACACGTAATAGCATTTGTCTTATCAGACGAACTTCACTCTGCCCTAGTTGGCGTTACGTACTTCATTCCGGTGCGCTGAAGTTTGAAAGCCATTAGCAGGAAAACATTCGACAATTTCTTGACAACCACTTACTTCACGCCTTCGGGGTGTTGCGACACATCTACCCACTCAGACGCAGGTCGGCACCGCAAGCAGCAGAAGATCTTCACCGTCTAGCTGGAAGTTCTACTTTGATAGGTATAGGCACCCAAGAGCCAAGGTGCGAAACCAAGGAAAAAGTCTGACACCAGTAACGAAAAGGGCACACCTTCAAGGTGCTACTCTCGACACCTGCACACCAATACAGCCAGCCAGCCAGTCAGTCAGCCTGCCAGCGGGATGACAGATGAATAATCGCAGCGCGCGTACTGGCGTGACTGACGCCTTCTGGGCTTTGCTACTAGAACAGCAGCCCAGCAAGAGGTGACACTTGACGCCATCATCAAAGGATGACGCGACGCCACGGTATTGCTTTCCACGGGTTAACACTCCCGAGCCGAGGCTGGTGTTTGGCTTATGGGTGATAGCTTGCAGGAATTGAGTGTTCTCTATGTACCGATGGGTGGGGTGTGTGCGTCTGAATGGAGCAAATTAGCAACATCGACAACATATATATGCAACTTATGGCACTTCTTTCCGGTTGCAGATGGGAGCAGGAGTCGAACCGTAACGATCTTGCATCGCTGGCAATTTCCGGCCGCCAGAAACGGGTGGTAATTATGTTCTGTTGGTTTTTTTTTTTGAATAGGGATAATCGTTCTAATGAGCTGACGTTTAGCGAGATCCATTTTGTTTGTCTGTTGGATCTTCGTTCCTACTTCAACTGCGAAAGAAATGCGTGTAGTAAGCTACCCGGGGTGGGACGGCTGTAATTTTCATTTGATGGTGTGAAAAGATCTTCAACTCGTTTCTAGTTTGTTTGCTCAGCTTCCGAAGCCGTCAGTGTTACTGTGTGGATGTGGATGAAGGAAGGTGCCAATGATGGTGAAGATAATAATGGTGAAGCTGACATGTGTCATAATGAAATAACGACATAGTGTAATATTATGAAGAGATCATCGTTAGTAGTGTGTTAATAGAATCTGTTTTACTGGCAACATTTTGTATGATTTTGTCACAGCATTATTGACTGAAACGGTATCCGTATAAATATTCTCCAGCTGGGTCTAATAAACCCACCCGAATAGAAATTTACAGTAACAAAACCATGATTTTCACTGTGACAGTACAGTAATTTTACAATAATTTACAGTAAATTCTAATGTTTGGCTATAATACAAAAACAATAAACTTTAACCTTTTTACAGTAAATTTCAATGCAAAATCGACTTTTACAGTAAAACAGGGGTGTGGTTATGTATCTTAACATTAAAAAATCGGTTTTGTTCCATACATTTTTTTTCGAAAACAGTAAAATTTAATGTGAATTTATTGTATCAATTTTTTGCTGAACAGTAAAGTTGATTGTTACATTAAATTTTATTGTAAATCTACTGCGAGAACACCGTGTCCAACAATGTTGTAACAATAATAAATTTTAATATTTATTGTTTTATGGTTGTTTGTAGGGTAAATGCTATTGTAAAATTCTATCCGGGCATTTACGTTCGCCCAAGCAGGAATTATTTTGAAAATCTAGCATCAAAAATTTTAGATTTGTTTCGAATCTCACAAATTTATGAAGTCACTCAAAGTTACAGGAAAACCTGAAATTACTAGAAATAAAACATACAGACACCAGTTACCGAAATTTTCCCAAAACATAATCTGGGAAATGAAAAATTTCCGGCAACGCTCCAGCTCACTTTTGAACTCTAACGATTGCGCCACCTGGGCGTCAGATTGACGTTACAGAATGGACTTCGTTGGCTGGATTTTGTTAGAGCACTCTAGTTAGAGTGTGGCCAAGAGGCCATGACGTATCCAAACGAACATGAAATTTGACGTATTCACAATAGAAATACGTCAGATTTCTGCTCGTTTGGATACGTCAAACGCAGCCCCCTGTCAAGGACGACGTCTCTGTACAGCCAGCATCACTGCCATGAAAATCAAAACATAAATTTTGAATCGAATGTTTAAAAGCTGTAATTAGTTACTAAATGATGATTTCTGAATAAGATGGTATTATATCATCCCACAAGATGCAAAACGTCGTGTGGAATGCTTGAATATCGTGTATAGTGCCGAACATAATTCTTTGTTTGGGGCTTTATAGCTATAACGCCCCATATATGTTGGTCGCTGTCAAACTCCATATGGTGGTATAGGGTTGCCAGGAGGCTGGTCAAACGCGTCATGGCCGCACTCTAACTAGAGTGCTCTAGATTTTGTTGGTTCGAATCAAAACTTGCCGAAAGTAAACAAAGTACATTCCGTAGCGTCAAACTTGTGCCCAGGTGGCGAAATCGTTAGAGTTCAACGGGGTGCTGGAGCGTAGCCAGAAAATTTTTATTTCCCAGAATAAATTTTAGAAAACTTCCCAGTTAAGCTCATCCAAAATGATGGCTGGTTCTAACTCGTATTCCGACTCCAGTGACAAAACCGATTCTAGTTAAAATCGGTTGTGTCACTGGAGCCGGAATACAAATTGAAACAAGCCAGAATTCCGGCTCATTTTCGGTTGAACTTTACTAGGTTCCGGTAACCATCCGATACCCTTCAGGAACCTCTATTTTAGGTGCACCAGAACGATGCGGCTAAGCCACATAACCGAGGCCTAGGATCCAAAGCAGCGCAAAGCCACTGAGGATCCACCGGGCGAGCTGGTCGCCGACTCGCCGTCGGAAGCAAGCGAACCTGTGATCCATTCATTTGTTCGGCTTACCAAAACATAGGGGCTGTCCTTAGTTTAAGTCCGACTGAGTGGTGGCGAAGACGCACAGTGACACAATCTCATTTTCGTACACCGCTATGTGGAATGCTTATATTATTTTTACAAGTAAAAATTAAGTTTACGAGGCATTTTATATATGTAGAAATAGTTTGCTAGACAGCATAGGGAAGATACAATAATTATCTTTGTACTGCAAATGCTTATTTTTTCAAAAATAATCATTATTCTCAAGATAGTCAAGACACGCAATCTCATATTCGTACAGTACACATATTTTTTCAAAAATCAATTGAAATTTCTATAATAAATATTCAATGTGCTAGCTTTTGTTTGTAATTATAGTTTTCAATCGTATTGGAATGCTAACCACTAGTTTTTGTGTGTATTTAACTTAAATTTTATCCCATTCTTCTAAATAGTAGTTTCTAAGATCATTCTCATTATAATCCGGATAGTTTCGCACTTTTTATTCAAATACTCCCATTTATTTTTCTAATCAGTTAATAAACGGGGTCCGCAGTGGAGAATCCATAACATTCAAACAATTATAAATTTACTCTAAACGTTTTTTGCATGCCTTATGCTTTGAGCTCTCTCCTGATCGAATTTCCAATATCCACCATTTCTTAGTAAAAGTACCATTTTATGGAAGTTTTGCTTTAAAATTTATTTTAAGATATTCATATTAAAATGCACATTCTGATCCATCATTCCATCAATGAAGACCAAATTTCTAGCACTTCTAGTGGACATATAATACCCCATACAAAAAAGTCCACTGTCTCTGCGCTTGGCTGTTGTTATAAAACTTTTACGTACAGGTCCGATTTAGATTTTCTCCACTCGAAACAACAGCCATTTGAGTCAAAGATGTTGAATTTGGACTCGTAGACAAAGTTTACAATCTTTCCAATATCCCGATAAAATGTTTCAATGTTGTTTAGTAAATAAAAAATCAATTCTTTGTTCTTCTCATTGATGAACAGCTTCTTGCTCAGAACACAGGCATTGTAATTGTCCGTTCTCCATACATTACGAGCCGTACCAGAGCAGACTTATACTTAAATGCTATGATTCAATTTATTTATCATGTATATAACATTAATTACTCGATTTTCTCAAATTTTTCTAAATAAAAATCGTTTATCCCTCATCGTAAATTGTTTACAGTTTAAGTTTTTCGCAATATAGCAATATCGTTTCGCCGCATCAAAGCTTTTAATGACATTTTAAATAGTTGGACGCAACCTTTGAACAATTTCAAAGATTTCATGAAGGGATTTACCTTCATTTTGATGAGTAATAATTAGTTTTCGTCTTATAATGCCGGTTATTTTACTTTTTTAAGCCATCACGTTAATTTGAGGGAATTTCTTAAACTAATGTTGAGGAAACTGTGCCAATGAAAAGTTTTCTGTAGTCATAAAATCTATTTTTCTAAGTAAAACAAAAAATAAAGAAATAACAGGTCTTAAAATTGACAAATTAATTGACTTTTCAAAAGTGTACGAATATGAAATTGTGCCATTTTCACACCAAGTAATGATTTTTAGTTGTAGTGTACAGAAACTTGCACACTTCAGATTACAAATGATAAGAAAATGACAGATGATGATTCTACTACCACATTTACTAAACAATACCTATATTAAATAGCGCAAACATTTATGAAACTATATTAAACATATACACTAGAGGTGTACGAAAATGAGATTGTGTCACTGTATAGTGCGGTCAAAAGGGATCCGCCGGGCGAGGTGGCCACCGACCCGCCGTCGGAAGCAAACGAACCTGTGATCCACTCGTTTACCCGGCATACTCAAACATAGGGGCTATTCCTATTTTAAGTCCGACTTAGCGGTAGCGAAGTCGGACAGCACGCGCAAAAGCGATGTGGCGTAGCCACATTGGGTGCTGGACACAAAATAAAATTGGAAACGCTAGTAAAATGTAAACACAAATGAACACTCCGGATAAACCTATCGTCAATTGACATTTCGACGAGTTTTGATTTTGAAAGTTTTATTTCGGTTCGGTCATAATTAATTTAATCGGGGTTTTTCGAGGTAAAAAGTGTCCATAAGTGTTCTAATCGGTATATCCGAGGTGAAGCTTGGCCTTTTCTCACTTTTCATCGTGCGCCAAAGAATCAGGATGCTCGTTCGGATGTTTATGTTTACTTCAAGGGCCCCGGCCGCCATGCTTAATTTTGCAAGTATAATACTAATACACTCAAAAGTGTCAAATGTTCCCACCTTTCTCTCCATCTTGGGTTCTGTCAACAAGTCTACTCCTGCGATCAGAAAAACTGGTCCGACAAACATCTTTCGTTAATCCGATTCGTTTGATGTTGGATCGAATCAACGATATTGTCGGACGTCGCACCCCTCGGAGTAACGTCAGAAGAAGCAAAAAAGAAAAACAATCAGCTCTCGACAAACATATGATTACGGCCTAAAAGCCAACTGTCAAAATCCACTTTGAATGGAAATTCTGGACAAACCGGTACACGCCAATGACAGATGTTGGTAGTAAACGAAAGAGAAAAGTTTTCTCTTTCATAAACTGTTGTGAACTGTATTCGACTAATAAAGGTTTGTTTGAAATTTCCATTCAAAGTGGATTTTGACAGCTGGCTTTTAGGCCGTAATCATATGTTTGTCGAGAGCTGATCAGAAACGTCTCATGGATTGCCAAATAGGGGCCCTTAAAAACTGAGTAAACGAAAAACGCCGACTTTTTGACGACGTGCACAGGGATGCCAGATTTGTCTGGCACAGCCAGAGTTTTTCGCAGCTTCCAGATAAAAAGACAAACCTCTCATTCTGTCAAATGTTTAAATTATAGAAGTGCTTGCACTCACATTTTGGAAATTTGGGGCATATTTTCCCAAATTTCACAAAAATCGATTGATAAGTTTCGATGACTTTGAGGGCGCTGTTAAGTGACAGACATTTTTAGTCGATCTGCCAGATATTCTTTGAAAAATAGTGGCAACCCTGGATGTGCACTTTTTATGATATTGAGTGGCAGGTCACTCACCTTTGAGTTATTCTGAACGAGCCTGTACGAACATAAGCCATTGATAAGTACCCTACAAAACATATCGCCCGATTTAATGATAAATTTGGTAAAGTAACTCCAAGTGAACCGTTTCATGAGGCCACTGCAGCAAAAAATATTTGTGAAAGTCAAATAATAAACGTATTAAGAGTACTTATTCAAAAGGTCCTAAGTGACATTGAGCTCGAACTGAGAAAAACGAGGCTGAAATTTCGTGGACCTAAAACAAATCCCTATTGGAGAACAAATATATGTTTTGATGAAACAATTATGCCAATATACTCTAAGGACTATGCTCTTTAGGTAAACAATACTAAAAATATGAAATGTTTAGCGCTAATGTAGTTTTTAAGCACTTTAGATTGATGCGTCCTTTTAAAAATTATAGGACCTTTCACATAGGTCTTTTTTTCGGACCCAAGAATCATACGAGGCTTTTTGCAGCAAAGGTAGCTCTTACGACGAATATTGAATTTCTTCAAAGTCTTCGATAAAATGAGCACCGGAATACGAATGTTCTTCATTACTATGGGAAATAGTTGCACTGGATTTAAAAGAAGTCTTGCAGAAAAAATTGTGGGAAACTTTAGTTTATATTAACAAACCATGGGCTGGAAGTGGTTAAAACCAACGAATGGTATTCGTTAGCTATGTTGTAATCACATGCTGTGCTGCAAATAATTCAGTTTGTTTACAAAATATGCTGACACCGCATCTACCATAGTTTGGTTGTTGCGGTTACTAACAAAACATTTAACGCCCTCTCTAGGATTGTGCATAAGATGTTCGATTTGTTTATTTGATGTCCCCGTGCAGTTTAACGTGAGATTTGCTGCTTTCAAAATGTGTCTATCTACAGACGAAACGGGCAATATGAATTACAGCTCAAATGCAACAACCGATTCCGAAACCGATTGAGTCGGAATCGGTTGTTGCATTTGAGTTGTAATCCATACTGACTCCATTCAGAATTCCGCACCGGTTCCAGAAGCAGTTTGACTGGAGCATGTTTTAAAAAGCTGTGCTGACGAGCATGGAGTACGAACAAGTCTCTGAAAGCATACTTTTCACCGTCTATTTTGAGGTTGGGACCACTGGATGTAATATCCGGTGTAGTGTTCCGATAACATTTCACCCTATCAGAGATACTGAAGCGTTGTCGCTCTAAATATTGGTGCACCAGCAGTGTTGCTGATTCTTTTATCATCCCAATGACGATGCGTCAGAAAACAATCTACGGCGAGTTTCGAATAATCGATTTATTCGCTGGTTTGTAAAAATAATATTACTGTACTTTCACAATCGAAGCCGTACTAAATCAAGTTCAACCATCTGATATCAAATCGTACGGCCTTCACGATTCCTTCCCCGATATCATTCAGAACCACAAAATAATCGAATGACCCGAATTGTGTTCAAAAAAATTACATGAAACAGTGACCATATGTGTCAATGTGATAGAGAAAAAATAACACCAAATTAGATTTTTTCTCCACCCCCGAATCTGGCGGATTTGTCAGCCGTCACCGATCCGAGAGAGAATGGCCTCTCAGCTGAAAACAAACACAATGAAAATGACCCCTCCCCACTCCGCTACATCACGAAACTCTACCCACTGGGTTTGTTCGAAAAAATCATCCATACACCCTCACCCACCTTTTACACACCCATCCTGAACCGCCCCCACTCACCGCCACGAACCCGGTAACAAAACAAACAAAAAGAATCAACCCTGATGAAACTTTCCGCTACATCAATCTCGTGCATTTCGGATTCGATGAAGCGGAAGAATAGCGCAGAACAATAGGAAGAAAATCATCCCGAGGAAAGCGCTGAAAGTTTGATCAAAGTTGTTCCTTTTCGATGTAGCCACTCTGTAGACCACGGGGTTCCTGCTATCCAACAAAGAACAAATATCCGAGTGAGAGAGAGAGAAAGAAAACTGGATAAAAACAACCACCCGCCGAGGTTCAGCTACATCCGCCACCACAGAAGCAGACAAAGGACTCCGGCACCGAGCTGGAGTTAGGCTTGAAAAATCAACGGGCCGCTTTCGACGTCGCCTCGCGGTGGAAAAGTCACGTATGAAACCGTTGTGCTGCAACTGCCAGCTAGCCGGAAAGTCAACGGAAGAATACGCCTGAAGTGAGTTTGATGAATGCTGCTGGTACTGCTACTGCTGTTGTTGCTGCTGTTTGCAGATTTTCCCAACGTGCTCCAAACTTTTCCGCGCGAACTTCCAAACTTGGTCGTTTGCCTAGCTGTGAGCAGTCGGTGCCGGAGGTTTTCCCGTTGCTCCTCTGTTTTACGTGCGTTGTGCTGCGGGTAACCGTATATTAAGGGAAAAGTTGCTACTGAGGGGGAGGGATGTGGTGTAACCACCCAGAGGAGCGCCTGTTGACCTAGCTAACCAATCGCGCGGAAAGCCGGGGAGAAAATTTACGGTACGAGCTCAAAGGCCGTTAATTTAAATTGTATGCTGGTGTGATCCACGGTGGTGATGAATGTTGTTTCGGGTACCCGCTTCCGAACGGAGAAATTTTTCGATAATGCGTTTTGTTCGATGCTGCGAGAATTTGGAAATTGATTGTGCTTTGTCTTACGACGGTGTTTTGGTGATGACGGGTTGAAATTTTTGGAGTAGAGGTGAACTTACTTGAGTAAGCTCCATTGCACTGTAACTTTCAACTGCAAGCAATAAGGTTGAAGCACACGACGCAAAAATTTTCCAGAAGGTCTCTTCCCTAATAACAATTAGGGTTTTATAGCACTCTTGAAGACTTCCTTAAAACTTAAATTACACTTGTAGTGTGCTATAAAACTAGAAATGATACTTGGGTTGTAACCAATAAGCATTACCACGCAGCCTACTATTTGCTTCAACTTCGCACATACGGCAGTCTCAAAAGGGCCAATAAGTTCTGTAGTCTTATTTAGTGCTGATATAAGACCCGAAAGGCGTAATATTGTGCTATAACTTTGTAGAGTTTGACTGTCCGTTTTCTACGTTACTAGTGTCATTACATAGCACCAAAGTATAAATGTCAAATTTGAATCCCTGGTAACGGCACTGTTCATGCTATTAGAAAGCAATAATTGCCTGTGATTGTTCGCCATAATTTGGCAACGCTTTCTTATTTCTCCTTTCCGGAAAGTAGGAATATTAAATTCAAATGGTTCTTACGCGATATGAATACTGGGGTCGCATTGCGCATCTCGAAACGAAAGGTTTATTGTATGCAAGCTTGTATGAAAAAGTCGATTCGAAATGGTTCCATAATGTCGCCCCTGCTTTATAACAATTCGGTTTAGCAAGTCTCGGTACCTTGTCTCGCCATTCACGACAAGTGCGCTGCTTTTACTACCGAGGCTATATTGCATAATGCTATGAAATATACCGAATAAAATTCTAAAATAAAAATCATAGCAAATAAATCAGCAGCATTGCATTTGTATTATATCGACTGTATATTTGCTCTATAATAGCACTAAATGCATGTGTAAAGCATAATGGCTTTAAAGATCCTTAATGCACGTTTGCGCTATAACAGCTTTCAGCTGTATCTGTATAACATTTCAGCTGTATCTGTGTGCAATGGCGAAGCTTATATAGAGTTTGATTGTATTGTAAATGCTACAATTGGATTTTAACGAAACTGTATAGCAAACATTGCGCAATGGCTTAATACTTGCGGTTACTTAGGTGTTCTTGACCAGTTTCTCTCTTAAAATAGAGTAAAAAAATATCTCGTTTTCGAAAATAAAGAAGTTCGGATGAGCAAGGAAGACAGAAAAACGTACAACGCGGGTTGAAAATAAACACGTGTATGCAGTTTTACGTTTTACACCGATATAAAAAAAGGAAAAAAAATACTGTCAGGTGACAGTTCACATCGCACAGTAGCGCAGTGGTTGCCATCGTAACACCCCTGCTCAACCACAAGCAGTCTCCAAACCCAGTTTAAACCGCAGTTGCTTGAACACTCTAGCCGCTAGACTTTTGGTCATAATGTCAGCTTGCTGTTCCGATGACCGCACGAACCTGATGTCGATAATCGCCTGCTGCACCAGATCCCGCAAGAAGTGGAATTTCGTGTCCACATGCTTCAGTCTTCTGTAGTCGCGTGGATCTTCGGCAATCCTAATTGTAGACTGATTGTCCTCGTAAACAGGTATCGCTTTATCCGTCGTCTTTCTCAAATCCAGAAGCAGCCGTTTCATCCAAACAACATGGCACGCTGCCGTACACAGTGCTCCAAGTTCTGCTTCTGTCGATGACAGCGAAACTGTTTGCTGCTTTCTTGTCTGCCATCCAACGGTACAACCAAACAGCTTAAACACGCTACCAGTGACAGATTTACGGTCCAACACATCATTCGCCCAATCCGCATTTGTATAGATTTCAAGGATTGGCGAATCTTCCTCGGCTTTGTATACCAATCCTAGATCCAGCGTTCCATTTACATATCTAAGCATCCGTTTTAAATAAACCCAATGTTGATCGTTCGAACATGCCTGGAACTGGCTGTAATAGTTCACCGCTGCCGAATGATCCGGTCTTGTCGTTAGAGATGCATACATTAGGCAACCGACTAATTCGCGATAGGGACTCGTTGTCCTCTTCTGCTCGTCCCCCTTTTCAAGCCTCAACCAGGATTCTATCGGCGTCGAGACAGGTTTACACTCTGCCATACCGAAACGCTTCAGCAGTCCGTCAAAATAGTTTCGCTGACTCATCCTCATAACGCCTGCTTTCGTGTCTCGTTCAATTCGCATTCCAAGAAATACCTTGACCTCACCATCGTCGGTCATTTCGAATTCCTCAGCCAGTTTCTGCTTCGCAATCTGCAACATCTTCAATGACGAAGCAGCCAACAGAACGTCGTCGATGTAGAGTACTAGGATGATCAGCTCTCTACCAACACCGCGCGTGTACAGACACTGATCACTTTCGCCACGAACAAATCCTAACTTTTCGACAAATTCGTGGAACTTCTCATTCCAAGCGTGCGACGCTTGCTTTAACCCGTAAATTGAACGATTCAGTCTGCAAACCATACCTTTCCCCTGCTGAAAACCATCTGGCTGAGTCATGTAGATCAGCTCCTTCAGATCGCCGTTCAAAAACGCGGTCTTCACGTCCATTTGGTGAACATGCATCCGCTCTCGGTTAGCTAACGCCAACACTGCCCGCAGTGTGTCCAGCTTCGCCACCGGAGAATACGTCGCCACCAGAGAATACGTCGCCTCCGGAGAATACGGTGACAGCCGTGTGTCCTGGTGGCAGCTTCACCAATGTCCAGATGTTGTTACGTTCAAGAGACTGTAGTTCTTCATCAATCGCTGACTTCTAATTTGGCCAGTCATCGCACTGTTTTACAGCAGATATGGAACTAGGGATATCTTTGATGTAGTCCACAGCACTAAGAACAAAACTCGCATATTCCATATCAAAATCTTGGTGCCATGCAGGGGCAGACCTATCTTGCTGTGGCCTACCGCTAGTAGCACCACTTTGAGATTCTCCCGGTGCAGGTTTGTCGTTCTCATCGAAGCTGTCGAACTCATCATTTGACTCCTCTTCCGCTACATCACTAACATCGACCTCCGACTTCTCTTCATCAGCGATTACTTCCACGTAGTGCTTAGAACCGGCCTCGGAATTTTCCGAAGTCGACACTTTCATTTCGATGAAGTCAACATCACGAGCAGCGACAATCTTTTTTTTCACATGATCCCAAACGCGATACCTGTTGTGACAATATCCGATGAAAATGCCCTTCCAGGATTTGGCATCCAACTTCTTCCTGAGTTCGTTCGGCACGTGAACAAAAACACTGCATCCGAAGATTCGCAGGTTCGACACATTCGGCTTCCGAGATTCCCAAAGCTCCAAACGGTGTCAATTTCTCGTCAAGCGCAGCAGACGGGCTCCTATTTGTCAGGAAGGCAGCAGTCTGAAAAGCTTGTCCCCAAAGCATTTTATCCACGCAAGAATCCTCTAGCATCGACCTAGCCTTCTCGACAAGCGTCCTGTTCATTCTCTCGCTGACGCCGTTCTGTTCCGGAGTGTACGGTACAATCCACTCAATCTGTATTCCTTTGCGCTTACAGAACTTGGCAAAATTTCTACCCCTGTACTCGCCACCGTTGTCGCACCTTGAACGGGAAATCTTCGTACCAGATTTAGCCGTAACAAACGCTTCGTAGTCAGCAAAATGCTGCATCACTTCATTTTTCGATTCCAATCGTCAATGAATGTGACGAAATACTTCGCATCATCCAGCCCTACAGGCGTTACCGGCCCACACACATCGGTGTGACTTAGTTCGAGCAGTGCTAACTCGACGATCGTTTTCCCACGCGCAACGGAAACGGTTTTCCGGTTTGCTTACCGACGAGACACGATTCGCACACAACCGTACCAGTGTCCTCGCTTTTGGCATTAACCGACGAACCCGATACCATATCGTTCCGTACCAGACACTTCAAACTCTTATCGCTCAGATGGCCATACCGCCGATGCCATAGTTCATAGCTTTTCTGTATTCGACCACATGTCAACATCGAGGCATCGCCCGCACCATACCTTCGCGAATAAAATTCAAGCTCATACAGTTTATTCCGAAGCGAAGCACACGCGACGAGACTAGAGTTTCGATAAATCTTCGCTTTCCCGGATTCGAAAATCACGCGGCTTGTTCAACTTTCAGTACCGAAAACAAGTTGCAGCGAAGTTTGGGTACATATAAGGCATTGAAAATGGTACAATTGATCGACTTACCATTTACAACGGATACCACCTCTACCGTGCCAGACAATTCAGCAATAATCGATTCGCCGTTTTTTGCCACCGCGATCTCGATGGGTTTCTTTAAACGACGAAGCTCACTGCACAGGTTCTTATCGCGTACAAGATGATCCGTTGCACCTGAATCGACGAACCACCGGGTGCGGTGCGAATCTTGTAGATTTTTCTCGTTGCTTACACCAACGAAACAAATATTTTTGCCCTCGCCACCATCCGCAACATTTGCCTTCGAACTATGTTGTCCCTTACCTCAGAACTGCTTCTTTTTCTTCTCCGGACAGTCCGTCAACTTAGAACCTTCTTTCTTGCATCCAAAACATTTAAATTTCTTTTTCGTTTTCGAACCAAAAAACGCTACATCATTACTCGTTCCGGATGACAAATCAATACCTTTCCTTTTCGTCTCCTCATCCAAGAGTCTACATTTGACGAGATCGATGGATAAGTTTTCCTCTGGCATGGTTTCCAGCGCAGTGACAACACCTTCGTACGATGATCCAAGGGTCAATAGGAGATGACACACTACATCCAGATCGTCTAGCACAGCACCAGTTCATTTCATATCGTCAACCTGGCGCCCAGGTGGTGAAATCGTTAGAATTCAACGGGGTGCTGGAGCATTGCCAGAAAATTTTAATGCCCGGACAGTTAAGCTCAGCCGGAGTGCTGGCTGGTTCTAATTCGTATTCCGGCTTCAGTGACACAATATCTAGAATCGGTTGTATTACTGGTGCCGGAAAACGAATTAGAACCAGCTGGAACTCCGGCTCATTTACGGTTGAACTTTACTGTGTTCCGGTAACCATCTGATATCCTTCAGGAAGGGCCCATATTATTGACTCGAATCAAAACTCATCGAAATGTCAATTGACGATAGGTTCATTCGGAGTGTTCATTTGTTTTTACATTTTGCTAGCGTTGCCAATTTTATTTTGTGTCCACTACCCAATGTGGCTACGCCACATCGCTTTTGCGCATGCTGTCCGACTTCGCTACCGCTCAGTCGGACTTTAACTAGGAATAGCCCCTATGTTTTAGTAAGCCGGGCAAACGAGTGGATCACAGGTTCGCTTGCTTCCGACGGTGGGTCGGTGGCCACCTCGTCCGGCGGATCCTCAGCAGCTTGGCGCCGCTTCGGTTCCTAGGTCTCGGTTATGCGGCTAAGCCGCATCGAAGTGGTACCCCTTACACATTCTAACTAGAATCGGTTGTGTCACCCGAGCCGGAATATGAATTATAACCAACCAGCATTCCGGCTGAGCTTAACTGGGAAGTTTAGTAAAATTTAATCTGGAAATAAAAATTTTCTGGCAGCGCTGAACTTTGTTTACTTTCGACAAGTTTTGATTCGAGCCAACATCATCCAGCCATAATACAATGCGCCTTGCGTGCAAACTCGGATACAATGGCGATTCGCGGATGCGAACCTGTGCGTGCAATGGTGATTTTCAACGCATTTTCATCTAAATATTTAGGCAGGTTTTTCGGAGAAGTTCGTTCTAGCTGATATGTCTGTTCGCTGTGATGGAATTGCATCATATGATGCCATTGATTGTTATAATCCGTGCGCTACAATCATTCAGCCAATGACAATGATTATTCTTCATACTTTCTCTTTACAGGTATGTACCGTGCGACAAGTGTGATTTTCAGCCATGATTCATTGAGGATAAAGGTATTTATAATAAACTTGTAAATATTTCTTGGGCGACTCGGTCCAGTAAAATCCAAAGCGATTCGGCTGGTTTCCATTGGAATTTCGGCTCAAATGACTCCGAATTGAAATCAGTTGTGTCATTTGTGGCAGAGTTTCGGTGGAAACCAGCCAGAATTCCGGCTCATTTTACGGCTGGTGTAGCTGCGAATAATTGCTTCGAATTTTTGTCGTAATATCACGTAATCGTTATAAATTATAGACTGTCACTGGCGATAGTTTTACGCGAGTGCAGTGAACGCTGTGGGATCTTACCCAGTCACCGTGGAAAGCAGAAAGTTAGCAAAAGTTGAGCAAAGCGAAACTGATTCTGGCAGCGTTTCTGCCAGTATTTTGCGCGATTTGTACGAGAATTCTGGCAAAAAAATCGCTCAAATACAACAACCGTTTCTGACAGAAGCGGTTAAACTAACCGATGCTGCTCATTTTTAGCCAGAATCCAGCCAGAAATGTACGGCCAAGATTTCTGTATGCTTCCTGACACATCTCTGCTGTTTTGCTCGATTCGTGCTAAATTCTACCAGGTAGGAATTGCCAGGATCTTTGCACGGTTTATTTCCGATTTATGCCAGGGTTTTGCTCGGTTTCTGTCAAAATTTGCCAGAAAACGCGAGCGAAACCGAGTTCGCCCAGTTCAACTAACCTGACAAGAGGCGCGCAGAAATCTGACAGGGCTGTCAAACCAAGACTTACAGAAATCTAGCAGAACAGTCTGCCAGAAAATTTGGTGACTGGGTAGAAGGTTTAAGTTCTCGCAGAATTCTCGCACAAATCACGCAAAATGCTCGCAGAAACTCTGCCAGCATCACTTTCGCTTTGCTCAACTTTTGCTAACTTTCTACCCATGAGGTTTTATGGTAGTTTTATAGCCACCCATAAAACTTAGATTGCACTTGTAGCATGCTATAAAACTTCAATTGTTGCTTGGGTAAGAATACAGAAAATTTCACTAAACCGAAATTCTCGAAATGGCGTCAAGCACCGATCTTTGGCATCTACCAGAAACCTAAGTATAATACGCTATAAAGTTCAATCTTTTCTAAAGACGCAACTTTTTTGGTTATTTTGTACCTGATGCAATGTCATTTCCCTGGACAATGTCAAGAACTTGAGCTTATACGACCACCCCTGGCTGCTACTCCGTTATCGATCTGGACTAGCTGAAGTTACACAGGGAATCAGTAGATACTTATGCTTGGAAGTAGCGGAAACATCTTTCGATGTGCAACTCCTGGTTATCCTAAAGTGTTTATTGAGCAATACCGGCGCCGGCCAGGCCCGAACGTAGATCGCGGAAGGAAAGGGAAGGATTTGTTAGTCCGATACTTGCTTTTGCTAGATGCCGTAAATACTACTGCGCACTCCACAAGTATCACGGGAGGATGATATTTGTTAGTAAGTATAGAAGTTAGATCCTACTTCTTCTTTACCGACGCGAGAGAGGTGACTCCACTATCTGGACTAGATATCGATCCTTCAACTCATGGACCGGGGACCAACGGCTTTACTTTCCTTCCGAAGGAAGACGTGACCACAGATTGTTTCACCTCAGAAAAATCGTAACGACCTCGGTTGGAATTGAACCCAGGCCAACTGGAATAAGTGGTGGTCACGCTTATCGCTCAACCACCGGAGCCGTCGTTTCCCTGGACAATGTCGAGACCCTAAAAACGCCCAATAGCGTAGAATCTTGGAAATGCTCGAAGAAAAAATATCATGCGATTTATTAATTAAATATAATTATTCGTTACTTGCACGTTGTTGGAAGCATACCATTCCTGAACCATTGTACCCTACTGACAGGAAGCTAGGTCTACGCGGGCAAACTAAAAGCCCATAGTACCCCATGATCATGGTTCAATTTCACCCCCACTGTATGGTGCCTTAATAGCGTTGTAAATAAAATCAGCCTAAGAAATGAGCATCACCAAATTTTGATGAATGTTTTGGTTATTGAGACCATTTTATGGTGTTTTGAAGGTTGTGAAACTCGACACGAACCATGTTTATGGCCTTTTCAAGGAGCTCTATGGTGTCTGAACCCATCAGAATTTGCTCGAGGAGCCAAAACAGCAAAGAACAACTGTAGTTTTTCAAAAAATGCAACAAGAATTTCTTTAGGTACATAAATTTCTTCAATGGCAGTACCAGTTTGTCACGAAAATTTCGCTTCTAAGCCTGCATTTGCAAATCGCCTGCCAAACCAAGAATGTTTTCGAAACTTTTACAACTTTTTCTACACAAACTTATCTTGAACTTTTTTCCTATTTTCGACTATGTTAGTAACATTTTTTTACATTTTAACGACATTCAATTAGCTAGAGATTACTGGGTAGGGAAAATTAGAGCCATAGTACTCAAGTGGGAGCAGGGATGTGAAGTATACAGATCGGAAAACTAGAAGTGGCAGGGTCATCAGAACAGGCTTAATATCTTACGAGCTTAACTCTTCTGTTGAACCTTTTCTTTTCCGGTAGCCGTTTAAAGCTCATAACTTGGAAATTGCTTGAAGGCAGACGCCTTACGTAAACTCCGACGCAATCGAACTTGGTCAACAATATTGTGTACAACTTACCCTAGCCGTGGTATTTTGCTACTCATCTCGATTGTGTGTCACTAAAAGCTTGTACGATAGGCTCGTTTCTTGACACCTTTGCATTGTTGTCCAATTTGTTGCCGACATATCTAATGAAAAAGTTAGAATTGCGCTCGAAAGTATTGTCCACTCTTCCTCTGGTTACTAAAGTATTCTGATTTCGGTTACCTCCTGATGCCGGCTTTCTTGCAGTCGTCAGATGTCCCATGAATAATTTAATAACGTTTGTCACTGTCGATTTGACAACTTTCAACGATTTTGTCAAATCCCCGCGGGAGTATTTTGGATCATTCTTACACGCGCAAGATTTTGATACGCAGTACCTCTTGCCGATTTGACATACTAATGGTAAAAATGATAAAAATAAAAAAGACGCAACATGCCGTACCCAACAAAATTAGGGGTGGTCAAGTTCGCAAGTTGCACGTTAAAAAAATATGGTACATTTAAGTCAACTTTTTTTTATCATTTCAAATCCTTCAAATGAGGGACTCAGGGGATGTTTCGAAAAAAATTCTTCAGAGGCAGCCAAACAAAGCAAACATATTTCATACCATAACAGGTATCACCGAGAAAATTGAACTGCTCGGAAAACTACAGCAGAAAAAATCTCATTTTGTTTCGTTAAATACTACCGAACATTCCACCTCTTATGTGTCAGCACTTCGAAGCCTCCATCCGCAGTAGCTCGCGAGAAGCATTACCTAATTGTATCGTTCCCAGCGGACAGTTCGCAAAAGACCAAGGCTGTGTAGGTGTGCCAGTCGATTGCAATGCCGTTAGATGCCGTGGCCGTTTTGTGTTTACCATCGCTTCCGTCATTGTCCAAGTCCGCAAGCTTCTGACTCTGGCCGCCGATAGTATCACGTACACGCAGGTGGCATCATCGACAAGGAGTAGTATAACATCAAAACGCTAGCGCATCATTCATTCATGCTTCCTACTTCCTACTAGTATCCTATCGGTGGAGTCCTAGTTCTCGGGACCGGGGACGGCAATAAAGACAGGTATTTTCCCACCTGGACACTCGACTCGACACGCGTACCGACCTTCTTTTTCATTAGCTCGTTTCTATCGTTCTCGAATCCGGAAGCTGGCGTACGTCACTGGGCTGTGCCCGTGGATATAGGACACAGTGACGACATTCACCTCGGGCGGGCCGAGCCCGGTCCTTTAATCATCTAAATTAAATGGTTTAGTTCTTCGCACTTGAACTTTGATGTTTGCGCTTTGACGGTCATCGAGAGCTGCGGCTCGGCTGGTGACGCAGCACAAGCGAGGGGTCCAGCAACCGCTCTTTGCGAAAATTAATTGGCGGGCTTTGTGCGTTGGTGGATGAACGGTTTACTTCCATTACCCGTCGCGACGGGACCTAGAGGGAAATCGATTACCGCTAATTGAGTTGTGAAACCGAAAATATATATACATTCTTCCGCGGTGGGTAGCAACTCGGAAGTAATTATGTGTCACCATCCATCACCAGTTGTGTAGGTGTAATCAGGGTCAGCGAAATTGTTCGAACTAGTAGTGATTATGTTGACACAGAGTGGAGCCGCGGGAACCATTTTCTTTCTGTTTTGTTCTTCGAACAACGTGGCGTCACAATGCAATGAATTTTCCAGATAATTACCATCGTGCTATTGAAGAGTGGAAAGAACAATTTAGCTGTCAACCGGTTTCTATTTATAGACAATTTACGTGCCGCTACAATCAAAACCATGAACCGGCAAAGTTTTTTTTCCCAAATCAATCAGAGACGAAAGTAACTTTCTTGGGAAAGTAGCTCCATTTTACTGCTACATTACCTCTTTAAAAAGGTTTCTCGCCTACGAAATGGGATGCCACTTCCTCTTGAATTTTGTATTTGATCAAGTGCGTGATACGAGTTCTTCTCAACGCAATAAAGAGCTTTCGTTTTACGACATTTCAGTGAGTATGTCTGAACCAAGGACAAACTTTTCCCGCCACGCATATTCCACGAAATGTGTTGTCGATTTTTATGACCACATCCGTTTGATTGTATTTGTGCGAGTCTGTCAAACCACAAAGTTAGGTTATAAATTCCAGCCAACGTACAGTTTTTGATTAAATCTGAACATTTTATTGCCAGCTGCTGTTTAATCCTCCTGTGTGATACTTGCAATTTAAACTACAGCTCAACAGACATATCACTCAAAAACAATTCTTCGTCAGCCTCAATATTTATTTACACGTTACACTGGGGTACAAATGTACTCCACACCACCTTTCGAGCTATGTCAGAAATAATTCATTCATTCCAATTCCCGCTCCCTCCCTATTCTTCAATTTTGACTCTTCCAAATTATTGGAATTTTTCAAAAATATCGAAGTTTCATTTTATACCGATTCTTTCAGCTTTTAGAATTATTTGATTTTTTTTCACCTTTTTTCAAGTCAATTTATGTATCATTGGTTTAATATTTTCTAGTGAGAATCGGTTGAGGCACTGGAGCCGGAGTCTGCCAGAATTCCGGCATATTTCCGGTTGAACTTTTCTGGGTTTCGATAACTAAATGAAGTTCAGCCTGAAATGAACTGGAATTCTGGCTGGTTCCAGATCGTATTCCGGCTCCAGTGACCCCACCGATACTAACTAGAATCGATTGTGTCACTGAAGCCGGAATACGAACTGGAACCAGCCAGAATTCCGGTTCATTTCCTGCTGAGCTTAACTGGGCCGATGCCTTACAGGAAACTGGTTTAAGGTGCACCAGTATGATGCGGCTTAACCGCAAAACAGAGGCCTATGAACTGAAGCAGGGCGAAGTCGCCCCCAACCTGCCATCGGAAGAAAGCTAACCTGTGATCCACTCGTTTGCCCGGCTTACTCAAACATAGCGGCTATCGCTAGTTTATGTCCAGCACGCACAAAAGCGATGTGACGTAGCCACATTGGGTGAAGGAATCAAAATAAAATTGCAACGCTAGCAAAATGTAAACACAAATGAACACTCCGGATGAACCTTTCGTCAATTGACATTTCGACGACTTTTGATTCGAGCCCAGAGATGCCAGATTTGCAGACAAGTCTGCAAATTCGCAGACTTTTGATTTAAGCTGCAGATTTTTTATATGACGCAGATATTTGCAGATTTTTTTAGTTTGGTTGCAGATATTTGCAGATTTTCTAGTTTGGTCGCAGATATTTACAGATTTTTGAATATAAAGCTTTTGGTTACACTAGCTTTCCTGACATATTTTGTTCTTTCCTGTTCTTCCCAGACTTTTAAAATTATTATTGCAGACATTTGAAAAAAGTACCTGGCATCTCTGTTCGAGCCAATAATAGGGACCTTGTCGAAAGTAAACAAAGTTTCGTAGCCTCAAACGTTAAGCGGCCCTTGCACGTTTAATATTTTTGTAAATGCGAGTATTGACGATATTGCTTCAATACGTCAATCTCATTTGAAATGTACATCGTCAATACAACTTTCTTCCATTACACGTACAATGCTTTAGTCAATACTGCCTAGTATTGACAAAAATATTGAAGTGTAAAGCCCGCTTTAGAATTCAACAGGGTGCTGGAGCGTTGCCAGAAAAGTATTTTTCCAAGATTAAATTTTAGGAAACTTCCCAGTTTAGCTCAGCAGGAATGCAGGCTGGTTCTAATTCGTATTCCGGCTACAGTGACGCAACCGATTCTAGTTAGATTCTAGTTCGGGGCCGGAATACGAATTAGGACCAACCAGAATTCCGGTTCATTTCCAATTGAACTTTACTAGGTTCCGGTAATCATCCGATACCCTTCAGGAACCTCTGTTTAAGGTGGTACCACTACGATGCGGTTTCGCCGCGTAACCGGGGCCTGGGAGCGGAAGCGGCATAAAGCTGCTTAGGATCTGCCGGGGGTGGTGGCCGCCGACCCGCCGTCAGCAGCATGCGAACCTGTGATCCACTCGTTTGCTCGGCTTACTCAAACATAGCGGCTATCACTAGTTATTGCGACCAGCGTAATGATGGTCAATGTTCTGTTCGTAATGTGTTAAGAGCCCTTATTTTGACATTATTAGTTGTTTATTCTGCCCAGGAATAGGAAGTACTCTTACGTGTGTCTAAAGCGTTGAACATTTGTACAACAAACACCACACATTCGTAACTGGGCGTGGCGGTCACGTTAGTCCAAACACCTATTAGGTTCTTTACTGACACAGTTAACCTCACTTTGCTTACAAGTTCACTAGTACTGTCTAAATGGACTTTTTGTGGACGACTAGATTCGCTCGAAGGTTCGCAAAGAATTTTTCCAAGTCTATATAAACAATACAACTGTCCAAGATGAGCACTCGAGCTCATTTGAGACGTCAGCGTACCCTATTATGTTTTATACTAACCAACATAACCCCACAAAATAATCAGGATGAGCTTTGTTTGACATTTCTCGGTGGTTACGTTACGTTAGTTCGAATGCAACAGATGAAAATCCGTTGCGCTCTTCTTTATATTCTAGTTATTTTCCGTCGGCCTATTTCCGCACCGAGGCCAAACACTGACACCAGAGAGGTGACTCCCACTATCTGGACTAGATATCGACCCATAAACTCATGGACCGGAGAACAGAGGCTTTACTTCCCTTCCGAAGGAAGGCGTGACCACAGATTTTTTCACCCTAGAAAAATCTCAATGACCTCGGCTGGGATTCAATTCAGACCAACTGGGGTGAGTGCCGGTCATGCTTACCACTCAACCACCGGCGCCGTTTTACACTCTTCTTCTTCTTCGCTTCTGTTTGGCTTGTTTGTGAAACAAAGCCCAAAATGGCACAGCATATAAAGCTATATTGCCAGTTAATTTTCGTTTATAGTCCAATGGACTTTACTTTTTGTGACTAACCGACGATAAACTCGCAGCACCACAAAATTGGTCCATCACAGCACGAGTAATTCGCCCAATCAAGGTGAAAAAAGCGAATTATCTAGCACTCGGTGAAAACCAACATGTCGACACGTTGAAATTTTCACCGGAAGTGGTTTTACACTCGAAGACACGAAACTGACGAAGTAAACAAACTACCGAGAACTGTCAAACATGAATTTTATTCATTATGAGTTCATTCGTGTCCTCATCGAGTAGAACTCAAATCAATTGCCAAAGGATTGTTTTCATATTGAGCCTCTATTACCCAGTAAAGTTCAGCCGAAAATAAACTGGAATTCTGGCTGGTTTCAGTTCGTATTCCGGCTCCAGTGACACAACCGATTCTAACTAGAATCGGTTGTGTCACTGGAGCCGAAATACGAACTGGAATCAGCCAGAATTCCAATTCATTTCCGGCTGAGCTTAACTGGGTATTGGCTCGATGTAGAACCGCTCAAAATGTCAATTGACGATAGGTTAATCTGGAGCGTTCATTTCTGTTTACATTTTGCTAACGTTGTCAATTTTATTTTGATTCCACCGCCCAATGTGGCTTTTACGCATGCTATTCGGCTTTGCTACCGCTCAGTCGGACTTGATCTCGGGATAGCTTCTACGTTTGAGTAAGCAGGGAAAACTAGTGGATCACAGTTGTACATGCTTTCGACGGCAGATGTGCGTCTCCGAGGTTCCTGAAGGGTATCGGACGGTTACCGAAAGTTTGCTAAAATATAATCCAGGAAATAAAAATCTGGCAACGCTCCGGCTCCCCGCCTTCTGGACGCCAATTTGACGCTACAGAATGAACTTTGTTCGCAATGCTGTGGTGTAAATTTGTTTCAAAATGTCAAGCCATTGGATAATTTGGATCTGTCAAAATACATCTAGAACACGGAGTCCCCACTGCGATGATTTAGCCACATGTTCTAAATATTGTTTATTCAATTTTGTTATTGTTTATCACTTATGTGACGCATATTATTTTTTCTGCTGTCAGTCGTCATCACGCAGAAAAATGTATTGTAGATATAACAATATTCTGGTTCAAATTCAATAATAATTATTATTGTCTCAGGGTTAATAAAATTCATTAATTGATTTAGTTCATAATATTGTTATTTCCACAATAAATTCCGGTTTTGACGTTTCTAGATTTTAATCGCATTATTGGTTGAATCAATGAAATTGTTTAAACGATCGACACTGTGCTATTGATGGAATGATATGAACACGATTAGTTCAACAATATTCTGTTGTTGAAGCAACGATCAATATAGTAAACAATTACTATTGAAATGTTTGTTTGTTTTCATTAAATATAAATCAGGTTTTTTAAGGTTCAATTTTTATTTATAATAAACCTTCCAAAAGCTTACAGAATCGGTTGCCAGATAACTTTCAACATTTCAGGGTTGTTCGGAATGTTAAAGAGATAATGTTACTGTCAATATATTTAAACTATTTTAATCAGGCAACTGGCATCCCTATCTCTACATACAGAGTTTGACAGTAGGCAGCATCGTATTTCCACCGATTGATGGGGGTCAGTTTGACAACATCAAAATCGCTTGAAATGTCAACAAACAATAGTAGCAGTAAACAAAAGAAAACAATGAACACTTTCACTGATTTGATGTAAACAAAAATGCTCCCCGTTCGTATTTAATTTCGTTCATTTTGTTACAAACAAAGTTCTTATGTTGGCTACAAAAATATGACGTCACGCCGCCCTCTTGATTTTAATATTTACACTTACCCAAAGAGTATCCTTTACGTCAGTACAATTGTAGCACTAGCTCCGCAACTGCCCTGTGTGTTGTGACTGCGTTGTCAAGTCTGTGGAAATAGAAACTTTACATTTAGTAAAGGAATTGTGATCCTTTTGCTTTGCTTTTCTTACTTACATGCAGAAGAAAAATAAGTACCGTACATAGAATACACACAAATTCACAATACACGCTGATTTGGTACTATGCAAGACCAACACAAAATCAAATTTAGTTGAAGTAAAAATAATATTGTTAGTTCAACAATAAAACAATGTATACTTAAAAATCGACGAGTTTTGAATCAATAATAGAGTGAAAATTCAAATCAAAAATCCATTTTGTTGGTTTAATCGATTGAAATTTCGCTGCGTGTGCACACATACAAATGAAAAAATTACAATAGTGTTCTATTCGTGTTTTAAATTGTAAAAAATTTAAAATAGAATACTCGAGCTGTTTTCAATTTGATCCAAATAAGATGGGTGGGTAATGTCTAGAACATAACCGGAGTGTCGTGACTACTCGTTTGACTTGTAATTCAAATCGAATGATACTCAATGAAATATGTGGGAATGTTTCAAGTTATTCTTTATAATAATTATGGTGGTTCTGAAAAGAACCTTTGTTGTTGGCGTCTGCGTTAATAGGGGATTCTAATCTCGTTGAGACATTTAAATTTTACGCATTAAGTTCGATTCACCGGGCTCAGCGAAATTTTCCTGGGGTTCCCGTTCGTTAATCTATTCAGTAAAACAATTTTATTACCGAGTTCTCCGCATTGAATACAGGTCAATAATTTCATATGATTTCAACAAGCAGACAATGTACTTGTACGACAAGTGGGAGTGTTTTGAAGTGGTTTTAGTGGAGGTAACAACATAAAATAGTGTATTGGACATTTTACAATGATTCTCCTTAACCCCGCAAAACCACGGGGTTGGCAGCAGATGGTTAAGTTGTTTGGAAGAAATGACAGTTATTATATGATAACTAAAAATATTAAATTGTTCTATAAATTGCAAAGTTATTGCCGTGTTAACCTGAAAATTTGTCATTTCATTCATATAGGAACAATCATTGAAATTATGTCAATTTATGCTTTGCAAGAATTGAAATAACTTCGAAGTGTGGTCACGACACCCCTGTTTTTCCATTTGCATTCCCCACCCCATCTTTTCCATTTTGCATTCATCCTAATAAGGACGGTTTGTAGATACCCTCTAAGAACGGTTGGTTTCAAAATCGTCCAATGAAGGACGTTCGTTGGACCAATTTGGACATCGTCCAAATAACCGTTCAACGAACGTCCATCGTTGGACCCGTGTTGAACGATTTTGAAACAATGTTTTGGGCGTCTCAGTGGGCAACTATGTTGATACAAGACGAGAATCTTTTGAAACAATTCAAACCTTGCCGACGTTTGTTTTTACTGCATACATACATACGATCTTTCCCCTTTCGCAGCTCACACCGAATGAGTACGCTTTGCAGCCTTCGATGTTTTGGTGGAATTTTTAGTGACGCCTTTTCAGTGACTGCGTTTCTTAGCCTTTGGCTTTTTGGCTTTCTCCCCGCCACCACCTCCACCAACGTTTTTCTTCTCGCGGTGATAGCCGATTTGATTGGTCGTCCGATGCAGCTTCTCACGACCACGCACGTCTGTTATGCACTGCGTCTTACACACGTCTGGCTTTGAGAAAAGCTGCGACACCCCTATTTATCGGTTTTATCATTAATGTTGATTCTCATTTAAAGTAGTTTTTGAACTATTTAAACAAATTTTACATAGCAAACAACGTATCGGTAGCAAGCGTTGAACGTTTTCCTTCTGATTTATGAAACAAAATTGGCAATTCGTTTAGTAGGAGAAAAGTTATTAAGGTTCAAAATGTACGTAACGCTTTCGCTAATATGCACTACTATCGCTTTCTCGCTCGTTCTCGTGGCGTGCATGAGCCTTTCCTTTTCGCTCGGCTTCTAATGGCATAACCAAAACTAATATGCCGGCTTTCCCCCACCAACTTCTCTCGTCAAGCAACCCAATACGAATAATCATAGGAACAAACATGTAGTGGGCCTATATATAAACTTTCCATTATTTTATTGTTCGGTTGCTGCACCATATTGACGGCTCTGTGCGGGATGGGCTGAAAATTTTCACTTTTCCGAGTCGTTTTCGAAATATTTTTCAAAATACTATTTTTTCCGTTGATAATGAATGTTCTACATATTCCAAAGTTTAATACAACATTGGTACAAATATTTTCGACAAAATACCGAAGAAATTGATTAAATCCATTCAGTACAACAAAAGATATAAGCGTTCAAAATCTTACATCATTTTTCTTCAGAAATTTTGAAATGGGGCCCCTATATTGAAAGGTAAGTCGTTAGTCACGACAAAAGTACTCAAAAAATAGAACTGCATCTCAGCATTGTGATCGACGTTTTTTAGTTGGTGATGTAAAATAGAACAGCTTATATAGAATATGTCAGCGTTGCGAAAATTCTTAGTCTTCTTTCACTTTTTTGTGCGCCAAATTACTAAAAAAATGATTACAAATTTGAATTACCACACCTTCTACTGAACTACCTTGATCGCTATCTTTTTGGATAACTGTGAAAAATTCCAACCCATGTGGACAAATTCACTGTCAAGGAAAATCGATAGTGTCAAACATGGAGGTGTTTACATTTTATTTAAAAAATCAATTTATAATCATTCTAAAGTTTTAAAAGTTGAACAATTATATTGTTATATTTAGAAAGATGATCTCTATCGATTTATGAAATAAATGGAGAATTTTATTTTTCCCGTGTAGGTACAGAAAATGTTTCTATCTTTTTATTCTACATCATAGGTGAACATTTTAATTATTGAGGTGTCAAATTTAACTATCACACTGTCAATTTTAACTATGCTCCAGAGCAGGGTTATTTTGCAAATAACTTTCGAAGTGTCAGATTTTAAGCAAAAGTTAAAAATTACGCCAAATGGTTCACAGCCTTAACGACTCGTTTGTATTTATTCTAGATACTTGTTTCGTTAAAGTGTTTGTTAAAATCATTTTCTTCTTTTTCTAAGCGAACGTTTCTTGAACCCGACATTTGAAGATATATCTTCTATTCGTTCTTTTCAAATTTGCGCAAACTAAGATCTACAAAGAAAATTAAATCAGTATCTAGACATTATCTAGATAGATCCAAGCAGCGCGATGGGGTTAAAGCTTTTCGACCTACATGTCGCACTATCTCATGACCCGTATTCGCTGACCACAGCCATCCATTGCTGAACCCACCGTTCCCTCCACGACCAGCACTTCCACAACCCGCCGGAAACGTAGTGAGCATTCTCCATAACATTTTACAACCTCAGCAGCCAGCAGTGGCGGTGGCACAGCAGTCTCAGCAAAGAATAATGTCGTTTTTGTCCCCGACCGACTCAACATAAATTAAGTGCCACATTAAGTTTTTATAAGCACTTGGTGGTGGCGGTGGTAGCTGCTTGCAAATTTCCTTCCATATCTCACTTGCCGTTAAAATGTTCGTCGCGACGCTCTCTCTCTCTCTCTCGGAAGCGGCAAGTATGTGCAACTATGGCTTCCAGTGAAACGATAAGCCACTATCCGGCTACCGTCCTGTGCGGTGCTCACATAAATAGAACCACTAGTCGCTTTTTATGGCTCTCATCTCCTGTGCGAGAGCTTACGTTCCGCCGTGTAGCTTCAGCGTGCGTCCTCGTCGTCGTCGTGTTCTCATTACCGGCCGTCAGCCGGGGAGGAACCCTCTTACCAACCAGTTAGTCTTCTCTGATGCTACAACGATAGGGCTGATTCGGATGTATTTTTTTTCTTCTGTCTCCACGCTACTGCCTGGACCATGACCAAACTAAATCACACTGGATTGGATGACCCTGAAGGGGAACCTGATGGTGGCTCGCTCGCTTGCTTGCAACCCTCCGCCGCCGCCAGGCAATCAGTGTACCGTGGCCCCCACATTGCGGTTGGCAACTTATCCATGCAGCACACGGGTGAACCGCACCGAAATGACGTCGGGCTAGTTAATGCTAAACGAGAGGTACCACTTTCGTGGAACGGCCACGCACGGTACACGGGAGTCATAATCATGCAGGATGTTCGGGTGAGATTTTGTCGGGTGCGGTTGCACGCGAGCCAAGCGCTCGTTTTTTTTTTGTTGGGGACAATCCAGGTCCAGGTTAATGGCTAAAGGTTGTATGACACCAGGTAAAAACGTCATGACGCTGAAAATAAGTTTCTGAGTCGGGATTAATACGATACTAGAATCGGTTGTGTCACTGGAGCCGGAATAAGAATTGGAACCAACCAGAACTCCGGCTTATTTCCGGTTGAACTTTATTTAGTTCCGGTAACCATACGATACCCTTCAGAAACCTCTGTTTAAGGTGTACCAGTACAATGCGGTTTAGCCGCATAACCGAGAACCAAAGCGGTGCAAAGCCTGGCGAGATGGCCGCCGACCCGCCGTCGGAAGTAAGCGAATCTGTTATCCACTCGTTTGCCCGGCTTACTCAAACATAGGGGCTATCTCAAAACCACGCGCAAAATCGATATGGCGTAGCCACATTGGGTGGTGGAATCAAAACAAAATTGGCAACGTTACCAAAATGTAAACACAAATGAACAGTCCGGATGAACTTATTGTCAATTGACATTTCGACGAGTTTGGATTCGAGCCAATAATAAGAGCCCCATCCAGCCATGAACCTAGGCTGGATGTTGTTGGCTCGAATCAAAACTTGTCGAAAGTAAACAAAGTTCATTTCATATCGTCAACCTGGCGCCCAGGTGGTGAAATCGTTAGAATTCAACGGGGTGCCGAAGCGTTGCCAGAAAATTTTTATTTCCAGATTAAACTTCCCAGTAGAGCTCAGCCGGAATGCTGGCTGGTTCTAATTCGTATTCCGGTGACACAACCGATTCTAGTTAGAATGTTTAAGGGGTACCATTTCGATGCGGCTTAGCCGCAAAACCGAGGCCTAAGAACCGAAGCGGCGCAAAGCCGCTGAGGATCCGCTGGGCGAGGTGACCACCGACCCGCCATCGGAAGCAAGCGAACCTGCGATCCACTCGTTTGCCCGGCTTACTCAAACATAGGGGCTATCCCTAGTTTAAGACAGCACGCGCAAAAGCGATGCGGCGTAGCCACATTGGGTAGTGGACACAAAATAAAATTGGCAACGCTAGCAAAATGTAAACAAAAACGAACACTCCGGATGAACCTATCGTCAATTGACATCTCGACGAGCTTTGATTCGAGCAAATATTGTGGGCCCGTTTTGATTCGAGCCAATAATATGGGCCTATGAACCTATTGTCAATTGACAGTTCGACAAGTTTTGATTCGAGCTAATAATAGGGACCCATGAACTTAGTGTCTTCCACAAATTTATTCATATGAGTATTTTATATAATATTGTTGAAGTCTCTAGCTAAATTATTTGGAAACATAAATTTGCTACCTCACTTTGAGAAGAAATAATTGCTCAATGCATTACACATTACAATTATATTTTCATGTCTAGCAATTGCTTGATCGTTAAAATGGCGCCTTCGACACACTATGGACTGACAGCATCCTAAATCAGCCTATCACAGCCTAATCGAGTTAGGCTCTTATTCCCCTTACGAAGACTGAAAAGCGTTTGATCAAACCTATTGTTCAAACAAATCAGAACTGGATGGCAACGTCTGGCAAAAAAGTTTTCTGACTTGTCTACAATTTTGCCTGTGTACTTGATAGGCCGTAGCAAATCTTTGTTCAGCTTTGTTGTTTTGTTCCGATGTCGGTTTTGTTTATTTCCAAGCAAATTGTTTCAAATCCTAATCTCCATCAAGAGAGAAAGTCTGTTTTTCGTTTTTTTTTTTCACCGAGGCGGTATCCCATTTCACCCAGGTGTATAAACAGAAACATCCCCGCAATATTTCGGTTCCAAACTTACTTCGAAAAGGTTGTATTTCAGTGCTGTAATGTTGTATAATGATAATGAAACATGATTAATTTAATTTGCAAAGTTTTATCTGCTATTTCTTGTTTGTTGTTCCTTTGTTTTTTTTTCTATTTCAGTCTCACCTACAGCATCAGCAAATGCTGGTAGCCCACCGCTATATGATAGGTACATGTACCTAGCTGCCAACTTTTGGCGGAAACTTTTCCGTACACTGCCGTAAGTCCCGGACCAGACAGTCCTTCTGCTGACCGGTCGGCAGACGAGTGGCCAACAACTTGCGCCTGCCGACCGGTCGTCGGGATCTAAACGATCATGAAAATAATGAAGATGAGTTTTGGGATTTCCTTTTTCATGTTTCCCCGAGAGCAAAAGTGAACGCGGAAAATAAAAGTTGGTTTAAATTTAATTTCCGCACTTTTGCCAAGGGCAGGGGCCTTACGGATATCAGGGAAAAAATAGGAAACATTCCACTACACTCTTAGAAAAAATGAAAATTACATTTGACGTAAACAACCTAACGACGTATTTTTCCATCCGATATGAGGATTTCACATGCTATGATATGTAAAATTGAATATTGTGACTCTTTTGATGTAAAACTCAGGCTGAATGACCTAGGAAAAGCCGAGCACCTCACATTTTTACATGTATTTACATGTAAATTTAAGTGAATTGGGACGCTCCTTTTATGTGCATCTGGCAAGACGTAAAGTTACACGACTTTTTTTTGCTGTGTAGGCTTCAGAGTGGTCTTGATTGTTTCTGTGCTGGTTGTTTCAAATTAAAAGTTTTTAATTTTCCAATTACGCTGGAATGTTGGTAGCTAATTTATTGTGGGACCGAGCCGGGTTTGAGGGCTTTTCTATGAACCATGAATTGTTTCAAAACTGACAAAATGCGTGAGAGATCAAATTTAGCAAACCTTCAGCAAGATTTAGCTGGCTGATTGAACAACCCTAAGCTTTTGCCTCGAACAATGGAATTCGCATTCATGTAGGCCTTCAATCCCGCAGCTTACTGAGATGCTAAACGAATCGTGTAACTACGGCAAAGATACGCACCCACTCAAATCCCTCTTCAATTTCAATCATCTTAAAAATTGATCAACTACGGGTATTTGAAGAATAGCTACCCTTCTATATGTCGAGGCATGTCAGTTTATTTTGCTTGTCTCGCTTCGAACTGATTTCATTCAAAATCACACAAAGAATTCGCCTTCATGGAGCCTTTCGCAGCCCACCCAGCCGGGCCAGGGAACACAAACACACAAAAGGCAACCTAACGAGTGGAAAAAAAGATACACCAACGATTTAGTCGATCCAAGCATCTCGACTCGGCAGCAGCATCTTCATCAGCGAATTTATCCCTCGGAGAAGCAGAAAAAAAAGAAACAAAATTCCAGCAATTTCGACCCGAAACGACGACGGAACGAGGCTTGTCCGGAATTCTTCGCGTGGCATGCCTCACTAGCAATGAATTCAACGTTGTCGTCTCGATGTCTCAGCGGATCAAGCGCGCCATCCGGTTTTGGGTCGATATCCGCTTTCGACGGTACACAAAAGGATGGTTTAGTTAGCTGTCCCTGGCCTGACGGCTCTTTTCTTTTTCTCGAATTAGTTTTTGCATCGATAGCCCCAATCAGAGTCTATCGAAGCCATGTGTCGTCCATTCTGGCCCCCTTTAGGGGGCAGCGGCAGTCAGTCAGTCGGCGAGGAAAATCCAACGAACAACTCAACATATTTTACCCCCTCCCGGTCCGGGTTCCGTCTGGGTTCGCGCAGGACGGACCATGTTGGACGGGTAAAGTGAAATGGGCTTTTTTTCTCGATCCCACTCCGTATTCCGGTTGCTTTACCCCCAAGTGACTGTCAATTTGCGGGAAATTTCAGTTGAATCGATTCGGAAAGTGTTTTCGTTTTCGCAATCCAACTACGCGACGGAGGAACAACATTGTTGTACTCTGCTCGTTTGCGACGACGACGAGGACGACGCCGCCGAACTCCGTCTGCTGCTAGTATAAGTCGAGGGGAAATTCCATACGACCGACAGCGGAAGTGAGGGTGAATCAATTTATCTACCTTTGCTGCCAGCCAGACAGCCAGCAAGCCGGCAGGTTCAGAAATGGGACTGTTTGCTGAAATGGGGACTAATGGTGGATTCGAGCCCCAGTCCCGGAACGTAACAGATCGTGGTAAAGTGTCTCCTTGCGCTTGTTGTTACAAATCAATTTGACTTTAAACTTAAAGTGGATGGCGTCATCTAAATAGCAAGAGTCGCGAAAGAATTTGAGTTGATTTTCGAAGATATAAATTAGAAAACAAAGAGAGCGTGTAGAATGTAATTACAAATAAAATTGTTTTGGTGGTCTGCTGATAATATGTTCCTCTGAACGCAGATTCATATGAAGGGCAATTGAGATTGGTCAAGTGCTTGGATCACGAACAATGGTTGTTCAAAACAGGAAACTCAAAACGAAAAGATTGTCAATCGATTAGAGATGGAAGCAACTGGAATTGGGGTGGCTGGATGTTGTTGGCTCGAATTAAAACATGTCGAAAGTAAACAAAGTTCATTCCGTAGCGTTAAACTGGCGCGTAGGAGGCAAAATCGTTAGAATTTAACGGGGCCCATATTATTGGCTCGAATCAAAACTCGTCAAAATGTCAATTGACGATAGGCTCATCCGGAGTGTTCATTTGTGTTTACATTTGGTAGCGCTGCCAATTTTATTTTGTTTCCACCACCAAATGTGGCTACCCCACATCGCATTTGCGAATGCTGTTAAACTAAGGATAGCCTTTATGTTTGAGTAAGCCGCGCAAACAAGTGGATCACAGGTTCGCTTGCTTCCGATGGCGGGTTAGCCAACAACTCGCCGGCGGTCCTCAGCGGCTTTGCGCCGCTTCGGTTCTTAGGCCTTGGTTATGCGGCTAAGCCGCATCGAAATGGTATTTTTTGAACAGAGTTTCCTGAAGGGTATCGGATGGTTACCGGAACCCAGTAAAGTCCAACCGGAAATGAACCGGAATTCTGGTTGGTTCTAATTCGTATTCCGGTTCCAGTGATACAACCGATTTTAACTAGAATCAGTTTTGTCACTGGAGCCGGAATACGAATTAGAAGCAGCCAGCACTTCGGCTTAGCTTAGGAAGTTTCCCAAAATTTAATCTGAGAAATAAAATTTTTCTGGCAACGCTCCAGCACCCCGTTGAACTCTAATGATTTCGCCACCTAGGAGCAAGTTTGACGATATGGAATGAACTTTGTTTACTTTCGACAAGTTTGGATTCGAGCCAACAACAACCAGCCTTAATGGGGCGCTGGAGCGTTGCCAGAAAATTTTTATTTCCCAGATTAAATTTTAGGAAACTTTCCAGTTAAGCTTAGCCGGAATGCTGGCTGGTTCTAATTCGTATTCCGGTTCCAGTGACACAACCGATTCTAGTTAGAATCAGTTGTGTCACTGGAGCCGGAATACGAATTAGAACCAGCCGACTCGCTGTTGAAAGCAAGCGAATCTGTGATCCACTCGTTTGCCCGGCTTACTCAAACATAGGGGCTATCCCTAGTTTAAATCCGACTGACCGGTATCTGCCAGCACGCGCAAAAGCGATGTGGCGTAGCCACATTGGGTGGTGGAATCAAAATAAAATTGGCAACGCTACCAAATGTAAACACAAATTAACACTCCAGATGATCCTACCGTCAATTGACATTTCGACGAGTTTTGATTCGAGCCATTAATATGAACCCTTTCTGGCTCGAATCAAACCGGCTGGATGTTGTTGGCTCGAATCAAAACTTGTCGAAAGTAAACAAAGTTCATTTCATATCGTCAACCTGGCGCCCAGGTGGTGAAATCAACGGGGTGCTGGAGCGTTGCCAAAAAAAAAAATTATTTCCAGATTAAATTTTACTAAACTTCCCAGTTTAACTCAGCCGAAATGCTGGCTGGATCTAATTCGTATTCCGGCTCCGGTGACACAACCGATTCAAGTTAGAATGTTTAAGGGGTACCATTTCGATGCGGCTTAGCCGCATAACCGAGGCCCGGGCGAGGTGGCCACCGACCCGCCGTCGGAAGCAAGCAAACCTGTGATCCACTCGTTTGCCCGGCTTACTCAAACATAGGGGCTATCCCTAGTTTAAGTCCGACTGAGCGGTAGCGAAGTCGGACAGCACGCGCAAAAGCGATGTGGCGTAGCCACATTGGGTGCTGGACACAAAATTAAATTGGCAACGCTAGCAAAAGGTAAACACAAATGAACAATCCGGATGAACCTATCGTCAATTGACATTTCGACGAGTTTTGATTCGAGCCAATAATATGGGCCTCAATTGACAAAAAAATCATCCGGAGTGTTCATTCCGGTTTATATTTTCCGAATTTTATACTGAAAATATTCCAGACGATAAAACCATAATAAATTAAACATCACTTCCTTGTTCGTTTCAGGCTTCGGTCTTCTAAGCTGCATCGTACACCTTAAATAGAGATTCCTGAAGGGTATCGTATGGTTAACGGAAGTTTCCTAAAACGTAATCAGGAAACGCTCCAGCTCCTCATTAATCTCTAACGATTTTGCCACCTGGGCGCCAGTTTGACGATACAAAATATTTACTTTAAAGGAGTTTTGATTCGAGCCTAAAACATCCAACCCTTGGATGTGGATTGAAAGTCGTGGATTGAACTGTTACGGCTCCGAACTGATAATCCGAATGTAATGACGACTTTACTGGCCGTTTTTGAGGTGCGAGGCATATCAATAGAGAAGGGTGTCAAGAAGAATAATGCAGATTCTTTCTAAGTTGCAACGAGAAATGATTTAGCAAGATACATTCTCTACGTTTCCATTTTTCTTCCAAACGTTTGCGGAACAGTACTTAATTCGAAATTCTTCCACGCGCTTCCGGCTGAATATGGCGATGGGACTTTCCACCTCAACCAATATAGGGGACGATGGTTCTAGGGACGATGCCAGCGTATATACGTAGCAACTCGCGGTTCAAATTTACGGCATGAAACACCCCTAACGGTTGTGTGGTTGCACAAGTTAAACTTATTGCGTTCCCGGTGTGTACATGCAAAACACAGGGAAATTTCCACCGACACCGGCACACTGCAAAAACGGAACCAGAGGGAAAAAGCTTCATCCGACGGCGCGGGCGTTGCAACGGAAATGGGTTGCAATTATTCGATATAAATTATGTCGTAATCTTCCCGGCAATGAGCAGGATCCCTGCTGCCTCTTCGCTCCAGCAGAGGGAAAACTGTGTACTACGCTCCGCTTTCCTCGCGGACTTGAGGAAATTGCACGACGAAACCCGGTTAGTGCTTATTCAACGTCGTATACTTTCCAGCGTCGCCTTTGCCTAAATAGATTGTATTTCCTTCGGTCGGTGTGGTAATTTTGCATCATCGCATAAACCTGTCGGCAGGGCCCCCGGACGGGGGATGGGATTCCGGGATGGTGAAAGTCATTAACGATCGGATGAAGTAGTGCTAATTTAGGCGAAAGCGAAAGCAGGTTTCTTCAAATTTGAATAACGAGTCGGTTTAGTGCAATGTTGATTCGCGCAGCGGGAAAAGGTTAGTCAGTGCACGGTGGAGTTTGCGTTGATTGTAATAAAATTCATTTAAATTCACTTTTAAGTGCCGAACGCTGTTTATATTCTGTTTGGGGAATCAGAGTGGGGCTCATTTGATGTAATGGTTTGAAGCCATATCGTTTTAAATCACAAGTTTAGTGCAATACTTTAGCAGCCAAACTCGGAAATGAAGCAGAATTCTGATTAGTTCTAATTAGTATTCCGGCTCCAGTGATACAACCGATTTTAACTAGAATCAGTTTTGTCACTGGAGCCGGAATACGAATTAGAACCAGCCAGCATTCCGGCTGAGCTTAACTGGGAAGTTTCCTAAAATTTAATCTGAGAAATAAAAATTTTCTGGCGACGCTCCAGCACCCCGTTGAACTCTAACGTTTTCGCTACCTGCGAGCAAGTTTGACGCCATGAACTTTGTTTACTTTCGACAAGTTTTGATTTGATCCAACAACATCCAGCCCAACTGAACACACCGGATGAACCTATTGTCAATTGACATTTCGACAAGTTATTATTCGAGCCAATAATAGAGGCGCATTCACGCCTTTGACTCCAACTGTATTGAATACTTTACGGTCGTGAAACAAGTCGTTCACAAATTTTTTTAAGTCCATGTAAACAGTACAAGCGAACTATCAAGAAAAGCGAGGTCAACTGTGGCAGTAAAAATCCTAATTTTATCGATCACACTACAAAAGTTTGCCAAAAATATTTTAGTGGTCACATTTATTCGCGATTTCAGTTGCGGGTGTTTACATTTCTAGCCAAACATGTCAAATGGTCCTATGTGCAAATGACAGTTTATCTTTGTTTACTTTCTCTTTCGCTAATAACTCGGCAGTTTATACGTTTGTAACTTAACTCTTAGCAGAATAAGCTAGTCGAAATCAGAGTTTTTCGATATATCCTGAAACAATATTTATGATGAGGACGTAACAATCGAAAGATAAAGTAAACAAAGAGAGGCTCTCATTTTCACTTGGGACCATTTGACATGTTTGTCGAGATTTCGAATCGAGCCTAAACGTCTGTCAGCTCTGATTAAACTGTGTTGTTGAACTTCCGGCACCTTAGATTGCTGAAACTTGCAGTTGTTGAAATTTCAACAAAACTTACAGTTGCTTCGGAGCAAAAATAAATTTGCTCTTATTTACTAGAATAATAACTAGTAAAGGTGTCGATTACAGGAATAATCCTGCCCCTATTTCTCCCGGTATTGGTACCAAACTCCTGCAAATATTAACTTGTAACAAAAACACTCTCACCATGAATGTTTCCCGCGAAGCCACCGGGTTTTGAAAAACCTCAACCAGCTGCAATAAAAGCATCGACAGCGATAACCAGGATAAGAAACTGCTGACCTTTATTGGTCCACAATAAATCATTGGAGCAATAAATCTAGCTCTCGGGCTTTCATGTTTGTTGTGTTGATTCACACCACCATCACCACCACCACCGCCGGCGACCAACTCCAGCCCTGTTTGCCACAACCCCGGGTGGAAGTATTACTTTTATTTTTTGCTACTACTCCAGAATCTCCGCTACATGGGGACTACATTCGATTCTTCATTCACTCCGGGAACGCCTTTCGTGCCAACATTCACACATTCGAGTTCACCCGGTGAGTCCACTCATGTTTGCAATAGGGTTCGGGGCTGTGGTTCGCAGCCTTCACCTAACTATATCAGCAGAGTGCGCCACGTTGCTCGACTCACTGTTAGAACAATATCCTGTCGTGGGAGGAAACACATCGCGCGAGCCGAACGGTGGCGGTATGATGTATTGCAGTTTCTCCAGTGCAGTGTGACTGTAGGTGGGGGGTCGAACTAGTTTACTTTCGGTTCGGGTAATACATGTTTGTTCGAATGCTGTTTCGATTTTTTATTTGTTTCAAAATGTTTTATTGAAAAATTGGTTTAACCTATCGATCTGCAAGAGGATCAATTTTAAAACAAACTGCTGTTATGGCCAATTCTCAGGTGAAATGCTGCCGTAGTTTTTGATTTCCTTTCAGTTAGAAATAGATTTTGATCTGGAGCAGTTAATGAGTGGAAATTTGTTTTTAGTAATTAAATGTCATTTTAAACGGATTCTTTACTAAACTATTCTATTTCGACGACTAATATTATATAATATTGAGTACAATTCTCTTCCTGCTATACACAAACTTTTTCATTTGTATTATGTAAAGAAAGCGGGGACTACTCTGATGACGAATGAAAACTAAATTTTGATTCCATACCAAATACTTCCACGTAGCTCCAGGAATTTGTAGTCGGAGATATATTTCTATTGGGCTTCAGACTATTCGTCCGTCTGCCTTGTGGCATATTTTCAAGAGAACGTCGGCACCATAATAAAAGTTCATCCATATGTCTAAAAGACATTTAAAAGAGCAGTCAAACAAAAAAGTTGATCTTGATTAAAAATTGTTAATACGATCCTTTATATTAAATCAAGGTTTTTAAAAACTGTGCCAAAACAAAATTTTACAAGGTTCAATCGATATTATTTTTGCACTAAATACTGATAATACGATTCTCTTTATAAGCAGACAGTACTCGTGACAAGAACATGACAATATTGACAAGACTACTTCAATACGTTCCCATTTGAATTTTATAAAATCAATATTTTCGAAATGACCTTACACTATCAACATGTTGATCAATAACCGATTAATTGATAATATTTCTGCACGTGTAGGGTCCACTTTAAACATTATTTACACCTATACGATCCGATTCAGTGCCGGTTCAGTACAGTGCACGGACACCAATATTCTTTTACGCATTTAAATGCTAGCATTCACACTTCTCCACCACGGAACCGTACGGGACAAGTGTGAATGCTCGCATTTGATGTGTATGAAAGAATGTCTGTGTCCGTGCACGGTACTGAACCGTCACTGAATCGGATCGGAGAGGTGTAAACAGTGCTTTAAACTATGTGATGTACACAGAAAACTTGCATTACTAAGTAAAACGAATTGTACATGAGTGGTGTGAGTGATCACAGAATAAATCGACTTGCTTTCGTCATATTGTTCGTTCCGCTCCCATTGAATCGTGTGAACGCTATGACGTCGACCCGATGTGCTTCTGGATTGTTTACATATTTTTGGTTGCCAATACTAGCAAACCGTGTGTTTTTCCACATTATGTTATGGGAAACATCCTGTAATCATCCGATCCCTACAGGAACCTTTTGCTTTTGAACATACTTCTAATTTGGGTATTTTCTTACAGGAACGAAAAATTTCCTCCACCGTAAAAAGCTACACTTTCGCTATACAGCTGGAGTCTGAAAATAAAAATACGTCAACTAATAACAGGATGAAACCTTCAAAGTAAAGCTACTTTTCAATCCTAGAAATACTATAAACAAATTTATTAACTTCACAGTTAGAGAAAACCAAGGCAATCAGTATTCCCAACCGCCAACTGTAACGGTTGTGCAAATCGCTTCAATAGGTCGACTAGAGTCGAATCCAATGTAAGATAAAAATCGATACAAACTGGAGCAAGTCAGGCGAGAAAAAGGACACAAATCAAATCTAACCACAATGTACTTTACGGTTCATTCGTCATGGCACAACCATTTTCCCATCACCAATAGTTGCGCTATCTGTTGCCCAACCAGCGGCAAAACCCATCTCCAACGGGATGTATGTATGTCCACATTCCCCTTACGGGACAAGACACAGAATCACAAAGTCCGAACAAATTGCATTTGCCATTGTTTGACGTTGCTTTCGTTTGAACTTTTTTTTGCCCTAATTCGTATGTTATATTGAGAGAGAGGAAAAAATACAGTTTTCTTCTGAAATCGTACTTTATCTAACGTCCCAACATGCAACCGTGCTGCAGCTGAACAGAATCGAATGGCCAACACCGATTACATCCATTGTGATTTATGGTCTGGTCGGTGGGGGACACGGCCTGCACTAACAAACTCATGACCAATGCGGGAAAATAATTGTACCACAAAGCAATTGTACTGCAGCTTGTTTATTTACTCTAGAGTGCATCGAATCCAATTCAACGTGTTGGGCGATAAAAACTTTCACCGCAGAAAGCTCGCATTTTCCGCTTTCTATTGATAGAACATCACCAACCGAATCAAATTTAGCAAATAAATCTCCAATCAATCCAATGAAGGAAATGAGGAAAAATAAACCCATCAAATGTTGTCACAGCGGCAAAAAGCCGACCGGGGGAAACCTTTTTCCGATATTTCTATGCATATACAATATCGTAGCTGCTAGGCTGAGATGCTCCGAAGGGAAACCGTCACTTTGCGGAAAGTATTCCGCCACGCCACGCCATCCGGTCGACCGGGATGACTTCGAGTGGCTCATCAATCAACAGAAAGTGAAATAATTTGAATAAAAAATCAATTTGTAACTTTGTCTTGGCAGGTTCCGGTTTCCTTTCACAATTTTTCACCCTTCGTCATCGGATTTTTTTTCTGCGTTCGCGATTCTAATGATTATATTGAGAAAAAGGACATCTATCCGTCAGCTTCCTCACAGGGGAAGGGGTTAACCCATAAAACATACAAACTATTCTGGCTGCCTGTTTTGAGTGGGTCCTTATTGAAATTGGCCACCCACATACCCACAGTACACATAACAAGAGGATCAAAACGACCCATTTTTCATCTAGGGACTAAAGGCGGAAAAGGGATCCCTCTCCAAACAGACAAGGTTGGTCGTCGTAAAGATTGACAAAGTGGGACCGTCGACTTGAGTGAATAAAAAATTTAATCAAATAAATGAAAAGCTTCTGGTTGCTTACCTCAACCCCGGCACGGTCCAGATTTACGAGGTTGTTCATCGGAGCAGGAAAATAACAGACGGCCTTTGTTGCATGCGATATTTTCTTTTAGATCGTTGGAAATCAATGGGTTTTACCGTTTTACAATTCTTTATGGATTATTTTAAATATTTTATATGCAAAAGTACATTTTCCCGGTAAATTTGCAGACATAGATTTTCCTTCGAAAAAATGTAACCAAGTAATTTTCGAAGATTTCGCGAACAACCGCAATTTCAATTCCGTGAAGATATTTGATGGAATCGGCAATTGAACCCAACGTCCTCTAGCAAAACCTCTGCCGTCTTACTCACCAATATCAGACCCCTTAATTTATAGCTTTCAAAAGCTGAAGGGTAATCTAACGACGATCCAAACTGTTCCAGAGAAATTCCTATTCGGGAGCATACTAGATTGATCGGGGATTGAACATACATCAGAAAGTCGTTTAGTGTAGAAAAACTCTAGAAAGAGAACTGCGGAGACTCCATTTTGGATCGATTGGATTCGCGTTTAGCTGTCAAAAAACGAATCCAATCTTGGGCCCATATTATTGGCTCGAATCAAAACTCGTCGAAATGTCAATTGACGATAGGTTCATCCGGAGTGTTCATTTGTGTTTACATTTTGCTAGTGTTGCCAATTTTATTTTGTGTCCAGCACCCAATGTGGCTACGCCACATCGCTTTTGCGCGTGCTGTCCGACTTCGCTACCGCTCAGTCGGACTTAAACTAGGGATAGTCCCTATGTTTGAGTAAGCCGGGCAAACGAGTGGATCACAGGTTCGCTTGCTTCCGACGGCGGGTCGGTGGCCACCTAGCCCGGCGGAGGTGGCCTCGGTTATGCGGCTAAGCCGCATCGAAATGGTACCCCTTGAACATTCTAACTAGAATCTGTTGTGTCACCGGAGCCGGAATATGAATTAGAACCAGCCAGCATTCCGGCTGAGCTTAACTGGGAAGTTTAGTAAAATTTAACCTGGAAATAAAAATTTTCTGAAACCCTCCAGCAAATCGGACATAGGCATACAGGGTGGCCAGACCTACCGATTTATCGGTAGTCCTACCGATTTTGGTGTTCCCTACCGATTCACAGACGACCAAGGAAAAACTACCGATATTTTGTTATCCCTACCGAAAGCTACCGATTTTTTTTTGATTTTGGACACATCCTACTCAACATTCATTTTTTGGGTTGGATTTGGTCTGAGATCTGTGTTTTCAGTATTTTAAAATTCTATGTCAACACTACGTTTTTGGAACAACAACCCGGCCTACCGATGACTACCGATAAACTTTTAGGGGCCCTACCGATATTAAGGAATTCTATCTGGCCACCATGTCGGCATAGCTTCCTTGTGATTTATCAGGTGTCGATCATTCGTTTGCAGCAAACAATATAGGAATTTCATGTAATTGTTTTCGCCGACGATTTCTATGACGCGCGCTCGTCCAACGTTTACACTTTAAGCCGTGGGCAAATTGTTCATTTTCTAACGTGTTGGTATTTGTGTGTCTGAAACCTTGAGAATGCTGCCAGGCTTGCGTAACGTAAGAATCAACAGATGGAAAAAAGTGCTGCCAGGCTTGCGTAATGTAAGAATCAATAGTTAGAGCTCAGTGTAAAATATATCGTGGGTTTATCAGTGTAATTTGTTTTTGCATCAGCTGCATTTTAGGGATGCTGCTTTAAACTACCAGAATCTTCTTCTCCAGCTGCGTTCGAAAAAAATATCCCAAATATATGTACTACCCATAAAAGCATAAGAGTCCCATATTGAAAAACAGCAAGCTGAGAAAAACACTATTGAAGATTAACATTCTCATTGAGCCTTATGGATGGAACAACCATGTTTTGGTATTTTTTTCGGCACTATCATTACAAACCTGGTAATCTTATTTGTTCATTGTGATTCAGTGGTTATACAGAATACAATCCAACAGATAACTCATTTTCGTGAAAAATCCATATGGGCACGGGGGTTTATGGGCAGTATAAGCAGAGAATGAGATTTCCAGCATTTTCGTCAGCGAAATATTTTTCTGTTTCCTTTTTTCTGTAAATTGTGCCTCTTAATGAACTGGTCAGACTACGCAATGATCGTTATCTCATGTGGGTATTAAAATATGATCATTAGAACGAAATCATGTAGCTTTGTCCTGCTGGAAAGATAATAAATCCAAAAAAGTTTTCTCCACTGAAAAAACTTAACACGTTAACATCGTGTAGAAATCTATTGAATTATTTCAATCCACAAACATATTAAATACACACCGTTGCCACTTGAATATTCATTCGAGTGTGGGAGATATGGTTTACGTACTGCAAAATTTACAGTGTACTAGTAACCTTTTGTGCCATGGTGGCGCCAGTGTGGTGTCACCCAAAGCTGTTGGATGGATCCCCATCGCGGTACATTTTTTTCCTTTTTTATTAACGACTTAGAGTGAGTCAATCTTTTCCCTTTTTGCCTTTCTCATATAAAGATCTTCATATATATATATATATATATATATATATATATATATATATATATATATATATATATATATATATATATATATATATATATATATATATATATATATATATATATATATATATATATATATATATATATATATATATATATATATATATATATATATATATATATATATATATATATATATATATATATATATATATATATATATATATATATATATATATATATATATTGTAACGACATTCAATCACAGACTAACAGACATAATACTCAAAAACAAAGCTTCGCCCGCTTTAACGATCGTTTTAAATATATTTGTAGTTGGGACTGTGGCCACATTTGAAATTATAGCGCCACTGACATATGAACAAGCATATGGGGGATAGACCACTAGTGAAAAATTGTTCGCAAACCTGAGGGGTAACCCACCAGCAAATGAGTGTTTGGGACTGTGAATAAAAGGTGGAGCTAGTGTTCTGGAAAAATTGACGGATCGATGTTTTTTGAGGGAATTCCCTCATAGTGTTATGTCTGTTAGTCTGTAATTCAGTTAGCAAGGGACTGGAAATTGTGAAATATTTTTCAATATTATAGGAAAAAAAGCTAATACCTCTGATATTTACGGGAGGATTTCCGTCTTTATACTACCAAACAATTCGAAACCAACTGAAATTATGTTCTATTATTATATAGTTTATGTATCTCAATAGTACACTATTCAAAACCCCGTAAAAATGAATAGCTGTTCATTCAAATACCACGAGATAATAAAGAGGTGCCGCATGTCTGTTTGAGTCAGTCGATGCTTGCATTCCAAATGAGCAACATCCTGACTATATCGTCCGGATAGTACAAAATGAGGTAAACGCGATGGGATCTGCAATCCACACACAGTTAAACCGTGTACAACTTGCATCAGTTTTCTTGCTGTATCCAAAGTTTATCATTAGTGGCGCGGGTTGAAAAATTGCATAAACAAAAACCCGACTCGGCGGATGTACATTCAGGCCGACAATCGGCTATCAGGCCATTGAGTTAAAAATCTTTCAGCACTTTTTCTTCCTTTGCAAAACCTAACTAAGTCGCCCATTCAAGTTGCATCTCATTCTGCGAAGATTTTAAACATATTTCAGTAACAGTTTTTGTTCATATTATCTTTGCAATTTGGTTTCACTGAACTACTAGTTTTTCACTTCTATTGCAGCAGATTGGTTAGATTTCAATAAGAGTTTTCGTTCATATTGTCTTTACAAATTGGTTGGATTGAAACCCAACCAATTTGCCAAGACAATATGAACGAAAACTCTTATTGAAATCTAAACAATCTGCAGCAATAAAAGTGAAAAACTAGTAGTTCAGTAGTATTAAACTAAAACGAGCGACGACATTATCAATGTCACAAGTGTGAGAAAGAGAATCGGAGGCATGATGAACATCGGTATCGGCGCGCTGTCGACAAAATTCAAGACGTCGGTGAATGATCCAAAAGAACCACACATATCTATTCCGAGCATCGTCTGACCTGTTTCAGAACATAACCATTTCTAAGAAAGAAAAATAAACAGTCTTGACACATAGTAACAAAATCATGTATATTCCTCCAAAACTTTCCTACCAACTTTTCCAAGAAACTTGCCAATTTTTATTCATACTATTTGGCTGAAGTCCCGCGCTGAACACACCATTAGATAACAAGAATACAAGAAAAACACGAAGGATGAAAGTAAACTGACATCAGAAACATTCTAAAGCACATTTCTATACTCGAATAACCAGCCGTTCAATAGTAGCAAATTACAGTCAGGCTTCGTGTTACAGTGTTTCTGGTCATTTCTAACTTGGAATATTCGATCATCAAATCAACACATTATAAGCTTAAGCAGAACAAAACGAAAAGCGTCAATCCTTCCTTTCAGACTCGGCCGCGTAGTGCCGGTTTTGGAATCCCGATATCCCCAACATCGAGAACGCTTACTGTAGTACAATTTGGGAAAAGCATCCTTTTCCTCTAACGTAGAATACTCGCTTGGGAAATGGTGGAGTCATGAGTCACACAAGAGGAAAACTTGTTCCTTCTGTCAGAGACCAAGTTCGCACAGAACTCCAGCCCTATCTCTACTCAGCATCCTCGCTTCCTCTTGGTTCGACTGCTGGATGAGCGACCAGAAGGAAAGATATAGGCGAAGAATGGAGGACAACAATCTCGAACCAACATAAACGTTATCTTTTGACTCACTTGACGTAACTTTCGATTCTACGTATATATTTATTTTTTTCTTTGCTCGCAAGGCTCTGTTCGTTGTGTTACTTTTTGCCTGTCTGGCTGGCTGTATACCATACATACTCCTTCACAGAAGGATTCTTGACGCTGATCTCGTTGAAAACTCAAGACGGAAAAAAATCTTGTTATCAGTGCTGCAGAAGAAAAACTCGTTCAGCTTTGGGTTTCGTTTGTGTGGAGAGGTACATCACACACACAAACGCACTAACACACATACACAAGAAAAGCTTCGAGTGGAGGAAAACGTAAATGATTACACATAATGACATACCTTTCAGTTCATCGTCAACCTAATGGCGGTACACCCGTCAACAGAATGACTTGGGTCAGTGGTTGAGATAGGATTGAGCATTCTTCTGTATGTATGTGGGGGTACACCTTTTACGAGGGTTTTTGTTGCGTAGTCGAGGATTGCGTGAGTGGGAAGGATTCGCTCGCACGCAACGATGATCTTTATTCGTTCCAGGAAGTTTGAACCTGTCTGGTGTGGAGTGGGGTTCAGATTTTTCCCAGGTAAGGCTTTCGTTATTGATCTGTCAACGTTGAAGGGTGGAACGAAATAACGAGGCGGTGGTGATGGGTTGTTTGGCTTAGTCTTGATTTGTGTCGATTGTCATCCCAGGATTAGAGCTGGAGTTTGAACGCTCTCGTTTGTGACGCTCGCTTGATGTCGGTCTAATGACAGTACTATCAATACATGTTAGGGAAGGAAACCTGTGTAATGCTGATGATGTCGGGCGGTATACGGCACGAAGGATTGAATCGTCGATGAAGATTGTGGAATAGTTTAGGATGAGTTGATCTTTAAGAAAGATACAATTCGCGAAAGGCGTCCTTCATTTTTAAACAAACCTGTTCTTGTACCAATCCTTTGGTATTAAAATTAAAATAAGTTTTCTTAGTGACACACCGAGCCATATTTGCACTCTTCTGCTATATTCTAACCGTGCAGGAGCTACAATGCGAGGAAGTGTCTAAGAACACTTAACCTCTTGTATGGTTGCCTTCGGAATCATCCAAATCGATTTTCGTACTTGACTGCTCCGGTACAGGGCACAGCCCTTCATTCCAAGCGAAACTCCCGCCAGCCGAGTGTCGTGCTCGACGACAGGTATAGCTTCTTACTCCTTGTTTAAGTGCTTCTGTGTAAGCGCATAACACTTTACTACTCTGTCATATACCTACACAACACGACAAGCTGACCATCAAAAACCCTACCATGATTGTGATGACGTAGCGAAATGAGCCAAAGGCAAAGGATTTGGGAAAACTTGTGGGGACTGCCAAAAAGCCATACAAAATCCGGACATTCGGCCCAACAAGAATAATATATACGAGGCAGTAAGTGCTCCCGGGGTATGAACGCATGCACGGACAGACGAATGTGTGTGTGTGTGTGGTGGTGAGCTCGGTGCTGGTGCCATCATATGGATGACATAGCAGCCGGAAAATGCGACGACGGCATCTTGTTAGTCGAGTGTGACATGGCACGGTTAATGTACACTTGGATTCGCTTCAAAGGGCAGCTATGGGCTGCCGTCTGGTTTTTGTGGTCTGATGCACAGGGCCGTCGTTAGATAACCCGGAATCCCGCACAAAGTATTGGCCCTTCATTCTAGAAGAATTTTTGCCAAAATTTTAATTGATGCAAAGATAAACGATTTAATTACATCTACAACAGGCTTAGTGAGAGATCATTGAGCGTGGCCACTTTGTTTTATTTATTTTTTTAATTTATTACTTGATCATTCGTTTTTTTTGAGTGAAGCTTTCCGTTTAATAAGTTACATTCCCGACCGTATGCCATTGTAGCTGCAACTAGGCCAAAGAGTTTATAATTTATTCGATTCGTTTCGGCGATGTTCTAAAACCATAAAAAAAACTCAACAAACCGATATGCTAGCTGGAAAGATTCCGGTTTAAATTGGGCCCCTATTAGGTTTTACACCAACCGATCTATCCTCACCAAATAATCCGCATGAACTTAATTTGACAATTCTCGGTGGTTTGTTTACATAGGAGTTACGTGAGTTCGAATGAAACAAATCCATATTAAATTTGCAAAAGGGCGAATAAGATTTGTAAACAAACTTTTATTTTGATGGTTTCTCTTAATTTGCTATAATTTCAAAGCAGAAAACATTGAAATTACTTCTACGAAGGGTAAAAATTTACATTACCGCATATTTTTTATGAAATTCCACTCTGCAGCAGACTAATGAGCGAAACAAGTTTGTTTACAAAAAACACTTTCGCCCTTTTGACAAATTAATATTGAAATGAATATGCTTTTAAATTAAACTCACGCAAATTAAATTAAACTCACGAAGTAAACAAACAACAGAGAATTGTCAAACATGAACTTCATTCATCATGAGTTCATTTATCACCTTGTAGAAATAAATTATTGGCTCGAATCAAAACACGTCGAAATGTCAAATGACGGTAGGTTCATCTGGAGTGTTCGTTTGCTAGCGTTACCAGTTTAATTTTGATTCCACCACCCAATGTGGCTAGGTATGGCTGGATGTTGTTGGCTCCAAAGACGATGCTTTAAATATAATGACACGTGGAGAGAAAAACCGTAAATTTGGCTGCCCGGTTTACCAAGTTATTTCGTCTGTTAGTTTTGGCAACTAGGAATATTGTTTAAACTGCAATTTTAAACATGACAGCTTGACGAATATTTTTTTTTTAAATATTTTGTAAAATACTCAATCATGCAATTCGGAAACGCATTGATTTACGTTACTGAGCCTGTCAACATGTTTTCCGTGGTACTAGAGAGCATATATCTAAGAATGCAGTTGATGGGTAATAATGGCATTCAAAATTAATATTTATGACAAATGTCGCTATATCAAGAGAAAACTAGTCGATAAGTTTATAATGTTCAAACTGTGCAGCTACCAGCTATATAAAATGAGAGACTAGACAGTCGATCAATGTCTTAGAAATTTCTACTGTGTTTAAATTTACTCGTATTTTATTTGTATTATGAAAATTATTTAGTATGCATGTATATACAGTTTACACTCTTCGTATGTAAACATAATTACACGCATTTCTTTCTAGTTCAATCACAATACTACCCACGCTTTCGCGCATCTCTATATAAACATCATCTCTGGTTGGCTCGAATCAAAACTTGTCGAAAGTAAACAAAGTTCATTCCACAGCGTCAAACTGGCGCCCAGGTGGCGAAAGCCCACATTAAATTTTAGGAAACTTCCCAGTTCAGTTCAGCCGGAATGCTGGCTGGTTCTAGTTCGAATTCCGGCTCCAATGACACAACTGATTCTAGTTAGAATCGGTTGTGTCACTGAAGCCGGAATGTGAATTAGAACCCGCCGTCGGAAGCAAGCGAACCTGTGATCCACTCGTTTGCCCGGATTCAAACATAAGGGCTATCCCTAGTTTAAGCGGTAGCGAGCGTCGAACAGCACGTGCAAAAGCGATGTGGCGTAGCCACATTGGGTGGTGGAATTCAAATAAAGTTGGCAACGCTAGCAAAATGTAAACACAAATGAACACTCCGGATGAACCTATCGTCAATTGACATTTCGACGAGTTTTGATTCGAGCCAATAATATGGGCCCAGCCTCTACACGGATACCTCAAATTGAGTTCTTTTGACTTAATCTCGGGGTATCATGAAATAAGGTAAAATTAGGTAAACCGTAAAGGTAACCACGGCAAAAATCACAACTCATTGATAGGTTTTTAATACTCAACAACAGATAACAGACATTTAGGCTCGATTCGAAATGTGTGTAAACTAAAATTCCGTATAAATCAGAGCTCGGAAGCACGTTTGCCAAACGTTTGTAGGTGGCGCAGTGATCGATGCAATGCTGTTGGACTGCAGCTGTCAACAGGTGTAGCAAACAGTTGCGTAGATGGCAATAGTGAAGCACGGATTTCCAAGGTCTATCAATTTGAAAGTTTACACAGGTTTTTAAGGATATTTTGTTCTAGCCTAAATGTCTGTTATCTGTGGTTCAACCTAATGTTAAATTTATTTAAATTAAAGTTGAATTTACCTAATTTTGAGTATATCTCAAACAGCTCAAAAGTACCTTATTCCACGGAAGACCTGAATCGAATCTTTCGTTTTGTTTTTGACAACACTAATAAGTGCGAAAGCGACGCAAAGCTCTAAATTACCCAAGTTTAAGTTAAAAGAACTTATTCTTTGAGTTGTTTTATTTTTCCGTGTATGTTTGAGTCAGGTTTGCTTGCTTCCGACGGCGGATCCTCAGCGACCTTCCGCCGTTTCGGTTTCTTGGCCTCGGATAGCGGCTAATCCGCATCGTACTGGTACACCTTAAACCGAGGTTCCTGAAGGGTATCGAATGATTACCGGAAGTTTCCTAAAACATATTCTAGGAAATAAATATTTTCTGGCAACACTCCAGCTTCCCGTTGAACTCTACCGATTTCGCCACCTGGGCGCCAGTTTGGCACTACAAAATGAGCTTTGTTTATACATACAGCCGTAAACCAATCGATAATTGTATGTTGCCAAATTCGTACAATTCCATATAAACATAGAAGTCAGTTCGGTTTATCGCCGCTGGAAGCACTTGGCCCGACTGTCCATGCATGAGTACGGCACTGAGAATTCGTGAAAATTTAACAAGCACTGTACGTTAATTTTAAATGCATAGCTGAAAATCTTTTGTTCGGAGCATGTCGCAATCGATGTAATCCTGTTAACGTTTGGTTTCCGCGAAATATGGAATAACTGATATAATCCGATTAAAGGCAATTTCAATCGAAGCTAGCTGAAGCTTAATCGAAGCGAGTTGTGCCTATTCGAATTCAATCGGATTAGGCGCGACAGGCCTGAATTTAAAAGACTTTTCTGCATGACCATGTTGAATTATATAATTGAAAATTTCTCAGTGTTCAATAAATATGTAACAGTTGTTTTTCAGTGTAGCGAGCACTGTCAAATTTCAGTTAGGAAAAACACGTGGTTTAGATTTATTTACAAGTGAATGCGATTAACGCAGAACAACATAAATAGCTAGAGAAATATTACCCAAGTTAGTGAGGTAAGCAAGTGAATTTAGTTTTTAATCACTTACACCCTTTTTGGGAACGAATGTTCAATGTCCAAAAGGTTTCGCAAATAAAAGTAGCACTATTGCATGTTTATTTTGAAAGTGGTATTTGGTATTTTTATGACAAGTTTTCATGCCAGCTTTGAAAGAAATAATTTTTAGTTTGAATTTGATTTAGAAGGAGATTTCCTTTAGATCAATTGCAAACAGTATCCGCTGGATATTTGACTACAAGTATTTAGGCAGGAGCCTTTATACTAAATATTTCTATGTTATTCCACTCGCTGTAGTCCACTTTGTTCAACAGACCAGATATTACAGAATATGCCCCACATTTTTATCCAGTTAATTTTTATTCCGAAACATCCATGTTGTAGATATGTTTTGTGCAAAACAAGCATAAAAGGTTGTGAGTCGCGTTATGTCATGTGAAAAATCTGCAGAAATTGTTAGAAGGCTGGATGTTGGCTCGAATCAAAACCTGTCGAAAGTAAACAAAGTTCATTCCATAGCGTCAAACTTGCTCCCAGGGGGCGAAATTGAGTTCTACAAGATGACGACACGAATGAACTCAAGATGCATACAGTTCATGTTTGACAATTCTCGGTGGTTTGTTTACTTTGTCAGTTGCATGAGAGCAAGTGCAACGGGTGCTCATCTGTTACATTCGAACTCACGTAACCCACATGTAAACAAACCACCGAGAATTGTCAAACGAAGTTCATCCGGCTCAATTTGCGGGGTCATGTCGGTTGGTGTAAAACCTTATCGTTAGAGTTCAACGGGGTGCTGGAGCGTTGCCAGAAAATTTTTACTTCCCAGATTAAATTTTAGGAAACTTCCCAGTTAAGCTCAGCCGGAATGCTGGCTGGCTCTAATTCGTATTCCGGCTCCAAAGATAAATCCAACTCTAGTTAAAATCGGTTGTATCTCTGGAGCCGGAATACTAATTAGAACCAACCAGAATTCCAGCTCTTTTCCGATTGAACTTTACTGGGTTCCGGTAACCACGCGATACCCTTCAGATACCTCTGGTTAAGGGATACCGTTTCGATGCGGCTTAGCCACATAACCAAGGCCTAGGAATCGAAGCGGCGCAAAGCCGCTGATCATCCGCCGGGCTAGGTGGTCGCCGACTAGGGCTGGATGTTGTTGGCTCGTTCTAAGGACGTTTTAACAAAAAAAAAAGCAAATTTTATAATCCAAGTGATTAGAAATAATAGTTCTACATTATGTGGTTTTTATGCGAACGAACAAATTGTTGTTGGGGTAGTATAGGTTTCGACAGAAATTTAATGTAACTAGTTCAGGTGAAGAAATAAACAAATGCAGATTTGTCAAATCAATAATAATGCACATTTATCTATTTTACATTGTCTCCCACCGAGAGAAGGACATGCCTGTCTTTGGTAAAGTTGTTTTCAAAGTGAGGCTTCAAAATTACACGAATCTATAAATGAAAGCAGTACAATTCATTTCAATTCCAAATTGAGGAGTACAGAATCAGCTCTCATCATTTACCTGTGCTCCGAATAATTATTATTTTGGAGAGATTTTCACTCACGTCTTCACTGACCTGGAAAGAGAAATATAAAAAAAAGTTTGTAATTAGCATAAGCTATAAAATATGAAACAGTATTTTTGAAGGTATATTTGTCAATCTTAAGGTAGTAAGATGCATTAAAGAATAATAACTGGAAACTAAGAATCTCTAAATGTTCATCGTAAAATTGATCAGTTTAACAAGTTGTTTGTATGCAACCTACGTTGTTAGTCTAACGCAGTAGCTCGGTGTGCGCAAATTGGTTCATCCAATTTTTTGTTTTAAGGAAAAATTAAAGGTTACATACTCGCCGGTCGTTGGATCTCTTGCCACAAGACATTGCGTTTCCTTATACTGGTCAGCAACCCAGAGCTTCTGTGCTTGGTTAACTGAAACATTACTGTGAACTGTTTAGATTTAGTGTCCAACTGGCGCCAATTCGGTATTAATCTGTATATATCGTACAACAGGCAGCAAGTTGGTCGTAGTTACTGACGAGAGGAATATGAAACATTCCAATCCAACTTGTTTGTGTTCCGCTTATTTGCTTCTCCTGATTACGTACTCTAATTGAGATCTAGACTACCCTGGTTATCCTCATAGGGGGAGATATACGGAGAAAAAACCAGACAATCTGAGAACCTTCCATTCCGCTGTGAAAAACTAACAGTGCTGACAAGGAAAAATTGGTTGGCTTAAATATTTGACAGTTACGCTGGCTCAATATGGGGCCTTCGTATATTTGTAAACAAAAAGGGGGCTTGGCGGATTAAACTAGATGCTGGCTATCAGTAGGCTATTGAAACTTTTTTTTTCTAGTCTACTCGCCGTAATTTGCCGTTTACTGTAAAAGTACTGTGAGTATGAAGATAATTAGTATACAGTAGTAATTCGCTGGTTGGGCACTGCTTATATAGTTGGATTGCTTTCTAATTGAATCTCCGCTAGTTGAATCATTGCCTAAATTTATTTTGATAATCAATCAGATAATTGGAGATGTGAGCAGATGCATTTACACGACGACTTTGTGACATCTGTCAGTCTGTCTAACTAATATTAGGTGTAGTAATTTTTATTTCATATGAGTAGAACGATTACATACAACAACGATTCAAAATGGAGTTTTCGCAGTTGTCTTTTATTTTTTTTATATTTAGATAACCCTACATTCGACAGCTACATTATGTTTCACATTGACAGTCAGTGAAAAGCCAATCGCTACTATCAATCTGCAGTGATTTTCTGCTTTGTAACATTTCTATCAACTTTAGTTGCAATGCATACAAACCCACATAAATTATTATTAGATGGCTAGATATTTCTACTAGATCAATACCCGAACGCATCCCCAGCTGTACAATTAAGCGCCGCAATGTTCAATTAAATAAATCTTTTTTTTTCGCTGAAATACTAGCAATTATATATAAAACCAGGCAAATATGCACACTGGATCCTGTCCACGGTTCAACGAATCGCGTAATTCATTGCGGGGTGCTGGATAGGGGATAGGTGGGTATGTTATGTAGCTTACCAAATGCAATGGGTTACCGCAGACTGACTGGTAAATATTTGCTTTTCGTTCAACTGCGGCGCCTATTGAAATGTCCATGTTTACCACCTCGTGTCTCCCGTCGTTTATTTCCAACCGGCGATGTACAACTACAATAATTCAGCACTGTCCGAAGGATATCCGATATGTTGAATATATTTTTATTTTATTTCAATTCCCGCTCCAATAAGGCGTAAATGGAATTCAATATTTCACGAACATTCGATTAATAAACGAAAACGATTTTTTTTTGCGTTCTTCCCATTTCCACCGGTATCCGGGATTGGCGAAACCAAACCGAATCATGGGGCAGGAAAAAAAATTTAATCACGATATTATTGTAAATGATATTAATGATTACTATTAGGGACGCGCACCAGGAGAATCCGATATGAGAGATGATGAATCAAATCGGAATCGAACCTGGGTCTGATTATGGTCTGTCCGGTGAACGAAAAAAAAGTAAAAATAGGAAAACATTTACGTGCTTGGAAAACGAATTGGGAGCACAGCATTGACCCGGTTCGTGGCTTTTGTTTAATGCGTTTTTTCACTCTCTTGATTTAACTGCAGTCTGATTGACTTATTGACGATGGGTAATTGGTAATATTTTATCAATAACACGCACTTTGGCGTGCGGATTGGCGGTGGACGTTTGATGAATTTTATGGTTTTCAACCTCCCGGGGATCGGATATCATTGCCCTCGGAATGTGTTTTCGGATATTGGAAAAAATCGTATTTAATTTATACGTACACTAATAATTTGCTAATATTTTTCTTCATTTTTTTCCTGAATGGAAAGTCCATTGTACACATTGTAGATCTGCTTTCAAAACCAAACTGCAAATTGTGAATAGCTTTACAAGTTCTTGATTGTAAATTCTTGTGAATTAGGTCATTAAGTCTTGACAACCGACAACTGACGTTTAAGATAATCCTTTTTACACTTTTTTGAATTGAAAATAAATTATTTAAAAAAAAATAATTCCTTGATCCCTATCCTATACTAACCAAACTGGAATAACTGCCAAAAATGTTTCCCCATGTGGCTAAATTCACCGCCAAGGAAGACCGATAGTGTTAAATGAGGACTTTTTCACATTTTCGTAGAAAATTAATTAAAAATTATTCTGAAGTTTTGTGGGCTGAATTTATATATGGCTTTATTTGGTCAGATGAGCTCGATCGGTTTATATAAAAGAATTTTCTTCTTCACGTAATTAATTATTTTAATTATTCTAGATCCCCTTTCATTTCAGGCTTCCTTAGTATAGTGAAATCAATATACAAAATTACTTCTGTTATTTGTGTACACCTGGCAACAATGATGTCCATTTCTGTAATGGTAATTAGCCGATAGGAATGGGCACTTACGATTCTGTATTTACCAATCTTCGCAATAGACAGCTAACTCGAAAATTAAGTTGGTTCGGAATCTGAAGTGCAAAGCAAACACTCGAGAACCGACCGAATGTTTTCGCTGCTAGATCCGGACCTATATCGCCCATCAATCACAGAAGCGTCATTATTACACACGATGATACCCATTGGCACACCTGAGGGAAACCGTCAGAGATACTCTTCTTCTGTTATTTGATTATCTGCAAACACATTAGATCTTTATCCCTCACACGAAGAGACAAGCTTTCAATTATGCATTGTTGGACCTCAACTCGACACAAAGGTAGGCGAAAGGTATGAACAAACAAATGCGCTCGGACTGTTGTTTTTGAATAGAAAAGAACAATAAAATTCGAAGGCCTATGGAGGATGGATTGTTATCCGTAAAATGGTAAAAAGGGCTTAACGTGAGCTAGTGGGCGAACAATCCATAATTAAATTATTTTATTATTTGTTTACCTATTTAGTGACGGTTCACCCGATCTAAACAAAACAATCTGACAATCCTTCGCAGAAGGTGGGGTTGCCGGTTGTATTGTTTTTTTTGTTCGTAGGTGAACAGCTCAGAAATTTTAGGTAGTTTGATTTTCTTAACAGCTGAATTTGATGCGAAAGTAGTACCCAGAAGTTGGAGTAGTTATGCCAAAAATAAATGACGCATTTTTTGCTTCCAGATGAGATTCGGTGTGTTTTTTGGAAAAATATTCCCACAAAACTACTACCAAACTTAAAACTGTGAATGCCGTTGATGATTCGGGTAAGGGACACTTAGTCTTCGACAGCGTCTCAGCGGCTTTGCGCCGCTTCGATTCCTCGGTCTCGGTCATGCGACTAAGCTGCATCGTACTTGTGCACCTTAAACAGAGGTTCCTGAATGGTATCGGATGGATACCGAAAGTTTTCCAAAAGATAATTTGGACAATAAAAATATCCTGGCACCGCTCCAGCTCCTCACTTCACTCTAACGATTTCGCCACCTGGGCCACTTTGGGGGTATATGGAGTTTTTGACGAAGTGTGACGATGTTGTGGCTGCTGCTGTTTCGATTTGGAAGTTGAATTTTATATTCTCTTCATTTGTTGAATTCTGCTATTGATATTTTCTCAGTGTTCAAGAAATGTGAATCAGTTTTGCGCAGCCCTGGCAACCCTATACTAACATATGGAGTTTGACAGCGACCTACATATATGGGGCGTTATCAAGGGGTGAGTCGCTTAGCACAAATCGAATTGTGCTCACAAATAAACAGCGCGGTAGCTTGTGCCGCAATGTGCCACGATGTGTCATGGTGTTCAGTAAAACAAAAGCAATGGTTGCTATGATTATTTAACTACACTTTGTTGACAGTTTTTGAGTTGTCAGAAGTGTGCCTCATTGTGCAACACATTGTGGTAACGAGTGAAATGATCGTGTATTAATGTGAATCGCAATCTTATATCGTTTTATCGTAGGTGATAGAGTGTGTATGGCACATTGTTATAAGGGACTCACTCCTTGGGCGTTATAGCTATAGGGCTCTTGCACACAATACACACAGTCAAAGCATCTGTTGGGCACACAATGCATGTTGACGTTCCATGCAGTAAGTTTGAGCAAAATGGTATTCTTCTCAACAATAAATTCACTCAGTTCCATAATAATAATCTGGGATTATATGCCAATAAACACAAAGGATTATTTAAAGATTTTTACATATAAACTCGCGTTTAGAACGTGTGTAGTTGATGGTTGCAAAAAGGACAATCGTGATGAGGAAGCATGGTTTCGCTTTTCGCTGGCGGATAATTGTCCAGAACTGCTCGGTTCGTACGAAAATGTACAATACTAAATGCACTGAAGTAGACCGACTTGGTATCAAACCAAATTTTCCAAACCCAAGCATGTAAACGTAAGAAACATTTGATTGCTCCTGTTCAATCTACTGACACTTCAGATATCATATTTGTTCACCTATAAAAATAAAACTTATATTTTTTACAAATTACATTTTTCAAATATGCATTGAAATAGCATAAAATCTTACCCTACCTTTTATGATAAGAAAGCCAAATTCAACATGTTTAAAACTTGTATCAGGGGGTGGGAGTAGATAAAGGTTTTCAGTATGAAAAAACACTTTTTTTGCGATTTTTTTTTAGAAATTTAACTGAAGCGAATCGAGCAAAACTTTTGAAAAATTATCTCGAAAGCTCAACGCAGGGGTTAGGTATTTTTTACATAGAATGTATATGCAAAGATTGAAATAAATCGGTTCAGTAGTCTTTGAATGGCAGTTAACACTGCAATTCTACGAAAAGCTTCGCCTCCGACTCGCTTGTTGATATTTTTGCATAGAAAAATTACAGCATGTTAATGAAATGAAATATTGTAATGTACAAGTTTTGAATAATTCGCTTTACTCAAATTTCTAAAAATCGCCAAAAATGTATTCTTTATACTGAAACCCTTACCACCACTTAAATCGTATAGGCCTTAAAACCTTTGAAGTCTAGAAGCTTTTTTGTACACGCAGAAAAATTTAGCATATTTAAACCAAAAATATGTGTTATTGAATCCAATCATTTATTGTTTATCACTTTAACAAACAAACTTATTGGTTTGAAAATATTTTTTTATTAGAACAACAACAAATTTTTGCTTTCAATAAATACATTTTTGATATCAATAATTTTCTTTTGATTTCAATAAAATAATTATTGAAAAACGGAACGATAATTTCTTTTTATTGAAACAATAAATAAATTTTATTGAAGTCAATAAATAATTTTATGGTCTCACGACCAATAATTTAATTTATTGAATTTAATGCATAATTTTATTGAACCTACAAATCTTTTTTCTGCGTGTATGCATAAACTCTCGATGCACAAGATATTTCACAAATTTGAAATGAAAACCATTTTTTTCTGCAAAAATCTTTTGGAATGCTCGTTGTTTCCATGCGTATGCAGCATAGCTTTGGCAATGCTTTACTTATTTTGTCCGCGCATCCGGTTCAAACGATAGAAAACATTAGGTTACGCAATGAATGTTTAATTGTGATTCCTATAATGCATTACATTTTCTTATATTTGCTCTTAATATTGTGAATTATTTAAAATAAATCAATCTATCCGCTCCATATACATTATATCATTCTTGCTCACCAATACATGTGCGCCCTATAAAGCCCCAAACAAAGAAATTTGTTCGACGCTATGCACAATATTGAAGCACGTTTCGCGTTTTGCGAGATGATTATGTAGATACCACATCGTTAAGAAAATCGGCACTTAGTAACCAAATACAGCTTTTAATGATTCGATCCAAAATTATTGTTTTGATTTTCATGGCAGTGATGCTGGCTGTACAAAGACGCCGTTCTTCCGTACACGCTCATTGAAAATAACTCAAAAGTGAGTGACCAGCCACTCAATTCCATAAAAAGTGCATATGGTCAAAAATTGAGTTTTCCTCACTTACTCAGTTTTGAGTTCGGGTACAAAATGTCAATTTTGAGTACTTTTTACGCAAAGACAAAATTTGAAATTTAACCGATCTGTATTTTTAATAATACTAACAAACGCATTAATCTGTATATAAAATTCCACTTACCTGTATCTCTAGTTGTTAATACGATGCTTATAAATTTATTCCGAGGTCCTTTCTCCTTTTTCCTGTAAATAGGATCTCGTGCTACTCGATATGCAAAATAAGAAGGTATGTTATTTTAAAAAAAGAAACCACACTTGCGAAAACTTACCTTTTAGTTTTCCGAATGTCTCCTCGTTGATTCTTTTGCTGTTGAATCAACATTTGGAACTATTTTGAATTTTTTGTGTGCGGGCTGTTCTACTTCGTGCACCAATAAGTTTTTTTTTCACTCAAATAGTTGATAATTTCATTGTTACTCCAGAGCTCAGTCAATTCTACTCAAATCGATACTCATTTTTTGACAGTTTGCCCCGGTTTTTGAAATTGAGTAGTGGAAACTCAAATTTTGAGTAGTTTTGGATGAGCGTGTATAGCGAGTAGGGTCCCTATCATTGGCTCGAATCGAAACTCGTCGATACGTCTATTGTCAACAGGTTCATCCGGAGTGTTCATCTGTGTTTACATTTTGGTAGCGTTACTAATTTTATTTTGATTTCACCACCCAATGTGGCTACGCCACATCGCTTTTACGCATGCTGCGGACTTAAACTAGGCATAACACCTACACGCAGAAAAAATTTAGCATATTTAAACCAAAAATATGTGTTATTGAATTCAATCAATTAATGTTTATCACTTTAACCAACAAAATTATAAATTTCACAATATTTTTTAATTAGAAAAACAATGTATTTTTGCTTTCAATAAAAACATTTTTAATTTCAATAATTTTCTTTTATTTTCAATAAAAAAAATAGAAAGCAAAACGATAAACTTTTTTATTGGAACAATAAATAAATTTTATTGAATTCAATAAATAAATTTATTGTCTCCCGACCAATAATTTTATTTATTGAATTTAATCCATATTTTTATTGAACCTACAAATCTTTTTTTCTGCGTGTATGTTTGATTAAGCCGTGCAAACGAGCGGATCATAGATTCGCATGCTTCCGACGGCGGATCGGATGTTGTTTTGTTGCTTCGAATCAAAATTCGTCGAATGTAAACAAAGTTCATTCTGTAGCGTCAAACTAGCGCCCAGGTGGTGAAATCGTTAGATCTCAACGAAGAGCTGGAGCGCTGCCAGAAAATTTTTATTTCCCAGATTATGGTAGGCAGGCGTAAAAAGATATGTTGCTTAACCATAGTGGGTGGTGATCATAATAAAATTGGCAACGCTAGAAAAATGTAAACACAAATGAACACTTCGGATAAACCTAGGCTGGATGTTGTTGGCTCGAATCAAAACTTGTCGAAAGTAAACAAAGTTCATTTCATATCGTGAACATGGCGACCAGGTGGTAAAATCGTTAGAATTCAACGGGGTGCTGGAGCGTTGCCAGAAAATTTTTATTTCCAGATTAAATTTTACTAAACTTCCCAGTTAAGCCCAGCCGGAATGCTGGCTGGTTCTAAGTCGTATTCCGGCTCCGGTGACACAACCGGTTCTAGTTAGAATGTTTAAGGGGTACCATTTCGATGCGGCTTAGCTGCATAACCGAGGCCTAGGAACCGAAGCGGCGCAAAGCCGCTGAGGCTCCGCCGGGCGAGTTGGCCACCGACCCGCCGTCGGAAGCAAGCGAACCTGTGATCCACTCGTTTGCGCGGCTTACTCAAACATAGGGGCTATCCCTAGTTTAATCCCTAGCACGCGCAAAAGCGATGTGGCGTAGCCACATTGGGTGGTGGACACAATATACAATTGGCAACGCTAGCAAAATGTAAACACAAATGAACACTTCGGATGAACCTATCGTCAATTGACATTTCGACGAGTTTTGATTCGAGCCAATAATATGGGCCCGCTGTCCGACTTCGCTACCGCTCATTCGGACTTAAACTAGCGATAGCCCCTATGTTATGCGGCTAAGACGCATCGAAATGGTACCCCTTAAACATTCTAACTAGAATCGGTTGTGTAACCGGAGCCGGAATACGAATTAGAACCAGCCAGCATTTCGGCTGAGCTTAACTGGGAAGTTTAGTAAAATTTAACCTGGAAATAAAAATTTTCTGGCAACGCTCCGGTACCCCGAACGATTTCACCACCTGGGCGCCAGGTTGACGATATGAAGTGAACTTTGTTTACTTTCGACAAGTTTTGATTCGAGCCAACAACATCCAGCCGGCAGGTCAGATGACTGGTTGCGATCTGTGTGATACATGGTCGTCCATCTCAACTGTGTAGGAGCGACCAAGCACAACCCGGACAAGAGCAGAAGGTGCAATGGATGTGCTGCTAACGCCGGTGTTGGTCAATCATCATACTCATCAGTCATTTTGGAGTACTGCGAGTAGCAAAGTGTAGAAGGAGATTGCATCTGAAACAGTTTGAAGAGCAACGCGCATTATGGGTGAGGTGGATGTGATTCGAAGGAAACGAGCTGCAGAGGACGATACTTTTTTCCTGCTAAAAATCATCCTGGTGGATGACAATGAGATTAGGAAAAGCAAATTAATAGGTAAGGCGAGTTGAGAAAAGGTGTCTTAACAGTGAACAAGGCACTGAAACAGTCCCCACAAAAAGTTCAGCGTCTTAAGGAGTATTTCCACGACCGGAAGTATTTCAACAACGGAGAATTCTTGCATCTGTTTCAGTTCCAGATGATACTTTCGAAATACAACAGGAAGTTCCGACGTCCACATCTACGCCGAACTCAAGGATTGGAGGACTCCGCCTGTTAAATGGATCGCGGAACGTGTCATCGCCGAGAACGGTAAACGTACAGTCGATAATTTAAGTGAATGGCGATACGCAACTTAATTGACCACAGCTATGTGGCGCAACACGTGGATACCTTCGAATACCGATATTGCTTCACGAACTGGTAGAAAAACGACCGTCATAGATGAAGACGCAGTGGTAGTGGTACAATCAGTCTTAGATGTATGTTAATCTGATAACATTCGGGGATTGAATGACCGAGCTAGTCAATACAGCTTCGGACGTCACTCTAGAACTAGTAAAGGAATGTGGCAGTGTAGGAGACATTCGTGAGATGTTCCACCAAATCTACATCATCGTGCAGGACAAACAATCGCAAAGGTTTGTACTCCGTGTAAACCGAGACGCTTCGCCACAGATCTACGCTACGTGGCCGCCTTCGATGCGAAATGCTTTCCATGCTCATCTCAGTTCTTTAAGAACTAAAACTCACGAGAATTCGAACAGCAATATCCTAGAACGATGGCTACTGTTGAAGAAGCGATGGAGTTGGTGAAGCACGTGCGCACGCAATGAGGATTTCTGATCGAAAAATTCTTGTCGAACTCGCGGGAGGGTTTCAGCAACTGAGTGAAACTCAGAATAATATGGTTATGTTATTGTTCGACCCCCATAGATTTATTGCTCATTTTGTCGTGCAAGGAAAAATCCTGATGTATCATATTTAGAGGACCAGCACAAAGTGGGACAATGATTTTTCGACAGAATTACACGAAAAGTGTACAGATTGGACTGCTAAATCGACTGGATGAGGTCAAGGATCTTGGCTGTTTCTTCGGCGAAGCAAGCCGTAAACTACCCGCTAGCTTCGAGTTACATGTTTTCATCAATGCGTGTTTAGGCTACCTTCGGATCGTTCAAGCTGGCTTGGTCCCTTCCATTGCAAATACGAAGCGTAGTTCCATTAAAACCGCTTTCTATACCGTGACTTGAATTGCTACCTGGTGTGATAGTTTGTCGCTTGATTGATGGAAATGGTGCAGCGTTGAATCTCCCAATCGAAGGGCGGTATGTCTAGACAGACTCTGCAAGGGCACTAGCCTGGATGACATCCCACAGCCGCCGTTAGCATTCGTATGTAGTGTTCAGGGTCGCCGAAATCCAGAATAAGTTTCGTGAACAGAGGTTTCAGTAAAAATTAACCAGAAATAATCTATCGCAGACCAAGAACTTGCTTTGGAGTACAGTTTCGAATCTTTCCCTGCGAATATTGAACGCTACGGTACAACAAGCAATACTTCGTAACACCGAAGCAGATCGCGAATTATAGTGTTCCCTACAAGGAATCACCTTTCTTGGACGATGCTGGAGTGATCAGGATGAACGAATTCGACAGCGGATCAGAGTTCTGCAACTGCGTTCAGAAATAGCGTGTCATCACAAATAGCTAGAATTGTATGATTACGAAGACAGCGCCCAGTCCGCTGATGATGGCACCAATCCCATAGGTTCGGCTTACACCACATATTCTTGCATTCAGTTACACCGACGTAGACTACTTCGGATCAATTCAGGGTAAGCAGAATCACAGCTTGGTGAAACTCTGAGTGGTGCTCGTTACATGCCTCACTATATGCGCGGTACACCTGGAGGTTGTCCAGTCTACCCGAGCAAACAAAAAGCCCATAATACCCCCATGGTAATGGGGTTTCACATGGGTGTTTGAAATGGGTTCAAACCATGAAAATACCATCACCATGGTCCGGTAGATCCCATATCAAATACCATATGTTGGTGTATTTATGGGTTATTGAGACCATTTTATGGTATCTTGATGGTTGTGAATTTTGTCACGGACCATATTTAAGGTCTTTTCAAAGGGCTATGTGGTGCTTGAACCCACGAGTAATTGCTCGGGTATCGACACAGTCCTGCGAGATGGCGATTCGTCGATCCGTGAGCCGGAGAGGCGCATCAGCAGCGTTCTACTCAGACAACGGTACGTGTTTAAGGGAACCGGTAACCTACTATCAGAACAGATATAGAACATCCGAGAACTGCGCAGATATTCACGAATGCGAGAACAAACTTACACTTCAACTTATCATCAGCACTGTACATTGGTGAATACTGAGAGTGGATGGTCCGCTCCGTCAAGATCGTCATTGCAGCCGTCGCAGAACATTCTCGCCATCATCCTACGGTTCAAGTGCTAAAGACTGTTGCATTAGACACGGAAACGATGGCTAACTCGCAACCACTGATTTACGTTCTGGTAGACGACGTCGACCAAGAAGCCATAAAATGCAACGACTTGTTGCTTTACTGTGCTCAAGGTATCGGCCAATCAAGAACAGCTTTCATATCTGAAGGATCAACACTCCGAGACAGGAGGAAGCTCGCACAGTACTTGGTGGACCGTTAGTTGTCACCTAAGGTTAATTATTTTTAGTTTAGTTTAATAAGACTCAGTGTCAGTTGGACTTCAATTATTTAAATACAAAATACAAAAAAAAACTGTGCACGCGCTGGAACCAACATGTTCGAGCATATTTCGCGGAAATCAATACCGACCGTGAGATCAGCTCGGATATTCAGTCCAAAGATCCATATAAAACTGACAACCCAGAACGTGAGCTAGATTTCGGCTGCTAGTGCAAGTTCTCTTGTGTGCCAAACAGGTCTCATTCCGATTCATACCCAACCAAACCAATCCGATTCTGCTAAACGATCCCTTCTGAGCCCCAATCGCTAGCTAGCTGCTTTACGGCAAATACGATAGTATATTTTTATTTCACCGTAATTTATGGCTCCTTCATGAGAACAGTACATGCATTAAGGAATAATTTATTTATGCAAAACAGGGATTAATTGAAGACTTTTATTCGCCGAAATAACGAATAGGCCGGGCGGTTACCGGTTGGTGGCCGTTGCCATTGTTATGCCTGCTCATGCCACTCACGCCCTATGTGTATAGAACTACTTTCAACTTCTTCCGTCGGCTTTCCGCCGTATGACTGAACATAGATACAGTCGATTCACAGTCAGTAGTCCGGATAGTTCCACCGGCTGAACGAAGCCCCGGCAATGCAATAATTTGCCAGACGCGCTTTCGTGCCACATACATTTAAACGTTTTATTTTTCTTCAATTGAACTCTCCTGGTCGCCGCCGAGCCGAAGCTAGAATCCGATTTGCCGCTCCAGCTAGGCGACGCGCCAGGACGGGATTCACACAATGGACAATTGCGAACCTTATGAACCACAATGGCCCTTTAGAGCACTAATGGATCAATGGATCAATCAACGAGCTTAAGTAAGGCTATTCAATTCCCATCCCTCTCCGATTGTCGGTGTGTATGTCCCTGTGTCTTGTCCTGCCCGGTTGGAGTTTGATTGGACTACTGATGGTGGTCAACCTACCTACATAGCATAAAGGAAGGAGGAAAACAATGCAAGAAAGTGTCCAGCAGCTCGACTGTCTCTCCCCCATTGCTCGCCATTGGACGGGATGGCGGAATACACTTCATCAACTGCGTGCGGTGCTGCCGCACGAGCCCATTTGCCAAACATGCACGGTAGATCCGGATATTGTTTCCTTGCCTTGCCACCATCGTCAGTAGGAAGTGTTGCATGCATGCATGCGCTTGCTCGCGTATCCATCCCTACCTACGCGTTCGTTCATTACTCAGTCCATTATGTATAGCTATTCAGTGGCATTCTTTTATAATTCACGGTGGAGTACCTACCGTAGCCGATGTGTTTCGCTCAATAGGGTAATTGTTTTGGGGCCATCCGAATCCAAAAAAATAATGAATATACAATTTTGTAAAGATAAAATTAAACTAACCGTAGCAATCTGCTTGTAAAATTCATTATCTATTTGGTTCTCAAATTGTAATTTAATCAAAAAACCGAGTTTTTAACACAAACTTGTTATTCTATGATCACTAGAAAACGTGTAAGGGAATCAAGAGATATTGAACAAAGTGGAGAACAGTCAGGGTACCGGATAGCTACCGGAAGTTTCCGAAAACATAATCTGGGAAATAAAACTTTTCTGGAAACACTCCAGCTCCTCGTTGAACTCTAACGATTTTACCACCTGGGCGCTAGTTTGCCGCTATACAGAATGAACTTTGTTTACATTCGACGAGTTTTAATTAGAGCCAACAACATCCAGCGGGCCCATATTATTGGCTCGAATCATAACTCGTCGAAATGTCAATTGACGATAGGTTCATCCGAAGTGTTCATTTGTGTTTACATTTTGTTAGCGTTGCCAATTTTATTTTGTATCCAGCACCCAATGTGCAAACGCCACATCGCTTTTGCGCGTGCTGTCCGACTTCGCTACCGCTCAGTCGGACTTAAACTAGGGATAGCCCCTATGTTTGAGTAAGCCGGGCAAACGAGTGGATCACAGGTTCGCTTGCTTCCGATGGCGGGTCGGTGGCCACCTCGCCCGGCGGATCCTCAGCGGCTTTGCGCCGCTTCGGTTCCTAGGCCTCGGTTATGCGGCTAAGCCGCATCGAAATGGTACTCCTTAATCATTCTAACTTGAATCGGTTGTGTCACCGGAGCCGGAATACGAATTAGAACCAGCCAACATTCCGGCTGAGTTAAACTGGGAAGTTTAGCAAAATTGAATCTGGAAATAAATTTTTTTTTTTGGCAACGCTCCAGCAATCCGTTGCCCACTGAGACGTCCAAAAAATTGTTTCAAAATCGTTCAACACGAGTCCAACGATGGACGTTTGTTGAACGGTTATTTGGACGTTGTCCAAATTGGTCCAACGAATGTCCTTCATTGGACGATTTTGAAACCAACCGTTCTTAGAGGGTGATTTCACCACCTGGGCGCCAGGTTGACGATATGAAATGAACTTTGTTTACTTTCGACAGGTTTTGATTCGAGCCAACAACATCCAGCCTAGATTCATCCTGAGTGTTCATTTGTGTTTACATTTTGCTAGGGGCTCGGTTATGCGGCTAAGCCGCATCGAAATTGAACCCCTTGAACATTCTAACTTGAATCGGTTTTGTCACCGGAGCCGGAATACGAATTAGAACCAGCCAGCATTCCGGTTGAGTTAAACTGGGAAGTTTAATGAAATTTAACCTGGAAATAAAAATTTGCTGGCAACGCTCCAGCACCCCGTTGGGGCCCATACACTCAAAAAATAAATCACTTTGAATTTACATGAATTGTCACGTGAATAAATATTTTCCATCGTTTAACATACATTAAGTGATTCATATGAACGACATTTGATAATCCTGTAAAATTTATTTGATTCACCCGTAACCTTTAAGTGATGCAACGTTGACCGTCGTAACGTAGTTCACGTGAATTTCCTGTGTGAAAAAAATGGCTGAAACATCAGCCACTGTTTAAATTATTCCGAAATAATACTGACTAAATTATAGATAGAAACGAATTAAACTTTTTATCCGGGGAATACGCTGTGACTACTGCCATCTCCGATGGATGATGGCGACACACGGATGTCAAACATGTCGTCAGGAGTTCCCAATAAGTATTTCGTTGGATGAACGATTGTCAACCATAGGCACCGCTGAAAATATCTTCTGGCAATTCGAGTCCGTCATACATGGTAAGTTATTTCCATGATCACAGTTACTGAATCTGATTACTAACGTGTTTATATATTTTCATTTCATATAGTGACACAAGGCGAATTGGAAATCGATCTGCCCAACCTTGCATCTCGGGGTGGCGAAATAGCTCCAGTATTGTACGGCCCAAGGCGTCGTCAACAGTAAATTGATTCTTGCTCTTCAAAAACAGGATTTGTTACACAACTCTGCTTTATTCTCGAGAGTGTTTTAACACAATTCTGAGGCACACGATTCAAAATTAGGATATTCTATGTTTAGTTATCGCAATTAAGGATTCAAATAAATAAAAAGAAATTGACATTAAAAGATTTTTCTTTTTTAGAATGCAAATTTATTGAAAATACAATCTATGAACGGCTTCAAGTAATTTTCACGTTTGGTTTCATATATTTGTTACGTTTGGTTGCACATAATTACTGCGTTTGGCTTCATGTAGTTGTTATGTCAGGTTTCATGTAATATTTACGTGAATTTCTGTTGCTAATCATCCTTAAAACACGTAACTTTTACCTGATGAATCAGATATTGAAAATGATTTTAATTTACCTGAGCATCCGATAGAACTTACATGAAAAGTGCGGTGGATGAGATTCAGATATGTTTTCACGTAGAAGAAACGTGATTTATTTTTTGAGTGACCCGCTTGGAAGAAAAACGGGCAGCCAGCAAAAATCCGTCAGGATTCCGGCAGCTGTCAAAATTATCAAAATGGCGCTGCCAGAATTCAGCTATACTCCTCCCAGTTATGGCAGGCAGATTCGCCTCACCGGTTCTGTTTTGTTTATCGTTGTTTCATTTTCGCCATATTTACATTTTTCCAAGAAGGATAGTTTTGGCAGATGAAAATTTAGGAAGAAACAAAGATTTCGGTTTCAAACATGGTAAGTAATATGGATTTCATGTCTCCAGACATGTTTTTATTATAAATTTACACAAAATTTAAAAAAATTAAGAAAAAATACAAGCAAAACCTGAAGCGGTACAAAACCGGTCCTGCCGGTGCGTGCCTGGCAGAAATCCGGCAGAAAAAACCGTTAATAACCGTAAGGCGAAAAATTCTGCCAGAAACGGTTGTTGCATTTGAGCCGGCCGGCTGGGCAGCGCTCTGCCAGCCAGACCCCAGAAATTCTGCCAGACTTTTTATTTCGCTGCCGGCTATCTGGGGGGAATTCTACCAGGCACGTCCGAGCGGGTACCCGGTCAGCGTGGCAAGCAGAAAGTTAGCAAAAGTTGAGCAAAGCGAAATTGAGAATTCTGGCAACGAATTCGCTCAAATGCAACAACCGTTTCTGACAGAAGCGATTAAATCAACCGATGCTGCTCACTTTTATCCAGAATCCTGCCAGAAATGTACGGCCAAGATCTCTGCACACTTCCTGCCACATCTTTGTTAGATGTTTTGCTCGATTCGTGCTAAATTCTACCAGGTAGGAATTGCCAGGATTTTTGCACTGTTTATGTCCGAGTTATGCCAGAGTTTTGCTCGGTTCCTGTCAAAATTTGCCAGAAAATGCGAGCGAAACCGAGTTCGCCCTAGCTCAACTAACCCGACAGGATACGCGCAGAAATCTAACAGGGCTGCCAAACCAAGACTTACAGAAATCTAGCAGAGCGGTCTCTGCCAGAAAATTTGCTCACTGGGTATTATTGGCTCGAATCAAAACTCGTCGAAATGTCAATTGACGATAGGTTCATCCTGAGTGTTCATTTGTGTTTACATTTTGCAAACGTTGCCAATTATATTTTGATTGCACCACCACCACATGAATCACTCTACGAAAATTACGACTAAGATCCTGAAATCATGAACATAAAATAAGCTTTTCTGACAGAAAAATCCGACAGTCAACTCGTGACCGTAACGTGATGAGAAATTACGAAAATCACAAATTAGCTCCTGAAATCATGTTGGCTGTGTATTCCCAAATTATGAACCAGAATCATAAGAAAAACTAAACGTGTCCAGGGAGTAATCACAGTAACTCAACCAAACATTCGAATGAAACGCCATGTATATACTCGGGGAGAACTAGTTTTTTTTGGAACACAAATAGTTTCATGAATACGAGGTTTATTATTCATAATTTCAGCAAATTGGTCACGGTTTTCGTGAATCATTTAGTTCACGAAATTTTGATTTTTTTTTCATGAATTTGCGAATTGATTTTTTTTCGTGCATGGCTTCCTTGTGATCTACTAGGTGCCGATCATGTGTTAGCATTAATCAATATACAATATATTTCATCTAATTGTTTTCACTGACGATTTCGATAACGCCCAGTTAAACTCATCCGGAAATGAACCGCAATTCTGGCTGGTTCCAGCTCCAATTCCGGCTCCAGTGACACAACCGTTTCTAGTAAGAATCGGTTGTGTCACTGGAGCCGGAGTACGAACTGGAACCAGCCAGAATTCCAGTTCATTTCCGGCTGAAATTTACTGGGCGCCCGCTCGTTGATTATTTACAATATACAGCGCAAATTCGTTAGTTTGATCACGACTGCGCCCCAACTAGCGAATCGTATCCGTTAATTGGTGCAACTGACAGCTGACAAAAATTACCCAAGGGAAACGCTGATTTTTTGTTTTCTTTCATAAAAAACAAACAGAAATATTTTACAATTCACAAAAGTTGGCTGTTTCATTCCAGTTTAAAGTTGTTTTTTGTGACAAAGAATGTCATTAGTGTTCTTTTTGCCATCAATTATTTTTTGATAAATTCCTTCTCATAAAACAGGAAATGGATACACCGTCGGGAAAAAGCCGATAAAGCACAAACATACTACGTTGCCACTAGCTAAAAAAGATTGGATAATGTGATTGAATACATCAGAGATGACCTTCAAAAGTTACTAAACTAACGTCTCTGCGACACAAACTAATTGATGCTGAATGGAAGAAGCGAAATATTTAACACATTTATTTCACTAAAGTCATTCCGAAATATGAGTTCAAAAAATAAAATTCTATTGAATTTCAAAGTATGGTTTTTTTCTGGATCGCCACAAAAATCAACCAATGAACCCCTTGAAATCAATGACATTCAAACGTCAATCAGTTTTTGACTTTCAGTTTTGACATAGGAGTGTCTTTTAATTGGGGCATGCCCCAACTAGCGAACACCCAACTAACGAATTTGCGCTGTAATAAGCTAGCCTGGATACGTAAGGCGTGATGGTTATCATCAATCATTTGCATGAAGACTGGGTGTGTTATACAAAGAATCATACAACAAAAACTCCCTGAAGGAAGTAATATAACGATACAAATCAACCAACATTAGACAAAAGTAAAAATACCTGATATGTTCAGCCTGTTAGATTTAGTTTAAGCCTCCTTCGTCGCCATCGTTATCATGGATGTCGTTGCTGTGCACTGTAAAAAGAATCATTCAGCTAGATAAAGTTAAACACCACCACCGCACACACCGTCTAGAATCGCTCGACGACGACGACGCGGACGCCATGTTATTCCAGCAAGCAGATCATTATCGTCCATCGCATTCAAGCACACCCCGAACTGGTTTCCCGCATTGACGGCTACAAATCCTCCCGATGGTGTTTCGTGTTTTCATTTCCGCTTTTTATGTCTGTAAATATTTCATCTCCTTATCTTGTTGTGGCTCCCCGACTCTGTGCAATCCCGGCGCTGAATACATTTTTTTTCGCGCGTCCTGCTCTGTACCCTTGAAATAAAAAGTGTACATAATGTTCGTCGGGAACAGACTACTCGGTACGACGGTGCGAAACAAATCCGTCGGATGGCAATAGCCCTTAGCGGTGCAATGGATGGCAGGCAATTTTGTCAATATTTAATCATGTCCCCCCTTTCAGGGTGAGTTCGCATTAACATTTTGAACGCTGGATTGTCGGTAGCGTTGTGATGATAAGTGGTACCAAGTTTCATCCTGGATTGATGAAAAGGATCGATTTCTATTCGTTCACAATTATCAAATCAAAACCAGAATTGCTAGTTGAAATTCTCATTGATTTATGTTGAAAATTATAGGGAAGGGACATAGGAAAAAAGTGGTTAGCTAATTGAATTCTTAGTCTCCGGACGTGTTGTCAGTCAGTCAGCATAGTCATCGAAATCCATTCCCTTGAGTCGGTTTAGCTCGCGCCATAGTTAATTAACTTCGTTGCCAACACCGACATCGAAATTCTATTCTGCGATCCCGGTCGATGTGGCACAGGTCCACCGTACCACTCTTCCACCGCTCCGAGCTCAAAAATTCCAGGGCAGACTGGACAGTTTTTCCGAGTACTTTAACACCTCCATCCCCGGGGGCAAACGTTGATCGTTAAATTACATGCTAATTTAATAGTCTGCAACATGCTACACACCATTAATACTCACTGGACTGGCATTCGGCCACCGCACCATTCCCTAGCAGTACGCCAGCTCCAATTCAAGCAAACATGTGGCACTCAATGATCCTGCACCGCCCCGGCCAGCCGAACCGGAATGTCCAGACAAAGAACGACCATTTTCCCCTCTCGAACGTAATGGAAGCTAATTTCCAGACTCTATAAATTTCCTCACTACCGAGCCCCCCGACCGCACCCCATTACAGCTAACCGACTCTACACTAATGCATTGTCACGCCCAAATTGGTCCTGTTTCGGTTCATATTCGAGAAAAACACACATTCTCACTATAAATGAGTGTAGAGTGCAAATATATAAATATAACGACATTCGGAAAAACAATCGCAACAGCAACACCAAGTAAATTGAATGCCATTCCGGTGTGTGTGTGTGTGTGTGTGTGTGTGGCGGGGTTAGAATTGCGTCCCTTCAAAAAGCGATGTGGAAGAATGTTTGACCCTTACGCTTTGGATTAATTTAAATGGCTTCAGGCCTATAGCTGGAATAGCTTTTTGGTGCTTTCGAAATTGGGATTCGGAACACGGCCGAAAGAGTTTGGATTGGTAGGCTCAGGGCTGAAGTGTAACCGCTGCAAGCATTCGGCTCCTAGCTAGATTTTTCGCAAATAGTTTAAAAACAGTCTTTTTAACAGTCTAAGATTTTTCATTTAATCTAAGAAGCAAATCGAAACTTAACTTGGAAGCTCTCCCAATGCATACAAAGCTATAACAAATCATTATGACGGTGTCAATTTGCCAGCGTGAACTGCCACTTGTCAGTGGCAATTTTTCTTGGAACTGCACGATCACTGCTGACGAAGGTAGCTCACCCTCCTGTCGTCCTCAATTACTTTTCAGTTCTGAATCGTACCACAGGCAGATTAGAAATCTACGTCTACCTGGCGTCGGTTGAAGAAGCTGCTGCTTTCGCGCCGCTATCTCCATCATCTGATGTAAGCTGGGTCCTACTTGGGAAATTATGCGAGAGCCACCTCGCGTGCTGAGTGGCAAGGGGAGAATGAACGTTCCCCAACTCCGAAGATCCTTCCCGGAGGTGAAATAGACAAAGAACGGAAGGAAATTTATTATCATTTGTACTGTGGTGCTGTAAATTTCCAACCTCCCGGTCCACACGTTGGTATAGGAGAATCATCACAGATAGATAGCGCTGGCAAAGTTGTCATCCTGCTATTCGCTCTCGTACACATCCTCCCAGTAGGAACACTTTTATAGCTTTTGTGTCCTCGTCGATAGCGGAGATCTTCGAATCTTTATTATCGTTTGGAAGACCGCTCGCTGCTGTCTCTGTGTTTCTGTACATACTGCCGCCAACAACGGCAATGGCGACACACTGAACCGGGTGTGGTGTCACCAAGCTTCCAACCAAGTGTCATTTCGTACCGGCGTCGTCGTTGCCACCGTCATCCACCGTCGTCGTCATCGTCGTACTTGTAGGAAGCCCCCGGGACAAGTTGTCATCACAATCAGTTGCCCGAGCGTTTTTCTTTGTTTTCTTTCCACATTCTTGCCGTAGAAAAATATGCCGCCGCCAGGGTTGGAACGGGGACCGTACCCGTCTTGCTTGTATTTTTAAAGTAACATGATTTGTGATGAGTATTTAATATTTTTATTATTTTAAAGACAGTTTCTTATATTTCATATTGACATGACAGTGTTGTAGTTAGTACTGTTAGCAACCATCCCTGGCTTTTAACAACCAACTTCTCACGGCCTGTGTGTGTGTGAAACCAAGTGCCCCGGGCTTGAATTTTCAATGTGCTAAAATGGCTAAAATTTAAAGCCGGGAAGGAATAAAGTAAATCGTTCCCCAAAGATCCTTATGGCGAGGACAAACACAATCGTACAGCATAGGGGTTCTCAAATCCAGATTTACCGCCTGGCTGATAGGTATGTATGTTACTGATTTTCACACTTACGAAAAATCGCTGACTCGAATCGCGACAAAGCAGATTCAATCCATGCAATCAGTGAATCGATTCTGTTTGACAATTCACTCTGAATCCCATCGGTAATATCTTAGTGAAGGTTTCGGAAACAGAACTGGTTAGTGCAGATGCTGCTATCACACCGTTGCCATTGGTTACGATCTTAATTTCTTCGTTGATTTAAATTTCTATTCCCATCGTTTGCAGTTCGAACAAGCAGTGTTCCTACGTCCTGCTCGGAACCGATTAGCCAACCACTCTGACAGCTCGTGACTAATTACACTAATGTAATCAATATCGCAAAACACATTCAATTCGTTCACCCTAATTTCCAATTCAATTTCCCCAATCCACGCATTTGTAAATGACATAATTTGTCACTGCGAAACGAATCGGGAACATAGACGCACACAAAGCATTATCGTAGCCGGGTGCTGCTGCCACGAGCTATCCCTCTTCTTTCACTTTCCGGTTGATGAAACATGACAGTCCCCTGACTGGCTGATCTGGCTCGATGGCGGCCGGTCCGCGCCATCTAGATGCAAATCGGTCGCTAATTTTCATCTGTGCGATGGGTGAGAAGAAAAAATGTCCCTCCCCTGCTGTAGTGACGACACGTTTTTCCATCTTTTCGAGGAAGATGTCCCGGTCGGAATACAAGCAATCCGCTAATCCGTCGCTATAGAAAAGTACGTACATACAGACAAGAAACATCGGGGGCATCAATTATCGTTATCGATGCCGGTGACAATGAGCCGGTACAAAGTAATTAAATTAAAACTGTCCCGACGATTTGTGACCATCGTCACGCGGCTTCCGTTGCTCACCCATTGTAGAGCGGATTATCGATTTTTCCAGGATTTTACTGTCAGTTAGCAATTTTTGGAATGATTCGCTGCTGGTTGGTTTTTTAGCAACGAAACAGAAATTAGATAAAGGCACCAGGGAGAAGTAATTAAAGTGTGCATGTTTATTCCATGATTTCCAGCCGCTAGGTTATGTTTACCCGCTGTTTGCAAAAGGCCAAACTTACCATTTAATCCGTGCGGCATTCACGGCAATCTACACATTCATATTAGTTTTCGTCTGGGACGGGCATACAGGGTGGCCAGACCTACCGATTTATCGGTAGTCCAAGACGGTAGACGACCAAGGAAAAACTAACGATATACCCGGATAGAATTTAACAATAGCATTTACCCTACAAACAATCATAAAACAATAAATATTATAGTTATTACTGTTTCAGCATTGTTCGATGGTAAGTTCTCACAGTAGATTTACAATAAAATTTCATGTAACAATAAATTTCACTGTTCATCAAAAAACTGATACAGTGCATTCACATTAAATTTTACTGTTTTCGAGAAAAAAATGTATGGAGAAAAATTGATTTTTTTAATGTTAAGATACATAACCACCCCCCTTTTTCACTGTAAAAGTCTATTTTACATTGAAATTTACTGTAGAAACGTTAAAGTTTATTGTTTTTGTATTGTAGCATAACACTAAAACTTACTGTAAATTATTGTAAAATTACTGTACTGTCACAGTGAAAATTATGGTTTTGTTACTGTACATTTCTATTCGGGTATTGTTATCCCTACCGAAAACTACCGATTTTTATTGATTTTGGACACATCCTACTCAACATTCATTTTTGGGTTGGATTTGGTCTGAGATCTGTGTTTTTAGTATTTTGCAATTCTATGAAACACTACGTTTTTGGGACAACAACCCGGCCTACCGATAAACTTTTAGTGACCCTACCGATATTAAGGAATTCCGTCTGGCCACCCTGCGGGCATACAACGCCAATCTTTTTCTTTTCCGATTTTCTGTTACTTTGCAGGAAAATAATCCACGTTCAAAACAATTTCAAGCAAATGTCAATAATACCCAGTCACCAAATTTTCTGTCACAGACCGTTCTGCTAGAATTCTGTCAGTCTTGGTTTAGCAGCCCTGTCAGATTTCTGCGCGCATCCTGTCGGGTTGGCTGAACCAGGGATAGCTCGGTTTTGCTCACGTTTTCCGACAAATTCTGACAGGAACCGAGCGAAACCCTGTCACAACTCGAAAATAAACCGTGCAAAGATCCTGGCAATTTCAACCTGCTAGAATTTTAGCACGAATCGAGCAAAACATCTGACAAAGTTGTGGCAGGAAGCTTACACATTCCTGGCAGGATTCTGTCTAAAAGTGAGCAACATCGGTAAGTTTAACCGCTTCTGTCAGAAACGGTTGTTGCAATTGAGTGAATTTTCTGCCAGAATTCTCGCACAAATCAGGCAAAATGCTGGCACGCAAACTCTGCCAGAATCAATTTCGCTTTGCTCAACTTTTGCTAACTTTCTGCTAGGGGATCATCCATAAATGACGTAGCATTATATGGGGGAGGGGGGAGTTTTGTATTTTGTGATGATGTGTGACGACAGGGCACTATGGTCCCAAAGCTGTATTTAGGAAGACAAAACTGTTTGCGCCTAAACCGTTGGTTTTAGATATATAGTATCTTCGGCAAACTTTGTTAGTATTTTCTTGCCGATTTTTTTATATTAGTTGAATTAGGGTGGTCCTTGTGGTTAGGGTGTTCAAAGTATCAACTTCTTAGATATATAAAATTCAGCTACATAGTGTTCTACAAAGTTATAAATCAATAAAATTAAAGCAACTTTTCTGAAGAAACTATGTGGCTATCTCTAATGGTTCATGTGCTATGATTTTTGCAATATTTAAGGTAGGGTGGCTCTTTAAAAATTGGTTTTCTATTAATATCTTTTTATGTGTTAATTTCTCGCTAATGCATTGTTCTAGAGGTTTTTAGAACTTTAGTAAATACACATTTTTGCCGCAGTAATGAAGTTTCTATCTTTTTTGTTTGCATAGTTACAGGCGATATTCAAAACAAAAATGGTTTTTTTCAAAGCTATATATCTTTCAACATTGCAAATAAATTTTCAACCTTTTAATTTCATTTGAAAGATCGGAACTTTTGTAGTTTTTGGTGAAAAAACTGCGGGAGCGTTATTTCTGTAAAATAAATAATTAATTTTTGAAAATGGTGTATTTTTCAACAAAAATCGTTTATAACTTTTCAAATAGATAGAGATAATAACTTTGTTTCTTCAGCAAAAATATTCGCCATACAAAGTTCTAAAAGTTCTGCAAACAAACTATTTACGATAAATCAATGTATGAAGTGACAAATGAGAAATAGTGAGGTCACAGGTCACGTTTTCAACGTCCAATCTCTTATGGAAAAATCAACTGAGAAATAGTCATTGAGTGTGATAATACCGAATGTCATGGCAAGTCTATTGGATTTGTAAACGTTTTTGAAAGAACAGAGTACAGTGGATTTAAAGTAGTGTTAGCTGCAAACTATCGTTAATTCTAAATCGGCCAATAAAAGTTATCTATGCTCACTTAAGTAAATCCTTTTTGGTTTGGACTAGTGCTCAAAACGAATGCTAGAAAGAAAATGTTTTAGTTCACATCTTGTTATCTTAAAATAAAATCTTGAAACGAGTTTGTTATTCATGGCAGCGGAAATTATTGTATGCTTTTCCAACATTTATGCAATGTTTGAAAGCATAAATTAATTATCTACTATAATGACGGCTGTGGTTAAGTTAAGGAAAGATTCTCAATTTTTTGTTACTTCAAAACCAATAAAAGTAAGAGGTCTGAAAATCGCCAACCGCGAACTGGTGAAATAACTCATAAAGTATAATTCCCTAGCATCTATATAATGCATGATGACGGTACTTGCTTTATTGGCCTCGTAATAGATAACTTTTATTTAGAGTTTACTATAGTACGCTATTAACACTATTGTGAATTCACGCTAACATGTAGTTGTACGGTAAAATGTTGTGTTTTCAAACAGTGTCATATATTCAATAGATTTTCATTATAACACACATTGACTATTTCTCAGTTGATTTTACCATAAGAGATTGAGCGATGAAAACGTGACCTCTTAAAATCACTATTTTTCATTTGTCACTTCATACATTGATTTATCGTAAATACTTTGTTTGCAGCACTTTTAGAACTTTGCATGGCGAAGATTTTTGCTGAAGCAACAAAGTTATTATCTCGTCTATTTGAAAAGTTATGAACGATTTTTGTTGAAAAATACACCATTTTCAAAAATTAATTATTTATTTTACAGAAATAACTCTCCCGCAGTTTTTTCACCAAAAACTACAAAAGTTCCGATCTTTCAAATGAAGTTAAAAGATTGAAAATCCATTTGCAATGTTGGAAGATATATAGCTTTGAAAAAAACCATTTTTGTCTTGAAAATCGCCTGTAACTATGCAAACAAAAGAGATAGAAACTTCATTGCTTCGGCAAAAATGTGTATTTACTAAAGTTCTAAAAACTTCTAGAACAAAATATTAGCGAGAAATTAACACATAAAAAGATATTAATAGAAAACCAATTTTTAAAGAGCCACCCCACCTTAAATATTGCAAAAAACATAGCATATGAACCATTAGAGATAGCCACATAGTTTCTTCAGAAAAGTTGCTTCAATTTGATTGATTTATAACTTTGTAGAACATTATTTAGCTGAATTTTACATATCTAAGAAGTTGATACTTTGAACACCCTAACAACAAGGACCACCCTAATTCAACTAATATAAAAAAATCGGCAAGAAAATACTAACAAAGTTAGCCGAAGATACTATATATCTAAAACCAACGGTTTTGGCGCAAACAGTTTTGTCTTCCTAAATACAGCTTTGGGACCATAGTGCAGGGGAGGTAGGGGGTCATGTCATGCTACGTAGCTTTTTTAAAGGGGAATAGAATAGAATTTTTAAAAAATTTACGGGGAAAAGGGGGGGGCAGAGTTACCGTCAAGCTACGTAATTACCAGGGGGGGGGGGGTATTTAGAGGCTTGTGACGAAATGCTACGATGGGGGAGGGGGCGTTAAAAATCACTCAAAAAATGCTACGTCATTTATGGATCATCCCTAGGGCACGGTGACTGGGTAGTGCTGTGCTGATGAGGTAAACATTTGTGTACACGCTGGTTGAAAATAACTCGTAAGCGGGTGGCTAGCCACTCAATTTCATAAAAAGTGCACATAGTCAAAAAGTGATTTATCCTCGCTTACTCAGTTTTGAGTTCGGGACGAAAATGTCAAATTAGAGTAATTTTTACGCAAAGACCAAATATGAAAAATAACCTTTCCGCATTTAATAGTAACAAATGCGTTCATCTCTATTCAAAATACCACTTAGCTGCATCTCTAAGCCTTAATGCGATGCCTAGAAACTCCGGGGTCCATTCACCACCTTCATTTCTTGTAACTCGGATTACATGCTTAATGGAACTAAAAAAGCTAAAAAATAATTTAAGTATATTATTTTAAAACAACACCACATAGAACAGACATCCATGATCCAACAAAAATATTTAAAAAACGTGTGTAAACATTTGAATTAATATACGATAAACACTAGCGCCGCCACACCAACCTATCCCAACTTTCCGTCAAATCCATTCCTGAACCGGTTCGAAATCCTGAATGGATTCAGTATGGAATCTTGCTCAAAGAAAACAACCGATTCCGACTCTATCGGTTGATGCATTTGAGCTGGAATTCATGCTGGAAGTCCGAACCGGTTCCGGACTAGTTTGACTGGGTAGAGGAATAACCGTTGTCAATTCTGTCGAACTCAGCCACAGAAAACACATGACGACAGTCACGCACCTGGTTTGGATATCCTTACCGTTTATTTTACTTAATGTCTGTTGGTCGATTCTTTTGCTGTTAGATTTGAATATTTTTCAATTTACCAACGATGGAAGTCTATTGAACCGTTTAAAGAACGTCCTTCATTGCACGACCTTGAAACCAACCATTATTAGGGGGACATCACATGAAACATGTAATGGTTTGTGTTGCTTGTGCCACTGAAAGCTGAAAGCCATATTGCTTTTGTGCGTGCTGTCCGACTTCGCTGCTGCTCAGTCGGACTTAAACTAGGGATAGCCCCTATGTTCGAGCAAGCCGGGCAAACGAGTGGTTCAAAGGTTCGCTTGCTTCCGATGGCAGGCCGACCTGCCACCTCCCCCGGCGGATCCTCATCGGCTTTGTGCCGCTTCGGTTCCTAGGCCTCGGTTATGCAGCTAAACCACATCGTACTGGTACACCTTTAACAGAGGTTCCTGAAGGGTATCGGATGGTTATCGGAACCCAGTAAAGTTCAACCGGGAATGAGCCGGAATTCTTGCTGGTTCTAATTCTTACTCCATACGCAGCGACACAACCGATTCTAACTGGAATCGGTTGTGTCGCTTGTGCCGGAATACGAATTAGAACCATTCAACAATCCGGCTGAGCTTAATTAGCAAGTTTCATAAAAATTAATCTGGGGAAGAAAAAATTTCTGGCAACGCTCCAGCACCCCGTTGAACCCTAAAGATTTCGCCACCTGGACGCCAGTATGACGCTACGGAATAAACTTTGTTTACTTTCCATATCTTTTGATACGATCCAACAACATCCGGCCGTTTGGAAGGGTGGAATCCAGATTAGTAGGAAGTGGAGCCTCTACCCAGTGAGCAAATTTTCTGGCAGAGACCGCTCTGCTAGATTTCTGTAAGTCTTGGTTTGGCAGCCCTGTCAGATTTCTGCGCATATCCCCAGCTAAGCTCAGCCGGAAATTCGATTCTAACTAGAATCGGTTGTGTCACTGGAGCCGGAGCACGAACTGGAACCAGCCAGAATTCCAGTTCATTTCCGGCTGAACTTTACTGGGTCCTGTCGGGTTAGTTGAGCTAGGGCAAACTCGATTTCGCTCGCGTTTTCTGGCAAATTTTGACAGCAGCCGAGCAAAACCTTGGCATAACTCGGACATAAACTGTGCAAAGATCCTGGCAATTCCAACCTGGTAGAATTTTGCACGAATCGAGCAAAACATTTGACAAAGATGTGGTAGGAAGCGTGCAGAGATCTTAGCCGCACATTTCTGGTTCGATTGTGGATAAAAGTGAGTAGCATCGGTTGGTTTAACCGCTTCTGTCAGAAACGGTTGTTGCATTTGAGCGAATTCGTTGCCAGAATTCTCGCACAAACCGCGCAAAATGCTCGCAGAAACTCTGCCAGTATCAATTTCGCTTTGCTCAACTTTTGCTAACTTTCTGCTTGCCACGCTGGCCGGGTATTATTGGCTCGAATTGAAACGGGCCCATATTATTGACTCGAATCAAAACTCGTCGAAATGTCAATTGACGATAGGTTCATGCGGAGTGTTCATTTGTGTTTGCTAGCGTTGCCAATTTTATTTTGATTCCGGCACCCAATGTGGCTACGGCAATTCGCTTTCTACGCGTACTTTCCGACTTAAACTAGGGAACAGAGTAACAAATATTCAAATTCATTGAATAAAAATTGATCACATTCAGCCGTATTCATTTACAATATTCAGTGTCGCAGCTGAAAACGTCAAACGATCAAACCGCCCATTCATCCATGCAGGCATTTGAAAACATTTGCCTTAAAATCAGCGAAATGAATATTATTGTATGATCTTCAACTGAATGAATTTGGGTTTTTGAACGAACATTTTTTCTATTCACCACGAGTTGCATCAGGTTCATTTTCAGCCGTCAAAAAAGAGCTTCGATTATTTTCAACTCTGCTAGGGAAGCCCCTCTGTTTGAGTAAGGCGAGGAAACGAGTGGATCACGGGTTTCGACGGCGGGTTAACGATCTCTTCACCCGGCGGATGCTCAGCGGCTTTACGCTGCTTCCGTTTCTAGGCCTCGGTTATGCGGCCAAGCGGTATCGTACTGGTACACCTTAAACTGAGGTTCCTGAAGGGTATCAGATGGTTACCGGAATTTTCCAAAAATTTAATCTGGGAAATAAAACGTTTCTGGCAACGATCCAGCACCCATCTGAACTCGAACGATTTCGCCACCTGGGCGCCAGGTTGACGTCACAGACGAACTTTGTTTACAGTCGACTCTGAGTGCATATAAGGAGAGTGACGACACTGTCAAAATTGAAGTCATTCCAAGCGAGTCAAATCCATGTATTTTGAAAGGTCGTTTGTTCGTTTGGAATAATACTGACAGATTATCATGACAGTTGTCTTCACTCTCCTTACATACGCTCTGAACGACGCTAAATCCCTGTGCATAAAGACTCGACACGTCTATTGGCGATTCTACGTTAAAAACGTTCAGAGATAGCGCTAGAAGTAGTGTTGCTGATTTTATTTTGTTCTGTCATAGTGGATATATTTTTTGCTACTTCCGAGATGGGGACAATGCACCTTAATTATGCTGATGTTGAAGAACTGGCCCTTGATCCTCAACCTGCACATTCTGTCGCTGACCGGCCACCATCCGATCACATCTCCCCCACCACCATAAAAGCTGATCCCAGCTCGCCACAATGTCATTAAATTGACTTTACCCTTGTCCGGACATGCCGCAGACTCAGGTGATTCGCATTTAATGCCAAAAGATCCTGACTCCTGCGTTGCAGAAGACAAAGAGTTAAGTAGCCGGGAAACTCTAAGCTTGTTCATTGACCCTACTCCACGCTTTTCTAAACTTTCTTACTTAAAATCCTTGCTCTCCCTTGAGTACTATGGCTCTTAATATTTGAAAAATTATTCACCTTCCAGTCTTTTGCCAATTATATGTCGTTACAATATAAAAAAAATATTGTCTATTTGGTGTAAATATTAACCGGACTTGTAAACGTTTTGGTTATGGACCCATTTGAAATGTTCTCATAGCATTGTTCCGTTTTTGACAGTTGTCTTTACTCTCCTTACATACACTCTACTGTATAGCTGTTCAACACTCGTTAAAATTAGCAAATATCAAAAATATTTATGTGTCTAGGTCTGAGCTAAAATCAGGTAATCAGGACAAGCAAATAGGTTGAACACAAACTATTTATTAACATCGATCAGTTTGGCGATTAACATTTAGCGATTTTCAGTTTTCAGTCTGTTATTTTGTGATGCATCTTACTATATGAAAATTGATTTTCATATTTTACAATGTACACTATTGACAAATCTTTATTTCTCTCTTTCCAGGTCAGTGAAGACGTGAATGGAAATCTCTTCAAAATAACAATAATCGTTTGTAGCACAGGTAAATGATGATACGTCAATACTATCGCTGCTGTTGTCTTGTGTATCACGGTTGCGTGTTTTGTTATGCTTTTTCCTTCAAGTCGTCTGTATTCTGTTTAGCGATGGTGTATTTTGCTGCAGACCTACTGGATGCGATCGTTGTTGATTCAGTAATCGTTTGTGATTTAATCGTCGTTTCCTGGTTCGATAATTGCCCGTGTTTTACCTTTGGGGGTTGAGGTCTGAATGGTTTTGTTGGTTACAGTTAATGTTTTAGGGCTTTCCACGTTCGTTTTTCCCGAATGTGCAGTCTATTCACGGAACTGACACATGACAGTTTGTTGATCATATGTGCACAGTGCGGTCTGTGCTTTGGGGGTACCATGTACTAGGGTCACAAAGGAAGGCATAGGGCGTTGTACTGAACTTAATCGTGTTCAAAGTTGTATGCATTATTTTGCCGGACATAAATTGATCTAGTGAGATACGATAAAGTTATTTGAATTGCTTTGATTGCATTCGATTCGGGCTCACACACAGGTTTTTAAATGAATTTTGTTCTAGCCTAAATGTCTGTTATCATTGGTCGAAGATTGCTGTTAAAATTCCGTAAAAAGCAATAGTTTCATATAATCAATAAACATTTTCCACTTTTCTCATTGCCTCCAAGTAAAGCACCTGCATAATATCCTCACTGTCGTCCGAAAGCAGAAGTGCGATCAGTTAAGAGCACTCAATACACGTTTACAGATTTGGCTAATTCCAAGCACCCGACGACAGTCGTCGTTCTGATTTGCAGTCCACCCTGTTGGTTGTTATACGCTTCCCTGCTGCACTCCTATACAGCAGCCTCCCTCCTCGGACGACCTCCACAGCCGGCGAAGGGCAACGTCGCAAAATAAATCCAACAAGCGAAAGCAGCAAATTTGCCTTAGCTTCAGTCATTTGTCCGTCTTATGCAGTTTGCCGTCGTGTCCTGTTTCAATGCTCAAGTCTCCTGTTCTTACCGTTTGTGCCGCTCTTTTTTTTCGCATTCAATTTTAAGTTACGAATAAAAATTATAAATTTAAAATTTCTCAAGAGATTAAGCTCGTAAACTGCTTAATGAACCGCGCAAGAAAACCTGTTTTTGCTTGGGACCGGGCCGGGAAAGGTGGTCCAGCAGGATGCTTGCATTCCATCTCACGTCGTAGTTCGTGGTTCTTGTAGTTCTTTCCGAGCGTTGTTTGTATGGAAGAGTTCGTTTTTTCTCCTTTCTTAGTCCCAACAGACTCTTGTAGTTTGTTTTCTTCCTTTTCTGGCGAGAAATCGTGATGCTTGTTTGCGCAGTTTTGACGAGAGAAAAATGAACCAACTTCGAGACATTCGAGCGAGTTGAAGTGAATCTCGGGGGTTTGGGGCTGGAAAAGTCCGACAGCAACGGGCAAGCCACGATCTCAGCTTTGAACCGCTTGTGATACTAAATATTATTTAATGGTCAATGCGCGGGAAAGATAACCCTCGATGAGCAGTAGGAGAAGGAAAAAAATAAATGAAAATAGGATTACGGTGCAGGCTAACAGACGAGTTCCTTCGCCCCATCGCTAATGACCCAAGCATCGCAACGGGGCGAAGAAAGACATGCACTTGATTGAAAGCGAAAACTTTTCCATCCCCCAGATCGCGAGCTCGGTTCGGGGCTTGGTCGAGATGTGAGACAAGGTCTATTTATGTGTAAACGATTATAATTACTATACTGTTCGGGAAAGCGTGCAGACTCCATTGAATGTGGTTAGTTTGGCATGGCTTATACCTATACACATCTTGCAGCTGGCCACCACCGTAAATGACCTCTCGTAATGAGGCGAACCGGTGCGACGCGGCGGATGGACTGGATGAAGTTGGTGAAAATAGTCCAAGAGCATTCCCTGCATCGGGGGAGGCAACTGCACGATCTGAGGCTGTCAGCGCAACCGAAAGGTTGTTCATAACGTTTGAAAACATCTCATTATCGTTATCGTGATTTTAATTCACAAATGTTTGGATAGGGATAGCTGTGAAAGAAGTTGCAGAAAATAACCGCTGCGGAGGTATCGGCATGAATAGTTTTTTTTCTTCTGCACCATAGATGTTCTGCCATTTAATTCTGTATGTGTGACTATTTGTTCCTAACTGATTCTATGGGCTGTGTTATAGCCGAATTTGGTCAGTTTGCTACTGTATTCGACAACATAAATATAAAAGTTCTGCAACTAACCATGACGAATACATATCCATACATAACTTGTATCCCGTCTGGGTAACAATATGGCACTGGGTGGAAATATACCTATTTTTGGTAACTCTCTCCGTAGAGTGTATTTGTTTATGCAACATAATACTCATCAGCTGGATGTTGTTTACTCGAATCAAAACTTGTTAAAAGAAAACCAAGTTCATTCCATAGCGTCAAACTTGCTCCCAGGTGGTGAAATCGTTAGAGTTCAACGGGGTGCTGGAGCGCTGCCAGAAAATTTTTATTTCCAGGTTAAATTTTAGGAAACTTCCCAGTTAAGCTCAGCCTGAATGCTGGCTGGTAATTCGTATTTCGACTCATGTGACGAAACCGATTCTAGTTAAAATCGGTTATTTTACTGGAGCTGGAATACTAATTAGAACCAACCAAAATTCCGGCTCATTTCTGGTTGAACTTTACTGGATTCCGGTAACCATCCGATACCCTTCAGGAACCTCTGTTTAAAGGGTACCATTTCGATGCGGCTTAGTCGCATAACTGAGGTCCGCCGGGCGAGGTGACCGTCGACCCGTCGTCGGAAGCAAGCGAACCTGTGATTCAATCGTTTGCCCGGCTTACTCAAACATAGGGGCTATTCCTAGTTTAAGTTCGACTAAACGGTAGCGAAGTCGGACAGCATCCGCAAAAGCGATGTGGCGTAACTACATTGGGTGCTAGAAACAAAATAAAATTGGCAACGCTAGCAAAATGTAAACTGAAATGAACACTCCGGACGAACCTATCGTCAATTGACATTTCGACGAGTTTTGATTCAAGCCAATAATGTAGACCCACACTTTCATGTGCGTTCTCATGTTAAAATGTAAAAGAAATTATTTCCGTTTGAATTTCACATGGAAATCCATTATAAAGCATTTCATATAGTGTTTCAAATTAAATTCAAACAAATTCCACGTGAATATTTATCCATTCAATATTCATTGCCATGCTATTGAGTTGTAAAGTATAAACTTTCCACATGACTTTCGCATGAAAAACATGTACTGTCGTGATTCGCTGGTTGGGCCACAACCTCTGTCCAACTAAAGAATTTGATTCGCTAGTTGGACCGACTGACAAATGTTAAAAATTCTCCAAAGAAGACGTTAGTAGTGTAAAAGATTATTAGAAATATTGTCAAGGTAAATTTGACATGGGATTTTGGTGTTCAGATGCTTTTTAGTTGGACAATGGTCCAACTAGCGGAGGTCCAACTAAAAAGCGGTCCAGCTGAAGAGTGTCCAACCAGCGAATCACGACTGCAGTGCAGTTCTTCATGTAAAACAATTGAATTTACCGAATCTTCAATTTAACACTGGATGTAAATATACCCTTTTTTGTGTATACACTCCGCAGAGTGTATTGTTTACGTAACATAATGCTCACCATTGTTCCTAATGATCGTCCACTTTTTCCTGTAAATTTTGTTCATTTTCGCGTTTGTAAACGGTCTTGTGCGTGCAGATAGGGTGTAGAAAATTTTGTTGAACAACTGTGTATAAATAACACAGGGCTTAGGTAGGCCGCTGCTCTCCTCTTGCTGCAATAAGTGTGCTGACTATGTTGCGCGTCGGGATGACAGTTATAAGGCGAGGCGGTTAGACGATTTGTTGTGGTCGTGAGGAAGGCGGCCGTCGTATAAAAATTAGAAAATGAACCACGGTTGAGAACAGACGTCTGAAAAATAGTATTTTTTCGGGTGCGACGGTAAGCTTAAACCGTCAAAATTGCCGGCCCGTGGTTCGGGCACTAGTTAAGTCTACGGTGTCGGTTCGCTAATAGTGGTAAGCTAAGTGTATAGGAGGGCTTTCGCTTCCCCAGCTAAACAAGGAATAACGACATCGGCCGTTCTCGGATGAATCGAATGAGCCAAGCTTTCCTCTATAGCAAATTGACAAGGAGAACGAAGTAAGGCTGACAAAAGTTCTCCCTGGGAAGTGCACTGCGGTGACTTTCGGGATCGTTTACGGCGAGTAGACGATCCGGTGATTTATCACCACCGTCGCTAGGGAGGTTCTAACAAAGGAGTCAAGCTCAGCTCCCTAGCTAAAAGACAAGGACCGCTGCCGGAGCAGCCAACGGAACCCGGTCAATCACGCGGCCGTTGTTGTCCCGACCTGATTAAAGGAAACCGCCCGCTAGTCCTTCACCAGCAGCATTGGAATCCCGCATCAGCAACAGGGGAGAGTGGCAGTGAAAATACACGGTAAAATTTATTTGGTTGTATTCCATTTGTTGTGTTACGAAAATCTGAAATTCCAGTAGAAGAAGCTAGGCCGTCCTGACAAAAAGGGTCCACCGGGCAATCAGATCCCGAGTAGTGGGCAAGTCGCTACCTGCACACTTTGATGATGGCAGTAAACTGATTTCATTCGATGGCCAACCCATTTGGCTTCGAACATTCGTGTGTTACATTTCTACTGGCTACACCACACATACGCTTAGGTCTGAATCCCGCTCGTTTCGTGTCGGTCGAACCCACGGTCTGCTGAGAAAGGGTTACTACGCCGTAGCATACGTCTAGTATGCGGCCGTAATGGAATATCTAGCATGCAGTGCATTACAGAATCTACACTGAAGAATCACACGACGAACATCTACGGTCACTCCGCAGCCGTCGCTTATTGGAGAAGGCGTTTTGTTGAGCAGAAACAGAGCTGCGATTTGTCGGTCACGTCACAAAATTTTGACGAAAATCACAATGTCTTCGTATTCAGAAATCCATCCGGTAATAACAGAAGTCCAATGAGGGACTCACCAAACGACGGAGTATAAGCAAACACAAGTTACGACAACAGAGTTGTGGTTATTTGTCTCTATTCTCAAATCTGCTCGAGACGCTCAGAAGTATATGGAGACGGGACACTCAGAAGTGACATTAGATGGAAATATTCGACGGTAGGAAGGGCGAATACTTTGTTTTCTATATGAAGAGATGGCGTTTTGATTGCGGATGTCAAACAATATTTTTTTTAAATTGCATTTTGATTATAGAGGTGTTAACCTTAAAGCCATTCGCCTCTTTTTTCGGGTAAGGAAAATCCTTTAAAAAAAATTTCCAATACTAAGTACAGGTTGGGAATCGAACCCAGGTAAGCTACGCATAAGGCAATCGATTTACCAATCACGCTATGCCCGCCCTCAAAAAGCCGATTGTCACGTCTTGTTTCAGATATAAACGAACAACTGAGAACTGTTAAACAAAGTTCATTTAATTTATATAGCGATGTTTCATTAGGTTGACCTAAAACTTAGTGTACACTTGTTCGCCATTTTTACCATCAGTATGGTTATAGAACTCAGCACTGCTTATGGAGCTGTCTAATCTAATCTAACTTGTTGGATTTAGGAAGATTTCCATATGATCTGTAAGATGCAGCATGTGCATTATGCATTACCTTCAGGGGAAAACTCACTGGAATTTATTTTCCCCATAAATGCCATTCAGCTGCAAAGGCAACACGAATTCCCAATCAACACCCGCAGGAACTCGCATTAGAAGTGCATAACTCTTCAAACCAGTTGACACGCCAACATTAAATTCAATTAATATCTCCTCTTCACTTTGCAAGCTCAACTCGTACCATTGAATGTTGGGTGTTGATCCCAATCCGCCGCAGAGAATGTCTCAGCCCGACACACCAACGCTGGGCCACAGAAAGCCGACTGACTGGACTGCCGCACCAGTCGGTGCAGTCAGTGCTGAGAAGGCTAAAGACACGCCAAGGCACACCAAATTCGCTGGTAATCGCTGCCCTCTAGGGACAAACTGGTTCAAACCAACGCCTGCACCATCACCACCACCGCCCTCACCATCGTCAGCATCCGATTGGAGAAGGCTCTTCGGAGCAGTTTAAAATATGCTACGGGTTAACCCAACCGGCTGCTGCCAGCATTTCTTTCCGTCGCTGGTGATGCAACAATGTTTCAGTCGCCTTGCTCTTATCTCGGCAGCGGCATCACCATGGACCGCTCCATCGGTTGTTTCTTGATGCCTGACGTGCGACTTTTCTAGAATCTCGAACCGAGCAGAGAATAGCGAAACGATCCGCTACATAGTGTCTGCGAGGAAGCGTAAAGAGAACACTTAACCAACTGGTGCAACTTTTGCGTTCGATAGTTTTCTGCCTTGGGTTTTGGGAAAACCGACAATCCGACGATGGTTAGTCACAAAAATAAACCGCAATTAACGATGGGGGATTGGTGGGAAAAAGATGGGTTGATTCCCTTTTAGCCTAGCCGAACCATGGGTCTGAAGGGGAATGTTGGTTTTCACAATTTTCCCGGAATTCTATCCAGTTGTGATGCACGTTGTACGTTAGTTTTGATCTAGCTATCAATCCTAACCCAACGAATGCAAAACTTGCTCTCGATAGCAAAACAAACACCAATCAAAGGCACAAAGGTATAACGTAATTGCCATCCGATACCTCCTCCAGTCAGCGATGTGTATTTTATCCTGTTCCAAACATTAACAAATAATGTAACCCATTATCGATTAAGCCGGTGCAAAAGAGGAAAACAAAAATTGCAGCCCCAGTGAACATGCCACCCGACCTATCAATTTCCATTGAGCAATTGAGAGCCGCGCTGCTGAAAAATGCATGCCAATATCCATTCATCAAACTCGGATACCGTTTTGTGACGCATCCCGTCTGTCTGCCTGCAGCGCAACTAACTGCCAATCATCAATCATTGCGGGGTTTCACGGAACCGACGTATAGGTATATATGGATGGCAGGCAGCTAGGGGATCGAGTTAAAAAAAATTGATTGATTCCAGCCTGATGACAGGATGTGAACCTTTTTCGATGTGCACACAACGGTGTCTCTTCTCCCTGGTCGCGTCGTCATCATCGGGCTGTACCTGTACCTTCGTGAGCCAAACTTGCTACAAACAACCCGCAACAAACCGCAAATTACTTCACTTGTGTTGTGAACCGAATACCGGCAGATGAGATTATAGCATTTTGCAATCGAGTGACGGGTAGAGCTATGTGGATTATATAGCTGGTTCCCTGGAGCCTATGCTGCTGGTATACACGGCCAAGACGGCGAATGCATCCAGAAGACTACAACCATGGCCACGCGGTGGTAGTGATGCAATTTCTGATTAATTTTATATTATAGCAATTCGACTTGGCAGGATATTACCTGCTGTGCGCGTGTACCCAATGGAATTGCACTTACTTTGCGGTCACTGGGCGGTTTAATGGGGGGATAGGTTTATTTCTGGGGCATATTTCATCGTTCGGGTTGGAGCCAGAGATGCCAGGTACTTTTTTCAAAAGTCTGCAATAATTTTAAAAGTCTGGGAAGAACAAAAACCAAACTAAAAAATCTGCAAATATCTGCGTCATCGGAAAAATCTACAGCTTAAATTAAAAGTCTGCGAATTTGCAGACTTGTCTGCAAATCTGGCATCTCTGGTTGGAGCTTCGGGAAATTTTGTATCTTCTAGGGGCCCATATTAGTGGATCGAATCAAAACTCGTCGAAATGTCAATTGACGATAGGTTCATTCGGAGTGTTCATTTGTGTTTACATTTTGTTAGCGTTGCTAATTTAATTTTAATGCGACATTGCTTTTTACGTATGCTATCCGACTTTTTTACCGCTCAGTCGCAAGCAAAGGAAGCCCCTATGTTTGAGTAAGCCAGACAAATGAATAGGTCACAGGTTTTCCTGCTTCCAGCGTCGCTTCGGTTCCTAGGTACCGATTATGCGGCTAAGTTCCTGAAGGGTATCGAATGGTTGCCGAAAGTTTCATAAAACATAATCTGGGAAATAAAAACATTTTAGCAAGGCTCCTGGAGCTCCGTTGAACTCTAACGATTTCGCCACCTGGGCGCCAGTTTGACGCTACAGAATGAACTTTATTTACATTCGACGAGTTTTGATTCGAACCAAACAACATCCAGCCCTTCTAGTGACTTTATGTACACGGTAAAAAATTATTACGATAATGTGAAGTGATTTGCAGTTGAATTCACGCTACTTGCCAAACATTGTAAAGCGAAGTGCAAGTCTATTGAAAGAAACCAAATAAAAGCACTATTCAATCAACGAAAAATCACTTACGGCCCTATTCTGCGCGGCGTGTGACGTGAGATGATTAATCTCACCTCACTCTACGTTACTTTTCTCACCCGATTCTGAAGAGTCACTTCAGGTGACGTGAGACGCCCATTTAACCGCAATGGTGAATCTAACCTCACCCGAGTCGACTCTCAGAATCGGGTGAGAAAAGTCACATGAAGTGAGGTGAGTTTAGTCGTCTCACGTCACACGCCGCGCAGAATAAGGCAGTTAAATTACGATTGATTTGCTCATCACTACTAATCTGCAACGCATTGAAATCTGATTTGTTTCCATTCGCATATTAACGAATAATCACATGCAATTTAAATGAAACCCAAAGGAACCAACAGAAAACCACTTCAATTGCGATTGATTTGCACATCACTACTGATGTGCAGTGTATTGAATTCTGATTGATTTCATACGTATATTACCGAATTAAGATATTGAATTTAATCAATTTAGGTTGGGATTTGTTTGTTGCAGCATCATTCATGAAAGGGGCTATAACAACGTCGATTTATTTTTTTTTCTTTTACGTTTCTCGGCAACTAATGAGGACTGGGTTGCAAAACTTCAACTCGTTAGCAATATTCGTATCAATTTGATCGATATTTTCCTTCTTCTGGTTGTAGATAATAACAAGCTATTTCTCGGTCTACTACACGATCGCTAAGCCCAGTTGAATCAGCAAATTTATTGCCGCAGCTTTGTTCGCCCGGTTGATTTCGTGACCTGAAAAAAATAATGCTATTGAACATTCACAACAAAATCTTCATTATACTCACGGTCTATAACCCGAATAATATCGCATTGGAATACGTTACTCGCGGGATTACTGACGAGTGGAAATGTTAGGCTCTTGCTCTTTAAGGCATGATAGTTTTCAATCTTCGCGAGTATAATTGACATGGGTTTTTTGACGTTTGCAAACAAAGGTGAAACTCTTCTAATTCAATAGATGTGAACAGGGGGCCAATTCAACAGATTTATTTTCAAATTTGAAGGTGATTTCTATTGGATAGTTTTCAAAAACAGGTCATTTTAGTGCTTATTGTAAATCACTAGAAAATCTATACACAATCACTTCAATTGGAAGTGAAGCATGACAAACAGGCAAATGCAAAAGCACTTGAATTAGACGTAACAATTTTTTACCGTGTACATATATGTTCTCCAATTTGACTACCTACAGTCACTGGGATTAAAATCCCTGTTGTGAAATTGAACATGGTACATGCTTGAGTGTTAAAGAAAGTTAAAAAATAATCGTTTAAATTTGTGTGAAATACTTTGATTTTCGTTGAAAACTTTGTGGGTGCCAATTGTCAATCAGAATATCACTCAAATAAGTATGACTGGATGTTGTTGGCTTGAATCGAAACTTGCGAATGTACTTTTCCAAAGGAGACGTGATGATTATTTTTCGCCGCAGCAAAATTCGTAGCGCTATTCGGCGCACGATTCGTCGCAATCTAAGACAAGACGTGACAATCGGCGCTTCTTATTTTTCCTTCGACATTCTTCTTTTCGCACATTTTCACCCTGCCGAAATCTTCCGAACAGTGTTGCTATTTTTATTAATAAAAATGGAGTCTTGTTAATTTATTTTATGCCGGCAATATTTTGTATCCTTATTCCACTATACTGATGAAGGGCACCGTTTTTCCATGTCATGGGTGTTTAGTAAGGTTTGATGAAACAATTCTCTGAAAAATTTTAGATTATGATGTGGTTTCTGTCTTGTTAATCAACCACATATACGGTAAATGCATGATAAATACTTGTTTCACTTTGCCAAACAATCTCTGTTCAATTTAATCATTTTTACTTTTTAACAATAATAATTTTATTTGTCAAAAATAATGACAATCTTTTCCTATAAATATAGCAACACTGCCAACCATCACTTCACTATCCCTGCAGTAACATTGCGTACGGTGCGAAAAGTCAGAAACAACCAATCAGGAGCTGGACCATTCTGACGTAAAACAAACAAAAACGCCCCCCCCCTCCCTATTATCACGTCTTGCCATAGGTCTCAATGTATTTCTTATGGAATGAATGACACTTTTAAAAAAAAGTAGGGCAATTATGTGTAAAAACCTAAAATATACGAAAACCTGAAACACAGTTTTTAGTCAGTTTTATTGTCGAATTCTGTTAAAGTAAACAATTAGCACACTTTAAACAGGTGTAATCCATATTTTTTGCAGTTTGACTACATTTATTACCAAATGCGCCAATTCAATTCGTCGCCTCAAAATGATTGAAAGTGCGCGTTTCAAATGAAACGTACAATACACAGTTTATTCTGTATAGAGCACTCTAGTTAGAGTGTGGCCATGAGGAAGAAGAAGCCACATGACGTATCCAAACGAGCCTGAAATTTTACGTATTTCTATTGTGAATATATAAAATTTCATGCTCGTTCGGATACGTCATGTGTCTTCTTCTTCCTCATGGCCGCACTCTAACTAAAGTGCTCTAATTCTGTATGCCTCAAACTGGCGCCCAGGTGGCGAAATCGTTAGAGTTCAACAGGAAGCTGAAGTGTTGCCAAAAAATTATTTCCCAGATTATGTTTCAGGAACCGATAACCTTCAGGAACATCTGTTTAAGGTGTGCCAGTACGCTGCGACTTAGCCACACAACCGAGGCCTAGGAACCGAAGTGGCGCAAAGCCGCTGAGCACCAGTCGGGCAAGGTGACCGTGGACCCGCCGTCGGAAGTAAGTAAACCTGTGATCCACTCAATCGCTTGGCTAAATCAAACAAAGGGGCCATCCTAGAGGCAGATCACTTGTGATGCATTTTTAAAAATCAGCTAAATTAAATGCATTTCTTTCCATCAAAATAGAAATTCATAATGTATTTTGCGTTGCGTGTAAGACGTCAAAACCCTACAAAAAATTAGCCCTACATTCAACAAAACGTCGATCAAAGTGAATCAGCATAGCACGTTTGTTAACCCATTATGTCCTAGCGTATGAAATTTCATACGCAAAAACAACACATTTCTGAACCATTCTTGTTATACAATAAACGCGTCTTCAAACTTCTAGTCTTCGTTGAACGTTAATTAATACCCAATAATTTATAATGTGTATGCTAAATCATCTATTTTTATAAAATTTAATTGTGTTTTTGAATATCAAAGTTGGACAAAATGCGAACCTAAATATGAACAATACATATTATTAAATTTCTCTTATATATCACCAACTCTTGTTTCTGATTGAGAACAAATGGCCACGAGAAGTGTAAAAGATGTGACTCAGTGCGAAAAAATGGAAGCAATTGGCGAAACAATTGCGAAAATTCTGCTGGTAGTTCAAGGTATGAAATTTCATACGCTGGGCTGAACCGATATCTTTTTTTCTAAGGCGAAATTATTTCCTCTTTAGGACCCGGAGGGAATTTACAACATTCTCGCCGATTTTAACGTTGAATCTGTGCATTCAAAGGTATCAAATTCTTAATACGTTGCAAATTATGCTTGCTTCTAACCAGAATATGTGTTTATGTAAATTCTCGTAAGTAAATGTGCTTTGTCTAAAAATAATCACAAAGTTTAAGGGAAAGATGGTTTGATCCAACGAACCTATCATGAGATGAAACGGTACGAGAGAGGGGGGAAGTGTTAAAATCATTCAAAAAAGCTGATAAATGAATGATCTCGCAAGGTTAAAAATATTATTCGATTTCCTGCTAAATAGAAGAATATTACACGAATTTTCTCTGTAATGATTTTTTGATACCCTATCAGCCCAGCGTATGAAATTTCATACGTTGGTTTTTTCCGCAACAAAACGTTCCGAAGTGATTATTTTATTTTTCCCATACTTATTTGGGCATAATATGACGCTTCACGAAATATTGTATAAATAACCAAAAGTTTTAACATAGCTGGGTTATAATGGGTTAAACAAAGTTTTCTGCGAGGGAGTGCAAAGTTGATGCAAAAATTGAAATTAAATGCATTTTTTTTAATTTGATGAAAATTTGTTATACATTTCTAGAGTGATCTGCCCCTAGGGGCAATCCCTAGTTTAAATTCGACTGAGCGATAGCTACCACAATGTTAACACATATGAACACACTATTGTCAATTAACATTTCGACCAGTCTAGATTCGAGCCAGTAACAACCCCCCTCCACCAAATATTTTGAAGAAATTTGAAAAAAAAATAATATGTTCAACAAAAATATACCTAATATTTTAAATGGAACTGTCAAAGTTTCATTTGCAAAAGTTATCTTGTGAAAATATTGAATACTTTTCGCTGACGTCACAAATGAACTGAGTGTTTATTTTTGACAGTTCGCTTGTACTGTTTACATGGACTTAGAAAAATTCTTTACTATTTTTTTTGAGCGAATCTAGTCGTCCACAAATTTTTCTAAGTCCATGTAAACAGTACAAGCGAACTGTCAAGAAAAGTAAGGTCAACTTTGCCAGTAAAAAACCTAATTCCCTTGCCTTGTAGTGAAAATTGGCGACGACAGACCTCGACACCTACCGGTCGACTCGTTGTGGAGGCTAGATCTACCGCCGAGTCACTGCAACGAGTAGATGACGGCGAAGCGGGGCTAAATGGCTCCTGGTATGGTGACAAAACTAAGAGCTTATTGGTTTACGGAAATGACTTCAGCACCTAGAGAAATTCCGCTACATTCAGTAGCCCTTGAATGACGGCGAACGTGGAATGAAGAGTGTGCGAGAAGTATCCCCACATTCATCACCAGGCAATTCGCTACCGCATTGGCCAATGGAATCCTGCTGCAGCACAGAGAAGGACGACCGGCAAGCTAGAGTGGAATACGAAAGTCTTTGTTGAGTCACTTCAGCGAACAACGGAATCAAGTACGTTGATGCGGCTGATCTAACAAGGATTGTGACGGCTTTTGTCATTACAACGCCACGAAAACTGGAGTCATGCAGTAGACGGCGTGCAGCTTACTGGTTAAATGAGTAGCTCAATACGCTACACGTCGCTTGTCTTAAAGCCAGAAGGCGGGCTCAGAGAGCAAGATCGGAGAGTGAGAGAGGATCGCAAGCGACGTTTGGAGAAACTTGGGACTCTTTAAAAGTGGAGACCAAGCTTAGCACGCCAGTATGCCATAAGTAACTGTACTGAGAAGTAGACGCCAATCCTTGGGGGATGCGTTCTGAGTCGTCATGACGAAGATGAGGGCTCGTCGACACCAGTTGAAATATGCCCGCATAAGCTAAAGACAATCTTTTCCCGAAGCACGTTCCAACTACCTGGTCACCGACACCGTACGGCGAAGAAAAAGGAGCAAACACAGCCGAGTGGCAAACGACTAACTATGAGCTCAAAGAAGCGTCGATGCGATTAAAATCAAAAAAAGCCCCCGGTCCGGATGGAATACCAAACGTTGCGCTGAAAGTTGCGATCCTGGCATATCCGGACATATTCAGCATACTAATGCAGATGTGTTTAAATGATGGCAATTTCCCCGAAATGTGGAAGGTACATAAGCTGGTGTTTCTGCCAAAGTCAGGGAAGTCACCGAGCCGTTCAGCCTCGTAAAGGTCAATGCCGCAGCGTTGCTCAGAAGAATTAGCCAGATCCTAAAGAGCTACTTCCAGAGTAGAATACTGCTGTACGAGTACGAATGAAGGGCAGAAAGCAATGTGAGTCGCAACGGGCGGTCCTCGAGGCTCCATTCTCTGTCCAACTCTTTGGAACGGGATGTACGATGCGGTCTTAACAGTGCAGCTGCCCGCGAAAATGAAAATCTTGAGTTTCGCGGACGACGTGTCACTAACGGTGATGAGCGAGACACTTGGAGAAGTGGAGGTGTCGGTGACGGAGAGAATAGATGCGATCGAGAGCTGGATGAACGGGGTCAAGCTGCAAACAGCTCATCACAAGACGGATGTGTTGTTAGTCAGCAACTGCAAACCGATTCAGTGAATACAAATCACCATCGAAGGGGCACGTGATTGTATCGAAGCGTGCACTGCAGCATTCGAGAGTGATAATCGACGACCGGTTGAGCTTTAACAACCACGTTGATTACACCTGCGAAAAGTCGGTCTGTTATCTAGTGTTTCGATGCTTCGATATGGGGTTCCTGCCTGGGGTGCGGCGCTGAATACCATGGGAAACCGCGAAAAACTGAACAGGACGTTCCGGCTGGTGGTCGTACGATTGCGTACAGAATATCTTCGGAAGAATGTATGCGATATCGCCAAGATGATCCCCATCTGCATCACCCTGGCGGATGATATGAAGTACTAAAATCAATGACACGCCAAAAACGTGAGGAAGATTATGAGAATCGATCCGATTGTGACGTGGTAGCTCGAACGGGACAATACGGAGAAAGGAAAGTGGACCTACCGGCTCATTCCAAACCTGTCGACGTGGGTCAAAAGAAAGCACGGAGAGATGACCGGTGACCTTCCAATTGAAACAGCTCCTGTCGGGCCGCGACTGGTTCAGGAAGTACCTTCATCGGTTCGGGTACGCAACGTCACCATTGTGACCGAAGTGTGAGAAGATGTGGAGTCAATTGAGCTATGATGTACATCAAGACCGTCATACAGCGGAAACGGCGTAATGGACATCGAGCAACGGTTTCGGGAGAGCAATCGCCGCCAGGGTATAAGCTAAATCCACCGCCGAGGACTAGTCGAGAAGACTACAACAGAGCACCGAGTATGGGTCGTCGAAACGCCAGCGAGCCGGACGCCACGCTCCATCCGGAATCGCAAGACCGACCACGGCACCCCACCGGTTCTTCCGATAGAAATATATCGTAAATCAAAGAAGTATCGGTATTGGGAGAACTTCTTACGCCGGGGAACTTTCCGTCAGCGTAAGCTAGATTCACAGCTTGGGACTAGACTGAGTAGACCGCGGCGAGACACCACCAGTCACGAGGCACCAGTGAACCGAACGCCCTACTTCACCGGAATCGCCGTACTGACCTCGGCACCTATGTGATTGGCTCGGTTTCGGTAGAACTTCTCTCGCCGGGTAACGTCAGAATAGGTCAGGTCTATCTTCGGAGACTAGACCGAGTAGTTCGTGAAAAAGTTGGGGAGCTGAATGGCTTATCAAGGAAGTAGTGCTAAATGGCACAAGAAGGGAAATAAAGGGCTTGAAGGAAGTGCTAAATGGCACCGGACACGGAGCTAAAGGGCTCAAGAAGTAGTGGTACCGAAACCAAAGAAGAATCGGTATCGGGGAACTAGACTGAGTAGACCGCGACGAGATACCACCAGTCGCGCCATGGCTCCAGCAAACCGGACGCCCTACTCCACCGGAATCGTTGAACTGACCTCGGCACCTGGCTGGTTGGCTCGCTTTCGAACTTCTCTCGCTGGGGAACTCTTCGTTGGAGTAGACTAGATCCATCGTCGAGGACTAGAGCGAGTAGTTCGCGAACAAATCGGAAGCTTACCGAGGAAATAGTACTAAATGGTACAAGGGAAACGAAGGGCTCAGTAAATTAGACAGTCTAAAGTTTGCCGCTCAGATTGTCCTCGTAGGAGTAGAGCACTAATTCTTGATCCGCAGCTAGATTTCCTACTACCATACAGAAATCGCCACCTTGTGTGGATGGTCGAAAACTGGTAATGTGACGAGGATGGGGCTGTAACCCTACTGAAAGTACTAACTACTTAGTAGTTGGATAGGAGCGTGTGCTGTGCACATAAAAAAAACCTCTTCCCGAAGAAATGCCGTAAGGTAATGCTGGGGAGGAATCAGGTTCCGTGCATGAGTAGTTGTATTAGCGGGTCGGGTGGCTACCCAAACCCGTTCCCTGAGTTGTTGGTTTTTGTACATTTTTTGCCTGCTAAGGTTGTTTTTGAACATTTTTTCTGCTCTCTAAAAACATATATACATACATATATTTCATATGTTTCGCACTTCCCACCACCCTGGACGTGGGCTTGAGTTATGAAACTGCTACTGAAAACTGCGAGCTGTCAAAGCACATGGATTTCGAGTGATAGAGATGGTACTTTTATAGACAGACCAGTCAAACTAACCAGTCTATGAGAAGAACTTAATAGAAGAATGAATCATATCCTCCTCCCCCCCCCCCCAACCCGAAAAATTTTCTTACTACGCCACTGAGGTAAATAAATTTGTCAGTTAAGATGCCATGTGGTATCGGTTGGCTGGAACCAGAAATTGATCCACTGGGATCCTGCTTCCGTGCCATTGGAGGTACAATTTTATTGCAATTTTCAATAAATTCACAGATTACTTTAATTGAGTTCTACAAGATGACGACACCAATGAACTCATAATGAATAAAATTCATGATTGACAATTCTCGGTGGTTTGTTTACTTTGTCAGTTGCGTGAGTGCGAGTGGAACGGGTGCTCATCTGTTATATTCTAACTCACGTAACTTCCATGTAAACAAACCACCGAGTATTGTCAAAATAAGTTCATCCGGCTCATTTTGTGGGGTTATGTCGGTTCGTGTAAAACCTAATTCGATATTGTATGCCATTTTCATTCAACAATTGCGTTTGACATTTTCATCAACGTCACCTAATATCGAAGCATACGGGCAATCAAATTCGAAGAATTTTCATTCAATGACTATGCCTTTTTCAACACTGGATTCGATACGCGCCCTTAAAAAACTCTTTCCTGAAATCCTCCTCCCCCCCCTGCGTTGAGTAATGAATAAGACGAAAGCGAAATAACTTTTAAATTATGTATGTAAATTTCACCGATGCTAATACGAACCTACGGCAGCGCTCTCGCGCTGGGGTCGGCTGCCGTTTTCCGCCGTTTGCTCGCTTCGCACTCGTAGCAACGCCGTCAGATGCATGAAACTCAGTCAAACCGATCCACCAACCAACACAGCCACACTATCGCATTTCTCCGGGCTTTTCCCTGTCTTGAATCCATTAACCACATTGCCGCTGTTGGCGTCCTCGTCGTCGACGTCGACGTCGTCCTCGCAATCAGCCATCAGCCGCGTCTATGGTGGGGTGGGCTGGGAAACTGACTGCGCTGGGGACCATGGGCGTGTGGGCTTTTTGCCACCGACTGACTCTATAGTACCTACGGATCCGACCTACTCGGTTCCTAGGAAGCGAATGCAATTCCACAAGTGTGTTCGCTAGTAGTTCGTTCAGCAAGACGAGGGCAGAATGTTGAATAAGAATTGCACCACATGCAATGCAAGGTATACGATCCCTTACTGAGCTCCACCACCGCGCTACGATTGGATGGATTCTGCTGCTATTCTTGAGTTCTCGCTTGGTCGACCCATGGTTGGGTTTATGATATTCTATATCTACATAGACGACGTGCATCTTGTTGGGGATTCAATGAATGGGAAGCGGAACCATCGTTCCTCCTAGCAATCGTGGAGCCGCGGATGGAGATTGTTCCTTTGTTTGAAATGTTCCGTGAATTAGGAGACGTGGAAGTGTTGACATTTAAAATTGTTTTAGAGTGCGCAATATCGGTGGATAAATGTAGGTTTCGGCACTTTTCATCACCACATTTAACCCAATTAACTATGTTTTAATAGTTTTAAAGTAGCAGTATCAGCAGAATCTTCTATCGCATTGTTTTCACCTGTAACGTTTGAACAATAAAAAGCGAAGGGTAAATATTGGTTAAGTGGTCAAGCTTCAAACTGAGTTCCGGCGAGTTAAACGTTCTTCTACTACTAGTAAGACCGCTAGATTATTTTAATTTTTAAACCAATTACGCTTCAACCGGTAGCACTAAAAATTTACTCGACTTGGCGCTTGAGGATTCCCTCACCGACCGCTTTCGTCCTTCAACACCGAAATTGCACGCGGTCAGATGACTTGAAAATCCTTCTAGCGCTGAGTGATATAGAAGACTTGCTGCGAACGGGAGAGTGCTAGCATTTCCACGGCATCAGGTAAGACCGGCAGCCGGACCTATGGAGAAGCATCCATCCAACGTGGTTTGGGGTTGGAGTAGAAGTCGGTGCTGGCTGTTATTCTAGTAGTGAGCAGTATTTTTCTTCCTCGGAGAATAAAGCAAACAATGGCGAAATGCTGAGAGGTAGGATAAATAGAGCCAATTGTCAGTGCAGCAGAAGATAGCCAAACCGTGTAACCATCAACGACGAAAAAGCTACCTAGTAATTCTAGCGAGGAATAAATCAAGGCCCGCATTAGCTGATGATTTCAATGGCACCCTTCTCAAATTACCTTTAAATTTTCCGTACTTCTCCCTGATCCGTTTATCTTACTTATTCACCGATGAAAGCATACTTTCTCCTCAGCAATATGTTTATAAGTGAGATGGAATCAGTTACTATTCATGAAATGAAAGCCCTGAAATAGCTGTTGCCTGGTAGCACCAACCATTGAAATTAATTTTACCGAATAGTGCCAACTTCAAACAGTTTTCACCAAATCACGCCAAATTTAAGATCGTCATATTGAATCTTTCGGAATGGCACTCTGTTAAATTGTTGGACACATCCGGAACATTTCTTCGACATACATACTAGCCCCCCTTCCCCCTTTCGGCCGCAGCTTAACTTATCCGCTTTTTCGCATTTCCCTATTAATAATGCTGGAACCGGCTGGGCATCGTCACAAGATAGCAACTGATGCTGTGCAGAGCCCCAAAGCAGAGGAGCCCAATGGCAACGAAAGAATAGAAACTACATATACCTATAGTTGTGGGTTAGATATAGCTTGTGCTCGAAACGTGATTGCACTTTCAATTCCCAATCTCCCCAAACTGCAGTAGATACCGGGTCAGTAGAGTAGATGCACACTCCGGCACGGCGGACGTAACCGATGAAAGATGACAGAGTCGTGTCGTGGCGTGTTTATGAAGTATGTGGTACGTTTGAAAATTGAATGCTTCGTGTACGTGTTTCGACAAGTTATGAAAATCTGAAATGCCGAACTTTGCTTGTTGTTTAATGCTTTATAATCACCTTCCAATTTTAATAAATCTTTTTTTTTAACTGAAATCGATCCCCTAATCACTAACGCGTTAGCATCGGTCAGTGGCAGCCCGGGCACGTTTTTGTCAATTTTCGGCAGTTTTCACACAAATCATCCACTAACGAGCTGGTGGAGCTCTAATCTGATCGACTTTACCACACATGCCTGGGCAGCGAGCCCGATAGCGAGCCCAAATTTGCATATCTGAACAGCGAAGAGGTGGATCGATTTTCGGTGGGCGACGACCACGACGGTGACTTTTGCGGTCAGCTAAGCAATTAGCAGCACACTGTGAATCTTCCTACCTTGGCTACTTCCGAGCAACGTGTCTACACGGAGTCCGACTTCCCACGGGCGCAGGATCCCAGTCGCGCTCTGGTTGGGGCTATAAGTGGAATCAATTTAGCATTTAAATAATGCTCTGGATGGCTTCGTTGTTTCTTCGATAAATTCCAAAAGTCTTCTGAGTAAAGCTGGGTCTTTACCTCGATGGAGGCATCGTGGGGCGCCCCCCGGCGAAGAAAGGTGAGTCGAGCCAAAAAAAACTTGACAGCTTATATTTTGAAAATAATATAGGTTTCCGGATCAACCAGGCCCCTGCTGGCGACACCATTGATTCACTTGGTGTAGTATAACAAATCTTTTCTGCCGACAGCTCGACAGCATGCACAACATAGATTTGCCGGCCATAATAAGCCGCTTCTGCCAAAACACAGAGCAACAACGGCCCCGTTTCCTGCAGCTAGCAGTCAACGACCAAACTCGGATTAATTCCAAATTCGATAGACTAAATCGTTCATCATTTGCCGCCGTCGCCGCTGCTGCTGCTGATCCAGCGAGACGTGTGCGAGACAGGCCGAACAGCGGTTGCGGTGAGGAATGGTTGAGGGAACAAGTGACGGCCAACCAAGATACTCGTTTAGTGTCAGTTCCGCTGGGGAGCCGTCGTAAATTTCACTGTTTATCGCTTTTAATTGGTGAGAACATTCGGCGGCACGGTGACGGGAAAAATGTGTGTTGTTTTTAATGAATTGATGCTTAAAGTGGTGTGATTTCGGTTCAGATTACTCCGTGCGTCAGCCGGATGGGGGGGATTGTTCGTGGGTGGCTTACCGGTACGGTCGTTTTGGACGTTTTGTTTTCTAATAAGAGCATGGCTTATCGGAGGAATTGGTTTTACCCATAACAATTGAGATAGGGAGATTTTAACTCATGGTGGCTTTGGTCACGAATGGTTCACTACGTTTGTCACAAGTGCGTATGGCTTGCCAAATCAGGTACTGCGAAGAGAATTTCGACAGCTTCTTCCGTTTTAATTGGTGAACCACATTAAACCTGTCCTTACCCGTGAAATATTCCTCTCCCGGTTACTGCTTGAAATTCAACAATCTGCAAATATCTGCGTCATCGAAAAATCTGCAGCTAAAATTAAAAGTCTGTGAATTTGCAGACATGCCTGCAAATCTGCACCAAACCGATACTTCTGCGTTGGTGTGTTTGAGTTCCGCTTGAAAGGAGCCAACAGTGCTCGACTGGATGTTGTTAGCTCGAATCAAAACTCGTCGAAAGTAGAAAGCGTTACCAGAAAAAATCGTTTCCCGGATTAAATTTTAGGAAACGTATGGGAACCCTTCAGGAAACTTTGTTTAAGGAGTTCCAGTACGATGCGGCTTAGTCGCATAACCGAAGCGGCACAAGACCACCGAGGATCTTTAACTAAAAAGTAAACATGGAATGTTAGCATGAAACGCAAACTTAAAACGCACGCTAGCAATGCAAAGAAGATACGCATCCAAATTAATAAAAAGAATTACGTACAAAATTGCGCTCAATATTACATACAAGTTCATGTAAAAATTGACGTTCAAGTCACAGTTCAACTGTGCTGACAAATTTGCATATACGCGAGGGAAAACCGAAAACGGCAACAATAACGATAATGAAAACAAGACACTAAAAAACAAGGAAACCAGAAATAAGAAAACAACAAAGCAAGGAAATAAGAAATCAAGAAAATTAGAAAACAAGAATATAAAAACATAAGAAAACGAAAATACAAGAATACAAGAAAGCAAGAAAACGAAATAGCTAGCTAACAAGAATACAAGGAAAGAATTAAAAAAAGCACTAGAAAACAAAAATGCAAGAAAACAAAAATACAAGAAAACAAGAAAGCACGAAAATTAGAAAACAAGAACATTTCTTTATTAGAAAATCAGAAAACAAAAATACAAGAAAACAAGAAAGCAAAAAAAATACTAAAACACAAGAAAAAAAAGAAAACAAGAGAACAAAAAAGCAAGAAAACAAACAAGCAACACAATAAAAATACAAGAAAAGAAGAAATCGAGATAACAAGAAAACCAAAAAACAAAAATACCAGGAAAAAGGAAGACAACAAAATTAGAAATTAAGAGCACAGCAGAAAAGAAGACAAGAAAAATATATAAATATATATAAAAATAGAAAACTGAAGAACAAGAAAGCAAAATAACAAGAAAACAAAACAGGAAAGCTTAAAAAAGAGGAAACAATATAACAAGAAAATAAGAAAACAATAAAACAAGAAAGCAAGAAAACCAGAAAATAAAAAATGCAATAAGGTAAAAAACGAGATAACAAGAAAATAATAAAACCAGCAAACAAGAAAATAAGAATAGAGGGAAATAAGAAAACAAGAAAATTAGAAAATAAGAGTGCAAGAAAACAAGGCAACAAAACATCAATAAACAAGAAAACAAGAATACAAGAAAACAACAAAACACGACAACAACAAAACAAGAAAACTAGAAAACAAGAAAACAAGCAAGAATACAAAAAAACGAAAACAAGAATGCGAGAAAACAAGAGAAGAAAAAAACAAGAGAGCAACAAAACAAGAAACCAAAATTACAAAAAAGCAACAAAACAAGAAAACAAAAGTACAAGGAAACAAGAAATCGAGATAACAAGAAAACTAAAAAACAAGAACACCAGGAAAAAGGAAGACAAGAAAACTAGAAAACAAGAAATTAAGAGCACAGCAGAAAAAAAGACAAGAAAATATAAAACAAGAGAACAAGAAAGCACAATAACAAAAAATAACAAGAAAACAAAATAGTAAAACAAAAAACAAGAAAGAAAACAATATAACAAGAAAATAAGAAAACAAGGAAACAACAAAAGAAGAAAACCAGAAAACAAAAATGCAATATAGTAAAAACGAGATAACAAGAAAATAATAAATCCAGCAAACAAGAAAATAAGAATACAGGGAAATAAGAAAAGAAAATTAGAAAACAAGAGTGCAAGAAAACAAGACAACAAAACATCAATAAACAAGAAAATAAGAAAACAACAAAATAAGAAAATAAGAAAACTAAAAAACTAGAAAACAAGATAGCAAGAAAACAAAAAACAAGCATGAAAACAAAAAAAAACAAAAAACGAGAAAACAAGAGAACAAAAAAAACAAGAGGACAACAAAACATCAATAAACAAGAAAACAAGAATACAAAAAAGCGACAAAACAAGAAAACAAAAATATTAGAAAACAAGAAATCTAGATAACAAGAAAACCAAAAAAAAACAAGAATACCAGGAAAAAGGAAGAGAAGAAAATTTAAAAATAAGAAATTAAGAGCACAGCGGAAAAGACAAGAAAATACAAAAAAATAGAAAGGAGAAGAACAAGAAAGCGAAATAACAATAAAACAAAAAATAACAAGAAAACAAGAAAACTTGAAAACAAGATAACACGAAAGAAACAAGCAAGAAAACAAAAAAAAACCAAGAAAACGAGAATGCGAGAAAAAAAGAGAACAAAAAAAACAAGAGAATTAAAAAACAAGAGAACAACAAAACAAGAAAACAAAAATACAACACAACAAGAAATCGAGATAATAAGAAAACCAAAAAACAAGAATACCGAGAAAAAAGAAGACAAGAAAATTAGAAAACAAGAAATTAAGAGCACAGCAGAAAGGAAGACAAAAAAAATCTGAAAGTAGAAAACAGGAGAACAAGAAAGCAAAATTACAAGAAAACAAAAAATAACAAGAAAACAAAACAGGAAAACATAAAAAACAAGAAAAATAAGAAAGAAAACAATATAACAAGAAAATAAGAAAACAAGGAAAAGACAAAACAAGAAAACAAGAAAACCAGAAAACAAAAATGCAATATGGAAAAAACGAGACAACAATAAAATAATAAAATCAGCAAATTATGTAAATAAGAACATAAGAATACAGGGAAATAAGAAAACAAGAGCACAAGAAAACAAGACAACGAAACATCAATAAACAAGAAAACAACAAAACCGGAGCACAAGAGCACATGTAGACAGGAAATCAGAAGACAAGAAAACGAGGAAAGAAGAAAATTAAAAAGCAAGAAAACAAGGAAACGAGTAAATTAAAAAAACAAGAAAAGAAGAAAACTAGGACAAGGACGGAAATAGGAAAACAAGAACACAAAAAAAAAACAAAAAAATATGATTACAAGAAAACAAGACAACAGAAAAACAAGAAAAACTAAAAAATCAAAGATCAAGAAAACGAGAAAACAAGAAAGCAAAAAAATGAGAGAATTAGAAACAAGCAAGAGAACGAACTAACAAGAAAAACAGAAAACAAGAATACAAGGAAAAAAGCAAATTAGAAAACAAGAGCGCAGAAGAAAAAAAGGCAAGAAAACTTAAAACAAGAAAACAAAAGAATAAAATAAGAAAGGAAGGAAAAAAAGAAAACAAAATAAGAAAACAACTAAACACGAAAACAAGAAATACAGAAACCGAGATAAAAAAGGAAAACGAGAAAACAAGAAAAAAAAAAGAATACAAGAAACAAGAAAAAAAGAAAAGAAAACAAAAACAAAACAAAATAACAAGAAAACAAAAAAAATAACAAAGCAAGAAAACAAGAACACAAAAAATGCAAGTAAACAATAACATAAGAAAACCAAAATGAAAGAAAACGAGAGAACCAGAAAATAAAAAATACAAGAAAACAATATTTATCGCCTCCGAACCCTCCACGAGTAATATTTAATTACTTTGCTCGATTGGTCTGCTGAATAAAATATTTTTAGCTTCACACCATTCGTCTCTCTCGTTATTCTCTCTGGCACTTACCATTCTCCTTTTGAATTCTTCCCATCGACTTGTTAATTCGACTGGTCTGTCTATCAAAGTACCATCTCTATCACTTGAAATACATGTGTTTTGACCATCCTTCTGGCAACCCTATCCAGCTTTTTACGTGCCATAATGGCGATCTAAATTGTTCAGTTCGAAATACGTTTTTTGATCTTTTTTGACAATAATCGTTTACGTCAACCAGAGATGCCAGGTACTTTTTTCAAATGTCTGCAATAATAATTTTAAAAGTCTGGGAAGACCAAAAAATGTCAGGAAAGCTAGTGTAACCAAAAGCCTCTATATTCAAAAATCTGTAAATATCTGCAACCAAACTAAAAAATCTGCAAATATCTGCAACCAAACTAAAAAATCTGCAAATATCTGCGTCATCGAAAAAATCTGCAGCTTAAATTTACAGTCTGCAAATTTGCAGACTTATCTGCAAATCTGGCATCTCTGACGTCAACCGCCCAGTGAGATTATGTCATCCTACGTTAGTCCAATGGGCTGGATGTTGTTGGCTCGAACGAGGGTCTGCCCCAAAGAGAAGAAGAGCGTGTCCGGATAAGAATAAGAAGAGTGGCAGATTTGACAAGCGCAAAACAGATTCAAGATAATGTGCATAAGGTACATGCAAGTGTGTACAATAATATTATTGGTGGCAAACGCCTTGAGAACCTCAAAAAGCCTGAAGCACTAGTTTCTGTATTCAAAACATTGTTTTAATTAATTTCGATTTTAACAACTTTTTTCTGGAGGTAAAGCAGTATTTACGCAATATAGATGTTGCCGATTGTAAAACCAAAACTCTCGCTTTACGTATGCCTATACCTTATCTGATATCATCTTGGGTTTTCACGTCATTTGCAGTTTGACAAGACCAAAATTTGACAAGACCATAATTTGATGTTGGAACGGTCTATCCCTGAGAATCATCATAGGAAGGGCAATCCCTCGGGCTCGAATCAAAACTTGTCGAAAGTAAACAAAGTTCATTTCCAGAGATGCCAGGTACTTTTTTCAAATGTCTGCAATAATAATTTTAAAAGTCTGGAAAGAACAAAAAATGTCAGGAAAGCTAGTGTAACCAAAAGCCTTTATATTCAAAAATCTGCAAATATCTGCAACAAAACTAAAAAATCTGCAAATATCTGCAACCAAACTAGAAAATCTGCAAATATCTGCGTCATCGAAAAAATCTGCAGCTTAAATTAAAAGTCTGCGAATTTGCAGACTTGTCTGCAAATCTGGCATCTCTGTTCATTTCATAGCGTCAACCTGGTACCCAGGTGGTGAAATTGTTCGGGGTGCTGGAGCGTTGCCAGAAAATTTTAATTTCCAGATTAAATTTTACTAAACTTCCCAGTTAAGCTCAGCCGGAATGCTGGCTGTTTCTAATTCGTATTCCGGCTCCGGTGACACATTCGATTCTAGTTAGAATGTTTAAGGGGTACCATTTCGATGCGGCTTAGCCGCATAACCGAGGCCTAGGAGCCGAAGCGGCACAAAGCCGCTGAGGATCCGCCGGCGAGGTGGCCACAGACCCGCCGTAGGAAGCAAGCGAACCTGGGATCCACTCGTTTGTCCAGCTTACTCAAACATAGGGGCTAGCAAAATGTAAACACAAATGAACACTCCAGATGAACCTATCGTCAATTGACATTTCGACGAGTTTTGATTCAAGCCAATAATATTCGAGCCAATAACATCCAGCCAGAATGAACACACCAAATGAATTTTTTGTCAACTGTCATTTCGACCAAAGATGATACTTTAAATGTAAAGACGCGGTGAAAAAACAGTAAATTTGGCTGATCGGTTTGGCTGGATATTGTCGGCCTCGAAACAAAACTCGTCGAATTTAAACAAGTTCATTCTGTTGAGTCAAACTGACGCCTAGGTGGCGAAATCGTTAGAGTTCAACGGGGAGCTGGAGTAGTGCCAGAAAGTTTTTATTTTCCAGATTACGTTTTAAGAAACTTCCGGTATTTATCTGATACCCTTCAGGAACCTCTGTTTAAGGTGTACCAGTATGAGCTTGAGCTTGTGCGACCACCCCTGGCTGCTACTCCGTTATCGATCTGGACTAGCTGAAGTTGCACAGAGAAGCAGTAGATAATTATGCTTGGAAGTAGCGAAACATCTTTCAATGTGCAACTCTTGGTAATCCTAAAGTATTGATCAATACCGGTGCCGGCCAGCCCGAACGTAGATCGCGGAAGGAAAGGGAAGGAATGGTTAGTCCAATACTTGCTTTTGCTAGAGGCCGTATATACTACTGCGCACTCCACAAGTATCACAGGAGGAGGATATTTTTGTTAGTAAGAGTATAGAAGTTGGATCACTTCTTTACCGACGCTAGAGAGGTGATATCATTATCTGGACTAGATATCGATCCACCAAACTCATAGACCGGGGACCAACGGCTTTACTTCTCTTCCGAAGGAAGACGTGACCAAAGATTTTTTCACCTCAGAAAAATCTCAACGACCTCGGCTGGAATTGAACCCAAGCAAATTGGAATGAGTGACGGTCATGCTTACCACTCAACCACCGGCGCCGTCTATCTGCAGCCTAGACCTAGTCTATACACACGGTTCATCCTAGCCTACCAGATTCGATTGTTAAAAAGTATAAATGAATATCACCTATGAGAGATATTTCGTTTGCTGTGGGATATTTGACTAAATTTAGATTTGGTCTCTTATGTCATCCGTCCGTTCACTGCAAAAATTCATCTCACAAAACCTAAAGCCATTACCGATGAATTTCTTCGAAACAGATCTGACAAATCGCAAATCATTGGAAGCAGCGTTCTTCTGCAGCGCGTTTTTAAAAATGAGGGTAATTTGCAAAAACCCCTTCTGCGCACGAAGTTCACCCACGCCCTGTGTAACCAGCCAGTCAGTCAGTGTCAGTGCAGTGCCAGCTTCAAATCGAAAGATACCGACAGAGTGGTACCATAATGAGGATGTAATAAATTTCCGATTATTGTAATTTTGATAAATTAAGCTCTAAAAACGGTTCCCTCGCTGCGAACTAATGCACACTCACAGTGTGACGTTCGCCGTTGCGTTGCTGCACTTCTTTACACAGCGACCCGTTTTGACTTCAGCGGTGGGTTATTCACAGCCTGGGTAAGTGTCGCTTTTTCGAACCGTTGTCGGTAGGGGGGGGGGGCAGGAGGTTACGGATCGAACTAACATTTGATAGATTCGCCATAGCCCACCACTGCGAAGTGCGTGATTGATTGATTCTCTTTCGGGACTCAGCTGTGAATTGCCAGTTTTTTGATTGCCTCCCAAGTAATCGAACACGTGACGTAATCCCTGAACACGACCCCGTACCGTATATCAATTTAATAATACGTAAAACCTTTTCTTCGCCACTTGCTTCATGTAGGATGCATGCGGGTAGGGTAAGCATGTAGCGGCAGCAGCAGCAATAACAGAAACGAGTGGAGGATTCAAATAAAGCTGACGCAGGCGGAGCAACAAAAAAAGGCAGCACAGAAAGAAGGATTAAAGAGTCATGAAATCTGTTAGCATCAGTGAGGAATAAAGAGCTGAGAATTTCAATATTCCTCGCACTCCTTTAAGACCCTCTTATCGACCGCTGAGATGCTGTCGTACGACTGTAACCGAGCGGGACAAGGGGGAAACGGTGAATTTGCTGTTTTTTGCACCCCCTCGTGCTGGAACAAGTCACGATGCATGTAAAGAGTTTTGGCGAGATGGAAGCGACGACGACGACGAAGACGACGGCTGCGAGAAAGGAATGAATCTTTTATTAGTAACTGGTTGGTTGGTTGGTTGGTTGGTAGAGTCCTGGAAGAGCGGAATGCTCCCCGCAATATCCACGAAGAAGACGAGCGGGTCCCGGGAAAAGCTTAATAAACCATTATTTCATTAATCTCCTTGGTAATTTTTATGGTCAAAATATTTCATTTCTCTTATTCAGTCTGTCGGGTTTGCGTGGTTTCGTTGGATTATTTTTTGTTCGCTTTTTTATTGCACAGCTGGTTTGAGATATGGCTTAAGTCGTCGAGAAGTGACCTTTGCGAGGAACGTTCACTCGGGTGGATGCATTTTTTTCGCGAGGTCAGACAGATTGAGACTTTTGGGTAACGATTCGACCTTTGATATGTACTGAGAGAAGCTAACGACAAATTTATCAACTGTGTTTAAATCTGCAGATTTAAAAAATATATAAATGAATGTAATTATGGGACGATTGAGGTCGGTCACAGCACAGAAAAGTGGTCGTGATTAGTGGTCGCAGTGGCAAAATTTCTCCTAACAGAAAAATACCGACCATCTGAAAACTATCATTACACTAATAAGTAAACAGTTAACTTCATTGGAATCTCACTAGAGAGTATGACAGCTCTTAAACTCTCGTTTATTACACATGATCCTACGGAAGTTGTGTTAATGGCTCGCTAAACGAGCAGCCGGTGGTGCCCGCTGACGATTTCACCAGGACATCGAAATGGTAAAGTAAATAAAAACGCCATCTGTCTAGGGAAGAGATGCAAAAAGATTAGCCCAAGACCTGTCAGAGTTAAGGCACCCTACGGACGGTTAAGACCGAACGTTGAGGTTGTACTGAGAAAGCCTCCATAAAGTGATCATCTTTGAAAAGGAACAAAGCGACGAAAGACAAACTATCTCCATGAATAAGGGGTCCACAGATCGTCCGATGTCAGATTCGGGCGTAGATTTTAGCGTGTAAAAACTCGTGGACTTTTTATACTCGGTTAGATACGGGTTGAAATGTTTTTAGTAACGCTGGCCACAACTTGAATTACCCAGGGCGCATAAAGGTGGTGCATAGTAATCCAAACTCCAATCCAACTACATGACAGCATATGAGGGCAACAGAGAGTAACGTGAGTGTTTTGTGATCTTCAGTAGGAAACCTACACGTTTATCTTCAGCTACTCATTGCACCAAAGACGCTTTTATTCAAAATGAAATTTTTTTTTGATGGTTCAATATGATATCTGATCGAAGTTGGTCATCTCCATCCGACAGCGGTACTACATTATTCCGACTAGCCTCAGCCCATTTTTATCATTTTTGGCAAGGTACGGTTTTTGTCAGGAATGAGTCATATCTACTAATACACACTCAATTCAGTCCGGTAATTTCCACACAGCTGAACAGTCAGTAAAATGTTTCAACTGATAGCTCAGCAAAGTGCCTTTAATTTACCGATTTTCAGCGATATACTTTCCGTGTTTCAACAAAACAAACGTCACTTCTACTGAGATCTCGGTACAAGTTATGTTACCTGAGTGCTCGGCTATGTAAAACTCGGTAAAAGTTGCGAAAAAAGGTGATATTCGGTAGAACAGTAGACACAGAACACTATAAATCCAGTTCAGACTGATGTTTTCGTTTATTTTCACTATGGAATTTCTATGGTGGACTTAAACGGAAAAAATCTATCTTAACAGGATTGATTGTGACGCTCCACTAAGTCGCTCATAAAGTTTTGAATTTTGTAAGAAATTATACAGAACACTATATTAGGATTGTCCAGCCCTCTGGCAACCCTATACCAAAGCCGCAAACAAAGAATTACGTTCGGCACTATACACGACATTCAAGCATTCCACACGATGTTTTGCATCTTGTGGGATGATTTAACACCATATTATTCAGAAAAACAACATTTAGTAACTAATTACAGCTTTTAATCAATCGATTCAAAGTTAATGTTTTGATTTTCATTGCAGTGATGCTGGCTGCACAGAGACGTCGTTCTTGACATGGGCTTGTCGCTTGTGTTCCCATTGTTTTCGCATCGGAACATGTTTGTTTTGCTTTTGGTATATATTGCGAATCTTTTCTAAAACCGACATCGTGACATTTCAGCCATCCGTCACCAAGCCGTGCGCCGAATTTCGCGCAGGTTCACTTTGTAGTACTGCAAGCCAAAAAACGGTTTGACGTTTATTTTTGTTTTGTTCGCACTCATGTGTGTCACATATAGCAACAAATCGAAGAAACGCTAGTTTATCTCAGGATAGGCAATATCTGTCAAGGTATCGAAAGTCTCTCTAGTAAAAGTCTTTGGTTCGCACTTTTGTTACGCGCAGAAAAATATGGTCTGCTTGTAACCACAAACCGTTAGTTAAACTTCAAATTAGTAAAATGCAAAGTTTGCCTATTCTTCAGTTCAGTCTCATTTATTCCGCTGTGATTTTTATGCATTCAAGACCGAATACATCGTCATGTGAGTCATGTGATACTTATAATTCAATTTTTTTTTTTGGTCTTTTGGCTTAAGTGCCAATACCTTATTTAGGCCTGGTGGTATCCAACGGGGAAAAACGATCGGAAATGGTGAGTGAAGCTAAGCAATCATGTGAAAAAAATTCCCCACCCAGAGGCGAGACTCGAACTAGCAACCTTTGAGACTCCGGCCCAATGCACTAACCCTTATGCTATCCCTGGGTATGGTGACATCCCAGAAAGAACATATGATTATCCCACTGCGAAAGCGACGCAAAACTCAAAACTACCTAAATTTAAGTTAAAAGAACTTATTCTGCGGGTTGTTTTATTTTTCCGTATAGAAGTTATTTGAAGTGCTGCCTGTGGAAACGGTTGCCAAAATACTAGAGCACTCTAGTTAGAGTGTGGCCAAGAGGCCATGACGTATCCAAACGAACATGGAATTTGACGTATACACAATAGAAATACGTCAAATTTCATGTTCGTTTGGATACGTCATGACCTCTTGGCCACACTCTAACTAGAGTGCTCTACAAAATACTAGTACTGAAATCATCATAAAGGAAGTGTTGCTGTTTTGACCAGGGGTGCCAACCTTCCCGATTTATCTGGATTCTTCCAGATTTTCAGGCCTCGTCCAGACATACAGATTTATGTTTGTCTGACCCAGATTTCAGGGAATTTGTCCAGATTTATCCAGACAATTTGAAAAATAACAAAATAAGTTTCAAGAACTCTTCCTTGATTCACAAACCAAAGCTGGAAACACAACATACCATAGTTTTTTCGCTGAAAGTCAACAAAATTTTTGCCGAATTATATCAGCTAGAAACTCCAGCAGTCCAAGACTCTGGAAACTCTGAGATTCAAATTTAATTAATGTGCTCTATGCTGAAAATCAAGCATTTAACATTTCCAGATTAGCAGCCCAATCACCGAATTTTTAGTAAGTCGATATATTTACTAATATACAAACATGTTTCATTAGTAAAATGAAACAAATATAGCGCATCGATGGGGAATGCATCTTTTCCTACAGAATTCACAGATTTTTTGGAAAAACACTTGGCATCCCTGGTTTTGACTGATTTTCACCAAAGACGATGTTTGAAATGACACGCGGAGAGAAAAACAGTGAATTTGACTGCACGGTTTATAAACCAAGTTATTTTGTCTGTTAGTTCCCAGTAAAGATCAGCCGGAAATGAACTGGAATTCTGGCTGGTTCCAGTTCGTACACGAGCTCCAGTGACACAACCGATTCTAACTAGAATCGATTGTCACTGGAGCCGGAATACGAACTGGAACCAGCAGAAATTCTGGTTCATTTCCGGCTGCGCTTAACTCGGTTTTGGCAACCAGGCGTTTTGTGTAAAGCTAAGTATGCACCTCTTGCGAAATGAAATTTCCTATACAAAACCTATGCATAAAAAACGTCGCGAAATGCTCGCGAAAAAAATTTTCGTTTCCATTTCGTAAGCGGTACGCAGCTCTCGCGAAAACGATAACGAAATTTGCAGTTAGCCGAGACACGTTTCGACAAATAAGTTTAGTATTACTTCCGCGAGATAGCGCTGCTTTCTATGTGCTCTCACCATGGCAAGCTTTTTCCTTGCGAAATAATGATCAGTGGTATTATTCCGCTCAGAGGCTCGCGAAATTTTGACAGTTTGCAAAAAAATAAAACAAAAAAAAACAAGATTTATTGCGTATTTTTGTATTTTACATCGCAAGCTGGCAAAATTTCTTAGTATAGAATTTGTGATGCAATTGGAAGTTATAAGTTATGGTAAGTTATAAAATATGATTGGAATTCTTTAATTTCTAATTTAAAATATTTTCTCAATATGTAGTGATTATTAAATATTAACTTATTTACAGCACGCCCGAACAAACCCGGATCACTAAGGATAAGGAATCAGAGCCGGCGGCTGACAGTCTAGAGAAAAAGAATGCGGAAACCTTCTAGTCCGGCAGTAAGACCAGCGACGGTTTTTATTTTTGCGTTCGGTAGCTACAAACATTCTGACTTTAGCAGCTCCTGAAGTAAAGCTGCAAGCAAAAAGGGAGAACAGCTTCCTTCGCGGAAGATGCACAGGCATTCATTTAGTATCAGCTTTAAAATTATTCATGGTTAATCTTTTAGCACGGCGTATGCAAAGTTGCTAATGAAATCCAAACAACATTATTCGCAAAGGTCTAGTAGAATCAACTTGATCTGGAGGTACAGCGAAAGGATCCTTCTTTACCAATATACTCGATAAAACTCTCGAAGCTTTGCACCCGAAGCCAGAACTGCTTCAGGGAGTCTGTGCTATTGGTTTCAACGGCTTTTCCAAGATTCAGGAGACGGCTCTACCTACACTGTTGGCTGATCCGCCAAGAACATGGTCGCACAGAGTCAGTCGGTAACAGGAAAAATCACTACCTTTGTGCTGGCAATGTTCAGTCGAGTCGACCCGTTAAAAAACTACGCTGGTGATATGCCTTTCCCGCACGTATGAACTGGCAGTTCAGACAGGTGCAGTAGCTGCCAAAATAGCAAAGTTTTGTCCGGAAATCAAACTTCGTTACGCCGTTCGCGGTGGGGAAATCGCCAAATGGGCGAAACTGATCATATCATCATCGGAACACCCGTCAATCTGATGGGCGGGAGCATTAACTTCCGGGTGTTCGATTGCCGTTTTTGTACTGGACGACGCGGTCGTCATGATCGCTACTCAGGGCCACCAGGATCGGTGCATCCGGATACACAAGCAGCTGTCGTCGTCCTGCCAAATTATGTTCTCGGCCACGTACGAGCGGGAGGTGATGGAGTTCGCCGAGTAACCAATCCGATCGTGTTTCGTCTGGTGCGGGAGCAAGAATCACTCAATAACATCAAACAGTACTACGTCAAGTGCCGCAACCAGGACAAGAAATATCAAGCAATTTCGAACATCTACGGTGTGATTACCGTCGGACAATCGATCATTTTATGTCATGTGATGTACAGGACAGTTGTAAGCTCCAAGTAAACTTAACAAACACGCAAAGCCGCCGGTTGGTTGCCCGGCAAGATGTCCCAGGATGGTCACTCGGTAGCGGTACTGTCCGGTGATCTAACGGTGGAGGAACGGTTGGCCGTTAGTGATCGATTCCAAGCCGGACTAGAGAAGTTACTGATTATAATGAACGTTTTGTCCAGGGGTAAGTTCCACCACTTGATTCTGGTTACAGAACCTGGTTACGGAGAGATTCCTTCGCCTTAGGTAACGACGTCGAACAGGTGACCATTATCGTCAACTTCGACCTGCCGATGGATCAGCAGGGACGAGCCGAATGCGAAACGTATCTGCATCGAATTAGACGCACCGGTAGAATCGAAAGTGTGACTCATTCGTGTGAACCTATAGATTATATTTCTCGCCTCTTCTTTAGCAGAATGGAATCGCCATCATGATTTGCAGATCAATTGAAAGACACTTCTAGAAAAAGATTCAGCTGCTAGATGCACAGAACTCGGACGAAATTTTAAATATCGGATCGTATAGTGTTTTAGACCAGCTACTGGTGAAAGGCGCAGGAGCTTTTTTGGGTCATATTTGTTTCGATTCTGAATTTAGAATTTTGCTTAGCTCTATCCAGTTCTAGCAAAACATTGAAAAAGGCCTAACTGTAAATTGTAACAAATTGAATTTTCATGTTTTCCATTATCAAACACGTACATAACGCAACATTTGATTATGAAGAATTTTGATAACAATTTTACAACAGGGATCTTTAGGGGTATACGGGTTACAGAACATGTAATGGAAGCGATATGTTAAAACGGGTCAATCATTGTAATTTGTAATTTTATTGAGCACGACAATTCATTGTGCTAAACGTTCTCGTAATGGTAATGTCACAAATTATTTCGATCAGCCTTACCGACAGTTCGTACTGATTTCAAATTTCCTTCTTTTACAAAGGAAAAGGTCCTCTAGGCAGACGACATGGCCATAACCTTTCGATATGCACTGGAAATTTAGTGCAAAGTAATTAAATTAGTGGAAAATTAAATTAGTCAAAATCAGTGAAAAGTTGTTACTTAAGCCATATTGAAATTTTTTTCTAGATTTATTTAGGCTGTGAACCATTTGGCGATTTTTTTTAACCTTTAGTTAAAATTTGACAGTTCGAAAGTTATTTTCTCTTGAATGGAAAAAATTAACCGAGAGAGCGAACCATTTCAAAAGTTGACATATGGATAGTTATTTAGAATTAACAGCTGCGATAACCACAAGATGGTAGAGGTGTGAACATGTGTCGATATTTTGAAAATTAGTTTTTTTCTTATTACATTAAGTATGACAGTCATAGCCTCGAAAAGTAAACATCCACATCATGAAATAACCCAAACAAATCTTAACACAACACGTTATCGTTTCCATCTTTATCCCTTAATTTTGTATTGAAAAATATTGACAACCTCAATTAGGCACAGACAATGTTTCCACCTTTTTATTCTGCATCATGGGCAACATTTTAACCATCGAGCTGTCAAATTTAACTATCGCTCTGTCAATTTTAACCATGCTCCAGAGTAGGGTTATTTTGAAAATAACTTTCGAAGGGTCAGATTTTAACTAAAAGTTAAAAATTTCACCAAATGGTTCACAGCCTTAGTAGTGCTTAAGCATACAAAAAGCGTGATAGAAAGTGGAAGGATAAGCAAGAAAGTATGTGCATCAATGCAATGGAACTATGTACAGAGTTTAAGCGCGTACATGAGTGCGTGTAACGTATTCTATTACGAATAATGATATGTTGTCCTATATTGCTATATCGTCGCTGTTGTGCTATCTTATGACAAGCGCCATTTAACTCATTTCGAGAAAAACGATTTTTAAAGTTTGAGATTAAATATCTTGAAACTGATAAATGGTATAAACAATTCAAAGAAGACAATTGATGCTTGCATCTATTCGTGTCATAGGTGTGTATAGATGCATGGAAAATTTTCCATAGAAAAAAATCATCAATTATTAACTTTTATTCATATCTTTGGTTTAATTTGGCCTATAAACAATCGGTGCGATGCATTTTGAAGGAAATGAGTCAGAGAATCTAGCAAAAATGGTTATTTTTGGTTACAGTGTTGCCAAATATGTTATATTTCCAGTTTAAAAGTTTGGGGTGTAGTTTCATCATTTACTCTTATCTTCAACAATACAATACAATCATGGAATGCTTATTTTTATGAATAGCTTTGATGTGATCCTAAGAACCATTTTTATTTTTGATGATATTTAAATCTTAAACATGATTAGAATTTTTAAGATGCAAATATGAAATATAATATATTTTATGAAGCCTTGTGTATTCCTGTGACTTTTGTAGTTGGTCGCCCATGCAATTCTCGCTCTACAAGCTAACCCTTAAATGCGTTGGTATGCAGGAGTGGGTGTATGAATAAGATGAGCTTATTTTGATATGCCTGGTGGTTGAAGGGGATACGAATTAGAGGGTGGTGCGACTGGGGGAAGTGGAATGGGATGAGGGCCTGAGGGGAGTGTGACGATGAGGAGGTTCTGAAAGGAGTTTGCTAAAGGGGTGATGGTTGGGGTGGTAATGAAAGGGTGTTATACGACATGTTGGGGGGGGGGTAGCCCCTTGCCACACACCCCTTGCTACGCCCCTATAAAAAGCAAAAAAACTTAGTTAAATAAAAATTTAGGTTCTCGATTAGGGATAAGGTTGTCGATTTCCAGAGTGCCTTCATAACCTTTCTATATGAGAAAGGCAAAAAACGCGATAAAATTCATATAGTTGCTAAGTGAATGTTAAAACTAATTTTAAATAGAATTAAATTAATTAAAGTTCAACTGAGAAAGCGTGGAAAAGCGGCCATCTTGGAAAACGAAAAAAGCTGTTTTTTCCCACACCGTTGGAAAAATCTTCATGAAAATCAATCATTAGTACTCTACCAATGCCTCGAATACATTGATTCATTTTCATGCAGATTTTTCCAACGGCGTGAGAAAAAACTGCTTTTTTCTCGTTTTCCAACATGGCAACTTTTCCAAGTTTTCTTATTAAATATTTTATATTTGATCCCGTCTGCTATGACGGAATAAACTAAGTGTAATGAACAAAAAGAAAACCTTTTGATATTTGAATGTTACCCCATATGTGTCTGCTTCCCGGGCAAACCATTTGGAATCCTGAATGGAGTCACCCTGTCAAATCATTCGGAATTTGATTCGGAATCCTGAATGGAGTCAGTATGGATTCCAACTCAAATGCAACAACCGATTCTGAAACGGATTGAGTCGGAATCGGTTGTTGCATTTGAGTTGGAATCCATCTGACTCCATTCAGGAATCCGAATCGGTTCCGGAATGAGTTTAACTACCCTCTAAGAACGGTTGGTTTCAAAATCGTCCAATGAAGGAAGTTCGTTGGACCAATTTGGACAACGTCCAAATAACCGTTCAACAAAACTCCATCGTTGGACTCGTGTTGAACGATTATGAAACAATTTCTTGGACGTCTCAGTGGGTGGGCAGTATCGATACCAGTTCAAATGCAACAACCGATTTCCAAACCGATTGAGTTGGAACCGATTGTTGCATTTTAATTGGAATCCATACTGCCCTCTAAGAACGGTTGGTTTCAAAATCGTCCAATGAAGGACATTCGTTGGACCAATTTTGACATCGTCCAAATAACCGTTCAACGAACGTCCATCGTTGGACCCGTGTTGAACGATTTTGAAACAATTTTTTGGACGTCTCAGTGGGTGACTCCATTCAGGACTGCGAACCGGTTCCGGAATGGGTATAACCGGTTTAACTGGGTTGTGTCTGAGCGTATATAGAATCTTAAAAGACTGAAGAATCGCGAATTGCTTCCGAATAATTAATCGGTTGCGCAACTGTATGCCAAAAAACATATCTTCTGCAGTCATATTAGTCCGGAATCGCAACATCAGTAGAGAGTGCAAGCCCAAGTAACAATTGAAGTTTTATTGTACACTACACTGCCGTGATACGCATAACAGTCCCACCTGCATAGGAAACCCATAGCAAATGGGACTGTTATGCGGATCACGGCAGTACAATTGTAATCTAGGTTTTAAGAAAGCTGTGAAGTGTCATAAAACTACAATCGTTACTAGGAAGAGTTCGCTCTGGCAATGCTTCCGTATTCGGTTGATTATCTTCCATTAATAAAAGTCGTAAACACTTCATTATTCTTCTAGTAATATCCAAAGCTTACGATATATAGGTACTTTTATCTTCTTGTTCAACTTTTCAACACACCTTACTCATCACCAGTACGGGAAGACTTAAAGATAACCACGAAGCCTATCTTGTAATTTTCTTTTATGATGTTTCAAGATAAGATGAGCGATTTTCAATTCCGCAACTTGGTCATCAGTGACAAATTAAAAATAGATTAAAAATTTATTCAAAACATTCCGAATATGAAAAATAAATATACGAACAACAGCTGATAGCGCTTTTCAGCTGTCAAATGCGACCTCTGACGGCAAACGCACAGAAACTAATCTGTCAAGTTTTCGCGAGCAAATGTCAAAATTCCGCACGGAAGAAGCAAAAATATTTCGTGACCTCATTTCGCAAGAGGTGCATACTAAGCTTAAACAGCGAGTGACTTGTTGTTTTAATGAATGCTTGACGAATTTCTATTGAGAAATAATTCGCAAAATACTCTATCATGCAACTCTAACGGCCAATTTCTTCACTGGATGAAAACTGGTTTTTGCTGAATACCAGTTTTCAGTTTGCTGGTGGCCAATTAGCCGAAAACCTGTTTTCAACGAAAACCTGTTTTCAACGAAAACCGGTTTTCATTCAGGTGAAGAAATTGGCCGTAAAACGCATTGATTCACGTAACTGAGCCTGTGTAAATGTTTTTCGTTGCACTAGAGAAAATATATCGAAAATATAGTTGATGAGTAATAGCAGTAGATACAGAACACTAGATTAGTATTGTCGCTGGTATTGGTGGTAGGAACATTATTGTTTTGTCAAATGAGTGAAAAAGATTCTTTCTGATCAGCTGATTATTTCTTGTTTACTTCTTCTGACGTTAATCTGAGGGGTGCGACGTCCGACAATATCGTGGATTCGGTCCAACATCAAACGAATCGGACTAACGAAAGATGCTTGTCGGACGAGTTTTTCTATTCGCAGAAGCAGACTTGTTGACAGAACCCACCGCTGAATTGTCAAACAAACGTCCAATGGATTGCCTAATTGTCGTTTCATAGCGACTAATCTTTTTTATGTCGTATAGCCAGCAAAACAATGGCCATTCTTTGCTAGTGTATTTTCATTAATTAGAATGTACAAATTGTCTAAACCTGTACTGAATTTTGATAAGTTTTCATTACTTTGTGCGGCATATACAAACTCTTTCATTTCATAACAATAACAGTTGAAAATTTACCCCGAGAAAAATCGCTATATTGAATCCATTGATTTCACACATGATTGTTTGCAATTTGTAGCAGCACATAAAAATTATCTGTCATGCATAAATATCATGTGAAATCTATTGAAATTCATTCGCCGTACATATAAGTCACAATAGTATTCCACTTAGAAATTTAATTCTTAACAAATTTCACATAATTTTTCTGTCTGCCTCTCGTGTTTTCTGCTGTAAATGTTGTGCTTTGAACATTTTCGGTCTTGAATCCATAAACATTACAGACAGAAAAAAATATGCAAACTCTGCATTTTACAAATTTGAACTTCAACTAAACAGTTGTTACAAACAACCCAATTTTTTTCTGCGTGTACCAAGAATATGGACCAAAGATTTTTACCAGAGAGAGGTGCGATACTTTGACAGACACGTACCGAAAACAAAACAAACATGCTTCGAAGCGAAAACCGTGGGAACACCAGCGATAATCCTAATCTAGTGTTCTGTATCTACTATAATAGCGATATTGTCGCACATTTGCCCAGTTAAACTCATTCTGGAACCGCCTCGGATTTCTGAATGGAGTCATTATGGATTCCAAATCAAATGCAACAACCGATTCTGAGTCGGACTGACTCCATTCAGGATTCCGAATCAAATTCCGAATGGTTTGACTGGGTGACACCTTGCTGATGCCATTCAAAATTAAATTTATGACGAATATCTCTATGGTAAGTGCGCAGTGCGGTTAGCATCCAGTTCTTAGTGCCACAAGCAATATTAAAACAAAATAGCAACAGTTTGTTACCCAAGTGAAGCTACTTTCAAAATTTCATTTTATCATTCTAACAGACCACATGATTCCAGAATGCTTTTATTTTATATAAAACTGGCTAATACCCTTTCTTTCTTTTTCTTTATTGAAATTGTTAGAGCTCAACGGAGAGCTGGAGCATTGCCAGAACTTTTTTTTCAGATTAAATTTAAGTAAACTTTCGGTAAGCATTCAGTACCCTTCAGGAACCTCTGTTTCAGGTGTAGGGGAACTGTGGGTAAGACGGACAGGTGAGGTAAAACGGACACATGATTATTTGAGGGATAAAACATTAAAACTTCAATTGTATTGTATGTATACCCTATCAATATGAGTAACCTTGACTTATAAAACACTTAGTAGGCCTTGAATACTGCTAAACATGTACAATTTAAGCAAATATTGATTATCAGCAGTGCAGTTTCGTACGGATGCAATTTTCAAGCTTCCGATTTTAAGGTTTATCGACGAAAAAATCAATTCTTTCGCCGATTTTTTTCTTTATTTCGATAAAGTAACTCTTAAGTGACATCTTCGTGGAAAATAACAGGTAAGTTTATTTATGCGTAAATAAGTACAAACGTTTAAAAAACATGTGTACTGGTGGGGCAAGACGGACAGTCTTGATTAATTCTATTGATTCATCCTTTTTATGAATGTCTCGCCCGTAGAAACGAAATTAAAGCAGTCAAACGTGGAGTTAACTGAAGTATCACATGTAGTAGACTGCATGATGTACGTTAATGTGACCGAGACTAAGTACCGAATTCCTAGAACCTGGAAATGGTATACTATTTTGTGCAGGTCCTATACTATGGCTGTGCAATCGAGAAACTGATGTTTCCAATTACGCATTTAATATATAACCTTTCAGTTTCGTATAAGTGATTGTGACTTACCATTTGAACTGAGAGCTATACCTCTTTATGACAACGGCATAAACGATATTAGATACACCATTTGCTTCAACTCTAAATCGAACCCCAAAACTTTATTTTTCACCTCGAGTTGAACGTATATTTTAAAAAGAACTACAATCTATTCAAAACCTTCGCTGGAAACAGTAAATTTTAATATTTTGTATTGTGATCATCTTTTCTGCAACATGTCCGTCTTACCCACACCATATGTCCGTTTCACCCGCAGTCTGGAAAAAGTGAAGATATTTCTTCGTTTTTCAGTTCTTTAAAAAATGGTACTTATTGATTTTTGTAACACAATCCCTCTGGGCACTCGAAAGCCAACATATGGAGCTACAACATAGAGTATTACATGTTGACAAAAACATTCTCCTACTAGATTATTTTTCAGTCTATCCTTAATATGTCCGTCTTACCCCCAGTTCCCCTACCAGTTCGATGGGGCTTAGCCGCATAATCGAGGCGGCGCAAAGCCGCTGAGAATACGCCGGGCGAGGCGGTTGCCGACCCGCGGTCGGAAGCAAGCAAAGCTGCGATATCCTCGTTTGCTCGACTTATTTGAACATAGAGACTATCCCTATTTTGAGTCCAACTGAGTGGTAGCAAAGTCAGTCAGCGCGCGTAAAAAGCGATTTGGCGTAGCCACATTGGCTGGCGCAATCAAAATCAAATTGGCAACGCTAGCCAAATTTAAACACAAATGAACACTCCGGATGAATCTATTGTCAATTGACATTTCGACGAGTTTTGATTCGAGCCAAATAGGGGCTAGTGTTGGTTGTGTCATTGGAGCCGGAATACCAATTAGAACCCACCGCAGTTCCGGCTCATTTACGGTTGAACTTTACTGGGCTCCGGTAACCATCCGATAACCTTCAGGAACCTCTTGATTGTGTAGCAGTACAGTGCGGCTTAGGGTGAAGCCAGAGTGGGCGCGATGCGTAACGCGACGCGATGCGATGCGAACTGCGCGCGATTTCCAACGCGAAATGATAGCCAGAGTGAACGCGACTGGAAGCGTAAACGTAAACGTAAACAAAAGTTGTTTTGACGTGTCGAACGGATTGCGAGTTGAAAAGTTTCTATGGAAATAGGCTCAGACGAAAAATATTTCATGTTCGAAGGCGTACGTGATTTCTTTTTAGAAATAAAGATTTTTAAATTCATCCGATCCATAGGAAAAGAAGAGGATACGGGGAGTATCACCCTGTAGCAATATGTGCTAAATGATCCAAACAAATGTCGCAACTGTACCCGTATGAGCATCGAAACGTTCGATTACAATTTAAGCCATATTGAAGTTGTTCTTACTAAAGAGTGGGCCAACGTTATTACAATTCCAAAAGAACCACAAGATAAGCTTATAATCACGCTAAGGTAATGCTATACCCCTACCTTCCCCGTCGTAGTATATCTTCACGAATTTCGGAACAATTTGCCACACTCTGGGACAATGTTCCACAACTACAAAAAGGTTTTTTTGTAGTACTTGATGGAACCGGGACAACTAGGTATTCCACCAGATAGTAATCTCCTCGGAACAAACATATTCATGTCATATGTTTTCCTAGCTGATGAAGCTTACCTGCTGTTAAAACATGTTTTGCGACCATTTGCTCGACGAGATATCACCACAGAGAACAGACGTCCATCTTCAGCATTCAACTTGTGTAAAATCTCTAACGGTTTCGAAGGTAGTTTGGATATCTAAACCAGGTGCGCTATTGTCGTCATGTTTTTTTGTGGCTGAGTTTGACAGAATTGACAGCGGTTATTCCTCTACCCAGTCAAACTAGTCCGGAACCGATTCGAACTTCCAGCATGAATTCCACCTCAAATGCGTCAACCGATAGAGTCGGAATCGGTTGTTTTCTTTGAGCTAGATTCCATGCAGAATCCATCCAGGATTTCGAACCGGTTCCGGAATCGATTTGACGGATAGTTGGGATAGGTTGGTGTGGCGGCGCTAGTGTTTTTAGTATATTAATTCAAATGTTTACACACGTTTTTTAAATATTTTTGTTCGATCATGGATGTCTGTTCTCTGTGATATCACTGTTTCAGAAGAATATTTTAACTCAAGACATTCAAGAGCAAAGAAATCGATCGAGTCTGCTTTCGGGGCAATAAATGCTAAATGGCGGCTGCTATGAAACCAATCGAAAAGAATGACCGTAGATATTACCAAAGTATCAATGTTGCCCATTGTTATCATTGATAGGGAAGGATATAGAGGTGTTATTAGCGAGGGGGAAGATTTCTTACAAAACATTCAAATGCCTACACATAATCCTGTCTATTGTAGCACAATTCGAAATCGAAGCTTCTCTGGGGTATCTAATTTCTTTACATGGGTAGCAGGCTATCAAAGAAAGCTTCATCTTCATCCCTGTCGCGAGATGAAGCTTTCTTCGAGCAGTTCTAGCTTCCTCTGCTCAAACTCTAAAAGATGTTCTGCTTGAGCGTTCTTTTCGTTATTCCTTTTATATCGTTTGGTGGGAAGCGGGACAGGAGCACTTGATGATCGCCCAGTGGAGCTATCAGCTGCCTCGAATGCTTCTAGTTGACTAGTTGGGATTTCCAATGCCTCGACGTCCTCAAACACTTTGCTTTGTGGCTTGAGATTGCCGCTTGAGATTGCCACTTGTTTGCCGGGGTTTCACTTGTTGACGCAAAAGGTAGACTTTTGAAATGCGGTCAGCTAGATGAAACGATTTAGTGGCCAGCATCCCCGGATCTCAACACCGGCAGCTTACGCAGTTCGTGACCAAAAGTGTCACGCAAGTTTGTACAGCTTTTCTTTGCAACATCACCTGAAATTTTAAAAAATATTCGCGCAGAAAAAAGATTTGTAGGTTCAATAAAATTATGCATTAAATTCAATAAATTAAATTATTGGTCGGGAGACAATAAAATTATTTATTGAATTCAATAAAATTTATTTATTGTTTCAATAAAACAAAATTATCGTTCCGTTTTTCAATAATTATTTTATTGAAATTAAAAGAAAATTATTGATACTAAAAATGTATTTATTGAAAGCAAAAATTTGCTGTTGTTCTAATAAAAAAATATTTTCAAACCAATAAGTTTGTTTGTTAAAGTGATAAACAATAAATGATTGGATTCAATAACACATATTTTTGGTTTAAATATGCTAATTTTTTCTGCGTGTAGGCTTTAGAACCAGTATAACATTTGAGAAAAATCAACTCGGTCACTCACAGTACTCATTAAAAACAATTTAAAAAAATTTCATAAATTTTACTTACCAAGTATTCCCAATTCATCCGAAACATCTTTCCAACATTGGTTCACAAGGTTCCGGTAATTGCGGGATTGTTGGTCCCACAGCGCACACCTATAGAAGACGGGTCCAATGAGTGCTGCAACATCGACAAAAACATCCTCATCCGTCATAGTGAAATCAAATTTTGAAATTTATCGCTTCATTTCGCGCGAAAAACCTGTGCATATACTGGTTGGTCGCGCATTGCGCAAAAAATCGCTTGGCGCATCGCATCGCGTCGCTTCCACTCTGGCATATACTGTATTATTTTGCAGGAATCAAATGAACGGAGCTCGTTCGCGCGTCGTCGCGCGATGTGTCAAAAATCGCTTCGCATCGCGTCGCATCGCGAATCGCGTTCACTCTGGCATCCCCCTTAGCCGCATAACTGGGGTCGAGGAACCGAAGCGGCACTGAACCGCTGAGGATCCGCCAAACCTGTGATCCACTTGTTTGCCCGGCTTACTCAAACATAGGGCTATCCCTAGTTTCAGTAAGCCGGCAACGCTAGGCAAATGTAAACACAAATGAACACTACGGATGAACCTAGGCTGGATGTTGTTGGCTCGAATCAAAACTTGTCGAAAGTAAACAAAGTTCATTTCATATCGTCAACCTGGCGCCCAGCGGGTGAAATCGTTAGAATTCTGGTGCTGGAGCGCTGCCAGAAAATTTTAATTTCCAGATTAAATTTTACTAAACTTCCCAATTAAGCTATTCGTAGGATGAATCTTCGTAGCTATGGTATTCGTAGGATGAATCTTACATGAGTGGTGTGAGTGATCACATAATAAATCGACTTGCTTTCGTCATACCGGTCGTTCGGCTCCCATTGTATCTTGCGAACGCTATGATGTCGACCCGTTGTGCTTCTGGATTGTTTACATATTTTTGGTTGCCAACACTAGCAAACCGTGTGTTCTGCCACACTTATATATACCTCACTTGCTGTTCAGTGCCGCTCGTCCGATAATCTCCGACTACCAGCATGGTTTTGTGAAAAACTGTTCGACTACCTCTAACCTAATGACGGCTCCAGCGAAATAACCGATTCTTATTATAATAGGGTTTGTCACTGGAACCGGATTATAAACTAGAACCAACCAAGACTCTGACTCATTTTCCGGCTGGACTTACTGGGGCCAAGGAAACTAACCCAGTAAAGTCAATCCAATTTGAATCAGATGTGTCACAAGAGCAGGAATTGCAAAATCCAACCGGAAGTTCGGCATATTTCCGGATGAACTTACTGAGCAATTGTAGTTATTTGATTCGTATTTGTTTCACAAACATTTCAAACCTGTTCAAAAGTTCTACTAATCTAGTTCAACAAGAGCTAGTACGCCGGGGAATACCTCGAGCATTGTAAAAAAGATGACGTCTAAGTGGATTAAATTCATTTTTAGTCAAAAAAGCCATCTAGATAGTCGTTGCTAAATTAATAATTTAATTAGTTTATTGCAATACTCCTCTCGACGACTGCAGTGATGGTGGTGCAAGTTGGAACTGATAACGAGACAAAGAAAAGAAGCACAGAATTTTGATGCTCTACGCTGAAACGAGCAAGTTGTAAACTAATAAAGCCTGAATTAGCGTTTTCTGGGTGAAACAGTCCTTCTGTCGTTACACCGGTTAAAAACTCGGAAAGCATCGGGTACACTCCATTGCACTTGAGTAGGGAACTGAACCGTTTCGGCTGTAAACGAGTTAAGTGCAATTTAGCACCCAGGTAAAAGATGATTTATTACGTTACGATAGAAGAGCGAGTTCAAAACTTGGGAAGCGCTGGTTAATTTCCTCCAATTAGGAAGGTTGGGAATTAGGTATTGAGCTAGTCAAAAAATAACCGTCCATTCAAGTCTAATTATTTATTCATTTATTCCCTCGTGGAGTGAGCCATAACGATGATTGATCCAAACGATGATATCTCTATCGACTTTGCGAGATGCTTTTTATTTCAACAATAACAATTCCTTTGATAGCTTGAAGCCTCTTAACCTCAACGCTGTACGGCAGCCTTATTTCCATACGTAGAATAAACAATCAAATTACGGTGAGAGCCTTCGGAAGCTCTAGCTACTTCAAAGTATGGAGGGCTTGGTATAGCATTATTATGTATCCCGGAACAGTATGCCCCCTTTAATTCGGCTGTTGCAACTAGTCCAGCGTTGCTTTTGTATCATCACCGTGCAACGGTGTCCGATTACTGGGGTGATACTGTTGAACTTATAGCCTATGGCTTTGACCTAACCTGCTGAGTTGAAAAATAGAAACGAGAATGTGAAGCTTTCTAACAGACTAGACCTTTTCTCGAAGCTGGAAGCAGGAGCCTTTAAGCCACGAGATCAGTATGAAAGAAAAAAAAAGCAGTCAAAACCATCAGCGGAGCGAACTCCGAATCGACCAAGTGAAAAATAAATGTTTTCCATTGATTTTTATGTGCTTCCGATATTGATATTCCAGGCAAGCGATTCAACGACGGGGGACTATTGTTGGTGGTTGGTTGGTAGCAGTTGCAGTCCGAGTATAGCTCGGAGAAAGTTCCTACATTTGCATGCTAACTTCTTTCAGGCTACGCTTACACCGCACCGTTCTGGTTTCGGTTACCAACCCGTCGGAAAGGTGAAGCGACGGCCATCCAACCGACCGATCGACCGGTGGGGATGGGAGTAGGTTTCGGTTGGAGAAATGTAGCACTTACAAAGTGGAATAAGATTCCTTCGACTGTTATCGATTCGATTGGAATCGTTTTATCGCCCCTCTCTCCGAATATCATTAGAGTTTTTGTTTTGATAAAATGTATCATCAGATCGGATTGCTGGGGCTGAAAGCATCGAGCTTGCAAGATATCTCTTATCGAGCATTTAAAAATATTGTGCTTCAACTATTAATTGAGCAATTCTTTTGCTTTTACTTTTGCGAAATTACTCCCTATGCTCAAAAATGGATTAAAATGATAATGGGTGCATTACCTGTAATTCAGACTTTGTCTCAACAGTATCTGACAGAATGTGATCACTGATAATTAGATTTGACTATGGCCCCATCAGCAATCAGAACATTTGTGCTTGCGGGACATCATCCATGACCAGTTTAATTTAGTCTCTATTTGGGTTGACAAGTCTGACAGCCAGATACTGAAGAGACCAAGTCATATAAAAAATAGATGAGTTTCTATGGCTTGAATATCACAGATTTATTGTTGCATTTTTACTAGTTGAAAGCTTCACCAAAACATTGATCGGTGGTATTGTTTTTTAATGTTTTCTATTGGTGAGCATATGAAAATAAGCATTATTATTAGATTTTAGCTTCTTCTTCGTCAACGACACGTTTAAATACGCATTTCTTTTATTATATTCAACTCTACGTGTGAGTTAGAAATTAACACAGCAGTTCTGTGAACTACCAAGTCACATCTAAAAGGGATTCTTTCCCGCGTGCGTGTCACCAACGGCACACGACACCTCCTGAATACCTTCTGCACAAACTTTCCTTCCGAGAAGCCAATTCGTGTTTCATCACATCAAAGGGAAGATCCCATTCGCAGTTGGATTCGCAGTACACCAGGCAACTGCCACTCATCACACTCGTTTTCGCTAGACTTCTTGGCCCAGCCAGATCAAACCCAGCAAGAAGATACCGTAGGCCGTGTGGTGTGATGTGGTGTGGTAGCTTCATCGTCACCGGTTCCATATTTATGCAAATATTTTACTTAGCACATCAGCAAAAGGCGCCATGTCACCCAATAGGGTACATTCTATCCTATTTTCGCAACGCGAAGCAAGTTGTCTCATCCGTGACGAAGGAAGAGGAACAGTGCAAAAAAGAGCTCGATAAGCTCGGATGTAGAGCGTCGTAAAATTATACAGGAAAATATAATTAAAACTAAACTCCAAGAAGATGCAGTAATTACGTAATGAACATGCTAAGTAGGACACTGTCGGCGGCGGTTCTGTTGGAGTTTGGTTCAGGGGTTGTGGGTTTGCCGGTAGCAGTATCAACTGAGAACTCGGCAAATGTATGTACTACTTCAGATACCTCGTTTTGCACTGGTTGTAGAAAAAGAGCATTCCAACAAAGAGAAAACAGATTTTCGTTCCGTTCCCCAACGTTACCGACAACAAGCACAGCTTGTTTTGATATAGAAGGAAGAAATCTTCGGAACATTGCAATGCTTTGCATCGGTTAGTAGATAACTATATGCACAAGTTTTGTGAGAGCATCATAATCAATATCCGTCAGGGAGATCAGGGAGTGCACGTGTAACAAACATTGGCGCAGATGGCAATAGTGAAACACGGATTTCGTACGTTTATGAATTTGAAAATTTACACAGATTTGCTAAGAAATTATGTTCTAGCCTGTCTGTTATCTGTATTAGTTAGTATTAGGTATTAGTTTTGATAGAAATAATTTTATGGCAAAATATTTCAATCGAATAAACAAGACATTTTATTCTCTTGTATCAATGTACAATTAATTACACGAATTACATGAAAGTTCATAAATTAACTGCTTTACGCCACAAATAATGACAACTTCTTTGTTTCTGACAACCATTTTTTTCTACTGTATCTCTTCAATTCGCTCTGTATGAATTTATTGTGTAACTCGGTTGAAGTCACTCAAATTAAAGACGCTGACTTACTGAATAAAGACTTATCCCAACTAAATAAAATGGTTTGGCAACATTATTTTTTGCAAACTAGCACCACTGGCACAGCGTTAACTTCAGTTGACTCGTATTGTACAATTACCGCAGAGTTGCAACGTTGATAATTTTTTCATCAGTGTTTGCAGTGTAAATATATTGCAAATCAGTGTAAGTACGCAACAAATTAGAAATAACTTGTTCTTGTTTCATTCGTAGTTTCATTTTTGCCAGGATGGTCTTCATTTCGCTTCGGCCAAAAGAAAAAAATTAAAGCGCGGAGGACCATTTCCAGTTCACAATTTTGTCCAACAAATTGCGGATCTGCAAGAAAAACGCAACTGTACAATGAATTGGAGTCGGAATGAAGGCGAACCGGATGTTCATTTGATAACATCAAAAATTCCTGTTTATGCTCTCGCGGGGCACGCAGAAACTCGATATTTTTTCGGGAAACACTCTATGCTGCGATTCCGGGAATATGAGCACACTTGTGCCCATCACGCAGGAAAAGTACAGGCTATAAATATCGGAGAGCAGTGTCTCCTTTCGGATAGAGGACCTTTAATGAGACAGGTCGAAATCAGAGGTGAGTTGCAAAGTAATGGTTGAAGCAACTTTTAGAATGCATCATAATGACAAAAGTTATATGTTTTACATTACCTTAGAGATTTCAATTCAGAAATTTATTCAAAATATTTTAACTCTCTATCATAATACTTTCCAAAATTCATTCATCAGATTGCAAAAGTTGACAAGTCTTGCTCGATTGAAATGACATTGACAGGTCTCGTGCTCGATTGGAATGACACTGACAGATAAATGATGAGCAAGCGATTGACATGTCGAGTCTTCATCCAGAGGGATTCAGCGTCGTTAACTCAAATATTAGGCAATCCATGAGACGTTTCTGATTTCTTGTTTACTTATTCTGACGTTTCTCCGAGGGGTGCGACGTCTAACACTATCGTTGATTTGATCCAACATCAAACGAATCGGACTAACGAAAGTTGTTTGTCGGACGAGTTTTTCTGTTCGCATGATTAGACTTGTTGACAGAACTCACAGCTGAATTGTCAAACAAACGGCTAATGGATTGCCTAATACAGCCAAAACTGGTTGCCAGAAACAAAAAAGTTCTCAATAATTTATTGTGTTGCACTTCTCTCTATGCGTGATTCTAATAATACACAAACTCTAGTCGGTAGCATCTCTTTGCTGACAAAAAATGTGAGCTTCCAGTTTCCATATAGACTTTTCTACGGCTCATGTACGTACATGTCACATGACACAAAAACTACAACACTAGCTGGTGGAAAATAATAAACAAAGACGGCAAAATTCATAGGCATTTGGACTGGATGTTTTTGGCCCGGATCAAAACTCACCGTAAGTAAACAAAGTTCATTCTGAAGTGTCAAGCTGGCGCCCATGTGGCGAAATCGTTAGAGTTCGACGGAGAGGTGGAGCGTTGCCAGAAAATTTTTATTTTCCTGATTATGTTTTAGAAAACAACCGATACTTGTCAGGAACCATTACGATGCATCTTAGTCGCATAACCGAGGCCTAGGAACCGAAGCGGTGCAAAGCCTTAGCGCAACCCGTTGTTGGAAGCAAGCAAACTTGTGATCTACTTGTCTGCCCGGCTTACTGAAACATATGAGTTATCCATAGTTAAACCCAATTTTAACCCGAGTTTTCTAAAGTGACACCAGCTTTCTTTTGCCATTTAGCTCCTAGCTATATCGAGATCCACTCAGACGTAATCGGTGAAACTATCCTACTTCGACTGAGAGTACTCTAGCGGCGGAATTTCTTTCGATACCGATGTCTATTTCGTGAGCCAATTAGCTCTCATTTTTGTCACGATATAGTTGGATAGTCCACGGCGGTCAATTTCTCCCGATACCGAAATTCAGCGGCGGTGGATCTAGCCTAATCGTGAGCTACCCGGTAGGATGTCGAGGTCGGCCCGGCGACTCCACCGGAGCATGGCGTCCGGTTCGTAGGCGCCTCGATGTCCCGAATCCAGTGCTGCACCGCGTACTACTCAACTAGTCCCCATTGGTGACTCTTATCTACTTAGATAATTCGGAGAGTATACTCGTCACTACTCCGTTTACAACATCCCGACTTATCAGTCGACTTCGACAGTAGTCAAGCCACATTACCAATGATGAATCATTTTTTGAAAAAATTGGATCGAAGTACGCGAGTAGAAGTGGTTTTGGCTGGTGACTCGACACCGAAGACAGCCAGTATCGGTGAAAGTGTTGTAAAGTAATGGAAGTATCATTCGAAAATCTAGACAAACATGTTAGATAGGACCAAGTGCAAATGAGAGATTCTGTTAACTTGTCTTTCAGCTATTACTGTTCTCTGGGATTACGATGCCACCATAAAACTTAGTAATTATGTCTAGAAACGTCTTATGGCGTTTTTACGTGATTGTGAAACTGAGTAAGGTTGCAACCCAGACCGCTGTTAGTTCACACATTTTGACAGCATTTAGGGTTAAAACCTGGCTCAGTTTCGCTTCAAGCAAGCACGACATTAAACATTCCAATATTGGATGGAACCTAGTACGAACACGAGATCACAGGTAAAATTTACAGGTCAGCGGACTAGTCTACAGCGATCTACTGTCAATGCAACAGTTAACGCAGTAAGGTGTTTAAGGTTCAGTTTGGTGCTTCTAAATGCGAAGTGATACATTGTTATGGGTGAACTATGTGGCACTCGGTATGTTCAAAGTTGTGTAAAATTGTGTATAGTGTATACATGGCACAGGCGTTTTGATTTTGTTGATTTTGTTCACACGAATGCTTGTGGTTCGAAAACAAACTATATGCCAGGCGGGGTCCGCTTTTGTATGACTCCCATCGATGTCTACATTTAGTTATCCTCAGATCAGCGACGCCGTAGGAAACAGTCGCTGTTATGTGAACAGCCGTACATCGCGTGGTGGAGGCGTGCTCATCGCTGTGTCATCCGCTTTGAAATAGCGGGTTACAGATCCATGAACTTGCTGAGCCTTTTTCTGCATGCAAATCACCCTCCCGTTGGAGTTTTAATCTGTCTGTCAAAACCTGATATCAGCAAACTAAAATATTCAGTTACCCCTGGCCTTCTTGACGGTGTACCTTCATATGTTCTCAAGAAATACGTTGGTGCGTAATTTTTTTTGTTGACAGTTCTATTCAACAGTTTCTTAGGGATCATCCATAAATGATGTAGCATTATATGGGGGAGGGTGGAGTTTTGTATTTTGTGATGATGTGTGACGACAGGGGGTCATGTCATGCTACGTAGCTTTACCCGTTTCATCTAACTAACATTCGCTAATTTTTTACAGGGTCAAAGGGGGAGGAAGGTTTACCGTCAAGCTACGTAATTATCAGGGGGAATTTGGGGGTTTGTGACGAAATGCTACGATGAGGGAGGGGGTGTTAAAAATCACTCAAAAAATGCTACGTCATTTATGGATGATCTCTTAAGGCTCAATGGAAATGTTAGTCTTGAACAGCGTAAAAGCGGCTTGCCATTTTTAACTTTTATATAATTCAAAACAGTGTATAGAAGATGGCAGCGCGGGCGAACCAGTGATCCACTCATTTGCCCGACTTACTCAAACATAGGGGCTATCTAGTTTAAGTCCGATTGAGCGGTAGCGAAATCGGACAGCATGCGCAAAAGCGATGTGGCGTAGCCACATTGGGTGATAAAAACAAAATAAAATTTGCAACGCTAGCAAAATGTAAACACAAACACTCCGGATGAACCAATGAACCAATCAATTGACATTTCGACGAGTTTTGATTCGAGCCATTAATAGGAGACCGCCTCCGTTTTCTCTGGCTGGATGTTGTTGGCTCGAATCAGGGTGGCCAGACCTACCGATTTATCGGTAGTCCTACCGATTTTGGTCTTCCCTACCGATTCACAAACGACCAAGGCAAAACTACCGATATTTCGTTATTCCTACCGAAAACTACCGATTTTTATTGATTTTGGACACATCCTACTCAACATTCATATTTTGGGTTGGATTTGGTCTGAGATCTGTGTTGTCAGTATTTTAGAATTCTATGTCAATACTACGTTTTTGGGACAACAACCCGACCTACCGATAAACTTTTAGTGACCCTACCGATATTAAGGAATTCTATCTGGCCACCCTGGCTCGATTCAAAACTTGTCGAAAGTAAACAAAGTTCATTTCATATCGTCAACCGGGCGCTCTGGTGGTGAAATCAACGGGGTGCTGGAGCGTTGCCATAAAAAATTTATTTCCAGGTTAAATTTTACTAAACTTCCCAGTATAACTCAGCCGGAATGCTGGCTGGTTCTAATTCGTATTCCGGCTCCGGTGACACAACCGATTCAAGTTAGAATGTTTAAGGGGTACCATTTCGATGCGGCTTAGCCGCATAACCGAGGTCTAGGAGGATCCGCCGGGCGAGGTGGCCACCGACCCGCCGTCGAAAGCAAGCGAACCTGTGATCCACTCGTTTGCCCGACTTACTCAAATATAGTGGCTATCCCTAGTTTTGCGGTAGCGAAGTCGGACAGCACGCGCAAAAGCGATGTAGTGTAGCCACATTAGATGGTGGAAACAAAATAAAATTGGCAACACTAGCAAAATGTAAACACAAATGAACACTCTGGATGAACCTTTCGCCAATTGAAATCTCGACGACTTTTGATCGAGCCTACGTTTACTCTACTAAATATGGTATGGTCGATTTTGGAGTCTAACTGCACGGTGTTGTGTCCGTACTAGTCAACATGGATAGCCAGGATTGTTTATTTATTTAGTTATTTATTTATTTATCCAAAGTTAGACAAGGACCGGATTATTAAGTCTGCACACGCTTGAAAGGAGAATAACACCCAAGCGAATTTCGTTGCTATGAAACTGATACATTTTTGAGTAAACCACCTGACAGCACTGCAAGTTTTTCATAATTGAATGAAAGGTTCCCAGTTTGTCCGTTTTTATTTATATATTTCTCCCTATAACAATAACTAACTACTGTAGTCAACCTATTGTCTGTTCGTAACGGAATAAGTAGAATGTGACAAGATCCTAGTGAAACCCATTCCGGAATCGATCCGGAGGCCTATGAACTCGAACTGAAATGCAACATCCGATTCTGACTCAATTTGGATTCAAAATCGGTTGTTGTATTTCAGCTAGATACCATACTGATTTCATTCAGGATTCCGATTCAAATTCTGAATGGTTTGAGCGGTATGCATTAAAAGATATATCACTCCTGTCATCCGCTATGGAAATATACAAACTTTGACAGTAGTCAACAAAGCCTAGCCCACATCTATTTCGCTCGTGCAATAGCACTGGTTTGTTTTGATCTTAACAATGACAGATGTTGGCTAGGACAAAATGGCTGCATAGCAGGGGCCTGCTCATCAAATTTTAAACTGTGCAGCTGGGTTACCATATTCACAGCTTTTCTGTACTGTCACAGATTCTTTTTCACAGGTGACAGATTTTTGGCATTTTAATTAAAATTTCACAGATTTCCACAGATTTTTGTAAATGTGATTTTTCAGAGATTTTTTAGAAATTTAACACTGATTTTTACGATTTTAGTGATCATAGATGGTAAAAAGATATTTTTGGCCAAAGCACAAATTTCAATGTGGCATCCCTGCTATGCAATTCGACTTGGTGTGAGCTGTTGCAAGAACTATCAATAAAACATTATAGCGTTTAAAGCTAAGGGTGAAAAGTTCGTGGGGTACAATGACGACTATTAAGTGCAAGGTTCCCAAATACATCGGCAAATGAAATAACAGTTAACCGCAATGATCCGTTCATCGAGCTAGCTAGTGGCTCATTGATGGCTGATGATGCTGTCGTTGAAAGTGTTCAGATACTGTAGAAATCGATCTTCAAAACAAGACGAGGAGTCCGATATTCAGGAGCATGAGGTACAAAAACAATCGCGGGTATCTGACGATGAGGAATATTACGGCTGGGATATTTAATGTCATCACACGGTCGAACAGACTTCTGATGAAACTACTGCACATCCAGCGAGAAGAACGCGATCAGTTCAGCCGCAGCTATTTGTTGTGGATGTTGAGTAGGATCCATCGTGGTATGACGAAACAATGAAAAGTTCAGAAAAAAGCTGTGGATGACAGCAACAAAAAACGAGTTAATGGGTAATGGGGCATAGAAATTGACATAACCTACCAGATCGGTTGCAAATGGCTTTTGAAATGAAAAGAGAATGGTCTCGAAAACATGGTACATTGGTGCGCCGGTGGCAACACAAACTACTCTAGTGGTATTGTTGAACATCACAGGTCAGCAATAGATGCTAGTCCGGAATGTCGAAGAGAGTCGTCTGTCTGAACAGTCATTTGTAAGGGAAAAAGAGGCTCATTCAGTACGAAAATAAGAAGTGGCTATGGATATTCCACACTACAAAGCGGCTCTATCTTTGTACAGAAAGGAATTGAAGTAAACTATCACTGATGAAAAGGTCGTCGCAAAGCTCGTCGTCGATTTTCTGTATCATAACTCTTTTTTTCTGTAATCTTCGAGCTCATTCGCTACGGAAACTTTGAAAGCTTCCGGGTGAATCGCGGCGACTTCTCTAAAAGGCAGTCGCACTAGATTGAACCGTGGCAAGTGACTGAGATCCATTGCACTTTTCTTGCATAACTCCCTTTTATTCTAAATGTGTTAATTTACTTACGGTCTTCCTATGACCGGACTGTCCGGACTGATACCAACAGGATTGTCTGTACAATGTGGACAACGAATAACCTGAGATCCAGAGAAAACAGCTTTAGGGAGACTTGTCTTTAGCACTAGTAAACACTTCCGAACGTTGAGACTTGTAAACTGGAATGAGAATATCTCTTCCTAGGGGCAGATCACTCTAGGAATGTATAACAAATTTGCATCAACTTAGAAAAATGCATTTAATTTCCATTTTTGCATCAACTTTGCACTCCCTCGCAGAAAAGATTACTTAACAATCGTCCTACGCTGATCCACTTTGTTCGATGTTTTGTTGAATTTAGGCCTGTTTTTTGTTGGGTTTTGACGTCTTACACGCAACGTAAAATATATTACACGCAACGCAAAATGCTTTACGAATTTCTATTTTGATGGAAAGAAATGCATTTAATTTTGCGAATTTTTAAAAATGCTTCACAAGTGATCTGCCCCTAGATCTCATCATTTATTTCCATCTGGTCAAAGAGAATAGGGAAAGAGACGAATAGTGTGAAGCCAAAAATACCTTATTGAGCAGACCAATCGTGCAATGTAAATAAACATTACTCATGCCTGAGTTGGAGGAGATAAGTATTGTACTTCTATCAAAAAAGAAATTTGAATTTTCGTCAGAATTTAGTTCAATTGTGATTGTAAGGTGCATTCTAGAGTATATGTATGAGTAAAAATAAGCTTTAGAATTATTTCATATCTTTGTTTCGAAATGCACATCGTTTGATAAACAAATCCATCGATCGACATACGGTTTGTTTTCAAAATATAATAGGAGTCATTTAAAGTGCTGCCTGTAGAAGCGGTTGCCAAAATTCTAGTGTTGAAATCATCATAAAGGGAGTGTTGCCGTTTTGACTGATTTTCACTCTTCGTCTCTTTCACTATTCTCTTTGCATCTGGTCAACTGACAGCAGTGTTGCGCGATTGCGCTAAAAGATTTGCTAAATACACGCTAAGGTGTAACTAACCACTAACGTGTAACTACAATACATATCACCTTTCCTGAGCATTTTTCAAAACGTCATATCTGCAATCAGTTACTCTCTTTGTTTACTTTCTCTTTCGCTTTTTACGGCGTCAATATAACACTTTTCACTTATTTTACAGTACAGATCGAAAGACGGTGATTTTAACTAGCATATTATGCAAAGAGTTGAGGGATAAATGTTAAAGTGACCGAATTATTAACAGAAGAGAAAGTAAACAAAGAGAGTAACTCATTGCAGATATGACGTTTTGAAAAAACGCTCAAGCTTTGTGCTTCAATTGCTCCGGATGTATTGCAGTGACCCCAACGACAGGCTCTACCATCACTCGATTCTCGGTTAGCATTTTCACAAAGGTAACTCATACGCTCTCTTGATATCCAGAAAAATCTTGCGAAACCGTCCAATGCGGTTTCTATTTGGACGCCTCTTCAACTGTCTCACCCTACGAAAGTCATTCAGTGGACGATTTTTCTTTAGAGGGTAGCAGTATGACGGCTATGACATACGAAGTAGAGGTGCGCGCCGCGCCGCCGATTTCAGGTAAAGGTCGGCGGCGCGCCGGCGTCACGCCGATGTGCTTACTATTTTTACTTGCAATCGTCGGCGCGGCGGCGGCGGCGTGGCGCACACCTCTAATACGAAGATGTATCGCCCTGTGATGCTATTTAGATTGACACATTACAAGTAAGCGTACACCATAGAATAGTACTGACCGACGGCAGACATCCGTCACCTCAAAAACCTATCCGGTCCAGGCCAAGGGGAAGAACACACCTCAAACTCATATATCAATTTGCTTCCTTGCAAGTAATATATAAATTATTTAAATTATGTGTCGCCGGCGGCAACCCACAAACTTTTCACATTCCCTCGGAAACAAACAGTTGCGTGTTGGGTGATAGCAGACAACAACAACAGGAAAAAAATCACCCAACTGAAGCTCGCTTCGAAAGGTGTGAGAATCGGTTGATTCATTCGTGTCTGGTTCATTGCAACGGCACAGCTGAACTCGAATGGAACCGACACCGCACCGGCCGGGACTCTCGGTGCCTGCCAGTCGAGTCGAGTTTAAAGGTGAAATTCTAACTCAGCTTGCCGAAGCTGCTGCCGTTGCTCCAGGCGGGCGGGAAAGCCACAATAAATTACCATATATTGAGGAAAACAGTAATCAAATAAGTTGAGCAGAAAACACAGAACAACACTTGGCCGAATGTCCCCGCGGGTTCTGTTTGTACGATTTGGTGGAACCGGGCTTATGGGGAAGGGGGTTACACCGAGACAGTGGAAGCCCATCAAATTTGATTTAATGCATTTACGTACTCCCTTCAAACCGTACAAATAAGCGCGTACACAGACAGGGTTTGCGCCCTGGAGCATATTAAAGTGGATTTACACGCCATCGCCACCGCCATCACCGGCTTCATCATCATCATCATCAGCCGCCGCAGCAGCAGCCCCAGCATTTCGAGAAGATCGCCGCGTCGTCGTCGTCGTCGACTTTCGGTGCTGCGTGGGTTTGAGTGGTACGAATTCAACCGAACCGAACCGAACTGAATCAACATTCAACAAGGCACTTTCTCGAGCACATCACACATGAGCATAATCGCAAACACTTCATCTTCAGGCCGAACAATAAAATAATCACAATAAAAAACCAAGTAAGTTCTTTTTGCCGGTTGGCAGGCAGAAGATGGCAAAACCGCACCGGCATTGCTGGGGCGGCGGCGACGGCGCGCGGTAGGGACATCAGCAGTATGTACCGACCAAACCAACCGACTGAGAATCAGCTCCGCGCCAGACCCCACCATCCGTAGGACCGACCGACTGACGAGGGAAGTGAATGAAGTGAGCATTAGATTCAAATAACATTCCGTTAAAATTTAATTTTAGCGATTGTGAGAACGGAGCAAGATTTATGGTTGGACGCAAAACGCATTATACAGTACTAGGGTATGAAGTGGGTGGAAGGGGATCAGTGGGGGGTTGGCAGAGCGTCAATTTAATTTCATACCCGTCGGGGGAAACATGACTTGAAGCAGGAAGAGACATGGAAAACAAGGCGGAATGTGATACGATCGTAAAATTGTTGGAATTTGCTAAAATAAATAATGGTCGGGTTGAGGTGTAGATGGAATCAGGATTAGCTCTCAGCTGAGGTGCGTGTGTATGTGTGTGCTGGGAAATGGTACTTATTTTTACTGTGCGATTTGCCACTTGTAGACAGTTCGCACCTGAAGGATTTGTGGGTCCTTGCATCGAACTTAGAATCGAACGAACCACTGTGGATCCATGAATTCATTGAAATCTGTTTATTATAGATTTTTTCTCGCATGGCTTCGGAAATAGTCAAAATTAGTCAATGTTGTTTGAGATTTGTTTAGTTGTTTTGGGTATCAGCGATCAGCACCTGACCGTTTTATATTTTCAAACCAGCTCCGTAAGTAAAAAATTGGTTGCACAGTTTGGTAACAGAAGAGGTCAATATACCAGAGTAGGATTATAGCACTAATGGAAAATAAGAGATTGTAACAATCCACAGATTTCCATAAAAATCCCTGAAACATTGTACGATCTTGACCAATTGAGTCAGAGATTTGAAATCGTTCGAAATGAAAACGACAAGTAGTGTCTGGATCTTTAAGCACCAGAAAACGCTGATGTTCTAGGACAGTGATTCTCAACCTGGTGGTCTCCGGACCCCTAGGGGGTCGTCAAGTCGTAGCTGGGGGCAAATCTTGCATCTTGCAGCCGCTTAGCTGTATCTTTGTCTGCACAGGCGATTACGAGATACCCTCGTTTATAGGTGCTCTTCCTAAACTCAAGTCTCGTTTTGATTGAGCTCTGTTCTATGACGCAGAATTCAGCTGTTCATGGCTGAGGGTAATCGCAGGGAACCCAACCGGAATGATGGAATTCGAGTACGACTTGGCCATTTCGTTAAAGGTTGGGCGCTGCTCAGTTTTTAGCGGCTGCCTGGGATCCTGCCACTTGATCTTTTTCGGTTGTTCGGCGACTCTGTCACTTGGATGGTGCCTTCCCTATTGAGATTTTTGCCAACTGTAGCGCTTCAGCGGGTTTGTGGCCGTTTCTCAACAGCCACTCATAGCGTTTCTTCGTCGCTCCGCTTAAGTGAAGAGTTCCTCGTTTTTCTCTTGTTTAATTCTCGGAGTTCCCCGTCCCAGCGGACTGGTCTCTGTCCTCCTTGGCCACTATCCGATCCTCGTCTCTAGCAGGAGAGTTGAAAATGGACCAAGTGCAGGACACATCATCCTCTAATGAGCCGCTATTCAGCAGCTCGCTTTACTTTCTGCGCAAACCTTCTCCTCTTCCACCTCCATCGCCGTAATATCCACCAAACTCATGTATACAGTGTTCTTAGTGTTTTCTGTTTTGTTCCCACGAATAGCTATGGAAAGAAACTCAACCCTGTCATAGCCCCGCTTGATAGGGTAAGGGCAAAATTAATGTGGGGTGCGCCCTGGTGCCACACAGCCTCTATTACGTGGCTTGGTATTTGTCATCACTTCGAATTCCAGTTCCAGTTTTTCGTAAGGCTGAGGTTCGAAGTGTTGATGCCCCCCCCCCCACCTCCGCCATTCATCCTTTGGCACGGGTCGCGTCATACCTTGGATTGAAGCATAAATTTTACGGGTTTTGAGGCCCGCCCGTTGGCAGCCTCTTATTCCGCTGATACAGCAGAAGGTTGATAGCACCCAGCCGACGCCGGTCTAACGACCAAATGTCATCAATTGACTGGCGTGGAGGCATGCGATAAGAAACTTGAGTACTATGCTATCTCACCATTTGACAGCACAGCTGTTTTTAGTCGAATCCTACGACATGCGAACAGAAACCCAGTGGGTCAATTCTTTGCTGAAATACTCCGAGAGATTACAGCCGCCGGATACCGCACGGCATATAAATTTTCAGTAGTTAGTAGAGTTTTAGTCAAAAAAAATTATTTTATGAGAAGAAATTGAAATTACCTTTAATTGCATGTCAATATCATGAACATCGATCAAGCCGTTCTTTTGCAATTGGGGATACCAACTAAAAACATGTTCACTTTGCGCCTTAAATCTCCTAAACGAACGAAAAAACATATTTATAATGAAAAAGAGTTAAAGCCATGACATGACATTGACATGGAAACATTTTTTTAACCTCTCGCGAAGACTCAGTATGATTTTGACCATTTATATATAATTTATCTCCCCTTAAGGTTTCTCTACAAGCCATCGGTAACAAAATTTCAAAGCCCACCACCTTGAGGACATCCGTCGACATTTAGAGTGGTGCGAATATCTACTTGTCCTCAACGATGAGCACAGATGTCGGTTGCTAAGCATTACGTGTATTCAGTTCGTGATATATGAATAGTATGCCGTATGCTATTCAATAATGAATTTAAGAAACACATTGACAACTGCACCTTCAATATATAGGAAAACTTGTAAACTAGATTTCTCCTACGAAATAGCCTTTTCCTTTGTTATTGACAATATCGTGTAATAGGATAGTAATAGACTTACCCCGCTAGTTTGTATGTAGCATTTCATTAAGCTGATGCTCTGCCAAGCTGACATTCTGGACGTAGTGACAGATTAAGGAAGCAGGACCGATCGATCTAAAGACGGTTACCTCTTTATAGCTAAAGCGGCCACCTCCTGGCATGAATTTTACAATTATATCCCACCACACTAATGGAAGGTATCGTGCTACAAGACTACAATTGAGAGCTTTCTGCAAAATATATATGAAATGACGACAGTGATACACATAACAGTCCATTCCTGCATAGGAAAACCATAGCAAATGGCACTATTATGGGTGTCACGGCAGTTAAGTGAAGAGTACATTTTGAACGGGATGGATTCTATCTTTTCCAGAAGATTTATATAGAGTAAATATTTCAAGCGCCTATTTAACTAATTCGGTTTTCATTATTCTACGATCAAATGCCAAGGAATTAAAACAATCTGAAAATAACTCAGAGAAGGCGTCGGTTTTGGAAAATGTTTGTCAAAAAGACAATTGGATAAGATGAATATTTTTAATACGCAATTCTAATCGAGCAGACACGAAAGCTTTTCGAAAACACTTACATAAGTTCTTTGGTCAAAAATAAATTTGACAATCAAAACTGTTATTTTTTTATCACACGAATACTTAAACGACGATATATTTTTGACAAAATCTAAAAACTAATGTCATCGAGACTCGGGACTCTTGTTCAAATATTTTCTATGTATTGCGGGTCGACTTCAATGCCACCGACCACTTCTTGCTTCTGTAATTCCAAGCTCTTCTACATAGTTTTGTTAATCGAGAAAATTCGACATTCCACCACGAGATTCCTCAAGAAGCACATACAACTCGAAGCGAATAAGCCCATTAGATATTTTGTGAGAGTTCATCCAATTCATCTAACTCAAGCTACTTGAAGATTCTATCGTTGAAAAATACCCAAAAACTTAGTCGCCACTAGAAACTCTTCGTAGAGTTTCTAATCAATAGTTTTAGGGATAATATGTGATGGTATGAGACAAAAACGGTTTTCAACCATTTTCATACCAGGGATCCCTTCGAAATCACTCTGGGTTGTTGCGGACCTACTCGGTCATATATTGATATGGTTTACTATCAATATAAAAGTTTCAGTCTATAACGATTTAAAGCAAAGAATTTCAATTTTCATCCAATCTTCTGCTCCAATCTTCTGCTTTAGGACACCCAGCAACCATAGGCGGCTCCAGCCGGCTGGCAAAGGGGGGGGGGGCACACATTTCTGACAAAATAGTGTTGAATTTTCTAAACTTATTGCTTAACACGGTTCGTATTTAGAGATATGCGAATAATTGGGCAAATCGCATCATCTTTGAATGCAATTCTTGTTCTCTTCTATTCGTCGGGGAGTCCATTTCTCTATTGATTTTTTTTTTAATATGAACAACACGTGGTGCATGTTTTTGTTTTCCAGATAGTAAAGCCCAATTCTGCGCAATCGATCACGATACAATGGGTGATATGAAGGGTTTCACTATAGCAGGCATGTTAGGGATACAAACTCTTCCTGTGGCAAGAAAATTAGCATCAGCAGACCCAAAATGGGCCAATTACGTTATGGCCAAATCTAGCCAGCTATCATAACAACAAGGTCTTGCCACAATAGTCGACAATGGGGTCCAGTTGTGTCTGTGTGTATTTTTTTTACTTGCTGGTAAAGCTCTTACGCCGACCCAGAACACGTTCAATAATTAGACCATACTACCGATTTCGTCCATTGTGTGTCAGAGCGACGGATTCTAAACAGAAAAGAACTCTGTACCCTACTCCTCTAATCTCCACCAAGGAGTCCGACGTTTGCCTGATCCCCCTGATTCCATTTGAAATGGCTACTTCGAGGGAGGTTGTGCACATGGACTTTACTGGATTCCAGGTCTGGCTGGTCGTGCTAGTTCGCTGGTATCTTAACCGCAATATCAGTCCTGCACGGCATGATATTCTTCATGCGCTCTGCTCAGCGTTGACCAGTTGGATGCCGTGGTCGATCCAGCGATTCTGATTGTAGGATGGCTTCCGGTGCACTGGTACCCCGACGACGCTATACTGGTGGTTTGTCGCGTACGGTGCTACTCGGCATAGTCCCCGACGGTGAAGCTAGCCTACCTCGGCGGAAAGTTCCCCGACGAAAGAATGTTTCCCGCAACGGTTGGCGGACGCGTTATTCTTGCTTCGATGTAGTCCGACAGAATGCCGAGGTGTGTCCGGCGATTCCGGGTGCGTCCGGTTCACTGGAGCCCCGACGATTCAAACCGACGATTCACTTCGGACTGCTCGGAGTATTTCCCGACGAACAGTGGCCGGAGGCCGGACAAAACCTTTGTTTCAAATATTGATATTTTTTATTTTTTCTAGGTTTCTTATGTATTGAATGACATATTCCTAAAATTTTATGACTACCGAATGAGAATTAGATTTTTAATAGCTATTTAAACGTCGCTGTGTCAGACAATTATGATGAAATTTATTTTCGAAAACATCGTATATATCTTCACTTAAAAAACATGTTGCTCGTTCAATTTTAATCCGATTTGAGCACAACTACACACTCAATTCGGCTCGGCAATTTCCCAACAGCCGTATAGTCAGTAAATTTAGAAACTGATATCTCAGTAAAATGAGATTTGTTTGCTGATTTTCGGTGAAAGAGTCTCAGCTATCAAACGTCACTTTTACTGAAATCTCTGCAAAAAAGTTGTTTACTGAGATTTCAGCTGTTGGGTTTTCGGCAAAAGATGCGAAAAAAGCTGAGATTCGGCAGAGAAAAATAAGCGTGTAGCTTCATTTTAAAGGGCATTTATAGAACTTTGTTGATCAATTCAACATGTTCGCCAAATTTTATTCCAGCTATAAATAAAGTGAAATAGTTCAGAACGGTCACTTATTATACAATCTATGGGAAATCATCTCTACTTTTTGAATTTCAAGGTCTCGTTTTGCCGCTTTTTGCCCGGAGGGGTTTTAAATCGATATTTTTAAATGCATGCTAAGTATCATGGTGACTAGTGCAAAATAACAACTGAATAAAACGTAAACAAACACTTTATGTAGAGATTGAAAGTAGTTTTATCCAATTATTATGTTGTTATTGATACAGCCAATCATTAAAAAAACATTTATCATGAAAAAGGTATTACGCTTATAAGAAAGGTCCGATAGCACTGTATGGTAAAATATACCTCATCTTTTATAACTTTTGACATTAAAATTGAACTCAGCACCCGAAAATTACCTTATCATGCAATTTTCAGCCAGATTGAGCAACATTTTTGGTTTTGTCCGACTTTTGTAGTGGAAGATCTTCCTAAACCGATACTATCCGGGTAGATACCAAGGGTTGACTTCCAGTTCACAAACGCCCCAACGACCTTTAGCCAGTACTACTACCCGATCTACTCGTGCTAATCCCCGGCGTTGGGCCTAGCCTACTCCGACGGAGAAATTTCTCGGTGTCGAAAGTTCTATAGAATGCCCCGACGATCTATCATCAACGATGCGTGTGCTCAGTTTAGTCCCCAGCGGTGGATTTAGCCTACTCCGGTCGCGCATGCTGGTCTACTTTATCTCTCTTTGGCAGACTGGCTTGTCGAGTGCCAAGGTCAGTCCGGCGATTCCGGTTAAAGTGTAACTTTCGGTTCATCGGTGTCGACGACCCGAATCAGTATACTGCTACGTTGCTAGCCGTTGCTCCTCTCGCCATCTTCGTTGCATTGCTGACATGATCTGAACAACTGTTCTGTTCATCGCGTCTCATTTTTTCCGCGTACATTCTTTTGACAATATTGTTCATGTTAACGTTTTCAACGACAATGGTTCTCATTTCGTTTTGCTAGTGCTCGAATTGTGGGCATTCGAAGACCATATCCTCCTGTAGTACGGTGATCTTGCGTGGTCGAACCTATTTGTTGAAATAGCCATACCCAGACAAGAACTGTGTCATGTGGAAGTTCACTTCCCCATGCGCTCGGTTTATCCACATCAACAGGCATGGACTTAGTCGATGTGTCCATCTACCGTTTACAGAGTTATCCCACTGATGTTGCCACTTGATTAAGGTATCAGCTCGGGCTTGTTTACGGACTCCTCTCGTGCCTCGATCCCTATAACATTCGCTATCTTCTTCGAATAGAAGGTTTATGGTAATCGTTCCAGCTACCACTTATGCTGCGTCTGAAGAGATAGTTCCAGTATCAATCACTCTGTGTGATCGGTTGAGTTTAATTTTTTTCGCTCTGGCCCGTGATCGCCCGAAAAACAAGTGCTCGGCCTACGCCACCCGGATCTTTCTCTCGATCTCGGCCTCTGCCATCCGGCACCAACCGCTGTAGTATCTCGCTACCTCGGCAACAGTTTACGCAAGTGCAGTGTCCATTAACCAGATCTATAGTGCGAAAATCAAGTGCGTCGAAACTCGCTTTCCGGCGGGTCTGCTCTATCCCGAGGGACAGCGGAGCCGCCAAAGGGTCGCCCCCAACCTAAACCAGCGATATACCAAGCATACTACGTATTTTCCGCGAAAAAATTGGACATCGAAAATCGTAACAGGTAACAGGAGCGCAGACTCATAAGTAGGTAAACAACTCGCGCCTCCACCAAAACTATAATTTCAAACCGTTAAACGCGACCGCGCCTCCACCAATTCCAATTTTCAAACTAAGTAAAAAACTTGCGTCTCCACCAAGTCGAATTTTCAAACCCTGTGAAAAACTTGCGCCTCCATTAAATTGCCAACCGTCGGAGATTTGTACGCGTGTGAAGCAGCGAACTTAAGAGTATCGGTCTGCGCGTGTGAAGTGACTAGTACGATAGTGTCGTGACGAGCCCTTCGTCTATCAAGCAAAATGCCACGCCCCCCTCCCCCCGATTGGGGCGGGGAACCTCCCCTCAGCCGATCTCTTCCCGGTTACCTGAATTCTGGAGACGTAATTGATCAGCAGACGCTATTACTGCGTGCCGTCAACGAACCAGGAAAAGACGAACAACGCCTCCCAGCTGATCCCTTCCTCATTATGAAATCGGTACAGGCAGTGCTAGGAATCGACCCACGAAATATAGTGAGTGCAACGAAGGAGGCAAGGGGATCCAGATATGTGCTTAGAACCAGATCTAAGAAAGCTTTCCTGTCCCTTAAAAAACTGGACCAGCTCATAGGCGGCCAAAAGGTGGAAGTTATCTCCCATCCAACCCTCAACTTAGTACAGGGCGTCATCTACGACCCTGACACCAAAGACGTTGAAGAAGCTCGACTCTTGGAAGAGCTCAAGGCTCAAGGGGTCACGAATGTTCGACGGATAACAAAAATGCTTGAAGGAAAACCGGTCAATACACCACTAGTTATTCTGTCCTTCTCTGGCTCCAAACTCCCGGAACACGTGTTCATCGGCCTGCTGCGTACTAGCATCCGCCCGTACTACCCGTTGCCGATGATGTGCTTCAAGTGTGGTCATTTCGGGCACGGCAGCCGTTTCTGCCCCAACTCCGTCGCCTGTCTGAACTGCAGCCAAGAACACGAGACATCCAAGGAAAATCCCTGCAAGAACCCTAGCCTCTGCATCAACTGCGGAGATGGGCACTCGACCCGCAGCAGGAAGTGCCCCAAATTTGCAGAGGAGGAACAGATCACCAAGATCAGAATCGACAAAAACTTGACTTTCTCTGAGGCTAGAGCTCTTGTAACTAAACGGCAACAAGGCCCTAGCTACGCGAGCATTGCCGAAGGTAACACCAAGGATGACGAACGGGACACAGTAATAGCCCATTTACAAAAGGAGTTAGCAACTCTAAAGGAAAGCATGGCCCAAGAGAAAAGCAAAGATCGGACAATTAATTACCTGAAAGAACAATGCGCCAAACAACAAAAACAGCTGGCAGCAGCCTCTGCAGAAATAGCAAAACTACGTAATGCCGTCACCGAGCTCCACCAAAAGCCGTCTATGCACTCCCGTGAGAACACTCCCTCCGACGATACTGCTTCCACGGGAACAAAGCCCAAGAAAGGAAAGTTCATCGAACCAGCCCCCGTAACCGTAACCCCCGTTGGTCTGCCCAACCAAGCAGGGCTTAGGAGATCCAACCGCCAGAAAGAGAAAGACACTAGGAAGACCAACACTGACAAATCTAGAAGCCCCAACCCCAAAACTACCCCCGACATAACACTGCCTTCGCCTATCATGGACTCTGCCATGTCCTGGTCACGCTCCAGCTCATCAACATCACTCAACACGCTATGTCAAGAACCACCACCGGACGTTGACTACTCGAACCTCATCTCTGAATAAACCCAACAACACTCAATCCAGCAAGCAGAAAACAACAATAACAACAGCATTCAATAGTCGAAACCAAACAAACAATCCTCCCGCGTCGACCCTGACCGGGGACGTTCCGGGTTCTCCCGATGCACCCCCGGCGGCTGTCGGCGCGGGCCCGGGTTTTACCCAGGCAAGTACCTCCAGACTAAATCCAACAGTCAACAACCGACTGTCCCCAAATCTTTTCAGCCAATATCCGCCAGGCGGCACTCCGCCGCTAACCATCGAAACACAGAGCAACAATCCGTCACCTGACCCGTTACTTTGGCTAACAGCAAATAACAAATCTAATAAAGAAGAATCGACCCCCAATCGACTGGACCACAGCCACACCAACAATCGGCTCCGCGACCTAAGCCCTGTCGCCGGTTGCTCCTGGCACCCAGTTCATTTCCGCTACAGGAGCAGCGACATGAACGCTGAAAATCGCTACAACTACACCGCATTTACAGAATCCGTGCACACGAAATCACAATGGGACAGCACGAACAACAAAACCTGCACACCGTACATGAAAAAAGACCCTTTCCCCGCGTCGCCCCCGACTCGGGAAGTTCCGGAGATACTCGATGAGTCCCCGACGGTTGCCGGCGCGGGGAACCCGGGGCCTTCCCGGGTAAGTTCCAACAGTCCTGATACTCGATCGGAACCATCTGTCGCACCTTATCTTTCTTCAGGGTCCGACGGTACAAAACCAGCCACACTAACGTCAAAGCTCAAAGTCCACGAAGAAACCATCAGACCTGAAGACGGTAACAACAAAACCTGCTCACCGCGCAGCAAAAAAAGCTCCCTCCCCGTGTCGCCCCCGACTCGGGAAGTTCCGGAGTCATCCGATGAGTCCCCGACGGTTGCCGGCACGGGGAACCCGGGGCCTTCCCGGGTAAGTTCCTACAACCTCAGAACCCATCTGAACCCAACTGCTGTTGCCTCTACCTTTTCTACAGAAACACCAACGACAGGCCAAAGACCCTCTGAACGCACACCCGCGGCGGACTCGTCACCACCCGTACCTCTAATTTCCACACGACCCATACAAATGGTATCTAGCAGAAGTCCGGCCAGGAATAGCTCCAGCACCAGTCCAACCCCACCACCCGACGGAACAAACTGCACGCTGGCAATCCAATGGAACACCAACGGCCTGAGAGCAAACCTAGGAGACCTCCAACGCATCATTGCACGCTCTGCGCCCATCTGTCTTGCCATCCAAGAGACACACATAAAGGGAAACACGGATCCATCACCTTGGTTCAGTTACCGTTACATTTGGGAATCAGCCAAAGGGTCGAACATCTACCAGACGGTCGGTCTAGGAACCAGAGCTGACCTGCCGTCTGAGCCGGTAAAATTTGACACCGACCTCATTGTAGTGGGAAGAAAAATCAACTTTCCCATAAGTTGCACAGTAGCGTCTATTTACATCCCTCAGGAAGTCAGTAACGTGGGAAATAAATTACGGAATCTCTTCAAGCAACTACACACCCCCTTCCTATTAATGGGTGACTTTAACGCCCATCACACAGCGTGGGGCTCCAAAAGGTGTTGCCATCGCGGTAATGCCATTATCGAAGCCATCGAAGAGAGCAACGCGGTAACGTTAAATGACGGTAGTATCACCTTCCTCCGGGGCCGATCCACATCCGCCTTAGATTTAACCATATGTTCTAGCTCCATTGCTGGAGCCTGCGGATGGTCGGTTCTCGCCGATACTGGAAACAGCGATCACTTCCCAATCGTAGTCTCCTATGACCGGATGCCCCCCTCTACGTCGCGGCGTCGTCGTTGGCTCTATGATCGGGCGGAGTGGCTCACCTACGAAGATAACGTATCGGATGCACTCGATCGAGACCGGGATTATTCACCAGACGAGCTTGTAATGGTAATGACACAGGCTGCAAAACCATGCATTCCCCGAACCAGCGGAGCACCACCAAAACGAGCGGTTCATTGGTGGAACCCAGAAGTAGCGAGGGCAATCAAAGAACGACGAAAAGCCCTTCGAAATCTTAAAAATACCCCCCTTGACCATCATCGATGGGAAGAAAGATCAGCGGAGTTTCGTCGCCTCAGGAACCAGGCCAGGTGGGCCATCGAGAAAGCCAAGGAGGCCAGCTGGGCATCTTTCCTAGACGGGATCAGCTCCGATTCGTCGACTGCGGATCTGTGGAGAAGGGTCAATGCCCTAAGCGGCAAAAGAAGGCAAAACGGCTTCGCACTAACGGTTAACGGTACCACTACAGTTGAGCCCTCTGAAATTGCTAATGCAATCGGTCAACACTTCGCCATGCTTTCTGGGGACTCCTCCCTCCCACCTGCCTTCCTGAAAACGAAGAGGACAATAGAAGCCACCCCTACAACATTCAGTCCAGACGATAGCCAGGATTACAACAAACCTTTCTCAGGAGTGGAACTGGCCACTGCACTGAGTACTGCAAAGGGCAACTCTGCGGGACTCGACAACGTTGGTTATCCCCTGTTAAGGCATTTACCCCCGGTTGGCAAGCGAGCACTCCTAAACGGATTCAACAGGATATGGGAAGGCGGATCCTTCCCAGACAGCTGGAGAACCGCTCTCACGATTCCCATTCCGAAGAAATGCGAGGGAACCAGGAGCCCGAACGACTTCCGACCCATTAGCCTTCTCCCTTGCATTGGGAAGACGATGGAAAGAATGGTAAACAGACGCCTGATAACATTCCTCGAGGAACAGGAGCTTCTCGACCATCGACAGTTCGCATTCCGTAAGGGACTCGGCACAGGAATTCATCTAGGCTGCCTCGGTGAAACAGTAAGTGACGCCATAGCCAACGACCTGCATGCGGACATTGCCATCCTTGATCTCGCCAAGGCATACAACACGGTATGGCGTGAAGGAGTACTTCGCCAGCTGCACCAATGGGGTGTTAGCGGAAACCTTGGCTGCTTCCTCAAACAGTACCTCAGTGACCGAAGTTTCAGGGTGGGCATTGGAGGTAAGCAATCGAACCTGTTTCGGGAAACTAACGGCGTCCCCCAAGGGTCGGCCTTGGCAGTCACACTATTCTTGGTCAGCATGAATTCCCTATTTGCTACGCTTCCGAAAGGTATATACGTGTTTGTCTACGCCGATGATATAATACTTATTGCTATCGGAAAAACAATTGGTCGCACAAGACTGAAGCTACAGGCAGCCGTGAATGCTGTCGGCCGGTGGGCTGACTCAGTCGGTTTCAGTATCTCAGCCACAAAATGCGCTATTGCGCACTGCTGCAATTCCAATCATGTAGCCACCGGCAGGCCAGTCAAACTTGCCGGAACCGTAATTCCTTTCCGGAAGGAACCTAAAATTCTTGGTGTGACTATCGACCGGAAGATGACCTTTCTCCCGCACTTCCGGCAGGTGAAAAAGGACTGCGAAAGTAGAAAACGACTAATTCGCACCATCAGCTCGCGTCACCCAAAGTGGAATAGGCGAACCGCACTAAATATCAGCCAAGCCCTCATCCATAGTCGACTGTTCTACGGCCTCGAGATAACCAGTCTCAATTGGGAGGGATTAGTAGATATCTTGTCACCGTTGTATCACGGAGTAGTCAGACTAGCTTCGAATCTACTGCCCAGCACCCCTGCCGAAGCCGCCTGCGTCGAAACCGGAGTACTTCCCTGCCGATGGGCACTGGCGGTAGCTGTCCTGAAACGAGCCGTTGGATTCCTAGAGAAAACATCTGGTGATGGATGTCACCTTCTACAGACAGCCAAGGACATCTATATCACATTTACCAATACTCCTCTCCCTACAATCGCACAGCTGCATCGGGTTCGCAACCGCGCCTGGCATGAGCGTGGCCCAAACTTAGACTGCAGCCTGGCTGTATCCGCCAGAGCAGGTGATCCTCCCAGTACTGTCAAAGCTAAATTCCTCCAAATGGTTGAACGCAAATACCCTAATCATCTGCACATTTACACAGACGGCTCGAAACTTAGCGAGGGCGTGGGGGCGGGTGTGAGCGGAATTGGAGAGGGCCTCACCCTTCGTCTACCCTCTGTTTGCTCAGTATTCTCGGCAGAAGCAGCCGCCATCGCCATAGCCATAACCAAGAAACCTGAAGATACTCCGGCTGTGATTTTCTCCGATTCCCTCTCTGTCATCAAAGCACTGGAATCGGGGGAGTCCAAGCACACCTACGTTCAAGCCATAGAGCAATCCTGCGACCCGTTTACTACCATATGCTGGGTTCCCGGCCACAGTGGAATTCGCGGTAACGAAGAGGCTGACCGTTTGGCCGCTCTCGGCCGCCATGCACGCGCTCGGTTTTCCAAAAAGGTCCCATCGTCTGATGTTATTAGGGAATTCAAGGCAAAAGTCTCCGAGCACTTTATCGCCCACTGGAGGAATCTACGAGGCTACCCACAGAAGGTTAAAAAAGATCTCGCGAAGTGGACAGACCGCGAAAACCGGAAGGAACAAAGAGCACTGTCGCGCCTACGAGTAGGACACACGAAGATCACCCACACCCACACCATCACCCGCGTCGATCCCCCAATGTGCCCGACCTGCAATACAAGAATCACGGTAGAGCACCTACTCCTTAACTGCCGGGAACTCGAAGACCTGCGGCGACTCCATAATCTGCCCTCCTCGATTCAGGACACACTATCGAACAACTCAGCACAGGAAGAGACACTACTCGCATTCTTGAAAGATGCCAATATTTTTGAAGCTATCTAAAGTGGACCGAGAGCATACTGGCCTCAAACACCCTACCTACCACCATCACATAGCGGGCTGTCCGCCTCACTTCGAACAGGCGCTGAGGAGGATCTCCCGTGGCCCTCTATCAGCCACAACAAACTAGGCCATCTACCATCTTTCAGCGGGCCCTCTGCCACACCCAGACTGGGTGATGGAGAGGTTCTTCCGCGGCCCTTTCAACCACAACCTGCCAACACATGGACCAATACTGCTCAGCGGGCCCTCCGCCACACTCGGACCGGGTGCTGGGGAGCTTCTCCCGTGGCCCTCTATCAACCACAGCATACCAGGCTGTCTACCATCGTTCAGCGGGCCCTCTGCCACACCCGGACTGGGTGATGGGGAGGTTCTTCCGCGGCCCTTTCAACCACAGCTTGCCAACACATATACCAACATTGCTCAGCGGGCCCTCCGCCAAGCCCGGACCGGGCGCTGGGGAGGTTCTTCCGCGGCACCTGCGACTTCAATCTGCCAACCCATCTACCACCATCAATCAGCGGGCCCTCCGCCACACCCGGACCGGGTGCTGGGGAGGTTGTCACGCGGCCCTACCAGCGTATTATCGCCACCGAGTGCAATATCTAACCAAAGAACTGAAGGACCTTGTAAAATGCAATGTAATGACTCCTTTTTTTCTAGGTGAATGACCCTTAGTGGTTAAAGCCTTAATAAACATAATAATAATAAGGTATATTATTATGATAAAAAAAAAAAAAAAAAAAAAAAAGAGATAGTTCGATACGCGCTAGAAACCCGCATGTCCATCAGCCTGAACGTGTTGTTCAGCCAAGATGTGTTCCTCTTCGCCTGCAGTGCCGTCGCCTATGCAGGTCCTTCCAGTATTCGCTTTTTACTGCTGCTGATCGCCGGGCATGATCCGAGATAGTGCCGATGTGGTCGATGTGGCTATTGAAGCTTAGCCGGTCGTCTATTATCACTCCCAGTTGTCTAACTTCCCGACTTGAGTTTATGATACACTCTCCGACGGATATTCTTGCCTGCTGTACTGCCTTGCGGTTGCCTATAACCACCATCTCGGTTTTGTGGTGAGCTAACGTCAGGTTCTTCTTGCGCATCGAATCTTCCACAACATCTATTGCCTCCGTTGCGAGTACTTCAACTTTCTCTGGTGATTCGTCGATCACTAGGAGCACCATGTCGTCCGCAAAACCGACAATCTTCACGCCCCTAGGGAGGCTCCGTCGTACATAGCATTCCAAAGAGTTTGACCAAGTATGGAACCCTGCTGAACGTCCGCTGTTACGGTTAAACTTCTTTTTCGCACATAACCACTATATTTACTTATACTGCGTCATTCTACTGATGAGTGTGTCATTTAACTTCATTTATCACCGGATAGATTTCTGGAGGTGATGACATTTTGATTCTCGTCAAGCTTTACCTCTAGGTTAGATATATTCTATAGAAACGTGACGCGCGCGAGACATGACACAACGTCCTATAGATGGGAAGAAACGAGCCCGTCGGGATTTCCGGATTTTCGTTACCGATATTATCGGTACCACAACCATAGTAAAAACTATACTTTGCTTGTGACTAGTAAAAATTTGAAATTACTTTGTTCAGAATATATTGGCTCAAATGGCACGTTCCCCGTACATAGTCGGGGATTTGTGCCTCAAAACAAAACAAATTGATCACTTTGATGATCACTTCTAAAATATTAGAATGTTCGAGTAGGAAAATGCAAATATTTTTTCACCAAAACAGTTTCTGGTTGAATAGGGGGGCACGTGCCCCCCGTGCCCCTCCCTGGAGCCGCCAGTGCCAGCAACCTCCCTCCCTTCCCACCACATGTTGAGAAAGTCTTTGATATATATGATCAAAGAAGATGTATTTATGATCAGGTAGCGACAATTCGAGCTCGTTTTACACGAGCCAGTTTCCTAACTAAAGCGCAATGCTGTCAGAGCAGAAAGTTACGTCTAATAACTCCTCCCCTCCAAATCTTTCAAATGCGATTCCCTGCATTTAATACATGAAGACTCGTACTGTTTAAGCATTGCTTCGGTTCAGAGCCTTTCAAATGAATATCTGTGCACGAAATGCGAGCTCAGAAAGAAATATTAGGGACATGACCATCATTTGAACCCCAATATTTGCAAAGAAACAAACGTCAACTGTATTAGTAACTCACTGGACGCAGCACAGGCAATTTGTGTGTATACTATCTTTTTAACCGGATCTCAGAAAACGAAATCAATAACAAGTCGTTCGACAACACACCAACACACAGAGTCACTTCAATCCACACACCGCGAAGCGCTCTATTTCAACTCCTAAAAAGCAAAGCGGCCGAATTTTATTTTCCCACCAGCCTCGGTTACACTTTTCGTTCTCTCTCTCTCTAATGTGATTATTTCGCTATCGTTTGAAAAAGATCGCACAATTCACATCCCGGTGCGATTGCTGATATGCAATGGAACTGGGGAGCGCATATCAACCGAAAGATCAACAGCGAACGATTCAAATGTGTCACAGACCCAGGCGGGTGATGCCAGTCACGGGCACAGTTTTAGCTAGCTACTCCCGCCTGTGGGCTGGGGTTCTTCGCAAGGGAATGTATATTCATCGAAATTGAATGGCTGGCTGTTGAAAATTCAGAACGGAGCTATTGAGAAGGGGGGATTTTTTTTCCGATGGGAGGTGGTGTATAGTACAGGAAGGGACCCTCCGGGGGGCGAACATGGAGCCTACGTGACTTCGTTGTCTAACACGTCGCACGCTTCGATGGATGTGCAGATGAAAAGAATTCCCTATACCCAAAGTCAATAACTGATACCGTTCAGGCAATCCAACCCAGTGTGGGACCGGATGGCTGGTGGAAATGCGTGACTGATGGGGCAGCCCCGCCCTGTGTGCCTTTGGTGAGTATGACGAATCATTTTAATTATGCATAATTTTCTAATTAAATGAGTGCGGTTTATCGGCGTTTAATTAAAAGCAATAATCAGGTACACGATCCGCGGATTTAATCATGGTCTAAGCGGTATCCCGAACATCCCTTCCACGCTTTGGCAGAGCACCTGCACATTCTCGAGACAGAACTGGTTGATGCGTGATCGTATGCTTACTGTACTGTACATCATTAGCATATTTCCCTTTAATTGAAAGGTACCGCAGAATATGAATAACATGCCGAGGCAGTCGCTTTGAAGTTTGAAATTCAAAATGTTAATTTGATATTTTTCAAGGGGTAAAAAAATCGTCAATTCAAACAAGCAGTAGGTTTGCGAATTCGAAGGCGATTTTTTTCATTTATAATGGTTCTAAGATGAAGCAACAAACTACTGCAAATTTATTTCATAATCGAACACGGAGTAATTTAAATATCGTTTGAATTTGAATGTTTTAACGACCTCTTGTTCGTGAGCGATTATCACTAATGGGGAGTGCCACGAACTCCTCCTAGAAAGTGGAATCTAAACGAAGCTCATTATTCATTTCACGTACATGCGACCACCATAGCCCCATACTTAGAAGAGAGCGAAACACGCCGGAAGCGGACACAAATGCTACTAAATTTACATACAATAAATAACCATTTAACTTTCGGAAAGTTTATTGAAAAATATTTGCTTCCACGCCCAGGAGCTAACTTTTCCCCGGTTGACGGTTGAGGAGCGGGTTATCTCAGGAAACTTCCCCAAAACAGGAACACGTTGGAGCGCAACCACAAAGCGATAGAGCACTTCCGGCATCCTGCACAGCTCTGGTCCCCAAACCCAAGACCCTAACCCTATCACAGTGTGGTAGTTTTTCTTTCTTTTTCTTACCACTCTGCTCCTTCAAGAAAGAAAGCAACGACGACGACGACGGTCCAAAACTCTTTCGGCTTCCTTCGAGTTACCCGCCCCAGACGAAACATGAATGTAAGTCGAATGGAAGTTATGCCCAAGTGGCGAGGGGGCGGCGAAAAGAAAAATCCAACTCTCAAAGTGAGTCACCAGAGTGTAGTTCATAAATTTAAATTTTCGGAGCGAACGAGGGAAACGAAATGGTAAAGGGACGTCTTACAACACCGCTGTCAGGGAAAGAATTTTCCGTAACTCTGAAGATGGACGGCGGCAACTGAACACCTCTCTCTCTCTCTCTCTAGGTTTCGTGGAAGACTTTTAATAAAAGTGAGCGGAAAAATCAGCCAATCAAACATTTTCTAGCAGCAAGTAATGCAATATTTCACTAGTCTAGAGTCTCCGTAACTACATACCTATTGAAAACTGCTATTCATTGAAAGCGACTACATTTTCCGAGATGATATAGTGGAGAGGTGTCCCGAAAGAAGCTCGTGAAATTTCGGGCCAAAGCGGAAATCAGCTCCATTGTTAAGCAGGAGCTGGAAAGAAGTGCATGCAAGTGCTCTCAAGGTGATTCCAGTGAAGAGGTGCGGTTAGGGGTAGGGGTAAATTTTTGAACCACTTTCCTGCTCCGGTCGGACGGGAGTGAGTTATTTCCCTGCGCTCATCTCAAAAGCCGTTCAACAGCAAAAGTTTCGACACCGTTTTTTTTATCGTTTCCCTAGCGTTGAGTTGAGAGCTTACGTAAAGCTGTGACGGTATGTGTGTGTGTGTGTTAACTAGGTAAGTAGGTACTTCCGGCAATGAAAGTACTTCAGCGAAAACTTTCAAAAATTATTCGACGATAATTTGCAATTTGAAGTTGCTCGTACGCAGGTTAGGCTTGCTGCATCCATCAGGGATTCGGGCATTATGTTTCTAGTTATAAATGGCTTTATCGTAAAGATGAAATTTGGGTATGTTTCTAAACAAGTGAATACATGTGATGCAAACCCAAAAAGAGACTTTTTTACTAACAATTGATTTGACAGCGGCTCAACGATGTGCAATGCGTGAATAACAAAATAATTTTAAGGATCTTTTTACTACTCTTGTGTTATCATTGAAATCTAAACAATGCATTATCGCGGTGGCACAAAGACGTTGCCAAGGAGGATTTTTAGATGATTTTCATAGGGGGTTTACACCCCCTTTCCTCCCACAAATCAAAATAATTTAGCATGGACGAATAATTTACCTTATGGTGATTAAATTAAAAAATTCGACTAAATATCGAGTGTCGTCTAACTGGATCTGTAGAGCTAGGGCCTTGGAAGGGCAACCTGTCAGAATTACTTGCTTCAATTGCAGACGCGACGGGAAATGTTTCCCACTAAAACACTGCTTAAGGCTAATTGCAGCGGCCCAGGACTCTGAATGTGATATTCATTGTACGGTTCAGATATGTGCGAGCATTGGGACTTCATCGCGTGTATCATCGTGAAGGGCTCGAACGATTGTGCACTGACGCGTTCGATCACGAGGGTGTTTGTATGTCAAGTATATCTTCGCGTGTATAAATTCGATTTTATAACTGTGTGTCCGTATGTAAACAAAACAAAATAATTTTAAGGATCTTTTTACTACTCTTGTGTTATCATTAAAATCCAAACAATGCATTATTGCGGTGGCAAGGAGGATTTTTAGATTTTCACATTTTATACCCCCTTTCCTCCACAAATCAAAATAATTTAGTATGGACGAATAATTTAACTTATGGTGATTAAATTAAAAAAATAGTCTAAATATCGTCCTACTGGATCTGTAGAGCTAGGGTCTTGGAAGGGCAACCTGTCAGAATCACTTGCCTCAATTGCAGACGCGACGGGAAATGTTGCCCACTAAAACACTGCTTAAGGGCAATTGCAGCGGCCCAGGACTCTGAATGTGATATTCATTGTACGGTTCAGATATGTGCGAGCACTGGGACGTCATGATCGCATGTATCAACGCGAAGGGCTCGAGCGATTATGTTTGTATATCAAGTGTATTGTGTTTGTATATCAAGTGTATCTTCACGTGCATAAATTCGATTTTATAACTGTGTGACCGTATTTTCTTGGATGATAGTGTTGCGTCCATAAAGTCAATTTTATAGCATGAGCCACTCGCATATTCGCAGATCCCTGTCTCACACAGAGTTTGTGAATAGCTAAAAAGAATCGGCTAAGAGCCTCCTTTGTTCCCGGAGCAAAACTTAAAGAATTTTGGACACATTTTCGATGGAGTTGAATATGGATCGGATGGTTAATTCTACTGATTCTAAAATCCCGGAGAAGAACCATTTTTCCAGTTGCGTTTGCTGCGAACTTCCGGAGTAAAGTGACGATTGTGTTCAGTGCGACCAATACAATGGATTGTGGCATATGTCATGTGCGGAAGTGACTGCATCGGTTACCGATCGACCGTGTGTGTCTGCGCCTACTATATGCCGCTGAGTGTTCAGAAGAACTGAATCCAGCACTAAGGCAGCACATTTGTCGTTGAAAATGAAATGTTGGAAAAGCTCGGATCGTGAAACGTCATCTCGCTGAAAAATATGCGGAAGAGGAGCTGAACGAAATGGACGAGATTGTTAGCAACCGAAGCAGGGTTAGTAGACGGACGAGCCTAGATAGGGTAAAGCAATGTACTGATCAAGGTGAAGGCGTCTATGGTCTTCTGCCGATGGGTAAATTGGTAGATTTGACAGCAAGCTCTCCGGATATCGGATTCCACGCATCGCGAAGGGACTTGGAACCAAGCAATCCGTACCAAAAAGCCAAAGCCTACATCAATATGCCAATTTTAGGAAAGCTAGTTAAAGACACATCAGTGCAGCAAGGAAGACAACATCACCATGGGTTTGGTTTCTACAAGCCACCGTTGAATTCAACAGTAAAATTGGAGGCTTTCTAAGCAGGAACAGCAACAGTACACCGGCGCGTTCTTCAAATCGGCTTCGATACAACAAGAGGTAGCCAACATAAGAGGTAATATCGAACCCCAAGTGCCTCCCAAGCACGTGAAGATAAGCAACTTTGCGATCCAATTATTAATAACACCAAACCATCAAAATCCGAACACTCCAACAAATTTTGAAACAATTTGGAACGATAGCGTCAACGGCTACGATTCCGTCGTTCAATTTTTCAATCGAAACGTGTGTGCGCGCCCCAAGAAAACAGGGTCCCGAGTATCAGCGTGCTCTGCAAGCGAACTGTGCTTCCTTAACGCTCCACTGCATTCCAATCGCGTTAGCGCGAATAGTCGGCCTACCCAAGGATCGAAACTTTCGCCTTTCTAGATGCAGTGACGGCTCGGATCTATCGCTGAACGAGAGCAGCCACCTTTGTACCTGAAGTGGACAGGGAACATTACCAGTTTCGAATCGCATTCGAAACAAGTTCGAAATACGATTAGAGGAGCTAGCAAATGCTGTTCCCCGTCTGTTGATAGGCGTGAACAATGTCAGCCTCTCTGCGCCACTGCAAGTGATGGAATATTTCTCAATGGAAAATGTGGGGATGAAGCCCTCGATAGTTCTGCAATCCGACGAGGACAACCTGACTAATACCATCATGAAGCAGACGACGAAACGAGTAGATGACCAGTTCGAAGTCTATTGTGGCGGTACGATGACGTCCAGTTTGCTACAATATGGTATTCAAGGGGTTCCAAGGTGCTGTTGCGGCACTATCGAGGATGATGTCCAGCAGCTCAAAGGTGTGCGCCAGTAGAGGTAGGTTACTGGTAGGCGTTGCCGTATCTATCCTCAGGTACGGCGGCCCGTCATGGTCAAGAGCACTGAGAGTGACCAGTTACCTACAGAAACTGGAGTGATATCTGCCTACCGCACGGTATCACACTATGCATCCTGCGTGATAGCGAGCATGATGCCAGTCGGGCTGGTCATTCGGGAAGATGAGGAGTGTTTCGAGCTACGTGGAAATAGAGGAGCCCGCGAGCGCACCAGGGTGACCTCGGTCGCCAGATGGCAGCTTGAGTGAGATAACTCCTCGAAAGGTAGGTGGACCCACCGGCTGATACCTAACATATCGAGCTGGGTGGGAAGAACCCATGGGGAAGTTCACTTCCACCTGACACAATTCCTGTCAGGCCATGGCTGTTTCCGTCCGTACCTTCACAGGTTCGGGCACGCGGAGGTCCCAGCCTGCCCGGACTGCCCAGATGTAGACGAAACTGCCGAACACATACTGTTCGTATGTCCTCGGTTCGATGTCGAAAGAAGAGCAATGATACCCTTATTCAGCGGATGTGTCAATCGGTGGAGAAGTGGAACGCAGTCTCGGCTGCTACCACCCAGATTGCCTGTAGGCTACAGGTAATTTGGCGAACCGAACAACAGACGACGGGCACGACTAACTAGTGATTGGTTAGTTGGAGCGAAAAAGGCCGAGCGCAAAAAAGGAGTGAATGGTCTGTCCATGCTGAGGCAGGTTTGGCGCAGCGACTGTCAACCGCGTAAGGGGTAAACCCAGCCACCCCGAAGCAAGGTAGAAGAGCGAGTGTATAGGCGTATAAGTGGACTGCCTCATGCCAAGATGGGAGGGTCGTAGCGTAGTATGGTTGGACTCAGCTATCGATGCCTCGTGGCGTGGCAGAGGAGTGAAAGGGTGAGCACAAAAGTCAGCCTCACATGGTATGGTAGAGGCTAGCACAAAAGTAAACATAGCAAGGAATGAAAAAGGTGAGCACACAAGTCAGCCTCGCTGGTATGTCAGAAGTGGGGCCTAAGAAAAATGTCCCACATGGGATGCCAGGGAGAGTGACAGAGGTATAATAGAGTGACACGATCGAGAGTGAACCAGGTGATAGGGTGAGCACCCAAGTCAGCCTCACATGGTATGGGTGACGCGAGCACAAAAGTAAACCTAGCAAGGAATGAGTAAGGTGAGCACACAAGTCAGCCTTGCAAGGAACGAAAAAGGTGAGCACAAAAGTCAGCCTCATGTGGAGTGTTTGAGAGTGAATCAAGGCAAAGTAAGCCTCATACAGGACGTATGAACGCGTGAGTGAGAGTGAATGAGTACATCAAGTACAGCCATCGCCCCAGAAGTAATACCGAGAGGTAGTTCCTGGGGGACGATGGCGGAGCCCAATGGAGTTTAGTCGGTATTAATGGCTGCGTCACCATTCGAGCCCGACACGCCCCCAGCACACCCCGTGAGGTAGCTTGGACACCTACCAATAGCACGTGTACTGGGCTAGGACGTAAACGTCTTCTCCATTGTAAAAAAAATGGTCTGGAGCCCAAGATGATAAAAGAAGAAGCAGATAGCGGAGTACCAGCTGAAAGGATAGACAGTTTGCCCTTCAAATGAAGAATCAAAGTGAACAGACCCATTCGTATTAGATCCGCTGGGCTTGTTGAGCACGTCTCTCGTACAGGGAAGGTAACAGAAGAGATATTCGATCGCTGGGTCAGGTGGACCGGTCTGTTCCCTACAATCAGAGACTTGTGGATCCCACGGTGCTACTTCAAAGAAGCGGACCTACAGTTGTACGATCAGCTTCAATTACACGATGCAAGTGAAGTCACTTTACCCGCCATAGCGTACTTCAGAGTAATGGACACGGAGAGCAAAGCGAAGTGCTGGGATTCCTCGCCTAGAACTACATGCAACAGTTTGATGTAGTACGTTCAGTAGACTCACAGCGTTAAGGTGAAGCAGCGTTTTCTGTGGAGTAATTCTGCAAAAGTTTTGGCCTAGTTACGCGACGATCATCGTCGTACGTAGCGTGTCGTGTCGTAGCGTAGTGTGTCGTGTCGAGTAGGGCAGATATTGACACCGACAGACCTCCCTCTCAGAATGGCGCTGAGTCTCCAGCAAGCTAAACCCTGCAGATGCTGCAACAAAGTGGGGTAAGAATCCACTCCCGGAGGTCACCAACGTGTCGTTCGGAATTTCTTCGGCTTGCCGACGATGCAACCGAAACCTTCAAAGGCACCTGAGGAGGAACTGAGACCCTGCTTTCTGATCAAGAAGCTGGAGGTTGTGGAAGATTTTTCTAGATTCTGGAAGTGGCGACGACTGCTAGGTCCAGGTTGCGTACGTACACCGTTTCGTGGACAATTGTAGGCGTAGATGACGAGGAGAGACGCCGGAATTGCTCCATTTTAGTCAAGTGGAACTGAAGAAGGCGAAGAACACGCTCGTGTGAATGGCTCAATTGCAGCAGTACCCGGATGAAATGATTACAGTTTCGAAAGGGCAAGCAGAATTATCTAATTCATCAGTTGACACCAGAAGTCGATGAGTGCGGAGTGTTACCCGCCGGCGAAAGAATTGGAGCTGCGCCGCTCGATGCCAGGTTCCCGGTGATTCTCCCAAGAAAACATCCGGTGACGACGTTAGAGCCGCATTCCATCGTGTCTTTCGTCACGGTAATTCCCAAACGGTAGTGAACGAGGTTCGTCAGTTATACAGAATCTTCCAACTAAGGAGAGTCGTGAAGCAAGTTGTGAACTTGAGCTTGAGCTTGTGCGACCACTCCTGGCCGCTACTCCGTTATCGATCTGGACTAGCTGAAGTTGCACAGGGAATAAATAGATAATTATGCTTGGGAGTAGCGAAGCATCTTTCAATGTGCAACTCCTGGTAATCCTAAAATGTTTATTGATCAATACCGGCATCGGCCAGGCCTGAACGTAGATCGCGGAAGAAGAGAGAAGGAATTGTTAGTCCGATGCTTGCTTTGGCCAGAGGCCGTATATACTACTGCGCACTCCATAAGTATCACGGGAGGAGGATATTTGTTAGTAAGCATAAAGAAGAAGTTTGAATACGCCAGAGAGGTGACTCCACTGTCTAGACTAGATATCGATCCATCAAATCATGGACCGGGGACCAACGGCTTTACTTCCCTTCCGAAGGAAGACGTGACCACAGATTTTTCACCTTAGAAAAATCTCAACGACCTCGGCTGGAATTGAACCCAGGCCAACTGGAATGAGTGGCGGTCACGCTTACCACTAAACCACCGGCGCTGTCGAGAGTCATGAAGCAAGTTGTGAGTGGTGCAAAGTGAAAAAGGCGACTCCGAAGTTCCAATAATGGCGCCGTTGCCTGTGACCCGTTTGTTCTTGTTTAGTGGACTATTCACGTATACTGGTATTGATTGTTCAGACCGTTGCTGGTGAAAGTAGAAAGGAGCTCAGTTAAACCGAAGACTACTATTAAGAAGACTGATATCTCTTTCCTTCCCCCATACAAACCAGAAGCGACAGAGGTTACAGCGCCTCTATTGGAAGAAGGGAGGAAGCTTTATGTAAAAATGGATATGTGTGTGTGCATCACTATGGAAAGTACCACCTTTACCCGCAAGTGGCGTTGCTGTTACTATTCCGGATTCTGGACAGAGTTGCCAGTCTTCTTGATATGGAGTCTTCGGTTAAACGCTGGATCTGCCTGTTCACCTGTCTGACCACCTGTGCCGTCCATGTGGAAGTCACGCACAGTCTTTTCACACTGGTAGCATTCAACCATACATCGAGACAAGATAGCTGACCCCATTACTGCTCTATCTCCTGACTCCTCTTTCCATTTCGTATATTATTTTCCTTCGCACTCTTGAAGTTCTCACTTTGCACGGGGATCCAGGTCTATGTTTAAATGAACTCTTCCAAAAAGACCCAGCTAAAATTGATCTCGAACGAAGGTTCGTCATCGAAGAGTCCAACTTCCAATTGAACATCATACACATTGAACTGAGTTGGACTATACTTGCTCTTCTTTCGGATTAAAGATAATTCTGAGTATTCTTATGATTTCGAAAGAACTGAACAGAAATGATAGATATCTTGAAAGTTCCCTCAGATAAGCTCAGCATTGTGATATTCTATCTAAAGCAAGCGAAAGGAATTACTAGCGACAACTATTTTATATAGGACGTCTACATGCCCGCCCACAAAGTTGAGATCGACGGTGTGTCCACCGATTCGAGTTCCTACTGAGGTACGAGGATTGCAGTTGCAGTGATCGAGAATTTCATCTGGCAAAGACCCAGTGTGACAAGTACGCAGAGAATCTTTGGGATGACTCTTGCATTAGGAATACTGAAAAATGTGCCTCTTTTGGCAAGAGTCAACACGATCTATTACCAGGCCCCATGTACAAACAGTATCTGGGATCTGACGTATTCCCTTGGAAGACGCTCTAAGCACTCTCTTGCAGAAAAACTGAAGGGAACTTCATATTCATCACGACAGAATATTATGCTCTCATGGCTCAGGAAGCGCGACTCTGACATATCTTTGTGGAGACATCTGTTACTGCACCCAAACTCTACAAGCAAGTGAGATTTTCGCTCTTAATTTGAATTTGAAGTCATTTGAAATTTGCATATCGTGCAACTCAAATTAGTTATTTAAATTTTTTATCCACTTTACATTTGAGAACAACTGCGACTAAATCTGAATGGGACTGACAGGACCATAGCGTGGTGTTCTGGCACTTTTGGTGAACTCTCTGGTTTTCGCCCCTCGTGTTTACATTAGTTGTCTTTGTCAGATTTGGAACAATAATTTAGACAAATAACTTTTTTTTTGTTTTTGACTTAAGTGCCATACCATTTAATTTAATACTTTTTGGTGGTATCCAACGGGGAACAACAGATGAAAATGGTGAGTTAAGCGAAAACAATTCTGTGAAAAAAAACTTCCCCAAAAGCAGGGTTCGAACCTGCAACCCTTGGGACCCCGACCCAATGCATAAACCCTTACGCCAGCCCTGGGATATGATAACGTCCCAGAAAGAGCACATTATTATCAGCATTGGTGACATTGATCGTACCCTGCCTTACAGTACGTGCACCCAGGACCCTGTCGTTCTGCTGTGAAGGCCTATGTTACTAACTCAGACATCACCTCCTTTAACAGACTGAACTCAGATATCACTTCCTTCAAAGTTCAATAATTTTTCCCAAGGAAGTTGGATTGATTTGCAGTCTTCGAAAAAGTTGTAGGCAATAAAATCATCTTACTCATGTGCACCTCTAATGATGAACTGATCAATACAGTGCCACCTAGCGGTGAGAATGCGAGCTAGTGAGGTTTTCCATAGTTTACATATAAATTGTCGAAAAATTCCATACAAACTTCAAACACGTTGGTCCGGTAGCTAGTCTTGTTCGATGTTTTCAAAAATTCGTTTTTTTATGGTGGGCGCCCTAGCCTACATGCTGGTCGATATTCCGTTCGATAATATATTTTATCTAATACCTTTCTGTTGACTGGGGCTAATAGCATTTTTACGCAATGCCAAAAGCTATGCTAAAAGTATTTCCTACATCGTTTAATTTAAGGTGCACCGAACCTACGGACCATCAAGATGTTTATATTCTGTAATAAAGTGTTAAACCATTTAACGGATTACAGAACTCACGGTTTATAGCAACACTTCGCACACGAGAGGTAAATTCGTTTATTTCGGAGATAGTTCAATCTTTAAAATTGCCATGCTGTCTAAGCTATGTCATAAGTGTTGTTAATCGAATTTGAACAGTCTAATGACACGACATAGAAAACAGCTTGATAAAAAAATTCCATTTTTCGTGAATCATTTTTCTAGTTTTATCGACTTGACCATCGTTTATCATTTAACAACGGTGTGACTTCAGCGTAAATTTCACACAATCAATAGTCTAATCTAATACAACTAATCAATTTTTTTAATCTTCTCTTTTCAGGTAAAACTCCTGCTAATGAATGATTAGGAGTAAGTACAAGAATATTTTACACGAGCCATATACTAGCCAACTGTCAACACATCATTGTACAATTCATTTATGGTCTCAAAGCGAGCAAAACAACAAAAAAAATATAATGTCTTCAAAAAGATTTTTCGTATGTTTTGATCGATGTTTTAATAATCTTAATGTTAGGGCAGTTCCTACAGCTTGGGATTTCTAAATGCAAATTAAACTAACCCTATGCAAGAAACAAATTCACTATCTTTAGTCGTTCTTGAGTTAGGATTTTTTATTTTCAAAAAAGGTCAGGTGGCGCCTAAAACCGCTTTGTCTCAATTATGTTTTTATTTATACAGTTTCTCTCACATACTTTGCATCGGACAATTTTCGAAATAACTGCTTAAACAACAAAAAGACTATGTTTTGCTAATTTCTTTTAGCATTAAAAGATACAAAGAAAACACCGATAAATGTCTGATTTGGCAAGTAGTGTGTAACTATGGTAAAATTAGAGCTTAATACACCATCTGCTTCAACGAAATGTTTCGGCACAAAACGGTTCTTAAAGCTTTTCAAGATTTAATATTGTTTATCCCAAATTGAGTGTCATGTCCCTAACTTATCGAATTTCAAACTCCATAGAATAAAATCTAAATGGAACTTGATTTGAATCATCTTTTAGAGGCAGTTGTTGCGCTAAATTGAAAGGATAGATTTTAAAATAGTTGGAAGAAAATGGGAGAAATAATTATCAAAAATTCAAAAATAAATAAAAATTCAACCATCACTGGCATGGGTCCAACTGTTATCGAACTCACCCTATATATGGTTACCACTGCTAGCCTCCGAGTTGCGTAGTTTCATATTTCAACGGATTGGTACCGAAAATTCTTCTAGTAGGATTCGTTCGAGGCAAAGAGAATAATTTACGTCATCGTTACCAACAACTACCGAACGTGGCAAGGCAATCAAGTCGACAGCAGCCTGAACTCAACACCAGCACCCTTCAATGTGTGAAACTTTTGCCTTCGACTGGCTGTCATCGAGGATTAGTGATTTTATTTATTGGCTGTGTAGTCATAAATATCGATTTCTACGGAGCTTTGCGTACATTTCTCCACGGATCAAGCAGCAGTTTAACAGGGAGATACGAGGACCATATCCATTAAAAACCAGATGAATGCGTTGCGACATATAGAAACCGGCTCAATTAGTCACCCCGCAAAACGTCGTCTAGTGGCACAGGGTGTCATATTCATACGACATTCTAATCAAGAATTACGCCATCAATACTGCAACCGGACAGAATTTAAATTAATCAAACTGATTGCGACGTGCAACCACAACACGATCGACGAACAGCCTGCGACGCACGGTGCTATTTGTGACATGGCGTCCATAACGATGTCGGCTTTTTTTCTGCATCGAATTCCCATCTCGATAGCTCCTCACTCCGCGGAAACCAATCTTCATGCTTTAATTGACATCTTTATGACCTGAGCAGCGCGCTGCTTTCTATCCGCTTCCTGTACCGTTCTGTCACCGGCCGGGCCGGCCGACCTGTCGAAGCCCAAGTGACGATGACGGCGATTGACAAATGTTGGCTAAAAATAAACCATCATTGAGATTCGCGACAGCCGAGCCCAGCGCGCGCTTGGGTCGTGCCATAAACAGCACCATTATTAATTGACGTGAAGCGTATAGGAGTGTAGGTACACATATAAATTTATGCATGTGCGACGGGCAAGCAGAAGCGAGCACGAACTCGTCAAGTGTTTTAGTGGTTATAAAATGTTAATTAAATCCTGCTGGTTGCTGGTATCCTTTCCGCACGATGGAAAATGCGTACTGTACCCCGCCTACACTCATCCACACTTCGCGCCGGGGATTTATCCTATTACATTTATGAGATTAAAAAGTTTCAAGCGAGAGCAGGTTTTTAATCGGATCACGCGGCACAGATGGTGAAAAGTGGATCGGAATAATGGTTCTTTATACTTTCTTGTGTGAATGCACTGTGTGAGGTTTGGAAGTGGGGTCACTGAGACTTTCCGAAAATGCAGAAATTTAGAATTTGCTTGGGTTGAAAATGACGGAACAATTTGATGTTCATTTTTGATTTATGATAAACATGCTGAAAATTTTAGTATACATCCAAATAGCAATCTCGTTTACCTTTGAAAAGAGTATCTTAAACATTAGTCGACTCACATGGTCTAAGGTTAAAATAGGTTCATTGTCCTATATGAGCTTATTCTCTATCTATCACACGAATTTCGTTTGTTATACAGCCAACTTTTTATATTTAGTTTTGCAAGTGTACATTGCATGTTCATACGTATCATGCGTCAAAATTTGTCTCACATTTTCAGCATAGCATATTTCTATACCGATTATTCAAAACGTCATATCATATCGTATCGTCAAAGGTAAACAAACTGAGCTAATTATGCCAAATAAAAGCCAAACATTGACTCGTTATCGTCCAGAAATAATAACACATATATAGTATACCAAAGTTTTGCTAATATTTTGGAGATGTGATGTTTTGCGTTGTGATGTTTTTCCAAGATGACTGTAGTTAGCATCTTTTTCCAATGCCAAACCTCTCGGTTGCAATACAGCACATGAAATATATACTACAAGCCCGTCTCTCAAAACGTCACAGTAAAATGTGCCATCTGCAAACGGTGTTGCCAAGACCACATATGTAAAAAAGCGTAACAGCAAAAGTGGTCGGCAAAATGTAATAAAATAATAGTTATCAATAGACCTTTCTCGTCAAAAAATTTTATATGCTCAAATACTTTATTTTTCATCCTCGAATCAATTCTGCTCATTGCCGCGATGATTTGGAGCCTCTAACTATTGAAAAAATCAAAAAAGCTCTGAACTGCCCATTTCACCCAATATTCTCATGCCTCATCTTACCTTATTTCCCCATACTATTACACCATTTGGATGAATTTCACGTGGGGAATATAAAATAAAGCAATTCCAGAGCGAGATGTACAGGTGTCCACATTTTTTTTTCTGCGTCGGCTGTCACTTTTTTCGAGCAAACAAGAGGTTTGTTCCAGTAGACGATTCCTGCTCCTAGTTGCTCCGTAGCAAAAAAAACTTGCTCCTTTTTACTCAAGATTGCTACCAGAAGAAAAAAGAGAAGAAGAAAATACCGGAACGATTTTCTCCCAGTTTACTCCGAAGTACTTCCAATTTCTCCTGGTAGTGGAACAAACCTGCACCACTAACCAATCATAATGAAGCAGGCCACTACGTGTTTTTGTTCTCCGTTTCGCTCACCTCCTGTTGGTCTTGAAAAACTGACAACCGCAATCACACGTAGCGAAATGTTTGCACCTTCTAATACTACACCGTGTCTTGAATGAACTCTCAGAAAGTGGAAGGAAAAAAACAAAAATAAAATTTAGCTGCGTTCCATCCGCTGTCAAAAAAATCTTTTGCTAAAAATTGCCGGTGCTTTCTAGAGTTATATGTTGGTACCAGTTAAATTAGGAGTTAATCTATTCTAAATTGTTTGATCTGGTAAATATGTCAAAAAATTTTAACGGGCTTGCAGTAAAAAACGAATAATCAAGTGGTATGGGGCATCTTCCACGATGCTAAGTAGTACCCCGTAGTGCAACTACGAAATTCAATGCCAGATGTGTGAAATAGGCCGGATTAGGTTGAACAAAGAGTGAGTATCTAGCGTAAATTTAAATTGTTATTAAAACGAATAGCGAATTTGTTTCGACAACCTTCTGTTTTTGTTAATGAAAATACGCATCACATTTGTATGAAATTGCGACCCATGCTAATTTAAAATAAAATATTAACTTGCAATTTTTTCATGATTCTATTTTCTTTTTACCTGTCCAGCCATAACCCACGACATGGATGAACCAAGGGTAAACGCAACACAGGAGTCGAAGTTACATGTGCATTTGTTTACATTTTTCAATATGATTTGATGTTTTCGCTGCACATTGCACCAGCCCAGATTATACCGACAGTATCCTGCCGTGATACGCATAACAGTCCCCCCTGCATAGGAAACCCTTAGCAAGTGGGACCTTTATGCGAATCAAGGCAGTATCGTCGTGAATGGTGTGGTGACAGTCGGTCACGCAATTCGCTGAACAGTTGCAGCTCACATTTCGAGAAGGAAACTCTGCCCCAATACTTCTGGACAGCACACTAAAACATTTGCTTTCGGTGGTTACAGTTTCAGCTGCCTTAATTCGGCTATACCCATTACATACGATTCATTCAATGATTCATTTTTCTCCTAAGATAAAGAACACGTCACCGGACGGATAATCTGAACACGTTTCATGTTCAAATTTTTTCATGCCGTTGGATTGTATTTTATCCATTGCTTACATATGGGCATGTAGCATGAATCCCTAGTTCAACTCTATCCAGTACTGCCGTTATCGTAGCAAATGTGCTATACTCGTCCTAGATGAGAGATGTACGAATTAAGTAGGGTAGGTGCTCCAAAAGTTACTCTTTTAGGAAAATAAATTATCAAAAATTAAACAAGTATGCCTAAAAATATATTTTCTAATGCTTCAATCCTTACATATCTTCACTTCACTATTACCGATAGATACGCGTATTATGATGACTTACGCATTGCAATCTTTATCAGTATCAAAGGATCCCAAGTCGTGATCTGTTGATACATTGAAATGAGAGTTTCATTGATAGGTTTAAAATTCTTTGTTAGAGATAATTTGTATATCAAACATTTCCTTAAAATACTTCAAAAAATACATTGTAAAATCTATGGATGAAGTCAATCGAACACTTTAACTTTCCAATTTATAAGAAAAAGAATCCACATTGACATAGATTGATTTAAAATCGTTCGATCTAATATTAGTATCTTCCGCAGTAGTTGCACTATTGTTAGTTTCGCTTCGTATATTTGCACTGTCCACAGATTTCTTATAGGAGAGAAAGAAATAGAGTTATGTACACTATGCTTATGAGCTTAATGTAAGGGAATCGAATTTTCATTTATAGTTTGAGACAATTTTAAGGATGAAGCTTTTGTAGTCGAATAATTTCACACCCAAGTTATCTACTGATAAAAATGTTTCAAGAGTTTCGCATTGAAAATAGGCGAATGTATACCCTAGAAAGATTGGAATTAAACTTGTAACGAGTTCTATGCTATATTTTTTACGAGTTGATTTGCTAATCTTGCGTGGCTTATTCTTAGTGATTTGTTATCTTTTAGAGGAATTCGTTTTCTAGAAACTGATGTATTCAAAGGAATAGTTTTCTAGGTTTGTAGAGTTTCGGTCTGGGATTTGATTTTTTCTGGGGATTGGTATAACATATGTTACTTCGTAGTCAGAAGGACCTTGACTAAACCCCTAGTCCCTGATTAAGCCACGGGGACCGTCTGGGGTGGGCATCAAACGCCTCTTTTATCATGGCTAGCTCGAGCTTGAGGGTCTGTACTCTCAAGGTCGGCTCAGGGACACCAACCAGAAACACAAGGCACTTCAATTTTAATTATCAAACAACTTATATTTATACCTACAATGTCTTAGTGTGTGTGTACGAATGGCCGGCCGGCGGTGACGGTATCTACTGTAGGTGGGATTTGCTAGGACGACGTCGGGTGGGGATGATCGATTTCTACCCAATCTATGATAGAAGGCTAGTTTCTCGGGTGCTCGCCAACACTCGTCAAAAGGGCGGTATGGTTTCGGTGGCCTGACGGGTTGAGTGCGTCTAGATTTGCGCTCGTTTGTGTTGGCCGTCTGGACGCTTGAAATGGGTGACACGCGGTCAGTCTGATTTCTGGTTTCTGCTATTCCCTTGCCTTGGAACTAGTCCTTGCCAAAGCGTCGTGATTTCGTAGCGAATACCAACTGGATCCTGATTGGATGAAACGGCGTGGGTCAGTCAGTATAGGAGAGGTGCTACTCGGTTGGACTAGAATATTATTGGATTATTCGTCCTACCTGATTCCAGTATTCCAAAAATAATCTTATTGTGTGTATACAAATTGTGTTCTATAATTTTCAAATTGACCGTTAATCCTACTTATCGTAGTGGAGTGTTTATCTAAATTGGCTATGTATTTATAAATATTTTTTAAAGTCTTAACCAATTATTATATTATTTATTTAAACATTTATTCTAATTTAGTTAAACTAGATCTTGTGAATGCTTAGGTGCATTACCACAAATAGTAACTCCGATTTTATAGCAACGAGTCGATCACACCAGACTACAATGATCAGTAGTATAGAGTACTCTTCTCTTCTGCTTTCTTTGCGTGCGGACTGGTTAAATAGGGTAAACTACACAAACGATAACACATAGGCCTTTGTTTCTAGGAAACGGGTTTCTGGAAAATATTATCGAATCGTATTTATGCTCTGATAGTCCGGAAAATGTAAAAACGACAGACTAATTAGCACGCGGAATTCTGTTTTGAGACATCCTATCTTTATTTCGAAGCCGAGCGATTAAGATTTTACATACAATTTGTTGTCGAATGATGGATTGATTCTAATGCTATAACGAAGAAACTTTGTAAAAACTGTTGATGGGTTTAGTTAGCTGAACTGACGGTGGAGTAAATGGTGATGTTCGCGATCATTCCAAACTCGGATTTTTTTGTTGTATCTTCAATCAGTTCAATCCTTATTTTGCATTGTGTCGGTTGCGTATATTGTGAATATGATCAAAAGTTATCTTTATGGGCAATCTAACAATGCAGTGATATCCGAGCTGTGAACGGGTATTATTGTTTGTGGATGTTGCTCAAATCTCATTGTTCTATTTGCAGAGACGTTTTTACCGCGCGCGACACATCAATTTTTCTCAATGCCATGGTGACATGCTGCACCCGGTCTGGAAATGTTACAGATCGTGACTTAGGCAATGCATTTGCCGGAATATCTCCGCTTGACACGCATTTGTGGAGGAAAAACAAAATCTATTCCGGAACCGATCGGAATTCTGAATGGATGCAATATGGATTCCAGTTCCAATGCAACAACTGATTCTGACTCCGTTTCGGAATCGGTTGTTGCATTTAAACTGGATCCCATGTTGTGTCCATTCAGGATTCCGAATCAAATTTCGAGTGGTTTGACCAGGGAATGGTTTCTGATCCACATGTCTCTGAATCATGGGAACCGATAAATCGCCCGCAAAATATTCAAAATAAATCAGAGAACCTCAGAAAGCCAATTTGATAGTTTAAGATTCACTCGACTTGTTTAGATTCACTAATGAATGTTATACCGTGATACACCACTTCATTTGCAGTGTTACCGAGAAAACTATTCGGAAAATGCAAAACAGTGCTGCCGAAACTTATATTTCATGTCCCACCATTCTTGCATTGGTGAAAAAAATATTCAACATTCTTGCATTCTGCAATTTTTAAAAAATCATAAAAAAATCAGGAAAAGTTTAAAAAATCCTTTTTCAACAGAAATGTCCTTAAAAATAGGAACTCTTTCGATAAAAATTAAGAAAAATAGGGGTTAGGTCTGACAAGAAAGGTCTATTATCTCCCTATTATCTTCGCGAAAACATGTAATACGCTTATACGATCCTTCAATGAGTAAATGCAGAGGTAATAGTACAATTCCATACTAAATTTGCAAAAGGCCGACTAAGATTTGTAAACAAACTTTTATTTTGATAGTTTCTCTTAATTTACTATAATTTCAAAGCAGAAAACAATTGAAATTACTTCTACGAAGGGTAAAAATTTACATTAACGCATATTTTTCATGAAATTCCACTCTGCAGCAGACTAATGAGCGAAACAAGTTTGTTTACAAAAAACACTTTCGCTCTTTTGACGAATTAATATTGAATTAATAGCCTTCTGTGTGCCTTAATTGTTAAATAAATTTAAAAGTCGCAAGAAAATATTTGCACGCGATTTTCTCCGTTTCACGTTTCTGTTAGATATGATGTAATAAAAAAAACGCTCCAGATTCACACCAGATCCAAGTAACTGTTGATGCAATATAATGTCTTATTTGTTCAGCTCATTTACAACCACAGATGCAAAGTGAAAGCAAACTAGTTTGGTTTGTTTTCCTCGTGAAATACCAAACCTCAACCAGTGCAGTATGTTCTGTTTTTTTTCTCACGAAATAATTCGGTCCCATTACTTTTTTAACGGGAACAGAAAGGCTAAATAAAAAAAGAAATGTCAGTCAAAAAAATTCAATTGCCTTGGCAATCCCCCAGTTTTTCATAGTCCCTCCCCTAGGTTGATGGGTTTGACGGTATTGCAGACATCATCAAGCATATTTCTTGCATCAGTTTTAATGAACCTCTGACAGGCAATTGCTTTAAGATGGTTATTGCATAACGGCTTGATAGTGGTGCATCGAGGAGACCGATAGGGCACATAGGACTTTTTAATGATCTTCACGCGAACGGAGGCGTTAGTGGAATGCAAGTGGCGCTTTACACAAGTTTTCTATCATTTAATTCCACTATGTTCACCTCAAAAAATATGAATTTTATCGTTGACATTTGACGTTTACTGGACACAATTTAACAAACCGTAATTTACGAAATGACGAGCTATGACGTGCAATTCTACATGAAAGATGTACTTTACATGCGCAATTCTATAAAATTACACTTGTAAATATTTAAATCAAAAGCCATATGTGTAGTAAAATTACGCGATTTACGAAATTCAACGTCATGTAAAATTACAATCGCACATAAAACTATGTCATTTCTGATGCTCGTATTTGTCAGGGTCAGGAGACATAAATTTACACGATTTTTTCTAGGTGTGTTTATTTGTAGTGAAATTTGCACTTCACTATTTAACAACAGATACCGGTATTTCGACCACTACTTGCCATTTTGTTCAGTGTTTGTAGCAGTCTATAGAAAATAACTGATTTGCTACAGTCTTTCATCAAAAAACGGGTAGGCTGTGGTCAGTAGGTACCTAGATGCGTGAAGCTGAACTTTACATATAAATACATATAAATAATATTTTGATCAGCCATGAATATTCGTTGCCTTGCTCTCAGTCAAGGCCGGTGGAATGCGTGGGTAGTATGAGTAGTACTACCCACTCGAAAATTACCGAGGGGGAATTACCCACTCGAAAGCCAAAACCTAAGATTAACCACGTATGTGTCTTGCGCACAAAATTCTTGCGTTGGAAATCCTCGATGTAAAACAATTGCATATTTTTATTCAGATACAAATTTCTTTGCATCACAATTTTTTTTAGAATATGGGATAATAATTAGGATTTGTTTGAAATTTGGAATTATTTTTTATATTTATACTCATGGGAATACATTTTGACATATCTACATCTTAAAACAAGACATAATATTAATGCAATTTTATTCAGACTATGGGATGCAGTTAGAAATATTTTAAGGACAATATATACAATTTGTAATGTTTTAACATGAACAATCATTTGATTAAAAATTGGAAAAAGGAAAAACAATAACTAGACAATCAGTAGACTTTTTATAAGGAATGCAAAAGATTGGTGATTCCAACATCAGTAGCAGAGAAAGCGAGGAGAGGACGGACAAAAATAACAGGGAGAAAAAGAAATTATGCTTGAAGCTTTGTAGCAAACGGAAGATCACTATCAGGACATCATGAACCAGATCGTCGACTGCCTCCTTGGATCCTAGCTTTACGTTTAATTTTAATTTTACATGCTGTTGAATTTTGCGAGTCACGTAATTTTACTCCACATATGACTTTCTTTTTAAATGTGGAGGAGTGTAATTTTATGGCACTGCGCATGGAAAGTACATCTTTCATGTAAAAGTAAACAAAACACGGTTATATTTCGTCATTTCGTGAATCACGGTTTGTTAAATTGTGGCAAGTTTGGAAATACCTCAACGGTAAAATTCAAATTTTTTTTGGTGTGTAGAACACTAGGCGAACGACCCGACAACATGTTTAATGTCGCGATAGCTGTCATCGCAAGCGCAGATAACACTCTCCACCACCCCAATGCGCATTTAACGTATAATGATTGACACTTGAAGGAAGTCACGACCTTCATCCTTCCTTTTTAACCAAGGTTATCCCACGAAATTTGTCAATTTTCGAGCGTCCTCTGACAATAAATACTAAAAAATTCGTTAAAGCTGTGCGATCTTTCAGAAATATTACCTTCTAATACCTAAGTGTCCGCCTTCTCATTACCATTCTAACCTAAGTGCCGCTTTTCTCACTACCCGGAATAGAACAATGCGAAAGAACTCAAACTAATATTTGTATCAGGCAATCAGGAACGATTTGAACATAAAGAATCTGGGAACGCCCATATTTTCTCCAGGAAAATAAGAAATGCTTTCCATGCTTCATCGATCGAAACGGGACTGTAACTATGTGGACATGGTCGAATAAAACCATAAGTTTTGTGGGAGAAAGCTTAGCGAGAGTATCTTTGCTGTCAGATAAGTTTGTGTATTTGAAGAACAAATATACGTGTATTCACATTTTAATATTTTGATCGCGAACCGTCTATAATTTGAATGTGAATCTACGTAGAATGCTGTTGTCGCCGATAAAGGATTCTTAGTTCCATGTATTCCGATCAAAAGCCAAACCGAGTACACAACGTAGGGCCCAGCTGCCAGACGAAATATTTTTTCTCTCGGTAATCCGTTGACGAACCGGTGCCAATAACCACGTTTTTCAGTTTTCATCAAGTTTTTTATTTGCGTTTCTAAGGTCGCGAATGTTCGAAAAAATTTGGGCGATCCGACGTTCAAAAAGTCCTCATAGGACCTTTTCGCATATAATTCTGAGCATTCTCTGACAACAACGGAATGGGAAACCGTCCACGATTGTTAGCGCCGGATATTCGTTTCGTCTGACCTTTAATCGCAGTGTAGAGAAACCAGCCAGTCAAAACGTTGAACACTTACACTAGAGAAATTTCTTATTTTGGTTCGATTGTTTCGGATACAGTGGACGCGTTGCTCTTTCGATCAATGAGCACACTAATGAGGTAGAGTACAACGACAAATCTAACGTGCTTGGTCACGCTAGTATGCATTCGTTTCATTTCCACTGTATTCAAGATGATCATATTGAAATTGTCGCGAATATTACACAGTAAGATAAATCGGTTATCAGAATGATTCGGATTTAACAAGTGTCATTTTTCACACCGTGCTTTATTTCTACAATGGGCTCGTTGTTTGCAACGACGGCAGTCCATGCCCCGCAGTACAAAATGGCGAACAAATAGATAATCCCGGTTCAAAAGAACAAATTTTAGAAAAATAAATCCGGCGAAAAACTTGAAATGAAGCTGATGGCCCTTCTCGGAGACAACACCATCAATCTCTACTTCCCGAGCGGGTACGTAGACAAAATACTTTTTCGTACACGGTCGAGTGTTGTTTAGTTAGATTACGCGATATATCGATGATGTTAAATGGCTTGTCTTTGGTCCGAAAGTAGACCATCCAGGGGCCGGTTGTATGAGATATAATTAGTATAGGCATTATTTTTGCCATCGGAGAAATATTCAAAACGACCTCAGCTACCTTCCCATTAGTCAATACTATCATACGGGCTTCAGTACCCGCGAAAGGAAGGTTTTATAGCAGGGAACGGAAAATTAATACAACGAAATTTAAAAGAATGGAGTAATTGGTACTTGGTACTCTGTGGAACATTTGTAGTATCTGTATTCAATCAACACATTTCCGCTGAGCCGTCAGACATACAGCCTTGTTAACAAAAGGTGTTTCCAAATAGCCACCAGATATTATCAGGGAATTTTAATTTTCTCTTACACACGCCATAGCTAAACTTTCGTCAGTACGGGAAAAAACACTCCGAATCTTACTACCCACTCGGGAAAAAGATGTTCCGCCGGCCTTGCTCTGAGTTTAGTAAGGAAGGAGAGGAATATTTGAAAATATCCAGGCTTTCAGCTATGTCCAAGTTCCAAGGATTTGAGATTTGACGTTGAATTTTAATATGTCCTATAGTTAGGTTACTTTTTTTCTGAAAAAGCATGTTCCGGTACCTTGGATTTGAAGTGAAATGGTAAATCTTTATCTGATTCCCTTGCTTAATGTTCCGCTCCGTTAAAGAATTTATTGCCAATATAGCGATATAGAAGTCTCCTAAGACCTAAACCTTCGATTGTGAGTGCTAACTTCGTTTCGATTCAAGAACTATTAAGTTTACTGACGCTTTTTAATAAAGATCGGTATTTGATGCAAACGTTTTATCCAATATTGTATACACTCACAATGTCTTCCATTCAAAACGTACAAGCGCTCATGGCCTTCGCGATAACACAAACCTTGCGCGTACATGCAAATGCATCAACACATACTATGTCCTCTATCTCGTCAACATTAAACACCCCGGTAATTAAGTGAATGTTTTAGCACTTAAAAATTTACAAACGTAGTCTCAAGAATTAGCCCACCGTTCGCACGATGATGAATCGGCCACGTTCGAAAGTGCCTACCCTCGGTCTTAGCAGCCTAGACTCATGCCTTCAGTTAGGCCAATCAAAAAATTCTAGCATTCAGCATGTTAACATACAAGACCTTCGCGGTCATCCACGCACACCAAACTCCGCTGTCTTGCAAACTTGAAAACATGCCGATTATTAAGTGAATGTTTTCGCACTAATAAAAATATATAAACGATGTCTCAAACGAAAAGCTACAAATGCCAATGTGCGCGGGATAATGTCCGGAAATCTCTACCCTCGGTCTTAGCAGCCTAGCGTCATGCCTTCAGTTGGACCAATAAAAAATGACGCTCATATTCACTAGACGATACGTTCCATGGCGACATGACCAGGAACTCTAGTGATATGAGGAAACTTACTCTCCTCTCGAATCTGAACCATAAACTAAAAATTGCGCATCAGATTCCGATGCATACACACTAGCACACGCGACAAACACGACAACATACAACCGCTTGAATCCTTCGCGATCATCCACGCACGCGATCTAACAACCAGGATAACGCCCCGATGACTAAGTGAACGTTTTAGCACTTATACATTTACAAACACGGTCTTAATGGTGAACCTACAAACTTCCGTGATCGCGCGGTCATGAATCGGTTACGTCCGGAAGTGCCTACTCTCGGCCCTAGCAGCCTAGGTCTATGTCTTCGGTTGCACCAATTTTGACGATCATATCCACTAGACAACACGTTCCATGGTGACATGACCGGGAACTCTAGTGATATCGAAGAACTCACTCTCTTCCAGCATCCGAACCGTACATTAAGTATCAGATTCACGGTTCGCTTGCGATCATCCAAAAACACACGTGAATGTGCGAAGGTTATAAAATCGAATTTATACACACGAAGTTAAATACACGCTAGCATACGCGACCTATTAACGCTCATTCGATCGAACATGTTACCGTACAAACGTTGAAACCCTCCGCGATGATACACGCGATCGTGTAGTATTTTGGTCCGCACATATCTGATCCGTACAATGAATATCATGTTCCGAATCACGGCCCGCTGCAATGGACCTTAAGCCATGTTTTAGTGTGTGACATTCCCGTCTCGTCCGCAGTTGTAGTGAGCGCGACTTTTGTTCACATTTTTAGGAAAAACTCGCAATATAGTCAACCAATCTTCGTAATATTTGAGAGATTATTACATGAAAGATTGAAGCATCAATTGCCTTCGCTGAATTCTTTCTACCCTTTATAAATTTCAAAATATTCAATTCCAAACTTCTAACATCGTTTTTCTCGAAATGTGCTAAATGGCGCTTGTCATAAGATAACACAACAGCGACGAAGTGCTTTCGGAAATGCACTACGAGCATTACACAAGGTTTTGCACTCATTTATTTCAATTGTTCCGCTTTGTCTGTCATTCTTCTCACTCTCACGACTCACTTTTGTGCCTAATCAAGGTATTACTTCGTGGGGCTCGTTGTGCTTTCGTCATTCCTCTTTCTTCTGCTCTATCTCGGAGCCTCACTTGGTCTATGAAATGGTTCTACCTTTGAGCTTTGATTTTCCTCTCTACTCTTCTCATGCTTCTTGTCTTCATCTATTACATCGCCATTTATCTCTCAACTACTAGTAGAGCACGGAGAGTTTTGTAGCGGACAGCCGGAGAGGACTGCTTCCTATTACAGACAGTTAGCGAGATCCATAGGGAATACACAAGCACGTGGACCTGCCACCAATCGCCCGTCTGCACCGAGTTCGCGACCGGACTGCACCGAGTTCGACCACGGATCCAATCTGGACGCAAGTCTTTCGACAGAGCGCCGACTGTGAGCCCAAGGCTAAATAATATCAAAAGGAAGGCCCTTGAGTCGAGTAAATCCTGCCAGCCTTTCATCCAGGTTATCGAGGCCAAATAATGTGTTGGGTTCCCGGTCACTGCAGCATCACCTGGCAGCCAGGACAGACAAGCCCGCTAACGTCTTATCCCACTTGTCCCGGCCACAGATATCTGGGGCCAACTGAAGTCAGGGATTACCGAAGTCTTCGCATGTCATAGGTGCGGCAGTGCCGGACACCTTCAGCGCATCAAATGCTCACCCGACCGCTGGACAGATCGGATCGACAAGAGAGAACAACGAGTACTGTCACAGCTAAGTATTGGATACACCAAGGTCTCCCAGGCCCACGCCGAATCGCTTGTCTCCCCATCAATATGCGCTTTGCGGAACCTGAACCACGCTGGAGCATATCCCAGTGAGCTGTTCGGTGACCTCCGGCAGCACTATAAGCTACCGCTCTCCATCAGAGAGATCTTCGCCAACGACCCCCTCCCGAGAAGAAGTGGCCATTCTCAAGAACGCAAAACTTCTCGACTAGCTGTGACGGATTCGATTACACCGCTTCTCCAGGAACAACACACCGGAACAAAACCCGTATAACAAAACAATATCATTAGAATAACTATTTGCGTATTTGTACAATTATTTTTTTCATTCTCCCAAGTCAAATGACCTATGAGGTTATAGCCTTTAAATAAATAAATAGTACCTATCAGATCAGTTATTCGCGTTGCTAATCACAATAAACTAAATTGCTTTCAAATAACTAAATTGTGTTTATCTTCACCTTCTCAGATTTCAATACTCATTTGAAATCAATTTGCTATAGAGTGTATCAATTTTATTTGTAGTTCCAGTAAATAGTTTGACTTAACAAGAAGATTACAATCATTTTTTATTGATTCACTCGGTCCGAAAGGAGCGTTTCCAATAAAACGTGCGATATGTATGTTATTCGTTTCATTGGAAACGCACCTTTCAGGCATTTTGAAGCGGCGCCTTAAATTGGCGCGTTTGTCAATAAATCAACAATGAAGTCGAAAATAATGTGTATTGCCCGCCCGAATAGAAATGCACAACAGTATTACAGCATTTTTTATTGTTACATTACAACGAAAAACAATGTTATTCTGGAAAATTTACAATCGAAATATAATCACATTTGTTGTTTCTACATCCAATTTCATTGTAAACCCGATTTTTACATGGAAAAAGGGGGGTCGTTAAGGGATGTAACAATGAAAATGTTGATCTTTTCCCATACATTCTAAAATCAAAAACATCGATTTACATAGTTTTTCCGTTGTAGATTTTGGAGGCATGAAGGTCTGCATCATACGTATATTGATGTTACAACAAAGGTTGTTGTTAACAAATAAAACTGTTGTAAATTCAACGTTTCTACGATCAATTTCGATATTACTTTCTGTTCGGGCGGATTGAATGACAACTGTAATTGTTTATTAAATTGTCAAAAAACGAACTTCCAACGATTCCGGAAGTTGTAAGTTTCTGAGCAGGGTTGCCGGCAATGCAAGTTTTGCTGTGACGAAAAATAAAGGCTGCATCTTCTTTAGATAATCACGGATAATATTTTCCGATCGAAGAATGATTTTTGTCTTCATGTTTGAGGATATACTTTTTTATCTTTTACTTTATTCTATAAAATTAGTGGAACCTCTGTTTTTCACAAAGACCATAAACGATTGTACCATTTTTTTCGATTTCACATGTGCAAGTAATGTTCATGTACTCCGTCGCCATTGCTTCCATATAATCCCGTCCTATTCCGCAATAACCATCGTGGAATATGCAGTTCTGCAGCATATCGCCAGCAAAATTCACATTCGCTTAAAACGATATCTCCATGGTGTGATCCTAGAGCACTCAAAATTTCCAAACATGCTGACGCTTTACAAAATCTGCCCAATTTTCGAGTAACCAACATTTGACTGAACGTAACCTCTCTGCATTCGCATTGCTTGGTCGGCACTTTTGTAGAAGCGGGCAACAATCGTTTGGATACCTTCCCTGTCCCCTCCCCCCCAGCCCATCCCAACTCAACACATTGAACCAACTAACTGAGTTTTACTTGTCACGGCGGATAAAAAAATAACCCACCGCCACTACACTTTGCATAACATTCGGTGACTGCTTTTTCCTCGGAGACAGGCAACCACTATCGTCACTGCATATCAAGTAGTTCGTCTTGACGTGCACTTGCCACCGTGCACTTACTCCTCGGATGCGCCGCCTGAGGTTCGCAGCTCAGAGCTGGCATTCGTCTGCCACAAAAGGCTTCGACTATACGACGACCAACGAGCGACAGACGGATTGCATTTAAGGGCTCCAGCCAGCAACTGTCGAGCGAGCGAGCGAGCAACTACGAGAGGGTGCATTTGATATGCTACTTTCCCGTCAGACTGAATCCTGGTTTTCCCTAATGGTGCACAAGTGCGACAGTAGAATCGTCAACCCCGACCACCGACCGACGCTTTCTACTATTATAAAGCTCGACACGACTCGGCTTTCGAAGAACCGGAGATAAAATGCGGCATTCTGAACTGTACGCGGGCTTTTCAACAAGTTTCCAACCATTTCTATTCTACAACCTAATGCGGGACTGACTGACGTGAGCGGGATTTACGTGTCCTTTGGGCGACCAAACGCCCGGTTCTGAAGGTACACACTTCTCCTGACTGGACTAAGTCGTACGTTGGGAATTCACTGTAAGCGGCTTTGTTGTACAAATTCATCAGCTGTAGAGCTTTTGTTGCCATCATGCGTTCCCGTTGGGCGTTCTTGGTTAGCACTGACGTTAGCCTTGTGTTTGAATTTCTTAATAATAAATTACTTGGAAAACTGACGTATGTGTCCAACTCCGGCCACCATCATCACTCAACGCTGTGTCAATTCTAGACTTACCAGCAAAGTACCATCCCATGAAGAAGACTATACCTCTGCGAACAATTATTTACCTTCAAGTTTTCAGAATTCCGAAACCTAAACCATCTTAAACCAGTCCCCGGGTACATGCTCCCCTGCAGCGCTAACCCTGGCCTGTCACGTACGACTTATAGCAGTGGTGTGGAGTGCCGCCCGCAGAAACGGACAGAATATATCTCCCCGAGCCAATCATGAAATATAGCTTTTGGGGAGAGCAAACACACACGACACAAGGAAAGCGTGTGCGCACGGAAACACGTACCTACAGCCTACAGGGGGCGGCTCGAATTGAAAAAAAATGGCTCGGTCTCCGACTGAATGTGCACCACTCCAACCCCGACCGCAGAGTCGGTTTTTCGACAATGTGTTCATCCTGATTAAATTCAACGATAATAGTGTTATTTATAATTATGGTTTTTGATGCGGATTTACGCAACAAGGCAACCTCTGTCCTTGGGAATGGTGCTGCTGTTGCTGCACTGACTGCCGCGCCACCGTTCGCAACAACAAGAAGAGGAAGGAACGATTTGTCACCAACTGCTAGTCGGTAGTTAGGTACTAGATTGGCCGGCTAGAGACGAAACACTGGTAGCCATGCGGAATGGGTTTGAGGTTAGGTATACAATCATGCATGCAAGGATAGGGACGGGAGAGAAAAAAAACAACCTACTACGACATGTTTGTAATCTTCGACAGACATCTTAATAGCACTGCTGCAGCATCCGTAACTGGCGGCAGGAGCTGTTCCGATGAGTTTTTTTCCACCTCGTACAGCTTCTGCATGTTGTACATTCGTATTTATTTGTGCCGAGAGTTATTTTTAATGGAATGATAGTCTGGTCGCTCAGCAGGGCGCAGTTCGGAATAGAAACGGTTACACCCGTTTCCCGTCAATGCCGGGGAATTCGATAGTCTGCCGTTTCATAACGACGACAATGGTCAATTTTCCAAACAACCAAAGCTAATAGCAATTTCCGCGAATGACATCTAGTATTGCTAGCAATCGAAAACAAAAAAATAGGCAAACAACAAATCGATAAACTTTTTCCTCCCAGAGGACTTCGAAACAGCATAACGTAACATATGCGATTTGGTTGTTGTTTCCGAACAAATGCTAAAAGCGATTTTTAAATGTGTTTTCTACTCTTACCAGCGATGTGCGATTTTTCCTGTGAGTTCGTTCAGGTGGGATGAAAAATGGCCATTTCTGTCTCCTAGAGCGACAGAACGACAAACGCTTATGTTGTTCCGGGTGAAGGATGATACCGGTTGTTGTGTAGTACGCGAACCGTTTACTGCTTGAAATTTGTTTTGGTTTTTTGAAGGTTTGTATTCGGTACAGAGTGGAAAACATTTCCACTCTGTACCAAATACAAAATCGCCTCCGCAACTTTCCTACAGGTTGTTGGTTACAAACGCGTAATAATATTGTGCAAAATCATTGGAAGGAAATGCTGCCTATTGACATGCTTTTTTTCATTTTCCCGAGGGTTGTCCTACTATAGCTGTAGAGCTAGGGTCTTGGCAGGGCTCCTTGTCAGAATCACTCACTACAATTGCAGGCGAGACGAGAAATGTCACCCACTACAACACTGCTTAAGGTCAATTGCAGCGGTCCGTGATTATGAACGTGATATTCATTGTACGGATCAGATACATGCGAGCGTCGCTACATCATGATCTCGTGTATCATCGCGAAAGGCACGAGCGTTTTAACGGGTTCAATCGCGTGTGAGTTTGTATGTCGCGTATACTAACGTGTATGTAACTTCGCGTGTATAAATTCTATTTTACAACCGGATGCCTTTCGCATATTCGCGTGTGTTCTTGGATGATCTCACGCGGAGCATGAATCTGATATTTAATTTGCGGTGCACGGTTCAGATGTTAGAAGAGAGTGAGTTCTCCCATATCACTAGAGATCCCGTTCATGTCGGCATGGATCATGTTGTTTAGTTGACATGAGCGTCATTTTTTGTTTGGTTCATCTGAAGGCATTGCTACTAGGGTTTTTTTTTCCATACGTTTATTTGACACGGCATTTGCAAAAGCTTTTTACGCCAGTTTCTTTTTTTACATAGCACGTTACAAAAATCCTTAAGACTAATTTTAACTATACTAGTACTTTGTCTAAAACTAACACTGAAATCACTTTATTGTTTGCTTTTTTCCTTACATTGTTGTATTTCATAATGATCTAGTATTTTCGGGTGTATTTATTTACTTTTTTTTTCTGTTATTGTCTAAATTTAAAAACTAAATATTCTAGGACACTTTAATTGGTGAATGATTAGCCTTGGATGAGAGTATGAGGAGATGAATTTAATTAAATTTTGACAGACGCTGTTTTTAGAAAATGATAGATAAGTTCCATGTATAGAGGATCGCGATACGCCAGGATGTCTCTAACAGGAACATGGATTGGTCTTCCTCGGACTTGTAAAGAATCTACTAATTGTGATCTGGCTTCACGATATTCAGTGCAGGACCAAACAACATGCTCAATGTCATGGTAACCTTCTCCACAAGCACAATGATTACCCTCAGCGAGCCCAATACGACGGAGATGCGCATCTAAAGTATAATGATTGGACATGAGCCTAGACATCACACGGATGAAGTCCCGACTTACATCCAATCCTTTGAACCATGCCTGCGTTGATACTTTAGGGATAATTGAGTGTAGCCATCGTCCCATATCTCCATTGTCCCAAGATGTTTGCCAACTAGCAAGTGTCCTCTGTCGAGAAGCGCTATAAAATTCATTGTAAGCGATGGGTCTTTCATATATTTCACCATCTAGTGCACCAATCTTGGCTAAATTATCAGCTTTCTCATTGCCTGCAATAGAGCAATGGGCGGGGAGCCACACTAGGGTAAATTTATAACATTTTCTTGTCAGGTTACTCAGAGATTCTCGTATCTTCCCCAAAAAGAATGGATCGTGATTATCAATCCTCTTTGAGCGTAGAGCTGCAATTGTGCTGAGACTATCAGTGAGGATAAAGTAATGGTTCGGGGGTAAAGTATTAATTATTTGAAAACTATAGTGAACTGCTGCTAGTTCCGCTATATAAACAGAGGCGGGTTCTGCAAGTTTGAGAGAAATTGAAAAATTATTGTTGAAAATACCGAAACCAGTGGCCTCACTGATTCGTGACCCATCAGTGTAAAACATTTTAAGGCAGTCTATGTGTTGATATTTACTTGTGAATATTTTAGGGATCTCCCGCGAGCGTAGATGATCCGGAATTCCACGAATCTCTGCTTGCATGGACGTGTCGAAGAATAAAGTGGATTCAGGAATATCTAGTATATTGACGTATGTGGGAACATACCTAGCAGGCGTTATTTCTTGTGACATGTGATTGAAATACACTGTCATGAATCTGGTTTGGGGTTGAAGCTCGACAAGTCTTTCAAAATTTTCAATTACCAGTGGGTTCATAACCTCACATCGGATAAGTAAACGAGAAGAGAGATCCCAGAATCGGTCTTTTAAAGGAAGAACTCCCGCTAGTACTTCAAGACTCATCGTATGGGTCGACTGCATGCAACCTAAGGCAATTCGTAAACAGCGATACTGTATCCGTTCCAGTTTAATAATGTGAGTGTTCGCAGCTGAACGGAAACAGATGCACCCATATTCCATTACTGAAAGTATTGTTGTTTGATACAATCTTATCATGTCACTTGGATGAGAACCCCACCATGATCCAGTTATTGTTCGCAGAAAATTTATCCTTTGTTGGCATTTCGTTATTAGATACCTAATGTGGCCTCCCCATGTGCCTTTAGAATCGAACCAAATTCCAAGGTATTTAAAAGTCAGGACTTGGGCTATCGTTCTACCAACCAACTGAAGCTGAAGCTGAGCTGGATCACGCTTCCTTGAGAAAACGACCAACTCTGTTTTCTCCGTAGAGAAATCGATGCCCAGCTTTAAAGCCCAAATTGATAAATTATCCAAGCTATTTTGCAATGGTTGTTGTAAATTTATAGCTTTTGGTCCTGTGGCAGAAACCACTCCATCATCTGCAAGTTGTCTTAAAGTGCATGGGCTGACAATACAATTATCAATGTCATTCACGTAAAAATTATAGAGAAGGGGGCTTAGACAAGAGCCTTGTGGGAGGCCCATGTAACTTATTCTGAGTGTCGCCAAATCGCCATATGAAAAATGCATGTGCTTTTCTGACAATAAATTGTATAAATAATTATTTAATATCGGTGAAAGACCACATTGATGTAGCTTCTCCGAGAGAACATCAATGGAGACTGAGTCGAATGCTCCTTTTATGTCTAAGAACACAGACGCCATTTGTTCTTTTTTTGCGTAAGCGAGTTGGATTTCTGACGAAAGTAGCGCCAGATAATCATTCGTTCCCTTTCCTCTCCGAAAACCAAACTGGGTATCTGATAGCAAGCCGTTCGCCTCAACCCAATTGTCGAGACGTCGTAGGATAATTTTTTCCAACAATTTCCTGATGTAGGATAGCATTGCAATCGGTCGATACGAGTTATGATCGGAGGCTGGCTTTCCCGGTTTTGGAATAGCGATAACTCTCACTTGTCTCCAGTCGTGCGGGACAATGTTCTGCTCAAGAAGCTTATTGAATAAATTCAACAAGCGTCTTTTTGCTAGGTCAGGCAGATTCTTCACCAAGTTGAATTTAATTCTGTCTAGTCCCGGAGCATTATTATTACATGAGAGGAGTGCAATTGAGAATTCCATCATTGTCAAAGGCGAATCTATGAAATCGTTACTTGTGGGAGCATCGCGAGTGATTTTCTGCGCTGGAGCAGAATCGGGACAAATTTTCTTGGCAAAATTAAATATCCAACGATTCGAAAAAATTTCGCTTTCATTAGTCACGTTTCGATTCCTCAGTCTTCTGGCTGTGTTCCAAAGAGTACTCATTGATGTTTCTCTTGACAAGCCATTAACGAAGTGTCTCCAATAACTAGATTTTTTGGCACGACGTATACTGTCAAATTTGTTTTGCAAAATGAAATAATTTTCAAAGTTCTCACGTATACCCCCTTTCTGTTTCATAATTTCTTTGTAGGCAACTTGTTTAGCTTCATATGCATCAGAGCACTCTTTGTCCCACCAAGGATTAGGGGGCCGTCTATTTATTGTCATTCCAGGATTGCATTTCGTTTGGGCTTGTTCTGCTGCTTCAATAATTAAACCCGCTAAAAATTTATATTCTTCGGTAGGGGGTAGCTCTTCTGTCGAAGCAAGAGAAGTGGAAATTAATGTTTCGTATGTTTTCCAATCAATATTTCGTGTTAAGTCATAAGGAACATTGATTGAATTCGTAAGGCCTAATTCACTGTTAATTGAAACAACGATTGGCAAATGATCGCTACCGTGAGGATCAGGTACAACCTTCCACGTGCAGTCTAACCGAAGTGATGTCGAGCACAGAGATAGATCTAATGCACTTGGACGTGCAGGAGGTCTGGGGATGCGTGTTGTTTCGCCAGTATTTAAAACTGTCATATTAAATTCGTCACAAACATTGTAAATCAAAGAGGATCGATTATCATTGTAGAGGGAACCCCACAATACTCCGTGCGAGTTGAAGTCTCCCAGTATCAGACGCGGAGCAGCCATGGATTCCACTACCTCAAAAATTTGACGTTGTCCAATTTGAACTTTGGGAGGTATATATATAGAAGCGATAGACATGTCTTTGCCTTTAATGTTCGTTTGGACAGCTACAGCCTCAATGCCCGCAAACAAGGGGATGTTAATTCTATGGAAAGAATAGCACTTTTTAAATCCTAGAAGCACTCCTCCATACGGAGTGTCTCGGTCTAGGCGAATAATGTTGAAATCATTTAAGTTGAAATTAATGTTTGAGGTAAGCCATGTTTCACATAGAGCAAAAGCATCGCATTTTAAATTATGCAGTAAAATTTTTAAGGAATCAATTTTAGGTATGATACTTCTGCAATTCCACTGAAAAACAGTGATGGAATCTTTCATTGGAGGAGGTGAATTACCCATTGAAAGATACAATCGCTGCAAGGATGGGCCATTGAGCAATCAGCTGCTCTAAAAATGTCCTAATTGTTGGGAGGAAAGCTGAAAGTATACTCTTTAGTGGTTCAGAAATATTGAATGCTTTAAAAATCCAATCAACAATTTCAGAAAATTTCAATAATCCTACCCCCGGCTGAGGATCAGAGGAAGTCGAAATTTTATTATTTCCAGTAATGGTGTTCTGTTTGGATTGTACGTTCCCAAAACCGGGCGGAATTGATTTCGGTTTTGAATCGGAATTTTTCGGTTTTGGGCGCAGTTTATGTATTGGTGGAGAAATTTTAAGGCCCTTTCTTGGCAGCTTGGGAAAAGGAGACTGTTTTCTTTTTCTGGAATTTCCGGGTAAAACAAATGATGTACCTTCGCACGCTCCGTCAGAGTCAGACTGTTCCGAAAATAGAGATGTGTAAGTGTTTTCTAAGAAGATGGGTTTAGGGGTAGCATTTTTCAACATTTCTGCATAGGAGCGCTTAGACCTCTCCTTCAAGGATCGTTTAATTTTATCCTCGCGCAATTTATAAATGGGGCATGCAGGGAGCTCATGCGAGTTTTCTCCGCACATTAAACATTTTTCTGAATTTTCATTGCATATATCCTCTTGATGAGAACCCCCACATTTGCCACATCGTGCCTTATTGGAACAGTAAGTGGCTGTGTGGCCAAGCTGTTTGCAATTAAGGCAATTCATTACACGAGGGATAAAAAGGCGAACAGGGAGACGAATCTTATCGATAATGACATAGTTGGGCAGCGCAGACCCAGCGAAAGTCACTCGAAATGAGTCAGACAGTCGATAAACTTTTTTATCTCCTTCGTGTGATACTGAATGCAATTGCTTGCATTCAAGTATCTTTACGTCTTTAAGTATGGTGTCTTTGAAACGACCAACCCCATGCTTAATTATGTCATCAACAGTCAAACTCGATTCTGTGATGACCCCATCAATTTTGATTTCCTTTGAAGGAATATACGCTCTATACTCACGCGTAAAAAGCTCGCAAGAAGCAATTGCATTGGCTTGTTTGAGACAACCAACGACAATGCGTATTTTATCTTTATTGACTTTGACGATCTCTTTTACATCCGAGAATCGCGAAGTCAAATCTTTAGAAATTTGAATAATATTTAGCGCCTTTGCTTTACGCCTAATAAATACAATCCATGGTCCCGTTGACGACTCTGGGTAAATTTTAATTCTAGTCGGATTTACATTTTCAGCATAAGGCTTAGGGGGAGGGTCTGTTACTCGTTCTCCCATCTCTTCATCCATTTTACCTAGCAAGAAAAACTATCACAAAAAGGAATGAAAAATATACCTGTTATACCTGTAGAACACACCTCATGTGTTACGTTGTAAACTCGGTGCCCGTTGTTTGACAATGTGACACTTGCTGTCCTTCTTCGTCGCGTTGCTTCTTCAGTAGAGAACTAGGCCTACCTGCAACACTTCAAAACTCTCTCCGGTTAAGCTGCTCGTCGGTATCACCACCACAAGCGCGCTCTCTCCGTTTCCACCGCCGCGGTAAACAAATGTGGCTACCTGTGGCTTGCTGCGAAAATCCCACTGTCGATGCGGCACTTTTCGGTGCCACTTGTTTTCCTTATTCGTCGTACCACTTCTGCGGTAGACGAATAGAGCAAATGGGTCTACCTGTGACGCTTCCCCTTTCGTCTATTAGAATTGCCCGACGACACCAATACAATATATTTTTTCTGTGTGTACAGGCACGATCACTGTCGATTTCTGCCACCGCGGTAGGCAAATTCGTCTACCCGCGGTTTGCTGTCAAAACACCGAGGATGCCGTTGACCACGCCTCCGACGTATCAACTGTCGACTCACACTTAACAAACTGGTCTCTCTCTCTCCCACAAAAACGCATACAGCGTCTCGCACTCCGTCACTCTCTCGAGAACAAAACCTTCCACCTGGAGGCACAACCGTCTCGGCCGGTTGCAAAAACTGTTCATGCTACTAGGGTTGATGATTGGAACTTTCGGACGTAACCGATTCATTATCGCGCAAACACGGGCGTTTCTATGCTCACTCCTGAGACCACGTTTGTGAATTTTTATGTGCTAAAACGTTCACTTAGTCACCAGCGTTATCCTGTTTGCGAGATCACCAGCGCAGGTGTGCGTGGATGATCGCGAAAGACTTGAGCGTTTGTATGTTAACGTTTTTATCGCGTGTGCATACTTTATTTTTAAAACCGTGTGGCCATTCGAATATTCGCGTGTTCTTGGATGATCGCGCGCGGACCGAGAATCTGATACTTAATTTTTAATGCATGGCTCAGATGCGAGAAGAGAGTGAGTCTGGCTGGACAAACTCGGTATTTACGGAAAACTTCTGTGCTGGTTTCGATCCTACCTCGATGTAATGCAACTCCAAATCTGCATTAATGGCTGTCTATCTGCACGATTCCATGCTACATCCAGAACCCGCAAAGAAGTCATCTCGACCCAGCAATATTCCTCCTCTATTTTACTGACTTAAATATGAAATTAAAAAGACCCCGTCTGTTGTTCTGTTTAAGCTGATGAGAACAAATGAAGTCGAAGCTTAGTTTGGCTTTGCAAGCCAATGCAATTAAACACTATGCTATATTTCTCCTTAGTGAAGAAATGCAAGTTTTGACTTCATTAATTCTCATCAGCTTAATCAGAACATCTTCTCTTGCGAGATATCACGCTTGATTAGCCGTATTCGTCTTGGAGCTAGCGTTAAATCGGCACTAGTTTAGTCTTGTCACTAAGTTAGTATCGGATTCTGATGAGACGCAGTCTAGACGCAAACTTTATAACTAAGTTAGTTATAAGTTTTGTGCCCTTCACGCACAATTTTCGTCTTAATGGAGAACAATTGGTTTCTAACAAAACTTTTCACCTTAGGGAGAAATATTCAGTTCAAATTGTGATGTTTTCTGGTAGTCTTTGTGGGGAGCGAAGAATCCGATGGTTCATTTCCACTGGCGCCAGAAAGGTTCTAACATCTACCTAGCTAACAGTTAAGTACCAATGTACACCATGTTTCAACACGGGAAACCTAACCTCAAACAGTTTTTGCACTGCAAAATGTTTTTTTTCTCGCGAAATAATCTGATATCTTTGCTTTTGTCGTTATTACGACTTTCAACCTTTCAATATAGGAGCCAATTTTCAAAATTTCGGAAGAAGCAGAATGAAAAATTTTTGGACGTTAATAAAAATCGTTCTACTGAAACGAATTACACAATGTTTGCACTGATCAGTCGGAAAAAATGTGTACCACTATTGTATTAAATTTTGAAGTATATATAACTTCTATAAACAACCTAACTGATTTTTAGTAAATCTTTTGGAAGCAATGCGGAAAATCGAAAATTTCTACTCTATTTCAGGCAGAGCCGTCAATATGGAGCACTTAAGAGACCTAATTCAATAAAATTGAATAAATTGGAAGTTCACATGTATTTTTCTGCCTCATTCATCGTTCGCCAGTCGAATGAGGAGCATGTTGACGCGCGGTCAGATGGTGCGGAAAGAAAAAGAAAATCAAAAAATTTCTCGCTTGTATGTCCAATATTATTTTCTTTTATTTAATTTCCATATATATGTAAAGACATGGTCCAATGGTGTAGTTAAACAAATTCTCGACATGTGTACTTTCGATTTCAGTGAGCTCAGTCCAAAACAGCACACACCAAACTAAGCGGAACCCCTCACATAACGGAGCCACCTGCCACATCTTATCAGTGACCTTTTCAAGGCTTTAGCGCCGCAAACTTTAGACTCAAGTGGAAGTGTGGAATCGTTCATGGAATTCTCATGAAGTCGCTAGTTAGTTTTCATCTGGGAACATAGGTTGTAAAATCAATGAATTTTAAAGAAGCATTATAGTAAAATCATTGAGCGTCCTCATGAATGATATAAGAAAGAGAATAGAGAGATTAGAGAATTAAATATAATATTGTTGGTTTTTGCGAAGAGGTAGATAAGCAATAGTGAACACAACCAGTGCCGAGAGTTATCTATTTTGGAGTTGAAGGCAATCCTATAGCTGAGATCTTCCTCCACAACGACCAGTTAACGCGTTCAATGTCGTGATAATCGTCACCACAAACACAAAGATCGAAACGGAGCTGTGCACCCTACGTATAACGATTGAACCTTAGTCAATATCTCGTCCGAATGGAGTCACGACGCACATCCTTCCCCCCGATTCGTTGATACCTTTGGATGTATGATTGTAGCCACCTTCGTAAGCACTGACGAGAAGTATTGAAAAATTCTTTGATTTGGCCGCGAGTCTTTTTAAATAAATTTTCATTGGCCCTTCATAAATAACGACTTCTAATGCTGCCAGCTGAACTGAAGTGTTCTCATTACCTGAGATTGGGGTTTAGTCATATGTCCTGCAGAATCGCAAAGTCGCGCAAAAAAGCACAACAAGGCAACACGTTCTGCAAAAAATCGATGAAAGGCAATGTTGGTGCAGCCACTCTACTTCCTTCCGGATACACTATAGCATTTTAATCGGCCAATACGGGTTGTGATCGTAGATTGGTTCCTGACCCTCGGGAAACATGTAGAAAAAAAATCAACAAACACTGCTTTGTAGAAGAAAGTAGATTCTTCAACAAGGTGTGTTTGATTCTATGTAGTCAACGTTTAAAAAGTACTTGTATGCTGTTGACTGCCGCTGCACGTCAGAGTACTCTTTATGTAACCGCGGGTGGTCTGACCGGGTACACGTTTTGTGTGAGATTGGATCGCAGTGTTAAGAATCATTTACTTCGGAACACAAATTGTCTTTCTGTGTTGGATCTAGCGTCAATCCGGCGCTCTGATTTATTCTCTGGCTGAAACACACTCGAGGTTTTTGATGTCCCAGAAATTGGAAACTCATTGTTTTATCTAAGCTTCCCGAGACCAGCAGCTACTTGTATTGGTTTTGTGGCAGCACTTTTTTGGCACTACGCGTAACCTACAATCAAAACTGAATTCTTCCGAACACAATCTAACACGGTTTAGAATTTAGGTTGTAATTGATTCGCAATTTTCCATTATGACGTTACTAATTTGACAAAAATGGAGCTAAAACACCTCGGACGTCACCTATATTCACTTTCACCACCCGCGCCATTCGTATTGAGATCATTCAACTCGTTTTCCCAAGCAGAAAGTTTCAATTTGAAGAACAATCAAAACAGGAGATTCATAGTGACAGTGTTGAATTAAGAGTACGGACTACGGGCTACGCCTACACGATCTGGCATCGTGTACTTGCTCCAAGTTCATTAAAAATGCACGACGCAATTCGAACAAACAGAATCCGTTCCATTTGATACTTTTCTCAGGTTTCTAACGGTTTTGTGGTGAAAATGTGGGTAGAAACACCTATTAATTCCTACCTGTCTTTAAAACTCAAAATACGCGGAACTAAAATTACACAAACTGCGCTATACACCCATCATAGGAAGGATTCCTACATGCCAGTACCCAGTACTGTGACGGTTTCAGAAGGTTTACCACGGTACAATCCTCAGTGCCATCACTTTAACCACATACCGTTCGGTTGTCAAAGTTGTAGTTGCTGTTTAGGCTATAATGACAACTTCAAACACCCCAAGATCCACAGACAACACTACTAGCGAGCAAGATAATTCCTGTAACGCAACAGCGAGGTTATGCCGGTGAACCGTAAATACACAAGGCAAGGAAGAACTTCTGATCGTGAGCACCAAAACAGCATCAACGGTCGTGCCATTGACGTTAACGACGAGCACAAGAGCATACACTCAATTATTTGTTTTTATTATACGTATCAATTTTGTTTTAATTTATGTTCAATCTATCAAACGGTACAAACAATTGGGATGTTTCTCCGATTATGGTACCTATTCATATGAATCAGCTTAATCAGTTTTGTCAAAACACCGTATCAAATGTATATCTTCCACATTCGTTTCATTTCACAAAATCGGACGCCGTCTTGAAATCCACAAACAACTTATAGTACCGAAACGGGTAAATACCTGGTCCGTCGTTGATTGCCCTTCTCGAAGCCCGCTTCACCAATAAATCGGTTATTTGGCGCAGTCTGCTAATCAGAATGCGAGTGTACCTTCTAGGCTGCATTGAGGATCGTTAGCCTTGATAAACGGTGCAAGTGGTCGGTTTCCGGCTTGATTTTTCTCGCCCGTCGCGCTATAGAACTCCGCACCAAATCAGTTATTCCGGTGGGTACCACGTGAGGTAAGCAGCAATTCTGTGGGTGCTGTACGGACCGCCTCACGGACCTGTCGCCCTCGCTTCGTACAGGTTTTCTCTTGACGGTCAATCTAGATGGATTTAAGAAGAGTTTTGCACTCTATAATCTATTTTTCAACATAACACTGCGATACAATGATTTTATTTGACAAGAAACGGAATCATCATCACGAGATCTCGCATAATTTTTGACTTGGTACACGACATCAACATCATTGGCCTTGATCGCAGAGTAGTGAAAGAGGCATTTTCCTTTTTAAAAAAGAGATTACGAGAATCGGACTGACTACAAACTCTGACAGGATGAAGTACTTGGTAGCTGATAGAGAGCGAAGCGGTCCAAACGGTGTTGGTGGAAATCGATGGGGTACGTCGACTTCAATCGTGTAGTAAGCTGAAGCCGACGAATCTAGATATCCTGGAACGCTAATGACATGTGACAACGATGTTAGTCGCGAGATAAAGAGACATGTTACGTCGGCGAGTAAGATTCTATATGGTGGTGCGTACCCGATCAGAATATCATAACAAAAAAGTATATTTCTCCTTAATACTCGTTATCAATTTTTGTCAGTTTAATTTACTAACGAGACCAAATTTATAACACACCTTATTGCGGAAATTGCATTCTGTGATAATCTTGTTATTTAATTCTCATCGTGTAGTAAGCTGAAGTCCCTTAGCTAGCATAAGCGCTTAGAACTTGCACTACGCACATCGCTGATACTACCTGTTGCCATGAGGCATGAGCATTGAAGGAAGCAAACCAACGAACACATCGTATATTCTGAACAGTCGCACAAACTACGAGCTGTACCAAGTACGCAAACATGTAGGCATCGAAAGGTTTAGAAAACACGGCATATTACAGTGGACTGGGCATGTAATGCGAATGCCGGAAGAGAATTTAGCAAACAGTTATGTTCATTAGAAAACTTGGAAGAGGTCGTCGTCAACTTCGGGGCAGACCCCACACTCACTGACTATGTGCAATCGAGAATGATGCGCGTGCGGAGGGCGTTCAAGTAGACACTGGACTATATCTACATTGAGGTAAAATTGGGTTTCCATATACGATGTAAACTGTACATAAATGCGATTATGGTCGATACTTTGTCTGATTCCATGTGGCAAGAAACAAACACCTTCTATACATTCTTACGACTCATAACAGTACTATATACGATTATATTAGGCTTACGAAAAATATTAATATAAAATAAAAGTTAAGAATGAGATACATCTTTCGACCGCCTGTTTTTGTTAAGAACAAGAATTACTTTAAAATTTTTGCATCCTAAAACGTTTATAGCATTTTTTTTCCTACAAATGGGTTCACTCGGTCTCAAACCCTGAAGTGTTGTACATAATTCGGGCCAAACTCATTGACTTTTGGGAAAACGCTTATTTTTATACCACTTTGATATACGACTTTGTCTATGCGAACGTGATATAACTAACTCGCCTATCATAGCATACTTTTAATGCTACCCGAAATGTATTGTAATCATATAATAACTCATGTATTATAACATCGTCCTTGTACTGATGAAAATGTACATGTATGTCACTATGCACATATAATAATCCAATTAATGTCAAGTTTGTATAAATTCTTCGAGGTCTTTCGACCATTTGCTCTATTATAGTAAAAGAAGCTGTACATCTTAATTTGTAATTATATAAATATATGTTTTATTCGCTCGTACCAAACGGTGCTGGGTCATTAGGCCGAAAGCCGGTAGGCCGAATGTCGTTCGGCCGAATGCCGTTAGGCCGACTGCCATTAGGCCGAAAGGGTCATTAGGCCGAAGGCCATTTGGCCGAATGGGTCATTAGGCCGAATGCGTCATTAGGCGGAATGGGTCATTAGGCCGAATGGTCATTAGGCCGAATGGGTCAGTAGGCCGAATGGGTCATTAGGCCGAATGAGTCATTAGGCCGAATGGGTCATTAGGCCGAATGGACCAAAGAGAATGATAAATATGTATTGCGGTTGTAACTGAAAACTTTCAATGAAGGGTGACTTTTTACGATTTTTAAAACTTACAATAATAATGTTTAGAATATTTACAACACCTTTCTCGTTGCTGTAATGGAACAAATAAATGAAAGCGAAGCCAAATGTGGCTACGCCACATCGCTTTATGTCAAGTGCTGTCCGACATCGCTCCGCTCCGTCGGACTTAAACTAAAAAAAGCCCCTATGTTTGAGTAATCCGGGCAAACGAGTGGATCACAGGTTTTCTTGCGAGAGGCCGCCGCTTTCGACGGCGGGTCGGCGGCCACCTCGTCCGGCAGATCCTCGGCGGCTTTACGCCGCTTCGGATCCTTGTCCTCGGTTATGCGGCTAGGCCGCATGCGCTAGAGCAGTGTAACAACAGACAAATAGTTATGGCTAGTGGTTATGTTAAGTTAAAATGATTTTTTAATTTTCTTTTATTGCCTATGCTTTTTATAAATGGGATTTTATTTTGAAATATCAATCTTTGGCAATATACTTTGGGGTTGATTTTCTGATGAACGGTACATTCTGATAAATTATTTCCGGATATTGATCTTATAATCAGAATGGTTTTGTTTGGTAATTGTATTTTCTAGGGAAAACTCTTCGACATTATATTTTCTAGGGAATGTTTAGCTAAAACTTATAGAACCGCGTTGGATTTCATCTGATTGAAGTTAACATCGTATATTTTATTTCGGGAATGATTGCTACAAAAGTAATATCATATTCATTAATTGCATAGGTATTAAAATTTTTTACGACTTTGCGGAGTCGTTCATTCTTCTGAGCGTAACACATTCGCCCACACACTACCAGCTATCTGTCCAACCGAAGTTCGTCAATCGTCTTCCATGTTCCCACATGCGGTGCTCCAACAAGTTTCGACTGGTTATGTCACGTTTCGACCTGGTTTGTTGATAATTCAATACATTGGAATATACAGATCAAAAAGACGGAGGGTATATAGGAAGACAGCGCTGCGGAGACTAACTAGCTAACGATCAGAGGTGAATCGAGACTACCAACTCACAAAGAAGTACTCCAAATTCCATGGTACATCGTATACTGGATCTTTTGAAGTAAAGAAGAAAGAACAGTCCCTTCAGTTTTTGCGACCTTGACAAACAAATTTGACGATCGAATTTTCCATCTGGGTCGTCAAGCTGGTAGCAATTCTTTATTGCTCGTTGCTAAGTTCGTTTCAAGGATCGTTGCTACATGCATCTGTTATTTTTTACGACCAAAAATGCGTAAAGATTTTTAAATTATGCAACTCCACCGAGATTGGGAGAAAGTAGCTCGTTAAATGGACTAGGAAAATCATCAATAGATTGGTGAAGCATGAGGGAATTAAGTACTCAAAGGGAGGTTCCACTTGTACTCGTAAAGAAATTTGACGAGATGTTTTGAGGCGCTTGCTAAAACTGATAGCGAATATGCGTCATTGTGCCAGTGAGACCTTATGACGCACTAGGGGTACGTTGTAAACATCGGAAACAATTTGGGTTGAAAATTTAATTTTTCGGACGTTATGACATACACTCAATTTTTGATCTCATGACATACGGCTTGTGTATCTTAATGTTCCGGATGATACATGCAATGCTAATGAATAACGTATTAGCATCCGCAATCAGCAAATTGAAAAAAAATGTTTCTAAATAAAATACATATAAATAAACCCATCACAACCGATGTTAAGGAATATACAGCACTCTCCAAAGAAAAGCCAAGCACCTTCGATTATCAACGCGTTTTCTGTTTGACATTTCGTGGGACCCTCTAGTACAACATGACTTTTTAGCCATGGGAAACTCGTGAACCCGTCATCTCAATTAGTCTCTGAAACGATGCTTTTAATCAAATGACATTCAGCGCAATGGTACATACGGCCTAATGATCCATTTGGCCCTACTGCCTCATTCGGCCTAACGACCCATTCGGCCTAATGACCAATTCGGTTTAATGACCCATTCGGCCTAATGACCCATTCGGCCTAATGACCCATTCGGCTTAATGGCCCATTCGGCCGAATGGCGTTCGGCCTAATGACCCATACGGCCTAATGACATTCGGCTTTATGACCCATTCGGCCTAATGGCGTTCGGCCTTGCAGCATTCGGCCTAACGGCTTTCGGCCTAATGGCCCGACACCTACCAAACATATAAATATACAAATTGGCGTAACCATTGGTTTTTTTTGTTTTATAATAAGCATTTTGCGACAGTAATATATAAAATTGTTTGCAAAATTTATCAAATCTTATAAATAACCAAAAGAGTGTCTGAATCAATCATATTAGTTTTTGTCAAATTTACTTTGGGGTACATTTCAACATGTTTATAATTCTGTGAATACTATCCACGCTTTTTATAACATAAGTACCTGCTCCAGTCTTGAAATTAACTTAAGCTGTTTATAAACAACCAGAAATAACTCATAATTTCAACTATTACCTAACAGTCTTGTTCACATTTCCATAGTTCTAAGTTCCTATTTATGGCACGATGCAACCATGCTGATATTGGATTGAATTGAAGGCAATATCAACATATAAATAAGATTCCCTGTTTTACAAAGTATCGATCCATTTTTTTCGAAAGCTTAACAGAACTAATATTTTATTTTGGGGATTGGTTTGAAGCCGGTACCATGCCACCATTTTCTTTACGATTCTTGGCGCATAATATTTGGATTAATTTGGTTATTACCGACACACATTTGTGTAGTCGTAATTGTGGCATATTACCGCATTAACATTTTTTCTACATTATACGACTTAGTTTGCACTCATATACGAGAATCGTAAACGAGTCATCACAACGCACTAGTTAAGATACACATTGTATAATCCCAGTCAAAAAGGGCAAGTTGCTGGCTAACGGGGGGCTTTTTGCCATCTCGGATGCGCTAATTGCCAATTAGGGGGCTATTTCAAATGCAACATTTGGGCGATTTGCCGCCGTCAATTTTTAGCCGCTCTACCCGCCCTTAAATCGCCCCCAAATCGCCCAGGGAATGCGCCATTTAATCGCCCTTAATTGCCTAATATGAAAATTACAAATATTACTTATTTTCGGATTCATTATCTACTCACATAAACTTATCACTACACCAGGTAATCACCACCAAATTATAGGAAGAATCAATGGTTAAATTGGCATTGCACACCAAAACTTACCACAATCTGGCTTTTATTAAGAGTTGAGGTCAGATATCTTGTTCCACTATATGTACACACGGTTCCACAATTTCCCCCATTCGTTGGCTAAATGAAGTGCACTAGACAAACAAAATACAAACGAGAGCACGCCAATCGTTTAAAAAAACTTATTTTAAGCTTAAGCCAAACATGAACCGCCATGTTTGAAAAACACAAAAAACAATCAAGTCCATTCCAGCCGCCAGAAAATATGTCTAAGTGTTGAAATTGCCTTTAAATCGCATTCGCAAATTGCATTTGTTCCTAGGGGCAATTAGCACAGGCGAGTTGAGTTAAACGTCAAACTGTTTAAATCGCCTGACCATGTTCGTCCGCATTTTTTTTTGACAGGGATGCGTATACATACGGTGTACCATTACACGACTCCGATAAAAATTGTATGCTTATACGACACTTGGTTGACTGGGTTGTTAGGTTAGTGTTAGCTTCAAACTAAACCATTACTAAAAACGCAACAGCCGATTTAAATGCGTGATCATTATATTAAACATTTGTTTTAGCACAACATAAATAGAATATGACCTTGAACATTCCACTTTGCTTTGAAAAAATACTACGTGTTTTCGAAGCTGCCAATATTTTACCGAAATGTTATTCACGCTCACGGGTACAAGCGTTCATTTAATTTTTATCTTGGCTCCGGTGCCCTCATTTATCTTGCGATAAGAATCTGCTATAAGAGCAAAAATAATTTCACGACTCATCGCCCTTTTGCGAGAGGCTTTTCGCAAACAAAAAAAAACGTGGGGTTAAAGAAGGCGTCGTGCCATGGACACACATACGCCTTTCAGCACAAAATACGAGTATTGAAAATGTTTTATCTTTATTACCCCCTGTACGGGCTCCTTCTACGTCCTGATACAACTCGGAACGTTGATTAACGTGACAGGTCCCCGAGAAACGCGCGGCATATCAACGTGATCGTGTTTCACTAATTTTCGCTTGAACTAAAACACAATTTACGCCGGAAATCAACTATTCTGATGGGTATTTTATTTTAGCAGGACGATTTCGCCAGCAAACTGTGCGCCTGCCGGTGCACATTTCGGGTTGGAGAAGCAGGGTAAAGCCCTACTTGCGTCACGTTCGCCTCCAACGGGTGCCATAAACAATAGAACTTCAAGAACCTATCACGTCTCATTAATTCACCCGGGGCGGACGTGCTTGGTAGTGCCGGTATACTTCCGTGGTGTAGCTTTGAAATGGTTCTCTATGGGACGGAACAAAGTACCAACCGTCCCCAGCGAACGGTCAGCTCGGAAAGGATGTACGAGGTAAAAGCATCCGCTGCAGCACAATATGTGTCCATTAGCCACCACCCTTTCCCCCCGTTTTGTTTGCTGCTCTTAACTTCATATGCTGCTGGGCTGGGTCTTTGGAACGGTGGACTGATTCGGCTTGGGGTAGGTGAGACACCGACAGGTGCAGTTGCAATGTATAGTGTGCACTTTTCATTTCTCTCTGTATGTGTACTCTTCCAATTCATGGAAACGATGCTTTGCATATTCTATTCTTACACATATATTTCAGAACTCCTTCGTTCAGCATGAACGGAATCCTATGCATATTGGCACAATTAGTTACGAAAAATCGTTTCACATTTACACTCTTACGCTCAGCTTGCATCGGTAACACGTAGGGGAACTGGGGGTAAGCCCGACACCCTGGGTAAGCCCGACACCCCACGACTTTTCCCAGATATCAAATTTTAAATCATACAATAATCACAGGATATTATTAGTACGATTATTTTAGGCATTATTTTAGGCACATCGATGCCATATGGGTTCATTAAACGTCAACAAAATAAACAAAACAAGCGAAAGCAAAGTTGATGCGCTTTTGGATGTTATTTTTAGTTGATACATTTTAAGGTTTTAATAACACAAAAGCTTTGAAAATAACCAGTTTTTGTATCACACATTCTATTCTACTCTCCATATCGTTATTTGTGTGTATTGAAGATAAGTTTGAGTATTTCAATACTGTTAATTGAGCATTTAACAAAAAGGTGCGCTGTTGGGGTAAGACCGACAGTTTTTGGGCGGGGTAAGACCGACACGGTGTTTAGATGATTGGGTTCGTTTTTGATTCGATACAAACGACTGGGTATATTTGTTGTATTCAATTATACTATAATTACGTCATGTTAATAATTGAAATACACGGAAACTATGTTTTTTGCATTTATTTATCAGTATTGTCTCAAGTCGACCAAAAAAATTGAAATAAAATGGACGTGATTTATAGTTATATTACAAAACGAAACGAAAAGTATAATCTAATATGAGATTTTGTATTAATGAAAAATTTTCATTAACCGTCGGATTGTTGATCAACAGTGTTCCGAAAAATCACAACACGAACCGGATAGCTTACTACGAAGCGTGCGTCACTTCTAAGTGAATGAGTCCTAGTAACAGCGCATATAATCTGCTTGCAGAACAGTTCTTCCTCGGTAGAATGGCTATACAAGTGGCAATAAAGCTCGAAAGAATTACTTGAGAAAACCCGTACCATAATATAAACCATGCGTTAAACATTATTTGTTCATAACACCACGCATTCGAATGCTCTTCCTCTTGCTACGCGATGAAACTACAGAAAGCATACGTTTGCGTCACACATACTCATATACACATAATTGCACTTTATCACACATACACAATACATTTGTAATGGAAAAAAATTGGTCAAAAGAAAGTTCAAAAGGGGGTCGCTCTTGCCCCTTTGGGGTGTCGGTCTTACCCGCACCGTTTTTAAAATGTGATTTTTCTCCATTTTTTAGCAACCAATAATTTTTAATGAATTCAATTTTTTGAAACGCTGAAAAAATTATATGTTGTTAAGAACCACCTAAACAAGGATTATGCACAGAATATACAATTTTAGGAGCTTTGTGGAATTTTAGAAAAATTATTGCGCTTAAGGTGTCGGACTTGCCCCGAGTTCCCCTACCAAAAGCATAAATCCATACAAGTTAAATTTACACACAATATTAACTCCTTCCTTCTTCTTCTTCTTCTGCGCCGACAAACCGTTCATGTGTCATGAGCCTTTTCACAAACAATCTCTAGACTCCGGCTGCGGAATGCTTCTACTGCTTCATTCAGCAGCCTGCACTTGCTCGTAAACTCACTCACTAACTCACTCGCTCACATGCAGTTCCAGTGCAGTTAGCATAAAGGCACGTACCATCCTCCCGCTTTTTCCCCCAGCTTGCCCCTCCTTCCCGCCGGTACCCTGAGACTGAAAACTCAAACTCCCTCAGTAGCATTTTTCGAGTTTATCGCCTTGCAAGCCTCGCTGCTTGTGCCTGTCGATATGCTGCTTCCCATGATGATGGCGACGAAGGCTCAAGCAACGCAAAAAAATGGCATGAAAGCAAGCTGCTCGTGCTGCACCTACAAATAATGCAACTCCTGCACCGGAGTTGCTCCACGAGTGACGATGTCGACAACAGAATGGAGGCAATGAAAGCATTATTAATGCCGCTTCAATGAGCAAACTTTTAGGATTTTCATGCCTTGGCAACAACTGAAAAAAAATATCCGACGCCAAGACGTAAATGTCACACCGCACCCGTCACAAGCCCCATGCAACGAAAAATAAACGAGGAGGAATGAGGTGGTCGTGCATTACATGAAGTTGATAGAGGCGGGGCTTGATGCCAGCAGATGGAATTCTTCAATATAGCAGCACAGCAGAGAGGCAAGAAAAAAAACCTGCGGTGCATGTTGGCGGAAAAAAACCTATTAGCGAAGTAGATTGGCTTTTCTTTTCACGGCGATTGCCGGTTTGCGTGGCAGTTATCGGGGAGTGAACCCTGCCAGCGTCAGGAAATGGAATTTTGAATGGATTCTTCGAGCGGTGCTGATCGTTTTATGGCTTTGGGCCGAATGAAAATCCCGACGGGACGTTCGATTAGGTTTCGGTGTCCTCCAACGGAACGAAGAGGTTAATATGTTATGGGGAAGGGTTTCGGCGTGACAAAAATAACTATTGTTCTACAATTTTTCCGAGAGTGGATCAAATTGGTACTCTGCAGAGTTTCATTCGCAAATAGCCAGTTTTTCTTCATTTTGTTCGCATTTTACACAATGGAAGTAAGCTAAAACGATAGCTTAGCTTAGCTTAGCTTAGGTGAACTGCCCATATTTGCACTTCGTTATTGACCGAATGAGTGAAAATGCACAATGACACAACATAAAACTCGATTTTATTTGTGGAAAGAATATGAGATAGTTTTGAGCGGCCCTAAATAAGCATTAACTGTACCGAAAGCTTTTATGTATGACGGATACACCAACTATTTCACGCGCGCGTCGCTTGTTCCCCTTCCCTGTCAGCATACGATCCACAGATCTTTACTAATGCCGCATCCACTCAAAGCGGAACTGAGCCAGACTCCAACCCAAACCGCGCGCTGTCAAAATGTATGAACTGGCAGCGGTGTGGCCAGAACCCGACCCAGCCCCGCATTCAAGCAGAAACGGCACAAGGTGGTTGGTACCGCAGGGAGGCGAGGCATAGGATTCTGTATCAGAGGTGAATGGCGACATAGTGTGGCCTCATGTTGCACAATAATACAGCTTTGCCAACCACACTGAAAGTAAGCTGAAACGATAGCAAAAAAAGTATTTGTACACACAAAATGAAATTATTAATTCAGTGGTTACCACGCTTCGTTAGATTCATAAACTGTTGAGTTTAATCACTGGTAACAGACGTTTAGGCTCGTTTCGAAATGTGTGTAAATACCCGCTGTGAAATGCCGAATAAATCAGACGTCTAAAAAACGTCTTAAACAAACGTTTGTAGGTGGCGTAGTGATCGATGCAATGCAGCTTGAGTGCTGCTGTCAAACAGGAATGGCAAATAGTTGCGTAGATGACAATAGTGAAACGCTGATCAATTTAAAAATTAACACAGGTTTTTAAGACATTTTTGTTCTAGCCTAAATGTCTGTTATCTGTGGTTTAGTAGTGATCATGTTACTTTATTGTTTTACTTAGCACCGTTAAAAGTTGCCATATAAATAACGGTATAGTTTCGAGAGTATTGAAGAGACGAGATTTCATCATTGAGTGCCAGAAGAAGACTCAAAACTAATAATGCACACAAGTGCATTGTTGTTTCTGTCCCAGGTGTCTCTTTTGATCTATTATTTAGATTCATAAGAACAAAAAATGTAAAGTTGCACTAAAAGCTGACATAAACCAAAATTCCGTCTTATTTCGCACAGATTTCCGTTATATCTCACAGTACAGCATGCAATTAATTTCGTTACCGCTTTGCTGATTGTTCACTGTACAGGCAGTATAATACACTGTGAAGTGAAAATGAGTAACCCATAAAAGAAACGGTACGGTGCAGATTACCCATTTTCAATTTGGAATGATACAGACTAAAATCTCAAATTATAATGTTAATATTTATAAAGTGTTTCCAAGTTATAAAAATTACCACCGAACTTTTCGTTTGCTACGGTACCAGGATGGATAATGAAAGTTGACAATTCCAAGCACACTGTACCATGAATAAACTTTTGGTTGATACCTAAATTGAAGCCTGTACAACACAAACAAGTGACTTTTGCACTATAACGGATTACTAGAAAGACCCAGGTTAAAGCATTAAAACTGCCTTCACTTTGCATCAAACATGTTTGGGATACCGCGAGATTTCGGTTGCCCGGCGTGACTCAAGGCAGCTCCATCAAATTACTTATACACGAACACATCCGCTGACACTCAACAACCAAGTTGCGAAATCTTGTAGAGGAACTCGAGGCTAATAAGATCGTGGGGCTAATTCAGCCCTCTAGTTTTCTCAAAAAATTTCAAGACTTTATGACTATCATACATATTCGTGGAAGCAGCGATGCCAACCTTCCAGTTTAAAGTGGATTCTTCCAGTTTTTTTACAGCATCCAGTCAAACAGACAATCGGAAAAATCTTCCAGTTTTTTGAAATTTGAACCAGTTTTTCGAATAAATATTCATTTATTTGGTTGTTTTCCTCACAAATTGTGACCTAATTCATAGAATTTTTAAGCAAGCGATGATGCCGAGTACCACAGAATAAGATTTTAATCCACCGTAACATGAACTCTTTTTATACCAAAAAAAACCATACCAGTCAAAGGTATGGAACATACGTGTTTACTTAAAATTACTTTCATTGATTGGTTCACTTTAACTTTACAAGGATAAAGTAGGTTTTTTTTCATGCATCCTGTTTTTCCAGTTTTATTCAAGAAAGGTTCCAGTTTTTTTGAAAAAAAATGTTGGCAACGCTGCGTGGAAGTGCCATTCTAAATCATTAATGAAGACAGCTGAATCTCATTTTTCAGTTTATTGGAAAGGAGATACGACGTGTTTCTTTTTTATTGTCATCCTCAAAATTTGTTTTTGCTTCTCAGGGCCAATCTCTTCACCCTCGCTTAACTTTTAAACCAGTTTCACCAGTACGTTTAAACCTGGCTTACGCGCTAAGCGAGGGTGAAAAAATCGACCCTTAATTAGTTTCTCCAATAAAAATTTCATAAACATAAACATAAATCTATAATTTTCCTTACAGTGTAAAAGGATAAAAACGTAGACTTTTGCAAATCGTCGCCCAGTGCTAATATGCTGCTATGCAAATTAATTTTTTGGCTCCAAAATGTAACTAATGTTCTTTCACATTTACCTACCTAAAATGCTTTTTGCTTAGGTAGGTCTGAGTAGCCCCGGGTTCCGCTACTAATTAACCGAAAGTAACCCACAAAAAATAAGTATTCTTTATTTCTTCACAGTAACATACTGAATCCGTATTTTTGGCTTGAAAGGGTTAACATTTATTCATGTTCTTACTATAGAGCCCTACTATACCGACATATGACATGTACAGAGTGTTTGATTCATGAGATTTGTACCAGTACACGAAAGTCACTCTGGAGCAAACAGAAGCCAAAAATACTTTCTCCTTTTTACTCCGGTTTGCTACCAGAAGAAGGAAAAAGAGAAGAAGAGAGTACAGGAACGATTTTCTCCGGAGTATTTCCAGTTTCTCCTGATACTGGAACAAACCTATGGTTAAGGGCCTTCCGAGAGGTGACAGAGGAGCGTATTTGGGACAACAACGTTCTACACATACTCTCAAATCTTAACCGTTACAGAGTTAATGATCTTTCTATGTAAATAACTTGTTTGTCTTATTTATAATACCTCTAAATCCAAAAGTATACTTTGTACCCCCGCTCTATTAGGTTCAGTTGAGAGATGCTAAATCTAGTCCTTCTATCCTTCAGGTAATGAAATTAATTATCGTTTTAGAGCTGACGTAGAAAAGCATTAGTGTTTTTGATGTGAGTTATTACGTTATATTTCTTCTTATTGGAGGAAAATTTGAGTAAAAACTATTTTTTCATCGCTAAGAAAAAAATTGTTTAAAACCTCATTCAAGAACACAATTGTTGTCTCCGTTTTTTAGAGCTAGCGTTAATCCGGCGCTGGCTTAGTGCTGTCACTAAGTTAGTGTGGGATTCTCCGCATTCGTGCGGTGAGTCACGAAGCGAGAAGTCGATCTTTTCAGTCCGTGCAGTGTATAAGCATAAGCATGATCAATACCGGTGCTGGCCACGTCCGAATGCAGATCTTCTGGGAATGATGTTACTCCGAATACATGTCGCTGCTAGAGACCGAGGAATCCTCTGCATCTCCACATGTATCACGGGAAGGGAATAGTTGTTAGTAAGTGTGCCAATAGCGTTATCGTGTAATAATTGCTCTGGGCAGCCGGCTGCCGAGAAATTGAGAAATTTATCATTTGTTGTATTAATACAATCGGCCAAATACGCAAGTTGAACTCCGGATAGCCGATTATGAGGAGCATTGCTTATTTTTAATAAATGGGCAACGTTCCCTTTTCTCTCACGCGATGAATATTTCGTGGTTTCTATTTTTTATTTATTTTTTTCTGCGATCGTTTGATTAAAAGGCGGAATCTTATATAAAAGTTATTTGTGTGTCTTGATTTTTTCTTGTGTTAGGTACTATTCTTGTAGGTAGTTAAAATTGTACATGTATAGTGGTTTCGTAGGGAGAGGGGCTTTATTAATATTAAACTGCAACAACAATATGAAAACAGGAATGGGAAACTGCGTAATTTCTGTAGAAGTAGTACAACAGAATGCCGATTCTAAGCAATAGCTTCCTTGCGCGATCATTCATTGTTATGGTAACTACTGGTTATGCGAAGTATAAAAGAAGTATAAAAACATAAGATAGTTGACAGTTTTACAGTTCTGAGTGAAGATATAGAATACAGCTAATTCATACAGTATTTCTACAGAAGATAAACCAGTAAAATGAAAAGCAACTAAAATCTCGAATAGAAACATATAAGAGCTGAAACGAACTAGGGCCACAACTAAACAATATCGACCGTTTTTGCCACTTGAAATCAATCCTACAAGTTTATGATCGGCGAAAAACAGAAGTTTCGCACACAGCTATGCTGCCCGTTTCTCCGATATAGCGATAGAGAATAGTGAATGCTTTCAAGGTTGTACTTTCTCCCTCTCTTCAAGGTTCTTCTTTTGTGTGCGTGCGATTATCATTCAACCAGCAGAGCAGTAGTAGTGATCCGTCACTTGTGAGCTACCAGGATACCGTTATCCACGTTAAGTGTCGCTATTATATTACGTTCCTTTGTTCTACTACTATGCAATAGGCCCGTGCAAAGATGATTTCTTCTGACAGTTGTTCACCTCAAAGTAAGATGGATGTCGAAACAAAATCGGCTCCCCGGTTCAAGGTTTATCCATGCTTATAAGTTTCGGGCGGTGGTAAATAGTTTAAACCAGGCAAATGATACTGCTGGCTACAGGCAATTTACCCACGAGCACATAATATATGTACCAGCAAATCGGGTTGAAGTTTGTGGGATCGTCTCCGATTCAAGTTTGAATTGCGAGAATCTGAGTCAGCGAAGATACTAGAGTGTAAACGTTTGCATTCAGCATCAGTCGCAGCTAACGGAAAGAGGACACATATAAACTCAGATTCTTATCAGGTAGCCTTCGCCGGGTCCACCCTACATAATTACCTCCTATTTGACAAAGTTCGTCTACTTGTTCGCCTTTTTGTGCAGCGGGTATTTAACTATACTAATTTATTTATTTATCGCACGCATCAACAGGCCGCACTCGGCCCCAATGATGGAAACTTAAACTAATTACATCTAAAAAACTGCAGGAATCGCTTTCATAAAGATATCCGAGGCAAATGAAAGTCGAACAGGTGCGACACACGATTGAAGAGGCGTTGTAGTCCCGTGATAGCGGCATTAGCTGTTTGAATAGTTCGTCAAAACGGCACTCTCAGAAGAACGTTTCCGCGTAACGTTCTGGACCTTGCTTGGATGTTAACTAGCTCTAGTAAATCTGGAGAATCGATGCGTCCTGACAGAAGATCAGAGATGAATAAGGCTCTTGCAGTTTCTCTACGACGCTGAAGGGTGTCGAGCTGGCTGAGTTAACACCGACTCTCGTAGCTTGGTAGACGAACAGGATCGCGCCAAGGCAGGCGTCGAAGAGCATACCGTATAAATTTTCGTTGAACGCCTTCAATTCGATCGCTGCTGTTCATGTAATTCGGGTTCCACACTGCCGAACAATATTCTAGCGTGGAGCGCACTAAAGAGCAGTAGAGGCTTTTGAGACAATAAATGTCTGTGAAGGATTTAGCCGTACGGAAAATGAAGCCCAGGCTTCGCGATGCTTTACCAACAACATACGAAATGTGATTCTTAAATGTAAGTTTTGAATCTAACAGCACTCCAAGATCCTTAACGCAGCTCACCCGTAAGATCCTTAACGCAAACAATTGGGACACACAACCTCCCTTACTTACCTTACCGTTCAGGCTAGAGCCTTGTTGTCTCTTGCAGTATGCAGAAGCCGTCTCCGCTCCATTGCTGCTTGTCGCCAGCCTCGCAGTCTTTGAAGGGTCCACAGGTCGTCCTCTATCTGATCGATCCACCGTGCTCGCTGTGCGCCCCGTCTTATTGTTTCTGTAGGGTCGTCCTCAAGAATCATCTTCACCGGGTCGTCTTACGACGTGTCCAGCCCACCGCAAACGTCCTATTTTTGCGATACGTGCGAAGGATGGTTCATCCAGCAGCTGATGCAACTCATGGTTCATACGCCTGCGCCACGTTCCGTCTTCCATCTGCACGCAATAGATGGTACGCAACACCTTCTTCTTTCGAAAACTCCAAGGGCGCGTTAGTCCTCCACGAGCATAGTCCAGGTCGCGTGGCCGTAGAGAACCACCGATTTAATCAGCGTCTTGTAGATAATCAACTTAGTGCGGCGGCGAATTTTGTTCGACCGGAGCGTCCTCTGGAGTCCGAAGTAGGCACGATTTCCCGCCAATATCCGTCTCTGATTTTCTCTGCTGGTATCATTGCCGCTGGTTACCAATGAGCCGAAATACACGAATTCGTCGAAAATATCGATTTCGTCACCGCCAATCCGAACTTGGGATGGGAGGTTCACATGGTCGTCTCTAGAACCTCTTCCTTTCATGTATTTTGTCTCCGAAACGTTGATGCCAAGTCCAATCCTGCTGGCTTCAGCTTTCAGTCTGATGTACGTTTCCGACATCGCCTCAAGGTTCCGTGCCATTATGTCAATGTCGTCGGTGAGGTCAAAAAGCTGGACGGACTTCCTGTAGATCGTGTCACTCATGTCTATCCCCGCTCTTCTTATTACACCTTCTAACGCAACATTAAATGTATACACGTACACCGTTTTCGATGATGGAGTTCTCACTTGCTCTCTTGTCATGTAACAATAAAGCCCCAGGGCCAGATAGAATCAAATTTAACTTGTTATATAGTCTGCCAGACTCTGCCCAGAGACGCTTGTCGAATTAATTTAATAACGTTCTTGAGGGTAACATTGTACCTCATGACTGGAGGCAAATGAAGGTCATCGCCATCCAAGAACCAGCAAAATCAGCCTCCAACCACAACCGACCGATTTCAATGCTGTCCTGTATCCGAAAGTTGTTCGAGAAAATGATCTTGTTTCACCTCGACAATTTTGCTGCGTTGCCTTTAACAGAAATTCAAATGGCTTATGCTAGAAATAGCAGATGGTATCAGTTTTCCTAGATATTAAGGAGGCTTTTGATTCAGTTTCCTTCAAAATTATTTCGGAGAAGCTACACTAGCATGGTCTTTCACCGACTCTAAACAACTTTTTGCTAAACTTGCTGTCCGAAAAAACATATGCATTTTTCGCATGGTGATTTATCGACATCAAGAATCAGCTACATGGGTCTTCCCCAGGGCTCATGTCTAAGCTCCCTTCTGTATAACTTTTACGTGAATGATATTGACGAATGTCTCGTCAATTCCTGCACGCTAAGGCAGCTTGCAGACGACGGTGTGGTCTCAAAGCTGTCGGTTTTCAGCACTGTACCAAACTCAATTCTTAAACCCGATTTATGTCCTGCTTGAGCAACTTCTCATGCGCTCAAGCACCATACAACCCCTTAAAAAGACCATGAATATGGTCCGATATAAAGTGTACAACCATCAAAATGGTCTCAATAACCCAAAGGTACACCAAAATATGGTTTTTACATGGGATCTACTACCGTTCTACGCATAATTGTCCCATGTATATAGGGAATATCATAGAACATGGGACAAATATGATTATAACGGCAGTCTACCGGACCATGAAGATGGTGTTTTCATGGGTCGAAAAAACTATCCAAACACCATATAATGGGGCAGAATCTGGACCATGAGCATGGGGGTATTATGGGCTTATAGTTTGCTCGAGTTGTACTTCGATTTTATGGCACAAAATATCAATCCTTCTTCATATTATTCCAACCTTGTCAATCTCCCTCATGCTTCTGATTTAACTGTATTCTTCGACACATCACACCAAAAAATAATGAAATTTAATCAACATGTAAATCAATACGAATGTAAACATACAACGATTGAATCAAAAATGTTATTGAAAATTACGTTGAAATCAATTGGAGCATCAAACAGCATACAATTTTACACTTTCATTCGTGTAATATTACATGTCATCCATTTTACAGCAGTATTCGAGTAAAAATACATTGAAGTGCATTGGTTTTCCGTGTAAAGAAACTGTAATTTTCAAGCCAAGTGTAAAATTATAATAAAATTAGATGAAGAAAGCACGACAAGTCGTGCGTATTTGTGATGGAACTTAATTTTAACTTTAAAATTCATGCTCCAAATATGTGCTTGAAAATAAACTTTAAATTACAAAAAAAATGTCTGTGATCCATGAAAACCGAGATTCGTAGAATCCCGAATCACTTACGTCCGCAAGTGATCCTAAGCATCTTTCATAGTAAATTTCGAGACGTCGACTGCAACAAGATGTTCTACACCGACGGGCCAAGTCCCAACGGCTCCATTGGCTTCAGTCTATTCAATCAAAACCTCACCGCCTCTTTCAAACTCAATGATCCTGCATCAGTTTACGTCGTAGAACTCGGTGCTATTCAGAATATCCTCGGGATTTATTGATAATCAGCCCACCAATTATTACCTTATTGTTTCGGACAGCCTCAGCTCAATGGAAACTCTCCGCGCGATGAAGCCTAGAAAGCACATTCCATATTCTCTGGGGAAAATATGAGATCTCCTACGTGCTTTGTTTGTAAGATCGTACAACATTACTTCAGTTTGGGTTCCCTTGCATTGCTCCATCCCAGGTAAAGAAGAAGCAGAGTCTTTAGCTAAGGTGGCCGCTTTAGAAGGTGACATCTACGAAAGACCATTCTACTTCATTGAATTTTTCAATATCACTCGTCAGAGGAAGCTAGAAAGTTGGCGGACATCTTGGAGCAATGGAGAGTAGGACGGTGGCTGTATTATATCCTCCCGAAGGTATCAACGAAACCTTGGTTCAAAGGAATGGGTGTGGGTCGGGATTTCATTCGTGTGATGCTTCGGCTCATCTCCATGCCCAGTGGTTTCAAAAAATCTCTTACATTGTTCGAAGCTCCACTGCGGCATGCTGACCAGGGCTTTAACCGGCCACTGCAAACTCAATTATCACATGGCAACTATTCAGCGCGCTGAGTCTTTTTCATGTGATCTTTGTGAATCCGACTACGGAACCTCATATCATCTGATATGCAACTGTCCAGCGCTAGCGCAATTGCGATTTCGAGTCTTCAGCCGTCCTTATATAGACGAAACCATGTTTGGTCGACTGAAATTCAGAGACATACTAAAGTTTCTTATCCAATGTGGTAAAGAGCTTTAGGCTTATTCGCAGGCAAGTTGAACTACTTGTGAGTTTAACTTACCTGTTGTTTATTTTTGTTTTGTGCTGTTATTTTTCCCACCCTTCCAATTCTACTTCCCCACACCTCCTTGTCCTTTCCTTCCACTCAGGAAATGATGAAAACACACGGCAAGGCACAAATCCCCGACTATGTACGGGGAACGTGCCATTTGAGCCAATATATTCTGAAGATCGTACAACATTACTTCAGTTTGGGTTCCCTTGCATTGCTCCATCCCAGGTAAAGAAGAAGCAGAGTCTTTAGCTAAGGTGGCCGCTTTAGAAGGTGACATCTACGAAAGACCATTCTACTTCATTGAATTTTTCAATATCACTCGTCAGAGGAAGCTAGAAAGTTGGCGGACATCTTGGAGCAATGGAGAGTAGAACGGTGGCTGTATTCTATCATCCCGAAGGTATCAACGAAACCTTGGTTCAAAGGAATGGGTGTGGGTCGGGATTTCATTCGTGTGATGCTTCGGCTCATCTCCAATCACTACACGGTTGACACTCATCTCCTACGTATTGAACGAATAGCGATACGATACGCTTGTGGCGAAGCTTATTACGATATCGAACATATTATCATAGCATGCGCCGAGTACTGTTCTGATAGATCTTGTAACCCATCAGAGCAACAAATTAGCACTGGGTGGAAATATACTTATTTTTGACTATACACTCCGTTGAGTGTATATGTTAACGTAAAATTATGCTCACTGCTGTTTTGTAACGTTCACATTAAATTTGTAAATTTTTATATAGTTTCGCGTTTGTGAACGGTTTTCGTTGTACAGATAGGTGTAGTAATTTTTGTTGAAGATTTGTATATAAATAACATAGGGCTTAGATAGGCCACCGCTCCCCTCTTGCTGCAATAAGTGTGTTGACTATGCTGCGCATCGGAATGACAGTTATGAAGCGAGGCGGTTGAACGTTTTGTTTCGGTCGAGTGCGAAAGGACGCCATCGTGATACGGAGTGAGTGATGAACCACGGATGTTGTCAGACGCCCGAATTATCAAATCCTTTTCGGGACAGTTTTCCGCCACTATTGCAGTGAAGTAAAGTGCGCGCGTGTGACGGTCAGTTAAATCCGTTGAGGAGTGCCGGCCCGTGGTTCGGGTACACGTATCTGAATATATTGACTTAAATGGCACGTTCCCTAAACATTAAGCTACCCCGGTTAAACATTAAGGAATCGAATCACCGATCGTTCTCACGGTAGAGGATAAGTCAAACGAGCAAGCTCTCCTCTACAGCTAAAGCAGTCAAGGAGAACGAAGCAGGGCGGACAAAGGTTCCCCCTGGGAAGTGCACTGCGGTGACTTCCGGGATCGTCAACGTCCATAGGAAGGTTCCAACAAAGGAACAAAGCTCACCTCCTTAGCTGAAAGCCTAGGACCGCTGCCGGAGCAACCAGCTACATTCCGGGAGAACTCGGCCGTTGCAGTCCCGGCCGGTCGAAGGAAATCACCCGCCTTTCCGCGGGAAGCAGTGAGTCACCAGCAGCAGCAGCAGCAGCAGTGAAGTGGAGAGTTGGAGGACAATAAAGTCGGCAAATTGTAATTTATTTTGTTTGTTTACCCTTTTTTGTTGTGCTACGAAAATCCGAAAGCCTTGGTAGAAGGCACCTAGGCCGCCCTGAAAAAAGGGTCCGCAGGGCAAACAAGAACCCGAGTAGTGGGCAAACCCCTACTTACAATCTCAACTATTGGACTTCCTTAGGGCGGGAGGAAGATCACCTAATGTCCCGGTTCGAGTTATACCGACAAGCCGCGATTTTCTCTATATGTACCTTCCCAAAAATCAACTCGGTGTGATGCCGATCCGCGTCTGAGCCTTACTACGAAATCATCTGAAGGAACCCCTGCCGGTTCGAAGAGGACCACCCGGCGTCCCAGTACATGATTCTTCCGGATGAAGGTCGTCCAAGCGTGAAGGTATTCACCGTTTTGATCTTGCAGAAATACGCTGCAAACCGACCAAACTCGTTCCACATTTTATCTTGCTATATTAATTTAGAGAAATTTTCGCTCCAATTATTGTCATGTCGATTTTGATTGCAACGTGATGAAAGCAAACTTCAAATCTATATGGATTTAGATCAAAAACTTCAATGAGTAAATGACAAACTCCGTGGTTTTTACTTTATTTTAGTTTACGCTGAAATTGGACAAGTTACTAGTTAGAACCGAAGGATGAATTCCCGTGTAATGTGCTCGATGCACGATGAAGTCACGATTATTTTTCTTACTTGTTCTCTTTGTTAAAAAAAAATCCTAATTCAAATTTCCATTGAATGTACAAAAACGTGGTTACGCTACGATGGTCCGTTCATCAAGTGCTTATTCATTTCTCGCAAACCGAAATCAATCTCCAATTTGCCGTTCACGTTGTTCACATTCCCAAAGTGCACCTTTTCATGTCGGCTGATTTATTCATTTTTAGAGTCTACGATAGTGGTAGGTAGCTAGGTTGGATACCCGCTACATCCCCCCATAAGCGTCGTGTTCTTATTTGAGCTAAAGTTCGAATGGTTCATAGCACTCCAGGCAGGTGGTACCTATCCGCTAAAGGTACAGAAGCAATCAGGCATGTCCCATGATTTTTTTTGCTCCACAATCGCCACAGAAAAACAACGTCAGGCAGGACCCGGTTCCTGGGGTGGAAACTTCCCATGTGATGAATGCAGTGTGCACAACAAGCCCCGGTCGCTGCGCTGGCAAGTGCAAGGGTGCTAGAACCTGTGCGGCTGAGCAAAGAAAGAAAATTCTGATGCCGAACAGCTCGACGTCCTTATGGCGGCTGAAGTGAATGGATGGTGGATGAGCGTCGCGATTTTCGAATGATGATCGGACGAACAAAAATAGGTTTACATAGCTGAACATGTTTTGCAGTGCAAAAAACTGCTACTGCTTCATCCGGTTAAGGGTATCCCATAGGAAGAAGTCGGTTACGAGATTTCACGGGAGAGTACCAAGCTCACTTGTTGTTGTCGATGAAATATTCGATGATGTACCTATGATGAAGGCTTTGAATACTCGGCGCTCGAGTGCAGACCGCATAACCGAACCGGACGGATAGTCCCTGATGGGGACATCGTTCTGTTTGGGTTTGAGATTTAATGGGTGTGAAGTTTCATTCAAACAAAGCTATCTGCGATTGCCAATTCCGAATGTTTTCGAAGCTTCGTATTTTTCGTCCAAACATAGCGTTGGTGCTTATAGTTTGAAGCGAACCAAATTTCACCGGTTCATTCCTGTAATGGAGTTTTTCAGTCCGATCTTTTCCGTGTCGCACATCTAGCAAAACCAAAAATAAACATAACTTTTATCGGCCTCCACCGTAGAGGGTTGTTGGAGTAACAAAAAATAAAACGGAAACACAAAAAAATAAAAATAAAAAAACACCATCGCGATGTGGCTTTAGATTGGAGCTGGCTGCACTTTGTCCTATGAATATTTCATGCAACCGCTGAGTTCTGCTCGCCCACTGATGGTGTTGTATGGCGCTGCATTTATCGAGCCTATAGCGCTGTTTACACAAACCAGAAGGGATGAAGTAATGTTTTCACAGCAATCGGGCAGACATAGCAATAGGTACTTGGCTGTACGAAACGTAACTGTCTGGATTGGAGAGGGAAAATATCTGCGTCTGTCGATGTTTTGCAGGTGTTCGAAGTGACTTTCGTATAATTATAGTGGCTTCCCGGAATGAAAATTGGTTTCTGGTTGACCCTAAAAAATGTATGTTTGAGAGCTTGTCATTCTATACACACCGCCTGAAATCAAAATAAAGGATATTACCGAAAAGATGAGAAAAATTTTCAAAGCGAAAAATTTATCTAGTGTATCGCAGAGCATCAAAATGCGACCTACAGTGTGTATACTGTACATCAACGACAGCTCGTACTTAATTTGACACAGATTAAAGCAATTTTTGTTACGTTTCGGTGAGATAATCGAAAAATTGGCAGATACAGGAGCATCAAGTCGTGTCAAATAAACTAATTAAAAAAAGAAATGATCGATCGGGCCTGTGTCAAAACAACAAAGCGAAGACATCTTGTGACAGCAACCACTGAATACTACACACAAGCTGACAACAAGTAAATAAATAAACAGATCCATTAAAATTTCAACGAACCGTTCGGTTAAAATTGCAGCGAACTCAACGGAACCTCCTTCCCAGCGTGGGTGGTATAAGGTAAGCCTGAACCGAGATATCCAACCGAAAGACTTACGCTATCGTCACGCGAATTTTATTGATCTGAGTGCTTTGTTTTAGCTGCACCGGGGGAACGGTAATACTTGACAAGGTAATATGCTAATACGGGTGACAGATATCACCGATGTTTGACAGGCCAAGTGTCCATGGATGCAGAAAGTAGGTAAGTGCTGGAAACAGTACGGATTAGGTGGCATAAAATGCGGTTTAGCACGAACCGTGCACCCTGCCTTGCGGGGGGTTTTGAAATCCGCCCTGTCAAGTGTCAAATTGTCAATATTAATAACTTGCTTCGAATGGCGAAAACGTGACACTAAAAAGCAATTAAATCCTTTTACCGTGCACGATTGAACAACCTGTTCCAGAAATAAGTTCCCAAAGAACATCTGTTCAGTATTGCCAACAGTTTAAATCCAACTCCCAAAACAGCGCTAGTAGTGGGTTTGTCTTAAATATCAAAGTGTAGTATTCGAAGGAAGGCGATACGCCCCCCAGCAGTGCGAAAAGAATAACAAAATAACTTCCAGACACTCGCCGAAATTAGGTGTTTGTGTGGTTTGCTGGTTTTCTTCTACTTTTGACCCGGGGAAAGATATACAGACAGCTGCGGATACGGATTCCAAGTTGTCGTTCCAAATGTACTCTGTTCCAATGCATTGGAATTGACAATTGCAATGACCGAAAATCAGCTTGAATTTACGCGTCTTCGAAAGTGATGCTGATCCCCTGGACCTGAACAGCACACGACCGACGGCTCTAATCGGAACGTGCTTAGCCGCGTTGGGACGACCATCATCAGCAAACGAGTTTCTCGTCGACCGGAAGCCAAGTGGAAAGATAAATAGTGACACATTAAATGAGTTACAGCAGTTTAATTTAGTTCTCGGTCGGGAAACTACACATTTGTCTTCGTACCCCGGGGCCGCACTGCCGGTAACTGACGGTCGCTGGTCCACTGGAGGCCCCGGTAGGGGAAGATTATGTTTGCTCAAGGACCGGGATGGGTAATCTCGGAGAAAACGAGGGTGACGTTCGATGGATTATGTGGGTCAGTTTTCAAATTGAGCGGGGAAGAGTTACTGCAGGAATGTGGGTCAGTCCGCCAAAGGGTTTCCTCTGCCGCAATGGTGTCGTAATTTTGACTATGGTTATTGTTTATAATAGGAAAAATGGCTAAATATCTAAACATTGGCCACTATTATGGTCACAATATGTTAAATTTGTTAAAAACTCTATGCATTCTAATTTATTTAATGGAAATATATTGATGAAAGGATTATTGAACTTTTTCGAAGATGCATAAATTCTAATTTCTTCTTCGAGTCTGATATGTAGAACTATTTTCAGTTCGTTTGAAAAATTCCATGGCCAAAATAATATTCCAAGTTCTAAAGATTTTTTCTTTCAGAAATTCTCTTCAAAAAAATTTTGTTTTTCAAGATTTTTATGTATCACATTGCTTGTTTTTCCAAAACTTGTGTTTTTATTTTGGCTTCAGCCCTCAGCCTTCCATGCATTTGGAAATCATTTGGCAACTTTAGCAACCAAATGAAATTTTTTATGTCCGAAAGTCATGAGAGTTGTTCCATTTAATCAAATCACAGTTCACTTAGAGGAATCCAGTAGTTTCTCCTCATGCTCCCTCGAGAATGAACGGAATAATGTTGCTCGCGGGCGTGGAAAAAACCGCGCTTCGAAATGTGTGTTCCCCACTCACCAGAAAACTTTCTTCACATATGAAGCATCCTGCTTGCATAGAAAATGAATCAAAGCAACTTGGCACAGCGCATGTACCCGACCCAAAGCTGCAACAACGAATGAAGTAGCAATTCGATTGTTTTTTTTGTTATATTCCCTCTCGGCATTGGTGGCACTTCTCGAATGACTCGTGGTTTGTATTGGGATTACATGAAACACTCTAAGAAAAAAATGAAAATTACATTTGATGTTAACAACGTATTTGCAACGTATTTTTCTGTCTTATAATAGGATTTGACATGTTCTGATATGTAAAATTAAATATTATGACAATTTTGATATAAAACTCAGACTGAATGACCTAGGAAAAGCCGAACAACTTACAGTTTTACATCTAATTAAATGTAAATTCAGGTGAATTGGGACGCTCCCTTTACGTGCAACGGGCAATACATAAAGTTACAAGATTCGTTTCTCTAAGTCTTATATTTGCCGAAAATAGCCAACAAAATTGGTACAGTAGAACCTTCCGGTAATTAAATATCATGTTTGAGCTCGATTGTGTTCGGTACAAAACTGTACCTCATAGGCAAAAATAAATGCCGCATCGGTACAGCACTATCATCAACATTTGCTTGGAATTATTTTGCAAGCGGATTTTTCCCTGCAAAATCACATCAATATCCTTATCCTGAAGATAATATCCTGAAGACTATCTTCGCATGTCCCGTCGCAGCTTAGGACAAATTCCGATCAAAATAGTTTTACCAAATGACTAGAACTCAATTGTGTTCACTGAATTTGACAGTCACTGTGTAAGTTACCAAGAAATAGTTCCAGAAACTTTTAATGACATATTTCAATAGGTTGAACATATTTACTGAATTTTAAACATTAACCATTTAAAAACCATATTTTCCACTCTGCTGCTCCTTCTTGATTTCTAGTAAAACCCTCGTAGATCATGCTCTCAATGCTATATGAAAGTTGTGCATGTATTTGTGTCATTATTATAGCTATAAAGTGATTATTCAAATTTAATATCAGTAATTACTATGCGTCTCCATTCACAGTTTTTTTTTTAATTTTGACTGCTGATCGCCAATTTCCGCAAAACTAGCATATAATTATTTTAAAGAGGAAACTAAAGGCTTTCGGATGAGTATAGTGTGATCGCGGGCATTTACGGGCGTCGTTATTGTTATCGCATTAGAAATTAGAATTCAATAAAAAACATCATGACAGTTGTCTAAACACTAACTAAACCAACTAGAGACTTATTTTTGGCGATTTTACGATGTAATTTTATCACGCGGATAATTTTGGTGAAATAATGCAATGCATAGAATCAACAGTTTCTTTGGAAAACGAAAATAACTGTATGTAGTTCCTATGGTCTAATAATGCAAAAACACTTGAGTTATGCGCTTCAAAAAGCTGTCAAAAATTCATTTTACGTTCGAATCACTAAAAATCTCACGAAAATATCTCTGACGGCTCAGCTGATATGAAAAAAATACTAGTGAGAACAATTTGTTCAGCTCTTTATCATTTCGCAGATAACAGGGGATGATCCTAGTCTATTTTATCACGGGCAGCGTTTACTGCCAGCTAATACTTTGGCGGTAAGATATTTCATCACTGCTGCCAGGTGGACGGGTGCTCCGACACCGACACGTTCGGCGTAGTGACCCTTTCTCAGCAAACGATGGATTCGACTGACAGGACGTACTGATATAGCCAGAACGAGTGTAACACATGAATGATGCGGCACTCGCATACGACCCCGGTTTTGTACCTGCTTCAATTTACGTTCGAAGCCAAAGGGGTCGGCCATCGAACAAAGATAGTTTACTTCCATCGTCAAAGAGATGGAGCGCTGTCTGGTTTGCTTGTAGACGAATTATGCGGACCAATCATGGTACAGATAATAACTGCTTTCTCAAAATTCATCATTCTCGTTATTTTCAGTAATGGTACATTCTACAGAATAATTTACAAAATTGTTGCTTCCAATCAGATAGCGCAAAAATCTAACAGCAGATATTCACGTTGAAAAATTCAAGTGAAATTCTGGCTGAACATTTTAAAACGGAGCTCCTTTATTGAAACGATAGAAGTATTCCACTTTAAAAACATGCGACAAAATCGATTTTTAAAATGTCACTCACTTGGCAGCAAATACACGTGTCGTTTTATCTACCGATATCGGACTGAAAGAGCGAAAAAACTGCGCTACTTTTCATACCACCTATAGTCAATTCAATCGTTTTATTTATTATTTCCTTCGAACACTCGTTTACGCATTCTGATTGATGAAGGGCGAACACGAATTTATTGCGACACATTCAACAGGGCATAACTATTTTACCATTGGGTAAAAATCAACCAAATTTTGCACACTTTCTCATTGATGTGTATTGTTTACATGCTGTCAAACTCGAAGTCGTGTTTTCGATTCAACGAAAATGGAAGTGAACCAACGCGAGTCGACAGAACAAATTCTTTCCAACCACCTGTAATTTCCTGACCTGTCGCACCGGCAGTTGGGAAAAATGTTGAACATTCACCATTCAACCGTCTCACAGTGGCGGATTTCCCTAAAAACCTGGCCAAAAGTCGAAAATGGTTTTGATTGACCTGCAAAGGTGCATACCACGGTTTTCTGGGGCGCAGATTACGATTTTGATGTCAGATTTTCAAAATTCAAAATGGCGGATGCAAAATGGCCGACAGTTTAATCTAAATATAAGAAAATTTTCAGGAATGAAGATTTAATGGTTCCAGTGTAAGCCAATAACGTTTATAATGTATCGAATTTTAAATAGTGTGCAGTTAAATGATAGAATTTGTTGATTTGCACGCATTAAGATGTTTGGTTGTCTAGATAATGTAGCTGTTATGAGAATTGATGTTATTAGTCATTTTAAACTATGTATTTTGAAATATTATGCAACATAGTTACAAAACTTTTAAACTCTCTGTACGATTATTGTTCAATTGCTGTCCGATGCACATATTTCTCAAAAAACGAAAAATAGTATTTTTTTTAAATTACAGAAAATAAGCCGATTCTGTGACGAAATGCATGGAGCGAAAATTGACAACAAGTTTGCATGCAAATTACAGTAACTAAAAATGAATATGAAAAAAATACGAAAATAAGTGAAATTCACTAAGATTCATTATTTATTTAAATTAAACCGAGGATCAGTCCAAAGTCCATTATTACGATGAAACGTCCATTTAAATTCATGTGTTATACATACTTGGTCAGAACCAAAGGCCTTAGTAGAAAGGTACGCAAAGAGTGTGGAGAGAGTGAAGTCAAAAAAACCTATCGAGCAAAATTAGAATCCAGCTTTGCTGCAGAGATATCAGAGATGGATTCCAATTGTGCTCGATAGGTAGCCTTTTTTTGACTTCACTCTTTTCGCAACTGTTCTCTATAAACTGTGGTCAGAACATGCTAGTACTGCTTACTGGTACAGTTTTGAGCAACCACGTTTTGCTGTAATGCTTGCTGACATGCTATGACTGTCAACTGTGTACGCCAAAGTGAGTTCTTTGGTAAAATCACAGCCGGAGATCCCAGTATTCTTTTGCACTAATCTAGTCATTTCGCTTGTAGTATCCAGTCATATTTTCCACCTCCAGGTTTGTTTTGCTTTGCATGATCAAAGGTCATAGATCCCCGGTAACTTTTAATCATGGTATTCATAATCAATTTTTGATATTTGGAACCTTTGCCGATCACTTCTGTTGACCTCGTTGGATTTCAATATGAACGACCAAAATTATTTACGTCTTTTGCGTTCCACTTTTGATAACTTTTGAACATGTTTATGAATCTCGATGAAATTATTACTACTAAATACAAAATTCTTCCTGGTCAAAATGCAGTATTGTGCGACTCGCTATGACAACCGGAAGTGCAGCAATAATTAAAAGTACGAGTCCAAATTTCAAACTTAAAATCTTATAATCCATTTCCGTCTCCACTTAATCAAAGATTACTCATAAACGGGCAAATTCGGGCAAGAATTCAATTATGTTCCAAATGGAGAATCGTTCAAGGAACACAAATTGCCTTGAAACATGGAGGACATATGTGGACAAAAAAAAGTATTTCAATAATTTAGCAAAAATGTCTGTTGAAATCGTCTGCTACAAAAGAGTGAAAGTTATTGACATTTTCTATAAACAAACAAAATAATATATTTTGACATCAATACATATAAATAAAGTACATACTGTCAACATAACTTTCCATTATTACACATTTGAAACCGGCACTTTTATCAAAATCTAGCTACACTTGAAAAATACTAATATTTCGAGCGCTTGATGAAAAATATGAGCAAAACGCGATGGTTTAAACTGTTTGGATGTGTCAACACCTCAAATATGGAAATTTTGGAGTGTTTCACTTAAAATAGCATGCGGCAGCACCATCTGAAGGACAATGTATTTACTAGAACCCAAAGTACTACCATGCTTTTTTCGACTTTTGGCCAGGTTTTTAGGCAAATCCGCCACTGTGCGTCTCCAGAGTGTTGAAGCGGTTCCAGGAGCGGTTGACGTTGGACCACGGCAAAGGAGCTGGAAGAAAACCGGGATCGGAGAACAAAAAGACGGAGGGAAAGGTGAAGCGGATGATTAAAGCAAATCCCAACGTCTCAAGCCGTGATTTGGCTAAAAAGATCGGCATGTCGCATAGCTACGTCCAGAATGCAAAGAACAGAGCTGGACTACATACATACAAGGTACAGAACTTCCCAAACCGCGATGAGCGGCAACAATCGACGGCTAAAACTCGGGCACGGAAGCTCTACGAGAAGATGCTGACAAAATATGGCTGCTGTGTGATGGACGACGAAACGTATATAAAAGCCGATTTTAACCAAATTCCGGGGTTGGAGTTTTTCACCGGCAAGAGCAAGTTCTATGTGGACGACAAATTTAAGAAGAAGAAAATGTCGAAGTTCGCCTCCAAATATCTCATTTGGCAGGCCATCTGCTCTTGCGGACTGAGGAGTGAGCCATTCGTGACAAAGAGCACAGTAAATGGCGAGATCTACAAATCTGAGTGCCGCGAGAAGCGCCTTTTGCCGTTCTTGCAGCAGCACGACGAAGCTCCGCTATTTTGGCCAGATTTGCCATCATGCCACTATTGTAAAAGTGTCCTGGAGTGGTATGAGGCCAATTCTGTCCATTTTGTTCCAAAGGACATGAATCCGCCAAACTGTCCGGAGCTGCGCCCGGTGGAGCAGTACTGGGCAATGATGAAGCGGGAACTTTGGAAGAGCAAGAAGACAGTCAAAGACGAGAAGGACATGTTAAGAAAATGGAAAAAAAACTGAGAAACTGGTACCGGATGACACTGTAAAGACTTTGATGGAGGGCATCAAGCGAAAATGCGTTCAATATTACACTCAAGGCTCCATCGATAAACTTTTCTTTTGATTTATGAAGTAAATATATGTATAAAACTACCCTAAAATTTTGGTTTGATTTTAAACATTATAAGAAAATTGGCATGACATTTTCGGTGTCGCAATAATTTCGTGTTCGCCCTTTAAAGCATCTTTGGTTAAACCTTATAACAATATAACAAAGGATTTGATTCCTATATGTTTTCAGTTGGTAGAAACTAAAATAATACATACGCCCAATTTGCTTTCCAGTCGTGATTTCGTCCTTCAGAATTCGCCGTTTGCGAAAAGGCTAACCGTGAATATGATTTTCAGAAAGTCGCGGTAAATGGGCTAAACTGGGTCTGTCTTGCTAGGTAGGGCTGGGTAAATGGGCGAGCTTGACATGATATTATTATTTTTAATAGGGCTCAGCAAATGGGTGCATAGAAACTCATTACAAATGAAAGGGCGCGTGTATCTCCTCTTCAAATTTCATGAAAATATTGAAATATTTGAATGTTTTTGTGCAACAACCATCCAGTAGACAGGATCAAGGTGAAATATAATTTATATAATGCAATCGCCGTTTACCGTAAAATTTGCAGAATAATAACCATTCGCCCTGGTTCTGTCCGAAACTGTAAATTTCACCTATTTGAAATGAAGGGCCTCAGTCGAATTCTTGAAGAAAAATGTTTCGCCGTTTTGTTTTCTTTAATTATTAATCGAACGAAAACGAATTTTAGTCAATTTTCACCACTACATTGTAGTATTTTAGTCGCATAATATCATAATAGCGAAAACTCAGTTTGTTTACATTAGCGATTTAGACCCCAATGAAAGATGTATGTCGAATTGTTCACATATTTACTAAAGAAGTAAACAAATAGCGCAAGAAATGTCATCGCGATCGAGGTCAGGCTCGAAAAGTAACGCTATGTAACACTGCTTATTTTGTCAAATTAGTTACACGTATGATTTCACTGTTTCCCGTAGCAACTGGCGGATATGAGGCAACACAGTCTCTCAAGACAAAAACATTAAAACGTAACAACAACAACAACTGTTTCCCGTTAGTCAACAGAACTTTTATCTTTGCGGGACAACGCTAACAAGTAAGGCTTTAGTTGCAGGGTTGTTAATCGATAATTAATCGTCATCGTCGATAACGTTAACCACCCGTCAACGTCATCGGAAACTCCGTTAACGATAATTTATCGTCGGATTCATCGCCATCGTCGATAATTCATCGGTGGTTATCGCGATACATTTTGCGTTACTTTCCCGTTTATTGGAGTTGAAGTTGATGCGGTCAACTTTCAATTGTTTAGAAATAAATAACTATTGGAAGACATGTTGTTGGCAGTTGAAAATCAATAGTTTTGGACATTTTCTATGCACAGGGGGGTCCGACGATGAGTCAAAATGGAATTTTTTCTCAACTTTTCGGGAGAGTTTTATATTGAAGGGAAAGTTATTGGCAGTTGACAATCAATAATTTTGGACATTTTCAATACACAGGGGGTTCGACGATGTGTCAAAATGGATTTTTTCAACTTTTAGGGAAAGTTTATTATATTGAAGAAGTTATTGGTAAGTGAAAATCAATAGTTTTAGGCATTTTCAATGTACCGTCGGTGCGTCAAAATACAAATTTTTTCAACTTTTCGCGAACTTTTTATATTGAATGGCAGGTTGTTGGCAGTTGAAAATCGATAGTTTTGGACATTTTCAATTCACAGGAGGATCCACCAGTGCACAGTGTTTCCAAAGTGGCAAAAAGGTGAAATAAATTCTTTGAACCACGAAAAACATTTTTTAGCTATAGTGTCTTCAGCAAAGTTTATTTATATTTTTTTGCATTTATAAAGTATTAGTTGGGTGATTAATCCCTCTAAAGCTGAGCAGCAAGTTTTTGTTTGGTCATTTATGAAAATAAAAAAAAACTTTCTTTGGCAAAGTTGTTGAGAATATCTTAAGTATTAAATTCGCTGAAGAGACTATGGGTCTATCTGTCGATTTTAAATTACATTTGTGGAGATTTCTTTGATATACCCCTAAAAATTGCTTTTTTAAAAATACTTTTCCTTGTAATTTTGTAGAATTTCAAAATGTTCCAAGATTTTGTTCAGCATAAGAAAATACAGAATTTCAATAATGTAAGTTTATTTGTATCTCTTACAACTTAGAAGTTATCGAATGTTGTGTCCAAAAAGCAAAACAAACACTATCAAAATCGTTTGGTGTGCTCCAACCTACGTTCAAGTCAAATTCGAGTAAATTCCTTCTTTAGCATATTTTTCTTATCTTAGAGATGCGAAATATACAAAAATAATAATACTGTACTGTAAGACCTCCTTAAGGGAAATTTTTACTAAATGATCAGAACGGGTTATGAGGCTTTGTCGAGGGACTAAAAAAGAATATTTTAACCGCTCCGATTTATTAAAAAGAAAGAAAAAATATGTTAATCCAGGTGTTTGCGTTTCGACTTCGTCTCTTCAGAACCAGAAAAAATATGTGCCGATTTTGCCAATGTCATCGTTTTATCAGCCTAAAATTCGCCAAGGGGCTGATAAAAACGGGTCTTCACTGTATTCAAAAAACCGACTAAAACTCTATTATGAGGCCGTTCATAAATTACACTACATATTTAAGGGTAAAAGAAGGAAGAATGAAGCATCTTGTAACATAGTGTAGAGAAGAAACGGAGGAGGGGGCTAAAAGCTTCCTAACTAGAAAATGTAATCAAACATTGGAAATGTGTATGTATATTCTCTTTTTTAAATCCGGAATCTTCTAGTTTAAATTAAAATTATAATAAAATCTGTTAATCACCACACCACTAAAATGTGTAGTGTAATTTGTGAATGGCCTAATAATAGTGGTTTAGAAGTTTTTTTCAATACACTACAATTTTGCGTGCTATAAATTACTAATTACACAATAGCTCAAAATTTGTTTTCTTCATGGTCAAAACAATTTTGATCACCTTTTTGCCGCTTGGAAACACTGTGCACCTGGGACTCTTCTGTACACAAACTTACTCGAAAAGTTGAAAAATTCAATTTTGACACATCGTCGGACCCTTTGAAATGTCCAAAATTATTGATTTCCAATTGCCAACAACTTTCCCTTCAATATAATACACTTTCCCGAAAAGTTTAAATTATTTCATTTTGACGCATCGTTAGACCCCCCTGTGCATAGAAAATGTCCAAAACTATTGATTTTCAACTGCCAACAACATGTCCTTCAATAGGTATTTATTTCTAAACAATTGAAAATTAACCGGATCAACTTCAACTCCAATAAATGAGAAAGTAACGCAAAATGTATCGTGATAACCGATGAACCGACGATGACGATGAAAACGACGATACAATTATCGACGATAACGATGAAGGCGACGATACATTATCGTTAACGAGTAACGCCGATAAATTATCGTGAAAAATGTATCGTATTAACAACCCTGGTACATAAATTAATTTTTGGGTTTGGCGGCAATTCGACGCTAAGTCTATGCCAGATCATGACGAGACGAAGTCTGAAAATTCCTCGATTTAATGCCTAGATACTGTAAAAACTTATTATTTTATAAATTTCTCAAGATGGAAAGATATAGTGTTGTTTAAAACTTAGAAGCCTGCACAACAAAAAATAATGAAATTTAAACGACATTTGAATCAATACGAATGAAAACATACAAAGCTTGAATCAAAAATTTGATTGAAAATTAAATTGAATTCGATGCACTCAATGGAAGCATCAAAAAGCACATGATTTACACTTTCGTTCGTGTGATATTACATGTCATTTATTTTACAGCAATATTGGATCAAAAATATATTCAAGCGCATTCGTATCCCGTTTAATGAAACTGCAATTTTCAATCAAGATGTAAAATTATAATAAAATTCATTGAAGGAAGCACGACAAGTGTATTTATGGTGGAACATAATTTTACATTTGTATTCATGCTCCAAATATGTGCATGAAAATGAATTTAAAATTACAAAATATTTTTTTCTGTGTGTTAGTCAACAAATACTAGAAATAAAGATCAATAAATCGAAAGAATGTGTCCATATGAGAGACGTCTTCTGAGTCATCCGGACGTGACATCAAATCCGGAACGGTCCCACCTAACCCGAAACATCTGGTCACCTTAATATAGAAGAATGTTTCCGAATATTCAATTCCACCCTCAAAGTGCAAATTGTGCAGTTCCTCCACTTAAAATCATTCTACTAAAATCCACTCCTATGCGCTTGTAATAGTGAAGAACTCCAAATCAACACACTCAGTCTGTGAAAACATTGGAGAGCATCCAATATCGATTTGGAAGCAATCCCTTTGCAGCGTTGCCTTAGCTCGCCCGACTGCCTGCCAACGCATGAAAATCCTTGCCCACATAGAAAACGTATGCAGACAGCGATGCGGCGAATGAAAATCAAATTAAACCACAAAACCCACAGCCGATTATTTACAGCAATTTCAGTTAGGTCACAGACAGATTCATCCCCGCATCCCGTACTGTTCTTCTCACCCTTCTCCGTTGCATTAGCCATTAACACTGCCCACAGTCCGGTGTTCGCTTGGTTCAACTTGGCTGGCCTGATTCGATAGCTGTCGGCCCCAATAACCACATCAAGAGGAAAGGGATAGCGTTCTGGAGTGCGCTCTCAAAACACACAGACACCCACACACACACACGTATACACCAACTTCAAATTTGGTGATGTTCAAGTTAGTTTATCGGAAAACCACCGAGAGTGTTACTCCCGCCCACCCAAGTTGTCCAAAATCGCTTCCAAAATGGATCAAACATAACCACCGGCGTTCCGATGCCGTTCCAACTAACGACCATGGCTAGACAGGTGTGGGCCCAAGCCAAGCGTTTGTGTGTGCGAATGGGTACGTACGGCATTGTATAGTCGACCTGCATCTAGATAGATATGGATATCAGGAGACGCTCTTTTCTACACCACTGGTTAACGATATTTGATTGTCTAATTTGTATGCAAATTGAGAGTGCTACTCTTCTCGCCTCGAAGCGATTCCGACCAGGCCGGTCATTTTGCGGAACGGCGTAGTCTAAAACTGGTCGAAATGCATTTATCAGATATTACCATAAGTTGTATTTTGTTCGTAGAAATAGTTCCTCCTGGGCGGGATAAGTTTATTAATATTTTCCCTGTTTGCCAGAGACTCTGTCAATTGCGATAAAACCCATGAATAATGTTTATCCTTTTTCCATTCGATGTGAACCCGGTACCGAAAGCGGACAAACTTTCGGAAACTGCTAATTATCATCGCATCCCGCCTGCTGCGTTGGCAATATGTGATATAGTTTTGCTCGTAATTGAGTTTTATGGGACCCAATTCACCCTCGAACACGCATCTAGCACCAACACACCAGAAGCCACGCACAGCCCCAAACTAAATTTCCCCTTTTTCTCCGCCTTCTCTTTTAGGGTTAAAATTTTCATCAGCCGCCATAAATTATCATAATGCAAAATGGAGCTATCAACGATGGGAGGTCGTCGTCTGACCTCTCAGCAATTACAGCAGCTACAGCAGGCGCACCAGCAGCAGCAATTCCAGCAATACCAGCAGCAGCAACTACAGCTTCAGCACCAGCAGTCGAACCAAACAGCAGCCACCATGTTATTTCAGCACCAGCAGCAGCACCAACAGCAGCAACAACTACAACAGCAGCAACAACAGCAGCAGCATCAGCAGCAGCATCCCGGCCAGCTGCTGCCACCGCCACCGATGACGAACCCACTGCACCGGTCCATTCCACGATTTCATGCCTCGCGTCACCGGAAGGACTCGCTGGGGAAGAGTGTGAGCAAGTACATGTACCCACCCGGATCGCCCTCGATGGGTACCACCGCCAACGAGAACATCTACCATCCTCAGACGACGGCGAGCGTCAACAGCAACAATAGCAGCACTGCCACCATCAATAAGCACAATCGCTACCCGGAGCCGGATCCGGACGTCATCGAGGTGTACCTGGAGGACGATCCGATCAAGCTGAAAGAGGCGGTCCGCGATGGGAAGGAGGTTAGTGTGTATCATGTTACCGAATGTTTTGAGTGTGTTTCTCTAAGCTTCTCCGATGGAAATGATGGGTGCTGTCAAAGGTTGTAACGGAGCCACTCTAGAGTTTTTTTTTCTTCTAGCCGATGAACTTATGGACTTGAGGTAGTTACAACTAATTCATGTGGGTGGATAAACGACTACTGTAGCTTTCTGTTTAGTTTGGTTGGGTTTTAAAATTCTTACTGTTGATCCTGTTTTTTGGTTCTTGGGTACCGTAAATTACGATGAATTTGATTCGATTATAGATCGCTTATTTGGCTTTAATTTTCTGCCAAATCATCTACATCGTAAATCAGTGTTACTATAAACTGATAAAATACTGACTTGCTATTCCTTTTATAATCATTAGACTTTTTAGGTATGTCGAAAAACTACCGAAAACAATGCTACTTCTACATACCTATATGTCTAAAGGGTTTCATTGACAATCATAACAGTTGTCAATGTCAAGCTAGCTTTGAATTTGTTTCACACTCTGATGTAGCAAATTTATTTTAGTTGTCATCAAAAACATTTTGTAATTGTAATTGTAATTGTAATTGTAATTTTATTGCATACGGTATTCTGTTGGTTTACACCTAGTATCAGGACAAGGAAAAATGCTTTGGATACAAGTTACTTGATTAGAGCAGATAAAATTTGAGTTACAATGTAGAATAAGCTTAGTTTAGCCTAATTATAGCATGTTTAAACGCGCCCTGTCGATGCTCTTGTTTGATGGCTAATGGAAGTGCATTCCAGCTTGATACCCCGTGCACTAGCACACTTTTGCCACTGGATGTCGTATGGTTGGGGACAATGAAACTAGCGGAGCGTTCCTGTCGGCCAGGTTGTATGTGCTGCATGATGTAGCCAGGTAGGGACTTCTCATACGCCTTTTTCATGAAAAGGCATTCTCGAAGACGGTAGTTGATCGGCAGGTCGTGTCCCAGGATGGAGTTCCTCACTGCAGCTGTTGTGTCGCGACGACGAAGGTTATGCACGAAACGAATGGCTGATTTAAAGCAGCGGTGTAACTGATTACGTAGAGCAGCTGACAGTCCGGGATAATACACAACGTCACTATAGGTGAAAAATGGAACCACGACAGCTTGCACAAGCTTAAGACGTGTCGATAGTGATAGCACAGTTGCGAATCTTCTCAAAGTCCTGAGCGTGTTGTAGACCTTCATCACGATGTCGTTCACTTGATATGTCCAGGTTAGTTTGTTATCCATGTGTAGTCCGAGGTTTGTGACACGGTTGCCGAGAGGGATTGCTATGCCACTGAACGTGATTTCTACTTCTGGTACGACTGAACCATTTTTGCTGAAAACTATCGCTTGCGTTTTCTTTGGGTTCGGAAAAAGGCGATTTCGTTCGGCCCAGTCGACGATCGAAACCAAATCTTCGTTAATGTCACGTACAAGTCGATCTACTTCATGCGCAGGTCCAGACAGGTAGATTTGAAGGTCGTCTGCGTACAGCTGCCATTCACATTTCAGCGTTCTAGGTAAACTGTTAATGTAGAGACTGAACAGAAGCGCGCTGAGACAAGAACCTTGTGGGGTACCGTCTGGGACATTCCTTACAGTGGACAGGATGTTTCCAACACGCACAACTTGAGAACGCCCTCCTAAAAATGAAGCGATCAGAGTGCACGCAGCTTGAGAAAACCGGAACTCGTTAAGCAGCTTGTCCTTCAGGATCTGATGGTCAACGCAGTTAAAGGCTAACGAGAAATCTACCAACACCATCACTGTGCAGCGGTTGTCATCGAAGTTGCTGTAGATGTCGTGAACAACCTTCGCGAGAGCGGTAGTCGTGCTGAATCCTTTCCTGTAGCCGGATTGTTTACATGCGAGTAGCGGTGGATTGGCTTCGTTTAAGTGCTCTGTTATTTGATCAAGAAGGATCTTTTCGAGAACTTTAGAAATTGCCGGTAGCACGCTGATCGGACGGTAATCTTTTGGTTGTGTTGGATTTGAGGATTTTGGAATGGGGGTGATGATTCCTCTCTTCCATGAGGCTGGGAATGAATTTGTGTCGATAATTGAGTTGAACAAATGGGAAAGAACAGGAAGGATAAAGGGACATAGGAGTTTAATGAAAGAAATGGGAATATCGTCTGAGCCTGTAGCGTTCGTTTGAATTTCGTAGATTTTCCGGCAGATTTCGTTGACATTGGTGTGCCGGAAATTCAAATTTGCTGCCGCCGGGTCTATTTCTGCTTGATCATGGTGTTCAGAGTATGCGCGATTGCGATTTGCTGGGAGCTGTTGTCTGTGGCCTTCAGCGAAGAAATGGTTGAGACTTTCAACATCCGCTCCATCGGATGATATATTTTTTTTGGAGTTGTGAATTCCTTCCCTTTTTAGGTTACTCCAGAGCTTTTTGGCAGGCAGATTGGTGTTAAAATGCAGTTCCGAGTACCGAGTTTTTGCTGCGAAAATGAGTGAGTAAGCTCTATCACGTTTGCTGGTGTAGTCTTGCCATTGTATGTCGTTGCGAGCTCTGTTTGGGTTACGCTGATAAAGAGCGAAGGCGAGATCCCTCAACTTTACTGCTTGTTTCACTTCAGGTGTAATCCATGGCGTGCGTTGGTCGCGCACGACTATGGTCCTTTCTGGAGCAAACTGCTGCAATAGTCCTCTTAACTCTCTACTCAGCAAATTTGTTTTCCTGTTCACATCCCGTTCGTCGTAAAATGGTTGCATATCTCTGGTGTTTAGAGCCAGCTGGAGTTGTAGTTGGTCGATTCCACGTATGTTCCGTACTGCTGTGGTCTGCGCAACAGGCTTGCGTACCTTAATGTTAGCTAAAAGATAGATCACTTCGTGATCGGATATGGTATTCGTAGATGCTTTCGATTTGATTACGGTACTAGGTGAATCCGTGATGAGAAGGTCGATCGTAGTGGCACTATTCTCGGTAATGCGAGTAGGACCCGTCGGTAATATAGTCAAATTGAAGGCCGAGTTGATCTGCCACATTGCACGCACATTCGCAGATGGCTGAGATGCGCTAACATTTAAATTGAAATCACCAACAACATATGTTCGATCGAAATCGTGTTCCAACAAGTCCAGGAGGAGCTTTTCATAGCATTTGCTGAAGTTTGGATTCGAGCAGGAAGGGTTGTATATTACTACGACACAGATGTTGAGGTCGTTCAACTTGCTTTGAACTGCAAGGAATTCAAAACGTGAGGCGATTGGAACTTCGGGATCGAACGTAGATTTCATGAAAGGTATAGCCTTGATTCCCTTCTGTATATACAACCCTACTCCACCACATGTTTTCAGTCCTCGACCACGGCAGGATGGAAGCGTGTGTTTGATGAAATTATATCCGGGAACACGGATAGGGCCGACAGGTGAGGAGGGCTGAAGCTTTGTTTCCGTCGTTGCAAAAAAGTGGTACTGATTCGTGTCTAAAATAAGTTTCACACCATCGATATGGCGTTCGAGACCCCTGACGTTCAGGTGGCCAATTCGCAGGTTGGATATATTGTTTGGCATAATGTACTTGGAGGAAACGTCAGCGACGCGGTAGAGCTAGCAGTGCGAGGATGTTGTGACATCCGCCGATAAAGCATCGAAGAAAACCGAGGAGTCCATGGAACGGGATGAGAGCTCAGCCAATTCTCGAAGCGTGTCTATACTTTCTACTAAAACGTATCGTTTCTGCTCGGGAAGCAACACTGAGACTGTATCGTTTTTAACAAAAACAGACTTGATTATTTTGTTCTGCTTCAATCTGAGTGCGAGGTTTCGTATACGGAAGGTGCTTATAGATAGGACTTCGTTAATAGTAAATCTGTAGTCCAGAGCGAGCCCGCCCGGCAGGTTGCACAGTTTTGCTTCTTTGTGCTTCTTGAAATATGTTCGCAGAACCACTTGTTTTGAATCAGCACTATCGAAAACAATCACGATCGTTGGAGTAAGGGAACGGTCTGCCCATTTTGACGGTTTGACCGGCATACGGAAACTGCAATCGACATGCGACATCTCCTGTTCGACACCAAGAAAACCTAATACACTTTGGACAATGGTTTGGATGTTCTCCCCTTCGCAGTACGGAATCTTGTTGATTGCAAGTCTGCAAGAGTTGACTGCATTGGAACAAGTACGGGCTAGTTTTGCTCCTGTTTGAATCATCTCTAGCTTCTCGCCGATATCATTCACGAGCTGATTCTGTGCGGTACACTGACTGTTACATCGATCTGTATTGCGGAGTTTACTCTGAATGCGGTCGAACTGCTTCTTACTGGCTGCGCGTGCTTCATTCAGCTCGGCTCGTAGCTGAGATAGCTGCGCTGTTAGTTCGTTGATAGTCTTCCTCAACGATTCGACGTCATCATTGTTGGCAGATGTATGTTGTTTCGCAATAAGACAACCTCTTACAGCACAGGTCTCACAGAAGTAATAATAATTCGACGCACATTCCACTTGAGATTTGCTGACTCTTACGCACGTAGCATGGAACCACCTGAAGCAGGTGTCACAGCAGATCCACTGGATGGATTCCGGCTTCTTCTTTTTTCTTCCTTTGGCCGGGGGCATTGCATTATTGCATGTTCCGCAGGTATCTTCGCTTTTCATAGTGAACAAGATTGTAAAAAGATGATATTTGCACTACACATTTACTTCCTCGAACTAACTCAACTGTACGTACGCCGCTGACGCTTCACCGGCACACACACTAACACATTTTACGTTTTCGCCGAGGAAATTTACAAAAGTGAAAAAATGGCTTTTTGTTCCACTTCACAGGTGTTCTTAACACTTTTTAAATGTTTTAGGCTTATTGCAGCCGCAGAACACTTTTCTAGGTTTAAAACGACAAAAAAACATGAGAAAATTGCAAAAGTTTAATGCGTCGATTTTTTCCCTCTTGCGGCTTTTTTGTGTATGAAACTAGATCGGAATAATGCAACGTTTTGAAGCTTTTATTTACAATATTATATTTTTTTCTGTTTTTGATTTATTTCGATACAGGTGACGTTAATGATACGTAATTGAACTTTTTTTCACTTTTTTGTGCGCAAAGCAACAAATAAAAATTATTTTATAAAATTGAATTATCACGTCCACACCTTCTATTGAACTACACTGTATCAAAAAAGTGCCCGTACAGCTTTACTCCAATAATAAAACATTAAAGTTAACCCACATACAATACGCAATGCCCTCCACGATAAAAGCTATCGATGATGCGAGGAGCGTAAACAGCCGTCAAATATCAAAAAGCGGTTGGAAAACGCCTAAAAATATGCGGTAGAACCAGAGAATTTTTGGAACATCGATATATTTACGGATGAGAACCAGGTATCTGCTACGCCGCCATGATTTCAAAGCCAACATCTAAAACGTCGCGTTAGGGTCGATCCACAATAAACAAATTCAATTTCATTCGACACAATTTTGTGATAGTCAAATTCGTTTAATTTGTTGGTGCTCCATGGTATAAAGTTTTTGTTATTCACTGACATGTCCAAAACAAAACATTTCTTCAATTAGCTGTTCAATGTTTTCGCTTTTTAACAAATGTCTAAAAATTGAGTCATGCCGTACGGTATCTGACTAGTGAAAATCGAGCTTCGAGCAAAATGAGCAGAACAATTTGAACTGTCAGTGGGGCCCATAATTTGTGTGCCCGCTGAGATGTTGACTTATGTCAGTTCAATACAAATGGGATAGGGGTGCCATATACGTGATGAGAACCAATTTAATATTTTCGGGACTGACGGATTTGTTAGAGTGTGGCGCAAACCGAATACTGAGTTAAATCCGAAAAATTTGTGGCCGACAGTAAAGCACGGCGGTGGTCTTGTTATGGTGTGGGGTGCCTTCAGTGCAAGTGGTATTGGAAACTTTATCTTGACATTTCAAAGAACAATTTAAAAGCTAGTGCGCGGAAATTGGGCCATGGAAATAATTTTCGCTTTGTTCAGGATAATGATCCCAAGCATTCATCGAAGATTGTCAAAGAATGGTTGCTCTACAACGTAAAATCGACGCTCCCACATCCTCCCCAATCAACGAACCTAAATCCCTTAGAAAATTTGTGGATCATCTTGAACGAAAAATCCGGGAGCCTCCGATTCAAAATAAGAACCAGCTGAAGAAGGTTCTAGTTGAAGAATGGCAGAAAATTTCACCTCAAATAACCCAAAAACTGGCTTCCTCGATGAGAAGACGTTTGCAGAGCGTAATTGCAGCAAAACGTGGTCATACCAAGTATTAATTTTGTATTTGAAGTCAGTTCAATAACATTTCATGTCATGTACGGACAATTTTCTGACATTCATTTTGGAAGAGATGTTTGGAATGAATTTTTCTTATATTTAAAGTGTTGATAGAATCAAGGAGTTATTTTAGTTTGTAAATAAACAAACTTAAGGTTTTTATTCTTTAACTTAATGTGTTTAATGTACACCTGCGCATGCGAGCAATCCCTGTACGGATAATTTTTTGATACACTGAACCTTGATCCCTATCCTTTTGTTGGGATAACTGTCAAAAATGGTAACCCACGTGGTAAAATTCACTGTCAAAAATGATCGATAGTGGCAGATGAGGAAGTGCTTACATTAATTTAGAAAATCAATAAAAAATAATTCTGAACTTTTTAAAGGTTGAACATATATATTGTTATATTTACAAAGATAAGCTTTATCGATATATGAAAAATGAGAATTTTATTCTTCATTTAATGACTCAATTGCACCAAAACAGATTTAATGTTTGTGAATTAGTTGAACCAATAGCATGTTCAACTAATTTTGGGATTCAAATTGTTTTGATATTTAACAACTAATTAATTTTATGGGTTTTGACGGAAGAGCTAATACCTTTTTAAAGACTTTTTTGGTTATCCAACGAAGAAACAGATCGAAATGATGGATTGAGCGAAAAAATCAGCTGGGGTGGCAGCGGTGGTTGTGTGTGATCTCACTTTAGAGTGGTATGATCACTGTCGCCAATTTGTCAATCACATGTTCGACCTGGGACGTCATCATAGTCCAGAGATATCATAAGCGTTTTGTGCAATGGGCCGGACTTCCAAGGGTTGCAAGTTCGAATCTTGCCTCCAGAGTGATTTTTTTTCACATAATTGCTTTCGTTTAATTCACCCCTGCGACCTGTTTTACCCGTTGGATACCACCAGAAAAGTGTTTTGATATTCGTTTTCCCCAACTGGGAGAACGTTCAAATACACGTTATGAGTCGAATTTTGTAGTGGATTTGTTCGATTTAGTGGATTATACTTTCACTTCAATCAGTATAATTTTCCAGAATAAACGAAAAAACTAAAAAAAACATAGATGGATAGTTTGTGTTGTTGCTTTTCCACCATTTATCATATTGTGATTTGCCCATGAACACACCATATCACAAATGTCACATTTCGTGGGCTGGTATACCATTGGACACTTTTGGTCTGTTTTATTTGGTTATTGAAATCATTTATTCTCGGTTCAGTAGTATTTCAATCATTGTAAAGTTATGTTAATCTGACATTACAAAGGATTTTTCAAAAATATATAGAAAGTTCATTGGATTTCATGAAAAAAACACGTCACAAAAACATTAACTTTGGATTTTATTCTATATATCAACACGCTCTTGCTGTTGCCGCTAGAAAAAAAATACATGTTAAATGTTTTTGTGGTGTGTGTCCTATTGCCTCGACTGCGGCCAGTTGAATTGTTAGATAAATCTTCCATTTATCCATTCCACTCCAATACACAAAAATTTTAATTTTTTTGAGCTGTCCTACTGAAGCTGTAGAGCTGGGTCCCCATCATACTCACTCACTATACCACTTGCAGAGAAGACGGAAAATGTCAACCACTAAAACACTGCTTAAGGGGGGGCGTCTGTTGTAAAGTGCTCAAACCGAATGTTGTTTTGTTTTACGATTTTGGAGGCAAGGCAACAATGGATCTTTTGTGTAATTTTAAGAATTATTTAAACAGTCATTGTGTACGAAAAAAAAATATTTTCAGTGACACAGAGCCACACATACGAGCATTCCAAGAATAGACGTCCAACCATTTCCCCATCGAGGAGCGCCGCGGCGAATACGATAACTTTTGATAAAATTGACTGATACAGGAAATTCAATAAGATTTGTAAAGTTTAGACTTGTATTTACTAGGTGAACCAAAAAATAGAAAAACGTTCGACCTTCGGAAAATGGCTTCATGAAAACCGAAAAATCTCATATGTTACTGTAAAATACGTTCATTTTTCTTCTTTCTCCCATACGAACCAAATGATTTCAGTTTTTCCATTTTTTGTACGAGCACAATACTGCCGCTACACGCAAAAGTGTCCGTGTTTTATGGAATTTGCTATCGTACACCGAGCAAAATTTACATTGAATTTCCATAAAAACGTCTTATGACTTTCGGACATAAGGATTTTAAATAGATTTTATAAGTCTGTCTTATGATTTGGAGGGGAAATTTTCCAGATCCATCTCTTATTATTTTCATAAGACAGTCTTATGAAATTTATGAAAATGTCCGAATGAACGCCATTGGTGCCCATTTATGAAAATTGCTGACATTTATATGGAGAAAACATAGTAAAAATAATGATTTACATAGAATGGTCTTATGAAATTCAGCACAATGTTGGAATTAATTCCATAAGTTTTTATTCATGTATATTATTGTGCATTTATATAAAAAATAGAACATGGCTGACATTTCTCGATCATTTTTAGTAGACAAAAAATCAACAGTAAAAATCAACCTTGAGAGGATATTAGGTTTTACACCAACCGACATAACCCCACAAAATGCGCCGGATGAACTTCGTTTGACAATTCTCGGTGGTTTGTTTACATGGGACTTACATGAGTTTGAATGTAACAAATGGGCACCCGTTGCACTTGAACTCACGCAACTGACAAAATATACAAAGCACCGAGAATTGACAAACATGAACGTTCATCATGAGTTAATTCGCGTGGTCATCTTGTAGAACTCAATTCGGGACAAATGAACCGCCAAGTGTAGATCCCTTCAGAAGATTGAAGAGAAAACTCTCATTAAATATTAAATTTTGTACATAATAAGCAACTCTTCGTCAATATTTTCTGGGAAACTGGGCTTAGACAACTGGAAAACTGGACTTGACAAATGTAATAATGATTGTTACTTTCAAATGATTTCGATAATTATACAATATGCGTCAAACACTAATTATATGTACAATTTATTTCATTTCAAATAATCGGATATCTTCTGTAAAAATCATAACCATGTAAACTGATTTAATTCTCACAGTAATTTATTGAATAACATAAAAAACAATTATTTAAAATTTTGTTGCAATTTGACAAAAAATCTCACTTCTTTTGTTTCAAATGGCGGTAACCAAAAAGTGCTGGCCTATAACTGTTAGCTACTGGGTTGGCCGTCCAGGCCAGTACTGAATTCATAAGAAATAATTATGAACTTTTCACAAAAGTGACGTCTATGAAAAACAAAATATAATTTCAATAACAGATCTCATATGGGTTTCATGAGAAAAACTTATGAAATTCATAAATGCATATATTGAATCGAAGTTATAAGACTGTTTTATGAAATACATTATTTGTACGTCTATGGAGTGCATGAATAAAGATAAATGAATTCATAAGCCTGCCTATGTCATTCTAAAGCGTTCAATGGCATTGTCAGAAGGCTGGTTCATATGTCGAGACTTACGAAATTCTCAAATGCTTTTTGCTCGGCGTAGAAAACATAGTAGAGATAACCAAGTTAAGCTCAGCCGGAAATGAACCGGAATTCTGGCTGGTTCCAGTTCGTATTCCGGCTCCAATGACACAACCGATTCTAGTTAGAATCGGTTGTGTCACTGGAGCCCGTGTACGAACTGGAACCAGCCAGAATTCCAGTTCATTTCCGGCTGAACTTTACTGGGAATGATTTCCATAAAACAGTCTTATGAAATTCATCACAATGTTCGAATGAATGCCATAAGTTTTTATTTATGGATATTATTGTGCATTTATATAAAAAATAAAACATAGCTGACATTTTTCGAGCATTTTTAGTAGACAAAAAATCAACAGTAAAAATTCACCTTGAGCGGATATTAGGCGTTACACCAACCGATATAACCCCACAAAATGAGCCGGATGAACTTCGTTTGACAATTCTCAGTAGTTTGAATGTAACAGATGGGCACCCGTTGCACTCGACTCATGCAACTGACAAAGTAACCAAACCACCGAGAATTGTCAAACATGAACGTCATTCATCATGAGTTCATTCGTGTGCTCATCTTGTAGAACTCAATTCGGGACAAATGAACCGCCAAGTGTAGATCCCTTCAGAAGATTGAAGAGAAAACTCTCATTAAATATTAAAATTTGTACATAGTGAGCAACGCTTCGTCAATATTTCCTGGGAAACTGGGCTTAGACAACTGGAAAACTGGACTTGACAAATGTAATAATGATTGTTACTTTCAAATGATTTCGATAATTATACAATATGCGTCAAACACTAATTATATGTACAATTTATTTCATTTCAAATAATCGGATATCTTCTGTAAAAATCATAACCATGTAAACTGATTTAATTCTCACAGTAATTTATTGAATAACATAAAAAACAATTATTTAAAATTTTGTTGCAATTTGACAAAAAATCTCACTTCTTTTGTTTCAAACAGTGTGGCGATTAGCTCCTGGTTGGCCATCCAGGCTAGTACTGAAATCATAAGAAACAATTATGAACTTCTCACAAAAGTGACGTTTATGAAAAACAAAATATAATTTTATAGAATCAATAACAGATCTCATATGAGTTTCATGAGAAAAACTTATGAAATTCTTAAACGCATATATTGGAGCGAAGTCATAAGACTGTTTTATGAAATATATTATGTGTACGTCTATGGAGTGCATGAACAAAGATAAATTAATTCATAAGCCTGCCTATGGCATTCTAAAGCGTTCAATGGCATCATCAGAAGGCTGGTTCATATGCCGAGACTTATGAAATTCTCAGTTGCTTTTTCCTCAGTGTACAATCGTGCGTGAAACAGCCGATTGAGTCAAAGCACCTGATGTGCCCCCCATCCCATTTACGTCACTATTTGTCATAGCTCATCCCCCTAATATCGTGGCAGAATTTATAAATGGTCCTTTATAGGTATTATCACAAGCATATTGAGTTCCCGTAACTGGAAATTTTCCACCTCGTTCGAGTAAACGTTGCGATATTACAATGAATACGCAAAACAGAAAAAATATCGGTACTGTTTTCTAAACGATATTAAGATCATGCACGAATCAAACACACCCCGGCTCCAAATAGTACGTACTTATTCTTAGCTCAGTACAATTGACTCACCATTTGATGGACTAAAAGCAAACCATTAAATATAACAATAAAATATTTGTTCCTCGTGCTGAAATGATTGCCGCAAATTGTTAATTGGTTTTGAATTGTTCTTGCGAATTGTCAATTCTCAACCCCTTGTGCATAATTCAACAGTTATCATTCACTCAGACAAAACCATACGTATTCCCCCCGAGCATTAAAGACCCAGTAGATTCGTTTCGTTGGTCAAATCTACACTAAACAAACAAATAAATTAATTTGCTCAGTCTAAAGAAATGCTAGCTTCATTGGCATCAATCGACGGATACGTGTTCCGTTACAAGGTCAATCAAAGAATATTTAAAATTAAATACGACAAATTATGTGCGATTCAGAATATAATGAAATGAAGACTGCTAAATTTAATACATTAAAAAAGATCGGAAAAAATTAGTTGCATAACCAAGGTGACTCATTTTCAAAGGTAGCACTGCTGATGAATCACTTCATAAAAATAGGTGATAATGGACGCGAACGATAATTGCTGACCACCGCCCACAACCTTGTGTTTAAGTTGTTATGCATAAAGAGTGCTGTCGTCTGGGCCAATGCGGTAAGCGTTGTCAGCACAGAATGTATAGCATGGGCGAACTAGATAGAGGCGACTTCCGAAAGCCTAAGCTCCATTTTCTCTTTCAGCAAATGATCCACAGCGCGAATGCCCAGTCTTATACGAAAAGTTAAGAAATCAATACCCACCGTATTTGGCCGGATCACTACGTTTTGCTGTTGAGACTGACTTGCCTTGATAGATAGATCACTGTGACAAGAATAAAAGCAACAGCTTCCTTTGTTCTTCAGATAATACACACAAGATGAAAAGTAACTATTTTGTCGTTCGCTTCGCGCTGTTTCGGACAGAAGGACACTGAGTATCATGACTGTTGTCTTTAATAGTTGGAAATAGGCCGGGGCCGGAGGAGAGGGGGGGGGGGGTAGGTTAAAATAGCTGACTCGCCTTTTTCGTGTCGGTGATCGACAATCAGAGCGAACAGAAAGTGATGAAAGACAAATGTAAAGCAATCCTATTGGACACGGTATGTTTCGATGTATTAATTAATCTTGAGCCAGGGTTAATACAGAAATTCCTCAAAATTCTCACTTATCGCGGTGCAGATGCAGAAGGCTAAAGGGTTTCCCGTAAAGCAGCCGATGACAAATCGTTAAAATCGAACTACGTTCTGCAACTGAGCTGCGTTTATCGCGTGGCAACCGTGGGAATTCGACAATCGATTACGATGACGATAAACGAATGCGCAGGTCGCAACCGAAATTTTTTTTATCCAGTTATTGATAAAGAGAGTTTGTCACTCTCGGCGCAGCCAGAAGTAAACACGAATATTTGTAGCATCTGTAAAGCATGAAAGAATATTCGGGAGACACCTGGAAATGTTGGAATCGGGAAAAGCGCTGGCTATCGGTATTTCGCCGATGTCATTGATATCAGTACCTTCTGAGAACCGAACGACGACTCTGATAATTTGCTTGCGGTCTGCGGAATTTGCGAAAGACCAGGCTAGAAGCTGACTGCTTGTAGCGGCTACACGTCAAATAAGGAGCGATAGTGTGAGCTCGTTCAGCGCAATAAATGAGGGTACGATGGAAACGTACTCGCGGAGTCAGAGAAAAGCTTTGCCATAAATAACCCGTAAAAGTTTTACAAAAGGATCAACAACACGAGAAGGAAAAGCGTTTATTATTGAACGGACAAACAATTAGAGACAACACAAACACAATATGGATTGAGAATAATTGACAAGACTGTGCCCGTTGGCTGTATCGGGAGATTAACGGTGAAGAAGAGGTTTTCTCTGCGACATACTTTGAAAGAATTTTGGGAATATGACTTGCAGTCTAACCATGTGCTTGTGGATTTTAAGGTAGCGTACGGTTCAGTAAAACAAAACGAACTGGGCAGATAACGATTTAACACGGCATTCCAAGAAAGCTGAATTTGTCTTACGGATGGATGAGTAAAAAGTTAACGGAAGAATAAACGGAGAGACATCTGACGTTAGATCTATTGAAGCGAGGCGATGAGATTTCAAATGTGTTGTTCGATATAACGCTCCAAGGTACAATACGAAGATTTGGTGTGAAAATTATAAAACCTTTTGGAGTACTCAAATTTTTGTATAACATGTACAGAAAATTAGATTCAACGTGTGCAGATTATATTTAAACTGAAGACTTTATCTTTTTCCTTAAAAAATCAATAATTGCTTATAAATTCCCCTTAATATCAATGCATTTATGAAAACAACTTTAACTCCTAAATGGGTTGAAAACTTTGAGGTACTTTTCCTTTTTTGTGCAGGAAAAATCTACCTTATAAATGTCGCGAAAATCTGGCATCCCTCCTCCTAGATAATAGGAGCAGTCGCTGCACTGGTTGGGAAAAGGTGGTGTTTTAACCAACGATATTAAAAACTATATACAGATTTTAATCGCACAAATTGATTTTAGAAGCACATGCACGGGGCCTTCTTGATATTCCATCTACCTACAGTGTTGATTCGGGGTGATCTGACGTACGCTGTTTGTCTTGCCACACGCACATATTCGTTGCCAAATCGTATTTTTTTCGAGAACTTATTCACGAAAACAGATTTTAATCTACTTTAGCATAAGTTTCATCATTGATAGAGCGCGAGTTTCGTTAGTATAGTGAACTGTTCCGGGGCCTGACCGATTTCTGTGTTTTCGCTGTGACGGAATAGATCGTTGACGAAGAATCCAAAGATCAAAGGTCCTATGTGACTTCCTTGTGTAACCTATTGGTTGAATTAAGATTGAGCCTGAGTTACCAACTCTACAGAGACTTCAACGAGATATAACATATCAATCAACTGACCAACGAACAAGAAACAACGCATCTCAACAGGCTGACATTCAATTTCCCTTTGGGTATGTTCCTCTGAAAATACCGATGTCAACATAGCAGTTGGGATGGCATTGAAAAAAGTGCCTACTCATCCATTTTAAATCGTCGATAACTTTGAAACGAATGAGTATTTTGACATACAGTCTTCAATGATATTAAGTAGTATTAATTCCGCTGCATTTTTCTGAAACATCATTTGAACGAAAAGTCACAATGTAAAAAAATTATATTAAAAAATTAAATTTAGGAGGTTACCATAGAAAACACTTTATAAATCGATAACCTTAACTCACCCAAGTTCAAGTTTTTCAACAAAATTATTTATTACGACCAGTTCTAAAACTTTGTCGAAGACACCAACTTTCTACCTCATCAGTATAAAAAGTTTTTTTTTGGTTCGATCATCGTAAGCCATGCCTAGTTTTATTTTTTATCAGATTGTGGGGAATATTCATACGAACAATTCCTCCAAAGACACCCTGTGAATATTTTCAATGGTTGGCCTCTAGTGAATAAAGTTCACGTTTTTGGCATTTCCGACCACTGTGCTATGTGCACGACATATTGGAAACGAATAACCGCACAAAAAGGTAAACGGCAAAGATAAACGAAACCACAGAATGTTGTTATAAGCATATTAAAATCATCATGAAAGCGTGCGTGATAATGTATACAGCTCATTTCCGATTCAGTTATTATTGTGGAAAAGTAATTCAAGTAATGTGACATTATTCCATTGAAACGTGCAAAAACACTTTAGGGCATATAGTTATCAAAGGGTTCGTATATAATTTGAACCTTACAAATGCTTGTTTTTTCGCTCCGTCTAGGGCATTTGTAATGTTCAAGACTTTCTTTCTTGTTGAATGGTGACATCAGTGTTAGTGTCCAATTGACCTGTTTGAGCTATCGAATGAAAAGCTTGTCTTGCTTCATATTGGTGTGAGGTCATAAATTTTTACCTTGGTCCATTTAGATACCATATGCGCGACTCATTCAGCACCCATCAACATCGACATTTCTTCTATTCACCCAACCCACCCTACAATGATTCTCAACCAAGCCCCCTCTTCCGTTTCTCATTCCAGATCAAATGGCGCAACAACATCGTCGCCACGATGGAACGCTACGAACCCGCTCCGATATCAGCAGCCACCCTGCCCTCGTCCTATCTGCATCATCATCAGCCCAGTACCGACAGCAGTTGCAATCCGGAATACTCGTACGCTTACTGTGAGCCGATGGTACTGAAACAGCAGCAGTCCCTGCAGCAACAACAACAACAAACCCAGCCAGGAGGTCAACTGCACCCCAGCAACATTCCGCAGATTCACAAAATATCCTCGTCGGTCTCGAGCAACGCGCTCTCCAAGCTGCCATCCACCAATTCTCTACGTGCCTTATTGAGTAAGAGCTTCCGGAAGAGTTCGGTGTCTTCAAATTCGGCCGGAACGAACGCCGGTGGCCTAGGAGGAGTACCGGGAAACGTACTCCCAGAGAAGCATACCTTCACGACCCGCTACGGGACGAAGGAAAACATTTACGAAGACGTGGGAGCTGGGTCCAACCTTGGCACGATGGCAAGCGCAGCGAAACCGGGGGCAAGTATGAACTCTTCGTCGATGCAAAGCTTCGAATCGATCAATAAGTTCAATCTGCATGACGAACTTAGGCATGTGCAGAGCCAGCATGACAGGATACTTGGGGAGCTGAATCTGTCCGTAGAAACATTGATTATGCCATCCAAGGATGAACAGGACGCGATCGAGGAACGCCTGCATGAGATCCACTGTGCGCAGTTTCAGGATGAATTGTCACAAGATGACTGCATAGCGGCAGGTTCGTCCAATACGGCCATGATTCATGTGCAAGAAAGACTCTCCCCAACCACTTCGCAGCCAAACAGTGGTGACGTAGATAGTGGCATAAGCGGAAGTAGTAGTAGTGGCGCTAGTTATTCCAGTAGTATGTTGTACCGGACCACTACGATGTATACGAACAACAGTAAAACGGTCACGATAAACGATAATGCCGATGGCAGTGGTTCCGGGATGTCCATGATGGCCGGCAATAGCTCGATACGAAGTAGCTGCGGTAGCCACAGCGGCTGCGGTTCTATTCCCATCGGATATCCCACCTGTGGTGGCGCTAGTTGTAGTAAAATGGCTTCTAACGTTGTGATACCTAATTCGAATAGGCTAACTTGTTGTTTCTACTCCGATAAGCTTAACAAAAATAATAAATGCAATTCCGATCACTTAGACACGCTAGCAGAAAAGTCCAGCTTCTGGAATAAGCTGGGGAAATTAAAAATTTCCGGAGTATTCGGTGGTGCCAATAGTAGCAACAGCAGCAGCAGCTCTACTAGCAGTAGTAGTACAAACAGCCAACACTTCCATCCGCCACATCATCACCACCATCCGCATATGCATCATCACCACAATCATGCGCTCCTGAGCCATCCGCACCAACTGCCAGGACTGAACCACTCCGTTCCGACGACCACGACGAATACAGCCACGATCGCACGAAGCAACGGTAATCTAGTATAATCTAGTCCCCAACCAACCCCCTTCTAGACCCGTTTTGAAAACCCGTTGAACTAGATCACCACGTAGCTAGCATAGCCAACCTCCAACGTTTCGGCCCCCGTGACTGCAAAATTGCAAACCTTCCCTCAAAACTCAAGTAGCGCTTGAACCCCCCATACAAACTGAATCAACCACCCACAAGAAAAGCCCCCACTACTTAAACCAAAACCAACAAAACTTACAGAAGCCGATCCACGTCTGCATCTGCACCACCATCATCATCATCATCATCTTCCATCACCGCCGGTTACCACCACGATCGAACCCTGGTGGCAAACCCCGTCCGAGATGTGCACAATGGATCCTGCCCTGTGCAGCAACTGTTCCGGCGAGTACCAGATGCCGTGTGAAGTGCAGGTGCCACCACCACAGCCACCACCATCGCTGTCGTCGATTATGAGCGGTATGAGTATGCGACCACCACTGCCGCAGCCACCACTACAAACGCAGATCGAACTGGAAGAGGACGAAGAAGAGTCCAAAGCGGAAGACGATACGCAGTAGGCATTTTGGGTCCCGATTTTCTAAATGTGATTTTATTCCGATAGACAGACACAGAGAGAGAGACGAATCGTACTAAAAACGGCACATCTTGTGCAAGTGTAAATAAACAAAGGCAAACTTTATCACTGTGAAAAAATAAAATTGTCATTTTAACACAAATAACATCTACACACACTGTAAACAATTATATGTATATTTAAGAATTGAATACTCGATTCTCTGTAAATACGAACCATAGGAGAACCAATTTGAACAAATAAAACAAAAAACTTTTTATTAGTGTGAATAGCTAGTATTTTAAAGCAAATATATTGAAGTGGATAACAAAACAACATGGTGGTTCTTGGCGATCGAATAACGGACCATTCATTATTTGACCGCTACTCGTATTTTGTTCATAGTTTTTCGGTTGGAATTTTGCATCTCGAACCCGCAAGTTCTAGAATAAGATTCAAATGGCGCGAGCGAATTCAAAATTGTTGATATTAATACGTATTGTTTTAACTGCTTATGTTTGAAATACTGTTTACTTGGCGAAACGAAAAAAAAAATACAAGAAAAAGAAACAAAATTTTACACAGCCAATCTTTATGTTTTGACACTCCGAGGAAACTGCATTGTTTGGCAACAGCGTACACCCGAGTGGAATCAAGTGAAGGAGCAAAAAACGAGAAAGGAAATGCCAAAGAATACATTTATTGAAGTAATATTAATATATTTTTATACTTAATGTTATTTAAAATAAATATTTAGAAAGGAAAAATCATTGGAAATTAAAGAAAAAGCTGTTGTCACTTCGGAAAGAAACGGCCACGTCAAACCTGATTACGAAGGGTAAGTTCCGGGAATGATACTCGTTTTAGTTCCAGTCGCCGAAGGTTTTAGTCTTCAATCAAGTGTACGGATATATTTATTTAACTCCATGGTGCAGTGGGCAAATTCGGAATTGTAAAATGTATAGTTGCAAAATCTCCAGGTGCTGTGTCATAAAATCAATAATCGAAAGGTTTGAAATGAATGGTTTTTGCGCCAGTCTCCGAAAAGGACCGTGCATCAGGTAAGAATTTCTCCAGCATAAAATCTCCGACATGGGGAACGTGCCATTTGAGCCAGTCGCTACTGAAGCGTGAGTAAATTGGTTCATCAGGAAGTACACGCAGATTTCTACATTTCTACACTCTTCATCTCATATATGTATTAGACGTATACGATCCCTCTCAACGCTTCTGGTAGGATCGTGATATGAGTATTCCAAACGTGCTTAAGGGGTTATATTCAAAGTTGAAACTCAAAAAATCGGAAAGTTTTTATTAAATATTCTGAAATTGCATGCTTTTGAAAGTATCAGTGCGAAATTTCATCCAGATCGGAGCACTAGATTTCAAATTGCAGCCATTTTCAGCGAGCTGGTTCTTTGACGAATAAAGTTAACACAAAACTTTAAACGCAATTATCTCGGAATGAAATTTTTTGAAAAGTACCGTTGCGGTGAACGTGATATCTTAAAAACTATTCCGCCGATCTTAATATTTTTTTTTTTGAATTGTTTCTATTTACATTCTCGTGTACTTGAACGGTTCCTTTTTCTTTAAAATTTTTTTTGTTTTTGGTTAAAAATTGGGAACACCAACAAACTCAATTTTTTGGTCAACATGTTTTCTCGCAAGAAAAAAAATTCTATTGGGAAACCGATCCGTTCAAGTACACCACAACACATTTTTCTTCAACAATCTTTTTAGTTTTTGGAATTCAGTTGAGCGGTTCGGCTTGGAGAGCGTTCACCGCAAACCTCTGCCAAAAAACTCGCTTCAGGGGATGTGCCATAACTCCGACAACCTTTAATATATTTTTTAGTTTTCCTATCTTCGATAGTACTACCAACGAACTGTCTTTCGCTTTTTCAAATAAAATTTGCATAAAACACTTTAAAAAAATCACGAACCTAGCTCACTTTTTCGCCACAACTTTGTATATAACCCCTTAAGAAATCGAATTGCAGACGCCTTGTTAGCAACGATTAGAATATGGGTATAACTTACACGACAAAATAAATCCATTTACCATAACAGCAAGCAATCCAGCCTGGTAGAACCTCCCAATATTGTCTTCTCAGCAGGGCAGGCGGATGACGTGGGTAGTAATAATTGCATAATTTAAAATTGCTATAACTATATTATCTGTTCAAACTTTGGGTGAAATTAGTTGAATGTCCATCCAAGGAAGTACCATCTTCGCAAATTGATAAACTGGGCTACGATAGAGGCCTCGGGCTCTAGTTGACATCACGCTCAGGATAGATAAAAATCATCGAAAATGGATTACTTTGCAAGGAGTCAACACAGTATTATTTGTTTTCAAGTGATGCCAGATTCGGCCTTCTGTTAGCGAAGTGAAATGTTTTGGAAAGACAAAACGTGACTAAAAGTAATTTTTTCCCAGTTACTTCACACCAGGAACATTGTACTGATCACGTTATTGTTCAGAATAACACTGTTGTAAATTCGGTTATCTTAAAAATAGAGAACGAGTCCAGTGAAATACAGTCGATTTAGGACGTTCAAAAGTTTAGTTTTATTAACATATTTTTACTTGATTTTCTATGATACTCACTCTTATTTGCCATTAATCCGGTTAGAACCCATTGCACAAAACGGCGAAAAGATAGCTGAACCTTGTCAACGAGGAGATCGTTAGGTAAAGCAGACCCAGCGAAGGTTACCCGATGTGAGTTTGAGTTGACATAGGTCTTTATTCCGTTAGCTGTGACCATGCATTGCATTTTCGGTCATATGAGTAAATGCGTTCGGATAATTTGCTACTACGACAATAAAAACTCATATTTTCACACGAAAAGTTATTGGCACTCACACAACTTCTCCGGATAAATACGACGTGTTATTTCTCCGGATAAAAAAAACTGCCGGAGAATGAACGAATGAGTTTATCACGGTATCCTTTTTGCGCTCACTGCCTTGCTGTCGTTATTCCAAAACACGAAGAAACAAGTCTATTGTACTTCTTTGCCGCTTTTCTTTGAAATTGAGTGTATATTTTGACGCTTTAATTTATTTCCACGAAATTAAAATATTATCACCTTCTCCGGTTAGAATCCAAATCAAATATTTTTTATCCGGAAAATTATTCTCACGCTATTTATGGAGACGGAGAAGTTTGCGACTCATCTTATCTCGGAAAAGTTGGACATCGGATAAGCTACTTCTCGCGTGAGTGAGAGAGAATTAAAATGCCTGCTCAACACCTTTCCAAATTTCTATTGCAATATATCTCATTTTAGCAACCTGGAGTTGCACACATAGTACTGTAATGAATCATCTTTATGATGTGATGTTTTATTGATTTCATCATTTCACAACTGCTCTATTATAGGGCGTCCACAGTTCAATCGTGCCCAGAGGCCCAAGTTGTCTTAAGAGAGCCCTGGATATTCCTGCTGCATCTAGAGGTGGTACGGGACTGGCGGAGGCTCCCAATTATTGGCAGGAATTAAAACTCGTCGAAATCCCAGTTGATAAAAAAGTTCATCCGAAGTGTTCATTTTACGCGTTGCCAAATTTATTTTGATTCCACTACCTAATTGAGTTCTACAAGATGACGACACGAATGAACTTATGATGAATGAAGTTCATGTTTGACAATTCTCGGTGGTTTGTTTACTTTGTCAGTTGCGTGAGTGCAAGTGCAACGGGTGCTCATCTGTTACATTCGAACTCACGTAACTCCCATGCAAACAAACCAGCGATAATTGAATACTTTACGCTGACGTCACAAATGAACTGAGTGTTTATTTTTGACAGTTCACTTGTACTGTTTACATGGACTTAGAAAAATTCTTTACGATTTGCTTCGAGCAAATCTAGTCGTTCACTAATTTTTCTAAGTCCATGTAAACAGTACAAGCGAGCTATCACGAAAAGTGAGGTTAGCTGTGTCAGTAAAGAACCTAATTGTCAAAGGAAATTCATCCGTCCCAGTTTGTGGGGTTATATCGGTTCGTGTAAAACCTAATGTGGCTAAATCAAATCGCTTTTTTCGCACGCTGACATAGGCCGGGTAAACGAGTGGATCACAGCCTTGCTTGTGACGTCCGGTGGATCCTCAGCTGTTTTGCACCGCTTCAGTTCCTCGGCCTCGATTACACGACCAAGCCGCATCACACTGGCCTAGTAGCAATTTAGGTTTGATGGTAGTTTTATAGCATCAAAAAACATAGATTGCACTTGTAGCGCGTTATTAAACTTCAATGTTACTTGGGTTGGTACCGGAAGTTTCCTAAAACATAATCAGGAAAATAGTAATTTTCTGGCAATACTCCATTTCCCTGTTGAACTCCACCGATTTCGCCACCTGAGCGCTTGCCCAGTGAGCAAATTTTCTGGCAGAGACCGTTCTGCTAGATTTCTGTAAGTCTTGGTTTGGCAGCCCTGTTAGATTTCTGCACGTATCCTGTCGGGTTAGTTGAGCTAGGGCGAACTCAGTTTCGCTCGCGTTTTCTGGCAAATTTTGACAGGAACCGAGCAAAACCCTGGCATAACTCGGACATAAACTGTGCAAAGATTGTGGCAATTCGTACCTGGTATAATTTAGCACGAATCGAGCAAAACATCTGACAAAGATGTGGATGGAAGCGTGCAGAGATCTTGGCCGTACATTTCTGGCTGGATTCTGGATAAAAGTGAGCAGCATCGGTTGGTTTAACCGCTTCTGTCATAAACGGTTGTTGCATTTGAGCGAATTCGTTGCCAGAATTCTCGCACAAATCGCGCGAAATGCTCGCAGAAACTCTGCCAGCATCAATTTCGCTTTGCTCAACTTTTGCTAACTTTCTGCTTGCAACGCTTACCGATTGTTTGACACAGCCCCTCGCAACCCTATACCATCATATCCCGGTCAGCGTGGCAAGCAGAAAGTTAGCAAAAGTTGAGCAAAGCGAAATTGATGCTGGCAGAGATTCTGCGACCATTTTGTGCGAGAATTCTGGCAACGAATTCGCTCAAATGCAACAACCGTTTCTGACAGAAGCGGTTAAACCAACCGGTGCTGCTCACTTTTATCCAGAATCCATCCAGAAATGTACGGCCAAGATCTCTGCACGCTTCCTGCCATATCTTTGTCAGATATTTTGCTCGATGCGTGCTAAATTCTATCAGGTAGAAATTGCCAGGATCTTTGCACAGTTTATGTCCGAGTTATGCCAGGTTTTTGCTCGGTTCCTGTCAAAATTTGCCAAAAAACGCGAGCGAAACCGAGTTCGTCCTAGCTCAACTAACCCGACAGAATACGTGCAGAAATCTGACAGGGCTGCCAAACCAAGACTTACAGAAATCTAGTAGAGCGGTCTCTGCCAGAAAATTTGCTCAGTGGGATGGAGTTTGACAGCGACCTACATATATAGGGCGTTATAGCTAAAAAGCCCCAAACAAAGAATTATGTTCGGCACTATACACGATATTCAAGCATTCCAAACGACGTTTTGCATCTTGTGTGATGATTTAATACCATATTATTCAGAAAATTAACATTTAGTAACTAATTACAGCTTTTAATCATTCGATTCAAAATTAATGTTTTCATATTCAGGGCAGTGATGCTGGCTGTACAGAGACGTCGTCCTTGACAGGGGGCTGGTTTGACACTACAGAATGAACTTTGTTTACATTCGACGAGTTTTGATTCGAGCCAACAACATCCAGCCCAATCTATGAGATGTTTGTTTGGCAATTTAGCGATGGGTTTGTCAATAAGTTTGTTTTGCTCTATTCCAGCGAACAGAAAAACTCGTCCGACAAACATCTTTCGTTAGTCTAATTCGTTTGATGTTGGATCGTATCGACGAGCCGACAAGCTGTCACGCTCAACGGAGAAACATCAGAAGAAATAAACAAGAAATATTCAGCTGATCAGAAACGTCTCATGAATTGCCTAATAGAAAACATGCAATCTTAAATACATTCTGAATTTCAGTTTTAGTGGGTTATTTTCAAAATATATTAAACGGCCTGGTTTAAACGAAAGAGCACCAAGCGCCATTTTGAGATATATTTTCTCTAAAAACGCTATTATATCCATTGTAGTAGTAGAAACACCCGCATTTCTTTATCTTTGGGAACTCGAATAGCGAATTAAAGCACATTTATATGTTAATGGCAAGTTATCCCAAAATGGCAATTTTGGCACGAAAAATACCAGAAAAAATTAATGACGCTCAGTTAGGTTTGATTTAGCGCAGGCCAAATGATCTGCTCCTTGTTCTTTCTCCTGTTAGTTGTGAAGCTGAGCAATTCTCGCTCTGCTTATCCTCCACAGCAAGAGTTGCTGTTATAGATTTCTTGCGGTTAGCCACTCAACCGACAGATTCAATCACAACTGTAAACAATTTACGTATGTACTAAATTGTTACCCTGGCAGGTTACATAAGGACTAAAAAAGTATACATGTCGCATCGCTTCGACTGTCTGATTCCATTTCATGCTCATGTTTCTCGTGAAGTTCAACCCCAAGCCAATTAAAATATCCGGGTCAAAGCATCTCCCTATACCGCACAGTGGTCCGAGTCCACAATTTAGGAAAACAAAAATGTTTGTAGCTAAACCCTATATTCTGGAGCTACAATGTCTTCAGGACAAATAATCAGTATCAAATAGGCCATCTTCAAATCCATATCAACTTTTGAATAGGACTAAAAAGATTTGTAAACAAACTTTTATTTTGTTGATTTCTCTTAATTTGTTATAATTTCAACACAGAGAACATTTGAAATTGAATCTACCAAGGGTAAAGATGTTGATTAATGTGTATTTTTCATGAAATTCAACTCGGCAGCGTAATAATGAGCAAAATAAGTTTGTTTACAAAAATCTCATTAGCCCTTTTGAAGAATTAATATTGAAATGTAGATGATACTAGCGTGGCTCATATTGTTAGGGTGCTTCAAAAACTTTTTTTCTGAATGTGGATCGATAGAATATTGCAGTCTTTGGCAACAGTGTAGAGTAACTTATACCAGGCAAGTTTGCCGAAGACATCATAGTTGTATCACAGAGAACAGACGTCCATCTTCAGCATACAACTTGTGTAAAATCTCTAACGGTTTCGAAGGTAGTTTGGATATCTAAACCAGGTGCGCTACTGTCGTCATGTTTTTTTGTGGCTGAGTGCGACAGAAATGACAGCGGTTATTCCTCTATCCAGTCAAACTAATCCGGAACCGATTCGGATTTCCAGCATGAATTCCAGCTCAAATGCGTCAACCGATAGAGTCGGAATCGGTTGTTTTCTTTGAGCTAGATTCCATGCTGAATCCATCCAGGATTTCGAACCGGTTCCGGAATCGATTTGACAGATAGTTGGGATAGGTTGGTGTGGCGACGCTAGTGTGTTTAGTATATTAATTCAAGTGTTTACACACGTTTTTTAAATATTTTTGTTCGATCATTGATGTCTGTTCTCTGTGGTTGTATCTCCAAAGGTTTTTATTTTATTGCTATTTTAAATGAACAACTTAGGGTGATCCTAACAAAAACTGTTTTTTGCACCAACTTTTTATTTGTTATTTCTCGTAAACGGTATCTTCGAAGAACTTTTTAAGCTCATTAAAACAACTTTTCCATAGTAGAAGAATCCAGATAGCACTTTTAAAACCAATGTTATGAGCAATATTGAATAAAAATAGACCCTCTTAAAACATTTATATCTAAAATTGGGGCAAACCAAATTAATTTCTTCTTCTTACATTTCAAAGAGAATACTTTCAGGCATGCTTAGAAAAAAATGCGAAAGCGATATTTCTAAAACAAATTAAAGATAGTTTGAAAATTGGTATTTTACTACTGAAAACGGCTCATACACTGTCTCGATCGTTATTTTCATTAGATTAAAGACTGTTTGTCAGATTGAATGACAGATTACCCTTCAAAATATTTAAGATATTGTACGAGCGTTGCTTAAGGTGGTATTCCAAGACCACTGTCTATGAAAAATCGTACATTCTTTGGTCTTCAAATATATCTTCGATCATATGAACTACGCAACCCTTCGAAGGTTACAATCTTCAAAATACTTTTTTGATCCTCACGTACTCTATTGACAAGAAATCAAGACTACACTGGTTAAAGATCAACGCGTTCTTGGTTTGTTCAAGCGGATGGTATTGCGAATCATTACAAGTTCAGATTAAGACAAAATGTGGAAATATCTAATGAGACACAAACCGCCTGAAGAATTATCCGTTGGACACCCAGTAAGAATTCATCGACTAATGTGATCTAGAAATTTCATTGCAATATTGGATGGCGAACCCTAAAGGGCGAAGACAAAATTATTGCGACACATTCAACAGGGCATAACTTTTTTACCATTGGGTAAAAATTAACCAAATTTTGCACACTTTCTCATTGATGTGTATTGTTTACATGCTATCAAACTCGAAGTCATGTTTTTCGATTCAACGAAAATGGAGGTGAACCAACTCGAGTCGAGAGAACAAATTCTTTCCAAACACCTGGTATATCCTGACCTGTCGCACCGGCAGTTGGAAAAAATGTTGAACATTCACCATTCAACCGTCTCCAGAGTGTTGAAGCGGTTCCAGGAGCGGTTGACGTTGGACCACGGCAAAGGAGCTGGAAGAAAACCGGGACCGGAGAACAAAAAGACGGAGGGAAAGGTGAAGCGGATGATTAAAGCAAATCCCAACGTCTCAAGCCGTGATTTGGCTAAAAAGATCGGCATGTCGCAGAGCTACGTCCAGAATGCAAAGAATAGAGCTGGACTACATACATACAAGGTACAGAACAACCCAATCCGCGATGAGCGGCAACAATCGACGGCTAAAACTCGGGCACGGAAGCTCTACGAGAAGATGCTGACAAAATATGGCTGCTGTGTGATGGACGACGAAACGTATATAAAAGCCGATTTTAAGCAAATTTCGGGGTAGGAGTTTTTCACCGGCAAGAGCAAGTTCTATGTGGACGATAAATTTAAGAAGAAGCAAATGTCGAAGTTCGCCTCCATATATCTCATTTGGCAGGCCATCTGCTCTTGCGGACTGAGGAGTGAGCCTTTCGTGACAAAGGGCACAGTAAATGGCGAGATCTACAAATCTGAGTGCCCCGAGAAGCGCCTTTTGCCATTCTTGCAGCAGCACGACGAAGCTCCGCTATTTTGGCCAGATTTGGCATCATGCCACTATTCTAAAAGTGTTCTGGAGTGGTATGAGGCCAATTCTGTCCATTTTGTTCATGAATCCGCCAAACTGTCCGGAGCTGCGCCCGGTGGAGCAGTACTAAGCAATGATGAAGCGGAAACTTCGGAAGAGCAAGAAGACAGTCAAAGACGAGAAGGACATGTTAAGAAAATGGGAAAAAACTGAGAAACTGGTACCGGATGACACTGTAAAGACTTTGATGGAGGGCATCAAGCGAAAATGCGTTCAATTTTACACTCAAGGCTCCATAGATTAACTTTTCTTTTAATTTTTGATGTAAATATACACACCAAAAAAATATGAATTTTATCGTTGACGTAATTGCAATCATGACACAATTTAACAAACCGTAATTCACGAATTGACGGAACATTACCGTGAAACATATACTTTACATGCCCAATGACATAAAATTACACTTCCTGCCATTAAAAATAAATTCAAAAGAGTACACGCTATATGTGGAGTAAAATTACGTGATTTACGAAATTCAACGTCATGTAAAATTAAAATCAAACGTAAAACTCAGTCATTTTTGATGCTCGTATATGTCATGGTCAGGAGACGTAAATTTACACGATTTTTTCTAGGTGTGTGTGTATAAAACTACCCTAAAATTTTGCTTTGATTTTAAACATTATAAGAAAATTGGCATGACTTTTTCGGTGTCGCAATAATTTCGTGTTCGCCCTTTAAAAGTGCTATCTGAATCCTTCTATTATAACAAAATTGTCTCAACGAGCTTAAAAAGTTGTCTGAAGATACTGTTCACGAGAAATAAAAAAATAAAGAAATTGGTGCAAAAAACAGTTTTTGTTAGGAACACCCTAAGTTACTCATTGAAAATAGCAATAAAATAAAACCTTTGGAGATACAACTATGATGTCTTCGGCAAACATGCTTGGTATAAGTTCCTCTACAATGTTACTCCAAACTGCAATATTCTATCTCTCCACATTCAGAAAATAATTTATGAAACACCCTAACAATATGAGCATCCTTAGTATCAACTACATCTGAAAATGGCCTATTTGATACTGATTATTCGTTCTGAAGACATCGTAGCTCCAAAATATAAGGTTTAGCAACAAACATATTCGTCTTTCTAAATTGTGGATTCGGACCACTGTGCACTGTTTTTTTGAAACCCATCCACAGATCGCAAAATTTCGAATTATTCAGTAAAATATGAATGAAAATCAATTTAGAGCGCCCGAAACTAAAAATACTTTAGCATTTTTAAATAGTCGGCCAAAATCCATAATTAAAGCAAAGTTTGAAACAGAAAGTAAATTTCAGTCTTATAATACACAATTCACAACAAAATATATATATTATTTTTCCCACAGTGCGTTAAAATCGTTTTTTTTTTCTTTTTGATTATATAGGTTTTAACCTTAGGGTCATTCATCTCTTTTCAAGTTAGAGAAATCTCTTTTGGGAAAATCTCTAACCTTATGTGCGGGGTTGGGAATCGAACCCAGGTGAGCTGCGTACAACGCAATCGATCTACCGACTGTCCTCCTTTAAAATCGCTTTTGAGTCCTATGTTTCAAAATTCTTTTTTACTAGCCTTTCATGCAGTATAAACATCGATATAATTTACGATTAGCTTTTTGATATAAATTGGACCATATTTGGTAATTTCTGTTTTTCTCAGGACGAACCTTTGACCACAGTTCAGTTTGGCCTTATCAGTTACAACACCTTCATTTTGTTATCGGATTACGACATCGTCAAAATTTCTACAATCGCAAATACCTACTTTTAGAGAAAATCTTTTTTGTCTCATTTACAAAATTCTTACGAAATGAAAAAAATATCTCGATATTTCAAAATTGAGGAAATCATATATTTGTTTTCCAACACGTTGCAATTTAGAATTCAGGCAAGCATACCAATATTCAAACTCTAATTGAATTTTCAAATAAATTGTTGTTGAAATGATATTTGATCGAATAATTCCTTCTGTTTAAAGTCCGGGACCCCTCCACAACTCTGGGCCCGAGGAGAAATACCCCCCCCCCTTCCACACGTGGCGGTCCTGAGTACAGCAATCTGTAGGAGATAAGTGGGAAAGAGGGTGTATAAGCTACCTTCCATGGAGACAAAGATAGTACTAAAACGAGCCTAAAATTGAATTTGGAGGGAGAGTTGTTTAGCCCCCTAGCGCCCCCTCTTACGACGCGCATTAACAACAATTGTTACCCTATCTTATCGACTTTTAATGGAAGAATCAGTATAAAAACGTTTCTGTAGATTTGATCTGTTCAGCAGTCTGTTGCTGGAATTCAGAAGAAAGGTGATGGCTTTGAACCGACTGCGGAAGAACTTCAATTCCATCGAAGTTTTTCCTTCGAATAATTAATTAAATAAATACTAAATTTCGCCTATTTATGCATTTAATGAGAACTGAAGTAAAATGAATCAAGCAAACGATAAATCGATAAATAGATCAACTAACCTAAACTCGATCCCATCTTGTCCCCCTGTCGAGTTATGCATTGTTAATTTATTTCGGTAATACCGGTCATAAATTTCGATCGAATTGAATTTGAAATGTTACTCCTCCCATCAACGGATTTGAAAAGCCAATGGAAGCTCGGAAGACGTGAGCAAAGTGCGGGAATCACCGAACAAAATTGATAACGCTCGAAACTCGACAAAGCCAAAGAAGTAGGTGAATAATTTTGTTTATGCGTAGTTCTGATAAAAATGCTAATCTGGGTACGGTTTTTATAGTTATTTGATTTGTTGAAAGCGCTATCGAAAACAGATCTGTTGAAAAATCGTTTTCCTGTTTCGAGCTCTTACTAAATGGTGGCCATATTTAGCATGTGAGGTGAGAAGATGTTGGTGCTGGAGAACTGGACCCGGGTGGGGGGCTGGTAGAAACATCACGTTGATTTGAAAGTCATCTGATCCGGGTGTTGGAGCGAGTTGGAAGCTTTTTAAATTTATAGCAGCCTTTTGCTGTTTACACGCGTCTTGTCGCGGTTAGTGGTCTCATCGGACGTTTTTTGTGGGAACCACATTCAATGTGCTTCTATCCTCGTTGGACTAAGTTTGTTTTAATATCATGAAGATAGTATGTTGTTTTAATGCCATAGAAGATTAACAACCGACTTAACGTATCGGGACTAATTTTTTTACATCGCTGAAGTGAAACTAGTTCTAACTGTTTACCATTTAGGATAAGTATTTTAAAATTTTCTATGCAATGAGCAAAGTGTACATTGGTTACACTGCGTAAGTTGCATTGGCAGTTAGGCAAAAGTTTCGAAAATAAATTCAACAGAGTACACGCGAAAAAATACAAAACTTTCACATCTTAACAATTGAAAGAAGTTAGGGGTTGTACAATGTATAGTATCCTGTTTTACGAAATATTTTATATAACATGTTTGATCCTCGATCATAGGTCAAAAAGCATTCCGTGTTGTGAAGAATTTTACAAATGGGTATACAACCAGTTGATTTCATCAACCGCAAACGAAAGTCTTCCGTTCGGAATGTCGCAAAAAAATCTGACCAAACGTTCCGATAGATAAGTATAAGTACATTGATAAGATTAATAAGCACATTCGAAAACAGAAAATATGAGCGCATTAAAAATTGCATGATTTGGCAAACGATTTGTTTATGTAGAAAAGGGCACAATACTTTCAAGATAACTGCATTCTTAAATTCTTCGTCTATACTTGAAGAGGTATTTCCAAATTCGTCATCTTCTATTCCTGAGGTTACACAAGTTACTTACGATTTTATTTCAAAATTACAAAAAATGTGTTAGCGCATAATACCAATCTGCAAATTTTAATCAAATAATGGTTTATGCTGATTTCACTGTAGAATGGAACAAGAAAGGTTTATTTAAAAGCAACCTTCCAGAGCGTTAACAAGCTTAAGGATGTCCCAGAATACGCATGACAGTTCGGAAAAATACCGTTCGTAAAATTCCCCCACAGCGTTTTCCACGTAACCCATAGAAAAAAAGGGGCCACCAACCAGATGGAAATGCAAATGCCCTAACAAATGTTCAATTTCAACAACTCATAAATCAATTACAGAGCGAGCTTTCGATTCCCTTGCCGGACTTTGCAATCTTATCTCGATTTTCCCCTGGCGCACTGTAAACCTAAATTATGTATTCCAGCAACGGTTTTCCCTTGTCTGGGCGAAAGCAGATTTATCTTTCCATCTCTCGGCCGGCCACAATCGATGTTGTGAAAGTGCACCCTCACCGACCACAGGAAGATTTATTCGATCCATAATGTTTTATAAATTTCGCATATCGCCAGGTTTTATTGAGTGAAAAATCTTTTTTCCAACCGTACCGCCCGCCCGCCCGCTCGCAAAGGATTACGGCGTGGAATTGGTTTTTTTTTTTGGTTTAATTTCCAATGATTTCCCTCTGCTAAAGAATTTGCTAGATAAGCCTCTTAGTTGGACAATTCCGTTCCATTTATTAGATCGGGGAAGACGTGCATCGATTGGAAACAATACGACCCAATTTGGTTTAGCCTAAAACGACTATAGGGTGATGTGCCTATTATGGCTGTAGAGCCTATTATGACCCTATTTCGTACCCCTTGGTTTCGAACCAAGCATACGAGATAATGACAATATCGATTTGGCTAAAACAGGTGTGCAAAAATAAGCTCAAGTTATATTCTTTATTTGTTGTGCACATACGTATTCAGAACTATCCACTAAATCCAACTTTTAATTAAAACAAAATCACCTTATTGAAATGTCTGCTGATCCGCCTCACTCGCGTTGTGAACCGAAACAGGACGCAACGTCGCTTAACAAAATAAACACTTTCGAGCCAGCATTTACCGCCTCATATCTCGTTATTCCGGCACTAATATATTAAATATTGCACTGATACATACCTTTATTTTAGCTGGAGAACCTTTTTACGATTATTTCACTTTAAAAGCACTCGTCAAACACTAGGATATGCCTAGTGTTATAATAGGAAAATATTAAATACTAGCGTTCATAATTTTGCCATGTTTTGCCGATACACTACCACAATCAAAACAAACTTTTTTGCATCCATCGTACAGAAAAGAATCACCAGTGCGGCCAACCCAAAACATGAACTTGAAAATATATTGTAATGCAATTTCATGTATAAGTAATCAATTATTTCAAGCTATTCAACTAATTGTTGATTGCAGATATTTTATTTTCATCTGCACATACAATTTGGATCGGGAGGAAGTAATGTGTGATGTGAAACTTTATATTCCAGTTGTTAACTTTCGCATGGTTATTTCCTGCATGCGCAGTTCTGGGCGCTCTTCTACTAACAGCTGATGAGTTTCTTTAGTGTGCGTGATGTTTACGTTTGTTTTGATCGGCTGCAAAAAGCAGAATGATTCGTTTTACAAATCACGCGATGGCGTCCATGATCTGGATACCTAGTTAGAATCGACGCAAATGAAATATAAGGCATTGCGTTTCAACTAGATTGTTTTTCGATGAGGTGGAAATCGGCACACCCATGAGGCGATAAATGGAACGTTCTGGTGGGAATAGATGCACAGAATAGAACATTTATTTTCATTTATGCTGAAAATTGAGACAATTCTGCCAAATAAGCATTATACAGATGTTTAAGAAACAGTACACTGATACTTTATTCTGAAAAAGGTTATAGATAATATGGCTTCTTTTTAAGTTGTTCAAAAAATAGTGCGACCCTCTCCATAATGGTGCCAAAATAGGCTCATCACCCTAAATACTCTAACAAGTAACAGTATCAATCAGAGCAAATAAAAACAAGTCCATATTTAATTTTGTTTCCTTGACACTACGTGTAAGTCTCCAAGTGGAATTGCAGGACCATAATAACATTATTATTTCAAGGTTCTGTGGAATTGATTATTACTGCACAAGCCAATGCCATTCATGGCATTGGATATTGACCTATTGCTTTCTTGTTTCACTGAATGATTTATGTATTTTTGTCATGCAAAATTAAATGTGCAGGTTTGGATTTGGTGGCGACATGGCATGATAAGCATGTCTGAAACTGTCACAGGTACAAATGGAACCTTGTTCGACAATCCCAAAGCAATTTGGTTTGTTCCGACAATTGTTTTGGAAAGTGCTTACCTAGTAACATTACATGTTATAAACAAAAAGAGTTGCATTCCTCAAGTAAACGCCTAGAAAAATCGTGTAAATTTACGTCTCCTGACCCTGACATATACGAGCATCAAAAATGACTTAGTTTTACGTTTGATTTTAATTTTGCATGGCGTTGAATTTTGCAAATCACGTATTTTTACGCAAATGTAGGTAGCTGTAATTTTATGACACTTCGCAAGAAAAATATATGGAAGTGGCAGCACTGGCGAATCGCCCGGACGTGTTGTCATTAATGTCCAATATTTTTCAAAGTTTTTCAGTGATATAAAATATATTTAATCGGAAAATGAAGTCAATCGTTTAGTAGGTAGTTTTTCATGTTGAGTTACGTGTTACTAGATTGAAATATCGCGAGAAAAATGTGATTTTGCAAAGAAATTTCATTGAAGTATGTGCAGCAAGACGCGAAAAAATTCGCCCGTTCGTTCCACTTAGCGCCTGCAGCGCCGTCTGGACCTGAGTAGCTGATGCAACAATTACACGGATGGAGGAGAATTCTGCACAAAAATCTCATGATTTTATTTATTCAGAGCTGGTGAGATTGATTCATGTTATTTTTCAATGCCTGTCTACCTTCATAAATATTTTCCTTTTTGTAAATACGTACCAGAATCAATAATAATTTTCATTCTGGAAGTGCGAATATACTGCAAATATTCAATTGATACGTGGATGTATTCGCGCAGAGCTTATTGTATATGAAGGCGGCCTCAGAATGTACGTGTAGGAACAGGCATTCTTGAAATGGGTCGTTGGATGAACAATAGAGCTATCGCCTTTCATTTCCAAGGCCAAACGTGTACATCTATCGATGAAAATAAATATATCATTACATAGATGCAAACAAGTTTCTTCCATAAAAGCACTTCCGGATAGCGGGAAATGGATTGTACACACACACACACTTGGCATGGAAAGTACATCTTTCACGGAAAATTAAATAGAATACGGTTATATCTCGTCATTTAGTGAATTACGGTGCGTTAAATTGTGTCAAGTTCGGAATTACGTCAACGATAAAATTCATAATTTTTTGGTGTGTACTACATTTCGGATATACTGTAACCAAAACTAAAATTTACCTTCGTTTAGTTATTATGATTCTATACCTACGCTCCACTGATCGCATTCTTATGGAAATAGTCCAAATGAGAGCCTCTCTTTGTTTACTTCCTCTTTCGATTATTACGGTGCCACCATAAAACTTTCTAACAATTTTTCAATACATATCGGAACACTATGATCTCGACTAGCATATCGTGCAAAGAGTTAAGCAGCAAACATAAATTCGACCGAATTATTACCGCGGCGGAGAAAGTAAACAAAGAGAGGCTATCCTTTGCGCATAGGACCTTTTAAATAAGTTTGCTAGACTTTTTGAATGAGAGTTTGATTGCAGCGGGTCGCGATTCTGATTGGGTTATTCAGTATACGGTTCAAATGTGCGGGCGTGGGGATTGAACGATCGCGCGGAAATGAGCGATTTTTGTGTACGCTTGGGACCGTATTCCTCAGATTATAAGTTATATAGCGTTCGCTAAATTATCGAGGCGTTTTTGTGTTTGCGAAATTTTGGACGTAATTTTTCGTGGATGATCGCGATCGCATGTTCGAATTTGTGTATCATTGCGAAGGGCCCGGGCGTTTGTAAGTTAACGTGTTCGACCGGGTTGCAATCGATTAATATATAAATATGTATGTGTCATTGCTTTGAATTCAAAGTTATAGGTTGAATGAATGTTTTCCACGCTTGCTTGCCGCGCTTACATTCATTATCGTTTGATAATGCGACAAAAGCTGCAACAGACATATGTGTTCATGCGGGGTCGCGGTAACACAAACTCTTCACGCCTTCAATCATTTGTTCGAAACCCGTGAGCGGCGACGTTCGGCGTGGAATAACTTAGTAACAAATAGTGGGCCATTTTTTCTCGGCGGCATGTTGTTAGGTACAAAAAGTAGTATATGTAGTTTTTTCGACCAAAGAGAGGTTCAAAATACCTTTTATTTTCATTTAGTTATAGACAATTGTATAAAAATATACAAAATAGTAACTTTTCGGATAGGAAAAATCACAAACGTTCTGTTTCTTATGACAAACCTATTTCGTCCAGGAAAGGTTCTCATTCAATATTTTCAAGTATTCTATTTATTTTTTTCTTTGCAATTTTTGCCGCTCTCGGCTCGAGACATGAGCCTCAGGTAGAAACCTTTTCATGGCATTATGTCCGTTCCCAGAATACTCGCATTGCACTGTACATGTGTATAGGTCTTGAACTCGTATTGTATGGCTCGATTTGTTATTTTTGTTATCTATGACTTATCAAACAACCACAGAAAACGGTGAAAAACGAAAAATGCTGGTCAAAACTGTTAAAATCACATTCCAGTCCGCCATATTGGAATTTCTGTTAAAAATACCGAAATAACTGGTTTTAATACAACCTTTTAGAAAATAGTAAAAATTGTAGCATTGATATTAACAGCCTAAAGTGTATTCTACTTCGCGTCGGTTATGTCTCTGACATTACCCACAAACATCGTTTATCAATATGGGCTAAACAATACCTAAGCAGAATTTTTTATAGCGAGGCCGCAGGATTGAAACGTTAGAGTTTTCTATTTCAAAAATTGTCATTCAATCACATAAGATTTTTGTGAGTCTCCTTCTGTTACATAAACAGAAAAATATCGAACATGGTGGAACAGGATCCATATGGGGTAAACTATTTCACACTTCAGTTATCAGGACTGCTTTCGCTTGGCATAATTTGAATTAAATTCTGTTATATTAAGTGTTGACGCCACATCGCTTTAAGTCTGCTGCTGTCCAACATCCGAGCAAACAAGTGGATCACAGATTTACCTGCGAGGGGCCGCCATTTCCGACGGCGGTCGGCGAATCCTCTACCGCTTGGCACCGCTTCAGATCTTTGGTCTTGGTTATGCGACAAAGCCAAGAGCTTTTTAATATGCAGATGTAAAGAACTGCTCATGTTTGAAAGAAGGAATCAACCCTTATGTTACAGGCAGACTGCTGTTGTTGTCGAGGCCGAGATTATATATTGATCAACTGAAAGTAGAACACGGGGGGCACATAAGCTTCGAGAAAATATTCAAGGGGTAGGAGAGGGAGGGGGTGAAGTCCTACATCTGTGTATCAGAGACAGGGGAGAGAGGGTGGACACGGCTGACAGAGGGGAAGTTATTAAGTTTCAGTTACCGGCATCGGGAATCAACTGTAGGGATTACAGATCCGAACGGATGCATCATGCATTGGGACACCGGGCGGTCTTCCTCCATCCTGCAGGGTTTCGTCCAGACGATTTCATAGTACAGCTCAGATGCGGATCGGCAACACACCGCGTTGCGCGTGTGATGTTGTGCTGTAGGTCTCGTGTTAGTAGGGTCATTCGACGGAGATATTTTGTGTCGTCTTGGAGTCGCATCAAACCTTCGTTGGGGTACAGTAGGCGGAAGAGGGCATTTCTGAGAATGATAAGAAGAATAATAGGGACAGTTAAATCTGAATATTTATGATTTTTAGGAAGGTGTATACGAGGGATATATAGAAGAGAACGCGGCTTACCAGTACATTTCAAACCAGGACATTGGGTGATCTTCCTTGGGCCCCAAGGAAATTGAATAGTTGAGATCTGGCAGAACAGTACTCGGCGCATGCCAAGACAATATGTTCAATATCGTGATAACCGTTGCCACAGGTGCAGATACCGCTGTCCGCGAGTCCGATACGTCGGAGATGAACGTCCAGTGTGTAGTGATTGGACATGAGCCGAGACATCACACGAATGAAACCCACATCCATCCCCTTGAACCAAAGTTTCGTCGATACCTTAGGGATTAGCGAATGTAGCCACCTTGCTAGTTCCCCATTGCTCCATGAAGTTTGCCAACTTTCGAGGGTTCTCTGAGGAGTAATACTGAAAAATTCGCTGAAGCAAATTGGTCTTTCAGATATGTCACCTTCTAAAGCGCCCGCCTTAGCTAAAAAGTCCGCTTCTTCATTACCTGGAATGGATCAATGCGAGGGAACCCAAACTAAGGTAATCTTGTACGAGACAAAGTACGCAGGCGCTCCCAGATTTTCCCCAGAAAGCATGGATCATTTTCTCGAACAACTTTCGGATACAGGACAGCATTGCAATCGGTCGATACGAGTTGTGGTCGGAGGCTGGTTTTCCCGGTTTTTGGATGGCGATGACCTTCACTTGCCTCCAGTCCCGAGAGCCAATATAACCCTCAAGAAACTTATCAAATAAATTCAACAAGCGTCTCTTGGCAGAGTCTGGCCGATTCTTCAATAAGTTAAATTTGGTTCTGCCTGGCCCTGGGGCTTTATTGATAGGAGAGCAAGTGAGAATTCCACCATCGAAAACGGTGTTTCGTTCGCGTTATCATGAGGGGACGCAGAGCGTTAGATTTTCTGTGCCGGGACGGAATCCGGACAAACCTTCTTGGTAAAATCGAATATCCAACGGTTTGAATATTCCACGCTCTCGTTAGTACTATTTCGGTTTCGTAAGTGCCGCGCCGTACTCCAAAGAGTGCTCATCGATGTTTCTCTCGTTAGCCTGTCGACGAAGCGGCGCCAGTAGCTTCGCTTCTTGGCTTTTTTCAAACTCATGAGCGTTTCTGCCATCGCGTACTGTTGGTAGCTGGCTGGTAGCCCGTCATCCCGGAAGGTCTTATACGCGGTAGCCTCCTCCACTTACACGTCTGACCACTCTTTGTCCCACCATGGGTTGGGAGGACGCCCGCGGGAGTTCGCGTCTGGTACGCGATTAGTCTGGGTATCAAGAATAAAGCCAGTCAGGAACCCGTACTCTTCCTCCGGAGGAAGCTCTTGTGTTGACTCTACTTTTCCGGATATCGCGGACGTGTAACTCTTCCAATAAATATTTCGTGTGGAGTCATACGAAACATTGATTATATTCAGTGGCCCAGAACCGTTAGCAATATTAACCCTCCGGAAGTCGCGCTTATGGCCCACTGAACGAGTAACCGCTGGTGTCCTCGATAACGCTAGATTTTCAGAGCAGCGGGCACTGGCGCGACTACCGGAAGGTTAGTTACGATTGGTAGATGGTCGCTGCCGTGGGGATCAATGACTACCTTCCACATGCAATCTAACCGCAGCGATGTCGAGCAGAGGGATAGGTCTAAGGCGCTCGGACGCGCTGGAGGGCAAGAATCCGTGTTCAAAATTGTCGTATTCAAGTTGTCGCAAAGCTTATGAATTGAGGTAGATCGATTCTCGTCATGAAGGCAACCCTATGCCGTACCGTGGGAGTTGAAGTCGCCTAAAACTCGGTGCTGGGAGGTGTTCCGCAATATCGCAAAGCCGTCGGTAGCTAACTGTGGCTCTAGGGGGATGTAGATGGAAGCAATTCAAAGATCTTTGTCTTTAATTCTGGTTTGGAAAGCGACAACTTCAATACCTGGTGTTGAGGGGAGGTCGATTCGATTGAAAGAAATCCCTAAAGGGAACGCTTAAGACTCTCCTCGCGCTGTCTGTACGCGGGACATGCCGAGAGATCATGTGGGTTTCCCCCAGAGTAGAGACACTTTTCGACATCCCTTCCACAGGAATCATCCGCATGATTCCCACCGCATTTCCCACAACGGGCCTTATTGCTACAATGGGAGGCTGTGCGTCCCAATTGTTTGCAATTAGTACGGTTTATGACCCGCGGCACAAAGAGACGAACAAGTAGACGAACCTTGTCAAAGAGGAGGTAGTTGGGTAGAGTAGACATATTAATAGTTTTTAACATTTTCTTTTCTTATGAATCGTTTTGTAAATATCCATGAACCATAATTTAACGTTTGATATATGAATCATTTCTAATTATTTGGCAAACATTTTCATCAAATTTATGGAACTTTTTCTAACATTTTATTGCTCCATTTTGTAATACCGTGGAACATTTTTGTCGACATTATGGAACATATCGACGTGTTTTAATGTACATTGTTAATATTCTATGAATCAATGTCAGTTAATTTATGGCGCAAAATGTATCATTTTATGGAACATTTCCAATATTTTTATGGGGCATTGGTTGATTTTAATTGCTCTTTTAATACTATTTTAATGCTCTTTTGCGACCATTTTATGGTTCAATTTTACATAAGCTATGGATCAAATCACCCTTTTTATGGAACATTCACACTGTTTTATGGATTTTCAGTTTTGTTTTATGGAACATGGACAACTTTTTTATGGATCGTTTTTCAATTTTTTATAGATCATTTTTGTTGTTTTAGCGGCGCAAACTTAGGGCTGCCCCCGAGGCTTATCAGGACGAATTTTCGATATTTCTGTCACGGCCGAATACCGTTCCGTCAGAACTCGAGAAATCTTCAATAGATTCAAACACTTTTTATCTTTGGTCCGAAAGAAGATCACGAAGGGTCCGGTGGCCGAGTTTGGATATTTTGTTTCGACGTCCATCTCACCTTGAGATGAACCGCCGTCAGGGGAAGTCATTTTTGCACGGGCCTATTGCCCAGTGCACATTAGTAGGAGAACCAAGAAGAGAAAACGTAAAATAATACTTAACTTGTGTATGTAACGGTATCCAGACGGCTTACTAGAAGAACACTGCTTCGCTGGTCACTGGTCGGCTAACGGTACTCAGAAACACAAAAGAAAGGAAAATATATAGAAACCTCGACGAGGCGGAGAGTGCGCAAGATAACCTTGAACGCGGATTAGCGCTATTCTTTGTCGCTATACACTTCACGGACTGGCAACAAGACACTTGTGTCTCGACCGAGCGCTCGAAAACGAATGAACCTAGGATATTTCCTGTGGGCCAATCGGTCAATAAAATTGTGGATTAAGTTGTAAAGTAATCTAAATTCCTGGTACACATTATCTATGCACATCCTTTATTATGTTACCGTGTATCTTCGCATTATTTTTTGATAGCATCCTGTTTCCATTTCAAGGGATCAATTCTTGTTTCTTCTTGAACATGCAAAGTTCATAATATCTAAGAAAATACCAAAAAACTCCTTTTGACCAATCGTTGTACAAATGAACGCTAAACGAACTATATTTATGGAAACCATTCTGACCTTCTTTCCAAATCCTTCACATACCAGTCCAATCTACTTCAGAACTATGGCTAACGACTCGTAAATCAGCTCGCAACATAAGGCGCTAATTTGATTAACACCATCGGTATAAAGCAATATGAGGTCGGTAAAAACGGAGGCAACCATTTCGCTTTGAAAATAGCCGCGCATATTCCATCGCGAGGTAGGTCTATTTACGGCGAGAAAAAAATGAGTCCCACCAGCTAGACAACTTTACCCGTGGACCAAAGAAGTCCGTGAGCATCACCTTGCAATTTGGCTCAGCTAAATAGATAAGTTGCTCTCATTTGCATTTTTCAACGTGTTTCCTCAATTGACGACCCGGCGGCGGCGAAACTCCAGTGAAAAGTCAGAGTAGGTAGGTAGGTGTAGCAAGAGTTGCAGCTCAGCTACACGAAAAAACTTTTTAATATTTTAATGGATCCTGTGCTGTGCCGGCTCGCTGGCTGTGCTGGCGAATTCTGCTGCCCCGACATTTGTTTTCCGGGGCAGTTCGACAAAGTGGTTACCGGCCGCTTTTCATTGGACTGCAGAAGAGGAGACGACCGCTGGCTGCTGGTAAAACTTGAGTAAAACTTAAAATTTGCTCACTTCACACGATATAAGTTAAATATGCTAAAATGGAAAGCGACGAGATAAGGGATAGGAATTCGTTCGAACTAATTTGCACAAGCAAGCCGTTCGTCCGGTGGCATTGGTCTCGGGATCGGGTCTGAAATTTGCTCTCGTTAAGTTTGCAATCTTATATGGAATTAGTGGAGTTTGGTTGAACTGAATGGATATCTTGAAAATAAATGAATTTACACTTTGATTGCCGCTTCTTCATATGATTTTATCGAATACAGCGGGAGGTCTGATAAAATTAGCAGAGGTTAGTTTTGCAAAAAAATCCGCACGATTATGATTTTTTTTTTGATTATTGGTAGCTGCGTTACCTAAACAATCTCCATCTATTTTAACCACCGGATTTTTCACCGGGTCGAACTCAATCTTACAGCACCTATCTGTTTCGAAAAAAATGACAGCTGTCCCCAAAACAGTCAATTTCTACAGCATTACGCCTTGGAACTGCGCTAAGCTCTCTGTTTGCCAGGCAGGATTATCTAGCAACAAATGACAGGTGTCTCGCTGGGCCTAAAGATGATCACGGTGGAGTTTTTTTCTTCTTACGAAGCAGGAGATTCGAAGTAGATTATTTGCAGCTCACATTTTCACTTCACCTTCTTCTCCTCGATAGGATCATTTCTCAAATGAAACCAAGCAAGTGGTAGAGAATTTACGCCAGCAAAAGTGTACACAACGGGGGTGGGGTAAGCCCGAGTAAAACAAACAATCTTGTCACCGAGTTTTTCCTAGATTTCCACGTAACTCAGTTCACCCACATCGACGAAATCCGGATGACAACACGTCAATATTGTAAAGTTTACAGAAGGTGTATATATATAGCTTTAGCCGTCAGCGTTTCTTGGTGTTTTTCATCATTTTTCCGATTGAAAGCCGGTGGGTGGTGTGAAGAAGAAACGAACGGACGGATTACTGGTTCGCCGTTGGGAACGTACATGATGCCGGAACACTCTGACGAATTGAATCTTGGGAAGGTATAGGAAAATCCACGCGCTCGACGGGCGACTTTCGGTGAACACATGCCGTTTAGAAACCATACTAACGCAATGTTCAAGTGCTATGTGGCAAACGGCACGGCTAGGATTACAGTGTCTATAACCTTTTAGTAACTTCTCCAACAGAAACGGAAAGTCGAGAGGAAATGCCACAAAAAATGTCGCTACGTATTTGTAAAAGGGTCGTTATTAATATGTGCGCAATTCCGTTGATGATGCTGGACCTGGTTTTCAAATCTAGAACAAGTTTTTCTTGGCGTGGCAAATAGTTATACGCATACCATAGACCTTCACGACTTTGACACCGCATCTCCCATCAATGTCGAGGAAAAATTTACACTATAACTGCTGCTATTCCAAGACAAGTAATCCTCATCTCTTTCCGACAGCTGGTCATCCGAAACCGAAGCTACAAATTCATTAAGAAACAGGTGAAACTATTCCATATCTTTGACGCCGTTTGTGGGATTCTTGTTGTGCTTATGATCTGTTTAGAATTATTTAGTAGTTTAATTAGGAAATTGGAAATTGTTATCAGCATTAGTATATTTATTTGCTCTTTGCAGATCTTTCTATAACCACAAAATTACTAACACTGCATCTAAGAGAAGATACGACAACAGGCTTCGTGTTCTTCTTAACTTTCTCTACTAGGCCCTGCCGTAACTCTAAAGACAACAAGCGATTATCATTGCCAGATTCCTTTTGCATGCTTTTCACAGTTTCAGTCGTGTAAAATAATTGTACCTAAGAGATCCCACCTAAACCAAGAATTAGCAAAACTAGAGTTTGCTAAAGTGCTCCCTGTTTTTCGATATTTTGTGATTTTTTCAAAAATTTGGCGATTGTGGGTAAAATTTCAAATTCAAACATATTGAAGTGCTCCCAAACTGTCTTAGATTTTTTCAGCATTTTTTTTAAATTTTTGTGGAAATCTCAATGGAGAAATTTGATGATCTAGCTTGTACAATTTTCGGATTATAAGAACGGCAGAGCCGTTAAAACTCAGTAAAAAGTGCAATTTTTGGTGTTTGGTGGTATTTATGCTGTAACTCGTCAGGGTAAAAATTTAGCACTAGGTGGAAATATACCTATTTGTGGGTATACACTCCGTAGAGTGTACTTGTTGACATGTAAAATTATGCTCACCGCTGTTCGATATCGTTCACTTTTTAATGTAAATTTTGTTCGTTTCGCGTATGTGAACGGTTTTGTTAGTGCAGCTAGGTTAGATAATTTTTGTTTTATGCTTGTAAATAAGTAACATAGGGATTAGATAGGCCACCGCTCTCTTTTTGCTGAAAAATGTGTGCTATGGATCGGCGGTGACAGCTATGCGGCGAGGCGGTTGGTGTTTGTTTTGGTCGAGTGCGAAAGGCGGCTATCGTGATACGACAGAAAGTGACGAACCACGAAGATAAACAGACGTCCGTGAACAAGTTTTTTCGGGACAGTTTTCCGCCTAAACGTGGCAAGGTGGTAAGGTGAAGTACGCGCGTGCGACAGATAAAATACCTGTCGAAAAGTGCTGGCTCGTGGTTCGGGCTCAGTAGAAAGTGTGGTGCTGGATCGCCGTAGTGGAACGCTAATCGCGAAGGAGCCACTCGCGTTCCCGGCTAATTGTCAAAGATCCGAAGTATCGTCCGTTCTCACTGTGGATGGTCAGTCAAACGAGCCAAGCTCTCCTCCACAGTTAATTACCAAGGTGAACGGGCGGGCAAAGGTTCCCCCTGGGAAGTGCACTGCGGTGACTTCTGGGATCGCTTGCGGCGAGCAAGTCGATCCGGCGATAATTCGCCAACGTCGCTACGGAGGTTCCAACAAAGGAGCCAAGCTCACCTCCCTAGCTAAACGCAAAGGATCGCTGCCGGAACAGCCAACGACATTTCGGGAGAACACGGCTGTTGTAGTTCCGGCCGGTCGGAAGAAACCGCCCGCCTTCCCGCCAACGGTAACAACAGATCGATGAGATCCAGCAGTGCACAGTGTAGCAGAGTTGGTGAAAATAAAAGTCGGTAAATTTATTAATTTATTTTGCCTATTTACCTTTTTGTTTGCATTACGAAAATCCGAACCTCCGGTAGAAGCACCTAGGCCGCCCTGAAAAGAAGGGTCCGCCGAGCAAATTTATATAAGAACACGAGTAGTGGGCAAACACCTACTTACAAGGGACCATTCATAAATTACGTAACGCTTTTAGGGGGGGGGGGGGGTATACAACAAGTTGTTACATGTTGTGACATAGGGGGGAGGGGGAGTTAGCTAGATCGTTACGTAACATGTTTTCACCGAAGAAAAAAAAATTTTCTAGGAATTTGTTACGTAACAGGGGAAGGGGGGATGAAGAAATTTGTGACAATTTGTTATATGGGGGGAGGGGGGAGTCAATTTTGGGCAATTTTTGCGTTACGTAATTTATGAATGGTCCCCAATGCCTGGCTAAATTTTTTTCAAGCTACATCCAATAAAACGAAGGTACTTTTTTCGATTTTTTTTGAAAACTAGGGGTAAATAAAACAATGTACATGCATAGAAAATTAGCGGATGAACTTTTATTTGAATAGTATGAATACTGCAGATTATTTAAAAACTAATAACACAAAATATAAATGCAATTCATTGACGTCATTCAGGTAAGACAATGAGAAAGTGGCGAATGATGCAAAAATCATGAAACCGCCGAAGGAAATGTTGAAAAACATGTTTTTTTTCCAGCAGCTGCGTCTGGCTTTATACTTGCGAATGACTTCATCGGTGTCCTCGTCGTCTTCTAGAGTGTGGAACTGAAGTTGTGTATTTCGGTTCACGTGGTTGCTTAGCTGTGCGACGATCACGTCTGCGCTTCGGAGCATTATTTTGGGTTCCTTTTCTCTCTTTAGATCATGTTTTTTTTCGATTATTTACTCCAACAATACCATGAATATATATATATTAGAGTGGGACATGGTTATATGAAAAAAATAAAATTTCGCTCCGAGTAACTTTTTGGGTCCCATTTAGCTCCCAGAACAACTCTGCAAATTTTTAGTTCGATCGGTGAAACTATATTTTTGCGCCCACGGTTTAAAGTTTACATGGGATTTCGTATGGGGAAAACGTCTTTTGCAAATTAATTCTTCCAAGAGTCACCCGTTACCTCCTAAAAATAAATGGATATCTGATTTTTATAGGAAATTTATCATGGAAATAAAGTCTAGAAGACTGCAAAACAATCTGATGCTTGTGGAAAAAGTTATTAAGCAAAAACCGATTGATGCCCTGAAGAATGATGAAAATTTTACTTTTCATAGCATCACTGCTGCTGATGGTCGAATTATATACAAAATTTTTAATTTTCTCTTTTTATATACAAAAGTAGACTCAATTAACTCTTGCGAAGTGCCCAAACAGTATGGGAAAATGATTTAGACATATTAAGAGAATATCAAAACACAATTGCATACAATTGGACAACCAACAACAGTGGTGCTAGAAAAAATGAATATTTTATCAATCGTCAGAGCATCAATTGGTTTCAACTTAATAACTTTTTTCTTAAGCGTCAGATCGTTTCGTAGTTTTCAAGACTTTATTTCTGTGTTAAATTTCCTACAAAAGCCACATAACGGTTTATTTTTAGGAAGCAATGGGCGACTCCTGGAGGAATTATTTTGTGAAAGTTAATATTCCCATATAAAATCCCATGTAAACTTTGAACAGTGGGCGCAAAAATATAGTTTCAGGGATCAAGCTAAGAATTTGCACAGATGTTCTAGGACCCAAATGGTACCCAAAAAGTTGCTCGGAGCTGGAATCTATTTTTTGTCCCACCCTAATATATATATATATATATATATATATATATATATATATATATATATATATATATATATATATATATATATATATATATATATATATATATATATATATATATATATATATATATATATATATATATATATATATATATATATATATATATATATATATATATATATATATATATATATATATATATATATATATATATATATATATATATATATTATATCGTTAACCGAATACTGACGCTATCTGGAACAGGTGCAATCACATTCTTTATGTTCTCTTCACTTCGATTTGGCGTTGTAACACGAAATTATGCACACTTTTCCTGTCAAATCAGTTCAAATTTACATTATAGTTGTGAGCTATAGTATCCCCAAACGACTGACCTATCGTGCCCTCAAGCGTATGTTTCATGTTGATGTCCGTATTTTTTCAAAATCAAAAATATCACAAAACTCGTGTTTAGCATTAGTTTTTACGTAAGAAAAAATGTACTTGACATTTTTTACATTTATTAAACAGAACTTTAACAGAACTCAATCTCTTCGTCCACCATAATCTCCAACTAACTTAACGTCTGTCAGTAATCGCAAGTTCAGTTCTCAGCTGTTTAAGTGATAAAAAAGTATCGCCTTTTTTCGAAATATAGACTTAATACCCAACGTACCTCAGAAATCAGGAACCAGAATATATTGACTCCAATGGCACGTTCCTCATAATGTAGTTGGGTATTTGTGCCTTGCCGAGTCTTCTCAATATTTCCTGAGTGGAAGGAAAGGAGAAGGAGAAGGAAGGAAGTAGAATTACAAGGTAAAAATAATAGCACAAAAACAAACAGCAGGTGCATTAAACTCACAAGTAGTTCAAATCGCCTACGAGTAAGCCTAACGCTCTTTACCACATTGCATAAGAAACTTTAGTATATCTCCGAGTTTCAGCCGTCCAAACACGGTATCGTCTATGTAAGGACGGTCGTACACTCGAAATCGTAAATGCGCTACTGTCGGCAGTTGCATGTGAAATTATATAAGGTCGTGTAGTCGAATTCACAAGGATCGCATAAAAATGACTCAGCGCGCTGAATAATTGCCATGTGTTTTAAAACGACGTTTTCGTGCTCAAAATGGATAGCGCCTAAACCGTTAACTTTAAAAGTATAGTTTGTTCGGTGAAGTTGTTGATCTTATAATTGCATATCCACAGGAGTATACCGTTCAGTGAGCATTTCATCTAAAAGTGATATACGCAATTTATTTTGCGAACTAATTAAGGTAGAGACTTTGTGTCTTCGGCAAAGTTGTAACAAATATTACTACAAAAGAAATTGCTGAAGACACCGTATATATAGCTTTAATAATTAACAAGTTATGGAACATATTATTTGGAAGCCGCTTAAAATTAGTTTTTTTATGATAACTTTTTTAGACATTCTCCTATCTTTTTGGACTCTTCCACAAAGTTATTTGCGGTATCTAAACACATATTTTTGCCAAACATAGTTACTTCCTATATGTTGAATTTTAAAAGGTGGAACAGTCGGTCAAGGTGACAATGGAACTTGATGTTACAGCTTCACCACACGAGGCAAGTAGTACTAATAACGCTCAACTCCTTAGCCGAGACAGAAAGCTTCGTAGCAAAGAACAACATGCAACATCGAATATGAAAACGTCAAAACCAATATCCCCGTGTGTATGGATCTGGCACCTCGTACTAGCACGGATTATATATCATCTCAACGTGTTAACTATGTACATACAAAGAACACTATGCACATACTCTGAGCAGACGCCCATGTTCTGTTCCAGCTCTGTAATCAGACGGCACACTGCGATAGGCCATGTACCAAAACAACTAAAGACAACTCATCTACAACCACCACTACCAAACAGCTTTCAACATCTGCTGATACACAACAGATAGTAGCGGGCCAAATGGCCGTTTACGGTTTCCGTCTACCAAAAACGCTCCTCAGGACGTTTTAAACGAGTAGCTTTAGCGCCACCCCCGAAGAGGACCACTCGTCAGGTTAGAATTGCCCAGCATGAAACCTAACCTCAGGGCAGGTTATAGAAATTGATCCCGAAATGGCGCAAAGGAACGGTAGGTAAACACAAAATGTGAAAAGATGCACTCCGTTTCGCGTATAGATGGAGCCACTACTATGTTTAGCAAAGACGCAAGAGAAATGATCGTTATACCAACTCGAAAGCTCATGCACTAAAAAAAACGATCAGTTATCATCACAGGCAGAACTCAGTCGAACACTCTTTCCCTCTCGCTTTGTAAGTAGTAGTGGGGACTAATTCCCGATAGCCCATCGGAGTAAAACAAACACAAAAAAAATTCAAATCTACGGAAACGACGCGAAACGTGAGAAATCTTCTCGAACCAAATTCACTACACGGGGAAGCTAATCAACATAAAAAATACAAACATTTCAGGTAACATTAACTAACAGGAAAACATTTTATTGGACGGACTAAAATACGGCATTTTATTCTTAACCTAGGTTTTATTAATTAATATATTTACATGTTTCCGGTTCCTTCCCTCTCTTTCTAGCTTTACCTTTTCTTTCTACCTAAGTGCGGTCAAAATTTCTGCTAGCGGATAAAGCTGCGCTGAGCAGTACAAATGCGCGCTCGGCTTTAGCTTTCGAGCGGCAAAGAAAGCTTTCGAAGGTTTGAGGGTTGTGTGTGTATGGATCTACGTGCACGGATCAATGATCTATTTTTACTCACATGTGTTATTTCTGGAACAGCGTCGATCTAGCAGAGCTGCATCTCAGCTGGGTGCCGACTGGTATTGCGGCTTCGGCACCGACTTCCTATCGCAAACCTATTCAGCGATGGCGACGAACGGCGTCTACAATGGCGTCGCAATGATGACGCTATTTAGGCCTTTGCCTACCGGGTGTTGAATTCGGCCGACTTTTCAATGATGAAGATGGCCGTCGCTCTAACGAAGCGCGTTGATGGTTTTGCTGCTTCCTTCCGACCTTTTGCCAAAAGCATCGGGAACTTTCGAAGCCGGAACGTGGGGTCAGCAGGGTGGTAAACGAGACGGGCGGCGTGCCGAGCGTATGCGTCGCTAGAACGCGGATGGCGGAAAATCTCCAAACTTTCAATAAAAGAAAAGAAGCCGTCGATCGGCTATTCGACGCTTTGGAGCTTTTTATCACACAACTCAATTATTAATTCTTACCTTCTTTTCACACACAAGTTCGCACGAAATGTAACGAATTCAAATTTGTTGACCGCACAATTCACTGACCGCACTAGCTATGCCTATCGGAAAGGAACTTTTTTAAATAAATTTTATCCTAAAAAACTTGTCACATTTTTAACAACTACCTTTTAAAACACACCGCGATACTAAAAAAAGAACTTCACACTGCTGCCTCTTCCACGATCAGGATCGAAATGGACGAGTTGCAGTTCTGTAGATCCTCAGATAGGCGTCAAGTGATTCGAGTATTCGTAGTCGGAAGTACGTATTTTTACAAATACTACTCTTTCGACAACCATTTCTCTCGCTTGAATTTTAAAAATACTCTTTCCTCTTAACACATTCGTATCTATCCATTTCATTCTAATGCGCATTTGGGTTTTGGTGAGACGGAATATTTTTTGAAAGTTCATCCGAAATAGGCTAAAATTGCATGCAAGGGAATATTTGTACACAAGCGTCTGAATATTTCTTGATGTGATGCGTTTTGGCATAGTGAGCGTAGTGAACGAATAATGACAAAAATTACGAAAAAGGTGAACATGCTACATCATCCCCTACTAATTGTGCGAAAATTTGATTGAATTGCAAAATTCAATCAAATTTTCGTAGGGTTTAACTTTACTGAATTGAAAAATTTGGCTATTGAAATGAAATTCCAAAATAAATGACAAGCAACGCATTCAAACATCACCACGCAAAAAAAACCATTCATTCAATTATAAAAGCATTACTTTGCTGAAATTTATGAAAATTCCAAAAAATAACAATACTAGAACATTGTTTTCACTTCAGCAATGAATTAGCCGAACCACTGAAAACAATAATCTGTAAAATAAACCGCGACTTGTGGATCCAGAATCATGATCTACTCCAGAATAAATTCCGAATTAATGATCATGTACGTTTTCCACATTATAAACGATAAAAATAAACCTGCAAATCCTGAATAACGAACACTCCAGAATGAATCCCGAAATTCTGATCGTATTCACTCTCCACAATAATAAACCTGTGAATCCTGAATGGCAATCCCTCCAGAGTATACTCCGAAACTCTGATTGCATTCATTTTCCACAATAAATTCGTCTTGCGCTATGAAAAACCCTCCAGAAATAATAATCCGAAAAACTGTTTATCATAAACACAAAACGTCAAATCGAAAATATTATATTTTCGACGAAACTAACAATACCAATTTACTTCTCAATCACTCACACGCACATTGGGAGCAAATCGTCACTCACTCCCGTACACGCTCATTCAAAACTACTCAAAATTTGAGTTCAGAGCACTCAAATTCAAAAATAGAGGCAGTCTGTCAAAAAATGAGTTTCAATTTGAGTAGAATTAACTCAACTGGTGAGTAACCATTAAATTTTTAAAGCTTCGGGTGAAAAAAATAGTTATTCTCAAGTAAAAGAGCATGGAGTTTAACGCCGAATAAAACCATTATAAAAGATCATGCCTCGGAACTAGTAGCTGTAGAGTCGACGCGGAACATTCAGGAAACTAAAAGGTAGGTTTCTCTGAGTTTTGTTTTTATTCAAATCTAAATTTCTTTCTTGTTTTTATAGTTTAAGCCATTAATACGAAGTGCCGATTGGCATGAAAGAGATGTTCAAAACGTCGTCGGATTATATTTCCGGACATCGCTAGCGCCTGGAAGTACAGGTAAATGATGATTGAAGTATCGATATCATTCTTTGTAATAATAAGAAAAATACTAAATGATTATTTTTCACATTTGATTTTTGAGTAAAATGTACTCAAATTTGGTATTTGCATCTCAAACTCAAAACTGAGTAAATGAGACAAACTCATTTTTTGACTTCGTGCACTTTTTATGAAATAGAGTGGCCAGCCACTCAAATTTGAGTTGCTATGAATGAGCGTGTAGCTCATTCACTCCTACTGCATTGCCAACAAAACGGAACAAAAATGAAAAAAACAAATAATTCTCGACAAACATATGATTACGGCCTAAAAGCCAACTGTCAAAATCCACTTTGAATGGAAATTCCGGACAAACCGTTACACGCCAGTCACAGATGTTTGTAGTAAACGAAAGAGAAAAGTTTTCTCTTTGATAAACTGTTGTGAACTGTGTTCGACTAGTAACGGTTTGTCTGGAATTTCTATTCAAAGTGGATTTTGACAGTTGGCTTTTAGGCCGTAATCATATGTTTGTCGAGAATTTAACATTTAATGTCAAACAAAATGGAAAAAAGTGATGGCGGTTGCTGTTTACTGACGGACTGCGGACTGGCTTTTCGTCTTTTTGCGCAGGAAGATTGCAGATAATCCAACGAATTTTTCAGGAAAGTATAATATTTTTATGTATCGTTTTATGTTTTGCTCATTCGATCTCTTGTTTCGCCTATAAAGGCGACCTTTTTTGTTTCAGCTTTTAGGTTTACTGTAAACGGGTTCTACTGATGGATGGAAAAATATTAGTTTCAACTATAGATTCTTCAAAATTACCGATGGATACTACAAAAAAATACGCTGAATTACAAAAATAAACAAACCGGACGAATGCAGCAACTTACTATAGGTGAACAGAACTATATACACTACGAAACGGAAAAAAATTGGAAAATAAGATACAATGGAAAATACTAAATTGGATAAAAAGTACGAAGGAAAAACACAGGTTTAATCGTAAGTTTTTGAACATAAAAAAAATAACAAAAAATTAACTAACAATAGAAATAACGTAGGGCGTTAGGCGCGTACTAATCGCTAATATTTACATTGGGAAGTAAGTCCTCTTCCCTGTTTATCGATAATCTCTTCCCCTATTGGGTTTTTTTGATGTCTTTTTTTAATTTCTTGGTTGCTTCTTATGAAGTTAACATAGCTCGAAATCCATCGTATATTTTCTCGTGAGGTCTGATCACGTTTTACTGTGATCGAAGAAGATCAGGTTTCCTAGAGAATGACTCCAAGAATCGACGTATGAGAGCTTCAGAGTCGTGCTCATTCTCGCTCTTATAGGAAACATTTACTTTTTTGTTTTTCGAAGTCATCGCCAGGCTCACTTTAAACATTCGTTTGTTAACTACTGTTGACAGGTCATCGCTTTGGCTCGTTCTTACTCTTCATGAATCCTACTACTTTCTTGAAATCAACGCACGGATTCCTCTTTAGCTATCTCAAAGCAAATGATTCAAGTAGTATTCGTGGGTTTCCTTTCTTGAAATATTTTTTGAAGTTCTTGCCTCTCACGATACAGAGCTTGGACATGTTGGGCGCCAAAATGTAGCGGACCAAATGGCCGTTTACGGTTTCCGTCTACCAAAAACGCTCCTCAGGACGTTTTAAACGAGTAGCTTTAGCGCCACCCCCGAAGAGGACCACTCGTCAGGTTAGAATTGCCCAGCATGAAACCTAACCTCAGGGCAGGTTATAGAAATTGATCCCGAAATGGCGCAAAGAAACGGTAGGTAAACACAAAATGTGAAAAGATGCACTCCGTTTCGCGTATAGATGGAGCCACTACTATGTTTAGCAAAGACTCAACTTCAATGATGAAGATAACCGGCCAAAAAATATATGCCGGTCAAACAATATTTCACGGTATCCCAAAACCAATGGCTAATATACCTATGAAAGAAATAAACAAGAAAGAAGACGGCTGTACCAAAGTCACTCGAAACACAAAAAGCACCAAGAATCTAATAGCGACGAATACATGGACGCAAACACGAGCGAGGGAGAAAGCAGACCATTGCTCACCACCAAGAAAGTAAATCAATATGAGAAACGAAAAGCAGTACGCATCCAGAAAAGCAACAATAATACATGAGTTTTTTTTTCTATTATTTCATGAGTTGTAATTTATTATTTTTGAATTGCATATTAAATCAAAAAAGGAAGTGAATGACCCTTGGTATTAAAATCTTAATAAACAAACAAACATACAAACCTAGTCAATATTCCAATAAATAATTCAATATTAATTCGTCAAATGGGTGAAAGTGTTTTTTGTAAACAAACTTGTTTCGCTCATTAGTCTGCTGCAGAGTGGAATTTCATGCAAAATATGCGTTAATGTAAATGTTTACCCCTCGTAGAAGTAATTTCAATTGTTTTCTGTTTCGAAATTATAGTAAATTAAGAGAAACCATCAAAATAAAAGTTTGTTTACAAATCTTATTCGCCCTTTTGCAAATTTAATATGGAATTAATCACAGGACCAACGAAATTGAAAATGAAAGGAAAATGATTGAGCGGCTGAGCTGTTTGAATGGATGATGCAACTAACAACTGCGGCTTGAATATAGTAGGGCATGATTTATTCCTTCTTCAAGCTCAAACAAACCTATCGCAAATTAGCAGCTCTGGCGATTATTTATAGAAAGAATCAATCGACATGAAGTATATCAAATAGTTTGTGATGAGCGGAACTATAGCACACCTCACCTATGGCAAGCGAAGTACAATCTAAACTGCGATCTACAGACTGTACAGGAGAAGACTATAGAATTGACATAAAAGATGTACACAGTCTTGGCCCCACCAGTCGGAGCTGCCGTACATCAAAAATGCTGCATCGAAGCAATTGCTCAAGTGAGGTGAACTCTCTTCAATAATCGAGGCACGTATGATAGGAGCTGGTTGCTATTCAGAAGTCGGTAAATCACATCACCTGTGTGATTTTCCGAAAGTTTTTGGAACAGATAGATATACCGGTTCCAGAAGACTATAGCTAAGTTGAGTTATATATTTGTGATAAATTTTGGAACGTGTGTGTTACAAAATGACGAATCTATTGTTTGTACCTTAGTAGTTATGAAGACGGAATCTTCAATTTACAATTTCGTCCGAGAAGAGACCAGCTAAAATATTAATATTAATATTAAAAATAGATCATAAGATAGATCGTCCTATTCGGGATATCTACGCATTCCTAGATTGTATATAATCGCGGAAGCGTAACCGAAGAATGGTGACATTATAACGGGGAACTTGGCAACATTACATTTCGGTCATGGCTCGAAGCACCCGGACTACTTGGCCAATAAAGGCATGGATGCGCATAAGATGTAAAACGGAATAAATATGCTCCAATCATTATCAGTTTCATTATTTGCTTGTTTTACCTACGTACAGAGCCACGGCTCCGAACACAGCCCCCAACGGGTGCTATGAGATGTTATTATACAATGTAAATACTTTCTTAATTCCATCCATTCGACCCATTCGCACGGAACGTGATGGGTGCTTCAAGAACCTCACCAAGAAATCATAGTTTGAGAACTATGCAGATGCATACGAAAAGAAGCGCAGAGCCAAGGAGAGCAGTAACACAAACAGCTCATGAATAAATTTTATTCATGGAAACAAGATTTAAATTTCAGATAGAGAGAAAACAAATTGGAACTGAAAATTTTATTCAAATCGAAAACTATCATCCCCGTGCACGGGAACCGGAGAGTCCAGCAGCACCGACGAGCGAAACTTTCGTTATTAAATCTTGGCCCCGTTCACGATCAAGAAGTAGTAGCAGTTGTTTTCCTTCTAAATTTAACCCTTGCGCTCGGCGAAGCGGACCACGGACCACGCTCGCTCGCTCGCTCGCTTCCCGAATCTCCGGACTTCATATTGAGGGATTTGGGTAGGATAATTGCTGAAATTACGAGCAGAGATTAAGACAAGATAAAGGACCGAACGACCGTCCGACCGACCGTTCATGGCCACAGCACTCGGAACTGAGCCGACCGCCAAGTATCCTTCTGGATTCAGTTGCTCCGTTTATTGCAATGTTCGCCTGGAGGGAGGGAGGGGGGGGTAGCTATCCAAGGCCGAGCACACAGAAGAAACCCAACGGGGACGGCAACTTTAAACAAAGAGCATAAATCAACATTAATCCGGGTTGCAATTTTTATTAATTACTAAGTGGAAAACTTGCCAGCCAGTGCTGCCAACAATAAGAAAGTTCGTGCAGATGTAAAGGTTTTGGTTCTGTCTGCGAATTAACGGATCAGCTTTTGAAATCTACAGATATTTCCAAGTTTCTTTATAAATATTACGAGTGTGGGAAGGAAAGGGTTTCACTCGATTTAAAAAAAAAATGTGTGGTAAGGTCAATCGTAAACCGACACTATTCGAGATGATATTATAAGAAATCAACTGAAAGACACTGCTTGGACCTGCATAGGAAAACAAAATGGCTGTTTGTAGAGCAGTTAAATCATGTAAAAAAATGAAATGTTCTATTTCACGTGAATGTGTTTATTTTTTGTGGAATATCGTTGCGTAATTTCAAATGGAGAATAAATTCATTATTTGCCAACTTCAGCAATTTTACCGTTTGCCTAGGACAATTGTTTGTGTTAGAACCCAATCTACAGTATCGGGCGAAACAATGGGAGCATTGTTGTACTATCATTCCTCTTCGCAAGACCAACCTCCTAGACAAACCACAAAACTGGCAACACTGCATTCCCACCCATTCCCCATTCTCTCGGCAGCCCACCGAAAGTTTACGAGCTCTCATTTCTCGCTGCACAGTGCTGGTAATAATCTCAATAAAAATCACTTTTCGCTCGGTTTCATCCCCCGGTTTCGCTAAGTCCCGCGTAAGCCGGGTTTCGGGTTTGAAGAAAGCGCCCATCTTCTGGCTCTCGCTGCTGGTTCTGGCTATCTATTTGAATGGATGGGTGTTGGGTAACCGTTTCAACGACGGCATTAAATTTTCAAAGTTGCTTCTGGAACTGGCTTGGAAGCTGCGAAAACCAACTAGAATCAAACCGGTATCTCCTATTTAAGCAATTCATAAATGATGCTCTCGAACAATGTGAAGCAATGTGATACCGTCATGATCCAAAGGGTTTACATCAAGGAACCGTTTCGCAAAAAAAAATAGGAACCATACCATAAAGCACAGCACAGGGAGTTCGGTTTTTTGACACGCCATTGCGACCCCGATATTAATGGCCGAACTTTGTTTTAACGCCATTTTTATTCCCATACAGAGGACGTGCCTCCTCCCCCTCTTCGAAGGGGGAAAAACGTGTCGCCATTCGGCCGGGGCGAGCTCGCAACCAAACCCCTTTGGACGAGACGAATGTTTTTTTTTTTTTTCGATCCGATCGGGGGATGATGAAAAGCCTTGGCGGTCGTAAAAAGAAGTGAAAAGCAATTGAACCTCTTTCATATTGTAAATTTTTCTGCTCGATTGGCTCGAGAGTTTAAAAGGATGAAACTATTGGCGGCGAGGAGGAGGAGGAGAAACACACAATCATCAACATCGGTCTCGCACCACATACAGAGAAAGAGCATACATTGGGTATTGTTGGTGGAATAAAAACAAAAGAGAAGCATTATGATGTTGGGTCGATGAAAACAACAGCAGCAGCAGTAGTGGATTGAAATTGTGTTCCATTTCAATGAATGGGGGTAATTCACCGACAAAAAGGAAGAAAAAAAAGGAGCGGTGTAGAAACATTTCAAGTCATGTGGGTTTGGTCTCAGGATTTTCGCTGGAAAACAATCGGCGGGCGACATCAAATGAAAATGGGAAAACGGCTTTCAATTGTTGTCAAGTGGCAGGGGGTTGCAACTGGGGTTTAGCGAATTGGAGGGGTCGCGTGCCCGATAACGATGGATATTGTTGAAACCTTAATAGATGTGCGCTTTTGTTTTGGCTTCCCTTGGCGAACGAGGACCAGCGAACGATTGGTTGGGTTGGTTTTGGGTAAATCCCCTTAAGTCATTGTCTTTTGCAACTTTTCCTGTCAAATACAAAACAAACGCTGCTTTGATTGGTTCGTTTATCTAAAATGGAAAATTATTTTCCGGAACGAACAATGATACTGTTGTAAATTGGGGTACCATTCCAGTTCCTATTATTTAAAAGAAATCGGATAATAATCACCGTAGAAGAAATTCAAAGTCAAGCAACAAATTGTGAAACAAATTTATGTTAAGCATAAAAATACATAAAAAACCTAAAAAACGTAGAAAATGTAAAATAAGTAGAAACGGAATAAACGCAACAAAAAGAAATAAAATTAAAAAAAAACTACCAAACAAAAAAATATAAAAAAGAGTAAAAAACCTTCATATAAAAAAGTACAAATTGTTCAAAAATGTAAAATTATTAAAAAAATTAAAAGGCAAGTTAATAATGTGAAAATCGTAAAAAACGCTTAAAACGTAAAATACATCAAAAGAAAGAAACGGAAAAACACGTCTAAAACTTGACAACGTGAAAAAACAGTTTTAATCAACCTTGAGCAATTATGCCTTTCTCATTTTTTCAAGGTTCGATATAATTGAGGGTGTGAGGGAGATGCGATGTGGGTGGTCGAGGACTTAGGAAGTGCTGTTTGATACGGTGAAGTGTAGCTCTCGATCGCACCATCTAAGTACACCCCTATTGAAATTCCAGCAAACCTATCTTGGTCAATTAAAAAATTGGTATCACTTTATAGGGCAATTTACTTGTGACGGTCTTCTTGATTAGTTACTCCGGAACCAGAACTCCGATTGACAAAAATCAGTAGTAGGAACGTTACACAGTTCGTTTGGGAAAATTGATTCAGCCATTTTTGAGAATTTTTTTTACGCTCACACTCATACACAACACATACAAGCACACGTACACACATACATACCCGCAGTGCGAGCACAAAGAAGTTCGAAGGGGTATACCTGTTGTGACAGTTGACAAAATCGTGGAAGAGATGTGCCACGAGGAGCATATCTGAGATGCTGTCAACAGAGGTATAACTAGTATACTCTCCGAGCTACGGAACAAATGGCGAAGGGATCAACAAAGTACCGCCGTCGACTCGAAAGCCGCCGTGAAACCACAAATCGGGTTTCGGAAGAAATTCCGCCAGGTAACTCAGGTAACCTGGCGGAATTTAGGTAACTCTCCGTCAGAGTAGACTAGATCCACACCGCCAAGCGGGAACAAATTGAGTAGTACGTGATTTAACCAAGGATTCCGGTCGTCGGGCGCCAATGAACCGGACGTCAGGCTTCACCGGAATCGCCGGACCGACCTCGACACCTTGCCGGGTAGCTCGCGAGTAAGCTAGATCCACCGCCGGGGATTAGAGCGAGCATATCGCGTCAAATCGCTAACAGTAAGTCGTTAGGGCGCAGGTGAACCGGAAATATTCTCCACTCGGAATCCTTGGACATACCTCAGTACCAACTAGTTGGCCCGTTGAGTAGGCTAGGTCCGCCACCGAGGACTAGATCGAGTAGATCGGAGCGATGCGAGGAGCTAAATGGCTCACGAAACAAACACCAGTACCGAGAGAAATTCCGCTGCCTGGGAACTCTCAGTCGGAGTAGGGTTGTTCACCGCAGGATAATATCCGAATCGATCTCGATAAAGCTGGGAGCTAAATGACTCAAGGAAGCGGGTATCGGTAGTCGGGAGAAATTCCATCGTAGGGGAGTGGGGTGAATTCACCGCCGGGGACTGTCCGATTAGATCACGATAAGGCTGGGAGCTTGGGACTCGTCGAAAACAGAAAGATGGACTCACAGACTCATACTAATTTTCTCGATCTCGGTAAACAGGAAGCGTGGTGAAGTAACCTTCTATCTGACTCAGTTCCTGTCTGGTCATGGTTATTTCAAACAGTACCTAAAACAGTTCCGTCACGCGGTGTCACCCTTTTGTCCGGAGAAAATAAAGGTTGCAATAAAGCACCCAGCATGTTATCCTCGTCTGTCCTAGATTCGCAGCAGCGTGAAGGGATTTGTCTTCGCTTAAGGTAAAGCATATTGTGTCACAGATGTGTCGAGACGAGGGCACATGGAATGCCGTCAGCATAGTAGTGACACTAATACTGTCGGAACTTCAGCGAGAGTGGCGAATAGAACAGCAAGCTAGCAACGCCAACCAGCAGGATATGGGCGATAAGGACGAGTGGTTCAAGTCGATTATAAGCTCTGCGAGTGTGGCTGTGAAGGGACGAACCAGGTCTTTTGACTCCTTCAGATCAGTTCACATCCCCATGGGTTTCAGCGTGGGCGTTGGTCGTAAGTGGACCGGTTACGCAGCGATGGTGTGTTAACAAGCTGGCTCAAAGTATACAGAAGAGGCAATAGGCTGAAGGAAAGCTGGGAGCTACTTTAGCAACACTAATTCGGTCGACGTTTCATCGAAAGCGCAGAAGCAAGCTGCGAGTTAGCAGACGCGAATTTGTAATTTCAAATCGGTGAAAAATTCAGCGAAGGTTATTTTGAAGAGTTGTGAGTCAAGTTTTCCGGCATCTCCGGATAGGTTCACGTATCGACGGGTTCCGAAGTTGGCGACGGTCCTGGGGTCGACCGGTTGCGCAGCGACGGTTGGATAGCGTGCTGACGTACGCAGAAGAGCCAAGAAGCTCCGAGTATGCAGAGGGGTCAACGGGCTGAGGGACAGCTTATAGATAATGACAGTAACACTAACGCTATCGAAGCTCCAGTACAGCGAAGATACGAGCATTAAGTTGGCAACATCAACAAATAGTTTCACGTCGGTTAAAAATCCTACGAAGGAGGAGCTGTGAAGTGATGCGAGCTAGATTTTCGGTTCACGTCTCTACGGGTTCCTAAAATATAAAATATAAATAAACAAATAGATAAATAATTAAATAAATGAATAAATAAATAAAAAATAAAGATGATAATAAAAATAAAAATTATAAAGAAAATACACATCGAACAGGCGCAGTCGAGGAGTCAATGGACTCCAGGAAAGAAGGTACATGACCGCAATCCCCTCCCGAACTAATACCTAACGGTGGTCTCGGGAAGAAGAGGATACGGAGATGCAAGAGGTTTATGTTTAGTCGGTAGGCTTGCTGGAGAAAGATCTGCAGTTAGAATCCGACAGTACCACGTCTAAGTCGGTAGTGGTCTCTTTTGAAGATTCCTTCTCGATAAAAAAAAAACGGTGAGGGGGCAGCAGGCACCCTCCACCCCTCAAACGTAATGCCAGTTGGGTAGTCTTGCTAGGATATGGTGGGGTTAGGGCAGCATTGGGCTCCGCTAAATCTCTAAAAGGCCATAACTCCGATAGCAACTCCGACGAAGCGAGTCTGTGTCGCTTCTGTTAAGATCTTATCAAAGGTTAAAGATCTTAGTAATAAAAGAACCCTACTCCAACCGGAGTGCCAAACGACACATCACGATCGACGCCTGTGACATCTTGATAACGGTATACAGGTTATGGCGAATTTCAACAGACAGGACACGGAACACGAATTGGACGGTGACTATACGCTGACAGGCGTGCTGTTATACTCCCTGATTAAGGTAGGATGACACCGACCTGAAATGGCGAGTGGGCTAACAGTACGGTTGCTTCCGTCCCGCTAAAATCGTGGCAGCTCTCCGGCTTTTGTACAAAACTCGTCGCCTAAGCTCGTATGAACTATTCCTAATTTTATGCCGATCCGGCTCTCAACACTGCTCTCCATGCCAGCCCTACCACAGCCTCCCTGCTTGCATGAGGAGGAGAGAAAGATGGAGCAGAGAAGGAAAAATACCTTCAGTTAGGCGCCAAAGAGAGAAGCCTTGCTCGGTAAAGCTAATGACGCGATGACATATGTAGCGCTCCTCAACAAAGTCAGAGAGGATCCAGAGCTGAGGAATCTGGGTGAAAACGTGGTACCTGACGTACCCAAAAGGCAAGATGCTCTTCGAGTTGAAGGATTTTACTGTGTGCAAGGACCTGGATGAGATGGCAACGGTAGACGAGCTGAAAGGTGCACTGAAGGCGCAGTGCAACCTGGGCGAGATGCACATGACAATTTGGTTAAAGAAGAGACACGGAGGAACACAGACGGCGATGATTCGTCTACCGGTAACCGCTGCTAACAAGCTGCTGGAGGTAGGCAAAGTTACAGTTGGATGGTCGAGTGAATAAACATGCGGAGAAATGGTTCAAGTTTTTGGATTTTGAACATTTGGCAGGGGCTTGCAAAGACCCACCAGAATGTTCTGGATATGCGGGAAAACGGATCACCTAGCGAGAAGCTGGCCCGCCGAGGCCGAATGGCATGCTTTGCCCTTCAGTGGACAAAAACGATCATCAGATGAGCTGGCTTCCAATTCCCTGCCTACAAGAGGATGAGTGCAGGCCAACGGTAATGGAGATAACCCAGATAAATCTGAATCGCTGTGACACCGCACATCATCTGTTGTGGTCTAAGACAGAAACTACGACTAACGTCGCTTTGATCGCAGAGCCGTATTAAGTCCTCCTTGATGACAGTAACAGGGTGGCGGATATAGCAGGAACGGCTGCGATACAAACTTTGGGCCGATACCCTATTCAAGAAATGGTAGAACGCTCATACCAAGGCTTCGTGATTGCCAAAATCAACGGCGTCTTCGTATGCAGCTGTTACGCACCTTCAAGGTGGACAGTAGACCATTTAAGACTAATGCGGGAGAAATTAGGGCGAGCAGTTGATCGACTGAAAGCCGAAATGCATTGGTGGTGACTTAAATGCCTGGGATGTGGAGTGGGGCAGCAGAGTAACCAATACAAGAGGATGTATCCTGCAGGAATCTCAAGCGAAGGTAGACGTACGATAGTGTAATGAAGATTCCCTTAGTACATTTCGGAGAGGCGGGAAGTAGTCTATCATCGACGTCACATTCTTTAGTCATTCACTGACGGCGAACATGGACTGGAAAGTATGCGAGAAATATATCCATAGCGATCACTAGGCATTTCGCTACCGGCTAACGGAACCCTGCATCAGCCAGGAGAAAGATGGCCGGCGAACGAAAGTGGACAACGAAATATCTCTTCGCTGAGGAACTTCGACCAGACAGCGTGACCGAGACCGTGGATGCGGCTGATCTAACAAGAAGGATTGTGGCGGCTTATGACGCCACAATACCGCGAAAACTGTAGCCACGCAGTAAAGTTACTGGTGAGATGAGACACTCAGTACGCTAAGCGCTGCTTATCTCAAAGTCAGAAGGTAAGCTCTGCGAGCTGAATCTGAGCCAGATAAAGGAGCGCAAGGTAGCGTTTCGGTAAGATAGGGCTGCTTTAAAACGAGAGATCACGCTTAGTAAGGCAAATTGCCACAAGGAACGGTGCCGAGAAGTAGACGCCAATCCAAGGGGAAACGAGTACCGAGTCGTGATGGCGTAGAGGAAAAGCCCGTCAACGACAGCTGAAATGTGCCCGAGTAAGCTGAAGATCATCGTTGAGGGTCTCTTCCCGAAGCACGATCTAAGTATCTGACCACCAACACCGTACAACAAAGAAAAAGGTGCAAACACGGGCGATCGGCAAGTGACTAACGATGAGCTAGAAGAAGTGTCGATGCGACTGAAATCAAACAAAGCCTCCGGACCGGATGGAATATCAAGCGTGGCACTGAAAGCTGCGATCCTGGCATGTCTGGTCATATTCAGAATGGTGCAGCAGAAGTATCTAGATAAAGACAACTTCCCCGAAATGTGGAAGGTGCAGAAACTGGAGTTGCTACCAAAGCCTAGGAAGCTACCGGGCGATCCGTTTGCTGGATACACTCGGAAAGCTCCTGGAAACAATCATTCTTAACAGTTTGACGAAATGCACGGAGGGCGAGCGTGAACTGTCCAAGAGGCAACTCGGATTTCGTACAAGAGTACCGACAGTGGGGGGTACTTCGGACAATGTTCGAGAGTGCGGAGAAATCATATAAATAGAAGCGAATAGGAAATCGATACTGCACCGTGGTCACGATGGATGCGAAGAATGCATTCATCATCGTTAGCTGCACTGAATGACAATCTTCGACTATCTATGCCAGATCCTGAGGTCTGAGTGAAACTGTACCAGTCGAGCGAAGGGCACAAGTCAATGCGAGTCACAGCGGGCGTTTTCCAGGGCTCCATTCTCGTTTCCATTCGTTAGCATTGCGGTTCCCCAGGAAAGCGAAAATCGTAAGCGACGTGTCACTAACGGTCACGAACGACGTGTCACTAACGGTGATGGGTGAGACCCGTCAAGAAATTATGGTCTCGGTGACGCAGACAATAGACGCTGAATGAACGGGGTCAAACTGCAAATAGCTCAAGAGTGGTTAAGCCGAAAGTGTTTTTGGTCAGCAACTGCACAGCGGATGCAGATCGACGTCGGAGGGCACGTGATCACATCGAAGCGTGCACCGAAGCAATTGGGAGTGGTAATCGACGACCAGTTGAGCTTCAACAGCCATGTCGACTAAACCTGCGAAAAGCTGGCAAAGGAAATGAACGCAATAGCGAGAATCATGTCAAACTTCGGCGGTCCAAAAAGCAGCAGGAGACGTTTGCTATCTACTGTTCCGTCATCGGTACTCCAATATGGGGTTCCTACCTAGGATGCTGCGCTGAAAACCAAGCAGAACCTTGAAAAGTTGAACAGGACATTCCTGCTGATGGCCGTACGTGTCGCGAGGGCTTACAGAACAATATCGTCGGAGGTAGTATGTGTTATCGCCGGGATGATCCCCATCTGCGTCAATCTGGATGACGACGTGGATTATTACCAGCTGAGAAATGCATGTACTGGTCCGAGGGGACTCGTTGGCTAAGTTGCAACAGGAGTGGGACAACGAGGAGAAAGATTGCCCACCGACTCATCCCAAATATGTCGACTTAGATGCATAGGTAACATGGAGAGGTGAACTTCTATTTGCACAGTTTTTGTTCGGGCACGGATGCTTCCGGAAGTACTTGTATCGGTTTGGACATACTTCCTTACCCCTTTGCCCGGAGTGTGTGAACGTGCAAGAGACACCAGAACACGTGGTCTTCGAATGCTCTAGGTTCAAAGAAGTTCGTAGGGATACACCTGGTGTGACAGTTGACAATATCGTCGAAGAGATGTGCCACGACGAGCATACCAGCGACCCGTCAACAGAGTGGTTACGAGCATACTCTCCGAGCTGCAGAGAGTCGAAGGTACTAACAAAATAGCGCCATTGGCTAGAAAGTCGCCGTGAAACCACAAATCAGGATTCGATAGAAATTTCGCCGCCGGGGAGCTCTCCGTCGGCGTAGCCTAGATCCACTGCCGGGGATTAGACCGAGTAGACCGCTAGCAATGGGTCATTGGGGCGTCAGTGAACCGGAAGCTATGCTCCACCCGGAATCACTGGATGGACCTCAGCACCTACTGGCTTACCCATTGAGTAGGCTAGGTCAATCGCCGGGGACTAGATCGAGTAGATCGGAACGAAGCGGGGAGCTAAATGGCTCACGGAAACAAATATCGGAATCGGGAGAAACCTACCGCTCGATTTCGGGAGAACCTCTCTCTCCATCGGAGTAGGCTAGATCCATCGTCGGGGACTAGAACGAGTAGTTCGTGAACTATATTTTAGCAAAGTCGGGAGCTGAATGGCTCACCGAGGAAGTGGGAAAAATGGGACGAAAGGGGAACCAAAAGGCCGAAAGGAATTACGGTGCTAAATGGTACCGGACAAGGAGCCAAAGGGCTCAAGAAGTTGTGGTGCTAAAGCCAAATCAGAATCGGTTTCGGGAGAACTTCCTTCGCCGGGGAACTCTCCGTCGGTGTAAGCTAGATTCACAGCCGGGATCTAGACTGCGTAGACTGCGACCAGACACCACCAGGCACGGGTCGTCGGAGCACCAGCGAACCGGATACCTTGCACCACCGAAACCATCGGACCGACCATGGCACGTGGCTTGTTGGCTCGGTTTCGGGAGAACTTCTCTCCCCGCGGAATTCTCCGTCGGAGCAGCACGAGACGTCTTCTGGCGGATGTCTCATCCTCAGTACTGAGGTGTTGCGTTCTGATCTAAGCTGCCTCGCTAAACTCAAAGCAAAACCGAACGAAGTTGGCGACCACGTTTTGTCAAATGGCTGGTAGTGTCGCGAGCGCATCGTCGGAGGTGTAGCTGAGGACGTGGAATACTACCAGCGAAGAAATACATGGAATGTAAGGAGACTGAATTTAACGAGCTCGTTTGGATAAGTGGCAACCAGCGTGGAACAACACTGATAAGTTAGGGTGAACACACCGACTCAAACATTTACCAGTGAAAATTTTTGAAATCTTTCGAGCAGAACATTATTCATATTGCGAAAGAATCAAATTCCGAAAGGTTGCAGCATACGTTACTTATCAATAGAAGGGGATAAAATTTAGTTTTGATTTTCTTGCATTTTGTTCATCATATCGGAAAGGAAACATTAGAAAGCATTGCAAAAGTATTGCGGAATATGACAGATAATTGAAGCTCTAAAGTAGCCTAAGTAGTGCCGGTAACAGGCTTTCAAATTTGGCAATGTTGTAATGATGCTATATAATAGCATTAGTAATGCAAAAACAAGGACTGTCAATTTCTGCATTACATGGCATTATATTTCGTATTTCTGGCATTATATAAGCACTATATCAGCATTGTATCAGCCTTATATCGTAGGGCTCACCGACTCTTAAAATCTAATGCAGGTCCAAAACAAATATTAGGCTACGTTTAAATGCTTATTGATTACTATGGTGAGCTGTTTTTTCGCCGACGAAGATCTGACGCAAGAAACGCGTAAAACGCAAAAAAACATGACAAACTGCACTGGATTTTGCTAAACAAGACATCAACCGTTGAGTAAAATAAAAATTACAGTTGTATTACTATATTACTGTCACTCAAAGCATAACAGATACATGATAGCTAAAGGAAACGCTAGCTGACAGTCTGTGGAAGAACCTATTCTACAAAGCAATTCGCATTCACTTGCATGCACTGTTCATGTAACCTGCACACAAACATGGAAAGGGGATAAAAGTGCTCCATTAAAAATCACTAAAAATTATCTCCATGATTTATGACCTGTTTTGTTAGGTAAGTTAGACGAGGAGCTGGGGTTATTTTCCACGCTTCCTCCCGTTGTTGTTTATGATACACATTTCATTCTCCGAAAAATGTTGTAACAATATGACCGATCTTGCTGGCAGTCGTACTATGAATCGCGCGATGGCAGCGTTAGGAGTGCTAGTTCGTCTCCTCCGATTTACGTGTGAACCAAAAATATGCTAATGGCATTCATTAGGGTGCGCATCTATCGTCATCATTGCTGCTGGGAGTGCTAGGGTTGATGGTCCAATTGTGGTATCAACCTACATCAAACCATCATCGAAAGTAGATTTTGATTACCAAAGAAATTAAGAGGATCTATTAAATTGACCTTTCAATTCGAGGTCCAACCAAATCAGCACGTCCAGCAATGATACGCCTACCATTGGGGAACGGAATCATGCCAACCGTGACTTGCCGGCTCCATTACAACAGGGGGGCAAAAGAGACACTTCCGAGACATTTTTCTTACTAGAACTAAACTATGACTGCCCGTGGGGTGACACGACCAGGCGCGAGTGCCGCGATGAGATGCGCGTTCGCTTCAGGCTGTATGCAAAAGCGAAACTCGTAAAATAGAAACCCAAATAAAATCTGAAGTGAAAATTTACGAGCGCGATTAGGAACCGTAAAGATGGCCTGAGGAATTGGTACCGAAACGAACAGAAGAGTTACGGGTGCGGAAAATTTTTGGAAGTTTCTGATCGGACATCGTAAAAATAGTTGAAACTATAAAATGAGCTTGCATTTGAATTTTATAACTCCGCTGAGAAAAGTGGGTCTTTTTTGTTCTCAGAAATTGAACCAGGTTTGAAAGGTCATCGATTTCCTGAACATACGCTAGCAATTTATACATTTTTTTACTTATTCCTAGTCACATAACCTGAACATTTCTGTGCAAGATTTACATGCTGAAAAATATGTCATAGGAAAAAAAAGCCATAATCTCGTTACGACTGCTACAGCACATTCCAAATGATGGGACAGAGCGCATCGAGAAGAACGAAAATCCATCAAGAAAGACCGTCAAAAGCTGCTGACGGCTGTGCCGGGTTCGGGATTTAGTCCGGTGAAGCACCAAGCATCACACCAGAAGCAGCCACCAAGGACAACTGGAAATCCGCTTTCGTGTGTCCATCATCACTTCCACTTCAACCATCAACGCGACGGCGAAGATGGTTTCGCTCTTGGGGACAGCTACCCGCCGAACATTCCGGAGTGTGTATGGATCGATGTCCGCACTAGAAGTGCGATATGACAACGGCAACCGATGACAAACGGCATGGCATTTTTTTTCTTTCGTTCGCACTATGTGTAATGATGCCAATCATATTTTTTATGTCTTTCCTTCCCGCTCGACTTTTTGTTCCTGGTCCAATCTGACTTTTGTCCTTTCGTTGCCGGTATACTAGATTGGATTGAAGCTGGGAATACATACAACTACGGAGAAGCAACAGCAATTTCAATGCCTTCGGGTTGGGGTCAAACATGACAAGCGAATGAAATGTGCTGAAATGCTAAAGGCATCTTTTTTTCTTTATTTTGCTCTTCTGACGGACGTGCATTCACCACTAGCCAGTTCTATAATTGCAGATCGGAGTATGGAATCATGTCGGTATGACGTTCCGGTGGACATTCCTATATGTTTTGCGGTATATTGGGGAATTGGTGTAAACATGGGGTGGGTGTGAATTTAATTGAATTGTCTCACATTCCTCGCATTTTTCGCCTACATTTTTGACGTAGGACTACGTTTTTGTTTTCTAAATTGATATATCCATTACAAATGGAAGATTAGGTTGGAACATAACAATTCTAAGGGACCATTCATAAATTACTTAATGCTTTTAGGGGGGGTACAACAAATTGTGACATGTTGTGACATAGGGAGGAGGGGAGTTAGCTAGATCGTTACGTAACATGTTTTCACCGAAGAAAAAAAAATTCTAGAAATTTGTTACGTAACAGGAGAGGGGGGGGCTTTGATGAAGAAATTTGTGACAATTTGTTACAATGGCAGTCAAATGCGGGCAATTTTTGCGTTACGTAATTTAAGAATGGTCCCTAAGTGATGGTACTCTACAGATTTTTAATTACGAACAATGAAAAATTGATTATTGTGTGTATAGATCCTTTATTCATTTTTCTCTAAACGTCCGGGATATTCTGACGGAACGGCTTGCCATCAAGCTAAGCTGGTCAATAGTGCCGTGATTAGTTCAAAAAGTGCCGAAAATCTTTTTGTATTAGATAGTTCCAACTGGAACTTATTTCAGAGAACTAACATCAGCAGTTCCAGTCGAATGTGGTATTTCGCTTAGTGCATCGAAACGTTTCACAACAAATTTACCTACTGGCGTGACATTTCAGCTGATTCCAGTCCGTTTATGAAGTGCGAAACAGCAAACAGTTCAAAAGTAGCACAAAGCTACTGCCGACAACTGCCAGCATGTCTTCCACTGACAACATCCCTCAAAAGCACACTCACTATCCTATTTATGGAGCAATCGTAGCTAAATATAATAGTAGGTACGTATTTTATGCGAGTGGACTTTTGTCTGTCCATCAAATGTTGCTTCCAATTCGAACTGACGATGCTGCCGTGTCGTGTCGCCGCTGCCGTAGCCATGCAGAACAGAAGTGCCTTGCGAGTTTGAATATTTTGGAAGCTCACTTGCAGTGCCAGGCTTCGCTAGTCGTGTGCACATAAAATAATTGATTTTAATTGGCTCTATTTTGTCCGGATTTATGTGCATTTGCATTCAGCTTGACATGTGACATTTGCGCAAGCACAACAATACCTGCACACTTCGTGGAGTGCAAAAGCTTTATTATTTTATTTCTAGTCGTAGATACATTACGGAACATTGGATACTGGGAAATGTAGTAAATTTTAAGGCGGTTCGCACTTGAATTTCCAAACGCCAGTTCGACAGTCGAAACATTCCATACAAATGTTCCATTTGTCTTAAATAGGGTTAAATAATAAAGAACAAAATTCATTCACGCAACTGTTGGAATATTATGAAAAGAAAAGCGTCACAACCACGACTATCATTATCATCATCATTTTATATCTCCTTATCATCATCGTTTGCTTGCTCCCACCATCACAAATACAGTGGCAGCAGTCGTTCGTTAAGCTTCTCCGACCACACTAGAAGTTGAATAATACCATCTGGATTTACGCTGACGAAATCAGCGTAGAACGGTAGCTATTTTGTTTTTCGTCTGACAAGCACAAATCTTTCGATTCTCATAGAAAAAAAAGGAAGAAAGACGATTGTTACAACTAACGGTGGACCACACTAGAAAAACTCTAGAACTGCGGAGAGAAAAACAGTATTTCTGGCAACGTATGCCACGGCATTATATGGCAACACGTTATGTTATAAGGATAGGCCAGGGGGACGCTGTCTAGCAACTATTTCGTACCCAACATCAGCTGGACCGGACCTGATTATCACGGTTAAACAGCAATAAATAATACCTTTTACAAATATGTCAACGACTAGTACACGAGGTTTCGCACCCGCTTACCCTATATTCGCTTTTTGGATTGAAGTAACCAAAAAACGGGGTCCAAAGTGCTGGACCGAGGCGAGATGATGGGTACGCTCATGGCGATAATGTGTAGATCACCGTATTCCTGAATCACGTATTACAATACTAGGCCTATCCTAGCGTTTAACGAGTGCTTCTGTAGTGATTTTTTTTTATTTTTTAAGAAAGCTACTATCTTGCTTTGATATCCTACACCGAAAAAATGCTCTTGACATCGTGAATAAAATGCTATGAATTCTCGAACAATCTCGTTTCTACGATACGAAAACAGGACCATGAACAAAAGTTATGAGTTTTATATTTATTTATAATTTCTCAGTAACTCCTACATAACGTGTTTTGTGAATTTCAGTCACGGTTTCCGCCATGTCATAACAAAAACGATTTTCTGTACGTGAAGTAGTTCATAAATTTATGAACATTATTCGTAAAACCAAAGATTGACTCGTGATTTGAATGATTCTTAATATATTAGTCACGATTCAGTATCCGTGCTCGTGAAAAGTTCACAAACTCATAAAACATCATTCATGTATACGTGAGCTGATTCATGATTCCTGGTGAATTAGTCACGACTCGTGCTCATGAAATAGCTCACAAAATTTTGAAGTTATTTTCATAACTGGTTCATGATTCCTAGTATAGTATTTACGACTGGCCATTCGTGCTCGCGAAATAGTTCACAAAATCGTAAAATACGACTTAAACCATTCGATGAAATTAGGCAATGCTCCTAGCCGCTTAATTTTTGCCAACAACAGAGAATGATCAACACAATCTAAAGCCGCCTTTAGATCAGTATATACGGAGTCCACCATCGCACCATTTTCTATGTTTTTAATGCAATGCGAAGTTAACTGAGCTAAATTAGTAGTTGTTGACCTAAAGGGCGAACACGAAATTATTGCGACACCGAAAATGTCATGCCAATTTTCATATAATGTTTAAAATCAAACCAAACTTTTAGGGTAGTTTTATACATATATTTACTTCAAAAATCAAAAGAAAAGTCAATCGATGGAGCTTTGAGTGTAAAATTGAACGCATTTTCACTTGATGCCCTCCATCAAAGTCTTTACAGTGTTATCCGGTACCAGTTTCTCAGTTTTTTTTCCATTTTCTTAACATGTCCTTCTCGTCTTTGACTGTCTTCTTGCTCTTCCGAAGTTCCCGCTTCATCATTACCCAGTACTGCTCCACCGGGCGCAGCTCCGGACAGTTTGGCGGATTCATGTCCTTTGGAACAAAATGGACAGAATTGGCCTCATACCACTCCAGGACACTTTTAGAATAGTGGCATAATGCCAAATCTGGCCAAAATAGCGGAGCTTCGTCGTGCTGCTGCTAGAACGGCATAAGGCGCTTCTCGAGGCACCCAGATTTGTAGATCTCGCCATTCACTGTGCCCTTTGTCACGAAAGGCTTACTCCTCAGTCCGCAAGAGCAGATGGCCTGCCAAATGAGATATTTGGAGGCGAACTTCGACATTTTCTTTTTCTTAAATTTGTCGTCCACATAGAACTTGCTCTTGCCGGTGAAAAACTCTAACCCCGGAATTTGTTTAAAATCGGCTTTTATATACGTTTCGTCGTCCATCACACAGCAGCCATATTTTGTCAGCATCTTCTCGTAGCTTCCGTGCCCGAGTTTTAGCCGTCGATTGTTGCCGCTCATCGCGGTTTGGGAAGTTCCTTGTATGTATATAGTCCAGCTCTCTTCTTTGCATTCTAGACGTAGCTCTGCGACATGCCGATCTTTTTAGTCAAATCACGGCTTGAGACGTTGGGATTAGCTTTAATCATCCGCTTCACCTTTCCCTCCGTCTTTTTGTTCTCCGGTCCCGGTTTTCTTCCAGCTCATTTGCCGTGGTCCAACGTCAACCGCTCCTGGAACCGCTTCAACACTCTGGAGACGGTTGAATGGTGACTGCAACATTTTTCTCAACTGCCGGTGCGACAGGTCAGGAAATTCCAGGTGTTTGGAAAGAATTTGTTCTCTCGACTCGCGTTGGTTCACCTCCATTTTCGTTGAATCGAAAAACACGACTTCGAGTTTGACAGCATGTAAACAATACACATCAATGAGAAAGTCTGCAAAATTTGGTTGATTTTTACCCAATGGTAAAAAAGTTATGCCCTCCCAGTTAAGCTCAGCCGGAAATGAACCGGAATTCTGGCTGGTTCCAGTTCGTACACGGGCTCCAGTGACACAACCGATTCTAGTTAGAATCGGTTGTGTCACTGGAGCCCGTGTACGAACTGGAACCAGCCAGAATTCCAGTTCAATTCCGGCTGAGCTTTACTGGGGTTGAATGTGTCGCAATAATTTCGTGTTCGCCCTTTACTGTTCCCGGTCATGCCGCCAAGGAACGTGCTGTCTAGTGAATATGAGCTGAATAATATCACTCATGAATATGAGTGAATCGACACAAAATTGTTAATTAAAAATAAGTTAAGAAAAAAAAAATGAAATTCAGCGTACGTCACTGGAGAAATCAATTCTGAATATTCTGTGAAAATTTTAAAACTATCAAAAATCATTTGTTCGAGCTACATTTCCGGCCAGCTCAAAAAAGTGGTTTCGAGAAAAACGCGGGGAAAGTTTTCAGAACACACGGCATATACATAATACAATACATATTTATGTATTGTTTTCGTCTTTCATGTTCTGGGATATCATTTTTAACATCCTAAAGCACATTTTAGACTAATAAATATAAAATCGATTTTTTTTAAATTCTACAGTGGTGTAACCCCATTTGATTTTGGCATTTAATATTACAGAGTGTTGGACATTTTCAGCATACATTGGGGTTCGTCATTGTGCCAAAATGCAATTTTTTTCAATTTTTTGGTCAGTAGTTTTTCATTAAAATACAAGTTATTGTCAATTGAAAATCAATAGTAAAAATAGTAAAATATGGAAACTAAAGTTTGCTAACTTCCAGTAGATTATTGTTCAATGAAGTACATCTGGATTGTCGGCCATACTTTTTGACGTAGGACTACGTCTTTGATTTCGATATGGGGGGTGAACGTTACAAATTCTACAAACATGGTATGTAACGGAAAGGTTTTAAACGCTTATATTTCAGCCATCTCACGATAAAATTCGCATATCGCTCAGAAATAGTTCTAAGAATAAATTCCAATGGATAAACACATAGATTTTTGATACCATGGCATAAACAAAAATAATTAATGTATAACATAGTCAAAATAAGACGCATTTGCACACAGAAAGTAGCGCTTCCCAAGTCTGGCACGATAGATTTAGGTACCCAGCGCGTTACGCTTCAATGAATGACGTCATCAACGACTGTTTAAGGAATCAATTTGGTTGGACAAGCTCAGTCGCCTGTTGAACTGCAGGCAGAGCAGTTCGTTACGTGAAGTCTGGAGGTACGCTGCGCGGTTCCGTTCAACAGGCAACTGAGTTTGTCTGATCAAACACCCTTGTGCGGTGTTCACTTCAAGTACACATTTTATGTACAATCACTCACGCATTAATTCGTATAAAACAAGTGCACAAAATCACTTGTACAGTCGAGCTACATGTGCAAACCTAGCGCCATTGTACTTGTCTCATTCACTCCTCCCTTCGTCACTAGCGTTTGACTAATTATGCTTGGTACGTGTCTTTCATTCGTGTACGGACACGATGCACTCACACAGTTTGACCGAACGACACCGTTTGCTTGGGTTCAATGCTTGAGGCTAAATGTGTATACGCGGTTGCGTGCGTCCATGATAACAATCTGTGCTTTCGTTGCGCACAGATGAAAACTTTCTTAGGAATAAATTTACTCGAATGGATGGAAAGCGCAACGAAGGTTTATTATTTACGTTCATTGATTCCACGTGATTTATTTCCACTCAGCGTATCTACTTTTATTCTATTAATAGAATATTCTACGTGCTTCGATATATCAATAAGACCACTGCATTCGCTACATTTAAATGTCTACTTTAGGCAAGTTTCAATAATAGCAAAATATAACTAGAAAGCCATACATGAAATGTTATTATTTTTTTTTATTCAATTCGTTTATTTGATAAGGCAGGTTTGCGTTAGCTTAAATGTGCCAATTTTGTTTTGTTTTACATTTTAAATTACTTAAAACTAGGGGATTATATAGTGATTTTTGAAATTAAACTAAGGCTAATTTATAGCTATTCATATACACAAGGGGGTAATATAATTTTCGTAAGATTAGGGGGGTCATTTAGTTTTTATGGCAATATAGTTTGACATTTCTAGTAATGAGATTATTGGAGCAAATAATGTTTAACTAAGGGGGAAAATTTTTACGACCATCTTAAAAATAGAAATAATTAGAGGGCGTGATTAAATTTTGTAAAGATTCTGGGACATTAATTAGAGTTATTTTATGTGGTAATAGAATTGGGCATTTTCAACGAGATCATATTATATAATAGTTAAAACTAGAAAAGACAGGAAGAGCTAAATGTTTCTTGAAGACATTTGGGGGGGGGGGGGGGGGGGAGGTGTGTTACTTCTGTGTAGAAGAGTCAGGGGAAGTAGGGTTGATAAAGATGGCAGGGGGAGAACATTACTTCAGTTTCAGGCTTCGGGAGATCAACGGATGGATTACAGAATCAGGGTGGCCTTAATCAGGAAGAATCATGTACTGGGACGCCGGGTGGTCGTTCTCAAGATGGCAGGGGTTTCTCCAGACGATTTCGTAGTGCGGCTCAGATGTTGATCGGCTACATTTCGAGTTGTGCGTTTGATGTTCGTGCTGTAGGTCCCGTGTTTGTTGGCTCATTCGACAGGAATGTTTTGTGTCGCCTTGGAGTCGCATCAAACCATCGTGGGTGTATATTACAGGTGGAAGAGAGAACTTCTGAGAATGATAAGGAAAAAGGGGCAGTTAAAGTTGGATATTGATGGTTTTTACGAAGGTGTATATAAGGGACATATAGAGGACATCGCGGCTTGCCAACACATCTCGAACCGGGACGTTGGGTGGTCTTCCTCGGGCCCGGAGGGTGTCCATTAGCCAAGACCTGGCGGAACTGTACTCGGTGCATGCGTGTAATGATTTGCCATGAGTCGCGACATCACACGAATGAAGTCACGACCCACACCAATCCCCTTGAACCAAGGTTTCGTCGATACCTTAGGGACTATCGAATGTAGCCACCTTTCTAGCTCCCCATTGCTCCACGAGGTTTGCCAACTTTCGAGGGTTCTCTAATGAGTAATACTGAAAAATTCGTGGAAGCAAATTGGTCTTTCAAAAAAGTCAGCTCCTTAGCTAAGGAGTCCGCCTTCTCATTGCCCTGAATGGAGCAATGAGAAGGGACCCACACCAAGGTAATCTGGAAAGATTTGTCAGATAAAGCACTCAGTAGCTCCCGTATTTTCCCCAAAAAATACGAGGAATGCTTTCCATGTTTCATCGAGCGTCAATAGAAATCAGACTATCCGAGACGATGAAATAATGGTCTGCGGGTAATGTGTCAATGACTCCAAGGGTATACTGAATAGCAGCTAATTCTGCGGCGTCAACTGAAGCGGGGTCACTGAGTTTGTAGGAGGCGATGAACTTTTGATTGAAAATACCGACGCCAGTGGACCCTTCAAAGTTTGATGCGTCAGTATAAAACATCTTAGAACAGTCGACTTCTCGGAATTTATTATAAAAATGTTTGGAACCACTTGAGGGCGTATGTGGTTCGGAATTCCACAGATCTCGTCTTTCATGGATGTGTCGAAGAAAACAGTAGATTCAGAAGTATTTATGAAATGCACACGGTTGGGATTGTAAGAAGAAGGGTTAATATTCTGCGCCATGTAGTCAAAGTACAGGGACATGAAACGGGTCTGAGAGTTGAGCTCAACAACCCTTTCGAACTTTTCAATCACCACCGGGTTCAAGATATCGCATCGAATGAGCAATCGATATGAGATTTCCCAAAATCGATTTTTCAGCGGGAGAACGCCCGACAGGACTTCGAGACTCATCGTATGGGTCGACTACATGCACCCTAAGGCGATACGCAAACAACGATACTGAATTCTTTCGAGTTTGATGAAATGTATGTTCTCGGCGGAGCGTAAGCAGAAGCATCCGTATTCCATTACCGACAATATCGTTGTTTGATACAACCTAATTAGGTCTCCTGGGTGGGCACTCTACCACGTTCCGGTTATTGTACGAAGAAAGTTGATCCTTTGTTGGCATTTCTGTTTCAGATACCTAATGTGGCATCCCCAAGTACCTTTCGAGTCGAACCAGACCCCTAGATATTTTAATGTGAAGACCTGAGCTATACTTTGACCCATTAGTAGAAGCTGTAATTGTGCTGGTTCACGCTTCCTAGAAAATACAACTAGCTCAGTTTTCTCCGTGGAGAATTCGATACCCAGCTTAATAGCCCAAGCAGACAAATTGTGCAAGGTATTCTGTAATGGTCCTTGTAGATCGACAGCTTTGGGTCCCGTTACAGAAACCACGCCATCGTCTGCAAGTTGCCTTAACGTGCAGGAATTGTCAAGACATTCATCAATGTCGTTGACATAGAAATTGTATAACAGAGGGCTTGAACACGAGCCCTGGGGAAGGCCCATGTAACTAAATCGTGATGTCGATAAGTCACCATGCGAAAAATGCATGTGCTTTTCCGACAACAAGTTTAGTAAAAAGTTATTTAAAGTTGCTGAAAGACCATGCTGGTGCAGCTTCTCTGAAAGAATGTTGATAGAAACTGAATCAAAAGCCCCCTTTATATCTAGGAACACTGATGCCATCTGCACTTTGCTAGCATAGGCCATTTGAATTTCGGTTGAGAGCAACGCAAGACAATTGTTCGTCCCTTTGCCTTTGCGGAAACCAAATTGTGTATCTGACAGTAAGCCATTTGTTTCAACCCAATTGTCGAGGCGGAATAGGATCATTTTCTCGAACAACTTCCGGATACAGGACAGCACTGCGATTGGTCGATACGAATTGTGATCGGAGACTGGTTTTCCTGGTTTTTGGATGGCGATGACTTTCACTTGTCTCCAATCGTGTGGGACAATGTTAGCCTCAAAAAACTTATTGAATAAGTTCAACAAGCGTCTCTTGGCAGAGTCTGGCAGATTCTTCAACAAGGTAAATTTGATTCTGTCTGGCCCTGGAGCTTTATTGTTACACGACAAGAGAGCAAGTGAGAACTCCACCATCGAAAAAGCTGTTGCGTTCGCGTTATCATGAGGGGGCGCGGCGCGCTAGATCTTCTGTGCCGGGGCGGAATCCGGACAAACCTTCTTGGCGAAATCGAATATCCAACGGTTTGAATATTCCACGTTCTCATTAGTACTGTTTCGGTTTCGCATACGTCGGGCTGTTCCCCAATGAGTGCTCATCGATGTTTCTCTCGTTAATCCGCCGATGAACCGGCGCCAATAACCGAGTTTCTTGGCTTTCATCAAACTCTTCATTCGCTTGTCTAACGTCGCGTACTGTCGAAAACTAGCGGGTAACCCGTCGTTCCGGAAAGTCTTAAACGCGGCGGCCTTCTCTGCGTACACGTCTGAGCACTCTTTATCCCACCAGGGATTGGGAGAACGTTTTTGTATGTTCGCGCCGGGTACTGGCTTAGTTTGAGATTGATTCGCGCTGTAGAGAATCAAACCAGCCAAAAAGCTGTACTCTTAAAAAAAATGTTCTTACTGTAGGGAGAAAAGCTAACATAAGACTTTTAATAGGATCAGTTATATTGAAAGTTTTTATTATCCAGTCCACTATGTCCGAGAGTCTGATAATTCCAGTGCCGCGATTATTCTCGAACTGAAACAAAGGAACACTTGGGATTTTTGATGTTCCTGGAAGTGCTGGGAACTCCTTCTCTGAGCTTAATCCTCCGAGACCAGGAGCTAATTGCTTCGGTTTGGTTGCAACACTTCCAATAGATGTGACTTTCGGAGCCCCGTCAAGGGATACCTTCTGGCCTTTACAAGGGACTTTAGGAGAGGAAATGTTCCTCCTCTTCCTATAACTTCTAGGCGCCCTAGTAGATGTTCCCTCTTGTGGGTCATCAGCCTCGCCCTCATTAGGAGGCAAGTGAGCATAGATGTTTGTTGAGGATGGTGGCGTTGCTTTCTTTAGCATTTCTGCGAAAGAACTGGATCGCCCCACAAGGGAACGTTTTAGTTTATCCCCGCGTAGTTTGTACGCGGGACATTCCGAGATATCATGCAGATTCTCTGTACAGTAAGGACATTTCTCAGCGTTCTTACTGCACGAATCATCCACATGACTATCACCGCATTTTTCACAGGGGGCTTTTTGCTACCATGGGTGGCTGTGTGACCCAATTGTTTACACTTTGTGCAATTCATGACCCGCGGCACAAACAGACGCACAGGCAGACGAACCTTGTGCAAGAGGACGTAATTTGGCAAAGCGGTACCAGCGAATGTCACCCGATAAGAGTTTGATTGGGGGTACGTTTTTGAACCATCCCCCGCAACTACTACTGAGTGCAAACGCTTGCACTCAAGTATTTTCACTGGCCGAAGTAAGCGGTCTCTAAAACGGCCTACCCCGTACTGCAGCAGATCCTCGCATGTCAAACTCTCATCGATGACAACGCCTTCAGACTGTACTTTTACAGCTGGAATATACACGTGATAGTTCTTCGTAAAGTGCTCGCAGCAATCAATATCGTTTGTCTGCTTTGAGTTAGTCAGCACGACCCTCAGCCTGTCTGAGCGGACCTTTTTTATTTCGGGCACAGCCGAGAATCGTTCCGTCAGGTCTTTCGAAATCTGTAATAGATTCAGCGATTTTGTTTTGGGCCGAAAGAAGACCACAAAGGGACCGGTCGAGAGCTCTGGATATTGTTTGGGTCGAGGGAGAGCCTTGGGAGTCGACCTCCATTTAGCCGTCCGACACCGTCGACGCACGTGGTTAACACCCGTGCAGACGGGAATAAGCCGTAAATGTGTCAAAAGAGGTAGATTTTACTTATCTGCAAATTTGTTTCCCACGACGCACCAGTCCAGCTTATATAGCTGGCTATTGTTTAATCCTCACTACGCGAACAAAAGGCTGAGGAATGCGGACTAACGATTAACACACGCACAAAAGAAGAAAAAGTCCAAAACCTTGTGCAAGATAACCTTGAACGGGGATTATACGATTCTTTATCTCACACTGACGGACTGGAAAAAAACACTTGCTTTTCGATAGACCGCTCGTAAACGAATGAAATGTTATTATATTGCCTAAAATTTTCTTCACCGGTACGGGTTTTTCGCCTCACACAATCGAAAAGTTTTTTTCAATTTTTCAAGGTTGAGATTGCCTTATTAGGATTTGAAACAGTGCCAGCTATTAGTACGGTTTTCGGCCGCAGTTTTCTGTCTTTTTTCTTCAAGTCTTCTCAAATAATTTTGATCGGATTCAATCGCCTACTACAAATAAAATGACCTGATAACCAAGAATTTTTGGTTCAATATGAAACATTCGATGTTGATTGGATATATTTAGACTGTTCGAATGAAATATACTTGATTTATTATTAATCTAAATGCACTTAAAAATTAACTATTTCACACTAAGTAGTGTAGTCCTACATCCAGATTTCGTGCAACCCCTTAGGGATGTTTCTTGTAGTTTTTTCTTTAGACGATTAAATGTCGCATAACAAATATTGATTTGAAATTTCCACAAGTTGATAAATACATTTAAATAAAAGCCTAAATATCTATTATCTGTAGCTGAACCAAATTGTATCCAATTTTTGCGTGTCATAATGAGACCACAATCGTACTGTTCGTAATATATAGTAGCGATATATTATATCACTTATTTTGACAATATTCATTCCCGTCATCCACCCAGTAAGGAGAAATTATCCTAAGTTGGTGTAGTGCGTTGGATGCGTGTACAATCATTGTCAGAACTGCTTGAATATTACAAATAAGATGAAATGGTACATAAAAAGTTCGATACCATTCTCATTGTATAGAAAGATAAAAACGACAGGTTGAAGCTGCAGATTGCCCGTTTTACATTTCAAACATCAATACGAGTGAATCTCTCATACCCTCCGGCGAAATCAACCCTGATCTCCTCCAGTCAGTAGACCGGCTGACCGGCTAACATTCGCTACCGAGGCCACGGATTACACGTCCTCGGCGGTTTCGAAACATTCACAGCCTCGGAACTACTGTTGTTCGCCTCTCATCATCACAATCGTTTCGTTGCAGCAATCGAGGGTGAAAGTTGTCGGGATTATACCTTCTTTCTTCCCCTGCCTGCCTGCTTCTCACTTTGCTAACCGACGGACGGCGAGGGTGGCAAACGTCCTAGTAATATTCGAAGACATACGGAATCACAAATGTACGTACATAGCCACGTCGGTGAAAGCCCGAGGAAGAGATCCATAATACAGATTATAGATTTTTATGCTATATATAACATAAATTAAATTGTTTCAGTCAGCACCGAGAGACACAGAGAGAGTGAGCACAAATCCACGGTGGAAGACGATCGCTCTGTACGGCCAGGGGCTGTTTATGGAGATGATAGACGCCCGAATACGCGTCTACAGCGTAGGGATTATTTGCTAGAGAATTTAGTCGAGGAGTTGGTGGAATTGGATCAGCTTCCCCTGTCACCGTTATTCAACCTCGCTGAATAGACTGAACTAGTTCCGCCAGATCGGCGAATGGATGACTATCACTTCAGAAATGTTCTAATTTTATGTGGTAATATTTACGTCGGAAGGGAGCAAATAAATCCTCCCAGTCTGTTGGATGGGAATCCTATTGCTTGCGCATTGATGGGTTATCGTGATGCCGCCATATGTGCGCTTAACGCAGTCTAGCGTTATAGAGAATTGACGCATGGTGGCGGCGGCAGCGGCGATGGGGAGCGTTCAAGAGTGTGTGTGTGCGGTTACAATGTACGAGTGGTATTAATTTGCAGTATACTTGAGCGAAATGAATAAACATTTGGCGTAATTTAATTACGCTTTATGAAGTGTGCTGTGTCACGTGTTTGTGCAGTGCGGAGATTGGATGGGCGATACATAATTGCTAAAATGATAAACATCCAAGCTGAAGAGTTGAAAAGTGCCTGAGGAATGTTGCTTCAGCTAAATTTTCTGTATGCTTAATATTCTACGCTTGTTTGTTGACTCTTGGCTTTGTTTTCCTTACATTTAGTAGGTTGGTTCAGGAATCATTTGCCGCCTAACTTAATTAATAACGCAATGCTGCGAAATCAATTCGTGTCTAGTTTATTGTTTTGTAATATCGCTGGCGTAATCTTGATTCAAGCTCTAAATCTGGCTGAGCACCCATAATTAGATTCAGTTAATTATTCTTCCCCGGATGATCATCCCACCTATCATGAGCTCCAATTTATCTTCCCTAATGGCGATCTCGGGTAAAAATCGCAACCGTTCGAAGCATTCGAAGCCGACCCGGACCCCGGCAGCGGCGGACGAATGCAGACGATAAATCACGACAAGCTGTTTCGTCCCCGTAAGATTTCGTGCACTGCAGAAGATACACAGAGATAGAGCACCACATGTCGCACACGTGAACCAAATCAGTTCGATACTTGTCTCTAGGCGGCAACCGGCGGATCCCCGTTTGGCCCCGGCTCGGTGCTAAAGATCAATAGGTTGAAATGCGACACTATTAGCCGCCGGAATGTAACATTGCGTCGGGATTTTTTCCCTCACCTTGCGCCGTTTGAGTTCCGTGCTAGGAAGATCACAATTTTCAGTATGATAGATACGGCAGAAGTGGGAAGGAAAAAAGATAAATTTTACTCTAATTGACTGCTTGTTACATCAATTATTGAAATTTCTGTTGTCATTTGTAACGATTCTCGCGGTAATTTAGAGTGGCGTGTGTTCGGGTTCAACTCCTGTCCTATGTGCGTGCCAGCAGGTATTTTTAGTTTCTCCTGTTAACTGTGACGGACGCATTCCACATACCTATCTGTAGGGAGCCAGCTGAGTTGAAGAGCTGCAAAGATGACGATCGTGTGTGGTACCAGCAATTATCGGCATGCTACGGATGGCATGGGATGCTACTGTTCGGGGTCGTTGTGTAATTTAGTTTATGGCGATTAGCTTGTTATCACACTACCATCAGACCGGGCTGCAGTTGAAGGTTGACGTTAGGCTTATTAGTGAGCTGTCGCAAGCGTGGTCCGAATAGGGAACGATAAACATTGAACTGAAGTGGAAAAATATATAGAACTGACACATTTCAAAATACAGTGTGCAAAGCCGGATAGCCAGCATCGCAAAAATAGATTAACCTCACGAAACACCTGTGAATTATCAATAAATTGTCAAACAGAGCCCAGAAAGGTATTTAACAATCATGAAATAACACAAGTCAAATTTTCATTGATTCCTGTATTCATTCACGAACTCATAAAAATGACCACGTTCTCTATCGGGCGGCTGACTACGCAGTTGTTGACCGGAACTTTACCCATAAACGTAAAAGAATGTTGGATCAACTCTCTGGTCCGGTCAATAACCAGTTCTGTTTCAGTTTTTGCCACAAAATTGTTCAAGTAGATCCACCGCATCAGGTTCACCCAAAAATTTTCAATTAAACGCAGCTAGGGAACGTAGGGGGGATTGGTTCTCTTGAAGATGACTGGGATCTTCAAACGCTTCATCTCCTCCAGGGACAACTTCGCGTAATTTCCCGAGCCCAGATCCGACCAGAAAACGACAATGCCCTTCGGGTATTTTTTTTCTTGATGCAGGCCGCAACATTCAGTAGGTAGTTCGTGCTGTATACCTGTATACCTATTGACCGCAAGCTGCGAAGCAAAGATGACCGGCTTTAATATCCTCTTCTTACTAATTCACACGAGAACTTACATGAAGACTTCGTGTGGGAGATGTACTCTACATCGCTGCTTACCCAATTCCTGGGGGACGTGAAATAACCGGTTTCCTGCCAGCCATTGTTGTCCATGTTGATTGAATACTTTTTGACAGTCTGATCTGTCTCCCCGACCTACCGCTCCATAGCGCGGAAGGATTTCTCCATCTTGGCTTCCGTCGCTTCAACGCTTGCTGCAGTTTCCGGTCACGCAAAACTGTCTGTAGGTCGGAACCAGGCTTGCTCTCGATGTTCTCACCTTTCTCCAGGAGTGCCAAAATATTGTATATGGGTGTTCCGCTGTATCCGGCGAAACAAAGTGTGCCACGATGACGGATTTCTTCTAAATACAAACCATCGAACATAATCGCTTTTGCCATGGCTGACGTTAACGAGCTGACCATTTTTTTCTGTACATAGCCTACTTATAGTTATTGACAATTCACCGATGATTCCACCACCAGGTGACAGCATAGTCACTTGAAAAATCGCCTAACTTTATCTCGTGAGTCATTTAGATCCAGATTCTGTTAGTCATTCAGCTGCCAGCCTTATCACGATCTACTCGGATAGTTCCGGGTGGTGAACTCATCCTACTCCGACTGAGAGTTCCCCAACGGAGGAATTTCTCCCGACAGCCATACCCGCTTTATTGAAGCATTTAGCTCCTAGTTATTTTCGAGATCTACTCGGATATTTTCCGGCGGTAAAACAAACTTACTCCGACTGAGAGTGCCCCAACGGCGGAATTTCTTTCGGTATCGATGACTGTTTGGTGAACCAATTAGCACCCAGCCAATTATTATCTACCCTACTATGAATTCCTCAACGGTGGATTTATCCCGATTCCGATGTTGCTTTCATATTTTCGTAAGCCATTTAGCTCCCCGATTCGTCCCAATCTACTCGATCTAGTCCTCGGCGATGAACCTAGCCTACTGAACATCTCAACCAGTAGGTGCCGAGGTCTATCAAGCGGTTCCCGGTGGAGTATAGCTTCTGATTCACTGGTGTCCCATCGACCTGCAGCATGCTGTTCGACGCGGACTACTCAATCTAGTCCCCGGCGGTGGATCTAGCCTTCTCACGAACTACCCGGTAGAGTGTCGAGATCGGTTCGGCAATTCCGGTGGAGCCTGACATCCTGGCGTCCCGATGACCCAAACCCGGTGCTGCGTCGCGTACTACTCAACTGTCCCCGGAAGAGGATTTAGTCTACTCCGGCGGAATTTCTCCCCAGACCCGATTTGATGTTTCCCTTCACCACTTCCTCAGAAGCTCGGAGAACACACGCTTTACTATTCTGTTAACCGCATCCCAGATATGCTCATCATAGCACAGCTCTTCGACGATATTGTGAACTGTTGCGCCAAGCGTACCACTACGAACTTCTTGGAAGCTAGGACTTTCGAGAACCACGTGTTCCGGCGTGTCTTGCACGTTCACGCACTCCAAGCAAAAGAGCGACAAAGCTAGTAAAAACCAATGCATGTACTTCCGGAAGAATCCGTGCCCGGACAAAAACTGCGTCAGTAGAAGTTCACTTCTCCATGCTTCCTATACACTCTTACGTCGTCAAAAAGTCCGCTATGACCAGTCTCCTTGCATTTCATGTATTTCCCCGGAATGGGTGCATTCCACGTCCTCAGCCAGAGTGATGCATATAGGAATCATCCCAGCAATGACACGTACCGCCTCCGATGATATCGTCCCGTACGTGCTCGCGACACGAAGAGCCATTCGACGTATCGTGCATGTCGACTTCGTCCGGTTCCGCTTCGAGTTCGGCGCAGCAGCCCGTGCTGCTACGCCATACCTCAGTATGGAGGACGAGACACCCGCCAGGAGACGTCACTTGCTGCATCTTGCTCCTCCGATTTTCGGCATGATCCTTGCCAATACGTTAGTTGTCCTCGCAGCCTTCTCGCATGCATAGTCGACATGGCTGTCGTAATTTAATCGATCGTCGACCATCACACCCAGCTACTTCAGCGAACGCATCGATGAGATAGATTGTCCCCCGACGTTGATCACGACACGCTGGGGTTTTTTACGGTTGCTGACCAGCATTACTTCCATCTTTTGGCGAGCCAGCTGCAACTTGACGTCAGCCATCCAGGTTTCCTCGATGCCTTTTAGCTCGGCCGTCGACATCTCCACCCCCTCAAGTGTCTCGCCGGTTATCATCAGGACAATGTCATCTGCAAAGCCGATGATCTCAACTCCCATGGGCAGCTCCAGTGTTAAAACTCCATTGTGCATTATATTCCAGCGCGTTGGGCCGAGTATGGAGCCGTGACCCCAATCGACCCCTGCTCAATGTTCGTCTCGTAGACCAGTACTAAGTTCTGAAATTAGGTTTTCACGTTCTTCACGCCGATCTTTACCCCGGCGCAGTAGCAATTACCCTTTCACCTTTCCTTCGATGCTTTCTCCACGCTGGCGATGACTGTGCACATGGCGTCCACCGTCGAGATCCCCTTCCGGAATCCGAACTGCCTCTATGATAGCATGTACTCACTTTCAGTGCAGCTCGTTAGCCTGTTGAGGATGGCTGTTTCCAGAAGTTTTTCAAGAGTATCCTGTAGACATATAGACCGATACGATGCTGGATATCCTGAAGGCTTCCCTGGTTTTAGCAGCAACACTGGGAAGCAGCCTTCGTCCAAGCATTTCTGCAGAACTATCCTGAACATGTCCGGGATCGCGGTCTTCAGTGCCGCGGTGGGGATACCTTCCGGACCGGGAGCTTTATGTAGTGGTTTGCTTAATGGTCACTATGTGTGTACTGCTCACTAACTCGCCAATTTATGTTATCCATCAGCGAAGGACTGCAGAATGTACGAACCTATAATAGATTCCAGATCGTCTTTACGTAATGTGTTAGCGGAACCTTCTTGGCACAGTCTTACATCCTGTTTCGCCAGGACTTCAAACAAGCTGCAACCTCTTGCGTGGGTCGGCCCAAGCGTTAAAGTCTCCTCCTATAACAACCGGCGTCCGTCCGACTAACGAGTCGATTAGTGCGTCAAGCATCCGATTGTACTGCTCTGGGGTCCATTTTAAGGGAGCATAGTAGCAACAGACGACTACGCCGTCGATCGTGGCGACCACGAAGCCTTCGTGTGTGTTATCCACCATCCCTTGGCCAGGGAAATCGCCCATTACTTGGATAGCCGGCATCCCTGTACTATCCACCACCCAGTTACCGTTATCGGGAGGAACACGATACGGCTCTGCAATAATTGCAACGTCGCACTTCGTTTCTGTTGTCCACTGCCACAACAGTTGCTGTGCAATGTCGCAATAATTGAGATTAAATTGGGTTATCTCCATCATTGGTAGCCTGCTTTCGCTTTTATGTACGCAGGGTATTTGAGGCCTCCGTCGTTTCCGTCCTCTGGTTTGCAAATCATGCACTTTGGTTGTTTCGTGCAGTCGCTAGCAACGTGCCCCTTTTCTCCGCGTTTTCTACACAGTACAGACCTCTCCGGGCTCTTGCAGTTCCTCGCCTGATGTCTGAGGTCCAAGCAACTGAGCATCGCTTCAGGTAATTTGGCATCTCGCGTAGCGACTCTCAGCGAGCACACCGGCCATCCGACTTTTATCTAGTCGGTCTCCGGCGACTTGTTGGTAACGGCCACCGGTAGTCGAATCCGCGCCGTTTGAGAGCCTCCATACAATTTCCAAATCCGGATAGTCGCCGGTACTTCTAGTTTGCACAACTCAATCAGTGCACCCTTCAGTTCTTCTACGGTCGTTATCTCGTTCAGACCCTGGCACCCGATTACGGCTTCCTGTGCCAGGGTTCTCGCGTTCGTTTTGTGGTAACGCAACGAGCTCGCGGTAGGTCAATCTCCTGACGGAAGGATCCTTCATCAGCTCGAAGATCATTTTGCCTTTCTGAGTGCGCCTCGTTTTAACAATATTTTCTCCTTCTCCTACTGTCTCACTTTCTTGAAAAAAGCGGCGTAGGACGTCGTATCGTTAACTTCGATGATGAGTGCATCACCCTTGTACCTCTCCCGAGGAGGATTATGATTCTCTTTCTTCTATTGTTCCTTCTTCACGAATCACGAATTGGACGGCGACTTTGGGCTTACAGGCGTGCTGTTCTACACCCTGAGGAAGAATGACACTGACTTGAAGTGGCGATTTTCCTACAGCACCGTTGCCTCCGTCCCACGAAAATCTTGGCAGGTTTTCGGGTACGTTCAAAACTCGTCATAATTTAGCTTAGTATTCAGTACTAGGTTCGGATGGACCATTCCCGATTTTACGCCGATCCGGCTCTGAACACTACTCCCTATGAAGGATAGTGGCAACCCTAGCATGACCTTCCTGCTCGCATAGATAACCATGTTTCCGTTGTCACCGCTTCGCCTGCTGGCTTCCCACGATGCACCAGCTATGGTCTTTCCCACGTTTCTCTGGTCGCTGGTGCCCTCCAGCTCGCTCTTCTGCTTTTTCGGGTCTTCTTGCTCCCCCGACGTGTCCCTCACTCTTTTCACCGAACGAGTATTGTGGTGACTCTTCGGTGTCACCTCAGTTTCTGCCGTCGCGTGTTCTGCGGCTTCCATCTGAGATTTTTCAGCTGATTAAGCTCGCATCGGATCGCCTTCTGCTCGCGTCCAGTAACTGTTACGGCCGATTTCATACTCGTCACTAGCTGCTTCACCTTGGTGTGCAAATTGTACTTGTCCTTCGCGAACTCATTGAGCTCGTCGATATGTTTCCTCACCTTCGTCAGGTACGACTTCCCAAAATGTGAGTCATTCTGGGTGATTTCGATACTAGATCTCGGGATGAACACTCGATTCGGTAACCCCCATCTCATGTTGGTTTCCTCGTGGATTACTCTGTGCCAAGCCGTACTCGCTGCGGCTACCGGTGGCGCAACCGGTAATCTCTGCAGCTTACCGCTCCTTGTTCAGAGTACAGTGATCAGAGCCAGATCGGCATAAAATCGGGAATGGTCTGTCCGAACTTAGTACCACCAACTAAATGGCAACGAGTTTTGAACGTACCCGGAGACCTGTCAAGATTTTGGTGGGATGGAGGCAGCCGTGCTGTAGCCCACTCGCCATTTCAAGTCCGTGTCATACTTTCTTACTTAGGAAGTAGAACAGCGCTCCTGTCATCGCAAAGACTCCGTCCAATTCGTAATCCATGTCATGTCCGTTGATGTTCGCAATGGCCAGTGTGCCGTAATCAGAATGTTCTGGCGTCGATCCTGATGTGCCGGGTGGTACTCCGATTTCGTTAGAGTGCTTCTATTGCACTCTAGCCCAGATCATTGATCTTTGATTACTGAAACCTTAAGATCTTCGCAGAAGCGGCATAGACCCCCTTCGTCGAAGCTGCTTTCGGAATTATGACTTTTTTAGAGGTTTAGAAGAATCCAATCCAAACCCCACAATATTCTAGCAAGACTCCTCAACTCGCAGTAAGTCCTGGGGGCGGGGGGTCGTTAAGCCCCTGAACTTCTGCCCCACAATTAGAAAGAAAATATCCATTTAGATCGTTAGTTGGACAAAGGTGGCCAAGCGAATCACAGCTGTTTTACTGAACCGACATTTTTGACAATTTCGAGTTGATGCTCTCAATTTAACAGTTTTTTTGTTTGTTTCACAACCACTCAGACATTTCGAAATAAAACATAAATCAGCCCACAAAAAATAATAAACAATCCAATTTATATCACTTATGCAGAGCTACCATACCTTTACCTATGCCATGATACGTATGCCAACGTCGGGATGCTACCGGTATACTCATGAATTCATTATGACAGATACACGACTTGTACACAGGGATAATAGCTCCCTTTAGGACGTCCTCTATCACAGGTGGATGATAGGATGTTGCTTGTTGAATGGCGGTTGTCTTCCCCCTATCGTCATCATTATTATATGTGTGAAGGTGTATGTGTATGCGCATACCTATATGCATGTATGTATTCACTTACGAGGACCAAGCGAGGACAAACAATCTACGGAATAACATGTGTTCTGTGTTGTTGATCAAATTATTTCACAGACTTAATTGAGTGTGTAATTATTCATGCCAGCATGAACAAAACACGCGCTTGGCGTGACTCTTTGTCCGGAGCGTTGGACGGTGGCGAGAGTTTTGATAGGAGAAGATTGGAAGTTTTTTCTTTGCGATGCGAAGAGTTTTGTCTAAGGATTGAATAGCTGAACAGCAATTTATAGACTGAAAATAAAAAAGAAGACTGAAAGTTTTAATATTGTTTTTTTTTTTTCATTTTTTGCTTTGTCTTGCTAAAAGGTATTACTCCCAGGTTATTACAATCATTCGTTTAGACACAAACTAAACAATGAAAAATTTGATAAATGATAAATTTTCATCATAGTGGTAGTATGATCAGTGTAATTTCGATATTCTACACAAACTGAAAATCATGTTATCCTATTTCACTGTTAGACGGATAAGATATGGGATTTTATGTAACCGTCCTAAAATTTTATTAAGCTGTGCATTCAATAAATAGCTGTGATTTGTGATAGACAAATGTTTTCAAATTCTATTCGTATTTACATATGATATTTTGCAGAATAATGCACAATAGCAAATACTGAAGAATAATCTATTTTTAGTTTAGTTCCAACTACAATTGCCGTTCCTTTTTAGATTTCAAATTCAAGCAATTTTGCACCCGAAGGCAGACAAACGAACCCGCGACCGACCAATGCCATCGGACTAACCCACCGACATACCACAACCCATCGCATAATGCCTTTATTTTGCTTTTCCATCCATCAATTGTATTACTCGTGAGCCACAATCTACCAACGTTGTCCTAACTAAATGGGATGTAGGCCTCCACCGAAAAGTTTTATCGTCAAAACAAATAAATCAGAAACGCCATTCTTCGCGTTCGCAGGTCAAACCCGCGGGAGGGCAGTTATAAATTTTGCCAGATATACACATAAATGTCACTCTGACTGGGAGAAACTATGGTCGTGGTGCTGTCACTGCACTGGTTGGTACTTTGAGCGGCCCGAGAAACGCAAGCCCATAGCCCGACGACACAGATCCGACGAGCGGACGATAATAGTGATATGTTGTTTTTGGGAGGGATTATGCTACTGTGCTTACTTTGTTCGTTCGTCGTTCTTCTTCCGCGTTGGTTTTGTGGCAGTTTTTGCTGTTTTGTAACTGGCCGGTGCTGTCAGTTGGGTGCTGGTTTCGGCTGCTTCCACAGATCCGTCAGTGTATCCGGTTTTGTGAGATTTTTGGTTTTACAACTCATCATTTATTATTTTTTCGGAATACCCAAGGTTGAATTAAAAGCAGGAAAGGCCTAAGATTGTTTCTTTTGTGTATGTACCTATAACGGGTCTAAATTTTGTGTGCCAAGGTGACACACAAAAAGAACGGAACCTATATTTAGGTAAATTTCTAACCTAAAAATAGGTTGCGTACTTTTTGTGTACCATCTTGACAGATAGTTCAAAGAAATTTCCTTTTCGGAATAATTAAAACCCAGTTAACTTTTAGAGTGTAGTTTGAAGGGATCCCGCTTAAATTTAGCAGTTATACAAAATTTCGGTTTCAGGCCAATACCGTTATCGAGTCATTTCTGTCAAGTGGGAAAAAAGCTACACTCGGTTGTAAGTTTTCGTGGTAGCCCTGTAGGCTCTATCAAAATCTTAAGTCGTGAAAAAGAAATATTTTGTGTCCGTTTACCCATACTCAGGGACCGCCTATAGACAATCAATACTAAATATGTTGACAGCACGGAAGGTCACATATCCAATTCTCTGTTCTTCACAAACATCCTAATCCATTCACATTGGCATTCCGGCTTTCTCGGCCAATAGTTCTATACCAATTCTCCGGATCGATGTAAGTCTTAGGGAAAACAATTCAAATGGATTGACTCCTTCGCAAGAGAAAGCAAAAAAATACAACAGAGTTGTGCCATAATTGGAACAGTAGGGAAAACTAGCGGAAATGGATGCTGAAGGAAATTGCTTCTATACCAAACACACATTCAATCGATCGAACAGATATATATTTTATATCACATATATAGAAAGTAACCGATCTTTACCAATGTCCTTTGTAGGGAGGAAAGCACAGCGTGAGATCAACTCACCTAAATTAGGATAAATAGAGTAGTTCATTTTCGTAGGTAATTGATTGCTAAATAAATAACCATTTTCCTCTTGTCTGTTGGCAGATGGAACACAAAAACAACGAGGGATTTGGTTTTGGTTTTCTTGTCGCTTTGGTGAATGAATGCTGTCTTTGGATTTATTTCTGCACCGGGAGAAATTTCTATATCGAAGATGACAGGTAAAACGATTCTTCCTATATTTCAGTGGTTTTCAACTACCTCCGGGGATGAATCACACGATCATAAGCGGTGGATTATGAGAGGTAAATTATAACATGCTATCCTTTGTTACCCGTCAGGGTAACAATTTAGCACTGGGTGGAAATATACCATTTTTTGGGTACACACTCCGTAGAGTGTATTTGTTTACATATAAAATAATGCTCACCACTGATCGATAACGTTCACTTTTTCTTGTAAACTTTGTTCATTTTCGCGTTAGTGAACGGTTTTGTTCGTGCATACAAGGTAGATAGTTTTTGTTTTGTGCTTGTGAATAAGTAACATAGGAATTAGATAGTCCATCGCTCTCCTCTTGCTGGGAAATGTTTGCTGATAATTCTGCGCATCGCCGGTGACAGATGTGATTAGACTGGTATGTGTTTGTTTTCGTGGAGTGCAGAAGGCGGCAATCGTAAACTTTTAGATAGTGACGAACCACGGCGTATAACGTCAGTAAAGAGTGTTTTTTTCCGGGACAGTTTCCCGCCACTCGACAAAGAGTTAAGTGCTCGCGTGCGACGGCATGTAATCCCGTCGAAAACTGTCGGTCGTGGTTCGGGTGCTTAGTGTAGTCCACCTGAGGTAGTTTACTGTATCATTAACGGTAAGTGAATGGTCCCGGCGATTAATCGCCCCATCGCTAGAAAGGTTCCAACAAAAGAGCCTTACTCCCCCCTGATCAGCTCCCCCGGCAGAGTGCAGCTCAGAGGAGAGGAGGATAAAAGTCAGTAAATAGTTATGTGTGAAAATCCGAAATTCTTGTAGAGGAACCTAGACCGCCCTGATAAGGATTTTCACAACCCCGATACGCTATATTAGTCCGAAAAATATTTTGTCCCGGTATTAATGAACTGTAACAATCCGTTTTTCGATCATCGTTTGAAAAGGCATAAAGCCAGAGGAGGCCCCGCCCACCGAATATTTTGAATAATGAATTAAATAAAAAACATATTTTTCGGTGACTCTTAGCAAATCTGTATCTCGTTTGGTTTGAGCCAATTAATGAGAAAATGTTCAGGGAGATTACTATTCCGAACCACCAAAGGCACCGGTTATGACACACTGTGCCTACTGCTTCTGCCCGAATCAGTGCGAAGCGAATGACAAAAACAGCGCCTTGCAATTTGATTGCATAATTATTGCTGTGGTGATCTGTTGAGAAGAGTGAGTCGCAAAATATGCCAAATGCGGAGGCTATTGACTTCCGGCCTTGTCGCATAAGACCGAGCTTTCGTGATGTGAAACATTTGCTGAAAATGAAAATGGAGGTTAGGCTTACGGAAGTCTCCTTTATCGAGTTATACCATGTCGCGCGTTCAACAAATTGGCCCAGATTTCATAGTATTTTTTGCTAGCTGTGAGGTCTGCAGCTGCTGGCTTGATTCGGGCCGCGGGAGGCCTCTCCAGTACCTCGTAGGGCTCACGATTGGGTGGATCGGGCTACAGTGTCCAGACTGTGTTACCTGTGGTGGGGAGGGTGCGCTTTGGAGTGTTGGGTGATTTCTTGATTTTTGGTACTGTATGGTGTGCGTCTCGTGGTGTTGGGCCATGGGCAGCCCCTTCGACGCCGGGATAGTGTGGTAGAGGGCATTTTGGCTATGGTCGTTTGGGTATCGTTCTCGGAATGGTGGTGCAGGCTGGTTGTGTTTGGGTGCAGTGGGCCGCGGGGAACCTCCCCACAGCTGCTGGGAGTGTGGCGAAGCTCCCGCGTTCGTTTGTTCTTGCTTTGTTTACTTTCGGTCGTACAGGCTAGCGTCCTTTAGGAATAGTAGGAGTGCCTCCTCTCGAGCCCGGTCGTTGGCTAGAAAAACTCGTATCGATCCGGTTAGGTCATACTGTTGCCGTAGGTCTTCCAGCTCCCAGCAGTTACATGAGGCGCATTCTGATGGAGGTACGTTGGACACTCGGGTGTGCCCAACGCGGAATCAGGAAAATATTTTCTGTTCCCTCTGGTTATCTCAGTTGTCAGTTGAGCCCTTGATCTTTGGTGTGTAGCCTCCAGATCTCAGCCAGTGATTACTGAATTCCTGCTTTATACTCGTGTTGAATTCCCTTCCCCCCTGTTAAGGGTCTCGACTAAGAGCCGGGGTCGGACTCGTCTGGCGGAAGCTGTCTTGTACCTGATACCGCTTTGGTCCGGGACCCAGCGGATTGTGACCAGTGAGTCTCGATGAATCTCGAACCGTATTTGGAGGTTCCGCACTCGACGTATCTCAGGTATATCGGAGGCTCTTTAGAGCATTGTCTCTGCAATGACGACCGCTTCCGCTGAGAAAATTGAGCAGGAGGTGGATAAGCGGAAGAAAATCCTGCTCTACAAACCATTGATTCCCACGCCTACCCTGTTGCCAGCCTTGCAGCCATCGGTGAAGATATGGTTGAGCTCTGTGTACTTTCGGTGTACAAGTTTTCGGTACTTTATCATTACACTGTTCGGATGGTCGCAAATCTTTATTGTACGAGCAAGACTTTCGTCGATATTTTGTCCGGAGTCATGCCAGGCCCACGGTCTCACTCGGTGAGGGAGAATGCCGGAGAACACCTGGTGCATGTTGCTTGCGATGGTGACCAAGAGGCATTCGTCGTGCGATATCTTCTCCAGGAAACCCTGGCTGCTTCCCAGCGGTTTAGTAGTAATCCGGCCTCCACACAGGTTGCTTCGTCAGCGATACTCGGTACTAGCCCGGAGGCACCGCTCCATGGTATAGGGGCCCGAGGATGGTGGAGAGTCCGCCCAGGTTTCAGCCTGTCATCTCGATCCCGTAAAATATTCTACTGTTAAGGTATTAGCCTTTTTTCGGTTGTCGGAAATGTGATATCATGGTTAATTTCCGATCGAGGGTGATCCCGAAAAACAACTGCTTCTTTTTGGAACAGAACTAAGATGATTTTGAGAAGTAATGGTTGGGTGTTGGCTGGATGATATATGCCGCAGCAATGTTGAAGCCGGTTGCGAGTGCCCATCGGCCGAAAGCGACGACGGCCGCCTGAAGCGATATTCTTGTACGTGGGATAGTTCTACCTAGGGTCATCAAGATGATTTCGTCCGCCTATACGAATACGAAGATGCATCCGGGCAGCGCGGCGAAGAGCGAGTTCATCCTCGCGCGGAATAGGGTCACAGCTAGTACTGATCATTACGGTACTCCGTTGGTCTTGCGGAGCTCGTCGCCTATACAGACCCGGAAGCGGTGATTGGTTAGGTAGTTTTGTATGAATACGCAGTGGTTTCCCGAGCAAATTCTCATGGGCTCAAACACCATACAACCCCATAAAAAGACCATGAATATGGCCTGCTTCAAATTTCACATCCATCAAAACACCATAAAATAGTCTCAATAACCCATAGATACATCTAAGTATAGTTCTTATATGGGATCTACCGGACCATGGCGATAGTGTTTTTATGGGTGACAAACATTATCGAAATACTATACAGTGACGGCAAATCTGGATCATGAGCGTGAGGGCATTATGGGCCTCCCGTTCGATCGGGTTCCCTGTATACCCCATCGCTTTAGTTCTTGTAGTACGCCTTCGCGCCAGATGGTGTTGTAGGCTTGCCACGTCTAGGATGGCAATGTCGGCGCGGAGGTTTTCAGATCCTGCTTTGTCCATTATTTCACCGAGGGAGCCTAGGCGGGTTCCAGTGTTGAGTCCGGAAGTACATCATTTAGAAATCCAGTCCAGAAGTACATCATTTAGAAATCGCCAATTTCGGAGGTTTAGTATTTGCGAATTTACATTTTATCAAGGCTTGGGTTTGTGAAGCTCAGAATAAAAAGTTACTTTGAAAAAAAATGGATTTAAGAATATTTCGCAAATATGTTTTATAGCTCGATATACTCCCTACACGTAGTATTTATAGTTTTCACAAAGTTGTTCTAAATGACAATCTCAACAAATTTGCTGTCTCCCAGCCACGTGGTAAGTCGTCAGTTGACCATCCTCTTCAGGGTCTTCTGACAGCCGGCTGATTGGTCTGTCGCTAGGGGAACGGGTGCTCTGAAACCTTTTAGAGATGGAGACCATATGGACCAGATTCCATTCCTCTGGAAAGCACCCGCCTTCCCAGATTGTGTTAAGCGAGTCTAGGAGGTTCCTTTTACCTCCGGGGGAAGGTCCCGAGGCATCGGGTAGCTCACTCTATCGGGGCCGTCGGACTTTCCTCGTGCTGTACTCGAAACCATTAATTGCTCAGTCTACTATAGACTTTCTTCTAACAGAGAACATATTTTCAGGATTTTAAGTTTTCTATTATTTTAGATTTGGAATTGTTTTCATTAAGAACATTTCCCAATTTCATTCTGTCACCAAAATTAATACATTTATACAAAAATATTTTAAGCCACTCCCGTAAAAAATCCTTGCTATGGGCCTGCGTTAAAAACCCATCATATCATGAATTCGTTCATCCATTATATGGCAATGTAACTTTATTTACATTGCGAATGTGGTTTCATATACACAACCCAACGCCTACTTTGTTCGTACACCTATCATTTGCGAACATGTTCCGAAATCTGCCAGTTGAAGGCTTTTTCCACCATCCAAACCAATCAAATTTAATTAGATTCAAAAGAGCACACAACACACTTCCGGTGCTGAAACTAGTGTACCAACATCTCCGTCTCCTGCCAACCCCCAACACAATACACCCTGTGGGCAACGTTATGTCCCACCAACATCCAACAATTTAAGCAAATAATTAATTCATTGTCCACAAGCCACATTCAATTAATTCCAACCCTTTTCCCAGCCAGCCCGGCCGGAACAAACTGATCTGATGTTTGTTCTGGTCGTGATTTGGCTAATCTGGTTGCTTCCGCTCGCCAAACCCGACTTTATGGGTGTGGTGTCGAAATATATGCTAATGATTTACACGTTCAATGTACAACGGCCAAATTCAAAAATGTTTTTCATTTTTTAAATCCATCATCGGTGCCAAATTAATCGTTTGCTTTCGAGATTATAAATAATAGGCGGATGACGGGTTCGGTTCTGATCTGCTCACTAATGTTGGTGGTAGTTGGTAGTATGATTTGCATTACGGTTGTTTATCCATTCCATACACATTTTTTTCGGGGCATATAGGGTTCCAAAACAATTATTTTATAGATACATTTTGTTGAAAAAAGATGCTGGAGCTGTCCTGGTGATCGCAGTCAAATGATCTTCCTTGTATATTAAACTGCTGGTTCACAAGTGTGAACCCTCCATCTCCGATATTAACTTCCTCGCTGATAATGCTGGTTGTTGATTTGGAGGTACTGGACGCAGCTTGTTCAGCCACAAATTTGGTGTAGTTCAGGTGATGGTATTGCTGACCGTATGTTGTATTAGATTTCCGTAGATCCGATTTTCTTAACAGTCCCTGTATATGGTTTCCTGCCTGATCACAGAACTAGCACGAATAAATTGTGCTGGATATGTGCAAAGCGTACTTCGTATAATGATAGCTTCTAGTATGGTAGACCCAGGAAAGAAGGAATAGATCGGTTCAACCGCATCCTTACCACAAACACATCATTATGAATCATATTCCGTAACGAATATAACACTCCGAATTGTGACATAATTTGTTCGATATCACAGACAATACGTACGTGATTTGTGAACGTCTGCAGCAACAAAACATCAGAACAGTAGAGATAAAACTTCATCAGCGCAAGAAACGTGGGCATGACACTAAGGTATCTTTGCGAGGAAGTTTTATAAAACGACCATCAACATGTGGAGAAAAAGCACCCCGACGCTGATCATGATTCACGATCCGAATGGGAATCTGTTAACAGATCATACAGCTGCCAGGCGGAAAGAGCACTTTGAGTTGCTATGGAGCAAACAACCTAATAGAGAAGACACAAATAGATTAAGGATTGTAGATGATGGACAAGCTGTAGATCCACCCATGCTAGACGAAGTGCGAAAGGTTATTCAAGAGCTGACACACGGTAAGACCATTGATAAGGGCTAAGTTATGGCCGAACTCCGAAAATTCGGAAGTGATCGGCTGTACGAAGCAATTCACTGCATGATCAGGATGATTTGGATGGAAGAAAATTACCTTCGGAATGGTTGGATGACCTCATGTATCATCAAGAAGGGCCACGAACTCGAGGGTAATAACTATCGAGGCATAAAGGCCCTCAATGCCGCTTACAAGATACTCTCTTGCAGGTTTCGAAAAGGACGATCAACGACGGACCAAGCGTTTACCCTACCACAAATGCTGGATAAATTCCGGGAATACAACTTGCGGACTAACCATCTGTGTGTGGATTTAAAGGCGAAGTACGATTCAGTGAAACAAAACGAATTATGGCAACAATACTGATTGAGTTGGTTCGTATAACGCTAGATAGGTCCAAATCAAGCCTCAAAATAGCCGGAGAGACATCTGACTCGGTGGTGTCGCTAGATGGATTAAAGCGGAGCGATGCACTCTCTAATCTATTGTTCAACAATGCGATCTGACGTGCAAAGGAACAGAACCACCATCACGAGATTTCACACACTTTTTGGCTTCGCTGACGACATCTTTTACATTGGCGTTAAAATTCGATGTTGTGCGGTACAAAGCTGTCAACAAACTTGTCTAGCTGACAATGGTGTGTTGCGGCTACTAACAAGACTTTCTATGTTTTACACAGTTAATTAAAGTCCCGTAGCCTACAGAGGTGCACAGCACTTGCTCTACATACATTTCTGATACTCCATGTTGCTCTGTACGATCATAAAGCTTGGGTACTGAAGAAAGCAGACTATCAAGTGTGTTAGATAATAATTCTGCATTTAAAACTCGGCAGCAAGAAGGGTTCAGACACAACCACGAGCTGTACCAAGCATACAAACATGTTGACATTAGAAAGCTAATAAAACACAGCGGACTACAGGAAGCTGGACATGTTGGACGAATGCCGGAAAAGTGACCAGCTAAGTTTATGGTCAGCAGAGAACTTGACAGAGATCGTCGACTTCGGGGCATACCCAACACTCAATGGCCGTGTACAATCGAGGAAGACAAATAGAATCGAGGAAGTTCTATAGACAAATTTGTGTCCAGGATGGGCACAGTCTTGTCCGGCTGTATGCCTCAATAATACTAGAGCCCTGCTAGCAATAGTGAGTGCGGCCTCCCAATGAAGGAGAGAATCCTGGCCTCCACGCAGGGCGCTTCTGCATACGTGCAAACGAGCAATTCAGAAGCGGAACAGACGGCCCGATGGCATAAGGAGCTACAAAATGTCGATTCCATATTGCTGGACGACAACTCATGCTGTTGATTAGCGCCTGGCAAATGTTGACTGCAGTGCGGCGGTTGCAACGCTTGTCATGAAAGCTGAAAGTTCTAATTAGTCGCAACCGGCTCTAGCTCCGTCGAAAGTGCAGTGCGCAAGTGAAGCGACAGGGTACGGTTATCTCCAGAATCTACGGTTCCTTTCGGTAGGAAATGACTACGCTATCCAGAAGGACCAGCTTCCATGTAGCAACATGGTTTGTGCTGCAGCTGCGAGTTTTCAAGCTTTTAATGGACAACATGCTTCAGGTGATTGATACTGCCCATCAAACCATCGCCATTGATAACGTAGATTCCCCCGCCAGTCTAGCGAACAAAAAGTTCATGGCCAACAGGACGGCGAAGACAGTTCTCTAGCGACCACGTTGACCTCCGGAAAGGCATCCAACTGGCCATCCCGATTTCGAAGGGTACGATTAGATCGATTGCTCTGGAAACGACCTATATTTCCAGTAATCCCCAGTTTCCTAATTGTTGTAACACTTCGTGTCGCTATACTGTAGTATACACCTTTGTCGCGATATGTTTGACGTCGACATGTAAGCCGTCAGGTGTAGCTTGGCGTACTACGACACTGTTCCATTCCGGACCACGTTCTGTCGTTGATCCCGCAGTTCCATCAACCATCTATGGACCATTCACACGATCGGCTTAGCTGGAGAGTCAATTGATGGGGGCCTAAATCATCAGGCGTCCTATTCATCTGGTATCGTTTCGGGTAATACTGTCCAATATGATCTGCTTGGCTAGCGATGGAGAACGTCGCAGTAGAGCATAGCCAACGTCATATAATCCAATAGACTTGCTGAGTCGATACCAAAATGACTCACTCTCAGTCCTTTGCTGGATCCTCAGGAACGCAGGTGAAAGGGCGGCGCCCCCGAGCAATTACTCATGGGTTCAAATACCACATAGCCCCTTGAAAAGACCTTAAACATGGTCCGTGCCAAAAATCACAACCATCAAGACACTATAAAATGGTCTCAATAATCCATAAATACACCAACATATGGTATTTTATATGGGATCTACCGGACCATGGTGATGGTATTTTCATGGGTTGAACCCATTTCAAACACCCATGCCAAACCCCATGAGCATGGGTGTATTAAGGGCTTTTCGTTTGCTCGGACCTGCGGATATTGAGGCTAAATACCTGTCTAGTTCGTTACCGGTAGTCGTGAGATCGACCGTCGTGTCGTCCCATTAACGGTAATAGCGTACACACTTAGAAAATATCGTGTAAATTTAGGTGTCCTGAAAGTGACATATACGAGCATCAAAAATAACACATTTTTACGTTTGCTTTTAATTTTACACGGCGTGTAATTTCCTGAACTTGTAATTTTACTCCATAATGGTACCTGCCATGTAAAATTAAAATATGACGTAATTTTATATGAAAGCACGTAGAATTACTTTTTGAGCAATGAATAGGTATTTCGCAATGGATTCATATTGTTATTATAAAAACTCTTTCTGTGATTCTTTCTGTTTATTCTTCTAAGGCGAATTTTAATACGTAGTACATGTTCATTGAATTTATTAACGGAAAATCCACATGTGAGCAATCATCAAACATGGCCAGTTTTAGTTATCTTTTCTCTATACATATCGATCAAAGTACATAGAAATATAAATTCAAAAGTAGTTGGCATCTATCATTGCAGTATCAGAATTTCGATGATTGGGCTGCTGGTTGTATATTCATGGCATTTAGGAGTTAGGAATGTGATTAGAAAGTGCCTCGATGAATCGTTTGACCACACGTTGCTGCTGTCCTTTGCGTGTAGCATTCGATTTAGATCCGGTTGTCGGGAGTATTTTGAATAAGTACTCCTGAATGAACTCCATGAACTTAGATGCTTGCTTCATGTACATAAAATTATGCACGTAATGAACACACATCAAATCCGTAATGGACTGCACCACGCTTTCGGTACCCTCACTCAAACGTATTTGTTCAGCAAACACATAATACATCTGTCTGTTATTTCCACAATCTGAAAATGATAATAAATATAGTTATCAATTTCATATAAATAAATAAATAAATATCGTTATCTTCATACAGTCAGTAAGCTCTCATTCGATTTTGAATGAGATATTTACACAACACAATGATAGTTGTGATACTTTGTGTAAGAAAACAATCGAAGCAGTCTTCTAAGATGGCCGCTCATCTTGTACCGTCGCGTCGTATGGAACAACACTTACAGTTTTAATTTCGGTTAGCTATTTTACTCACCTATTGCTACGAGAACTGGACCTGAACAATCGGTTGTAATGCTATCAATTTTAGTTCCCATCTGTAAGAAATATATGATGAAATAAATTTATGACACCTTCACGTTTCACTTATATAACCTCTTTCAGTATAATGACGTCATCAATATTTTCTCCCAAGGAACGGCACAAAAATTTGAAAATGTCGTAATCCGAAGCATGGGCATCTAGGAGAAGAAATTTGCGATTACTCTTCGAGAAATCGATGATTTTCGACCGCTTGGCTGAGAAATATTGTTCCAATGATTCCGCTTTCACGCCCGTGGCGCATTCAAAGTGGTAATTTAATAGACTTCGACGCCTTAATACTGGATGTTTCGCCAACACATCTTTCAGTGGTATATTCTCATCCAAACAGTATCTAACATACGACTGAGAAGTTTGTAGAAAATCTCTTGTTAGGAGTTCCGGTTCATTTCTGGACAGTGCCGAGAGGACATTCTTGGGGCAATCTTGAGAAGACTTTTGCCAGTACTCCTTGATTGTCCCAGCTCGCAAGTTCCGGTATCGTCTGATATCCGATGAAGAAGCTTTTGGTTGGTTTGGTTCTTTGTAACGGTTGAGATAAGTATTGCGGTTTATCATCTTGTGTTTCAACCATACATAATCCGTTTCTTTTCCAAATCCGTCGTCATCAACGAAGTTCAGACACGGAAACACGTTGAAGATTTCTCGTGCAGCTTTTTCCATCACGTCCGCTCGAATGATGTTATCAATACATCTTAACTGGTCAACAACAGAGTTAGCTAGACCACTTAAATCGGTTTTTGAAATTTGCAAAGATCTAGGCACTGGTAGGGTTGAATTCATGTTGCGAAAGTTTTGCATTTTTTGCAAACGATCGAGAGTACCGTCACTTATCTTCTTCCAATTTATTTTAAAAGAATTGAATTTCATTTCACTTGTAGCGTGCTTCTTGGAACCTTTCAAGAGTGTAACTTCTTCATGTGTTCGTTTCTCAGCGCTGTTCGGATTCGAATTTTCATCTACACAGTCTACATCAACGTCCAAATTATTTTCATCACTGCCTGGCCAAGGGTTGTCTTCCTGTACGGACGAATCGCTGATTTCTTCCTCTGAAACTGCTCCTGGATCCAACTTTGCAACTGATATTCCTTGAAATGAGCACTGTTGATCTGCAGTTGTGCTGGAGCTGGGAACAATGGATATGATGTTCGGAGGTGTAGAAACTTGCAGAAAAGCATCGATATCCATAACTGTTGCTCGTTCGTCATGAGAGCTGCCGGTCAGTTGCTGACTGTAAGTTGAGTCGACTGTAAGTTAAGATTAATATTTGATTAACGAAGAAGACATATATTTTGTGGAATGAGCAAATGAGAGCATTTTTACACATGTTCATGATTGCTTTTCCAGTCATGCTCCAGGCATGCATCGGCTATTCACAATTATTATGAAACGTGAAATGTTGTATTTTCCAAAGACCCCTATACCGCCGCTCAAAGCGTAATCGTCCCATGTATATAGGGAATCTAATAGCACATGGGCAGTTATGCGTATAGCGGTAGTATAGCTGTCTTGCGAAATGGTATCATAATATCCGATGGCATAGCTTCTGGGATGCGTCACAACATTCTGGACGTTATGACGCACATGGCTTCGCCATAAGTATAGGTCTTGTTTTGCGTCGCTAGTCCAGGATAAAATTAAGCACTCCTAATTTTGGCTATTGTGACACATAAGAACTGGTTCATACGGTTTCAGGATAAGAAGCACCAAAGAAGATGCGTCATTAAAGTATTGTGGCGCTTAAGAGGCATGCCATAGAATTCGCTTGGGTTTGGGCATCACAAAGCGCAAGATGTCGATTGCCATATAATATCCGATAGTAGCATGCATCATAATATCCAGAACAACATAATTCACCATTAGATACGAAAACAAATGTCCGTCATAAAGTTTCGAACTTACTTTCGGAATTTATTGCGTATCCTTGTGCGTCATACTCTTACTAATCGAATGTTATGGCATGGTTTCTCTGAGAAATTCCTATTTAAGGGCTATTCATACGTGGCCGTAAAGGTTACTATACACTTCGGGAATTACTACGCTGATGCAGATGAGAGGTCAGTCAGAAGGTTTCAGTACACCTCGTGGATTTTAGGACGGGATTTCGATCAGGGCAAATTTTCCGCCGTAATCTTTCCAAACTGTCAAGCCAAAAGTTTTGCTGCTTCCAAAAAATACCAAACCTCATGAAAACATAATTTTTCCTGCCGGAAACAATTAATGTTACATTGTTTCCGACCGATTTTTTTATGTGGAGAATTTTTAAAATCCGTGACGTTTTCCGCGGTTGGGTTTTACCTTTTATGACGAATTTTAATTTTTCCGTCTCGGAAAATGAAAATCCATCCATTTGAAACACACGGGGAACAAAATCCCGCGATCAGATTCTCGAGGTTTACAGTAGCCTTAAGGAGGAGAGAATATGCTTGGCCAAGCTTTAAGGATCATAAAAAGCGTTTCAAAGACCGGGAAGGTAGGTTGAGTTCAAGTTTTAGTGCTAAGAGAATTGACACTATACTGCCTATAATCGCTGATAAGTCCATGTAGTTAGTGAATCCCATAGCACTTGGGACTGACATGCGATTATGGGAAGGATATCTCTCTTCAGAAAAAAAATAGTGTAGATGTGTGGCACCCAGCGACTGAAATATAAATTGATCTGCTGGGTCTCTGATGCAGGTAGTGATAAAAACAGAAGTACTTGCTTAATTTATTTTCATTTCCATTCTCTTGATCTAGTTTATTGAATTTTTTTACTTTTTTCGGTTAATTGCGAAGCGGCAACTACGAATTGTATGGTCATACTTCATACTTCGGTATCAGTTAATATTTAAAGCATCGAAACTATATAAGTAAAATCAAGTAAATCTTTCATAGAAATCAATAGTAGTGGTAGTGGGAAACATATATTACATATTGGTGTCAACACAAACTACTTGCCATGGTAAATCGCTTGTATAACATGTATGATTTGACCATGAAAAACGAGGAAATATGGGGACTATCGGAACTCAAGCGGATTTTCAAGTTCGATGCAGCTTTACACACGGTACTATTTATCCTCACCTACCGTATATATAACGAAGCTTTTCTCAGCGCTTTGGACGAAGTATACAAAGTGGTCTCCACGGATATTTGCTGGATGGGATCATGGACTATTTATCGAGAGTACGATTAATCAGAGATGATCCATCAAGAGCATGATCATTGAATCAAAATCAGCCCAAACACTGGTGGTAAGATTAAACACCGAACAGGAAATAACGACAAATCGAACACAATCAACGTTATAGATGCTGTTAAGCTGCGATTAAAATTCTCAAAACAAATTTCCTTCTTACAGCAAAACAATCAGTGCTATATTGACAGGATTGACAGTTGACCATAGAATCGAAGCATACAGAGTGAATAATAAAAGAGTTACGCAAATGCGCAAAAGAAAACTAGCACCACTTAATTCGCGATTTAACGCTGGATGTCGGCCGTCAGATGCCACGAGAGTGCAATGATAATGTTTTAATTTAAATCCACCAAAACACATAGAAATGTAAATTTTTAATTTTCCTAACTTAATTAATATACTAATTTGAATTACAGGTCTTTTCTCCTAATGAAAAATAACTTTGATGAAGAAAATATGTTTAGAACCTTTGAACAATAAATAAAAGATGAATTTCTTGCTTCGTTGACGTTCTGTAAATATAACGTCTGAATCGTACTTTATCCTCATTCTAGCGCAAACATCTAACCCTTCGTTAGATTTTTAAGATGATTTCCTAATTAAGGGGGTTTTTTACTCATAAAATGGCGGAAATGCTATTTTTCACGAGAATTTCGCTATTTTATGTCTAGTTTTGTGTTTTTGCACGATGAAACCCTACGACGCCGTTCTATTTGATGCTGATTTAAAACACGTTTAGAACTTGTTTTAAATACATTCAAAGTTTTCAGCACAGACACTTAGACCCGATAGATTGGGGAAAAATACATTTGAATGCAGTAACGCTGAAGGCATGACATGAATTTTAAATTGAATAGAACAACCGCTAAAACTGCTGCTGGGGACAGCAAGTTCTAGTTTTATAATTCTCAGTTTTATATTATAGAACTGTCAAAATTATGAATCTAGAAATGAAACACTCCTGAACATGCTCTAAATTCTGACGAAATTTAAAGTTTATTTTTTGATAAATGTACAATACTTATGTCTTCCAAATCAGGCATGAGTAACGTTTATTTACTTTGTTAGGGTGCTTACAGAGTGGCCGCGAGAAGCTGACCAGGAGCTGGCATTGACATTAAAATGCGAGAAACCTGCTTGCAGCATATCAAATGGAACCTGTCAGAGTAAAAGCAGGCAGTCGGCGCCGATCCGCTCAGCTTTCACTCTGACATCATCCCTTTGGTTTGCAGCAAGCAGGTTTCTCGCATCTCGCATTCTAATGTCAGCATCAGCGCCAGCTCAGCTTCTCGCCGCCACTCTGTAAGCACCCTTAGATTGGTCTGCTCCATATGGTATTTTTGGCTTCACACTATTCGTCTCTCTTCCTATTCACTCTGGCACATAGGACCTTTTCAATAAGTTTGCTAGTTTTATAGTTTTGCGAGCGTCGTAGCAATGTTACCTGTACATTTACCTAAGTCGACATAATATGACTTTTACTGTGAACCGTATTTACCACCAATACGATTATGCTGTGAAGCAATGTTTGTAAACACGGCTCACAATAAAGGTCAAACTATGTCGACTTCGTCAGCGTGCACCAGGCTAATAGAATTGTTACCTCTTTAATTCTAGTATCTTTAGTCATTACCGTCAAACAAAACATTGGGTAGTAAGCATCGTGAAATTTGTCATAGCAATGTATTTTGTTTAGGAAATCTATCTGTATTTGCTTAGGAGATTTATTTTGCTATAAAGCGAATTATGAATTTAATTAAATTTAAGTTGCAAATCTAGATTAAAGTAAAATTACAAATCTTCTATTCACGGTTAGTACTATATGAAAATATTCAATAAGTTATAAAAAACCACTATTTTGATATCTTATAGAAAATGCATTTAGGATCACTTAAGGAGTATAGGAGATATTGGGAATCACCGTTATTGCTAACGAGCTAATGCAAAAAGACCGTCATTTAATGTAACGAGAAGAGGATCATAAAAATATGGAAAGGATCGAAATGTGATATAATTTTTCAGCAAGCTAGAAAGGCCCGCATGCTAGTAACGTGAGGTGAGGTAATGTGTTTTTCTTAAGATTTTTATCAGTGGTCTTTCTATTTAGTCGTAGGTTATGTAATAATAAAGCCAACATTAAAAACTATTTGGAATTAGGAAAATGTGGCACAGGCGGCGGTATTGCAAGATGAGGGTGCTAGGCGTTTTGAAGTTTAATGAAGCTTGTGAAATGCGATTAGTGCATGTGATTGGCTTTATAATTATAATTGAATAAAAGTAATCTGTTCAAACAAACTACAATGTGTAAATATCTTGGGTAAAAAATTAATAAATAAGTGAAATAAAATATATATATATATATACATACCATCGGACTGTGCACAGGTTTCTTCGAACGGATGAATCGTTGTATCTAGAGAAACCCACGTTTCGTTTGATTCTAGAAGCATCAGCAACTTATTTTTAAATACTTGAAGTACTAAGTCGGAAGTTATGCGGCACCCATCATGTTCAGTTAGTATTTGTGTAACATTTTTTCCCAACGCAGTCGATCCTGAAACTCGAAATATTTGATATAGCTTATGAATTTTGAATTGTTGAATATGGCTTACCTTCACCCAGTAAACTTGCTGTACTACCAAACGCTGGAATAGCATAGCGATGTAATCGTGTGGAGTCGCAGATTCTAAACACTATCAGAGAGTCCATTTTCAACGTGTATCAAGATAGAGATGGGTTTAACAGAGATTCGCTAGTTCATAAGTGGAATTGCATGCTTAGTGAACAAATACTCATTGTTGCCTTCAATATAAAAATTCAATGGAGCTCGATCAATTAGATCATTAATGTTTTTGATCTCAATTGATAAAGATTCCTTTTGAATTAAATATAGTCCTTTCTCGTGAATGTTCAAAACAGCCTTGCGTTTACCATACATGAAAATATTGTTTGTTTTCTTTTGATAAATCAAAAACTGAATTTCTATAATAAAAAAGTATTCTCCATATTGGTCATGCTCCAGAAAAACATATTGACCCTTCTTGTAGCTGTAACCACAATAGGCAGAATCTTCAGAATACACATTTTGATCGTCCAAAAGGTTAAACCTGTTCAAATGATATTTGACCGAGTCTGGCAAATACTCTATAGACTCTACGAACTTTTCTACTAACAAAGCTTGATCGAATCGCATGTTTTTCATGTTTAGCAAGCCTTGGTAATATTGATGTTGCTCGCTGCAGAACTTAACAACGTTTTTGAAGTTCAACGTACTTCGCAATGCTCTTTTGAAGAAACAATGCTTGCGCTCGCAAAAGAGTGTACAATATGACATTAATGGCCCCATCCAAACTATGAGTTGAGGGTAATGAATAGTGAAATGGTGCTTTGGTTTTAAGGGTGCATCAAACTCTTGCGTCCTTAGCTCGAGATATTCCCTTATAAGTGATGAGAGTAAGTTAACTTGTTCTTTTGAAATCACTGGCGATGTAATAATATCTGTTAACTGTTTGATTAAGAATAGCATTACCACTAGCGGGTTATTGAAATCTATTGCTTTATCAACAAATATAAATGGTAGTATCTGAATTAGATGCCAAGTGTCACAGGCCTTAGATTTGATATTTTTCATTTTTCTAGAAAAATCTAAAGTTATTTTAGTTTTCAATTTAAGTTGCTTGCAAATGCTATTAATTTTTGCTTGTAAAAAGTTACTGGAGAGGGTTTTCTCTTTCACCAGACGTTTAAAAATTAAAAACAAATCACTGTTAGCCCATCCTTCGAAAAGATCATGAGCAACACAAGGTGGCGCTCCATAATGAAACATCTGAAAATAATTTAGTTCATTGAGGACGCAACTTCCTTTTACACCTCGATACGGTATTTCAGACGGCATACTAATGATCCTGGACACGTCCTGTGTGTTGCTTTGGGGTGTTCTTGACTCAGCGATTGTAAAACAGTCATTTGTGAAAGCTTGATGCTCAATATAGCAGAAACGACAAAAAAATGCACTCCTTGAAAAATTCTCCGTTAGGCCTGCCAGTTGGTGGGCTCCTAAATTATCGTTCATTGTCGTGAAAACCGAACCGTAAATTCTCTCTTCATAGCCCCCACCATTTACAAGAATTCCATTCTCTTCAAGGCTTTTTATATCTTCAACCAGTCTTCTGAAGATTTTTTCTGTGCCAAAATAAGCAAAATCTTTCGATTTGCATAGTAACACTAAATGGACGTTTTCTGTAAGATTGCGCAAGTATGGATCTAAGTTTCCAATAACCATGTATACACATTCAAGCTTATGGCGACCTGCTGCATTCCCGATTGCATTCACAACAACTTCAGTTGCGTCTTGGTAGATGAATAAGTTCAAAGTTTTCTGACTAAAAAAGCCGCTGGTTTTGTATTTAAGACCATCTGTGTAATCTTTTATGTAACCAGGAACAGAATGCTTTTCACGGAACACTGCGTTGTAAATTTTTTTGTCATTCAACATTGCCGTTAGAGTTCCCAAGATCGGAATATAGTAGTAAAAGCAATTGTTATGGTCATTATTCCTTTGGAGCGACACTTGGACAGGAGAAATGTACGAAAAATTCTTTTCAAAAAATTTTTTCCGAATATGTGAGGTACGAAACTTCCCCCCATTCCCAAAGAGGTGATCAAACAAGTTATTGGAACACATAGATTGTTTGATCTTCCCTTTCGCATTCACAGAGAGATCAGTTTCCTTAACCAGCTCTTCATATTTTAACTCCGAATATTTTCTTCCAACCGTAACAGCTTCCTGCATAGAATCCACTATTTCCTGAATAACAACGTCAGTAACATGATTTTTTGAAATTAGCTTCAAAAATAATGTCCCAAAGACTACTTCAATACTTCGTAGGACGTCATTTAATTTTTCTTCGAGGGTTTCCTCTGTTTCCTCGGTTTCTATTTCCACATCCAACGGGAACTGAGGGATCTGCTCGAATGCAAGTAGTTCATGTTCGGGAGGGGAATGTTGTTTCCTGGTTAGGTGCTTTAGGGTTGTCATCCGATGATAATACATGTTATGAATCCTGAGAGTGTTCGATGTGGCAAATGGTTTGTTAGTCCGGCATTTCAAAGGACAAAATACCGGATGTCCTTCTGAAATATGGCGAGTCATATGTTTGGTCATTGTTTTAAAGTCCGAGGATTCGAATTCACAGGTCAAAAGTGGACATTCCATCTGCAAATCCTTCTTCCTTCCTATATGGCGCTGACGAAGATGGGTAACGTAACTTCGAAAGTTCTTGAAAATCAATGCACAACTATCCATCGCACACTCAAAACAGTTGTTTTTCTTGTGTAATCGAACGTGTTTTATATGAAACTCCGTATTTTCGGTCGCAATACCGCAGATTTTGCACACAATCGCCATATTTACCGAGACTTTCACTTTGCGAGTTCTAATGGCGCAAGTAGCAGACGACATTTGGGTGAACATCAGCTTTCGGTGCATGTTAACGTTTTTTATGTACAGGAAGGAGTAATTCTATGTTGCTGAGCACTGAAAAAAATATGCTGGCTGTATTTTTGATATCATTCATGTAAAATTACATGGGAGGCGGAAACAATTTAAACTTAATGACGTACATTTCAGTAATTGAAATGGTTTTTTTCTGATAGGTCTTATTGCACATAGAATTAAGTCATTTCGCGAATTACGTGTTGTTAAATATGCGTCATATTTGGATTTATGTCACCAATAAAATTCATATTTTTTTGGTGTGTAGCCACTGTGTTGTCGTTTTCCACTTAGGGCGTTAACGCTCCGCCAATGTTCGTGGGGTCGTAAAAGAACCTGTTCAAAACTGTGGTCCAGATGGCATTTTTATGTGGCTTCCAGGCATAATCTCTGGCTTTTCTCAAGTCCACAGTACGCTGTCTACGATGCAGAGAGAAGCGTTGAGATCATCTGAGGAGTATTACTCGTACCGGTTGACGGTACCCTTTTGGCGGGTTCAGTGCGTGGCATGAAAAGGGAACTGCAAGGGTCGACAAGAATTATCCAGTTTCATACTCTTGACATCGGAATGGAATGGTCCTAAACAAATATTGACGTCGATAGCGAACGTCGTTGTGTTCGACTGATTCAGTGATTTCTTTGCCTCTGTACGGGAGCCCCATATCTTGCTACGTCCGTTCACTACTTCCATGATAATAAATAGGGTTTCTAATGGATTAATGAACCGCTTAAGCTTTTCGCTAGTGCACTGGATTGGATACTCAACCCTGCGGGCGACGGTTATTATTTCGATGGCCAGTGGTATAGGTTGGGATGGTATATTAACCCAGCTGCCCAAATCTATCAACTGGAAGATGTTACCCCCGTTGACGGCATCCCACGGCATTCTAGATCGGACTCGTTGTGTTGGAAGTGCCTGTATCGGTTTGGACATGCTTCGTCACCTCTTTGCCCGGAGTGCGTGAACGCGCAAATCACCGAAATACGTGGTTTTCGAATACCCTAGGTTCGAAGAAGTTCACAGGGTATGCCTGTGAACTTCTTCGAACGGTATGAGATTGCCATGACGAGCACACCTGGGATGCTGTCAACAGAGTGGTTACAAGTATACCATTCGACCTGCAGAGAAAGTGGCGAAGGGGCCAATAAAGTCGTGCCGTCAGCTCGAGATTCGCCGTAAAACACCAAATAGGGTTTCCGGAGAAATTCCGCCGCCGGTGTCCTCGCTAGACTAGGTTCACCGCGGGGGACCTCCCGGGTAGCTCGTTAGTAGACTAGATCCATCGCCCAGGATAATCACATAGATCGCGTTTACCCAGTAAACTAAAAGGCGGCTAGGCGGGTTAAACTAGATGCTAGCCATCGGTAGGCTATTGAAACTTTGTTCTAGGCTATCCGCCGTAACTTGTCGTTTACTGTAAAAGTAGTGTGGGTAATGACTAGCAGTGGGTCGTTGGGGCACCAATGAATCCGAAGCTACGCTCCACCCGGAATCGCTGGGCAGACCTCAGCAAGTAGATTCATCACTGTGGACTATCCGACAATATCTTGACAAAAATTGGAACTAATTGGCTTACGAAACAGACATCGCTACCGAGAGAAACTCCGCTGCCAGGTAATAATATCCGAGTAGATCTTGATAAAACTGGGTGCTAAGTGGATCGTGTATGTGTGTCGGAAGAATTTCCTCCTTCCTTGAAATATACCACCAAATTAGTTATACAATTTGCGTTTTGAATTCGTCTCATCAGAATCCGTAACTAACATACAGCCAGGATTAAGTTACTGCCGGATTGTCGCTAGCGCCAATCATTAGTTCAATATAGCACCGCTAGGTGGAATTATCCACAACCCCATTGTGCGCCATGGCAATCCTACGGACCGCTACAGCTTCTTGGTCCCTCAGCTCTTTCAGAGCCCATCCTGAGTGATGTTGAGCAAGGGGTGCGATATCCTTTCAATCTTTTAACGACAATCGGGCAATCCATTAGACGTTTGTTTGACAATTCAGTGATGGGTTCTGTCAACAAGTCTACTCCTGTGAACAGAAAAACTCGTCCGGCTAACATCTTTGGTTAGTCCGATTCGTTTGATGTTGGATCGAATCAACGATATTGTCGGACGTCGCACCCCTCGCAGTAACGTCAGAAGAAGTAAACAAGAAATAATCAGCGGATCAGAAACGTCTCATGAATTGCCAATACACTAACAACAACAACAACATGAACGCAATAAAATAAACCTTCGCCAGCTGAAATACGTAAGAATGCCATGTTTACATTTTAGTACAATATCTTACAGGGTGCTGTCATTCAGTTGCTGGAATGTGTTCTAAAATTCATAGCTATGCTCGCCTTCGATGGAAAATCGGTACAAAAGTAAACGAGAAAATACCCACATACAAATCAAAGATTTACACCAAAACCGTACTTACCGCGAATTTCCATCGGATATAAAACACCATCTACTTTGCTTGCTGCGCAACGAAAAATGAACTCGGTATACGGGGAAAATCAAACAAAGGAAACAGAAAATTGCCCTGACAGCATCCTGTGCATCGGCAAAAGCTGTCGGCAGAAGCGCTTGGAAGAATCGTCCGAATAAAAAAGCAGCAGCAACAGCAGCAGTGAGTGAGCCAGTTGCGGATTACAAATGCGGAAAGAACAGACGATATAATTTATCATTTTAGTATGCTGTTTGCTTGTTGTAGCACCCTCCACAAACGACGGATGGCGGCGGCGTCGGTGGCAGCATTTTCCACCCGTCCTTTGAGACTGCACAAGTGAAAAGGGACTACTTCCTGTGGGTGTGTAGAAATTGTTCCGTCCATGGGTGGGCCCCCCGCCGCGCCACGCCGATCTGGGATTTACAGCAGCGAACGACGCTTGTAGTTCCATAGATAGTGTGCATTTATTTATCTTTGCTTTCCAAGCGAAGAAGCAAAACAATAGCAAACCCAGCCAGCTCGTTCGTCTCACGCAGGTGCTCTCTACATCCGACGCGAAAAGCGGGCGAAAGATTTCCCCCTTCCCGAGCGATGCCGGGCTGAGGCTGAGACAGGAACTAGCACAGACATCTTAGCTAGGAAAGTGCAGAAATCCTGCCGGACTAATAAAACAGGGGAAATGAAAATTGATTAGCCTTTCATCGGTTCGGACGCATGGGGAGGTTGCTGTTTTATGTTAATAGAATCACATAAATTTCAGGCATGGAGAGAGGGAGGTTGTCAAATTGAACTAAATCGAAGATAATTTTATCTTGATGGTGAACATAATCATTATAACAAAGGGATTTGAACAGATTGAAAAATTTTTTACTATTGCTGATGCATAGATTTTGTAGTTTATAAACGATTTGCGGTTTTAGCTCTGCAATCCAGATGAGGAATTAGTCTTAGATTTGAGTAATATCATCAACCACACTACACTAATTTTCACAACAAAACAGAATGAAAGACTCACTGCTGACGATTCTACCCTAAAACGTGAAATGGTGGAATGACAATCATCAGAGCGGTCGTCAATCGGCTGTGCAAAATAACGCCATCAGCGTTGTCCTGCAACTTCGTGTAACCACCGACCGCCACGGGAACGGAGATTTCAGACCGATTCTTCATCGGGAGGACGCGCGAGTGAAATTTTGCTGTAGTGGGGTTGAAAAAAAAACGGCAGTAATGGAGGAGAACAATTAAACAAATGAGAGGTTTCTCGTTTTGTTTTTGTTTTTTTTCCCTGTTTTTGTTCTTTGTCCTTCGTCATGCCTGTGCCTGAAGGTTCCTATGTTTTTTTTTCGATGATATTTTTGCACATTATTGCTGGTGTCTTTCCTCTTGCATTTGCGTAATTGTTTAATTCACTTTACTGGAATTGATTTGTTTGCGTCGAAATAATTAAGCAAAAAGCTTACGCTGTGAACGAGAGAATGGCCGCACATGTGCGGGAGTAGATGGGATTTCGGAGCATGAGTTGCGATGCAAGGTGGAAGGCAACAAACAGTAGAGAAGAAAAGTTGTGCTCTGTGAAATGCCGCTTTAAATATATGCGCCGAGTATGCTTTAAATTAAGCAAACTCCGTGAACTTTTATCATGAAGGGAAGAGGGTTTTTTGGTAGGTTTCGTTAGATGGTAAGCGGACATATTGTTGACAGAAAGAGGATCGTTTTGATTTTTCAGAAACGATTTTTGTAGCTCCCTTTATGAAGTTCTCGAAAAAAAATTCTTTGACACTTCCCAGATCTCAGGTGACGAGCCACTCCTTGCGTTGCGAGATCAGAATGGCTGGCATAGCTATTTTATGCTGATTTAGTTTTTCACTCGAGTCCTAATCTTTACGTCTATCTGTTCGTTCTTTTGAACCGCGGATAAAATAATTGGGACATGTGGAAGATTTCCGTGGAAGAGATATGTCCCGCATACAAACAGCACGAGGAAAAATTTAGGCGTTCCCTGCAGGGACGCTCTGTGCGAGATTTTGTAGAAATGCTAAAGAGAACTTCTTCACTTGGTGGCTACTAATATCCACACCAACTTGTCTACTGATGAATGCTAAACCCCAGGAGGGAACAGCTTCTGCTATGCCTTCACCCAAAACAAATCATCTGGAGCGTAAATGTATCTGGTTTTGCGTTTCTCATATAGAAAAATTATGCAATTACACTGAAAATCGTCAACATAGACCCGATCCGGAGCGCCGTGTGTCATAAACCATTCGACTCAGTTCGTCGAGATCGGAAAATGTCTGTGTGTGTTTTTTTTTTACTTGGTGGTAAAGCTATAACGCCGACCCAGCACACGTTCAGTAGTTTGACCATACTACTGATTTCGTCATCGCATGCCAGAACAGAGAAGATAACTCTGAACCCTACTCCTCTAAACTACTCCAAGGAGTCCGACATTTGCCTGATCCCACAGATTCCATTTGAAATGACTACTTCGGGGGAGGCGTTAGATTTCGCTGGTCTCATAACCACCATATCAGTCCTGCACAGCATGATATTCTACATGCGATCCTCTCTACGTTGACCAGTTGGATGCCGTGGTCGATCCAGCGATTCCTGCTGGAGGGTGACTTCCGGTTCGATGGTGCCCGACGACCCTATACTGGTGGTTTGTCGCGTTCGACGGTGGAGCTAGCCTACCTCGGCGGAGAGTTCCCCGACGAAAGAATCCCGCAACCGTTGACGGAAGCGTTTTTCTTGCTTCGATGCAGTCCGGCGGAATACCGAGGTCAGTCCAGCGATTCCGGGTGGAGGATTGCGTTCGGTTCACTGGTACCCCTGACGATTCAAGCCGGCGATTCGCTACGAACTACTCGGAATAGTCCCCGACGGTGGATCTTTCCTACTCCGACGAACAGTCCCCCAGCAATGAAAGATCTTCCGAAAGCGATACTGCCGGGGCAGACGCCGAGGTCGGTCCTGCGATTCTGGGTGGAGGTTCACTGGTACCCTGACGATTCAAGCCGGCGATTCGCTACGAAATACTCGAAATAGTTCCCGACGGTGGATCTTTCCTACTCCGACGAATAGTTCCCCGGCAATGAAAGATCTTCCGAAAGCGATACTACCCGGGCAGACGCCGAGGTCGGTGCTGCGATTCTGGGTGGAGGGTGACTTCCAGTTCACAGGCGCCCGACGACCATTTACCGGTGCAACTTCCCGATCTACTCGAACTAGTCTCCGGCGGTGGGCCTAGTCTACTTTGACGAAGAAATTTCCCGACGTTGAAATTTCTCTCGAAACCGTTATCTCGATGCTGGTTGGTTAGGTGCCGAGGTCAGTCCTGCGATTCCGGGGGAGGATGACTTCCGGTTCTCAGGCGCCCCGACGACCTACCGTCGACGATGCGTTCGCGCAGTCTAGTCCCCAGTGGTGGATCTAGCCTACTCCGGTCGCGCCCGGTGGTCTACTTAATCTCTCTTCCTTAGACTGACTTGTCAAGTGCCATGGCTGGTCCGGCAATTCCAGTTGGAGTGTAACTTCCGGTTCATCGGTGTCTCGATGACCCGAAGCCGTGTACTGCTACGTTGCTGGTCGTTGCTCCTCTCGCCAGCTTCGTTGCAACGCTGACATGATCTGAACGGCTGTTCTGTTCACCGCGTCCCATTTTTCTTTGTCCGCACACATTCTTTGGACAATATTGGTCATGTTAACGTCCTCAACGACAATGGTTCTCATTTCGTTTCTCTCGTGCTCGAATCGAGGGCATTCGAGAACCACGTAATTCGCGTGGCCGATACTTTTTGAAACACCAATGACCAGACAAGAACTGCACCATGTGGAAGTTCACTTCACCGTGCACTCTGTTCACCCACACCTACAGGCATGGAATTAGTCAATGGGTCCATTTACCATTTACAGCGTTATCCCACTGATGCTGCCACTTGATTAAGGTGTCAGCTCGGGCTCGTTTACGGACTCCTCTCGTGCCTCGATTCCTATAACACTCGCTATCTTCTTCGAGTAGAAGGTTTATGGGAATCGTTCCAGATATTACGCAGATATTACTTTACGGCCCTCCCGCATGCGTGGTCGATGTGGCTATTGAAGCTTAGCCGGTCGTCTAGCATCACTCCCAGTTGTCTAACTTCCCGCTTTGAGTTGATGGTACACTCTTCGATCGAAATTCTTGCCTGCCGCACTGCTTTTCGGTTGCTTATCAAAACCATCTCGGTTTTGTGGTAAGCTAACGTCAGCTTCTTCTCGAGCATACAGTCTTCCGCGACATCTATCGCCTCCGTTGCGAGTACTTCTACTTCCTCTAGTGATTCGCCGATCAGTAGGAGCACCACGTCGTCCACAAAACCGACAATCTTCACGCCCCTGGGGAGGCTCAGCTTCAGAACTACGTCGTACATTCCAAAGAGTTGAGCCGAGTATGGAACCCTATAGAACGCCCGCTGTTACGGTTACACTTCTTTTTCCGCCGCAAGTTTTGTAGATCAATTGCCGGTTCTGGAAGTACCTCTCAGAATCCTAGAGATTATTGGGAACTTTCAGTCTGTGCAGCGCATCGGCGATTGCGGCCCAACTAGCGCTGTTGAAGGCGTTTTTTACGTCTAGTGTCACCACTCCGCAGTAGCGGTTTCCTCTTCTCTTTTGCTTCTGCGCAGCGTCCATAGTTTCCACGACCGTTCGTATGGCATCCACAGTGGATCTACCTTTCCGGAAACCGAACTGCATATTGGGTAGTCTATTCTATTCCTCTGTGCATGTTGTAAGCCTGTTAAGGATTGCTCTTTCAAGCACCTTGCCGACTATCCATAAAGCCTTATTTGGTAAAGTAAACTGTATTGTCGAATAAAACCTTACTTGGTAAAGCCGATGCGACATTGAAGCGCACACAACTTTGTCCCGTCCAGCGCGGTCGGCATTCAAATTTTTCGCCCAGTGGAGCAAGGTGTCCTTGAAATAGTCAACCCCGTGCTTCAGTAGATCTACGCATGACTAACTCGAATTGGTGACCGCACCGTAAATTTCAACGTTGTGAACGGCACGTATACGCACAAGTCCTTCAGAAAAGACTTGCCGCCAGCATTATCATTTTCTTATCTTTGACAAGATATAGCAATTCTTTGCGAATTTTTGACATATCTGTCATGGCTGAATATTTCAACATCAGTTCTTATGAAATTGAAATGTTTAGCGGAATCTCACCTATGGTCTGACCGAGTTCATTGTGTAGGATTTTGAACGAGAAGTCGGATTTTACGAGCACGACTCGTGTTCTATAACCATTTCACCATCAGCTGGATCTTTTCAAGCGAGTTCATTCCTGCACCAATCTAGAGCCCGCAAAAGTGCGATCACCAATCTGTATCATGTATACCAATGTATGACTTGATGGTACCGATTACCTTAGCAACTGGAACAAAAAATTTGTAAAAACAAGTTTTAAATCAATGCCGCCAAAGGTATATGAATAAAAGATATTTCTAAGTAGCGCGAAGAAGCCATTGTGTATGTGAGCCATATTGAGGTTATCTTTCAGTATTGTACCGACTGGAACTAAAATTTTCTGTGAATATTTACGGCTTTCTCAGTCAATCTAGCTTTAGCAAACGAATTGTTTTTAAAACTGCCAGACGTTTCGACCGTGTTTGGCGGCCTTTTTCAAGGGAAACGACACGATTAAATTTCAAGAAGGAGCTCACACCACACCAAAACTTTTCCAAAGACACAATAATACTAAGTTGCTTAGTCTTGGCAAAACTCAAAATTCCTATCACCATTTGCATCCTAGACCACTTTCATGGAAAATGACACAAACGCATACGGACATCGGAAGCCCGATAAAGCAAGGCAGACTATAATGGGCTGGACATGTGGCGAGAATGCTAGAAGAGGAACTAACTGTAGATAATTAAGCAAGGAACCTGGAAGAGGTCGTCGACTACGAACCCCGCATTCGTTGCCTGCATACAATCAGGGAAGATTCGCGTGCGCCTTTCCTGGGAGTCTGAAATACATTCGATCATGATTTTTAACACGACGGTGATGATGAGTGAGCGCCAATAATGACACCAGGAGAGACATTTGAAGTGCAAGCACAGTTCACAGCAGTCAACGCAGGAGAAAATTTTTCCGGTTTTTTTTCTATCAACAGCTGTGCTTAGCGAGAAGCGATTCGTACAAATTTAGTCGTCGAGTTTGTCGAAAATTATGAAGTTTGTCAGAAAATCGCATCTAGTTTATACTTCGACCAATAGAAAAGCGCTTCCGCACGTTGACTATCTACACAATGCATATTTGACTAGCGGCCCTTTGCGGTCACGAAATCTGCAATATGCTGACGACGGACCAATGCGCCCTTGGTGATTTCGAAGGGAGGGTGTTTCAAACTATTCACCATGGGATAAGTACTTTTGGAAAACGGAACATATAAAGTCGCCGTGAAACCACAAATCGGGTCTGGGGAGAAATTCCGCCGCCGAGAAACTCTCAGTCGGTGTAAATTAGGTCTACCGCCGTGGACCACTTGAGCAGTGCGCGATGTAGCACCGCGATCGGGTCGTCGGGGCACCCCAGCAAACCGGACGTCAGGCTTCACCGGAATCGCCGGACCGACCTCGACACCCTACCGGGTAGCTCGTGATAAGCCTAGTTCCACCGCCGGTGATTATCAAGAGTAGATCGCGTCGAACAGCTAGCAGTGGGTTGTTGTGGCACCAGTGAACCGAAAGCTTCGCTCCAATCGGAAACGCAGGGCAGACCTCAGCACCTACTGACTGGCTCGTTGAGTAGGCTAGGTCCAACACCGTGGACTAGATCGGGACGAAGCGGGCGGCTAAATGGCTCACGGAAGCGAACATCGGTGTCGGGAGAAATCTATTGCCGGGGAATTCGCAGTAGCGCCGTGAACTATCCGACTATATCGAAACAAAAATGGGAGCTAATTAGCTCACGAAATCGGCACCGAGAGAAATTCCACTGCCAAGAATTTCAATCGGAATAGGGTGAATTCATCGCCCGGGACTATCCGAGTAAATTGGGATAAGGCTAGAAGTTGAATGACCCACAGAAACAGGAACCAAATGACTCATGAAATCAGCAACTAAATGGTTCACCGAGACAAGAGCAAATTGGCGACGTAATAGATGAAGACGGAAAGCATCAGAAGAGTCAAGCTAAATGGCTCAAGGGTCGTACTTTTTATGGATCAAGTATGGCTCTGAGATAACTGCGTAAAACTCGTGAACAAAAGAGGTGCAACGAAAGTACAACGAGCCGTCCTTCCCCATGATATAATATCCTGATTTAGTTCCGTAGGAAAGAAGGGCGGAAAAAAGTAAGGAGTGTTTTGAGTAGTTAGGCACAAAAGTGAGTTGTGAGTCCTACATAGTGTCAATACACTACAGGCCAGACTTTTGAAGCTTTTTAAACCTTACTTTAAAAACATGTTAACGGCTTATGAACCATGAATAGAAAACAGGCTGCTTGGAGAACTAAAAAATGTTCGCACGGTTAGAATTAGATGGATGCGGTTGGATGGGCGTGTTGTTAAAATATCGGGATACAATCCGTGTTGAAATGGATCTTGAAATTAGTTATATCTGTACGAGAACGTCAGGTGTACAACGATCAAGAAGGATCGACCTGGTTGACCTGGTGGAACTAGAGGACCAGAGAAGTTTGAAAAGCTGGAGTCGAACAGCCCTGGACTGAGTGATCTTAAGACGACTTCTTCAACAGCAAAGTACAAGCATTCCAAGTGTTTCAACACTTCGCTGACATGTCTTCTATCAACGAAATGACGTGAAACACCATTAGTAGAGTAGCAGCGAAGATACGAAGAAGAGAAAATAGATCAAAAAATCAGTGACCAGAGCTAACAATTTGGAAAAGCGCAGCTTCACCGCTGGGGACTAGATCGAGTAGTTCATGCTGAGGCGCCGGTTGCGGATCGTGGAGGTGCCAGTGTACATAGGATATCACGCTCCATCCAGAATTGTTGGACCGACCTTACCGGGAAAACGGTGAGTAGGCTAGAATCCAACTAGATCGGGTAGTCCGAATCGAAGCGCCAGCGGACTGGAAGATACGCTCCATCCGAAATCGTCGAACCAACCTCAGCATCTAGTCAGTTGAGTAGGCTAGGCCTGGTTCCAGAAACTACTCGAAGAAATCGCGATAAAGCAGAAAGCAAAATAACTCACGAAAAACATCGACATCGGAAAAAAATTTCGCTACCGCGTCTCAGTCGGACCATGGTAGTTTCACCACCGGGGAATATCCGAGAAGATCACAACAAAACCTAAATGGCACACGGTAACGAACATCGGAAGAAATCCCGTCACCGAAGAACTGTCTGCCGGAGTAGGGTTGATTCATCTCCATGGACTGTTCGAATAAATGACGACATAGCTGGGAACTAAATGGCTCACGAAAACAGGAGCTAAATGGAACACGGAAATGTGAGCTAAATGACTAAAGAAAGTTCACTGCCGTCCGACTTGACGTTCGGCCATAAATAGCCCAAGAATGCAGAGGATCTAAATGACCCAATGAATACCGGGAATGATGGAGAAATGTCGGGAGATATATGGTTCAAAGGACGAGCAATTTAATTGTTCAAGCAAGGTTCTAAGTTAACAAAGGAAAATTCAGTATAACCGTGGAAAATACTTCGGAAAAAGGATGAATAATAAGGTTGTTTTAGTGGTTAGGCACGAATGTGAGTCCCACACAGAGCCAATACAAAAAATATATCCCATCGCGGAGTCTGGTAATGAGTTCTTCAGTCTTCAGCACGGACTTCATGTCTCACTAGTAACGAATTGAATGTTCGAGAAGAAATGGACAACACGTCCGATCTGGTCGGTAGACGGAATAAATATGGAAGCAAAGCCAATAACTGTTTGATAAATGTATTTCATTCGCCATCTTAGAACTCAATCTGTTCGCCACAAATTCGTGTACCAAATAGATTGAATTCTACACCTTCTAACTGTAGCTATCCACAATTATCCAACATCATAAATATTGAAGATATATTTCAGCACTCAATTGACATATCCCATCGCCATTAAAACATAATGTCCGCAATTGAAGATTTAACCCTACGATTTTTCAATCTTCAGACCGGGTGGGAAGGTTCACTCATTCTGCAGTTCTGCTGCCCTTCATCCCTATAGGTACCAACGAGTTTGAGGTGGGCAGCGAACACAACGCTCTGTGGCTTCAAATTGTAAGCAAATATTTGAGTTGACGTGTATGAGTGTATTCTGAGTTGTTTTTTCGTGTGCAACCACCACCAGGGGTGTCCAATTACACGCTTGTTCTTTGCTCTCTTTTATTGTTGTTGGCCTTTATTAGTTGGAGAATTTGCACCACCGTACACGGACTTCGAACCGGGGAGGGCGAAGCACAACCGCCAGCAGGAGGACACTTATAATGATGTGACTCTGACCCACCGAATATTGCTTGCTGGTGCGGTAGCCAGCCAACCAGCTAGCCAGCCAGCAAGCAAACAAGCTAGCGAGAGCCCCCTGGACATCATGGGGTTCGGTGCTGATAAATACTACCGGGACCGGTTGGTCGGTGTATGTCACGAAAATTCGATATGTTCACTGCACAAATGGTTAAATGCAAAATCAAGGGATCAAATGACAAAAGCCGATCAAATTGTGCCGACTTTTGAAGCAAAAACACTCGAATTCTAAACTCCGCAGCCCTTAACCTGTCGTCCGCTTCAGCTGCTGGAATTTGGAGAAGAGAAAAAAACTACTTGAATATTGATTGAAGGGATTTGCATCCTGCTTTGTGCTTTGAATTCGGTTAGCTTGACGAAGGACACGGAAGGCTGTAACCAGCTAGGGTCGATGTACCAATAGACGCACTACCAAGGAAAACTTGTTTCAAGAATGATGAAACGATAGATGGAAAGATTTCAATCCCTATTCAACCTGTAGCAATGTGTTGTTTGACTTTAAACTATTGTAAATTATTTAAATTACTTGATCCGCTACAGGAACAGTAGTCATTATTAGCTGGGTTATCACTTTTCTAGAATGCATTTTAGTAGGGCCTTCACTTGTTGTACCATTATGAAACTGAATGTCAAAATCTCATGTCAAATTTACTTTGACAATCAAACAGTTAAACGTATCTTTGACAACCAAACAGAGATAGTAGTGGATGCATTATTCAGTACGATTATGTCCTTCGGCCAGTTTCTGACATATGTTCAACTAACGAGTATAATTCAGACAGAGGTGGCGGTTACAGATCGCATTGATTTCAACGCCCAAAAGTTTATAGCTCCAGAAATGAAATATTTCAAAAAATCTTCGGCTGAGTTCAAAGAATGATTTTAGTGTGATCTTGCAGGTACAGACATATTTCATGACGTTTTGCATCAAAATCAAACGAATATCTCTCGAATCTATTGGTATTACTACTACTAAGGAAGAACCAACCCTACTTGATTATAATCCTGACTATGTTGAAAAAACGAAACGCCTAAAGTAAGTCTCCTCTGCTTGGTATGCTGTCTATCGTTGCCTCGGTCGACCTCTGTCACTGGCTGGGTTCGTTTGATGTTTCTGCACCGGCTAATTAGTGCAACCTACAACCTATGCCTGCAGAGAAGTGGTTACGGCTCGTTTTCCATGCTCGTTCCTTGCTCAAAATGTACCTACTTCTAACCAGTCAATGGGGGTCGTTCTCTCGGAGTTGCATTTCACAATCTTCATTGCACGGGCTGTGCATATTCATCGTCGTAGTTCAAGCATTGGTAATTAGTGGAACTCATGCACCTTTCGAAAATCTGAATAACGAGAGTGGCGATCGTAGTGCTAAAAACTAACACTAAGATACCTATCGACAACTTCGAACATTCGAAATCTCAGCGACAATTCCTATACTAGCATGGATTTTGTTTGGGGCAATGTCGGATGTATGCATGAGCACTAGATTAACTATTTAATATGTACTGACATTTGTTTACAAACTCGGATGTTTCTTCGAGATGATTTAAAGAGTTTGTTTTGAGTGCTTTACTTACGGTTACCCGTTGTAATTGAGGACGGATGTTCATCCACCGAATGTTTTATTAATTGACGAAATTTTCGAGCGCAATTGTTGTTTTTCTGAGGCCAAATTATTGGTGCTAGTGATAACAATATTTACATCATCGTGGATAACATCACGAATACAGTTAACTTCTGTACACGCCACTCGCCACTTGAAACGCCATCTGAATCTCAATCACTGAAATATTTGAATATTTTCATAGAGACTATACTTTTCTAATGCGGGTCGAGAAAATTTCCATGCGCTGTGCCTTCGAATAGCTACCTGATGAATAATGGCTTTAGTCCATCAAAGAAGAAATATCTGGAATGTAGATAAAATAAGCCTTTTTTAAAGTCTACACCAAAGCGATAACCCGTGGTAGTGGTTCTATTCAGACAACGAATCTTAACCACATTGTGAAAACTAGAGAGAAACCGTCCAGCGTCCATGATGGTCGAAACAGTTGCCACAGTAGGGATCTTTAATTTGGAAAAAATGTGCCAGTTTTTCATATGTATTGATAGCGGGGGTCTTTACGAGTGCACTCATATCATTCTTAAACCTTTATTGTCTGATTTTTAAATTAAAAAAAAAACAAATAAAATTCAACCAACAAACTGACAGTTGTCCCGCTAAATGACGTATCTGCAAATATCTCGTTCGCCTCATTGTTAACCGGGACAGCACTCCATACAGCATAATTTGGCCTGCCATCCCAAGTTTCATCTGCAAACTATGGTAAATCTGATAAGGCAACCTATAGAGTCGTGCAAGTCGCATGAGTTTGGATGTGTTATTGTCATAAAAGGAAACAAACTAAAAAATGATTTTTTTTTTTCAATAGTTTCGGGCCTTAAAATTGAAAAAGGACTGAGACATTAATCCATGCTAATCTGCAAAATCCATGCTAATCTGCATCAGAATATGCCTTAACCCGCACACCCCTAAAGAACCCTGTTGTAGTTGGTAAATCGATTGCCATGAATGCAGCTCACCTGAGTTCGATTCCCAACCTCGCACATATGGTTAAATTTTTTCTATAGAGATTTTTCTCACCACCTTAAGGTTAAAACTAAAATACCTTATTTACGACTTATTTTATTCGACGGGGGAAACAGATCGAAATTGTGAGTCAAACAAACACAACTATGTGAAAAAAGATCACCCCACACTGAGGTAACTAGAATATCAAAATTCAAAAAATTGCCTTATGTTTTTTCGACACAAGAAATCAGTTTGATTTCCATTAGATTGCCTTATGAATCGAACCAAAATCAAACAACTTAATGACCTATATCTTTCATAGGGCAACCTTATAGAATTCTAATTCTTGAATTTATGGAAAAAATAAATCCAACCTTTTGAAGGTTGTAACACAGAGAAGATTATGAATTATGGTTGTAATGAGAAGATTATGAAATTCAACACTTCAAAACTCGAATAAATACTACATAGAAAGTGCAAACTCTGATTGATCAGGTATCTTTACGATTTTATTTCTACTCGTCTACTTGGTGTTAATGCATTTTTTAAATACATAGATTACATTTGTGCATTATATGAACCAGGCGCGTTAAAAGTACGGTTCCGATTGCGCTGCAAAGTTCGATCTCGCTGAAAGTTAGCAGTTATCCAACTGTGATTTCTGCGCCTGAAAGGAAGATGCAATATTGTTTTTTTTTAAATAAATCGAGACCAATTAGGTTTTGGTCGGAATATTTCCAAATTTACACCGGATGCGCCGTTCAGAAAATTTGCGATTAGCTTCAGTTCGCCCACAATTATTGGCGCCATTTTTATGTTTGCTTACCTTTTTTTCGCGGAAGTGGCGACATTGAATTTCATAAGGCGCGGTAATGAAAATCCAATGTATAACGTAAGATATTTATACGTTGTTGTCAAAAGAATTATAGATCGCGTATGGAACTCATAGTTGCCTTATGTATTTTAGATTTTCAATGTTTTTGCAGCTTCATAAGGCGAAACTTACAAATTTCGCTAGTCTAGTTGCCTGAGTGCAGAGGAACGGTTCGAACCTGCAACTCTTGGAAGTCCGATCCAATGCGAAATTTCGATCTGTTTTCCTAGATAGACACCACAAAAAAATATTGGCACTTACGTCAAAACCCAAAAAATAAATTAATTATTTAATTCGAACGGCGGGTTCGCTCCTGTCAAATCACTGTTAACTGGACAAAGGGTCCAGAAATCAACAGTCACCATTAGCTCTGTCACCCACCAAAATCCGATGGGTAATGAATTAAAACTCACTACTGCAAATGATAATTAAAATTGGGCATTTCACCGGAGTCCCAAGGGATGCAGGTTCGAATCCTTCCTCTGAAGTGATTTTGAAGTAGAATACTTCTAACGTTTCAATATGGGGTCCCGTTTCAAAAATTTCAGTTGAGAAATTTTCCCAGGTTTGAAATGCGAGTATCTTCCGTTCTACTGGACGAAATCGCAATATTTTTGCACTATCTGATCGGAAATTTGTGCACGTATATCGTATTAAATTTCGGAATTACTGCGACTACTATAAATAAACCAAAACAAGGATTTTCAGAAAATCCTTCGGAAACAGCGAGGAAAATGCGCAATTTGTCAGCATATCCCACGCAGAGCCGTCAAAAAGGAGCATGTAAGCGTTTCATTACATACGGGAATGTTATATATACAGGTCACGCGAGCTTGTTTTGTATCAGTGGGTGCTCGCTTACCACACGAGCAACATGCTCGTCCGGACGGTACAATGAGCGGTATCATGTTTGCGTTCCCGTACCAAGCGTCATCGCCAGGTTCTTCGTGATAAAATCCAGGGAATCACCAAATCTGCCAGTCGGCGTCTGGCTCGTCGTGGTGATGTAAAATGCATCTCCAATTTAATCTACGAATGCTGATGGTGTGCAGAAAAATGTCATCCGAGATGCCGTGACCTACACTGAACACGCCAAGCGCAAAACCGCAATGAATGTCGTCTATACTCTGAAGCGGCAGGGACGCACTTTGTATGGATTTGGAAGTTGAAAAGGTAGAACTCACTTGTATCATTATAAAAAGGCCCTTTTCAGGGCCACCAAAATCATTTCAAAGAATGAGTTTGCATTTTCTGTTTCATGGACTGTTTCTCCCTGGAGAGCTATTTGGGTTAAACCCTAAATTATGATTTATTTCAGTACGCAAATTGCAAATATGGTCAGAAACAAACTGGAGTGAAGTGAATTTTTACTAGGCGCATTCAGAAAAGGTTTCAATTCTCAAACATTTTACAAAGGTGCCGTATTACATTACTCTCTTTACCCTTAGTGTTCGATAATCTCCGTAGTGGAAACACAATTTCAATTTTGTTCTTTATCAAAAATATGTGGTCGACCAACCAAGGGGTGGAGCTACGACGAACACAGATTGAGGACAACACAAAAAAGGACGAGCTTACGTTGTGCTGTAGTCAGGTATAAAAACTCAGCATGCTGTTGCTTACGCTCAGTTCGTTTCCAGCATCAGCATGCAGCAGTTCGTTTGCAGCATGTTCCGCAAAATTCAAACCGCCGTCCATTTGCTGCTGTCACAGAAGAGTTGGCCAAGCACGCCGTCTTCGATGGCACCAAAACTGTTACCATATACACCAGCACCAAGTAAATTTCGAAAACTGCCCAAAGAAAAGGCCCTTTTCAGGGCCATCAATTTATCGACAAAGAATGAAATTGAAGTTTTGTTATTACAAGCATCAGCTTGTCAAGAGCGTTGGATGGTAAGTGAGCCACTTGTGAACAATACCGTCGCTTTCACGAGAATGGCACAAAATGAAAAGTTATTTGTGACAGTTTAGTGTAATGATTCAATTTACAAAAATCGAACGTTTCAATATAGGGGCTCCGTTTCAAAATTTTCGGCCAGAATGCTGCCTGTTTTTTCAAACGTGAAAATCTGCTGTTGTATTGAATGAAAACCTTCGATTTTTGCGCTGATTGGAAATAGTTGTGACTAATTCTGTAGAATGTACAATTACTGAAAATAACGGATTTTGTGAAAGCAGTGGTTGGTGCATACAATTCGATTCCAAGCCAGACTAGTTTTCGTTGGAAGGTCCACCTCTGACAATAGAAGTAAACTTTTTTACTATGAATTCAACTACAACTTCCTTGAAAACAGCACAGCTAAAAAACTTTTGGGAAAAACGCGCAAACCTAAATTTTTCACTATAATGGAAACTGCCTGTGCCCAGCCGCACAGCATCATCAAGATTGATAGTAATTCAAGCCGGGAGGAAAGAGGTTGTAAGGCAATGGAAAACGAAAATTTCATTTATATCTTACTGGAATATAATTGGCTGGTCCTGAAAAGAACTTGTTGGTTTGTGGTTTATTTTGGGTCACAATTTAGGCCTGCTCGATTGCTGATAGCTGTGAATTTCTCGCAGGGCGACAGTTTCTGTTCAGTAGTGATGAGGCTTCCTAACGCCAACCGTGACTGGGGCACTTTTACGCGGCCTTCGTTGCTTACTGCTTGCGGGGAGGCTTTCCTCCGGTGGACTTACGAGCGGTATGTTTGGTACGGGCCATTTATCAACAAAGAATCGAATTAAAGTTTTGTTATTACAAGCATCCGAAAGTAGCTTGCCAAGAGCGTTCGATGGCAAGTGAGCTACTTGTGAACAATATCGTCGATTTCACGTAGAATGACACAAAAGAAAAAGTTATCTTTTGTTTGTTTGTTTACAGTTTCGTGTTTACTAGGCGCATTCAAAAAAGGTTTCAATTCTCAAACATTTTACCAAGGTGCCGTATTACATTACTCTTTTTACCCTGAGTGTTCGATAACCTCCGTATTGGAAACACAATTTCAATTTTGTTCTTTATCAAAAATATGTGGTCGACCAACGAAGGGGTGGAGCTACGACGAACACATATTGAGGACAACACAAAAAAGGACGAGCTTACATTGTGCTGTAGTCAGGTATAAAAACTCAGCATGCTGTTGTTCACGATCAGTTCGTTTGCAGCATCAGCATGCAGCAGTTCGTTTGCAGCATTTCCCGCAAAATTCAAACCACCGTCCATTTGCTGCTGTCAGAAGAGTTGGCCAAGCACGCCGTCTTCGATGGCACCAAAACTGTTACCATATACACCAGCACCAAGTAAATTTCGAAAACTGCCCAAAGAAAAGGCCCTTTTCAGGGCCATCAATTTATCGACAAAGAATCGAATTGAAATTTTATTACAAGCATCAGAAAGTGGCTTGCCAAGAGCGTTGGATGGTAAGTGAGCCACTTGTGAACAATATCGTCGCTTTCAAGTAGAATGGCACAAAATAAAAAAGTTATTTGTGTGATTTGTAGACAGGTTAGTGTAATGATTCAATTTACAAAAATCGAACGTTTTCTAACATTTCGATATAGGTGCTCCGTTTCAAAATTTTCGGCCAGAATGTTGCCTGTTTTTCTAAAAGTGAAAATCTGCTATTGTACTGAATGAATATCTTCGATTTTTGCGCTGATTGAAAATAGTTGTGACTAGTTGTGTAGAATGTTCAATTATTGAAAATAACAGATTTTGTGAAAGCAGTGGTTGGTCCATACAATTCGATTCCAAGCGAGCCAGACTAGTTTTCGTTGGAAGGTCCATCTCTGACAACAGAAATAAACTATTTTATTTTGAATTCAACTACAACTTCCTTGAAAACAGCACAGCTAAAAAACTTTAGGGAAAAACGCGTAAACCTAAATTTTCCACTATAATAAAAACTAGTGCCCCCGCCGCACAGCATCATCAAGATTGATAGTTATTCAAGCCGGGTGGAAAGGGGGTGGGAGGTTTTAAGGCAATGGAAAATTTCATTTATAATAATAATACTTTATAATTGGCTGGTCCTGAAAACAACTTGTTGGTTTGTGGTTTATTTTGGGTCACAATTTAGGCCCGCTCGATTTCTGATAGCTGTGAATTTTTCGCAGGGCGACTGTTTCTGTTCGGTAGCGATGAGGCTTCTTAACGCTAACCGTGACTGGGGCACTTTTACATGGCCTTCGTTGCCAACCAGCCCCTGTCAAGGACGACGTCTCTGTACAGCCAGCATCACTGCCATGAAAGGCAAAACATTGATTTTGAGCCGAATGATTAGAAGCTGTATTTAGTTACAAAATGTCGATTAAATTAAATTATTAAATCATCCCACAAGATGCAAAACGTCGTGTGAAATGCTTGAATATCGAGCATAGTGCCGAACATAATTCTTTGTTTGGGGCTTTATAGCTATAACGCCCCATATATGTCGGTCGCTGTCAAACTCCATATGATGGTATAGGGTTGCCAGGGAGTTGTTGCCAACTGCTTGCGGGGAGCCTTTCCTCCGGTGGACTTACGGTTTGTTTGGTACAGGTCATGTAGCGAAAAATGCTGATCTGCTACTTCTCTAATGCTGGTAGTAGGACGACGGTCAAACGCTCGTTTGCGTGCCTTCATTCATAAAAGTTCAACAATATTTTCAAAGAATGTTGCAAATTGTCAACTTGATAATTCCAAAAATACTCCAAATAAACTATGAATGTGCTAAAGTCGACAAAATCGCATAGAAATTGCTTATTCCAGAGCAGAATTTACCGGTCTAAAGTGTATTCTACTTCACTCCGGTTATGTCTCTGACATTACCCACCCATCTTTTTTTTTCACATAAAATCATTCGTTTAACTCACCTTTTCAATCTGTTTGCCCCGTTGGGTACCACAGAAAAGTCAATGAAACAAACTGAACGAACGACGAATTGTGAGTTACCGTAAACCGGGGTGACTTTGACCACTCGAAACAAATTTCGTAGATCGCTTATTAAACCAGAATAGTCTACCAAATCATTTTAATTTGAACTGACTTTTACTCTAAACTTATAAAATACTGATTTGTTATACTTTTTGAGTATATTGTTCGATTTTTGGGTACAAAAACTACGAGAAACCGAATTTTGACTTTACCTTATTTTTACGAAGCTTCGTAAAGTGTCTATTTAGTATAAAACAAATAAATCTCAAATTTGAGCACGAGTAAATTACAAGCGAGTTTTTATTTTCCTTTAGATTGGGATGTGCCAAATTTAGTTTTAAAAGTTTGTTTATTTTAAATACATTTTTTGTGAAGCTAGTTGGCAATTAGTTCAAATTATTTAAGCTAAAATTCGCAACATTTTTTTATTGTTCAATATTCTAACGTGTTAAAATGAATGAAACTTTTTGCACATGGATAAAGCACTGAAATAAAGCAATTTTAGCAGTTTTAAAAGTTTCCAAAATCTTTTATTCTAGTTAGGCACAAATTATACGAATTTTGGTACTCGAATTTTACAGTACATTGAAATACTTTGTATAATACATTAACATCTATTTAACAATGAGTATCTTTCCAGAATTAGTTTAAACAAACATTTTAATGAAAAACATTGACATCAATAACTTATTGGGGGGCAACATGCAGGTTATCAAAGTCACCCCGGAATACGAAAACGGACTTCAACTTCAAATCATTTTTGGAAAAATAGCTGTAAGAGGACAATTTTAGATAAAACCATCCAATCTTGTTCTCCATACATCAGTACATGGTTTAAAAATATTAAACTTGAAAAAATGTGTTGTGTCTAAAAATTCGTAATGATTACTCCGAAAAATTATCAATGTCACCCCGGTTTACGGTACCTTCTTTTGAACGGAGCCCCCGATGTTACTCATACGAATTACGAAAATGTTCGTTGAGTGAATTGCTGCACATGTAATGATTTTTTATGATTTTTCTGGAAAACATGTATTAACGGGTGCTCAATAGAAAATGAGTATGATTTCAATACCTTTCTGTAATTACAGTAAACAGAGTAATTTTTTCTCTCCAAGAGAATTGCTATCTGGACTTCCTAGAAATGACATGTTTCTTTTCGCTCGGGTGCTGTCAGCTCAATCGAAGATGGCGTCGAAACATCGAGCACTCCGCGAGCGTGTTGTACGGTTTTACGAAACGCATGGTCATCGTGGATAAAAGTTTGGAGTAGACCTCTTTCGAGACGAATACGTGCCCGTGAGTACAGTTTACCGGACCCTGGCATCCCTGAGTGTGGAGCGGAAGGCCAGTAGCAGCCGACCGGCGATGATGATGACGAAGAAGAAGAAGGAAGCGTTGAAAAAGCTGTTCGACAAAAAGGACGGAATAAGTTTGCGTGACGCTGGCCGAAAGTATCACTGCTCCCATACCTTGATTCACCGAACCCTCAAGTTAGAGGACATCATCACTCGGAAAAAGACTCAATTTCCCGAGTACACGGACGAGCAGATAGCGATCGTGAAATCGCAGTGCCGGTGGATGACGAAGCACTACCGCGGGACGTCATTCGTGCTGGATGACGAAAGTTACTTTCCGCTCTCGAAGATCCACATTCTAGGAAATGACAGATACTATTCCAGCGGCAAGTCGGCCACGTACGAATGAGCCGACGCCAAATTCCAAGGGTGCACACAGTAAACAGTCTCACTCTACCTCGATGAAGGAATGAGAACGGAATTATCACCACTTGGAAAATTTGCCGGTTGATTCCTACCGTAACATCCGACCGCAGATCCTGATTGGAATGAATATCTACCGTTTGATAGTATTCGGGCCCCGGAATTCGGAATACGTCTGGATAGTATTCGTCCCCTGCTCGATAGCTCCACCATCAATGACGGACTTCACAGAATATCATTGCTTTCATGCGTGTCCGTGCTGCTAGCGAAACGAAACCGAACTACATGGTGCGATGAAAGCTTACTTCTCACTGGACATTCTTGGAGTAATGATCCCTATCAAACCATTGTTGTCGAGAGACGATGAGTGAAATGAGCAGCTGCTAGATTCTCTGACACATGTGAAAGGAACGCGGTACGAAACAGGACTGCTTTGGCGGTACGACGATATCTGACTTCCAGCCAGTAAATCAACCCGAGCAACACTGGTTGTTCACTAGCAGTTTCAGCAACATAATTCGTTACATAAAGGTATATGGCAACGATTATTGAGCTGTTTTAGCAACCAAAAAAGCGCACGTGTAAAATCCTTTGCTTATGCAACTAATCGCTGTCGTTGCTTGTTACAAGTGCTATTTGGGAATGGCCTTGTGGCGATTGGTACATTTAGAGAAACAAATTACAAAACACGGATATATTGAGAAGCTGACGAACAGCCAACATCCGCGTGTCTGGTATCTTCCCATAATCCCCGTAGTGAGTACTAACAAGCATAGGAAACTTGCATGGGATGCAGCTGCAAAGCAGGCGGGACAATCCCTGAATTCATTTCTGCTCACCGGCTCGGATCAGCTCAGCTCCCTTCCATATGTACTGCACCGTTTTTGATAATCCCGGGTTGCCATTACCAGCGATATTAGGGAATATGCCAAGTTATAGTGAACAGGAACGAATCAGAGGTTCCTGTGGCGTGATGGCGAGTAAAATCGAAGTTCAGATGTCTACGCCATGAAAGTGAATACGTTCAGGCTAGCTATTCGCCAAGTTGCGCACAGTACGTGAAGAATGCGCAACTATTCCGGCAATAATTTCTGAGGGCTGCAGAGGCGATTGTCGAAGAACATTATGCCGACGGTATGCTGAAATACGTAGCTAGGTTTCAGAGGGAGGGCTCCAAGAGCTAAAAATCAGACCGAATGAGAAAAACTTGAACCTGCTGAAGGAGATGGGAACGGAGAGAGTTCTCAGCATGTACTGTTAGGGATGATCCATAAATGACGTAGCATTTTTTGAGTGATTTTTAACACCCCCCTCCCCCATCGTAGCATTTCGTCACAAAATTCCATATACCCCCCTGATAATTACGTAGCTTGACGGTAACCCTCACCCCCCTCGTTGTCCCCGTAAAAAATTAAAAAAAATCAAAAACGATGTTAGTTAGATTAAACTGGTAAGATTGTCGTGACATCAGGTCAACCCCTATTCCCCTTTAAAAAAGCTACGTAGCATGACATGACCCCCTACCCCCCTGTCGTCACACATCATCACAAAATACAAAACTCCCCCCTCCCCCATATAATGCTACGTCATTTATGGATGGTCCCTTACCGACTACTTTCAAAGTATTGCAAAGAATTTGTGCCGAATTACTCCCGGTTCGAATAATACCGACAACAAGACAGATCTAGAGCAACTTGATGATGTTCTACGATCCGCTGGGACCTTTGGTAGATTTCCTAATGTTTCTGAAAAGACTACTTCAGGAGATCTGGCAGAGTGGCGTTAACTGGGACGACCAGAGTAAGTCAGAGCAGTTGGAGATTTGGAAAACATGGTGGAGGGTTCTCCCACAAGTGTAAACTGTCAGCGTGCCAAGGTGCTATCGAATGAATACCGACGGTGTAGGAGAGCAGAGCTTGATGCAACTTCAAGTGTTCGTGAATGTATCGGAGAACGGGTTTGCTGCGGTTGCGTATCTGCGATTTGAAGAGACGGGCGAAGCAGAGGGTGCGCTGATCGATGCGAAGACACGGCAAGCCCCATTGCGGTTTGCGTCGATTCTAAGATTAGAACACCAAGCTGTACTTACTTGATGCCCGTTTGGCGAACGACGTCATGGAAACACACATGCTCAAACCATTGCAAAGGTTTTCCTGGAAGCATTTACGCTATTCTGGATGCTGGATTAACTCAGATCATCGAAAAAACAGTCAGTTCTTAGCGGTGGAAGTCAGCTAATTACTGGAGACTTGATGATGCAGACCCTTAATCCGTCCTAATTATTAACCTTACTTACTTTTGTGAGCAAATGTTGCTTCAATCAAAAATATAGCTTAGTGAAAATGTTGCTTTTAAATATAAATTAAATTAAATTATAATAAATCAATTAAAATAAAACAAAAGACTAAATTTTAGAACATTTCATCAAAGTACCAAAAGTAAACGATAATATACACCAGTAGACTGCAACACGGATCAATGGTTACAAGTGGCCCCATATGCGGGGAAATATGCTACACACATGTTTTGTTCATCGTGAAAAAAGGAAATGACATTTTTATTTCATAACTACCAGTTTGAATTCAGTTAAAAACTGTCGCAAGTAACCCCGATTGGCGGTATATCCAACTCCAGCGGACTTTTCTTTGTTTCAAAATGAAATGAAGAAAGAAAGAAATGAAGTCAACCTAATGCTGCACTGTGACAGTAGAAGTCTGTTAATACCCATTGAGACGTTCAAAAAATTGTTTCAAAATCGTTCAACACTGGTCCAACGATGGACTTTTGTTGAACGGTTATTTGTACGTTGTCCAAATTGGTCCAACGAACGTCCTTCATTGGACGATTTTGAAACCAACCGTTCTTAGAGGGTACCAGCTTCATTGCGGCAGGGGGGTCTCCGGGATATCACAAAGCTGCCGATACCCATCCACGTTTGGCATACTCAAATGTCGGCCCTACCATGCGCGCTAAGAAAAATCGGATTGTACACACTAATTTTTTTTCGCCGAATGTCAGCAAAAGTTTACTGAACTTTCATCAGCTGAAAGTTTTAGCAACACCAAATGCCGAAAAATCAGCAATTTGAATTAAACCTATTTGACAGAATCGCTTTGCTGAAAATTCAGTTATTCAAATTGTCAAATTGACAGCGCAATTGCTGAATTCTCAGTATACCGTGCTGGTCTGCTGTAAATCTGTCAATTTGACAATTGGAATTACTGAATTTTCAGCAAAATGAATCTGTCAGACAGGTTCAATTCAAATTACCGATTTTTCGGCATTTTGTATTACTGGAACTTTCAGCTTATGAAAATTCAGCAAAATTTTGCTGAAATCGGCAATCAAATTTTGGTGTGTACATGTCAATAGTACAGTAGCGTACGATAAGAATAATCCCTCTAACAAAATCACCAAAAGAATTTTGTTTTCTTACGAGACGACACAATATCGGGCCATTAAATGCCTACCGGTATGCAATTTACACGACATTTCGAACGATATCTCTCATTTCGATACAGATATTTTGCTGATCAAAGTTACCCCGAACCCAACGAATGAAAATTTACAACAAAGTAATTTTATTTTTATAGAAAACGAAATAAAATACCCAACAATTTGAACATTGTGAATCTATGGGTACCAGTACTTGTTTTAAAAATGCAAACAGTTACATCTACCACAGTTTATAAAGAACAGTTGCGCAAAGACTGAAGCAAATCTACCTATCGAACACTCAAAATGTCTCGAATGCGTGGGGAGTATCGTTATTATGTGATTATAATTATAAGAAAAAATTCAATGCTGTAATATTAACATTATTTCAAACCAGGAATATTTCGCTTAAAGATATAATTATTAAAAAATATATGTGCACTGATATTCAAATTTGGCACTATTTCAAACACCCGGAACAGCTCTGAGTAAATAATTCTCCACCGACAGTGGAAATATGGAGGTATTTCTCATAGTTAAAGTGCAACTAAAATTTTGAAAAAATTGTGTATGCATTCTGTTTATATTTAAGTACTTATTCAAATTTATCTTACGCTGCAAATTTGACTGTTTTTTGTCACTCCCCAATCAGACAGCAAGCGGCAAAAACCAATACATTTCGCTCTTAATTGCGGATCAGTTGGGAACCGGAAAAAATTAATTCTATACGATGTTATTTATCGTACTGATTTTTACAAAATAAAACTAAACACTTAATTTTAAAATTTTAAATGCACAAAATTAACTTCTAACTGAAGCGTTCGGGTGAAGTCACTGAAATTTAACTAAAAATAAAAGGTTGTCAAAATTTAAAAAAGGCCAATGATTGATCCAATGTTGCCAATCCTCTTTACGCAACTCTATCATTAAAAACTCTGACATCTACTTGAATTGAATATAGTTATTCGAAATACTGTTGAAAAAATTATCAATGTTCCCCCATTTTACGGTAATTACGGTTCTTTATTTATTTAATGTTATTATTTATTTAGCATTATCAAGCTTAAGACATGTCTTTCTAAATGTGTTCGTTCTCAGCGGTAGGACCCGTTTCCTGCCATCCAACTTTCGACGCACAAAACTCCAACGTATAGGGAAAAGCAACACAAAGACGGACTGTGATATAAATGGAAAGGAACAATGAACTATGCGATCAAGTGACCGCCGCCGGCGGTGGCTGATTTAGACTGAACTGATTTTATTGCTTCATATCACATGTTCAATTTCAATTGCAGAAACGTAAATGAGTGGCGAGGGGACGACTAGAAATTGCGCTCTGCTGCAACAAAATGTCATAATGTTTATGCTTGTCTATAGAAAGTTCCGTAACAAAAACAGTTTTTTTTCAGTTCGGTTTCTCATCTTGCTCAGTTCAGAAGCTATAAATCGCTCCGCAGCTATAGCAGGCCAAGTGATCAAATTTACCCGTGCGCTGCCGCTTTGTCTATTTGCAAAAGCAAAAATTGATTCGTGAACAAACAATGAGTGATAATGCAAAGGAAAAGTATGTCCCGTTGCGGATAAACTGTGTTGCTGTTGACTTCTCGAAATGTCCGGTAAGACCATCGATTCGTGAAGTGGAGCAATTGAAGGTGAACATGAAGCTCAACATAGCAGAAATTAGCGGCGTGCAATTCCATCATTTACGTCATGCGGTACTGATTATGTTCAAAGACTTTAGCCAAACAGAATCATTCGCTTTGCAGAACAACTTGAAACACGCCGTCGAATGTAATGACACTTTATACACCATCCCAACGTATATTGATAATGACAGTATTGAAATAAAGCTACATGACCTGGCACCACGTACTAGTTCCGCCGCTATCAAAAAACTCATGTCAAAATACGGAGAGGTGGATAGTGTTAAAGAAGATACTTAGAGGAATTTCTTCCCAGGACTTGGCAACGGCATTCGTGTAGTGAGAATGCGGCCCACACAACCTATTCCCTCCTACTTATCTATCTCAGACAGATGCCCTAAAGGTATTGTACATTCTCAACGAACACTAGTCACGTACCCAGGGCAGATTCCTTCGTGCCAACATTGCACTCAGCCGCTACACCACGGAAAACCTTGCGCAGTGGCTACTAAGAAAATTCCCCCTGCGACGACCAAAGCCGGTATACAGTCGTCGTATGCTAAACCACAACCGGTCGGTAAACCAACGACTGCGGATCGGGCAGTAACAAACACCAGCTCAACAACGATCGGGTTCAGTGCCACTAAACCAACTGCCATTAGGGATGATCCATAAATGACGTAGCATTTTTTGAGTGATTTTTAACACCCCCCTCCCCCATCGTAGCATTTCGTCACAAAATTCCATATACCCCCCTGATAATTACGTAGCTTGACGGTAACCCTCACCCCCCTCGTTGTCCCCGTAAAAAATTAAAAAAAATCAAAAACGATGTTAGTTAGATTAAACTGGTAAGATTGTCGTGACATCAGGTCAACCCCTATTCCCCTTTAAAAAAGCTACGTAGCATGACATGACCCCCTACCCCCCTGTCGTCACACATCATCACAAAATACAAAACTCCCCCCTCCCCCATATAATGCTACGTCATTTATGGATGGTCCCTTACCAACATCGAAGTAACAACGATTACTGCAAATGTCTCCAAACCAACAACCAACAGCGCCAATAAAGAATCAAACACCGGTGAAGAAGGATTTACAGCAGCGAGCCGGAAGTACAAGAAACAAACAAGAACATCCGACCATGAGCATCATGAATGCAGTACAGATGACGACATGGACATGAACGAATACGCGAGAGAAGACGTACCGAATGACCCTCAAGGTGCGGCAGACAACGCACCTAAATTTTCACCACCAAGGAAGAGGATCTCAACACGCAGCAGCAAGCTGCGTCAACAAGAGCCTATGGATAGTTAAGAGTTTATTTTAATTTCTACATATTGTAAAAAATTTAAAAGACCCACGGCTCAGTTATGCTAACGCTTTGAGCCGTGCCAAATAAACAAGGAAAAAACAGTTTTATGTGTGTCAAGTTTTTTTTTAAATATATATATTGAATATAATTTACTGACAAAAGTGCTTAAAACATCTTAAAGGCTACTGAAAATAGTTCAAAGGCTATAAAATTTGGCAAATAATTCCAGTATGACACACTTCTAAAGAAAAAACCTGTTTTAATCCACCTAGTGGTGCAACTGTGCCTTTCTCATTTCTCTAAACTATGGCACGGAGGCTTTTTATGTTCAACATAATTGTGGAAATGTCCATTACATTCTTAGTACACTTTGCACTTATACACAATGGCATGCCAGCCACGAACTTGATGAGCTACGTGTCGACGGTGAAACAAAAAAATATCATACTCCATTAGCCTAATCAGCATTAGATCAATGTTATCTGCTTGCTAACTCATTTTGTCATGCGGGGATGGGTATGTGAGGAGGGCGAAAGTCCCATGAACGAACGACTCCCCAGCTTAAATTGGCATGCTTTGTAATATAGTGGTGGTTTAAAGATGATGGGGTTGAAAGGGAGGGGTATGAGGTGGTGGTCTGAGGGGTGATTTAAGGAGATTTTTAAAGGAGGGGAGTGAACAGTAGAGGGGGGTGTAACCCCTCTCCGTAAACCATCAACTACGCCCCTGTTAAAATCCAGAAACCTTATGCGAGTCGAAAAAAAAATTTGGCCGGGATTAGGTTGACGTTTTTCAGAGTGATTGCATAACCTTTCTATATGAGAAAGGCAAAAATGTGCAAAATTCAAAAAAGTGAATCTTCGTCAAATTTTTTTCGTGTTTGCATCAAATCTCGACGTTTTATGCACCTTGAATACATTTAGCATCAAAAATAAAAATTCTATTTTTAATTTTTCCTATAGTTTTTATGAGAAATTTCTGTGTGGCCGCACTCTGAAACCCGTAATTCCGGAACCAGAATTCCGATCGATCCAAAATTCAATAGCAGCCGATGGGAAGGTTGCACCTTTCATTTGAGACTAAGTTTGGGCAAATCGGTCCAGCCATCTCTGAGAAAAATGAGTGACATTATTTGACACATACGCACATACATACACACACACATACACACACATACACACACACATACACACATACACACACATACAGACTTTTTCCGATCTCGACGAACTGAGTCGAATGGGATATGACACTCGGCCCTCCGGGCCGGGATTAGGTTGACGTTTTTCGGAGTGATTGCATAACCTTTCTATATGAGAAAGGCAAAAACTTCCTTATTTAGTTCTACAATGAGGTAGAATCGCGAATTTTCTGTATTTAGAGCGTCTAAGAGGCTATAATTAAATTTACGGTCGTGAACTTAAAAATAAATTGTCAACACCTATTTTCCGCAAACTTTTCGAAACAATAACCGATCAATTAACGGTGTACGCGAGAGACTCGTGAATATCTTGTTGAGGTTGAAGACAAATCGTACGCAAGCATTTAAAGCAACGTGTAATTTCGATAGGGAATGCGCTGAAACTTCCGTCAACAGAAAGCCGCAGGATATGAAATACGTAAACAGGAGTAAATTTTCCCAATTTGCCCCAATATGTCCAAATCAAACTGAACTGAACTGAACAAAACAAATTGAACTGAATTGTTATACTTAACCCAACATCATTATCAACATATAAGACAGGGATGTTGTTGAGTATCAACGAAGGATGTTGGTATTCTCCGTTATAATGATTGTCAATAAACAGAACATCAGTTTTGTTAACATTTATATACTTGTTTGCGAAATTATGTTGGGTTTAAATAATTGACAATTAACTAAATTCGAAACTGAGTAGCCTGCACAGTCGAAATAAAGCGACATAGCTTAGGTATGTTGAGGAGATCGTTGCTGTAGAGTTATAATAGTATGGGGCCTAGTATGGTTCCTTGAGGGACCCTGAAATGTTAACATAGAAATTTCTTTTCAGGGGGTACAAGAATCGAAAAAATATGTTTGAATATGTTCCATTGCCGGCATCTATACTGTAATCCGATGTTCGTAAATTTGTATATACCCCGAAATAACTGATTTTGGTGCAATCTTTTTGAATATAGCAAAAATTGTCAAATTCGAATTGGCGGATTATCCGGAATTTTTTATTAAAGTGAGTTTTGACAGTTGAATTTTTAGTCTTTTTGAGGATAAAACATCCAAGAATTCAATAATGTATACATAGAACACAAAAATCTCGAATTAGTCATGTCCTTGCTACTCCTTCTGCCCCTACACCTAGCAGACGGAGGTAACCAGCGATGCAGCAAGGTTACGCCAAAATACCCGCCCGTAAGAAAGGGGTTGCTGCTGGGTTTCTGTTTCCACCGTTCAGCTATTTTCCCACGATGCGGGCCAATAAACGAATGCACGTATTGTACTCCGTCAGGATCCACAGGCAGTACACAACGAGAACCTTTATAGTGTGACTCGCGTTCGTCTGAGCGACACTGAAAGGAAAGATTTGCGCACGGATTGTGGAATCGGAGAACTGCACAAAACCATCGCATCGCATCGCATCGGGATCGGGCTCGGCCTGGAGCGGCTGGTTGGTGGGCTTCTTCAAGCGTATGGGTACGTATATGTACCTCCACAAGCTTCTGTAGCCGCGCGTACGCCCGCCACCGGTTTGCGCCGACAGAAAAAAAAAACCTCCGGCACCGGCTGGCGAAACAAAAGCCGAGACTGGCGGAGATTTTAATTAGCAAAATTACTAATTAAAACGAACGGCACGCATAATACACACATCCGATGACGGTGCAGCAGCGTGAGTGAACGGGTCCTCCCCGGTACGCTCCGGTTGGCGGTTCGTGTTCGTTTTGCAGGGGTTGCATTCTTTTGTTGGGAAATTGAGGGCTTATTCACAAATTATTTGGAACGGAACAGAGTACAAACTTGAATGAAAGAGAATGCATCGCAACGATGCAAACAAAACAGGCATGGTGAAATAGCAAGAATGTGTTTTTCTGTACATTCCAAACGTTTAAAAGAACTTTCAAATAGTAGAGACCTTTGCCAAAAAAATTGAAGTGCAGCCTGCTGAATTTTTCTCTGCCTCATGCTCATATACACAGTTTGAGGCTCAAAGCTATGGAGCTTGAATTCATCGACGGGGATAACGACAAAGTATGTTTATTTTGACATGTTTCAGCGAACCCGTTCATCAAGTGTTTTAAAAATAAGCGCGGCTGCTATTTTTTTTTTAATAATTGGACTATGTGTCATGGGTTTTGTACTAAGTCAACTTGCAGTAAATTTTCAACCACACAGATGTACTATTAAAATTTAATGCAATCTATGGACCTACATTTTTAAATTCAGACTTCACACGGTTGACATGTACGGTTCCAAAATATGTGTAATTTGTGCATTACACGGCAACTCGCGTTATATTTTTTTTGCGTAGGCCAAAGATTTAAATCAGTGGTTTTCAACCGGGGGTGAATTCACCTCCAGAGATAAATTAGACGATTGTTGGGGGTGAATTATGCGGGACAAATTTTAACTTGTTATTCAAACATTTCCGTCGCGTATTAGTACCCTGGGACAGGTTTCTTATTGTAAAATTGTGGCATTCATCCAATTGAAAATCTTTTTTACAGGATAATAGGGTTACCACCTTTGATAAGGTTTTCAACCGGAAATTTTTACTGACGTGGGATTGGTTTTAATAGAATGACTTTGAACCTATCTGACCTATCTGCTGAGTTTGAATTAGACAAGTATAAACTCTTTCATTCTTTTTGTAACTCGTCAAAGTATCAATCACCAAAATTGACTCACATTGACCATTTGTTGTTTTGTCTTGGAAAAGCATGATGTACACCACTACTTTGAACTTTTCTTATTAGTTGTAAATTTATCGCGTTCGTAAACCGTATTGTCCACTTAGATAGGTGTGAAATTTCACTTCCCTGGCAAACGACAAAAATCCAAAAACACCGGCCACTCACGCTGTGGAGGAGCAACCGAACAACCATTGCTCTCTGCCACAGCTGAGTACCGTGAAGCAGCGGTAGCATCTGTGAAGCACACTGCAGTGTCTTCCGCAATTTTTGCTGGGCACAAAATATTCGGTTATTCGTCATCACAGTCGCTAGGAAGGTTCCAACAAAGTAGCAAATCTTTTCTAACTGGCCAACAGTTAAGGACTTCTGGAGCAGTCAACATTAACACCGGAGGAACTCATTTTAACATATTGAGTTAAATTATTCATCGTATCACTATACTCGGAGAGATGCAAAACCCGGAGGCAATGAAATCCGCTCCAAAAACTGGAGGGGTAGCAACCCTACAGGGTAAAAAAAATTCAGAAAGGGGTACATCATGGGGATCAATATTCGGAAAGGGGTACATGGAACTGATTTAAATGGTAAATAAACTACATTAGACTGTCCTGAAAAAAATGTATTTGTGAAAAGTCAATCGACCCATCCCTGACTCAATTCCTAGTTCCACCAGGAGAGCTTGGTCTAAATTTAAAGCAAATCGCATAACAAATAGCTCGGCTTTTCCTCACTAGGTGTCACTATATGCATCAGATTATCACTGCAAGTGAAATTAAGAATGATAATTGAATCGTCCACAAAATTGTCGAAGACTGCAGGTCTTCGGTAACAACAGCTAACACGATTAGTCAAAGCGACGCTGGATCGGGTGACGTGCGTTGTTCGAGTATCAGGAACACTCACGAGTCCCTTTGAATCTCGGAGAGGGTTACGGCAAGGTGATGGTCTATCGTGCCTGCTTGTCAACGTTGCGTTAGAAGGTGTAATAATGAGAGCGGGGATAGACACGAGTGGCACGATCTTCAGGAAGGCCGTCCAGCTTCTTGGCTTCGCTGACGAAATTGACATAATGGCACGGAACTTTGAGGCGATGTCGGAAACGTACATCAGACTGAAAGCTGAAGCCAGCAGGATTGGATTTGCCATCAACGTTTAGAAGACAAAATACATGAGAGGAAGAGGATCTAGAGCCGACAATGTGAACCTCTCATCCCGAGTTCGGATTGACGAATTCGTGTATTTGGGCTCACTGGCAACCGCCTACAATGAGAAGCAGAGAAATTCAGAGACGGATTTTGGCGGGAAGTCGTGCCTACTTTGAACTCCGGAGGACGCTCCGGTCGAACAAAATTCGCCGCCGCACGACGTTGATTATCTACAAGACGCTGATTAGACCGGCGGTCCTCTACGGCCACGAGACCTGAACTATGCTCGTGGAGGACCAACGCGCCCTTGGAGTTCTCGAACGAAAGGTGTTGCATACCATCTATGACGGCGTCCGGATGGAAGACGGAACGTGGCGCAGGCGAATGAACCATGAGTTGCATCAGCTGCTGGAAAAACCAACCATCGCGCATACCGCAAAAATAGGATGTTTGTGGTGGGCTGGACATTAGAATGGGACATTGTTATATGAAAAAAATAAAATTTTGCTCCGACTTACTTTTTGGGTCCCATTTAGCTCCCAGAACAACTCTGCAAATTTTTAGCTCGATCGGTGAAACTATATTTTTGCGCCCACGGTTTAAAGTTTACATGGGATTTTGTATGGGAAAATCGTCTTTTGCAAAATAATTCTTCCAAGAGTCACCTTTTACCTCCTAAAAATAAATAGATGTCTGATTTTTATAGGAAATTTGTCAAGGAAACAAAGTCTAGAAGACCGTGAAACGATCTGATGCTTGTGGAAAAAGTTATTAAGTAAAAACCGATTGATGTCCTGAAGATTGATGACAATTTCACTTTTCATAGCATCACTGCTGCTGATGGTCGAATTATATACAATTTTTTTAACATTCTTTTATTATGTACAAAAGAAGCCTCAATTTACCCCTCAAATCTCTTGCAAAGTGTCCAAACAGCATAGATAAATGATTTAGACACATTAAGAGAAAATTAAAACAAAATTGCGTATAAATGGACAACCAAAAGCAGTGGTGCAAGAAAAAATGAATATTTTAACAATCGTCAGAGCATCAATCGGTTTCTGCTTAATAACTTTTTTCTCAAGCGTCAGATCGCTTCGTGGTTTTTGAGACTTTTTTTCGTTATTAAATTTCCTATAAAAGCCACATAACGATTTATTTTTAGGAAGTAATGGGCTGCTCCTGGAGGAATTATTTTGTGAAAGTTAATTTTCCCATACAAAATCCCATGTAAACTTTAAACAGTGGGCGCAAAAATATAGTTTCAGGGATCAAGCTAATAATTTGCACAGTTGTTCTAGGACCCAAATGGCATCTAAAAAGTTGCTCGGAGCTGGAATCTAATTTTTGTCCCACCCTACTGGACATATCGTAAGAATGTCGGACGACGACCCGGTGAAGATGGTTCTTGAGGGCGACCCTACCGGAATAAGAAAATGGGGTGCACAGCGAGCACGGTGGATCGACCAGATAGAGGACGACCTGCGGACCCTTCAAAGACTGCGAGGCTGGCGACAAGCAGCAATGGACCGAGTGTAGTGGAGACGGTTTCTGCATACAGCAAGAGACAACAAGGTTCTAGTCTGAACGGTAAGGTAAGAAGTTGATTCCTTCTTTCAAACGTGAGCAGTTCTTCACACAGTACTTATTTCAGTAAATAAAAACACCATAAAAATTTGAACGAGTATTTTCATACTTTATACCAAATGACTCTTATGCCAAACGGCCGTTATGACAAAGGACTGTCATGTTAAAAGACCATTATACCAAACGACTTAATAGCGTTCAATATCTTGTACATTGTATGCCAAATGGCTATTCTGCCAAATTATTTCTTATGCCAAAAGGGCATTATGCCAAACGACTTTATGCCAAACGACTTTATGCCAAACGACGTTGCGCCAAATTACTTAATGCAAACAGGTTAGCCCCCAAATTCCACGAATGAAGTAAACACAAAACTTTAACCGCAATTATCTCGAAATGAATCATTTTGAAAAGTACCGTTGCGGTGAACGTGATATCTCAAAGACTATTCATCCGATTTTCATATTTTTTTTAATTGTTTGTCTTTACATTCTCGTACACTTGAACGGTTTCATCAACAAATTTCGATTCCTTGCAATGAATTTTTGTTTAAAATTTTGAACACCACAAAACTCAATTTTTTGGTCAACATGTGTTTTGGTAAGAAAAAAAATCTCTATTGAGAAATCGATCCGTTCAAGTACACCACAATACATTTTTCTTCAGTAATCTTTTTAGTTCTTGGATTTCTGTAAAGCGGTTCGGTTTGGAGAGCGTTCACCACAAACCTCTGCCACCGTTTCGTGATATGGGCCATAACTCAGACAACCTTGATTTTGTTTAATACAACTTGTTTTTTCTATCTTCGATAGTGCTACCAACGAACTGTCTTTCGGTTTTTAAAATAAAATTTGCTTAAAACATTTAATCTCGAACTTAGCTCACTTTTTCGCCACAACTTTGTTTATAACCCCTTAAGGGGGCGTCTGGTGTAAAGTGCTCAAACCGCAAGTTATTCTGTTTCACGATTTTGAACGCAAGGCAACAATGGATCTTTTGTGTAATGTTAAGATCTTTTTATACATTCATTGTGTACGAAAAAATCAGGCACGCAGAGCCGAAAAACGAGCGTTCCAAGAGTAGACGTCCAACCTTTTTCACGTCGTGGAGCGCCACGGCGAACACGATAACTCTTGATAAAATTGTCTGACACAGTATATTCAATAAGATTTGTAAAGCTTAGACTTGTAGTTACTCGATGAACCAAAAAAAATAGAAAAAACTTCGAGTTTCGGAAAATGGTTTCATGAGAACCGAAAAATTTCATATTTTACTGTAAAATTCGCTCGCTTTTCTTCAAAATAATAGGGAGAATTTTTTTTATTCAGTTTTCTGTATTTTATCGACAGGCTTCACATATTGTGCATTTTCACCAACAAAATCAAGTCAATCCGTTGATTAGTTTTTGAGTTATCGTGTTCGCCAATTTGGTAAACTCTATTAAAGGGTGTCCCACGTCAAATTGTATCACAAAAAAACGCTGAGGAAAATAACCCATTGGGTATATTCTCTTGAAATTTTGCATAGAATTAGTTTAGGTGCATTGTTAACAGTGTATTTTTATCGCTTTCAGTTTTTCGAAAATTGTTGGTGATAGATTGGAATCAGCGTGTGGTACAGCAAATGCTGTTTAAAACAAAAGAAGTTCAGCGTGGCCACCGAGATTGCGGGAGACTTTTCTAGAGGTTCAAGACTAACAATTATGCGTATAAAAAAGAAGTCGATTTCTTTCACCCACTATACCCCCTTAAATTGCTGGCGCTACGCTACCAAAATAAACAAACAACAAGAGGGGTGGGCGTAGCGTAGTTGGTAAATCGATTGCCTTGTACGCAGCGCACCTGGGTTGGAGTCCCGACCCCGCACATAGGGTTAGAAATTTTTCATAGGAGATTTTTCTAACCCGAAGAGGCGAATGACCTTAAGGTTAAAACCTCTATAATAGAAATAAAAAAACAACAATTCTTGTCCACTTTTTTGTGTTTCATTTCATTTAAAGAAAAAAAAAATAAACAGAATTAAACAAGAACATTAAAGAAAAGGGTTTGAAAAAATTAGCGATTCACCTTCCGGCAGTCGTGCTCTGAAAATCTAGCGAAATCGTCTTAGGGTACCAGCGGCTACTCGCTCAGTGAGTCATATGCGCGACATCCGGAGGGTTAAAGAAAAATGCTTTTGTAGTCCCTCGAACTTTCTTCTTAGTGTTTGATCCTGTCGTGAAATTACCAGCTAATCCTCTACACGCACCAGACATGCAGAATGGATTGATTGTTGAGAACAGTATAAGTATTATTTTCCTCGTCGAAAGTTCCCCCAAGGATGGCATTTTCAAGTATCTCCATCGAATACTCAATTTCGCAGCATAATGGTAACTTCATAATACTTTTCGTTTGTTCTGATTATGCCAGGTTTATTCCAAGTAACACACACTATGTGCGGAGTCTGTCAATCGAACCCAGGTCGGCCCCGTAACAGGCGAGTACGTTAGACCGGTGCCCTATACCGACCCTCCCAATCCGCGATACTCATCTTCTGGTTAAATTATTCAAATGGCTCATATTCCATACAAGTAGCTAATTCTTCAGATGGCAAATAGCTCGCGAGAAAGCGAAAAAACGTTGATTGGATGGGTTTCTCTTTTATGCTTCTTGAGGCTAACAATAGGTTTTTCCGCACCGTTTCCGCCGCCACGGGCAGTCCCGGTTTCCCCAGTTCACGACCTAGGCTCAACGATGCGCGCTATATTGCCTCCCGTGAGATGAAGTGCATTCATATTTCCTTCTGCCGGCTTCTGATGCCGGCAGATAGGCACTCGCCTGGATATACATACATCCAATTCATGACACGAGATGGGACATGGCGAAGTGTGTTTATGCATTTTCAACGGCATTTTTGTTTTTCCGGGGTACACTTTTTCTTTGGCCGCCCATACGTTCTTTCTTGTTTTTCATGGTTCGCACATCACGACGGTTACGCGGAGCACCTAGATTAGCGATGTCTACTAGAGGAACGAGAGTCAATTCATCAGCGACATTTTCCTACGCTCCCAGAACGGGAGACCTCATCCTCCTCCTCCTCCTCCTACCACATCAGGCATGGTTCGTTCCAATGCACATACACATTTCCTGAAAAGGGTTAAGCTTATACTTCCTTAGCTTTTAAGCGAGAGCAAAATACCACGTTCCTCTTGAGAGAGTCTGTCCTTTTTGTGTGTGTCTAATGAATGAACTGTATTACGCTGCTGAGTGCCTTATTTGCAATCCACCCCCCCCCCCCCCCTCCGGCGGCGGCCATTCCGCTACTCCTCGATTTCCACGCATGCACTTCATCGGGTGTACATTGTAAGCCAGCCCAGTTGCACCAGCAGCGCAGCGAATGTAGTGACATACTTACGGGTAGTAGTAGGTACACCGAGAAGGGGTTTTAGATTGCCTTACAACTTCACTTCGTGCCAAAGTGTGCACAGTCTCAAAAGGAAAAGGATGAACAAAAAATAATAATAGAAAAAAACCATACGACAGACATCTCATCGTCGAGCGGCTGAGCGATTTAAGTCCCCTCATTCATTGGCTGCTTCCCGTTCCTGGCGCGGGGTATGTGCGGTGTGTGTGTGTTTGCGGACGGAGATAGGACTGCGGATGCACCATTGAAAAAATGCGCCGGGATGGAGTCAATTTGGAACTAATGTGCGTGAATGAAGAAAGGATAACATGGGGAATTACGGGATTTTATGTGAAAAAAATCGGTAGCAGGGTTGAATAGGGGGAATGCATTGCCTAAGGGTTCGGACATCCGAGTGAGCCTCGATTACTGATATTGACGTTCCCATTTTGATCAAAAGGATGAGCTTACTCAAAATATTCAAATGACTGCTAAATAAATTGGCAGAATTACCACAATATTTTTCGCGCGCATAAAAATTACCTACCACTTAGCTACCAGGCCCGATTCAGCGACGTTTTCACGTAGTTGTCAAATACCGGGATGACAAGACAATTCGCCCATTCCCAACGCGTCCAAAGCGGTTATAAGAAACCAGTGTGATTATAATATTGTTTTTAGTAAAAGTGTATGCAATCAAATCAGATAGATTTTAATTACTAATTGAGTCAACGACCAATTTTGAAGTAGAATACTTCTAACGTTTCAATATGGGGTCCCACTTCAAAAATTTCATTTGAGAAATTTTCCCAGGTTTAAAATGCGAATATCTTCCATTCTACTGATCGAAATCGCAATATTTTTGCACCATCTGATTGGAAATTTGTGCACGTATTTCGTATTAAATTTTGCAATTAGGGCGGCTACTATAAATATAGCAAAAAAGGATTTTTTTTTTTAAATCCTCCGAAAACAGCAAGAAAAATGCGAAATTGCAAGCATATCTCAGGCACAGCCGTCAAAAAGGAGCATGTAAGCGTTTCATTACATACGGGAATGTTATTTATACAGGACACGCGAGCTTGTTTTGTATCGACACATACACCATCATTCGTTCTGCGTGTCTTAACGTGATAGGACGTGTTTGTATTGCTCCGCGTGTTTAATCTTTTTTTCGTTCGTTCGGTAGTTGGTGTTCGGTCGTGGTGTCCGTTAGGTTTCGCCCAAAAGACGAAAGGTAAGCGGCGGTCGGGCGCCAGCTCGAAGGCTAGCCCTAAGCAAAAACATAGCGCAGCGGCGCAGAAAAGTCCGAAGGAACCGGACGGCAAGCGATTGCGTTCCGAGGGAGACAGAATGTCAGCATATTCTGCGCGTCCCACCAGTGTTGCGAGTGTAGCGAAAACTGCAACAGACCGAAGCGACCTAAGTGGATTTGGTGACTCGGTACAGGATCTGCAAGAGGGCGATCTACATCTGCCAATCAAAGTCAAGCTTCCCCCGATTATGATAATGTCGCTGCCGCTCGACAAACTAATGAAGAAGATGAAAGCTCTTGGTGTCACAGCTGAATATAAAATTTGCAGAATCGGAACCAAAGTAATGGTAAACTCCAAAGACGACTATAATAAAGCTACAACATATCTAAAAAACAGCAAAACCGAATTCTTCACCCACGATCAGGGCCGCCGAGAGGGGGGGGGGACCGGGGTGTTTCCCCCCGGGCCCGGAGTTTTGAAGGGGGCCCGGATTTTTAACAGAAACTAAAATTTTGACAAATACTTTTTCGACAAAAATTTATTTGAGAATGCATTTGAAAATTCAATATCTTGTGCATGAGGTAACTAGAATAGCGAAAATTCTAAACTACTGCATATTTGATATCAACTATATTTATACAAACCTAATTCTCGCATCGAAACAAGATCAGACTCGAGTGGGCATAGCGGAATTTGTACATTGAATGTCATGTACGCAGTTCACCTGGGTTCGAATCCCAACACAGTTATAGAGATTTTTTTATAGGAAAATTCTTAATCTGAACGAAGAAGCGAATGACCTTAAGATTAAAATGTCTATAATCGAAACAAAAATATGATCAGACTTGTAAGAGTTAAACAATTAAATGGTTTGATTAGAAGTCATGAGGTTGTCTTCAAATTTCGCCAATATGAAATCGATTTTTAGCATTGAAAATGCTTTACTCCACTACATGGGGCTGAGACTAGGTGTAAAACTAAAATCTAAAATTCGATCCGCGTCGCGAAAATGTGGCATAATTTTAAACGATTGCAGCGTTGTTAATTGTTGATGGAATTGCATCATTTACATACCAATCGATTCAGAGAAGTCCAACTAATTGATTGCAACTTTAAATTGGTATTTCAACTGTACACTATTGAAGAATCCGTATTATTGGAAATGCTTTGGAAAAATGTAAGAAGACATACCAAGTTTTCACTCACATTTTATTAATTGTTGAAAGATTTTCATGATTCGAACACCAATCGATTTAGAAAATTGGCAGTAAAAAATTGTTATCAAATTTATCTGTGTGTTTTATTAGCACACTATTGAAAAATCCGCAGGGAAAACATATACAATTTTCACAAATTTGCGCAACTCTTTCCCTAACACAGACCTCATCTCGACACTCATAAACGTCTTACACATTTCATCGCATGACATAAAAGGAATGTTTCTGACCGAATTAATTCACTGCCATACCTACTCTGCTGATGGAACAAGGTAGGTTATTGCTACTGCGGCTGGTAGGATCTCAGATACATCTTTCATTTGATACGAGCCATGGAAGGGGAGCGTTTCTGTGTGCTGGAAGGATTTTGCTCGCATTTCCAAGCGACGATGGCGGAACAAATGGCGAATTGCTGGTTTATGCAGTGCGTTTAGTCGTATAGGCAAGTCTCAAATCGTTTCATAGGATTCTCGTCCTGTATCACAAAACAGTTATTGGAAAATCGTCCTTATTAGGACGAATATATAATGGAAAAAGAATTGATGAAGAAAATTCCGTTTATTAATTTGTATTAAGTTTGTGCTTGTCGATTCTATATCTTTACCAATAAATTATAATATAAGCAAATATTATTCAAATTAATAATTTACAAACTAGAAGTCTTTTGCAAAATGAAAAAACGTGGCAACCATGCCACTAAGCGAAAGCCACCCCAAAAAGAATGATGAAAATATTTTTATTTGTCGTACAAAAGGATGGTCTTCTATCTGCACCAAAAAATTGATTAAAGAGATCACCTTGTTTCAGTGCTTATTTGACATGAGCTGCGAAAGGAAAATATTCGTGTGTGTACGTAGCAGAAGCGAATCGCCGACAAGGTTCGAATCGTTTCAAAGGATTCTCGTCCCGTATCACAAAACATAGTTATCAGCAAACAGTCCTTATTAGGACGAATACATAATGGAAAAAGAATTCAATTAGAAAAATCCTTTCATTAATTTGTATTAATTGTGCGCTTGTTAATTCTGTATAATTCCCTAGTAACAAATTAGGTTTTAAGGTTGTTTTATAGCCACTCATAAAACTTATATTGCACTTGTAGCGTGTTATAAAACTTCAATTGTTACTTGGGTTACCAGTGAATCATAACATAAACAAATATTCATACATTATACAAAAATCCCTTTTATTAGCTTGTCTTAAATCTGTGCTTGTTAATAATCAATTCTGTATCTTTATCAGTGAACAATAACAATAAAAGTAACAACAAGTAGTCGTGTCTTGTAGACAACCCTCTATTTTTTTGATTTATTGAATTTCCAATCTTCGAAAGCGTAGGATTAGTATCGAAAGTAATTATTGAAAAAAACCCTGCTTAGGGTTGCCACACCGGTTTTTGGAGACGAATTACGTGTCTTCGTTCAGGTAAATCCGAATTCGCCCGGAAGAATCCATTGGATTATTTTGCTATTTTGCGTTGCCCTTTTCTTTACCAGGAATCGTCCAGCCCTAATTGTTAAGGAGGGCCCCTATTGGTATTGACAAAAATTATTATAAAAGTGCCATTTGGGTTTACTTTACCCCACTGAACCTTCGGTTCAATGGATCATTGTTCCTCACAAAGATTCTCGAAAGAAACTGAAGTGTGATTTCACAACCCGTGTTTGTTTATTGAGGAGCAGAGCAAAGCTCGCTCGGGTTATCCTTCACAGCGAGAGTGGCTGGTGCTTTTAGATTCTTTGTGGGAAGAAAGGAGAGCGAAGTACTACACCCAACTACATAAATCGACAAAACTGTTAACAAATGCAAAAACATACAACTAAATGTGAACGGCACAGAAAGGTGGAGTGCTTTAGCAAAACATTACACTCTATGGTGAATGTGAAGAAAATAAGATAGTTTTCCTCCTAGTGCTACGAGCTGCATAAGAAATAAAACAGTGCATATTTAGTTGTTTTTAAGCGTTTTATACAATAAAAAGCAATGGAAGCGCTCCAAACTTCTGTCGAGTGATCACTTTAATTCGAAATTGTAATTGATACCCATGTGTCTCTTGAAGTCTATCCCCTGCACAGTAAAACTCTACTGATGAAAGTACTACTAGAGGCGGTAACCCTACCTTTATTTGAGAGCTCAATTGGTCAAATGAGTCATCAAAAACTCTTGATATACCTAAATAATTCGAAATAATCCAAAAATTTAAATTTAAAATTTAATATATTTTGTTTGCCGTTCATTGTTACATAATCCATAAAAAATCATATTCAGATACGAGATGATACCGAAACATTTTTGTCTAGGGGTCGTAGTCAAATGATGTAGCTTTTTTCGGAGATTTTCTTGCAAAGCGGCCAGGAATGAAAAAAAGATAAATACGTTTTACAATTCTTTCAAATACGGCCTTTTATCAACATTTTCATTATAACAGCAAATTGCGTACACAACAAGCCCCTTTTATGAGGAATATAGTGTTAATAGTTTTGTTTTGAATTTTATATGTCATAGAGCATGAAGAGATGATCTCTCAGTTCACAATCTTGCAGCTGCCAATTATTCTAAGAAGCATACGTTCAACTAAATTACTAAATTGTGTTTGATTGATTTCGAAGAGAAAATTTAACTCTGCTACCAAACTAAATCAACTAGTTAGCAAGATTAGCTAACTAATGTAGCAAGTTAAATCCGCACACAAAATCTTTTCGTTTTGGAGGAGCGAGCGTGAGATTTTGAACGTCGCTTCCTGAACGTAACGATTTTATTTTTATTTTTGAACTATTTACTTGAAATCAGTTGCAACATTCTTGTAAAATATTTTAAGGTGTGCTAACACACCAACACAAATAAAGAATAATTCATGTTTTTATAGGATTATGAATGTTTTCGAAACCAGCACAGCGTAAAATCCAACCCCAACCCTTATTTGAAATTTGATCCATGTTTCTCATTTTTTTTATTTTTACATGGATTTTTTTTATTTTGTTAAAATTTCATTTATCTATTTTATCAAGTTGTTGATTGTATTTGTATTTCTACAATTTTAAGATTCTGCCTTTTTTATCTATTTCCATTATTTTATTTTAGCCATCTTTTTACGTTCCTTACTTTTGCTTTTTTCTATTGCTATCACTATCACTTACTTTAATTTATAGTTTTTTCTCTGTTATTTCATTTTATTCACAATTTTTCGAGAAAATTCTGCTTTCTTTATTTCATTTTGCTTATTGTTTTATATTTTAATACCCTGCTTTTTTATTTGTTTCTTTTTTCATTCCATCCAATTTTTAGAATTTGTCTATTTACTACATTTATTCTTATCATAGCCTTTTCTATTTCCGTTTTTTTCATATTTTTTGCATTTCCATAACCAATTTTACTTATTCAAATTCATTCCAATTTGTCTTGTTTAATTTTTTACCTTTCTCCTATTTTCTTCCTTATGTTTTTAACTTTTCGTTTTTCGTAGTTTTATTTTTTCCGACTGATCGTTTAATATAATTTTATTTATTTCTTATACCTTTTTCTTAAGATTTTATTCGTTATTGTTATTTCTTTATTGTTTCCATTTAACCTATTTTGAAAGTACTTTTTCTGTTGACCATTTTCTTGTACGTTTATATTGATTTTTTTTTATTTTCCTAAAAAACATTTGATCTTTTTTTAGCACTATGCGCACTTTTCCTTGATTTTACATTTAGTTCGTTGTTTTAATTTATTTCAAATTTCATTTCTAGTGTTTTTCTATTCTTTAAATAAATCCATTTTATTCATTTTCTTAGTGTTAATTTCTCCATTTTTTGTGTTTCTATAGTATACCATGTTGGCTTTTTCCTACTATCTTTGTTTTTCATTTTGTCTGTTTGCTCCGTTTTTGTTCATTATCCAATTTTCTTTACTTTTTGTCTTTTTATCATTCCATTTTTCCAGTTTTTCAAAATGTTCCGGTTCGTTCATTTATTTTAATTTCTCTATGGTTATTTTATTCTTGTCTTTTATATACACTCCTGTAATTTTATGCATTCTTAACGTTCTATCTACTTTTTCTATTGCTTTAAATAAGTCTTGTTTTAAATGTTAAATAAATTTTATTATTCTTGATTTATCAAGTTTTTCAGTTTTATGCGTTATTTATATTAATGTTTGTATTCTTTTTAGTAGTTTTTCTTTAATTTTTATTTATTCATAAATTTTTTTCTACTTTCTTATCGATTTTTTATTATTTTCAACATTTGTTCAATAATGTTCGAATATGTTTTTTCTAGTTTCCTGTTTTCTTTTATCAAAATGTTATAGGTTTTATTTTGGTTTTTCTAGATTAAACATTTTTTGACAATTGACATTAATTTGTTTATTTGGTTGATTTTGTTGTTTGTAGCTCTTTTTTACATTCTTTTAATATTTAGTTTTCTTATTGTTTTTCTTTTATCTTTTGCCGTTGATCGCCGTATAGATATTTTTATTTTTTGTAATAACTACATTTTTAATCTTTCCATTTCCGTACTTTTATAAATACTATTGACAAAAATGACGCTTTTCAGTCACCAAAACTGTCGAAAAGGTATTTAACAAAAAACTCCCACAGTAATGAATTTCAAACATTAACTTTTTTGTACTGTACACAGTGGTGGGGACCCGTACGTTGAATCCCCCGGGCCCGTATTTTCTCTCTGCGGCCCTGCCCACGATATTGCGGGTAATAAACCATTCAAAGCCGTTATTCGTGGATTGCCGGTAATGAACGTACAGGAAATCGAAAATAAGCTCCGTGCCCACTACAAGTTGATGCCAGTCGGTGTTTTTCAAATGTCTCGGCGAGACAAAACTAAAGCCTTTCGGGATTGCCTCTACTTAGTTCACTTTGCAAAAGGGACGGTATCGCATAACGCACTATAAGCAGTGAGAAGTATTGGTTCAATCGTTGTTCGTTGGGAACAATATCGTGGTGCCAATCGGAATGTCTCTCAGTGCCAACGATGCCTGAACTTCGGCCACGGGACGAGAAATTGTAATGTTAAACCTCGATGCGGATATTGTCGCCAGCCGCATGCCACTGCAGACTGCTTGATTGAAGGAGCTGTAAAATATCGCTGTGCCAATTGCAACTGCAACCATCGAGGCATGGATCGAAACGGCCCAAAACGGGAAGAATACAAAATTATCCGGAAGCAAGCATCCGCAAAAACTCAATCAGGAAAGAAGAAAATGCAAGTGCCTTCACTCTCGCCCGCCAGCTTCCCTGAGCTGCCTTCAGCTAGGTCCGGGTCAGCAACACCTCAGCCCACGCTAGCTGCAAATAATCCATGGACTCCCTCAGCTGTTTTCGAACAGGCCGGTGGGCCTTCAACGAATCCTCCAGACCAGGTGTCAACTCCAATGTTTTCGGCAGAGCAACTGATGGGAATCTTCACCGAAATGGGTGGTAAGCTGCAACAGTGCCGCACACGCCGCGATCAGATCTACGTCTTGGGTCTTCTTGTCATCCGTTATGGCTGTTAAACCCATAAGAATCATGAACTGGAACGCTCACTCTATCAAAGTGAAAAAATTGAGCTTGTGGACTTGATCGTTACAAATGATATAGTTGTAAGTATCATAACAGAAACCCATCTTTCTCCCGATATACCATTCTCCATACCCAACTACTCTACGGCGCGCGTGGATAGAAATCAGTCTCGAGGTGGTGGTGTTGCCATCATTGTGAAAAAAAGCGTCAAATTTCTCAACACCCAACCCAGTACAACAGTGATAGAAACAATCGGTGTTGAGATTGAAACATCTGAAGGGAAACTTAAAATCTTTGCTGCTTACTGTCCTCGTCAATGTTTTATGGACAATGGCTCGGCAAGGCAATTTAAGAATGACTTGTCAAAGCTCACGAGAACGAATGCCAAATTTACTATTGGACGTGACCTGAATGCTAGACATGATCTTTGGAGAAATAACCGAAAAAATCAAAACGGATCCCTTCTTTTTGATGATATTCAACTTGGCTACTACTGTGTTCACTTTCCCGATGAACCGACCTACCTTTCGCCGGCTGGTAATCCTTCCACTCTGGACATTTTTTTGTCCAATGTAGACATCTCCAAGCCCAAAACCTTTTCCGAGCTCAGCTCCGATCACTTCCCTGTAGTGAGTGAGTTTCGTGAAAAGGTTACAGCGACTCCGATCCAACAAAGAAAAGATTACCGTAGAGTGAACTGGGTGTCCTTCCAAAGAATAGTCGACTGCCGACTGGACGAAAATCCAATGCTTAACAACACAGAAGACATTGATCGATATCTGACTGGCTTCCATCGAGCCCTGCAGGAAGCAGATAGGTCATGCATCTAGGAAGTACCAGTGAAGGCTAATTTTATCCCAATCGATCGTGACACCAATTCCACCGCTAAAGAATGATGCGAAGCTATATGTTTCTCCCCTCGAAAAGGCCAACATCATCGGCGATAATTTTGTGCGCTCACATAACCTCGGTAGCAACATCCAAAGCCCGCCCGAAACATTGGTTGAAGAGAAAGTTCGCAGTTTTAACGAAACAATCGGAGTTGTGCCTCAAAATCAGCTCGTGACAGTAGAAGAAGTTCACTCAACTATCAGGAATACAAAAAATATGAAGGCACCCGGGTTCGATGGGGTTTTCAATCTTATTCTAAAAAATCTTAGCCAAAGAACTCTTACTTTCCTAACGAAGGTGATCAACCATTCTTAAAACTTCAATACCTCGCTTCCATCTGGAAAATGGCCATAATCGTCCCGATCATTAAACCCGGGAAAGATCCCACGCTACCCACGAGCTACAGACCCATCAGCCTATTGTCATCGCTAAGCAATGTCTATGAAAAGCTGCTACTGGATCGCCTCCTAGTATTCTTGAACAATAACAACATCCTTCTACCTGAACAATTTGGCTTTAGGAGAGGTCATTCAACGACACACCAGCTGTTAACAGTCATCAACATAATCCGAAGAAACCAAGCCGTCTCCAAATCCACGGCCATGGCGCTACTTGATGTCGAAAAAGCATTCGATAATGTGTGGCACGACGGGCTGATATATAAGCTTTGTGAGTTCAATGTTCCGGTCTATCTAACGAAAATTATTCACAATTACCTACAAGATAGAACATTTAAGGTCTCTCTGCAGGGAGCCGTCTCCGATTCTTTCCAAATACCGGCTGGTGTACCCCAAGGTAGCCTCCTCGAGCCAATATTGTACAGCCTGTTCACGTCAGATATACCTCCCCTTCCCGATGGCTGCTGGCTGTCACTATTTGCGGATGACACTGCCATACTAGTGAAAGGACGACAAGTTCGCGAACTCAGGAGTAAATTACAACGATGTCTGGACATCTTGGTTAAATATACAAACACCTGGAAGATTCAACTTAAACTCCCCAAGACCCAGATAATCATCTTCAAGCACCGACAAACCACCAAACTGGATCCTCCGGACGACTGCAAAGTGTCGCTTGGAGGCGTCCAAATAAACTGGTCGATCGAAGCAATATACCTTGGACTATTAATAGATTCCAAACTCATCTTCCTCCAACACGTCTAGAATGTTCAGTCCAGATGTTCCCTCCTCGTGAAAAGCCTCTACCCCATCATCAACCGGCGTTCCAAGCTCACCGGATGCAACAAGCTGGCAGTGTTTAAACAGATAATCACCCCTGTGATGGATTACGCTATTCCGGTGTGGCAGACGTGTGCAGCCTCCCATAAGAACAAACTGCAAGTGCTGCAAAATAAAACACTAAAAATGATTTTGAACCTACCGTTTGATACTCGAACTGACCTAGTCCACAGGCAAGCTAACATAGGAACTTTTACTCAAAGAGCAACAACAATAACAAATAAATTTAAAGAAAAATTCCAAATATCTGAACATATGCTTACTCGCAGACTATACTGGGATTAGAAATGTAAATATTGTACATAGTAGGTTAAGGTTTAGGTTAAGGATTGAAAAACAAACAAATTCCGTCCGATTCGGCAAGTTTAATACCGTGTTTGTAAACGTATGAGTGCTAAAATGCTTACTTGATGACCGGAGTGTTATCAAGTTTGCGAGATCGCGAAGGGCTCAAGCGTTTGTATGTTAACGTGTCGTGTGCTTCACGTGTATAAACTCGATTTTCTGGTCATTCGCAGATTCGATTGTATATTTAATGGTCGCGCGGACCGTTAATCTGATATTTAGTTTTCAGTGTGCGGTTCAGATTATAGAAGAAAGTGAATTCTTCTATATCAACAGAGCTCCAGGTTATATGGCCATAGAGTGTTTGATCTAGTGGATATGATCGTCATTTTTTGTGTGGGCCCAACTGCATGCAAGGGCGTATGTTACTAAGTCCGAAGGTAGAGACTTCAGCACGTGAGCGGTACATTTGTATGTTCACATTTGAGACCGTGTATGAAAGCTGATAAGTACTAGACGGTACACTTTATCACCGGGATGTTATCATGTTTGGGAGATCGCGAGCGAAGGTATGCGTGGATAATCGCGATCGTGAATGAGGGCTGCCAAATATCATCTGGTATGTTGTTATCTTCGGGAATCTGGGACACTTAAAGTTTAAAAAAGTCCCAAACCAGGGCTCATCGTCAAACCCAGGCCTTCTCTGGAGAGAACTTTCCCCTAAACCCACTTTGTACATTATTTCGACCATGACATAAGTGGGTAATAAAGATTGTCAAGCTACATTTGACTACAATGTAGCTTAACTAAAAAGGCAGTAGTCGTACCCAACGTTTCTATGCGATATAATCACTGTAATCCTACTTTAAGCTAAAAGCCCCTGGACCACGTCCAGGTACAGTATAATGCTGAGGGAATAATTGGCTTGTTTTTTAAATAAAAATAATTAGCTTCTATTTTTTTCACGATCACCATAAAGATTAGAAGAAAGATCTGTTTCATTACATGTTTGTTATTACCACAATATGGGAATTACAGAATCAATTAAAGCTGTTTCACCTACCGCATTCGGATGGCGAAGACGTCAGGAGTTTTCGTAAATGAGAGTATCAGAGCGAAATTCCGAAAACACTCGAATTTAGTGTATAGAAAAGATAGAAGAGATGCTGTTGTGCCGATTTCAATTAGTTAATTAGTTTTCCTCTCTTTTCTCCGTGATTTCTGATCATCTCTCTCATTTTATTCCTTAACAAACAAAAAAGAACGAAGACTGCCTCATGCCAAAAACATAAACTCGAAACAATAATCTAGACTTATTGGCTTATAGATTCAACCAGTTACAACATTGTAATCGCTCTCTGTGATTGCGCATTGATTTCTGTTCGCTGTATCGTCACGACATTTTGAAACTTATATAGACTTTGATTGGAAACCATAATTAGCGACTAAAATGCTGCGGCTGGTTACAACATTCGGTTCATTATGATTGATCGACTAATTTGTGACTTACATCCTATGGAAAGAACTTACATCCGATGGAAAGAAAGGACAAAAGAAGAGAAAAATGCTTTCTTCATACCAGCAAAGTATCCTATAAATGAACTCGAATATCAGTAAAACCGCTGTTTTACCACTTTTGCCTTGTTTACTTTACAAGTTTTTGCTGTTTATTGTTTGAATGTAAAAAATATTACAATTTTTCCGATTAAACTTGTTTTCAGTACGGAACGCATTTCTTGCATAAAATTGAGTTTCTATAAAAAATACTATTGCAATAAAATGACGCGAAAACAAAAACTGTCTTCTCGGTTCTATCGTTCCCAGCAAATTGAAATATTATTTATAATCAATATCCGACATTATATCCTAGTTTTGTTTAAAGTGGCAACTAATAGTGGTGATATGCACCTTTTTAGAGAGTTGAGGTGCTCACTCTTTTATAAAATTTCTACTTTGTTGTTATATTGGTCGTTTATTTGACTCGGAAAAATGTGTTAGCTAAGCGGAGCCGTATATTTTTCATATATTTCCACAATGTAAACAATAAAAAATATAAAACGAGTCCAGAAAATCTTGTGCAAGCGACTAGCCCTTGTGTGTAGGGACCAGTTCAGGAGACGCGGAAATATTTTCCCCCCACCAACAGCCTCTGGGCGGTTATTCAGTTTTATTTCGTACACATCCGTTTTATTATAGTGACTACGGGTCACCAGGTTGAACCGTCTCAATGACGGTGCTGGCTGTTAACTTTGAGGAACTGGATGCAGCTAATCTAAACTGATTTACCATTGTGAAAATAATCTGAACAGCTGCTACAACTTTGGCAATTGTTTGTGGCATTAAAAATTGTAGATGGACACAGAGAATTTGACTATCGCATTATGTTTCGTACTGCTGGCTCAGGTAGGAGGAAATCGGTCGGTCCACTCGGATTCTCATCACAAAAACACCATTTGAAATACAGGAAATAGAAATAGTTGCTAGATGTACCCTTTGTAATGCATTTCGCTTCTTCCAAATGTGACATGAATCTTGTAATGGCCACGGTACAAGTAAATGGTGTTAGATCTTGTAGCCGAACATTGATGTTCTCATCGTCCATGTATATAACCCAGGTTTTTTTACACGGGGTATATGTAAAACTGCGAGAGAAAAAGCTGTACAAATTGGAAAATCCACGCAAAAAAATCGCGTTAATTGGAAAATCCGCGTGAAAAAACCGCGGCAATTGGAAAATCTGCGTAAAAAACCCCACAGCAAAAGACTTAGAATATGTTTGAAAGTTTTTATTGTACAGCTTCCGCAATTAACACGGTTTTTGCAAATATATTCCTTTTGAATGCAAAAGACTTAGAAGATTTTCGGAAAGATGGAAGAGACGGGTCTGGAAGACTCCTTATGGCCCACACCTCAACAATAAGCGTATTTTCGGAATGGTTTTTACTGGCAGTTTCCAGAAATTGATTCTTGACGCCATTTTGAAATCCAAGATGGCGGCTTTCGGTTTAGCGAAATTTTCTATAACCCAATGAATATGAGTATTTTCAGAATGGTCTAGATGAGTTGGTGCTAGAAATTTATTTTTACGGAATGTTGCATTCCAAGACTAAACTTCCGGCTTCGCAAAATTCTCTATAATCAATTAATATGGTTATTTTCGGAACGGTCTTGATAAGTAGGAAACAAAGGTCGATGTTTGAAGTCATTTTGAAATTCAAGATGGCGACTTCCGGTTCATCGAAATTCTCTATGAACTAACCAATATGAATTTTTCAATTGTCGCGGTATCTCTCACACAAAAAACCTGGGTGGTCATCCAAAACTTCCTCGAACCAGCGAAACGCAAAATATTTTATTTGTTTATTCAGAAGAGTGCGGTGAGTGAAAGTGAGAAGAGAAAAAGAAGGATGTGGTGTGAGTTGTGGGTTTGAATTGATTCAAATTAGACACATTGCTAAAAATCAAGTAAGTTGAACTTTTTAAATAAAGCTATTTGTTCCACAACTTCAACTTCATATTTATACATATCATACTGTTAACAAATCAAAGCTTAGTTAATTTCTTAGTAGCTTAGTTAAGATAATATCATGTTAACGATCTTGTAACACATAATCGCTATCGTAAATAACGCGGGCTCGTTTGCGTTTCAGCAGGTTGCCTTGTAAGTCTTTTGCATTTAAAAGGACTTATGCAGTCGAAGTCGAAGTCTTTTGCAATCAAATGAATTATTTTTGCAAAAACCGTGTAATTGGAAAACCCGTCAAAAAACCGTGGCGATTGTAAAAATCGTGTAAGAAACAGGCTAAATCGAAAATCCGCGTCAAAATCCTCATAAAATTCTGCGTAAAAACTGATTGTATGAAGATCTTGATTAAAGCGTTGTCACCGACAATAATGTGTAATAAGTTGTTATGCCAAATGACTGATTTCGCCTAGGCCAATTTGTTGAACGTTGTCAGCACCGAATGCCTAACATAATGTAACTCGATAAAGGAGACTTCCGTAAGTCTAATCTCCATTTTGACCACTTCTTGCTGTTTCAAACATTGGCATTAGAAGATAATGAATATAACTCTAAATAGCTGGATATTTTAACTATTCATTCGAAAATAACAACAACGATCTTTCATTGGATGCAATAACAATTTATTTCAGGGAATCAGAATATATTGGCTCAAATGGCACGTTCCCCGTACATACAACAATTTATTTGTTTTTTTTTGAATCACCTATAAGCGATATTCAGATTGTTTCCCATTATTAGCTGTATACCGACAGAATAAGTTTCGGGTTTAAGTCACGTCTATATTCATTTTGCTGTTAAAATTTAATCTATAAAAGAACGAACGCCGACTTAGTACCTAACCCTGATCCAAATAGGACCCTACGTGTCCTATTTGGAGAACATCTGACCTGAGTTAGTGATCATATTTGTTTGATTATATGTGATTTACATCCAAAGCTAGGTAAGAAACAATATGTTTCGTCATCTTGATTTTCACAACATGAACTTTTGGAAAAAAAAAATTGGAAAAAGTTTCTTCAAGTAATGGAATTCAATTCTGCTTATTTCATTATGATTCCTTTAAGAAATACCAAGTTAATGCGTGGTGCAAATCGACGTACCTTGATTTCATCATCATCCCTATTCACGGGAATCTTGGATTAAACGTTGTTGAATTCGATATTGTGTTGCATGAAGTTCTTGCAATGTTGTTTCTAGTCTCCGACAAACTTCTGAACGTTATCACTACCATATTACCCACACGATGTAGCCACTTCCGTGAGGATTATCGCCATCTTCAGCAATGGTAATTCTCGTAGTAGGGGCACCTTTCACTTCTGTGATTTTCTGACTTCATTGCTCAGCCAGAGGAATTATACTGTACTGTTTGTGCAGTGGATAAGCAACAAAGCAGTGGAAATTGATTACTAGATTTATTGATAACTATAAGAGAGTATTTTTTTTGTTTCTGCTCTGAATGAGATTAGAAGGTAGACTAAAGCATATGAAAGCATACCAATAAAAGTATATTTGTTAACATTTTATTTAACTCTGATGTTTTTAGCAGTTTTTTAACAACATTTTTCCAATATCGATATTTAACCGGTATTACCGGTACTAGGCTTCAGTACTGTAGAACCGGTTCTCGCCAAAAAGCCTCGGAAACCTATTTTTTACTGAATTTATTGATCCCATTGTTGATTTTTCATATATTTTCAGAATCAAGCAAAAAAAATCTTGTGAGAATACTATAAGAATCCGAACACGTTCTTTCTTAGCATAAAACTTGTGGAGCCAATCATCATTCGATTGAGTTGTGTTCCGAAAAAAGTCGATTTTTGTGCCAGTCCATTATATATAGTACTGAGCTTATTTTGGGCCTGCTTCACCCTATCAACGCGTTGGTTGTTAGAGCAGCGTCTGCCATCTTTGTTCAAAGCATTGCCTCAAATGGTAGTGCGATAATTAGGGCATTCGATTCGAGTTTTCGTTGCGTTGAAAGTCTTTCACCATTCTCACCACATTTTATTCATTTAATACTTCTTATAGACGAAGCAAATCATCCAATTATCCAATTTATACGCATTCCATCCATTGTAGGCCACGTAATTGAAAAGGGCGGCACTCCCCCTGGTGGAACCAAAATAAGCTTTTTTATCCTATATTTATCTATCCGTCCTCCATCATGTGTCGATTATGTCGGAGAACAAATCTTCATCATCGTTCGTCGTATACCTAATGCATATCCGATGGAAAAAGGTACAAATTTATTCCATTCGTTTATTCCGCCAGCCAGTGACAAAACCAGCACTGGCGTCATCGTTTGTGTGTATGTATAGTGTGAATCTTTGTTTATTTATTGCAATTGAAGACGGACAACGAATTTCAATTCCATCATCACATGATGATGGATGAATTATTAATGAATTTCATATTGCATTTCTCGTGCTTCAATCAAGGATCTTCTTTTTTATTCGAACGCTCCAGCTGTAGATAGACGTCGATTTGCTCTGTTCTGGGTAACGTTCTCCGAATAAAAGGTCACACTTGGTATGCCAGTGCAATATCATCTCAATCAAGTAAACTAGTATCCGACTAGCTTGCCGGGATTTCCTGATTTGTTCATACCACCGTAGTTCAATTTATTCTTTTTAAATTTATAAAATAAAATAAGGAATACCGTTCTTCCGCAAATAGGACATAAATCAAATCTATTTTCCGAAAAGATTCAACATTTTTTAACTGTCTCTTAGAGAGGAAAAAGAGATTAAATTACGACATGCTAAACGAGATTGCAGTGGATAGACGATTGAAAAAGATTCCCGGTGGTTTGATTCCCCTGTGGAATAAAGTGGACAATGATAATATGCACCCGACAGTAGACTCCCTTCGAAAATAACGCACAAACTTGACAAAGTGCAGGAAAATATTTCATTTCGATAAAAGCAACAACACAAGTTACAGTTGCACTCTGCTGCTGCTACTGACTACCCACCCAGCCACCATTCCTCGGTGGGGAAGGGAGGGGGGGGGTCGGATATCTTGGAAGAAACTTTTCTCCATCCGCCGCCGCCTGCTGGGCTGGCCAACTTTTGGAGGGGTTAGAAGAACTCGTTTTGCTACAAATCAATCCCATTTCCAAATGAGCTGCTGAGAGCAAACATAAAAGTTTTGCGTTTCCGATTCCGATTGCGCGCCGGCACAATTGCGACGACGACGACGACCACCTTGCAAAATTCTGTCCCGGATTGTGCGGGGGGACTGGAGCAGTGCGAAAATGCAAAAACGTTCTTTGACTTCACAATCTCGTAATGTTTGGTTTGGTTTGGTTTGGAAATGAGAAAAAATACATCTTGGGGAGAAAAAAGGCTGCCCGGGAAAAACTTACAAATGGTGCATCAGCATAAGTTTTTCCCTTGTGGTTTGGCTGTGCTGTTTACTGGTTCTGAAATGATTTGTTCTCCTCGGGAAGTTGAATACCAGTGGAGTATAGGAACAAGTGCATCGTAGAGCAATCTATTGATACAATCACGTTGATTTGAAGAAAACTTACGTTGATTTAATTTATTTATGCACGTTTGTTTACAATAATATGGAATATCGGAACTATTTTTGAGGTTCCCTTTTGCGGAGCATTTTGTTGGAATACTAAAAAATAAAAAAACACAAAGAGAACAGTATCCTTTTAATTTCACCATTGGTATTTATTGAATTAAAAATATACCCACACTATTTTCCCATACAACGGCAAGTTACGGCGGGTAGAATGAAATAACAAAATTATAACAGTATGCAATTTTCTTAACATATTGTGTTATAAATTTGGTAATTGAAATAACAAAAAAAAATTAACAAGTAACAACGCGAGTACACAGTATTAACGTTACTGCTTCATTACGTCCATCCAATTTGAAATGCCCATTGTCAATCTATCTTTTTATTCCATTACATGTTCAATACTTTTGTCAACACTATCTAGTATTGACAAAAATATTAAACGTGTAAGGGCCTCTATTAAATAAGAAATACAGTTTTCATAATCATTGACCCAAATTGGAATAATACCTCTGTCCCATCCCAAAGGACCAAACGAGTGACATTAACCTTCTTAGCAAAGTCACTCCCAACGTTTTATTCTAACCCCCTATAAACTGAAACGGTCGGTACGGTTGTCCTCGTTTCTTCCTCATCCAAGTTTCAAGCCGATTCGTTGGTTGAATTGTTCGTTAAATGAATAATTCAATTGCCGTATAATATTGAAACATCATGAAATCCAACTCTACACAGTTTAGACGTTTAATATTTGCGACATATTATAATATGCTTTAAATATTAATGTTGGCAAGAAAGACACTAAGGAATAACTGCAATGTTTTCCAGGATGCTTTCAATACTGGCTGTGTAAGGATTTGAATAGAATAGAATCATTGACCCAAATTGGAATAAGATAGCAGTCCTCCTGATAAAATATCCAACAACCGTCAACATTTTAAACTCATTACACAATTACCGGCCCTTCCTAGTAAACAAACTCTGTCCGTTCCTTACGTAGGTATTTTGCAAACGTAACCCGATTAGCTATGCCATCAAGAGCCTTTCGTTCTACGAGTGCCGCCATTATTATTATTCAACTGAAAATACGATAATGAACCAATTTTACGGCACACGATCTCTTTAGTAGCGCTATCTACTCGGCCTGCCAAGGGCGGCCCTATAAATGTTTACCACGCTATTCAAGCTGTCTGTCGTCTTTTTATCGAAACATCTTTATCAGTCCCAAATAACAGCAATTAAGATAATCGTTTTCAAACTGCTTCCGCAAACAATCCTACCCCACCCGAAACGGCCGTTTGCGGGGTAACTCGCTTTTCCTGTGGCTACCATATACTGACTGCTTCGTAGTTTAGGGTACGGTTTCAAATGTTTGACTTATTAGAGAATTGAAGTTTACGAAGAATAGTAGAACCAGAGATTATGTTTGTATAAGGATAAGGGAAGACTGAAACCAAAGGTACCAATCGAACCCGAAACAATGGTTTCAACCGAGCAATGCAAACGAATGTGGTGGATGTAGGAAGCAACGCGTGGGGAGTATTGAGATTTAAATAAAAAGAAATGGATTTGATTCTATTTACATACAAAGAACGAAACACTTTTTTCACCCTACTAGAGCTGTTGAGCTAGTATCTCGGAAGAGCTCTCCATGTGGCTCATTCACTGCGCTTGCAGACGAGACGGGAAATGTCACCCACTTAATACTACTTAAGATCAATTCGGATATGTGCGGGAATAGAGACTTGACGATCGCGTGTATCATCGAGAGTGGCTCGAGCGTTTGTGCTTTAACGTGTTCGATCACGTGGGCGTTTGTATGTCGTGTGTATGTAATTTCGCATGCACAAATTTAATTTTATAACCGTGGGTCCATTTGCATATTCGTGTGCAATCTTGGATGCTCGGTCGCGGATCGTGAATCTGATACTTAATTTTCGGTGTACGGTACAAATGCTAGAAGAGTGAATTCTGCCGTATCACTAGCGTTCCCAATCATGTCGCTATGGAACGTATTGTCTAATAGATATAGGCGTCATTTTTCCATTGGTCCAACTGAAGGCTCGTGACTGACCTAGGCTACTAGGGCCGAGAGTGGCGTCTTCCGGACGTAAGCGATTCATGATTGCCAAAGACGTTTTTAGGTTCACTTTTGAGACAGCGTTTGTAAATTTATAAGTGCTATAACATTCACTTAGTCCCAGCGTGGATGATCCCGATGGGCTCTAGCGTTTGTATGTTAACGTGCTTGTCACTTGCGCTAGCGCGTATGAAACTTCACGTGCATACATTCGATTTTATAACCGTGTGACCATTCGCACATTCGCGTGTGTTCTTGAATGATCGCGCGAACCGTGAATCTGATGGTAAGTTTTCAGTGTACGGTTCAGATACTAGAAGACAGTTCCCCCATATCTCTAGAGTTCCTGGTCATGTCGCGTTGTCTAGTGAATAGGAGCGTCATTTTTTAATTGATCCAACTGAAGGCATGAGGCTAGGCTGCTACGACCGAGGGTGGAGACTTCCGGACGTGACCGATTCATGATCGCGGGCGTAAGTATACGTGAATGATTGCAATTGTATGTTCGCGTTTGTGTGATCGCGAAGGCCACGAGCGTTTGAACTTTTGGAATAAGAAATTGTGAGTGTATATGAGAGAATATGCGATTAATTGTGTTAGTGAGTATTAGTATGAATTTAAAATATAGCAATAAAAGGAAACAGAATATTCCGAGTAAAGAAAAAGGAAAGAAATTAAGTAGAAGCGTATAAATCGATCGATATTATTTTTGGTATACATGAGTAGTAGAAAAGGAAACAACTAGAAACAGACTAATGAAGTAGAAGAAAAGAACATATGTAACATGCAAGCAAACTACTTGAACTCACCTAAGTGCCAGCAAATAATACTTATTTACCATTAACGACAATCGCATTCTGTTAAAATTGTTTCATGCTATGCTGAACGAGAATGGATGATTTACATCGGTAAACCAATCGAACCTTAATTTATCCAATCCGATCTTCCCGAATGAATCGAACCGAATGCACGAATTTGAGCAACCGTAGAAAGTGACTAACCTAGGAAGAATTACCCACTATTCGTCACGTCTGCATCGATTCCCTGGCCCAACTGTCAAAAATGCTCAGCTGAACACATACACAAGTAGACATACGACTACCACATAACAATTGTACACTAGTACTAAAAACTACAATTATTACAACACAACCACTAATAGGCTTCTACTCTTACATTTATTTAATTAGTCTGTGCACGATGACGAAGTCGACTGATAAATCGACACACAACGACCCCCACCGCGAGCCGTGTCCACAAAGACTACCATTAAGCTATTGAACAATGTTTGCAAACACAGCCCACAAAAAAGGCAATCCACTTGGACCCGTCAGTCGGCCACGCCAGTGTGTACAGACTAATGGTTGAATGTTAGTTTGGGTTAGTGCAGAGTATTAAAAAACACAAAACATAAAAAGGCCCATAAGCCCTCTCGGTCTCCTCGATGCACCACTATCGAGGCAATTACAATCTTAGAGCAGTTGTCTATCAGAGGTTCTTCAAAACTGATGCACAAATATGCTTGATGATGTTTGCAATACCGTCAAACCCGTCAACATGGGGGGGGGATGTTAGTGTGTGAGTGAGTTTCGTATACAAAATGTGGAAAGAGAGGGAGATTTTAAATTTGCGCTGTTTTGATGGCAGGGTTTCGATGCGTTTGGGAAGTTGGCTTGCGTCATTTTTGCTATCACGCGTACTACTGTAAGCCCAGCAATTTAAAAAATATTGAAACATTTTGTATTAACATAGACATGTTTCAGCAATCCACAGTGTTTGATCGTAAAGAAGACATACAATTACAGACTAACAGACATAACACTCGAAAATAATACATCGCCCACTGTAACGGTCATTTTCAATATATTTGTAGTTGGGACTGTGGCCGCTTTTAAAATTATGTTCTGGGTATTCTGGGAAAATCGCCGGATCAATATTTTTTTAAGGAATTCTCTCATAGTGTTATGTCTGTTAGTCTGTGATATAATTTCAAAACGGATTTCAATGCAATCGCATACTGTTACTTGTTTTTCGTAGATAGTCATCGTTGAATGTCCAGCTTACGGATCCATGCAGGCATGTATTTCCGATTCCTGCTATCCTAGTTGGGAAGCAAAATACAACTGATTGGTGTTGTTCTGATTTATATCGTATGTATTTATAGAACACTAGCTAATACCCATCGCGCGTTGCTGCGACTTTCAACGAAATAGGAGGAAAACACAATTTGTTCCGAAGTGCCATCCGGCGAGCAGATAATCTCCAACCAATAGCACATACACACGCTCCATAACAAATGCCTACTATGTAAAGTTTTTTACGGCAATCGGCAAGCCGTTTGGGAGTCCATAAATCATATACATACGAACATTGACTTGTTATATAATAATGATACATAGCACAAGTGAGTAACGATCAAAATTGTCAACAAACAATTGAATTCTAAATTTATTTATCATGGGGATCAAAAAGTGTGATAACTCAGTAATCGACTTTTAAAATTGCAATGATCGCCAATTAGTCAGCTAAGTTTGACATCTGCTCACAAAAAATATCTCGATGTTTAGGATGGCAGGTTTAGCGTGCATGAATCGTAATATTAAAAATATTTAAGTTACGCGACGCAATATGCTTACTGTGCCGGTACACTTTTTGGCGGCATTATATAATCTACGGTTTGAACCTGGGACGGGACGTGCAAAGTGAAATAAAGTAGCTGTCACCGCAAACCGGCAATGGCCTGTCACTGCGAACCAGGCCTTTCTTGATGATTTTCATTTTCTTGTAATAAACATTGTCTGGGTAGTATCGTAATATTCTGGCTATATACAAGGTGTTTTTAGAAAATATATTTTACATGTTGCTTAGATGCATGTACATGCACAGAAATAAATATGAAAAATGCAACGACGGCAAGTGCAATTTTATTATTCTGCTCCACAGTTATGGTTAATGTTGTTTTACATAGCACAGAGAAACGATAACATAATTCATGTTATGTATGAGCTCTATTATTTTCGGTACAAATCTGAACCTCATCGGCAGAAATGTATGCCTCATCGGCACAGCACTATCATCGACATTTTCTTGCAATTATTTTGCAAGCTGATTTTTCCCTGCAAAATAACATCAATATCGGGAAGGAAAAAGAAGACCGTCTTCGCATGTCCCGTCCCAGGTTTGAACATTCCACGCATTCATTGGTACTGCATCAACTTCGCATATGTCAGGGAGTGCCCCAAAAAGCGCTCATCGCAAGTTTTTCTCGACAGCTTGCCGACAAGCAGGCAGCCAATAACAGCGTTTTTTGGTTTTCATCTTCATTGTCTTTTCGAACGCTGAGTACTTCCAATACTTGTCAGGTGTCCTGCATCAGGAATTCTTTATATGCGAGGAACAGCATGCTTTGTTTTACCATGGGTTGAGAGACCGCTTGAGGGTTTTCGCCTTTAGTTTGAGCTAAAATAAGGGTTTTTGTTTTTGACAAAAAAGGCAAAGTTTGTAATTTTTTTGTGGAATGATTGTAAGGCTAAAGAACTTCCGGTTTGATGGTTGAGTACGTTTATTATTCAAGAATTTGTAAAAAAAACAGTAGGTATGTGGGTGAAATTTATAATGGCGGTTTCAAAATGGTAATTTTCGTGTTCGAAGTCTCTTGTAGTAAACCAAAATCATAAATCATAGTTGCTTAAAGGTTTCATTCTAATTTGACGCGACGACTTCAATGCATGGTGTCGAGATTTCCTAGACCAGGATCTATTTGTATCTGTACTTCCTCGAGCTGTTATACTTAATGGACCATAATGGAGCACCTGCTGGTCGAAATGGACCTTCTCTCTATTATTTCTAGGCAGAATATGCCCCTCCTGTAGCCCATTCCTTTAGAGACAGGTTAGAATAGATATTCGCAGTGGCCGATGAAGTAGCTCTCTTTAGTATTTCTTAAACAGATCGCTTAGAGCGTCCCTGAAGAAAACGGTTCAGTCTCCTCGCTCTATTTGTATGTGCTGAGAGGTCATGTGAACTTCCCCCAGAGTAGATACACTTTTCAACATCCCTTCCACTGGAATCGGGCCCATGATTCCTGTTGTATTTCGCACAACAGACCTTATTGCTATTGGGCGGCTAGGTGCCGCGATTGTTTGCCATTAATGCAGTTCATGGCCCACGGTACAAAAAGGCGATAGACAAACCTTGACAACGAGGAGATAGTTTGGTAAAGCCGGCCAGGCGGTCATCTGATATGGGTCTTAGTTGACATAGGTCTTCTTCCCAACAGCTGTGACTGATGCCGAACGCAATCGTTTGCAGTCCAGTATCTTCACTGGCTGAACCAAGGGGTCTCTGAAACAGCCAACCCTGTTCTACGCAATTCAAATCCGATTCGTGAACTACGCACTCGCTTTCGACTTCGCTTGCTGATACGTAGACTATGTATTCATTCGTAAAAAGCTCGTAGCCAACAATAATATTTCCCTGATGCGGACTATTTACCCAAGCTTATCAGAACAAATATCGTTCCGTTAGAACTCTAGAAATCTCTGATAGATACATTTTTTTGGCATTGGCCCGGCTGATGAGCGTTGGTGTAGTTTCGATTTTATTCCGATATCAATCTCACCTTGAGGCGAATTTTCGTTAGAGGCAGTCATAATAGCACGGGCCAGAGCTCAGCGCAGAATGGCAAGAGAGACAGAAATGAGGAAGGTTTTGTATAACGTTATCCAGACGGATCAGTATCATAAAACAGTAAACTTTTTTATTGCTCGGCCGTCAGCTAATCACACATAAAAGGAAAAAAATCCCAATACCTATTAAAGGCGGAGAGCACAAAGAAAACCTTGAAAGCGGACTAGCAAACATTGCACTACGCAACTAAGCAATACACTGCTCAATCTGGTAAAAACGTCTAAACGATCCGCGAGTTCCCGTACGAATCAATTCGACCGTTTATGTTCAGTAAGGACCCATCACATCGTAAAAGATTAAAGGGAACGAAACCGTTCAATGCAATATCTGGCCATCTATATGATCTTGTCATACGAACAATGTTTTGAGATATCGTTATGAATGTAGAGGCTACAAAGTTCCAGTTTAAAACTAAAACTGCATTTTTCTCGTTATACATGTAGTTTTATTTTAAAATTTATTACGACATTGTGTTCCTCAGACATTTTTACACAGAAAAACATCCAAACCTTAAATATAGCATGAGCTAATCCGAAGACACAGGGCTTTGAAGCAAAAAACACACAATTTCTCATCACGTTTCCCGTTATATTTCAGTAACCAAGAAGAATTTCAAAATTCTGAAAAGAGATTCTTCAGACAGGTGTGGCATATCTAATTCAGTTTTTTTTCCAAAATAGTGACGAAATTAGATGCGAGTCTGGTTTAAGGATAATTGTACGGAGAAAAAAAATCCATTCATAGATTCATGAACAAAAAATAACGATTTCACGAACTGAACGATTTACGAAAATCGCGACCAAGTTTCTGAAATTATGGATATTAAACCTTTCTCTGTGTGCTTTCAAATAACTAGTTCGCACCAAAAATATACATCCCGTTATATTTTGGTAGTGTTACTGTGGTTGTTGTTCAGTGAAATTTAGTTTTTGTTATGATTCTTGTTCATAACTCGGGGATACAATGGTTTGTATAAAGTATAGCAACTAAAAAAACAACATTTAAATATTGTTCATCATTTCAGGTGCTTCATTGGTCATCACGTTAACCTGATATTTTATTCGTGAGTTTACTATCGGCTTTTTCTGGCAAAGTAGCGCGATTTTTGATCATGATTTTAGGACCTTAGTCACGATTTTCTTAACTTATATTCACGTTATCCTGATATTTCATTCACGAGTTTCGTATCGGATTTTCCTGCGAAAAAGTGTGATTCAAGTTCACGATTTCATGATCTTAATCATGATTTCCGTAATTTTTATTCGCGTTATGGTGGTATTTTAGTCACAAGTAGAGTGATTTATGTTCTTGATGTCAGGATCTTAGTTACGATATTCGTAATTTATATGCACGTTTTCTTGATATTTTATTCTTAAGCTCACATTCGAATTAGACACGTGGAATAATATGACTAATGTTCATGTTCAATGTTTTTCGCACCTATTACTAGTCGCTAGAAAATGTACATAACTTTATGATATGCCATGAAAAACCCATTTTTTGTGAAATAGTTCACGTGAAAATTTAATGACCGTGTGCAGAGTTGTATGAAATTAAAAATGATTACGGATATCTTCTAAATATCTCAAGCACTCAACATAGCTCGTAAATTATATAAGATGAACCATGAACCAGTTCACGAATCCATGAATAAAATTCAATGATTTTGTGAACTATTTCACGAGCACGAATGGTCAGTCGTGAAAATTATACTGGAAACCATAAACCAGTTCACGAACTATATTTAATGATTTTATTAACTATTTCAAAGGGCACGCATGGTCAGGCGTGACTATTATATCAGGAATCATGAACTAGTTCATGAATACATGGTAATTATTCCATTATTTTGTGAACTGTTTCACAAGCACGAGTGGTGAATTCAGACTAATTCGCTAGAAAACATGAATCAGTTCACATATACATGAACATTTTATGAATTTGTGAAGTATTTCTCGAGCACGGATATTGAATTATGACTAAAATATTAGGAATCATGAACTAGTTCACGATAATTGAAAGAATTCATAAATAATATTCCGAGTTCCATGTTCACAATTTACCAAATTTTGTAAACTAATTCACAACCATGAAAACCAAATTGCGTTTAAGGTATAACAAATCATGAATCAGTTCACGTCGCATAGTCGGACTCTGAAAAAAGCAATGAATAAAAAACTAGTTCACAAACAGAAAATCAATTTGGCAATTATATGAGGGAAACTGTGACTGAAGTTCACAAAACTAAAACAAATAATTCCACTAATAAAATCGTTCTATAGGTGTTACTGAAAAGAAATGGAACGTTACTATAAATCACAGAATTTTTTATCATGGTCCCGTTTTCGCAACGTAAAAAGTGACTGTACCAGTATGCAACGAAATTTATTCACAATTTTTGGAAACAATTTTTTTCTGTGTGAACGGATTTTATTGACAAACATCATTGTCATCCCAACTACATAGCATGGCCTTGCCTGTTATCGATTTAAACAAATTGAATTACTTGATTTTTTCATACTCTCGAATTTAAATTAATGCAAAATATCCGTTGACTAATGCAAAGCAGTTATTCAGGAAATTTGGGACATTCAAAGGATTCATTCCAACACATAATTATAATAATCATAATTATTCTTTGTAAACAGGGGGAAAGCCGGGGGCTAGCTGGTGGTTGAGAGTTCCCTTTTCTCCATTTCCGTTGGCCATATGACCTTGTCTCTCGTTGTGTATCTCAAGTTAACGTGAAATAAATTTCCCACGGGTTTATGTTTCATAACATTTTGTTTTGTAGAAGTTGTGGGCAATATTGTGGTTACGAGCAGGCCAAATAAATTTTCTTAATTTTAAATATTTTGTGTTATTTTTCAATAGTGCTTAAAAAGAACTTTCAGTAGCCGTAAAGATATTTCATAGACCTACAAATAAAAGTTGTTTTTAACATCTTTTTAATTGAATATGCAGTTGCAGGATAGATTTACCTCGGTCAATCGCCCGAAGAATTTTGAAAATTTGCTTTTGAATATAGGTCATTCCACGCGAAGTGGTCAAACAAGATGCAAACTTGAAATCGACCTTCACGGATTTGTTCATCTTTTGATCATATCTCCGGTTCTCCGGTTCAGGTACATTTTTACATAAGAAACACTTATAATCTCAACATAATTTAAGCGAATTCTGAGATACACCGTTTTGAAGGGAAAATTTTCGCATTTTCTCATATAAAAATCCATTTTATTGGGCAAAATTGAGAAAATCTTCAAACGGTCATAAAAATCGACCCTGATCTGCTAGATGCAAACCAAAAACGTAGTTTTTCTTCATTTCTCGTCTACTTCACGAAAAATCATGTTTGAACTCAGAATACTCAAGTTGTTTTTTTAGTGTTGTGCGCTTGCGATTTTATATGGTAAATTGCGATTTTTCACCTTCAAAACGGTATATCTCAGGATTCGCTCAAATTATATTGAGATTATAAGTGTTTCTTATGTAAAAATGTCTGAAGAACACGATGACATTAGAATTTTCAAAATTAAATTATATTTGCTGGGAGAAAAATTAATTTTTAATTTAACTGAAAAAATCGCATAGTTGGCAGCACTGCCGCCAAAAATTATTATTTTTGCTAGACTCCTTGAATAATTTTCTTCAAAAGGCATCTTGCGGTTTGATTCTAGAGTCAATAGAACCGAAGATATGATCAAAAGAATATCAAGAGTTTTGGCAATTTGTCCCACGACCCGAGGGGTGGTTCAATTGACACAAAAATTTGGGTTTTTATATATGCGCCTTAGATGAACAATTCCTCCAAATTTGGTTCCAATCCGTGAAGGTCGATTACACGTGCCTTGATCACTTCGCGTGGATTGACCCATATGGAGTACGCTTTGAAATCAAAATGCCGGGGTAGTGAGACTGAAAGATAATGGTAAATGTCGCGTAATATACAGTTTTATTGAAAAGATATACAGCATATTCCATGAGAACTTCTGAATCAATTGAATTTCCATTTGAGTTGTTATTTGTACCAGTTTATGGCGTCACATATTTTTGTCTATAAAAACAAAGACAATGCAACGAAATTCACAAAAGAAAATTCAGGACCTTTGCAATCTATTAATCACGATCTAGAATCGGTATAGAGCCACGTACCCTTGCCAGACCGCAGTAGCGCGTAGTCCAATCAAATCGACAAACGAAGGAAAATTTATTTCCACCCGCTCATTGTCAGCCACCCTCTATAGCGCCCTGTTTCTCTTTGTTGCACTTGCTTTGCTTAATATATATATATATATACATATAGACCCTCTCCTCTACCAAACCAAAGCAGGGGCCGGTTGATGATTTGGCGGCAGTGGTAGAAAGATGAAAATAAATGAAAGCGTATCTTTCCCTTGAATGAATAAATGAATGAATGAATGGATGGCCGGGGATCCAATAGCGAGATAACGAATGGCATCAGGCAATGTTTCTTGAGTTCATTTCTTCATTATCTTTGTTGGAACGACCGCAATCATGTTTCTCTGTACATAGGGCTAGCTTGGGTGACTGGATAGCAGCAGCGCTAAACTACGGCGACAGTATTTTCCTGCTACAGGATGCTAGGAAGTCAAACAGTCCTCCTATCACAGCGAAACAAAAGCTGTTAAAAAGGAATGCCAACCGCGTGCTCTCTTGCATTTTCCCGGGGGAGACGAGCGATAGTGTAGTTCAGTAAGGGAAGATAAATCGTCCCGACAGCGGATGGCAATGCAAGTGATTGTACGGTATAGTTTTCGAATGCTTGGCCTATGTGACCGTTTGATGTTTCGATTGCTTCTATCGCACATTGGCCGTTTCTCTGAAGCAAGCGGTTTCTCTCCCTCTGTAACGAACGACTAAAGAATGATAAATAAATGCGGAAAAGCGGTATAAATTTCCCAACCTAACCAAGCAGGATTGTAGGTGCAAAGCCACCGGAAAGCAACCATTGCCATAACCATGAAGAGCAGAGAAAGCGGAACACGTCTGATGCAGCAGTAGTGGACAATTTCCCGCCCGGTAACGAGACAATCATCTGAACGAAAAAGGCGGAAAAATAAGAAACTGCTCTTTGTCCTGCGGTGGTCGTTAAAAAGGACGGAAGCAGAAAATCATTCATTATTGGCAGAAAGTAAAAATGAAAAATCGAGCTGATAATAATTACCCATTTGCACTGTCTCGGTCGGTCGGTGTCTTGTGTCGAGTCCCATGGTTATCGAATCGGATGAAATACATTAAACCGACTTTTCCGGAACGGAAATATTCAATGGGAAAAAAGGGAAGTAGTGCCGGCGGGTCTCTGGCACCAGATCGTTTGCCTAGAAAAAAAAACTTCGAATGACACCGGCACCCTGTGGAACAATCGGAAGAAGGGACGACTTGTTTAAGCCAGACTTTGACAGCTATGGAAATACGCAAAACGAAGGTGTGCTTCGCCGATCAGCACTACCTACCGCCTGAGCTTAGAAGGAGGTGCTGCGGGTAGCAAAAGTTTTAATCTGTCGAAATTATCGCCTCCCAACACGTTCCACACGAAAGGGACCTGAAATTTATGATGTAATAATAAACTTTGCCTTATCACTTTCACGTCTTGGTTTTTTGCCCGGCGCGTTATCCTCTGGGTCGAGGTAAGGTGAGTTTTTGAATTCCTGTGGAAAATATTTCAACGATTAAAAATTCGCGAGGGATAAGGAGTCATACTTTTCGGGAGTAATTGGTAATTTGCTTCCAGATTGATTGGTATTTCAATGTAAGGTTTAGTTGTTCTATGGTTTCTCGTGTTAAATACAACCCAAGTAATCTTTATTTTTGTTAAAAACGTTCAAGTTTACTTACACTAAAGAGTCTCATTTTACAATTTTCAAGAGCAACAAAACAAATCGACGTGTATTTAGTGTAATACGTTTGGCGGAATTTGCCAATAAAAGTCTAACTCGGGTTCAAGTTGATTTAAGACTAACTATTTATTACTATATACAAGGCTATTTATATAATGATTTGGGATGTACCCTATTTGACATCAAACTATCGAGTCTGTGCAGAAGGCGAAATAAAAGGGTATTGTTTTGAATTTAATCTGCTTTGATCGAGTACGATTCGTTTGCACTGATCGAGGCAGAATATCAAAAATGATTACAATTGGCGTAAAAGAAAAGGAAAAAATATAAAACATTTTTTTGTCTTCGATCGAGTGCAGGTCGAGTGATGATGACGGTTTCGATGATCATGGTGTGATGATTACCGTATCGGTTGCGATCGCCGCTGACATGTTGATAACATGCTGATGATGCCACATACGTTATAGTGGGTGGATCTTACCAGATTATAACTTTCAATATACTTTTTATCTAGTCGTCCTTCTTACGAGTGTTCCATATGATTAATAACTATGATAAAGTTTTTGTTTCCACAAACGTTTGATTTTATTAGCACAATGCATTTCCATGCTAAAACGAAGACAAATTGCCCGAGTATTTTGCAGTATCTTACTATCTGAAACGACAATGAAATTAGTTCCTCAATCGCATATGAATATGTGATCGTCACGAATGCGCCAAACAAACACAATTGACACCTTTCGACACCAGTTTGGCCTTACAAAGCTGTAACGCGGGTGGTGTCGTGAAAACTGCCGAATAGAAGTCAAGAACAGTTCGAAGCAATATCTGAAGTTGTTTCAAATGTATATGACTTAAGACAACAAGTCTTGGATCCGCCATCGAGCCTAGCTTGCATACCGTACATAGCTAGACTCACTGTTCTCTATTCACCCACAACTGCAAAGGCTGCGTCTAGTACCTCAAAATCAACCGCCAGTACCATCAGTGAGGAAGCTACTACCAAGAATGAAGCGTTCACACATAGGATTAGACCCGTGAGAGCACGAAGCAAAACAGACCATCTGATCGCGAACATCACGGTAGCTATTACAATGATGACACTACCAAGAATAATATCGAGAGAGAAATGAACGACCCCCAAGACGTACACACAGAAAATAAAAAATTTGGTAAAAGTAAGATTGTTCCGTGTTAATCAAGAATAATAATCAAAGTAAAAGTTTTCCTTTTAAGCAAATGAAGAATAGTACTCAAAACAAAAATTTTATTTTTAAACCAAGAGTATGCGTTGGTTGTTTTTGCTAAGAGTGAAAAACTCTTTTTTTACCAACATTTTTTTCTGTGTGTAGTAGGAGTGTTGTTTCGCCGCCGCGTAAAAGTTCGTTTATGGATTAGCGCTATAGACACGGTATTTTTTGGGGAATTTACGTACCAACCCTACACTTATTCGATGCTATTGAGATATAAAATGATGACTACCTTTTCTAAGTTACTTCGTTCACTAATATCAAAAATTGGGTTCGAGAAAATTTCATGAATGCAACATATACTCAAAATGTTTGCCTTTTGATTAAAAATAATTAGTTAATGATTTTTTTTCACACTTACCATCAAGAAAGGAAGAGTTGTTCGACTTCTTGAAGAAAGCTTGATTGCAGGATTCGAATCGTTTTACTATACTTTTGGAAAGTTATTGTACTCATCAAAATCGTACGAATAACAAAGAGCTAAAGTTAGATTCTGATCTGATATCTGAATGGAACTATGTACAACAATTTTGTAATGAATTCCGTATAATGTACAATTACCGAAAACAACGAAAATAATAGATTTTGTGAAAGCAATTATGATATGCGCCTTGATTGGTCCGTTTAATTCGATTACAAGCGAGCCAGACTAGGTTTCGTTCGAAGCTCCACATTTTTCACGATGAAAGTAAACTATTTTGTCCGATGGCCGGCCCCTTTGGCTTCGAACATAAATTGAACCAAGTACAAAACCGAGGGTCGTAGGGGAGTGCGGCACCAATCGTGTGTCACACTCGTGCTGACAAGACGTGCTGGTCCGAATCCATCGTTTGCTGGCAAAGGATCACTACGCCGAGCATGTCGGTGCCGGAACACCCGTCTACCTGGCAGTAGTGATGGAATATCTTACCGCCAAAGTATTGGAGCTGGCAGTAAACGCTGCCCGTGATAACAAGTAGACCAGGATCATCCCCCGTCATCGGCAGTTGACCATTCGAAATGACAAAGAGCTGAACAACTTTCTCTCCGGCATGACTATTTCCCAGAGTGGTGTGTTGCCTAATATCTAGGCCATACTGCTGCCAAAGAAGACCGAAAATAAGGCGTCGAATTAGTTTTTTTGTTGACAGGTGAAACGATTCAGAAAAAAAACCAACCCGTCCTTTTCAGGGCGAGCATTGCATTCGCAAGAAGAGTTTTGATTTGATATTCCTTATCTCTCCTTCGTTGGCTTATCACATTATTTAAGCTTGTATATCATGGATTTATTTTAAACTTTTTGGTCACAGATAACGGATATTCGGTATTTTTATGAAGAGTTCACAAATTTTCACAAATTTTTGGAAATATTCCGATCTTTCGCAGATTTTTTAGAAATTTCACGCAGATATTCACAAATATTTCTTGTTTTAGGAAGCACACATGTTAAAAAGATTTGTTCGACCGAAACACAGTCATCAACTGTGGTATCCCTGGCAGTGGCGGAGCTAAGGGGGGGGGGGCGAAGGGGGCAAGCGCCCCGAGCGGCAAAATCAGGGGGCGGCATTTTCTGCTCAACAAATTTTAATATTTTAATAATCGTTCAAGTTTCATCAATCTCGATAAAAATCAAGCGCGGGTGAAACGCTTGAATGTACGTTATTGTCGCGTCTGTGGACGATTAAAAAGGTAAGGGATCGGGACTGACGGATGCAATCGAACAAAACTATACACATATTCCTCAGTCTCAAAAGATTCAACTGAGATGAGTTTCCGAGCGCACTTGTAGTTGTGGGCATATGCAGACTAATTTGCTTTTGCTGGAATTAAACCAGGAAGCTCTATCATATACAGGGTGTTTGGTTCATCGTTAAGAATCTCTCGAGGGGTGATAAAGAATCATATTTGGCGTCAAAAATCATTTTACACAAACTGTCAAATCTCAACTGCTACAAAGTTATTCAACTTTTTCGGTAAACAGCTTGTTTGTCTATTAATGTCTCTAACTAAAAAATATACGTTGTGTTTTCAATCTTTTAATTCCATTGGAAAGGTGTTTCCTTTCCTGTTACGTATAACAGGTACGTTGGTCCAGCATAGTCGATAAGACAACCGGTCTAATAAGTGTTCTATAGAAGGTTAGTTTCGTGCGGTAGCGTACGTTTTTCGATCGAATGGTTTTTTTTTTGGAACCGACGATTAGCAAGGGGTAAACAAACCAACATTTTTTGTTCACTGATTTCTAGACGGAAGATCTATCCGTGAGCTTAAAAACGATAAGGCCGTTGGAAAGACAAGACGCACCCGGTGTTTGAATAAAATTTCTTTAGAAATTACTTTATAAATTTATTCTCAGTTCGAAATATCATATTTGAATTCAAAAACAAGAAAATATTTGCTATTTTTAGATTACTCAAAAATTTTCAAGCCAACTAGAATTATTTCACTTGAATTATTTATTTTTTCCTTATTTTATGTGCCTGTAGAAAAAAAGCCCCACCTTGTCCCACATATTTCTCTTCGTAGTTATAATGTTAAAGGTACTACTCGTCACAAACAAAATTCTGGCCGCTTCGTGGGTTATTACAAATTTTGGGGAACATTTTTTTTAATATTTATGATGAAAACACCCTTTAAATGTCATGATAATATATATATCACTCTTAGAAACTTTTTCTATTATTGTATATTTTCGAAGATTTTGGAATAAAATATTTTAATCCAGAGATTTTTTGATAAAAAAATGTTCAAATTCATTTTCTCGAGTATTTTTCAATGTCATGTAGCGCCATCTACATAGGTTATAATTCAAAAGTGTCTTTGGTACATATGCAAAAAATATCAATACAAACAAGTTTGCCGAAGAAAGTTTTTTAATAGAACTCCTCTGTCAAAAGATAGAATTGATCTACATCAGTTTCTACTTATCTAGATCAATTCCGAAGTTGTTAATGCTCATATCCATCCAAGATCCTTTACTGAAGACACCAATCCTCTAGGATACGCACCCAGGGCGCTAGAGGGTTTGAGCGTAAAAAATTGCATTCTGCCCCACTGTGTGCCGCCTACAAGGTAGTCCTCGTGTTCCAATGTGCTGGATTCTAAGGTGTGACAATGCTATTGCTCTCTCGCTCGGTCTCTGTAAAGCACGTGGATATATGGAAAATATATGGGGTCGAAATTTATTACGTGATAAATTTACAGAAATTGAGCGAGAGAGCAATATAGCATTGCCACACCATAGAATCCAGTACATTGCTCGTGTTCTGTTGAGGAGACTGCGCCTGTTGGCGAATATCAAAGCGACGGACCAAATGCGTCAAGTTCTGGATATATTCCGGGAATACAACTTGCGGACTCACTATCTGTTTGTGGATTGCACGGCGACATACGATTCAGTAAAACAAAATGAATTTCGATCAATATCGACATCATTGGCGTTGATCGCAAATCAGTGGAAGAGGCATTGTTGCCTTCTAAAAGGGAAGCTTCAAGAATCGGTCTGACTATAAACTTTGACAAGACAAAGTACATGGTAGCTGGTAGAGAACGTGCAGTCGTGTTGGGTTCGAGGTGGAAATCGATGGGGTACGCTACAACAAATTCATATATCTTAGAACACTAGTGACATATGATAACGATGTTAGCCGCGAAAGAAAAATTCATGTTGCTGCTGCGAATATGGTTTACGTAGTCAGCTAAAGTCCCACAGCCTAAAGATGCGCGCAAAATTTGCTCTATTCAAATTGCTGATACTCCTTGTTGCTCTGTGCGGCTATGAGGCATGGATGTTGTAGGAAGCAAGATATCGAGTGCTCGGTTTGTTTTGAGAAGAATTTTGCGTTCAATACCCGGCAGCACAGCAGAAAATGGAGAATGGGGCAGACACATGAACCCCCAACGGTACCAAGTATACAACCATGCTGACATTGGAAGGCTATCAGCATGGTTGTATACTTAGCAGACTACAGTGAACTGGGCTTGTAGTGCGGAATGACCAAAGAGAAACCTGTAAAAGTTATGACCTGGAAGCAATTGTCGACTTCGGGGCATCCCCCGCTCTCACTGGCTGTGCACAACTGAGGAAGATGCGCGTGCGGTGGGCGTCCATGGAACTAGCGGTCCATGATCGAAAAACCTTGAAATCTAAAATACATTCAATTATGATTCGGATTATCCGGATTGTTCGATCACTAGGTCACTAAGATAATGATGACGATTGTTAATTTGTTTATGTAAATTCAAAAATATTACAGGCGCATCTTGGCCGCTCTTTCACCTAGGGACGTTTGGGAGCATATAGGACTCAATTTGTGACAAGCAATTTTTTACAAAGCTGAAGCACGAGGCGAATACTGGGAAGTATTCACCATTCGGCGACCTTGTCATTAGTATAAAAATACTACAAATACTATTAAAAATTTATCGACTCTTGTACTATAATGAATAATTACACGGTACCCCAAAATAAAAAAGAATATAACTTTTCAAGTGATCCAGAAAAGGTTGCAGGTCTGGTCAAATACAATACAAACCTACGTTTGATCAAATTAATATACCCTTAATATATTGATTTATAGCAAAAAAATATTTCTCGGGTCTAAAAAATTAGTTGCGCGGTGGGCGTAGCGTAGTTGGTAAATCGATTGCCTTGTACGCAGCGCACCTGGGTTCGAGTCCCGACCCCGCATATAGGGTTAGAAATTTTTCATAAGAGATTTTTCTAACCCGAAAAGGCGAATGACCTTAAGGTTAAAATTTCTATAATCGAAATGAAAAAAAGTTACGCGGTCATTTGTTATGTTTTTTGTTGAAAGTATTATGCGGTATTTTTCATAACAATCAATTGAAAAATGCCAGTGTAACTGATTTTTTTCCAAATTATAAACTTGCTCGCATGAACTTTTAAGGGGACGATTTCATAATTTTTTTTTCAAAAGATCGATTTTTTGCTCGATTACGTATACATTTAAAAGTATGTGTGTAAACTTTGAAGTTAAAATTAGGGAAAACAACGGATGTTATGATTATAGGATCCCATAGTGCGCGCATTGCCTCACTAATCCCTTAAGAGTTCATGCAAGCAAGTATCTAATTTAGAGAAATTAATTTTACCATTTTTAACCGGATGTGGCGATAAATAAATGCAGAACCAAATCTCTCTAAATTTTTAATAAAATAAGAATGCTGAGAAATTTTCCTAATTTTCATGAAAAAATCGCAAAATATTGATTGTTGTCCCAAACCCGCAGAGTATTTTAAACGAAACAACATAACTTAGCATACCGTTGGAAAAGTCTTTTCTTTAGAACACAGAAATTGAAAATCGGTAAAAAATGACAGTGTAGAATTATTTTAGCGACAAAGGTCCGGAAAATACGATTTTTTTTGCAATATATCAAGATTTTGAGGGAATACACAATTTTATATTACATTATTTTGAATTGCATTTGATGAGATCTACAACCTATTCTAGGTCACTTGAAAAGTACAAAATCACTATAGCACTATCACTATTCATGTCCGACTTTTCCCTGGAGCATATACGGCTCCAAAACAATGTTTTATCAAAACTTTGGGGATCAAGGAGCATGAAAAACCTGTTTTAGGTTCTTCTTTCGCAGTGCTGCAAATTGCTCAAGTTTTACCATCCGATGCTCAATACAATTCCTCTACAATATTTACAATAATCAAATTGTATGGAAAAGGTAGTCGAAGACAGTCTAAATTGATAGGGTTTATCAGTTTTCAATAATAATTCGAGTCATCATAAATATATCAAACATTTAGGTTACGCCCTTAACAGAAACTGTCCTTGGCAGCACTGCTCCAGCGGGATCTGGCTAGACAAATTACAATTACTTCAGTTCTACGAATGATACCTGTGCTAGCGCTCAAATGAAATTTAATAATCTCAATAATTGATTTTATGAGCTAGTCTTGCCTTAGCCTAAACTTATAGTTATAGATAGAGATGGGTTTAGAGGGGTTAAAGGTATATAAAGATCGTTTTGCTAGAGAATTTAAAAAAAGACATCGCTAATCGGCAGTAATTCACAAGAATTATATTTTAAAATGCTTTATCCCATTCATTGATCAGTGCATTTAAATATGTAAGTTTTGAAAACACGTTAATTTTTTTTTTAAATTATTGTGATGTATTCAATAGGAACTTTATAGTACTTCGCGATCTTGCACTTCATACTTTGATTTTATATTTAGAGTAATTATAACTAATATCTTATATTTTATAGAGGATCCTACCAATAGCGTGGTGCGGACATGTGAGCGGAGTCGTAGCGTCACCTTTTCCTAGGAAATTTATGCGCAGCACTACAGCAATGAAAAAATAGTGACAATAAAATGTGAAAAAGTTCATTTTCATGTAGACATTTTTTAATACTTTTATCATATTTGTTTCATATAGGTGGGAAAAAATCGAACTCTTTTGAAAATTCATTATAAAAGGGGCGGCAAATTTAATTTTTGGCCCCGAGCGGCAAAGCACCTCGCGCCGCCACTGAGCCCTGGTGCTCGCTGTGTAGCATGGTGTACACACAGGAGGGTGCATTGGTGTTTGCACTTTGGTTCGATTTTTTCTAGAAAGGTAGGGCGATTGAGAGATTTTTACTAGCTGTTGTGTTGTTATGGAGATTATGTTGACATGCAATAACATGCTCATTTTCCGCTGAGATTTGGTTTCCGTAAAGAAATGTTTTACCACCATTATTACGGATTATGTGAAACCACTTAATAAAGTTTAAAACTTAGCATTAAATTAGAGAGTTTAAGTTACATCTTTTTTTCGGGAGTTGTCCCACTGGAGCTGTAGAGCTAGGTTCTCGGAAGGGCTCCCCGTCAGTATCACTCACTATAATTACAGACGAGACGAGAAATGTCACCCATTAAACACTGCTTAAGGCCAATTGCAGCGGTCCGTGATTCTGAATGTGATATTCATCGTACGGTTCAGACGTATGCGGGCGTAGGAATTTCGCGATGGCGTGTATCATCGCGAAGGGCTCGAACGTTTTGAACGTTGACGTGTTCGATCGCTCGTGCGTTTGAATGTGTGCTAACGTGTATATAACTTCGCGTATTCTATTTTATGACCGTGCGTCTTTTCGCATATTCGCATGTGTTCTTCGACGATCGCGCGCAGACCGGGGATTTGATACTTAATTTACGGTGTACGATTCAGATCCTAGAATAAAGTGAGTTCTTCCATATCACTAGAGTTCCCGGTCATGTTGCCAAGGAACGTGTTGTGTAGTGAATATGAGCGTTATTTTTTAATTGGTTCAACTGAATGTATGTTGAATGTTGCTAGGGCGGAGGGTAAAGATGTCCGGACGTGACCGATTCACGATGGCCCGGAAACGACGTTTATGGGTTCGTGTTTGATACTTAGCAGATCAGAAATACCTGCTACTTAGTTTTCCTCTAGTCCCTGGTTAGAGCCACGAGGACTGTCTGGGGTGGACTACAAAGGTCTCTTTTGCCTGCTAGCACGAGCTTGAGGTTCGGAGGCTCAAGGACAATGACACCAATCAAAGGATCAAACGCACGGTCTTCACTTTTATATTATAAGCTACTTACAACCGTGTGTATGTGTGGGTGTGTGGAAAAATAAGCTGCTGGTGGACTGCGAACTCGTGGATTACGAAGTCGTGAACGGTGCTCTCGTGCGCGGTGAATTCCAAGGCGGGCTGTTTGTTTCCAGGCCTAAACTGCGTGCAGGGTGGCCTTTAAATCTGAAGGGCTTCTCCTCGTGGTGTTACATCTCGCCGAATGACTTTCCGTTGACAGTAACCTTTTCTCGACTGCTTTGCGAGATGAACACCACGTATAACGGCTTTTCGTTGATTGAGGTCTCACTTACCGGTTACCCTGAGGACCTTGCGTGAACGTTTGTGGGAAATCGCTTATCCCGGGTAATAAGCCACTTCAATGGCTGCTGGGCAAAACTAGCAGGGTCTTGATCCTGGGAATGAAAGAGAGAAAGTGCTACGAACTACTGGGCTGTTTTAGATTGTCTTCCTGCACCTTATGGCATAGTAGTGTCTACCGACGCTGCTATTTTCTTCTACTTCTTCCTTTCGATACTTCGACTCTTTAAGTACACATTTTCCGTATAATTATAACTCACTCTGGAATAAAGTATCACGATAACGCAATGAGAAATTACGAATATCACGAAAAAACTCTTGATATCGTAAACATGTATCACCTTACTCTACGCACACAATGCAATAGTAAATTCAAGATCAATAACGGAGATAAATTACAACAATCTTTACTAAGAACATAAGTGACATTGCTCCGCAGAAAATTTCCGATATTATTTGAAGAATAAATGATCACCGTAACGCACAAAGAAAATACAAAAATCGTCACTAAGTGTGATTCATCAGCAGTGCTATCTTTGAAAATGAGCCACCTCGTTTATATAACTAAGTTTTTCCGATCTTATTTTAATGCAAATAAATAAGCAGTCTTCATTTCGTTATATTCTGAATTGCACATATTTTGTCGCATGTAACTGTAAATGTTCTTTAATTTGATGGCATTGTAATGGAACACGTATCCGCCGGTTGATGCCAATCGAGCAGACATTTCTTTAGACTGAACAAACTAATTTGTAGAGTTTATTTGGCCAACTAGGAAACTAATCCATTGGGTATTTAATGCGCGTGAGGAATACGCATGGTCTTGTCTGTGTGAATGATGAATTTTGAATTATGTATGAGGGTTTAGAGTTAACAAGAAGAATTCAAAACCGGTTACCAATTTTCGGCCCATACCTGAGTCGACTCCTATTTCCACCAGGAGTACTTGTTCCAAATTTGAAGCAAATCGGACAAGTATAGCTACCGGACCAACGTGCCTGAAGTTTGTAGGGGGATTTTTCGATAATTTACGCGGAGAAAACCCACCAATTCGCATTTTCGCCAGTTGGCAGCACTGTATGCATAGTATTATCACTGTAAGTGAAAATAAGAAAGACCATTTAATTGCCTACAACTTTGTCGAAGACTGCTAGTGAATCCGACTTTGTTAAAAGAAATTATTAAACTTTTAGCGAAGTGATGTCTGAGTCAGTTTTGCATGGGGCCTAGCAATGCATGGTTGTGTATCGGTACTCGATTTCCACCAACTATACATTTTTGTGAGATAATGGTTTGATTTAGCTGAATAGTATGTTCAGAATAATTGTAGTACATAATACGAGTTATATTTTGGTTAGAAAATTTTAGTTCCACCTGTGACCGCACAGAGGGCGCCAGCACTAACTTTTCATAGAAGTGAGATAGAGTATCGAGATGTTCGGAAGAATTATATAAAAATGCTGGTTCTACAACTTTGCGGAAGACACTTAATCTCTATCTCTTTCCGTTGAAAAGTTGATGTAAGCGCCCTCTATACGGTAAAATATGGAACTAAAATTTTATAACCAAAACATGACTCGTATTACTTACTATAAATCTTCTGAACATACTATTGACCTAAACCTAACCATTATCTCACAAAAATGTATAGTTAGTGGGAATCGAGTACCGATACACAACCATGCACTGCTAGGCCCCATGCAAAACTGACTCAGACATCACTTCGCTAAAAGTTTAATAACTTCTTTTAACAAAGCCGGATTCACTAGCAGTCTGAGACAAAGTTGTAGACAATTAAATGATGTTTCTTATTTTCACTTACAGTGATAGTACGATGCATAGAGTGCCGCCTAGCGGCGAAAATGCGAGTAAGTGGGTTTTCTCCATGCAAATTGTCGAAAAATCCCATACAAACTTCAGGCACGTTGGTCCGGTAGCTAGACTTATCCGATTTGCTTCAAATTTGTAGTAGTACTCCTGGTACTTCCGAGTTCGTCGATGGGACAATCGAAAGTAATTCTACTATTTTAGATATTTATTACATTTAGCTAACTAAGATATTGGTCGCGAGCGTAGGTCTGCGTGGATGATCGCGATGGGCTTAAGCGTTCGTATGTTAACGTGTTTGTCGCGTTTGTTCGCGTGTATGTGACTTCGCGTGTATAAATTCGATTTTATAACCGTGTGGCCATTCACATATGGGCGTGTGTTCTTGTATGGTCACTGGGAACGTCATTCTAATATTTAGTTTTCGGTGTACGGTTCAGATTCTGACGGAGAGTGAGTTACCCCATATCACTAGAGTTCCCGGTCATATCGACATGGAACGTGTTGTCCAGTGGATATAAAAGCATTATTTTTAAATTGATCCAATTGAAGGCATGGACCTAGACTGCTGGTATCGAGAATAGAGACTTCCGGAAGTGACCATTTCATGATAGCGCGAGCGCAAGATTTGGTAGGTTTATGTTTGAGACCGCGTTTGAAAATGCTGAGACGTTCACCTTATTACCAGGATGATATAATGTTTGCGACATTGCGTGTGTAGGTTGCATGGATGATCGCGAAGGTCTCAAGCATTTGTATGTTAACGTGTTTGTCGTGAGTATGTGACTTCGCGTATATAAATTCGATTTTTATGTCACCATAAAACGTGTTGTTTAGTGGACATGAGCGTCATCTTTTTGTTTGAGCCACCTGAAAGCATTGGACTTATGCTACTAAGGCCGAGGGTACGGTCTTCCGGACGTAAACGATTCATGATCACACGAACACGGGTATTTGGAGGTTCACTCTTGAAACCGCGTTTGTGAATTTATAAGTGCTAAACCGTTTACTTAGTCACCGGGGTGTTATCCTGTTAGCGATATCGTGGGCGTATTAGCGCGTAGATGATTGCGAAGGGCTCGAGCGTTTGTATGTTGAAGGTTTTATCGTATATGCTAGCGTGTATGTAACTTTGCGTTCTGCATCCATTCCCTAAACCATCTTTCGCAAATTCTCAGCGAACACATACTCAGATTGGCATACGACTAGCACATAATAATTGTAAACTAGTACTAAAAACTAAAATTATTATATCATAGAAAAAGTCAATCCACGTCGACCCACCAACCGGCCAAGGCAGCGCGCACAGGCTGATGCAGTGTATGAAAAAAAAAACACAAAAAATGAAAAAGGCCCATAAGCCCTCTCGGTCTCCTCGCTGCACCACTATCGAGGCGTAATGCAATAACCTTCTTAAAGCAGTTGTATGTCAGGGGTTCTTTAAAACTGATGCACAAATATGCTTGATGATGTTTGCAATACCATCAAACCCGTCAACCTTGGGGAGGGAAGTAATGGATTTTACAATGCGACAGAAGAAAGACCTCAGATTTAAAAAATGAACAAGTTCCGAATTGACAAAAGAATATAAAAGAAGTGGTATAGCATTCCACTGACTGGAAAAGCAGGACTTTCGCTTCGATACGACCAAGATTTCATTCGTGAATTAGGAGTATCAGTAGAAGTGTCGTTAAGTTTGCTATATGCTATATCTGTGATACACATGAACAAAGATTTTGTCACACAAAGTGCTTAGAAGCCGAAACGTACCGGTGTAGAATTGAACAGAATTAACATCAGTGGAAAAATTTTCAATTGATTTATATTCAATTTCAAAAAAGAAAATAATTTTTAACAAAGTTTGAAATCCGAAATTTCATATTGAAATTTTAAACATAACTTCACTGAAAATTTGTCTATAATATCATCACTGCTGTGTTCAAAGGAGAGACAGAGCATTTTTTTCGGGAGACTTTGTAAAGTCAGTTGACGCTAGATGTTTGAAGGCATCGAATGGAGTATTTTTCCGGGAAACAGTAAGTTCAGATCGGTTTATTAAAGCAGACGATTTATTGGGGAATACAATCCGCATCTACTCGGATGACGAACAAGATTCGTCATCAAAGGCTATGGCTTCTCGTTCAAAATCATACACATTGAACGCTATCGGACCATACTAGATGTAATTTGGACCAAAAATTTTCCTTTAAGCAATCTCGAAAGTACGCTCAGATATTCTCAGATTGGTGACAGCCTGTCTAAAGAAAGCAATTGACGTTACTAGAGACAAATATTTTAGGAAGGACTATCGCGCCTACATGCCCGCCAACGTAATTGAGATTGATTGTGTGGTTACCGAATCAAGATTTTCATGTGTGGATCAACTGAAGCACGGGATTGGCTGTTTCGTGGACCTCATGCTCCAGTGAGCGAAGATTTTGAATGGTAACCGCACAGGACGGAGCAAAATAGTATGTTCCTACGTAGTCGTATTGGGTGACCTACAGTGGATCTGCTTTGCTATTTGCGTTTTGTTCGACAAGACTGTGCCTACTGTGGGAAGAGATATCATCTATAACGCTGCCCCCGCGTACAAAAATCACCCGGATAACCTGAAGCGTTCCTGACCTGAAGCGTTCCTTTTTCAGAAATACTAAAGAGAGTTACACCATTCTCCGATCCAAATCATTATGCTCTCTTGGCCCAGGAATAGTTCAACTCTGACGATCCCCTTGGGGACATCTGATGGGCCTAACAGAACCGTGCCGTATTCTATTGCCGTCTTTGGTGGAGTCTCAGTTTAGCGCCCCTTTGATGTTTATATTGGCTTTCTTTTTCAATTTGTCATTCAGTTAGTGTTTACCTGAAAATGGCACACTTATTTTGACTTATTTTATATTATTCTACTTGTTCCACTTATTTCAGATCAAGATTTAAGCGACCCTTCTAAGGCTGGCGCACTTTGCGGAGGCCAACCTGGCCAACCGCACACTACGGGCCTGCACGATGGTAAAAAGCATTCCAGCATCATTTCTGGTTTGTTCCAGTACCATAAGCAACTGAATGTAGTCCGCAGCAAATAGGGACGAATATGTTTCTATACCTGCGCCTTCTCCACCGTCTATTCAGGTATCAAACCAAAGTAAAAACTGTAACAAAGAAGTAAGTTTTTTCCTTGCACCTGTTTTCTTCGGAAAATTCAGAAGCAAGAAGCAAATACTAGTACAAACCTAAGGCTGGGAAACTTCTTAGATGTACAGTATTGTCGATTCCCACAGAAAACCAAAAAAGAAACACTCGTTCAGACTGCTGCTTCGCTACAAACTCATCGTTCCCGTCGTCGGGATACAAAATGTTAAATGAACAGAATCTTCGAAGATAATGGCAACGATTAACCATAAGCAATGGTACGCTCTTTCGCAAATTGGATTTATTCGCTGAAATATATGACCGTAATTTACGATAACGGTTTATGTCTGATGAGGAGAAGGGGGGGGGGGGGGGGGGGCAGGCGAGTTGGCATGGGGTGGTAACAACTTTCAGTCTACACGGTCCGTTTATCCATCCCGCCTAACGAAGTGTGACGTGATGATAGTAGAGCCTTGAGTTGCCAACTTCAAAAATGTCAACATCAAGAACGAGCGAAACCCTGCCAAAATCGGCGAACCATCTCTCTGTGGAACGAGCTTCCGGGATATTCGTTTGCTGGCGCAGGCCCTCCTGAGACGCGAGTGTAAAAACCCACACCAGAATGATTAGTCTTTTGTAATCTGTTTGATAATACCAGGTCACCACCTAACTGATGGCGGAGTTAGATGCGCTACCGAGCGCAGAACAATGACAAATTAGTTGCCAGAAAGCGGCGGATGGCATGCTGTACGAGAGCTTCGTTGGAATTAAGGGTTACACGTTCAGAGTTGTTTCGCCTTTTATAAGCTAACAGCTCAGCGTATGGGATGGAAAATGGATGTCACCCATTATGAAATAATTCTTCCTAACTTGATTGTGAAGTAGGTCAACAAAGCTAAAACTATAGCCATTGAATCAGTTAGCCGGGGAACTGAATTTTTCATACGATTCGAGAATGGACTATAAAAGGATAACGGTGCACTAACCAGCGATGTATTTTATGGTTCTTTCAAACGCAATACCAATAAGAAGCGAAGTGTGTTTGTGACATTTGTTCGAGTTGGGAAAACAAGGAAAACTAGTGACAACTTTACGTTTGGCTTACTTTTGTTACAACGAAAGAAAACTTTATCTTGTCGATTGGGTAGTTCAGTAAACATTGTGTTTATCGTATCGGTTAAGGATTATTGAGACCACTTTTAAGATTTTCAACAACAATTGAGCTACATGACACCGAATATTGTATGTTGTTGAAATCATTGAAAAACCTAAGCGTTTCTCTTAAATGGGATCTTTAATTTCGACAGATTTCGTCGCCTCTTTCTTAGCTGACAGAAACACTTCAAATCAAGCATAACGTTCTTTGAAACTATTTTAATTTTTTTTATTTCGACTTATGTAGTCAAACTTTCTTTTTTTACTTTTTAACGACATTCAATTAGCTCGAAATTACGAAGCAGGGAATGTTATGAAAATTTTCGAGTCATAGTACTCAAATGAAAGATAGGATGTGGTTAATACAGATCGGAAAACTAGATGTGGCAGGGTCATTCGAAACAGGCTTTAAATCTTGCAGATTAATCTTTTGTCTTCTACTGGAAGGAGTCGAACTTAGGCAGTGTTACTACGAATCATTGAAGTCAACCAACATGTCTTACGGCAAAGGCAGACTTGTCCCTATTTACCACGAGAGCCTACTCCTGCCAGCAGAAGACAAAAGATTAGTCAGTAAAATTATAACCCTGTTTCTAATAACCCTGTCACCTCTATTTTTCCGATCTGTATATTTCACATCCTTGCTCTCACTTGAGTAGTATGACTCTAAAATTTTCATAACTTTCCCTGCTTCGTAATTTCCAGCTAATTGAATGTTCTTTCTAACGTTTCTTAAAAATTCTTGTCTAGAGACTTTTGTAAATGTCTATCTGAATTTCTGTTTGTGACCTTATGATATCGAAACAGCATTTCTACCGAACGGTCGTACCAAATAAATACCATCAACGAAAGGAATAGGTTTATTGATTGACTACCTCGCCGGCCTCATTAATGGCTACCTCGCCGGCCAAAATTAATCAGCTTTCAAAATCAATAACGATTCCGAGAATGTACTATCCGTATTTTCATGTATTTTTCCTTTGAATTTCCGAACATTTGTGGATACTGATCATGACGGAAGTTAATGAACTTACATTCTTCTTTAGATTCGTGCAACCCTTTACCGCTTGCTTCAATATTTACATTTCCAAACCTTAAACAATTCCACGTTCTCATTGAGTCACACTAACAACCCGCATTCAGCATAATTGGCATACAGTTCATCGACCCTGCACGCCAACTATACATATGCAACAGTACCAGGGTAAATCTATCTCGTAAATAATTCATCTCTACAAAATACCGGCGGCAGCATAAAACCCGGTACGGGTCCAGGGGTAGGTATGTCAAACCCAGATAGCTACCAACCAGTGTGCCAGTGCAGTCGTCAGTGTGAGGAATGAAAGCCGATTTATCCAAACACTCGACATTTTGCCAACGTGAACGCTGGAGAGCGAGAACGATTCCTCCTATCGCCGCGGCATCCGGCACTTTTCATACCCGATACCCAACACACACACAACCCGACACATCACGACACAGACTATACTAACTGATAAAAACGGAGTGGCATCCAACGAGGACGACCAACAAACGACGGCATGTGCAAAATGTTTTACAACCCCATATTTCAAATCTCTTGCCACCGCCGAATACCAGCGAACCGACAGCGACACCGACCGGAAGCGGGAGAGCGGACTCGTACATATAGGTATAAACTCATCAGTCAGTCAGAACTTGAAACGCGAGACGACGAGTGGGAATGTATAAATATTAATAGCTCCCCGCGTCATCCCTGTCGAATTTTGTGCTAGAATGGGGAGCTATCTTTGTGCTTCTCTGAGTGAGCTTTTCTTGAATGACTTCGCCAATTTTTTTTGCATTTTGCGTGCATTGATTTATTGCATATACTGTTGTTTCTTAGAAATAAATGATTTTATTGGAATTGGATATGCCAACGGGTGGGTGACCGCAAAGTTTTGAAAAGTTTGGTTAGAAAATTTACTTCCGACAAACAACTCATTCAATATTGCAAAACATCAATTAAATCAATTAACCACCATCGAGCACAGCTGTTCATAGATTCATAAAATATTTCACTATTTTCCGTCGCTCAATTTCGGGTTCTTAATCGATGGATCGGCCAAGTAAGAGGTGTTAGATGTAACTCTCTGCTCCGACAGTTTTACACATGGGCTAGCAAGCAGGCTCGTATCGAATGAAGGCGAACCATCGTTATCGGATCATGATTAGATTTTGATTTGCGTCTCGAAAGATATTGTCTCATTTGAAATCTCAAAATGGGACGTCTACGAAGAAGACATTGTGACTTGGTTTCATGGGGGTTTTCCATCGATTAACTGTCAAATTGACTTGGATTAGGTAGTGAATAAAACAAACTCACTCATAGTAGCAGCATAACAAGGGATACGCGACGTTAGGCATAAATACGTTAGGCATAAAGTACGTTAGGCATAATGAACGATAGGCATAATTTACAAAAAATTGTATAGGTTTTCTAGGCTCGTTTTTCGGGTTAGAAAAATCTGTGTTTGCTACACCATCCTCTCCTATAGCTTTGACGAGAGGCTGCTAAATGAGTAATAATATGTAAGTTAATGTTAAAGACTTCAGCAATTAATTTTCGGAACTGACAAACACTTGTAGTGTTTTGGATAAGCTAACTATTCGACTACGGGTGTTACGTTTGTGACTTGGAAAGTTCTCTCTCTCTCGTATCAGAAAGTTTGCGTAGTTTTATCTTTGATGGTAAGAAGAGACGTCTCAGAAGCATTTAAGATGGCTTCCAGAAATCCTCTTCGATCTTCTGAGCGAAGTGATTGGAAAAACCTCTGCAGAAATGTCTCAAATATCAACCACGCTAGTAGATTAATTAAGTTACGTTCGACATCGAAAGACTTTCATGTCATAGCTGCTAATGGTGAATACTTGTCTGACGACGATGATGTACTCAATTGCCTTTTTGACACACACATACACACACACACCAGGCTGTACGGATCCATCACCGACGACTGCCCTTGAGCTCTTTATAGGTAGTTCTGATTCTTGGGCATTTCTCGCAGAGTTGCGACAACCGAATCGATCAAATGAGCGATTGAAAGTTTTGCTCCCTATAAGTTTCCGGTAAAAGATTAACTCATTCCAGTTCTTTTTTATTAAGGTTATTACGACGGTTATTCGCCTATTTTTGAAAATAATATACAATTCATTAGAAAGAAAAAAATCACATAATATTATTGCTGCCGTCTATTCTGGGCGCACTGCTTTCCGCTACTCGTATTAATTTTCTTTCTTGGTGATCAGGTTTATCCTCCGTCGCTTGCTGATCATTCCGTCTTATGTTGTTCTTCGCTACCAAGCTTTCTGTCTCAGCTAAGGAGTTGAAGATTACTAGTACTACTTGTCTCGTATGACGTAAAGGGCGAACACGAAATTATTGCGACACTGAAAATGTCATGCCAATTTTCTTATAATGTTTAAAATCAAACCAAAATTTTAGGGTAGGTTTATACATATATTTAATTCAAAAATCAAAAGAAAAGTTAATCGATGGAGCCTTGAGTGTAAAATTGAACGCATTTTCGCTTGATGCCCTCCATCAAAGTCTTTACAGTGTCATCCGGTACCAGTTTCTCAGTTTTTTTCCATTTTCTTAACATGTCCTTCTCGTCTTTGACTGTCTTCTTGCTCTTCCGAAGTTCCCGCTTCATCATTGCCCAGTACTGCTCCACCGGGCGCAGCTCCGGACAATTTGGCGGATTCATGTCCTTTTGAACAAAATGGACAGAATTGGTCTCATACCACTCCAGGACACTTTTAGAATAGTGGCATGATGCCAAATCTGGGCAAAATAGCGGAGCTTCGTCGTGCTGCTGCAAGAACGTTTGCCGTTCTTAGAAGCGCGAAAGGCGCTTCTCAAGGCACTCAGATTTGTAGATCTCGCCATTTACTGTGCCCTTTGTCACGAAAGGCTCTTTCCTCAGTCCGCAAGAGCAGATGGCCTGCCAAATGAGATATTTGGAGGCGAACTTCGACATTTTCTTCTTCTTAAATTTGTCGTCCACATAGAACTTGCTCTTGCCGGTGAAAAACTCCAACCCCGGAATTTGCTTAAAATCGGCTTTTATATACGTTTCGTCGTCCATCACACAGGAGCCATATTTTGTCAGCATCTTCTCGTAGAGCTTCCGTGCCCGAGTTTTAGCCGTCGATTGTTGCCGATCATCGCGGTTTGGGAAGTTCTGTACCTTGTATGTTTGTAGTCCAGCTCTCTTCTTTGCATTCTGGACGTAGCTCTGCGACATGCCGATCTTTTTAGCCAAATCACGGCTTGAGACGTTGGGATTTGCTTTAATCATCCGCTTCACCTTTCCCTCCGTCTTTTTGTTCTCCGGTCCCGGTTTTCTTCCAGCTCCTTTGCCGTGGTCCAACGTCAACCGCTCCTGGAACCGCTTCAACACTCTGGAGACGGTCGAATGGTGAATGTTCAACATTTTTACCAACTGCCGGTGCGACAGGTCAGGAAATTCCAGGTGTTTGGAAAGAATTTGTTCTCTCGACTCGCGTTGGTTCACCTCCATTTTCGTTGAATCGAAAAACACGACTTCGAGTTCGACAGCATGTAAACAATACACATCAATGAGAAAGTGTGCAAAATTTGGTTGATTTTTACCCAATGGTAAAAAAGTTATGCCCTGTTGAATGTGTCGCAATAATTTCGTGTTCGCCCTTTAAGTCATCGATCTCCTTTTGATTTTAAATTGGTTGCTGGTTATACCGCAAGAGTGATGACAGTTATGCGGTGAGGCGGTTTAGCATCGTTTTATTTTGATTGGACAGTTAGAAATACAGACGTCCCCGATACGCCACTTTGGAACAGTTTCTAGCCACAATAGCCATAGTGCAAAGTGCGCTTGTGTGTGACGGAAAGTTCCCCGCCATAAAGTGCCGGCCCGTGGTTAGAGCGCTTGTTTATTTTGTAGTGCTGAATCGCCGTCGAGGAAGCTAAGCACCAAGGAGTTTTTGCTTCCCCGGCTAACCATCCAGACGCACTAATCCGCCCTTGTTGGGAAGGATAAGCCGAACGAGCCTTGCTCTCCATCCCAGTTAATAGGCGTGGACAGCGGCTCCCCCTGAGAAGATCACTGACACCAGCCTTCCGAAATTCTCTCCGGGAAACAAAGAATCCGGTGATTCGTCATCACCGTCGCTTGGGAGGTTCCAACAAAAGAACCTGGCTAATTCATTCGTTTTCGAGCTCTCCATCGAGACAGAGGTTGTTTTTTCTAGTCCGTAGTGCTGTGTGAGGCGATAAAGAATAGTTTTAATCCGCATTCAAGGTTATTTTGCCAGTTCGGTTCGGTCCTCAGTCTTTTGTTCGCGTGTGAGGATTAAACAATAGCCAGCTGTATAAGCTGGATCGGTTCGTCGTTGGACACCAGTTTAAAGCTAAGTGGTTTTTGTCTTTTGTAACACATTTATTGCTTTCTTCCGTCTGCGCGGGCGCTGACCCCGTGCGTTGACGTTTTCTATGGTTCCCTCTCCGGATGGTCAAATGGAAGTTGAATCGGGTTCAACTTCTAAGGCTCCCCCCCGGCCCAAATGCTATCCAGAACTCTCAACTGGTCCATTTGTGGTCTTCTTTCGGCCCAAGACTAAATCACTGAATCTTCTTCAGATTTCTAGAGACCTGACGGAACGGTTCTCGGCTGTGACCGAAATTTCAAAGGTCCGCTCGGACAAGATAAGGGTGTTGCTAGCCAACTCAAAGCAGGCAAACGATATTGCTTGCTGTGAGCACTTTACGCGGGATTATAACGTGTATATTCCGGCTGTAAGAGTACAATCCGAAGGCGTCGTAACCGATGAGAGTTTGACGTGCGAGGATCTGCTGAAGTACGGGGTTGGCCGATTCAGAGACCGCTTACTTCAGCCAGTTAAAATACTTGAGTGCAAACGTTTGCACTCAGTAGTAGTTGCGGGGGATGGTTCAAAAACGTACCCCCAATCAAACTCTTATCGGGTGACCTTCGCTGGTACCGCTTTGCCAAATTTCGTCCTCTTGCACAAGGTTCGTCTGCCTGTGCGTCTGTTTGTGCCGCGGGTCATGAATTGCACAAAGTGTAAACAACTGGGTCACACAGCCACCCATTGTAGCAATAAGGCCCGCTGTGGAAAATGCGGGGAGAATCATCTAGATGATTCGTGCAGTAGGCAAGCCGAAAAGTGTCCTTATTGTGCGGAGAGTCTGCATGATATCTCGGCATGTCCCGCGTACAAACTACGCGGGGATAAACTGAAACGTTCCCTTGCGGGACGATCCAAACATTCTTTCGCAGAAATGTTAAAGAATGCTACGCCACCATCCTCAGCAAACATCTATACTCACTTGCCTCCTGACGAGGGCGAGGCTGGTAACCCACAAGAGGGAACATCTACTAGGGTGCCTAGAATTTATAGGAAGAGGAGGAACACTTCCTCTCGTAAAGTTCCTTGTAAAGGCCAGAAGGTGTCCCTTGAGGGGGCTCCGAAAGTCACATCTATTGGAAGTGTTGCAACCAAACCGAAGCAATTAGCTCCTGGTCTCGGAGGATTAAGCTCAGAGAAGGAGTTCCCAGCACTTCCAGGAACATCAAAAATCCCAAGTGTTCCTTTGTTTCAGTTCGAGAGTAATCACAGCACTGGAATTATAAAACTCTCGGACATAGTGGACTGGATAATAAAAACTTTCAATATTACTGATCCTATTAAAAGTCTTATGTTAGCTTTTCTCCCTACAGCGAGAACATTTTTAAAGCAGTTGACTGCTAAATGGCCCCTCCTCTCAGCGATTGTATCCTTCGATGGCTAACTCATCGAACGAGGTCACGGATTTGATCACTGTTCTACAGTGGAATTGCAGAAGTATCATCCCGAAAATCGATTCCTTCAAAATTTTAATAAATAATTTGAGTTGCGATGCATTTGCATTATGTGAAACTTGGTTAACTTCCGACATAGAACTCAACTTCCACGACTTTAATATTATTCGCCTGGATCGAGACACCCCCTATGGAGGAGTGCTTTTGGGGATCAAAAAGTGCTATTCCTTCTACAGAATTAACCTTCCCTCGATAACAGGTATTGAAGTTGTCGCTTGTCAAGTAACAACCAAAGGCAAAAGCCTTTGCATAGCTTCCATATATATTCCCCCCAACACCGCGGTTGGGCACCGACGGCTACAAGACATCTTAGAATCCCTGCCAGCACCGCGACTAGTTTTAGGAGACTTTAACTCTCACGGTACAGCATGGGGTTGCCTCTATGATGATAACCGGTCTTCCTTAATTCAGGATCTTTGCGATAACTTCAATTTGACAATTTTAAACACGGGTGAAATGACACGGATTCCTGCTCCTCCAGCGCGCCCGAGCGCCTTAGACTTGTCCCTTTGCTCAACATCGCTGCGGTTAAATTGCACGTGGAAGGTAATTCCTGATCCCCACGGCAGCGACCATCTGCCGATTGTAGTCTCAATCAATAACGGTTCAAGGCCATTGAAATCAATCAATATTTCGTATGACCTCACACGAAATATCGATTGGAAGAGCTATGCTGCCGCGATATCCGACAACATCGAATCTACCCAAGAACTTCCTCCGGAGGAAGAGTACAGCTTTTTGGCTGGCTTGATTCTCGACAGCGCGAATCAAGCTCAGACTAGGCCAGTACCCGGCGCGAACATACAAAAACGTTCTCCCAATCCCTGGTGGGATAAAGAGTGCTCAGACGTGTACGCAGAGAAAGCCGCCGCGTTTAAGACCTTCCGGAACGACGGGTTACCCGCCAGTTTTCGACAGTACGCGACGTTAGACAAGCGAATGAAGAGTTTGATGAAAGCCAAAAAACGCGATTATTGGCGCCGGTTCGTCGACGGATTAACGAGAGAAACATCGATGAGCACTCTTTGGGGAACAGCCCGACGTATGCGAAATCGAAACAGTACTAATGAGAGCGTGGAATATTCAAACCGTTGGATATTCGATTTCGCCAAGAAGGTTTGTCCGGATTCCGCCCCGGCACAGAAGATTTACCGCGCCGCGTCTCCTCACGATAGCGCGAACGAAACACCTTTTTCGATGGTGGAGTTCTCACTTGCTCTCTTGTCGTGTAACAATAAAGCTCCGGGGCCAGACAGAATCAAATTCAACTTGTTGAAGAATCTGCCTGACTCTGCCAAGAGACGCTTGTTGAACTTATTTAATAAGTTTCTCGAGGCTAACATTGTCCCACTCGATTGGAGACAAGTGAAGGTCATCGCCATCCAAAAACCAGGAAAACCAGCCTCCGACCACAATTCGTACCGTCCGATCGCAATGCTATCCTGTATCCGGAAGTTGTTCGAGAAAATGATCCTATCCCGCCTCGACAATTGGGTCGAAGCAAATGGCTTACTGTCAGATACACAATTTGGCTTTCGCAAAGGCAAAGGGACGAACGATTGTCTTGCGTTGCTCTCAACTGAAATTCAAATGGCCTATGCTAGCAAAGAGCAAATGGCATCAGTGTTCCTAGATATTAAGGGGGCTTTTGATTCAGTTTCGATCAACATTCTTTCAGAGAAGCTGCACCAGCATGGTCTTTCAGCGACTTTAAACAACTTTTTACTAAACTTGTTGTCGGAAAAGCACATGCATTTTTCGCATGGTGACTTATCGACATCACGATTTAGCTACATGGGCCTTCCCCAGGGCTCATGTCTAAGCCCCCTTTTATACAATTTCTATGTCAACGACATTGATGAATGTCTTGACAATTCCTGCACGTTAAGGCAACTTGCAGACGATGGCGTGGTGTCTGTTACGGGACCCAAAGCTGTCGATCTACAAGGACCATTACAGAATACCCTGGACAATTTGTCTGCTTGGGCTATTAAGCTGGGTATCGAATTCTCCACGGAGAAAACTGAGCTAGTTGTATTTTCAAGGAAGCGTGAACCAGCACAACTACAGCTTCTATTAATGGGTCAAACTATCGCTCAGGTCTTCACAGTAAAATATCTAGGGGTCTGGTTCGACTCGAAAGGTACTTGGGGATGCCATATTCGGTATCTGAAACAGAAATGCCAACAAAGGATCAACTTTCTTCGTACAATAACCGGAACATGGTGGGGTGCCCACCCAGGAGACCTAATTAGGTTGTATCAAACAACGATACTGTCGGTAATGGAATACGGATGCTTCTGCTTTCGCTCCGCCGCGAACATACATTTCATCAAACTCGAAAGAATTCAGTATCGTTGTTTGCGTATCGCCTTAGGGTGCATGCAGTCGACCCATACGATGAGTCTCGAAGTGCTGTCGGGCGTTCTCCCGTTGAAAAATCGATTTTGGGAACTCTCATATCGATTACTCATTCGATGCGATATCTTCAACCCGGTCGTGATTGAAAATTTCGAAAGGCTTGTTGAGCTCAATTCTCAGACCCGTTTCATGTCCCTGTACTTTGACTACATGGCGCAGAATATTAACCCTTCTTCTTACAATCCCAACCGTGTGCATTTCATAAATACTTCTGAATCTACTGTTTTCTTCGACACATCCATGAAAGACGAGATTAGTGGAATTCCGGACCACATACGCCCACAAGTGGTTCCAAACATTTTTTATAATAAATTCCAAGAAGTCGACTGTTCTAAGATGTTTTATACTGACGGATCAAACCTCGAAGGATCCACTGGCTTCGGTATTTTCAATCAAAAGTTCACCGCCTCCTACAAACTCAGTGACCCTGCTTCAGTTTACGCCGCAGAACTAGCTGCCATTCAGTATTCCCCTGGGAGTCATTGAAACATTACCCGCAGACCATTACTTCATCGTTTCGGATAGCCTCAGTTCCATTGACGCTATTCGCTCGATGAAACAAGGCAAGCACTCCTCGTATTTTTTGGGGAAAATACGGGAGCTACTGAGTGCTTTATCTGACAACTCTTTCCAGATTACCTTGGTATGGGTCCCTTCTCATTGCTCCATTCCGGGCAATGAGAAGGCAGACTCCTTAGCTAAGGTGGGTGCCTTAGAAGGAGACGTTTACGAAAGACCAATTTGCTTCAGCGAATTTTTCAGTATTACTCATCAGAGAACCCTCGAAAGTTGGCAAACTTCGTGGAGCAGTGGAGAGCTGGGAAGGTGGCTACATTCGATAATCCCTAAGGTATCGACGAAACCTTGGTTCAAGGGGATGGATGTGGGTCGTGACTTCATTCGTGTGATGTCCCGACTCATGGCAAACCATTACACGCTGGATGCACATCTCCGGCGTATTGGGCTCGTGGATAGTGGCTTGTGGCGACGGCTATCACGACATCGAGCACATTGTCTGGGCGTGCACCGAGTACAGTTCCGCTAGGTCTCGGCTAATGGATACCCTGCGGGCCCGAGGAAGACCAACCAACGTCCCGGTTCGAGATGTGCTGGCAAGCCGCGACGTTCTCTATATGTCCCTTATATACACCTTTGTGAAAACCATCAATATACAAGTCTAACTGCCCCTTGTTATCTCCTTATCATTCTCAGAACGCTCTTCCACCTGTATCAAACCATCTGTATCGAATGAGCCAACAAACACGGGACCTACGGCACGAACATAACACGCTTAACTCGAAATGTAGCCGATCCACATCTGAGCCGTACTACGAAATCGTCTGGAAAAACCCCTGCCATCTTGAGGAGGACCACCCGGCGTCCCAGTACATGATTCCCCTGATGAAGGCCACCCGAGTTTGTAATCCATCCGTTGATCTCACGATGCCTGAAACTGAAATAATTTTCTCTCCCTGCCATCTTTGTCTACCCTCCCTCCCCTGACTCTTATACCCAGAAGTAACACCCCTACCCCCCCCCCCCCCCCCCCCAATATCATCACGAAGCATTTAGCTCTTCTTGTCTCTTCTAGTTTTAACTATTATATTATATAATCTCGTTGAAATTGCCCAACTCTACTACCCACAAATATAACTATAATTACGAATCTTTACAAAATTCAATCATGCCCTCTAGTTATGCCTAGTTTTAAGTTAGTCGTAAAAAATTGTCCCCCTTAATTAAACATTATTTGCTCCAATAATCTCACTGATAAAAATGTCAAACCATATTGTCACAAAAACTAAATGACCCCCCTAATCTTACGAAAACAATATTATCCCCTTGTGTAGATATATAAGATAGCTATAAAATCGCATTAGTTTCATTTTAAAAAAAATCAATATGTAATCCCCTAGTTTTAAGCAATTTAAAATGTAAAACAAAACAAAATTGGCACCTTTAAGCTAACGCAACGTGCCTTATCAAATAAACGATTTGAATAAAAAAAAAAACCTGGCTAATTGATAAGGAGCGCTACCGAAGCAGCCAACAAACCGACCAGGTTGTTATTGTCCTGGCCGTACAGCGAAACCTGCCCGTCTGTCAGTAAGCAGTAACCAGCAAGAGATCCACGCAGCGTAGTGTGCAGCGAATGGGATCGGTGAAAATAAACACGGTAAAAATTAGTTTGTTTACTTTTTGTTATTTGTTTTGTTACGAAAATCCGAGTCTTGGTAGAAGAACTTAGACCGCCCGGACAAAAGAGTCTGCCGGACAAATCAGAACCCAAGTAGTGACCAAACCGCTACTTACAAAGTGTCTACTATATTGTGTTAAACGGATTTTTCGCGCATCGAAAACGTGTCTACAGTCCATTGTTCGAAGCGGCGTCATGGTCGCCGTTCTCGGTTCGTGAGGCGCGCTTCAAGTAGTAACCGTTTCATGACATTATGCACGTTCCCAGAATGCTGCGCATTGCACTGTAGGTTTCGAGAACGTATTTCACGACTTGTAGCGTATCGGAATAATTAGTATACCGGCGCTTTCTATGCAAACCTGTCACGTACGCCTGTTTGATCTCTCGTAAACATGCCGAATTTGTCGAAAAAGAGAACTCGCTTCAGTGAAAGGCGCAGTAGTCGACTCTTATCGAAGGCATTCAAGGGGAATCAGTTTACCGTCGAAGTCGACACCGAATATGTGAGGACGTCCTCGAAGAAGTTTAAAACTGCGAGTTACAAGGACATTAAACTGGAACAGTTATTTGATTTACAACTTCGTCACTATCTTCAGCTTCTTAAGTGAACGCTTAGCTTGCAAGTCATGCGGTGGAGACGTGGCATTCAACCTTGTATCTGAAACAGGATTAGCATTCAAACTCGTAGTAAAGTGCCAGTGCGACATGCAGTATTCGAGTTCGAGTCCCACTATGGCAGTTCGTATGAAGTAAACCGCCGTTTCGTGTTCACCGTGTGCATGCTGGGGGGAACCGACAACCGACGCCGTTCCATCACCATATTTCCTTCCCCGAAACGGCTAGTGGGTAGTACTGGTTGCCCCCGTCCCGTCAAAACTTTGGTTGGTCTCTAAGCGTCGATCCGGCTTTGAACGCGGCAACATAACTCGAGCATGACCTAACTTCTTGCTGCCATCTATACTGGGCGCACTGCTTTCCGCTTCTCGTATTAATTTCCTTTCTTGGTGATCAGGTTTATCCTCCGTCGCTTGCTGATCATTCCGTCTGCCTTCTCCCTCGCTCGTGTTTGCGTCCATGTCATTGTCGCTAGAACAGCTTTGGTTTTCGCTATTAGAAGGTTGGTGCTTTTTGTGTTTTTGAGTAACTTTGGTACAGTCGTCTTCCTTCTTGATTATTTCTTCCCTAGGTATGTTAACTATTGGCCTTGGGCTACCGTGGAATATTGTTTGGCCGGCATTTATTTTTTGGCCGACCGTCTGTGGTGTATCAGCAGATGTCGAAGGCTGCTTGGTGGTGTTGGTTGTAGTAGATGAGTTTTCTTTAGTTGTTTTGGCGATGATATTGATGATGATATTAGTAGATGAGTTTTCTTTAGTTGGCGCACGGTTTACCATAGTGTGCCGTCTGGTTACAGAACTGGCACGTGGGTATCTGCCAAGAGTATGTGCATAGGATTTTTTGGATGTAGGGACGATCTGCCCACGAAAATCAAGTAAGACGGTGACGGCTCCCACTTCTCAATGCTTCGATATGAATCTTTTAATATAATCCGTACTACTACGAGGTACCAGATAGAGTAGGCGAATTTCCGTCAGATCAAGGCCTCTGTATATGGGGATCTTGTTCCTGACGCTTGCATATTCGATATCGTGTTGCATGTTGTTCTTCGCTACCAAGCTTTCTGTCTCAGCTAAGGAGTTAAAGATTACTACTTGTACTACTTGTCTCGTATGATGTAGCTGTATGTGTAAAATTTCTGTAAGAGTAAGTTTCATCTTTATCTTAATCAACTTCTCTACCTCACGCACTGTTGGTCTAATACGGATCTGAAAAAAGTCAATCGCGATTGTGTTCTCCCGTAATGGGCGAAATTAATTTTGTGTTGCTGTGCTTTTTAATCATATAATATTTTATCGCGTGATTTAAAATGTAATAGAGCGAGTTTTAATCGTGCAATATGTAATTGTGCAATTTTGAATTGAGCGATTTTCTATATGGCGATATTTATTCGTGTGATCTTTGAACGAGTAATTTCAAATTGTATGATTTTGAATTGAGTGATTTTAAATCGAACGATTTTAATTTGTGTGATTACCAATGGTTCGATTTTTAATCATGCGTATTTTTATCAATAGATATTTAATCGTACGAATTTGAATCGAGAATTTTTCAGTCGAACGGTTTTTATTTGTGCGATTAGGAATTGAGCGACGTTGTATCGGACGATATTAACTCGTGCGATTTCTCGTTGCGCGATTTTGGATAGAAGGATTCATATTTGTACGTTTTTAAATAGAAGGTTTTACAACCGTGCGATACTTGATCGCGTGATTGTGAATCGTGCGATTTCAAATTAGGCGATATTTAATCGTGCGATTCTTAATTTTTTGTTTTTAGTAAGTGTTAAGATTTGCGTTTCAAGCTCCCGTACAAATTTACGCGCATGTTTATGGACAAGTTTGCGTTCGAATTATCATGCAAGTTTGTGTATAAGTTTACGAGCAAGGTTGCCGCCAAGAGTACGTACAAATCTATGTACAAATGGGCATTTAAGATTGAGTACAAGTTTACAGCGGAAATCTGCCTTCGAAAGAACGATAACGGAAAACATAAACAACTGAAAACAGAAAAACAACAACGAATTGAAAATATTAAACTGAAAAATTGCAAACGAAAACAAAAACGATAAATGCAAAAACAAAAACATAAAACGTATGCAAAAAACGAAACCGAAAACGAAAAATATAACGGAAACGAATATGAATAGACGAAAATAAAACAAATAAACAAAAATGAACGGCGGCGGAACGAAAGAATGAAGAAACGAAAGAACTGAAAAACGAAACAAACGAAAGAACGAAAAAAAGAAAAAAGAAAGAAAGTTAGATCGAAAAAACGAAATAAGGAAAAAGCGAAAAAGGGAAAAAAACGAAAGATCGAGAGAACCTCAAAACGAAGGAATGAAAGAACAAAATAATGGAATAACTGAAGAAAGAAAGAGAGAATGAACGAAGGAACGAAAGAATCGAAATAAGTAAAGAACGAAGGAACGCAAAAATGAAAGATCGAAAGAATGAAAAAACGAAAGAACAACGGAACGAAGGACCGAAGTAATAAAAGGAAGACAGAATAAATGAACTAAAGAAAGAAAGAATGAAAAAAAACGAAAGATCGAAAGAACGATGGAATGAAGAACCGAGGGCATGAAAGAATTGATGAATTGAAGAACAAAAGAATGAAAGAATAAAATAGCGAAAGAACGAAAAGGAAAGAACGAGATATCGAAAGCACGAAATAAGGAAAGAACGAAGGAACGCAATAACGAATGATCGAAAAATCGAATGAAGGATTGAAGGAACGAAAGAACAAAAAAAAGGAAGAACTGAAGAACGAGAGAATGAAAGAAACGAAAGTAGAAAAGAGCGGGAGATCTAAAGAAAGCAAAAAGGAAAGAACGAAGAAAAGCAACAATGAAAGAAGGAAAAAACGAAATACCGAAGGAACGAAAGATCGTCAAAAAACGAAAAATCGAGAGAACGAAGGAACGAAATAATGGAAGGGCTGAAGAATGAAAGAATGAATGAAAAGAAAGATCGAAACAATGAAAGAACGAGAGATCGAAAGAGCGAAATAAGGAAAGAATGAAAAATCGAGGTAAAAAGCGAAAGTTCGAAGGAAAAAAATGACAGATCGAAAGAATTAAAGAACGAAAGAACGCAAGAAAGAAAGAACGAAAGATCGAAAAAACAAGAGAAAGGGATTGCGAAACGAAGGAACGGAAGAACGAAAGAATGGAATAGCTGAAGAACGAAAGAACGGAAGATCGAAAAAACGAACTAACAACGGAAAGAAGGACCAACGGAACGAAAGAATAGAAGAACTGAAGAACCAAAAAATGAAAGAACGAAAGAGACGGAAGAAGGAAACAGCGAGAGATCGGATGAAAGCAATAAGAAAAGAACGAAGGAACGCAAGGACGAAGGAACGAAAGAATGTAAGAACTGAAGAACGAAAGAATAAAAGAACGTAAGGAAAGATCGAAAGTAGGAAATAACGAGAAATCGAAAGAACGAAATAAGAAAAGAACAAAGAAACGCAAGAATGCGAGAACAAAAGATTATAAGAACGACGGAACGAAAGAACGGAAGAACGAATCAACGTAAGATAGAGAAGACGAAAGATCAAAAGAACTTAAGAACGGAAAAACTAAGGAACGCAAGAATGAAACGAAAGAACGAAAGTTCGATGAAACCAAAGAATTAAAGCACTAGAGAATGAAAGAATAAAATAACGAACGAACGAAAGGACGAAAGACCGCTAACGATAAACGAAAAACAAAAATTGGTATATTTATTTTTGCATATTTTGCATCTATAAGTTAAGAAAAATAGGGTCAATGAAGGATTTACTAGAATTCGGCTTTGTTTGCCTGCTGGAAACCATCAGATGGAAATTCGCCGAGGCTGAAAAAATCGGGTGATCGCTGTACTTTCTTTTGCATTGAAAGTACAGGTTATGTTCTGAAATAGAGAACATTTCTAATGTGTTGGTTTCAATTACTGGATATTGATAACTCTTTGGCTGAATGCATTTTATCAGTGATTTTACCTTCTTTTAGGCATGAGCTGTTTGTTGAGTTTTTTATTCTTTTCTTATTTTTGAATTTAACGTCTTATGTACTGATCCGTTGCTATATGTACTAAAGAGACGAATATCACAAAGTGGTTTTTTAACCAATTTTCTCCTTAGGAACGGATAAGGTAATATTGTTTTGCTCGACATTACATGCACTTACTTGAAAAGTGGACTTGATTCTAATTCTTTACCCAAGCTGTGTTTTTTTCTGTGAACTTAGATTAAGGGCCGATTTCTTCACCCTCGCTTAACTTTTAAACCAGGTTCACCAGTACGTTTAAACTTGGCCTAATCGTTAAGCTAGGGTGAAGAAAACGGCCCTAAGAGAAGATAGACCAACTAACTGTAAGTTTGTTTACAAAGTTTCTCTAGACATGTAAAAATTAAATTGGTCTTGTCCTAGAATCCATTATTCCTATTAAACATTTCATACACCGAACCACTTGACAAATCAAACTTTACTTCTGTTCCTATACCTAAGGAGCAAAGTAGCTAATCCCGTTTACTTTACATAAAGTACAAACATTTTTGCCCATTCAACAAGCTACCGGAAGCAACCATATTTTTCGTTTCTGAAGCACATCTGTACTTTGCACGTATGTATGTATGTGTGCCAACTCCATCCGAGTGAGCAGAAGCTTACATATGCGGGCAACTCAAATATGACAAATATGTTCCTATTTTTCTTTCAGTTTGTCGTCAACCACATGTGGTAGCGTGCTCTGTTTTACGTATGGGTATGGAACATGTGTACTGTTTGTTGGGTGTGAGATGTAAAAACATCCTCCCAGGGGGTGTTGTATGGATATACGACACTTTTTGTTAGTTCTAATTGTGGAGGTTAATTCACCCCTTGACAAACGACGCTCATCGCACTACCGTAAAGTTGACTAATCTGTTTAAAACGATTTAGTAATAAAGCACCAGGCGTTCCCATTTAATATTTTTATAATAGATACGCATCGTCTTTCTAATTTTCATTTCATTTTCCAAACTAAGATTATCATATTCAATTGCACTTAATGCTAAAGAGGATAATATTACTTGTCGAAGTTATGGATCCAGAACACGCAGACCCGTTGCACTTTTGTAATCCATCAACACCCGCACACAAAAACACATTGTAAACTAATTTTCAAATTAAAGTTAGAAAGGTTTAAAACTGCCAGCCCTTTTCAAGAGCACTGTAGTAAAAGTTGTAGCACTACGAGTGTTCTCATGATGTACGGTAAAAGCTTCGAAAGCAAAGTTTCCAAAGTTTTTCATTATCGGGAGCAGCTAGTGCATTACGTTAAGGGTTGTATCTCATCCGAAGCAAAATGAAACCTCGTACATACATCACGAGTTTTGTCCAGTTTTTGCCAACATAGCACATGTTGGGATTGAGTTAAATTCTTGTACCAGAAACCGCAAAATATTAATGATAAAATTGTGAATTGAATTGAAAAATTATTTTAAACGTAAAAGAACGTATCAAATGTGAAATTCCATTAGAAAATCTGTTAACCCCAATCTATCCCGTATCTATTCGTACGCTTCCGATGGCGAAGCCACTGATCCCAAACCTAACCCGACAACACAATCCATCTCTTTTATTCGTAGAATTCCCCCCAAATTCATTCCCTCCCGTGCCAACATGCAACCGATCCAGAACATTGATTCCGATAACCTTTCAACCCCCCGCCTGCACACTTGTCCTAGCGTGGGCGGTCGAGTGCGATGAAACCTGAAACCCATCGAATTCGATCCCAATCGGAGATGACAAACCGTCGCCTCGAATGTCTCTATCCGTGACGTCGTAAGTTTCCATCCAGTTCCGCCAACGTCGGATATTAGCTGATGCCGTCGGAATGTTATCGTTTGGTTTCTCTGTTCCGTTTTACCGATTCGAGCAATACCTCACGCCCGGCACCGTCGACCGGCTTGAACTTAAGGAAGTGATAAATTTCTCACGAAACGAATGGTTCAAGTTTTGTGGGTTGTGTTCTGTGCGAGTGTGGGCGAAAAAGGTGAAAACTAGTCTGATACTCGGAAGAAAGTATCGGGAAAGTTTCGATGTTTTCCAGCTTCCGAGAAGCTATCGATGACACTGGAGTATTGTCCTACCGGTTGCAGAAGCGGAAACGCGATGACGAAACAATCACGAATACGTAACTGTAACTCGTTTAGGTCGTACCGTGAAGAGATGTTCGATTTTCAAGTTAGAATTTCGCTTTCGGATTCAGGATTTACGATTTGTGATTTTCGATTTTTGAGTTTTGATTTTCGATCTTCGATGTTCGACATTCGATTTTTGATGTTTGATTTTCGATCTTCGATCTTTGATTTTAGAAAGAAAATTGTATACAATTAAAAAAACACATCCGTTTTAATCAGCGTCCTGGCTCGTCACGTTAAAATGTGAGTATTCCACATTTCATGACAAGTTTCACGAATTTGGCAACACATTTTTTCGTGTACTGTTTTAGCCAATAAATTGAACAGAGATAACAGACGAACTAATGTGTTCTAATTAGTAGGATGGAATAATGTGTTCTAATTAGTAGGATGGATAGAAGAGCTATGATAAATTTGAGCACAGTCACCCTATTAGAACATTTGGTTAGCTTGGGCATGCCAAACGCAACCATGTGTCCATCCGACCGACATTCTGCTTGCCTTAGGACATTCATAAAACACAACAAATCGATTCGCTCAGCAGAACCGACCGGCAAATCCCGTTATCATTTATCATCCCGGCTTAAACAACGTAACCGGTGTAGCCTTCAGCAAGCATGGCTCACGCGTCTAATTTCATCAACCTTTTGTCAGTCATCCATCCGCCGTTACATAATCAGCGGAGCAAGCTCTGCTGCTTTTGAGCACACTGGGATGAATGAAAATTAAAAATTAATATTTTCATTTTTCAATGCTCTGATGCCGACACTAAGCATGTTTTCGCTCTGCCCTACCTACCTACCTATACACATCGTAATCGCACCGCACCGCACCTGGTCAGATTCTCATCGGTTTCCCGACCGGAAGGTGCGGAAGTCCCCTGTGGGCACCGGCAACTAAAGCCAACAATGGAGCAGCTTGCTTGCGCTCGCATGCAGTGCTGCTTTTCACTTTAAAATAATTTATCAGATAGGTAGCAGCAAGAAATTACATCGCATTTTCGATCGAGTAGTGTAGTAGTCTCCACCCTGATCCACCGCCCTCGACACATTCAACCCGTTTCAATTGACATGTGTACTTCAGTCTGATTGCGATGTTTATTGAATGGCGCCGGAGAAGAGGTTTAGCAAAATGGGATGGCACTTACAAGCAAAAGTGGAAATTAAACACTGCAGTCAGTGGGGCTGCACTTGGTACGTTTTTATCGACGTGACCAAGGTGATTCGTTCACCTCTTCTGTTTGGTCCTTGTAACCATTCTTTCGAATTTCTTTATGTGTTATAACATTTCAGAAATTTAGACGTAGTTCACATCACATAATTTTTTTAAAAGTTATTGCCGGGTTGGTTTCGTTTGTCAGTCCCTGAATAATAAATTTTGCAACGATCTCATATCCTCCATGGTCGATCGTTAGGTCTAAATCATGGTAATGGGGTGAGGAAAAGTCAGTGGAAAGGAATGTCAGTGTAACAAACGTTGTTAGGTATACCACTGTATATCTACGTTTGCCACTGGAAGGAGTTTCTGGTAGTGAACTGGAGTAAGGAATTACACAAATCTGGATTCACCTTGATAAGTGATGCTATCTCTGCAACGCTCACAGGTGTTATCATGCGTATACTGCTCTAGGCAGCCGGTTACCGAGAATTAATGATAGATTTATCGTTTGTTGAATTCATTCGGTAATTCTCACTTTTTAAAAAAAAACCTGTCGTGTGATTTTCTGATTTCACTGCTCAGCAAGAGGAACGATAATGTACTGTTTGTGCAGTGGATAGGCAACAAAGCAGCAGAAATTAGTTGTTTAGTTTATTGATAGCTATAACAGAGTATTTTTTGTCTTCTGCTCTGGGCGAGATTAGAAAATGGACTGAAGCATATAGCAGCTTACCGATAAAAGTATATTTTTTAAGATTTTATGTCGCTCTGGTGTTTTGTAGATTTTTTTTTCGACCAGAACATTCCAGTACCAGTATTGTACCAGGTGCTGAGACATACAGTACCGGATCTCACCAAAAAGGGTCGGTACTAGGAACGCTACAGTGATCCAAACAGCATGGTAAAGATTCCAAACGATATTTCCAAATTCTAGCATCGAACGCTTCCGGAACAGTAAAGACCTTTAAAGCACAAACGAACCTCAGTTGTCGATTGACTTTGCCGAATGTAGCAGAGAAGTGACGATGGTAAGTTAGCTTGTCAACCAGTATTACTCCGATATCTTTAATGTAGTCAACACGATGTAGCTGATATTACAGAAATATTATAATCAAAAGGGGTGGTATTCCTAGTGTGACGAAAACTGATAACACTGCATTTCCGCACACGCCGGTCATTGAGAGTATCCAGAACGGCTTGCAGTACCAGGCGGTCGGACTGATTACGAGCGAAGCTGTATAATTTAAGGTCGTCAGCGAAAAAATATTTGGCGCTGGGATTTAAAATACAGGAAACGTCATTAATAAACAGCGATCATAGCAGTGATTCGAGTGTACTACCTTGAGGAACTCCAGAGCTGTTCGAATTGCAATCAAAGCGAGCAGTGCCAATAAAAACAACAACTTGACGATAAACGAGATACGAACGAACCTAGTCGTGCAGCCAAGTTTTTTTTCAGTTTGGCAATCAGTATATCGTGAGTCAGTTTGTCAAATGCGAATTAAAGAGCTGTGTATATCACATCCACTTGAAGTTTTTTGCACGTGTAATCCATACAAAACGTAAAGCTTCGTAATATAAATAATTTAAATAATTTGAATAATATTTTTTCACAAAACAATAATTAAAAACCCAAAACCGCATTTCTTCTATTAGCACTAACAACGTTTTAGAACGAAAATAAAAATAAAATTGATCGAAATGTATATCTTTGAAAGTAGATTCATGCCAAGACTCAGAGGAACTCCATTATTTCCATCAGCATAAACATTTCGTCGAAACATATGCACAATTTTAGTCGCGTAAAACCACAAAAAAACACCCGATTTTTTTGATTATTAAAGCGAAATACACACCTAGAAAAAATAGTGTAAATTTACGTCTCCTGATACTGACATATACGAGCATAAAAAATGACTTAGTTTTACGTTTGATTTTAATTTTACATGACGTTTAATTTCGTAAATCATGTAATTTTACTCCACATACAGCGTTTGTTCTGAATGGTAGGAAGTGTAATTTTATGGCATTGCGCATGTAAAGTATATGTTTCATGTAAAATTGAATGGAACACGGTAATGTTCCGTCATTTCGTAAATTACGGTTTGTTGAATTGTGTCATGTTTGCAATTATGTCAACGATAAAATTCAGATTTTTTTGGTGTGTAGATTTCACGAGCACTCAACATGGCAATGTTGCCAGTTCCATCCGTGTAGACAAACTTGATTGAAACATTGTTATTAAACTTCTTCGCAAGCTTGGGCACAAACTTGAACTTACAGCGAGTGAACTTGTACGCAAACTTAAATCCCCATTTGTACATAAAATTGTACGGAATACTAGCAGCAGCCTTGAGCATAAACTGACATGCAAACTTGCATAATAACTCGAACACAAATTTGAGCTTGTGCGAGTGCGACCACCCCTGGCTGCTAATCCGATAACGATCTGGAATAGCTGAAGCTGCATAGGGAATGAGTAGATAATTATGCTTGGGAGTAGCGAAACATCTTTCAATGTGCAACTCCTGGTAATCCTAAAGTGGTTATTGATCAATACCGGCGCCGGCCAGACCCGAACGTAGATCGCGGAAGGAAAGGGAAGGAATGGTTAGTCCAATACTTGCTTTTGCTAGAGGCTGTATATACTACTGCGCACTCCATAAGTATCACGGGAAATTTCACTATTTTTGGATGATAGTCGACTGCATCAGTTTGGCGGTCATGGGTTTGGCTACGCAGTCTTCGAATTACAATACACTATTGAACGTTTCGGTTGGTTTGAGATCTTATCAGTCCTTGAAAAAGACGCCAAACAGACCGAAACGATGGACGAAGACAAAATAGTGTATTGTAATTCGAGAGCTGTACACCTTAATTTCACTACGAAAAAACAAATGGGTGGATGAAAAAATTATCGCCGACAGAAAATTGTCCTAATTGGTCTATATCAAAACTCGACAATTTTGCAACCTTTTTGTCCCAACTAAAAAAAATCGATTAACCAATTTGCGCATAAGTGGGTCACAACACACAACTTTGAAAAGGTGGATTTGAGTGTTCCCCGTTCCACTCGTCAGTAACTGACACCAACTTACTGATACTCTACCGATATATCCAAACCAACACCAAATTGGCGCCAGTTAGGTACTAAATCCAAACAGTTCACACAACATGTGTGAACTCCTAAAGCAGCTGGTTGGTACCGAGTGATGTCTGGGTTAGTTAGGCACAGAAGCTCTGGATCACTGACGCGTATAGGGGAACGAACTGTCCAGAACCCAGAGCTCGAAAAGTGCTATGTAAAGGGGTGCTTGTCATACTATAACACAACAATGAAAATCTTGTAAAGCATTGAGATTCAGCTAATGACGATTAATTCCTTCTTGGTATAATATTATGTTGAGGATTGTCTCAGCACCCTTGAAGGTAGATTAATTTTAAACGAGACGATTCGTTTTGTGCTCATTCCACCGCTTTTTTTGTACACATATGTAACTTATAGAAACAAAGTGTTCCGCTTCCCCATCTTATACTCATCCAGGGTGCCCTTTTTGGTGCAACATTAGCTACTATGGTATGCGATTTAATTAAAGATATCTGATTGCAGTATGTAAAATGTTTACTCTTACCGCGTCGTGTTGGACCGGCGAAATTAGCTTCGTATACCTGTGACTGTAGCATTTGGTGTTAATAATTGCGTTATTTCATATAATCAGGAACACCACTGCAGCAGCAGAAAAGGTGTTTTGTAAAGCACTTCCTGCAGCATCCAGTGCAACTAGCATAACCCACATTAGGCTAAATAAATATCTCATTACCTACTATTCGGCAATTATTCCAGCGAGCCCTTCACCGTCCGGATTTCATTAGTAATAGTAACTGACAGGACTTTTCACCGTCGCCTCATATTCAACTCGTAAGCTACCTTTGCGAATCTTGGTATCCTTTTGCACCGCGCCATTCTCATCGCAGTCGTTAGTAAATGGAACATGCATTAAAATTTCAAACATCTAAATTAAATTGCTTCGCGATATCAACCCAGAACACAGCGAAGGGAAAAACAACACTAATGATGCTGTCTTTACTCTTAAGTCAGGGGGTGGGGGAGGGGGACTTTCCGTTGCCATACGGGGCGGAATATGTGCTATTTGAATCTATAATTTCGACGTGCACTCGCTCGCTCAGTATTACCGAACCGCTGGAAAGTGTCCTTGTGCTTCGTACAGACAAAAATCCTTAATAATTTATATGTTAATTTGGTAAGCGTTATTAGAATAAATGAATTATTTCAGATTCACCATCGCCCATTCCAACCTAGAGACCTGAGCGGGGAATTGAAGAAGTGTCTGTAGGACCATTCTAGGAAGCTTTCCTATTAAGATAACCTCGCTTCTGTGTGAGAGGTGGTGGTATTGCTAGCAGCAGAGGTTTTCGAAAATTGTCTGCCATGTCACAACGATGCACCAGATACGACCGATATGGTCAAATACACACACAGACCGTGTTCTCGCTTCAATTTCCCGACCGTTTCCGCCTCTTGGTATTTGGGAAATAAAATAAGAATTGCAATGTTTCAAAACATATAGTAAAATTCAAGAGAAATAATATTCGTATTTTTCTAAACCGATTGATTCAATTTTTTCGTAAACAATATGAATCCCGTCTTTTTGGCACACTGCAAATAAGACGGTGCATAATAACATGTCACTCAGCTCTTACTATGACATATTCTTGAACTATTTTACTTGATTATATCACCGAGAACAGACATATAATACGTTGAAAACCATTATCGCATACAGGTTCGCATGCATGAATCACCATTGTATCCAAGTTTGCACACAAGTCATGTATAGCGATCGCTGGGCGATCGAAGTACCGACCAGTGGCAAGCTGCTACTTACTGTTATCATTTCAAAGCGTCAGTTTTATTTCTTACACAAGTTGAAAATTTTACTTGTATGTCAGTTCTCAGTGATTATATTACCATAATTGAGATTCGATGGAAATGACACAGCGATCGCATCTTTATCAGTTGGGATACAAAATAGTAATTCATTGTTAAAAAATCCGTATTTTATTATTTCGTATCTTAAATAAAATAATTCAGTTACACAAAAACCCATTCAAAACGATTAGTGATTTATGCGTCCCTAAAATTTGATTGCGTATCACTCCCGGTTGGATTGATTTTTAACGATTAGTGAACGTTAGTCGTGCCAATTGACTACACATATATCATTCTAATGACTAAAAGAGCATAAAAACCAGACAGGAAAATATAAATTAATATAATACTTCAGCAATTCGGGGATTGGATAATTCAATAACATATTATTTAGAATGCAAAATTGTAAAAAAACACATTTTAGATCAATTCGGTGAAGACATGCAAGCTTTATTCTTCAAGTTTTTCATTCCAAATAAAATTCAAAAGTAAGTTATGGGGGGTTCCTGAAATAAAACCTTTTTATTGATATCAATTTTTCAGATCTCCACTTTACTCACCACAACTCGCTGCACTCAAACCACCATCAGCGCTTATTCATCCGAACACTAGATGATCTCGTCGTCATCTCTTGTTCCTCGTCGGACTACTCTTACCGATAACGAAAGAACACTAGTCACAAAACCACGATTAAACACATTGTACTTTCAAAATGGATGTTGAGCTATCCACGCTCAGCCTGAAAACAACACACACAATTTTACTCTGCTTTTACACTGCATTTTCCTCTTCTGGAAGACTTTTTCTTCCAAATGGTGCAACACTTCCTTCACATACGTCTCCCAACCTTTGAACGGAACGGATCGTTATATTTCACAGTGGTGTTCGGTGTGTAAATTCAGTGATTCAAGGTCATCCTTTGTTCGTTCGTTAGCTACCATTCTGCTGGTGCCGGCAGTAAATCCAGTACATTGTTTTCGCTGGTGCGGAACAATCGACGTTGTTTACAGATAAGTTTTGCTTTATTTTTTTTTCCTCGTTTCCTTTCTTTCCTTTTCCCTACTTTTACTCTACCTTGTAATCAAATAATAAGACACATTCCCGTTTATATAACGCTCTGCCCTCGTGCTTAAATGGCCGAGGGCGAAATACCATCTGATGTAATCATGGAAGTCCCTGATCCCCCTAATACTCGCATTGCTCCCCGTATAAAGCAGTACCCAGAAGGTTCCTCTGGGCCATGGGTGGTATATTTTCGGACCGGAGAGAAACCGGTTAATATATTAAAACTTTCTCGAGATCTGACTGCTAATTACCCGGCCGTAACTCAGATAACACGTGTTCGGGCAAACAAGATACGTGTTCTAGTGAGTGATCTCGGCCAGGCAAACGCGATTGCTTGCTGTGAGCGCTTTACGCGGGAATTTAAAGCATACGTGCCTTGTGTGGCCTGTGAAATCGATGGGGTAGTGTCCGAACCGGGCCTGAAATGCGAAGAACTGTTGGAGCACGGGGTTGGCTGCTTTAAGGACCCCTCTCTTGAACAGATTAAGATCTTAGAATGCAAACAATTGTATACCGCAAACACCGAGGGAGGTAAGACTACCTACTCTCTATCAGGCTCGATTCGGGTGACATTCGCCGGGTCCTCTCTTCCCAACTACATCCTCCTTGACAAGGTTCGCCTACCAGTTCGCCTGTTCGTACCGCGGGTCATGAACTGCAGCAATTGCAAGCAGTTGGGCCACACAGCCACATATTGTGGAAATAAGAAACGATGCGGCAAATGCGAAGGAGAGCATGAGGATGACTCTTGCGACAAAGAAACTGAAAAGTGTATTTGCTGCGGGGGCCCTTCACATGCTCTTAAATCATGTCCTGCGTACAAGCAGCGCGGGGATAAAATTAAGCGCTCCCTTAAGGAACGCTCAAGGCGTTCTTATGCAGAAATGCTAAAGAATGCTTCGCCATCTGTCCTGTCCGAAAATCCCTATGCTGGTTTGGCTAACGTTGAGCAAGAATCTGACGACCCACGAGAGGGAACATCTTTGGTTAACCCAGGGGAATCCAGGAAGAGGAGAAATCCAGCCTCCCCTACATTGCCTCGTAAGGGTGCCAAGGTGTCGTCCACCCAGAGTGCGCCATCTACAACCAATAAATCCAACGGAAGTGATGCACAAAAGCCGAAGCAATTTGCTCCAGGACTTGGAAATATTAATTCTAACAAGGAGTACCCACCACTTCCAGGGACATCCAAAACCCCAAGTGTCCCCTTTTTTCAAACAGATACTCAGTCCAGTAGCGGACTAATGAAATTTTCTGACATAGTGGACTTAATTTTCACAGCTTTCAATGTTACTGATCCTCTTAAAAGCCTTCTGATACGTTTTCTCCCTATAGTGCAAACATTTTTGAAGCAGTTGACTACTAAATGGCCCCTCCTCGCAGCGATCGTATCCTACGATGGCTAAGTCATCGAACGAGGTCACCGATTCGATCACTGTTCTACAGTGGAACAGCAGAAGTATCCTCCCGAAAATCGATTCCTTTAAATTTTTACTAAATAGTTTAAAATGTGATGCTTTCGCATTATGTGAAACTTGGTTAACTTCCGATATAAATCTCAACTTCCACGACTTTAATATAATTCGGCTGGATCGAGAAAACCCCTATGGAGGAGTACTTTTGGGGATCAAAAAGTGCTATTCTTTCAACCGAATTAACCTCCCTTCGACACCAGGCATTGAAATTGTCGCTTGTCAAGTTTTAATCAAAGGTAAAGACCTTTGCGTTGCTTCCATCTACATTCCTCCTAGAGCCTCGGTAGGGCACCGAACGCTTTGTAATATCACGGAATCCTTACCGGCACCGCGGCTAGTTCTGGGAGACTTTAACTCGCACGGTACGGTATGGGGCTGTCTTCATGATGATAATAGATCAACATTAATCCAAGATCTTTGCGATAATTTCAACATGACCATCTTAAACACGGGAGAAATGACGCGGATTCCTACACCACCAGCACGCGCAAGCGCGTTGGATTTGTCGCTTTGCTCGACATCGCTACAGTTAGATTGCATGTGGAAGGTGATCTCTGATCCCCACGGTAGCGATCATTTGCCTATCGTGATTTCAATTGCTAACGGTTCAAGACCATCGGAAACAATCAATGTCTCATATGACCTCACACGGAACATTGATTGGAAGAGTTACGCGACCGCGATATCCGTTAAAATCGAATCCACTCAAGAACTTCCTCCGGAGGAAGAGTACAGGTTTTTGGCTGGCTTGATTCTCGACAGTGCGAATCAAGCTCAGACTAAACCAGTACCCAGCGCGAATACCCATGGACGGTCTCCCACCCTGTGGTGGGATAAAGAGTGCTCAGAGCTGTACGCGGAAAAGTCCACTGCATATAACGCCTTCCGGGAAGACGGGTTACCCGCTAGCTATCAACAGTACGCGTCGTTAGAAAGGCGAATGAAGAGTCTAATGAAAGCCAAAAAACGCAGTTATTGGCGCCGGTTCGTCGACGGGTTAACGAGAGAAACAGCGATGAGCACTCTTTGGGGTACGGCTCGACGTATGCGTAACCGTAATAGTACCAACGAGAACGTAGAATATTCAAACCGTTGGATATTCGCTTTCACCAAGAAGATCTGTCCGGACTCTGTCCCGGTACAGAAAACGTGCCGCGCCGCGTCTCCTCACGATACCGCGAACGAAACATCGTTTTCGATGGTGGAGTTCTCACTTGCTCTCTTATCGTGCAACAATAACGCCCCAGGGTTAGACAGAATTAAATTCAACTTGCTGAAGAATCTGCCTGACACTGCAAAAAGGCGCTTGTTGAATTTATTTAACAAGTTTCTTGAGGGTAACATTGTCCCTTATGAATGGAGGCAAGTGAAGGTCATCGCCATCCAAAAACCAGGAAAACCAGCCTCCGACCACAACTCGTATCGGCCGATTGCAATGCTGTCCTGTATTCGGAAGTTATTCGAGAAAATGATCTTGTTTCGCCTCGACAATTGGGTTGAAGCAAATGGCTTACTGTCAGATACACAATTTGGCTTCCGCAAAGGCAAAGGGACGAACGACTGCCTTGCGTTGCTTTCTACAGAACTCCAAATGGCCTATGCTAACAAAGAGCAGATGGCATCAGTCTTCTTGGATATTAAGGGGGCTTTTGACTCAGTTTCTATCAACATTCTGTCAGAGAAGCTGCACCAGCATGGTCTTTCGCCAATTTTAAATAACTTTTTGCTAAACCTGTTGTCTGAAAAGCACATGCACTTTTCGCATGGCGATTTAACAACATCGCGATTTAGCTACATGGGTCTTCCCCAGGGCTCATGTCTAAGTCCCCTGCTCTACAATTTCTACGTGAATGACATTGACGATTGTCTTGCCAATTCATGCACGCTAAGGCAACTTGCAGACGACGGGGTGGTCTCTGTTACAGGGCCCAAAGCTGCCGACTTGCAAGGACCATTACAAAATACCTTGGACAATTTGTCTGCTTGGGCTCTTCAGCTGGGTATTGAGTTCTCCACGGAGAAAACTGAGTTGGTTGTTTTTTCTAGGAAGCGTGAGCCGGCGCAACTCCAGCTTTTATTAATGGGTGCAACGATCAACCAGGTTTTCACATTTAAATATCTCGGGGTCTGGTTCGACTCTAAAGGTACCTGGGGATGTCACATTAGGTATCTGAAACAGAAATGCCAACAAAGGATCAATTTTCTCCGAACAATAACTGGAACATGGTGGGGTGCTCACCCAGGAGACCTGATCAGGTTGTACCAAACAACGATATTGTCGGTGATGGAGTACGGGTGTTTCTGTTTCCGCTCCGCTGCGAACATACACTTCATCAAACTGGAGAGAATCCAGTATCGTTGCTTGCGCATTGCCTTGGGTTGCATGCACTCGACCCATACGATGAGTCTCGAAGTGCTGGCGGGCGTTCTTCCGCTAAAAAATCGATTTTGGGAACTCTCATATCGATTGCTCATCCGATGCGACATTCTGAACCCGTTGGTAATTCAAAACTTCGAGAGGCTCGTCGAGCTTAATTCTCAAACCCGTTTTATGTCCTTGTACTTCGACTACATGGCACAGAGCATCAATCCTTCTTCGTACAATCCCAACCGTGTCCATTTCCTAGATACTTCTGATTCTACTGTATTCTTCGACACATCCATGAAGGAAGAGATTCGTGGAATTCCGGACCATATACGCCCGCAGGTGATCCCCAATATATTTTATAATAAATTCCGAGAAGTCGACTGCGACAAAATGTTTTACACTGACGGATCAAATCTCGATGGGTCCACTGGCTTCGGTATCTTCAACAATACTATCACCGCTTCATTCAAGCTCAATGATCCCGCTTCAGTTTACGTCGCAGAGTTAGCTGCAATTCAGTACACCCTTGGGATCATCGACACTCTGCCCACAGATCACTACTTTATCGTTTCGGACAGCCTCAGCTCTATCGAGGCTCTTCGTGCGGTGAAGCCAAAAAAGCAACTCCCGTATTTTCTGGGGATGATACAGGAGTCCTTGTGTACGTTATCTGAAAAATCTTATCAGATTACCTTTGTTTGGGTTCCCTCTCATTGTTCTATCCCGGGCAATGAAAAGGCCGACTCATTAGCAAAGGCGGGCGCATTAAATGGTGACATATACGAAAGACCAATCTGCTTCAACGAATTTTTTAGTATTTGTCGTCAGAGGACGCTCAACAGTTGGCAAACCTCGTGGAGCAACGGGGAACTTGGACGATGGCTACATTCGATTATCCCAAAGGTATCAACGAAGCCTTGGTTCGGGGGGATGGATGTGGGTCGGGATTTTATTCGCGTAATGTCCCGACTTATGTCCAATCACTACACCATGGATGCGCATTTGCGGCGTATTGGGCTTGCGGAGAGTAGTCTGTGCGCTTGTGACGAGGGCTATCACGACATCGAACACGTTGTCTGGGTATGCGCCGGGTATTGTGACGCCAGGTCTCAGTTAAAGGAATCCCTTCGGGCCCGAGGTAGACCACCCAATGTACCAGTCCGAGATATGCTGGCAACTCGTGATTTCCCCTATATGTCCCTTATTTATACCTTCATAAAAACGATAAATATCCCAATTTAGCCCCTCTCTTTTATTTCTCGTTTTTAGAGTTTCCTCCTGCCTTGTGGAACCGATCAGCTCCAGAGTGCCACTATGTAACCGCCGTCGCCCTTACCACTACTCCTGCATAGAAGGAAACTGAAGCGAGAGCGACTCGAGTTCCGATGAGTTTTGAAGGATTCCCCGCGTGTCCGAAGAATACCATCCGCCAATCCGGTACTCGACGACTTACTAGACTGAGGCGCAAATTTGTTTCGCTGATCCCCCTTCCCCCCCCCCCCCCCCCCCCCCGTTCGAGCGAAAGTTGCAAGTTTTGCTCTTCTTTCCCTGTCTCTCCCCTGTCCTTGATACAACTGCTGCTACACTGATGCGGAAATAAGCCACCCTCTGAATATCTTGACCAAGCATAAGTTTTAGTTAAAAAATTCAAATTAGTATTCTGTATTCCTAGTTTTAAGATAGCTATAATTTTTACTCTTTATTGAAACTCTTGTCCTCCATCTTGTAAATAGAATTGAATCCCTAGTTTTAAGATTTCTGTGAAGTTTCTCATAAATATTTGTTCCCCCTTTTGTGTACTAAACTATATTGTTAGTTTTAAGATAACCGTAAAATATTTCGTAAAATACTATTACTCCCCCTCTTGTATATCAAAGTGAATCCCTTGTTTTAAATTTTTTCATAAAAAAATCTTTTGGCCCTCTCTTGTATATTGAATCTTATTTCTAGTCTTAAGATAGCTGTAAATTTTTTTTTTCCTTTGTAAAAAAAATATTTCAACATTGTAACCTCCTAGTTTTAAGATATCCAAAATGTAAAAACATAAGTATTTGGCACCGCCAAGCTAACGCATTTGTGCCTATCAAATAAACGAAATGAATAAAAAAACACTTCCTTCACTGCACTGTAGTAGAACCACAGACTAACAGACATAACACTATGAGGGAATTCCCTAAAAAAATATATACCCGGCAATTTTCCCACAACACTAGCTCCACCTTTTTTCACGGTCCAAAACACTCATTTACTGGTGGGTTATCCCTCAGGTTTGGGAATAATTTTTCACTAGTGGTCTATCCCCCATATGTTTGTTCATATGTCAGTGGCGCCATAATTGCAAATGTGGCCACAGTCCCAACTACAAATATATTTAAAATGACCGCTAAAGCGGACGAAGAATTGTTTTCGAGTGTTATGTCTGTAGTGTGGTAGAACGGCAGAACCGTCGCGAGTAAAGCACGTACTAGAACACGAATGGAACATATGCGAAATCACAACATCAATCTTGCAAAATGCGATACATACATCTTTACGTACCTTTTTCTGAATTCCAGACGAACCGAAACGAGAACGCGAACCCGAACAATGTACATGCACTTTGTTCAAACAAGGTTTAACACCGTTTACCAGAACGTACCGCGACCACCGATGAACTGAACAGTGAACAAAAACTCGTCTCTGCAGAGGTGCGCCTGCGTGTGTGCTCTCTACGCAGGAGCAGATGATTACGAACGAAGTGAGTGTGTTGCTCTCACTGCGCTCGTAAGTATCTGCGCCTGCGCAGAGAGCCCACGCGCACACGCAGCTCACCAGCGACGTTTTTTCATTCGTTCAGGGTGGATCTGATTGACAGGGTGCCCAGATTGATTTTATTTGACGGTAACTGTAGATTAATTACGTGCATTTTAAATGCGAGATGAAATAAGCTAAGCGAATGGTTGTTTACCATGTTATGGATGCACTAGTGGTTAACCTTTCAGGTTTCGGCAAGCGGGCTAACGATACAATGCAGTCGATACTAAAACCGGGCCATGAATGAACGAGTACTAGTTTATGAGGACAACTTCTACCCATCAGAGTAAAATGGTTATAACGATCCAAACCCCATTAACTAAATGAATAATAGTAATCATAAGATATGCTATGGTATCTATTGGTTTGGAGGTACCGTCGTGCGGGGCTTCTTTGCACACATTTTATCAATTGTTCTACTTGGACAAATTATAACACCTTTAATAATCATGGATTTTTAACATATCAGCACAGATTTCTCGTCATCGTGTTTGTATTATTTATGCCAAATACGAGCAGAATTGGTTCACAAGTGAAAAAGTTGTTCAAATAGCGTTTTAAAGTATTATATATGGACTAGCTGGGGGCTACTTTGCACGCTTCTTGATTTCGATATAAAATATAAATTAACCAATTTTATTTACTTTTATTGAAATATCATTAATTCACACTAATATCAGAGGTCTTTTCAACAATAAAACATCACCCATTTATCGCATTTTCTAAAATGAGGGATTCATTTCAATTTAACATTTATAACTTTGATTGTCAAAAAAACTTGAGTGGGTTGAGACATATTGTTTTTTGGATAGAAAAAAAGGAAAATTATTAAAATGGCGTTTCCCGTTTATCTCTAGCATGTCCGAATTGGGTTTTAAGGGCATTTATTTTTTTTTTGTATTGTCAATTATAAAAATAGTCACACGATGGTTTCGAAAATGTCGTAAAATAAAAAAGTGAAATAAGGGGCTATTTATGACATACATTTGAGTGTAGATTGATGGCATAATTAGTACACAAGGCCATTTACTCAAGTTATGCACGTTTTAAGTCAAGAATTCCAAAATAAAGGTTCGAAACCAGTTTTTTCATAGCGAAGATTACACTATTTCACAACCACCAACTTTGCAGGTTCAATGCCTTCGAAGAAATTATTCAATGTAATATAGAGCAATAATTTTGGTGATTAATCCTCCTGGAAATAATTATGGAGAATAAACTCAAAACATTATTTAGATGCTGAGTAACTTCGGTAAAGTTGTTGATAAACAACTTTTTTGAAGACACAAGAATCTTCAAATGCTCATAAAAACCGATCCTGACGTACTAGAAACAAATGGAAACGCCATTTTTCATCACACAAACATCATCAAATACTCATAAAAACCGATCCTGACGTGTTAGAAACAAACGGAAAACGCAATTTTTCATGATTTTTCTTCCCCTTTCCGAAAAACAGAATGTGGTATCTAACTAGAAGTGTTCAAAGTAGCCCCACATAGTCAGAGTAGCGCCGCACGGCGGTTTTCACACCTTCATTAATTTAATTTTGTTGAACGATTTTAAGCGTTACACGATAGCGTCGGTCATGTGTTGTTTTTGGATTTATTTTCCGAAGAAGGCTTATCTTGAGCATACACTAGGGTATTAGGAGACTTGGAAGGCACCATACCTTTATATCAGCTTTGCAAATGTTAATGATTTGGAACATTTAACAATAAAATAGACCGTATATGCATATATGAAGTCCAAAACCCTGTAGTTGTAAGCTGTAAGCGGTGGTCAACGATGCCATTATAATGCTGTTAATGGTTGACATTTTTATTAATGTAAAACAATAAATTCCAAACCAAAACAAATATGATAAGGCGCACTTTGTAAGCACCAGAAAAGCTTATCGGTCCCCGGAGTTAACCAAATCTTTGAGTCATAAAAGAATACGAAACTGCGATAAATAAATTTTAGTTCAATGTAAGAAGGGAGATAATTTGAGAAATAAAATATTCCCAAAACCATGCTTCGGTTCGTCATTGAGTGAAAACAATTTCCAATCAAAACAAAAATCGTATGCCTAAATGGATCAAACAGCAAGCGCACTGGAACAACTTAATCCCCATATCTTCTAGCAGCAGAAGTTCGAGCCCAAAAAAAAAATCAAACACATGTGACATGAAAGGTAGAAAGAGTGAAAAACAACTATTTCCTCCGTTCGTTTTGTTTTTTTACCAGTGGATTCTACCTACTACACAATTTGCTTTGACATTCCTCCACAGGCGCGTTGGAAAGGTGGGAGTAGGCTGTATATCAGCCGAATATTTCGCCAAAAGTGGCTGTTAAGAAGCACTCATGTACAATATGATACCTATAAGCTAGCTAGCTTGTTTTATACGCGAATATAGAACCGAATTGATGCCATTTTTACGGGTTAGTGGTTACTTGGGCAGCACTAACATTCAGGCTGTATGAACATGATAGGTTTAGGTGAAAATTTTGAGGTTAGACTTTTTATTACATTATTTGGCAAGGCTCAAGGCAATAGAACAACTGAGCCGTGTAATTTTTATTTTTTACAAAACGCAACAACAAGAAAGCACCATATTCGATTGGTCTTGTTGACGCAGTTTACTGCTGCGTGTTGAGATTTTTTTCCTTGGCGGTGAAATATTAGATGCATCGCTGCGTCGCAACGTCGGTGTAATTTGATCCGCCTTCTTTCGCGTTATCGCTCAAGTCCATATCATCATCGGTACTGCTTTCTTGCTGTCCACTGTCAGATGTTCTTATTTGTTTCTTGTTCTTACTGGTCGCTGTTATGAATCCGTCTTCATTGGTTTTTCCTTTTTTATTGTCTAGTATAGTCTGTTTATTATAAACGACACACTTCGATTATTTTGAAATTGTCGATATTTGTCTTGATTGATGGTACTGGTTGTTTATTTGGAATTGCTTAGTATAATCGTTGCCACTTCGCTATTGGCGAATGGGCAGCTGTTTGTGTGTTATCTGACGTATCTGTTTCTACTGGTTAGAGCTGCCTGTAATAAATGCAATTTCATTAATTGCTTCGGCGCATGAAGTTGTGAGCTGGCTGGTTAAAGAACTGGCATGTAGCGAGTAAGTAATCAGCGTTGTTTGCTTATAGGCTACGCCCACCCACAGCGATTTGCATTCGATTGTCAAACAAGCAAGAATATGCTTAGTCACACGAACTCTCATAACACGGACGCCATTTAGAATACCGGTGAAAAAGTTTCTCCTAGAGTCAGTCGTAACAGATTCCACTTTTCTACATTACAACAAGTTTCGTTTAATGTTAACTGCTTTAGTGCACGGTACTAAGTCGTGTATATGGACATCCACGTTAACATCGCCCATTTAGACTGGAATCTTGGTTATTGTTGTATTCGCATTTGTATTGCATGTAATTCATTGCATTAAAGTTTTCTACATGGGTTGAACTTCTAAACGTAATCAAAACATAGTTTTTTTACGTGGTGTAGATCTACAAGCATTCGCGACTACAAGCTGCATTTTGTCTTTTAATAGTTTTTCCACCACTTGAACTGTAAGACTAACACGAATTTTCCTAAAGTCAATCGAAATTGTGTTATCCGTTAGTATGAGCATCTTATTTCCTGTAACAGACTCATTGTACAGCGCAGCCAGAGGCAACGGTACAATGCTGTCAGTGTACTGGATAAAGAACAAAGCGATGGTTAAAATTTGTTTGCTTGTTCCAATGATTGCCATAGCGGAGCGATTTTTTTGTTTGCTTGTTATTTGTACGATACTGAGGTTTGATATGTAGAAGAGGTTGAAGCGCGGAGCTCGGGGTTATCGTGAAAGCATAAGTGTAGCCATTACCGCCATTCGTTGTAAATGGTTGGACATCGACTTGAATGTCACCACCTACCCTCTCTACCACCACACAAGGCTGACAGTATTAGACGTATACTTGTCGTATAATTTCAATAGATGAACTTCGGCTTGAGACTCCAAGTTTTGTCTAAAGATCTCTTGGCTCTAAGTTAAATATAAACCGACAAGTTCAGTTTGGAATGCAATATTGTACGTTTACTCTCTAGATGAACACGGTCGGTTCAACTATTCGTTCGGTCGAGTAGTTGCTTGATCGGTGTCACTTTGTTGTCCATCGGGATATCAAAAATCGATCGAGCCTTTCGACGTCTATGAATCGCTCACATATATTCTGCGTAAGAAATGGAGTCCCACAGAAAATGTAATCTCAACCCCCTCAACTGTCACATTAATACAACCACGCATGAATCAGACTATAAGCGAATTAGAATGATATAATACCCCACACAATACGTAACCGCGTACACCATTGGTATTTCTCATGTATTTGAACGCATACCTTTAAACCCAGAAGAAGTGGTCGTTAAAGTCCTGCTTTCGAGTTAATTCTCTATATAATTACAACTTACTTGATCTATACACAGTATCTCAGGGTCAAACAACTACAAAGGACGAGCCCGGTTATTATTCACTTCTTAATGAACATAACTATTCCCACGGAAAACGTGCACGAAGGGAGATCTTATAATTATCATAGTCAAAGCGATAACACACTATTCCAAAATAGAACTTTTATTGAAATAGCTTGATATGGTATACTAACTCAGTTACAAGTCTTCATACATTATACCCTTAATACGGTTGATGAATTACAGGAATCGGATCATCACCCCCATATTGGTCTAGCCGAACCGAACGACCATCCATTCATCCACGGTGCCTGTGCAGACAGATCATTCCAAGGTTCAGCCAATGCCCGGTACAGCTGAGTAGTAGGAATCTGATTGCCTCCATAGATCAATGGGGCAAAAGCATCGTCCTTAGTGGCAATCACGTGATGATTCAACGAAGCAGAATCCGCCCGCTGGTGGGCGGCTAACTTGGCGGCTTCTAGTTCTAAATGCGCAATAAACCAGAGCAAATCAAATATTTGAACTAATTGACAACAGTAACTTACCGGAACGATGAATTTCCGCGGCAGCCGCTTTGGCGGAACTTTGAATGGCTTGCGCTGCGAGAGACTCCTTGGCAGCCGCGACCCTCTGATGGTGGGCAACATTTGCTTTGGCCGACGCTAGACGATGCTGAGCTAAAACCACAGCTTGCGCAGCCGCAGCGGCCTCCGAGCGTTGGACCGCGGCTGCAGCTTCACTTTTCTGCGAAGCATAAGCCGCACTAGCTTCCTTCTCGTTGGCGATCTTCTGCTGATGCAGAACACTATCCTTAGCCGCTTGAACCTGCTGCTGAGCGATCAGGACTTGAGCCGAGGCTTGCTTGGCAGCTGCAATCGTGGCCGCTATTTCCGTCGGTGTTGGACTGTGCTTCCAACCGCTGTTCCTGCGAAGGTTGATATTTTGTACTGAACTGATTTCAAGAAATATCAAGTACTCACTGTAGCCAAGGAGCCCCGGTTAGTTTTTGAGCACTAGCCCAATAATCGGCTCCGATCGAGTTGTGTCCTCCAAATCCAAACTGTAAGGAATCTAGTCCACGTTTCACGGTACTCTTATCCGAAGGTTTTAGCACTTTATCGTCGCAAATAACCAACCCGACCATGGCAACAAAAAAGATCTAGAACAAACGAAACGTTCAATTTATATTCTATAATTGAATGATGAATCCTTTACCGCACTCTTGAACATTGTAATAATAAGAAACCAGACACTCTTTACACAAAGTAGCTGAACACAGAACTAACATGTTAGTCTGAAAACAAACATCTTTTTATAGCCAAACTCCCACTAAATCTAAAGCTAATTCAATTGCTTCTAAAGTTCTCCAATCTCAGGCGACGTGCAAACATCCCAATCTTCCACTATCGAACAAAATCTCGATACCCAAGCAAATTTAATCGAATTTTGTCCTTATCAGGAACGTTCATCATAAACCTTCCGCACCCAATTATCCACATTTCGCTGGGGAAATCACTGCCTACAGAACACTCGTTCCCCACAGTAAATTTCGCATTTCTTCTCGACGTCCTATTATTGAGAAGAGTCCGTGCATGCCGCTGCCGTCGCGGTAATTGGCCCCCTTCTCATTTCGGCTCGGACAGGCAACTCCCAACTTCCAAGTCCCGTTTGTAAACATCGTAGGCACCTACACCTACAGTGTCAGGAAGTGAGCGTTCGATTGCAACCATTAATCGGTCAATTTGCTTCGAATGCCGATGACGCGAAACGGTGATTGAGTTATGCAATAGTTAGGTACTTGAAATTGACGCGTAATGGGACAGAATGATCAAAGGTTTTGTAGGGCACGGCGAAATTGGGTTAAACATGAATAATAATAGCTGCATGTTTTGAAATTAGTGAACGAGTTATTTTATAAATTCAAAATTTAATCTGGTCATTCTTATACTGGCTCCAGTGGCCAAACATTCAGTTTGGGAGGAAGGCATTTTTGATGAAATTCGTCAGTTTCTCGAAAATGCTAAAATCTGATGTAAGTTTGATAGATTATTGAAAGTTCAGCGTTCTGGAGAAAAGAAGACTGGGCACGTGAAGAATCCGAAATCTGTTTAACAGATCGCAAAACAACAAATCTCAATTGTATGATTTCGATTCACCTTTCAGCTGTAATTTTATTTCGCTTAGTTTTAAGTTTTGGCAATACTACAATGATTACTTACAAAAATCGGTATTCGCTGTGTATTTTAATTGTATACACAGAAAAAAATATTTTGTAATTTTAAGTTTATTTTCATGCACATATTTGGAGCATGAATATAAATGTAAAATTAAGTTCCACCAAAAATCCACACGACTTGTCGTACTTTCTTCGACGAATTTAATTATAATTCTACACGTGGATTGAAAATTACCGTTCCTTCAATCGGAAAACCAATGCACTTAAATGTATTTTTTACTGGCTTATTGCTGTAAAATCAATTACATGTAATATTACACGAATGAACCTGTAAAATTGTATGCTTTTTGATGCTCCAATTGAGTGCAGTGATTTTAACGTAATTTTCAATCAAAGTTTTGATTCAATCTTTGTATGTTTACATTCGTATTGATTTACATGTCGTTTAAATTTCATTATTTTTTTGTGTGTACGCTATCTCCCGCTCTTAGTGCAAAATGCTAGCTCCATTGAGTTCTTGTCGGCTGGTCTCACGAACACTAATGCAGCTTCTTGATTGAAAACAATCCTATTTGCTTCTGCCGTATTTGTTTATTATTTTCCATCAGCTAGTGATGTAGTATTTGTGTCATGTGACGTATACGTACACGAGCCGTAGAAAAGTCTATCGTACACGAATCTAGGTTAGGATAAAATTTCAATTTAATTTAAATTTTAATCATTTTTGTTCGATTTATTTACTGTAGTATTTCGTAGTAGTTTTATGCTAGGTTAAGTTTCACACAAGGTATTCAATTTGAACTAAGTCTTAGGTTTTACACTAGTTAATAAGTTTTATGGTTTAGATTTAGAAATTCCTCCGCACGCTTGATAATCTGTTCTTTTTTTCTGATTCTGATGCTACTCATCTCTCTACACTCTAAAACTTGCCTCACTCTCAATATGTAGTGTATTGACTTACTTGACGTCTAGGGCACCAACACAGTTGTAATGTGTATAGACAACATACATATAACGTGATGTTTTGAATTCGTCATATGATTTAACCTCATTTGGCAAAAAATCGCGCTTACACCACAGACTAACAGACATAACACTATGAATGAATTTCCTAAAAAAAAACATCGATCCGGCAATTTTCCCAGAGCACTAGCTCCACCTTTTATTCACAGTCCCAAACACTCATTTGCTGGTGGATTACCCCTCAGGTTTGGAGTCTATCCCTCATATGCTTGCTCATATGTCAGTGGCGCCATAAATGCAAATATGGCCACAGTCCCAACTACAAATATATTTAAAATGGCCGTTAAAACGGGCTAAGCATTGTTTTCGAGTGTTATGTCTGTTAGTCTGTGCTTACACGTTTAATATTTTTGTCAATACTAGAGATTATTGACAAAAATATTGAACGTGTAATGGAAAAAGTAGTATTGACGATGTGCATTTCAAATGGGATTGGCGTATTGAAGCAATATCATCAATACTGTCAATACGCTTAGTTGCAGAAAACTTCTGAAAACCTTCTACAGTAGAATACGAGCGATAGTGCCAACAATAGCCAACAGAATGATCGCTGAATCCATTCCCAGCGACCTCCATCCTTCAGTAGCGCTCAGAGATTCATTACGTACGAGACGTATGCCGCCGAACATTATGGTCACTCGCTCTCTCTCTCTCCCTCACCCGCTTTCTCAATTACCACAACCACGAACACTTCACATCCATAACGCAATGGTACCCTAACATATACCTGACACTGACAACGAAAAGACACTGAACGTGAACTTTGTCTATTCTCTATTTCTGTCATCTCTTCGCTCTTTAGGCCCATCAACACTACGTGTCATTTCGAAGTGCCATCTTCTGCAATTATTCTCGTCATCGGTCTGTCCCTCTCACCAATATGGTTAAACATGAACGCTTCCGGGAATGTATAGTAATTTCTATTTGTGTGTATCCACTAATAAATATTCGAACCTGTTTTTTTTTGTTATTTATTTACCATAAACAATTCTGCTTATGTTTGTGCTCCCAGTTCCAACATCCTCCCCTCCGCAACACTGGTTACCAGGTTAACCCTCCGGAAGTCGCGCAAATGGCTCACTGAAAGAGCACCCGCTGGTGCCCTAAGACGATTTCGTCATGAGCGTCGGGAGATATTCCCGAGTCCACCTTTTCCAGAAGCCGTCTAGTTAAATCTCATTCCAGGAGGTCCGCAGGGCTGTCGTTGAATCCGTTGGTTGTACCATTGGTTGACGAACACCGCTTGAGCTCCCCCGCTGAAAATGGTTCGGAGTAATGACTTCCCTCTCCTAGGAAGTCAATGGCAGATACGTCAAGGGACAAGTGTTCATTCGTAACCGAACGCTCTTTCGATACAGTCGAGTTTGTTGTTGTAACATTACCTTGAGTTAGGCGATATCGGTGAAGGTCCCAGCAAGGGCTGGAGTATAAACATTATAAACTTTAAATTGTGTCAGGTAGTGCAGTGTAGTGCGTTTCTAAACAGTTTTCATACCTGAAAGACGGCTCTGTTTAGACGAGCTATACCAGCTCTCTACTGTGTGAAGGTCACGCGGGTGACGGATAAAAGAAACGAAGGATCAATTCACCTACCAGCTCGTCAGAAACCAACTGGTGAAGTGTTTCGTTTTTTACTTTTCTTATCGATATTTTTTATGCTTTTTATCGTTCTTGATTTTTTTTAAATAAGTTAAATAGCGCGGTCGAGCGTGTTGCTCCCGCAACAAAATAGAACAAATAGAAGGATCACCCTCCGCAGACGAATTTTATGGGGAAGAGAAACGTGTATCTGATTCGGAGACAGATGATGTTATAGTCGATCCACTTCCCCCAGATCCACTTCCCCCACTTTCCCCCAATGTCTCACAGACCCCCCCCCCCCGAGTCAAGGTTTACCAGGATGGATCCGCTGGTCCTTGGGTGGTATACTTTCGGCCCAAAAATCAACCGTTAAACAGCATAACTGTTGCACGGGAGCTGACAAAACGTTACTCGGCCGTAACCGAGATCAAAAAGGTTCAGTCAGATAAACTGCGCGTAGTCGTTACTGACTTGAAACAGGCCAATGGTATCGTTATCAATAGCCTCTTTACGCTGGAGTATCGCGTCCACATTCCTTCTCGTGATGTGGAGATCGACGATGTGGTAAGTGATGCGGGTCTAACTGTCGATGATCTGATGAATGATGGGGTTGGCCGCTTTTAGGACCCTGACCTTCAATCAGTTAAGATTTTGGAGTGCAAGCAATTGCACTCAAAGTCCATCGAAGATGGGAATTACTATCCATCACACTCGTTAACCTTCGCCGGATCTGCACTTCCGAGCTACGTTGAAGTGGGAGGAGCTCGTCTACCTGTGCGTCTGTTTGTACCGCGGGTCATGAGTTGTTCCAGTTGCAAGCAGCTAGGTCACACGGCCACCTACTGTAGCAACAAGCAACGGTGCGGTAAATGTGGGGAACCCCATGCGGATGATACTTGCAGTAGGCCCGCTGAGAAATGTGTCTACTGTGGGGAGAATTTCGTTGCTTAGAATACTCGGTTATATTAATATCTTGTTCATCCAATGACGAAGAAGATTTGGCAGGACACTGATGACTTATGAGCATGTTAATAACAAAAAAATTAACTTCGAATGTCGGAATATATGGAATGGTCTATAACATTTCAAATGTTTATTGATTTCGCATAATAGATTATTTTTCATGCTTCATAATACAAATAATTTATTGAAACGCTAGTCTATTTTACCCCACATTATTGCTAGGATCCCATTAGATCCCCCTATGATTTATATATGTTTCAATAGGGTGTTTCTTTCTGCACAACAAAAAAATAAATTTAGCTGCTACTACCTGCTACTCTACATACCATAACCCCTTAAAGCTAGCCCAAAAAACAAAAAAACAGGCATACATCCAAAAAACGAAGAGATAGTGAGTTGGTCTATTCCGCAAAAAGGTGTGTTTTCAAAGCATCTACAACTTTCTAGAACATCGAAAAACTGTAAAAAATCAAATAAAAAAGTTACAATAAAAAACACTTTTTAAGGGGGTATTCCAACATGTACTTCAATTTCACCCAATAACTTTTTTCGCTTAACAGATAGCCATTTCACTACTTCAACAAAGTTTCATAAAATCATTTCGTCTACAAACTTTCCATACACGACTATCAATTTTGGCAACAACTTGCAAAGTTATATTTTTATCTGCGTATATACCCCCTTAAATCAAAATTTTAAATTAAACTGCTTAATAAATAAAGAAACCTTTCCGAAGACATCAAAGTGCCATAACCAATGGTTTAGTCGCAAATATCAATATCCGGCTTTTGTGATTCCGTCCCACTGTGCGCCGTACGCACCTCACACACGAGTCGCTGCTGAAACTATGCGCCACTTCTACACGAACGGCTCTAATGATCAGGCATGTAAACACAGCGATCCAACGCATTGCGTTACTTCTCCCGTTCTTCACCAGTAGCGGTCCAAAGAAATCAAGGCCTATTCGGGCTGCTGGTAATGGAGCCATCTGCGGAATCTGCGGCTTGACCTTATTTATTTTACATCATTGGCAAGCTTTTGATTGCTGCTTCACTGCTACTCTCAATCTCGGCGCATAGTACATTTAACGTAGTAAACCCGTGATTTCGTAGGAGTAGGACCGGAAACTTCGCATCTAAGTCGATATTACGGGCTCTCTCATCCTAATGCGACTGCCGATTCAGAGACCCCATAATCATTAACGATCGGACACAGCCGGTAAATTCCGCTCCAATGGTTCACACAGATCAGTTGATTTCTGTTGATTTCGTCATTTCATCGGAAACCATCCGTACCAACGAGCGCTCTGCCGATATGAACTCCTCCGAGCTCAAACTTCCATTTACCGTTTACCTAAACTGTACTCTGTGCACGCCGGTGGGGAAAGCTTTGGAAACCGACCCAGATCGCTTACTAGCGTTGGTATGATAATTCTGTGGTGCGTATAACAAGGGCACAAGTCTTCTTCCGTATCCACGAAAGAAACCTTTTGAACAGGCCAAGCAGTGGGTAATTGGGTCGCCAGTGAACCGGAAGCTACGCTCCACCCGAAATCACTGGACAGACCTCAGCATCTACTGGCTGGCCCGTTGAGTAGGCTAGGTCCACCGCCGAGGACTAGATCGAGTAGATCGGGACGAAGCAGGGTGCTAAATGGCTCACGCAAACGAACATCGGTATCGGGTAGGAATCTACCGCCAAGGAATTCACAGTAGAGTAGATTAACCATCGAAAACTATCCGACTATATCGTGACAAAAATGAGAGCTAAATAGCTCAAGAAACAAACTCCGATACCGAGAGAAATTCCGCTGTTGGGAAACTCTCAGTCGGAGTAGGGTAGTGTCGTGAACGTGTCTGATAATATGGCAAACACGTCTTTTCTCCTTCAATTTTGTTCACAGAATGAATCATTTCCTCTCATTCCTCTTTTTTCTGAACGCATAAGTCCATCGACACCTATCATCTTCCGGTGAAGATATTGCGTTTGTGTATTTATAAACGCAGAAACGCATGTTTTCCTAACTCGAATTAGTTCGATCTTACAGTGTATGGTTTGGGAAAGTCGTGCGTATTTTTGATATCGTTGTAAGGTTCCATTTTGGCTGCTGTTGGTTTTCTAAATGTCAATCTTATTTTCACTGTCTCTGTTCACATATTTACTACAGGTAGTTTACCGACGGATAATATCCGAGTAGATCTCGATAAATCTGGGAGCAAAATGACTCAAGAAAGCGGATATCGGTTTTGGGAGAAATTCCTTCGTCGGGGAACTATAGGCACAGTGAGTTCACGCGTTATCCGAGTAGATCGTGATACCAGTGATACCAGAATGAGTGACGGAAACAGGAGCTAAATGACTCATAGAATCAGCAGCTAAGCGACTCACGGAGACGAGAGCTGAAAAGGCGACGTAATAGATGGAGACAAGAAGCAAGAGAGGAGTCGAGAGTTAACCAAAGCTGAAAGGTCGAGCCATGTCATGAACCAAGTGAGGCTCCGAGATGGAGCAGGAGAAAGATGTGCGACGAAAATATAACGAGCCCCTCACAAAGAGTATGGAGCGTTTTAGTGGTTAGGCACGAACATGAACATGATCAGTCCCGCACGGTGCCAATACACCAATACACTACAGGCTAGGCTTTAGAAGCCTTTTAAACATTACTATTAAATACACACACGGTTCTTGCTAAAGCACAATTAGCCAAGGCTTCAAATCATTGTTGCAGGAATCTACAACTCCTCAATTGAGCGTATAGGACGAACCATTTTGAGATCATCTGTGAAGGACCGGCGGGGAGTCTTCAACATCCATGCCATTGAAGTAAAGCAGGAACATCAACGATCCATCAAGTAGCTGTCCTTGGTTATTCCTGACGTAGGAGCAAATGTAAGTGCCTAGATATCTGCAATGACAACCACTATCGATTTAAGCCGAGATGAGACTTTGGTAATCATCGTTTTATCGAGATCGATAGCGCCCAGAGCTTGGCCCACAAACGGTTCCAGTGTTTCTCGTACTCTGCTGGAAGGTGGATTTAATTAGCAGTTATGGTTGTAGTCGGCCGCTACTACGATCTGAACCAGAATGAATGAAGCGAATTCTTAAAGAGAAAATATGTTTTAGGCGTAGAGGAGAAAAACCAGGACAAATCAAGTCACCCTAGAAGTTCTTGGTTTGCTTACTTCGTCAGTTGCGTTAGTTCGAGTTGCAACGATTGCCTGTTGCATTCGAGCTCACGTAACTCACATGCAAACCACCGAGAATTGTCAAACGTAGCTCATCTAGGATGCTAGGGGGTCTAGAGTTCCATGGGCGATATCAGCCCCATGGAGATGTGCCAGCGGAGGCAGGGGAGAGTTTGAGAATTCCTCGTAGATCGTATTGTATATGTTCTATATTATACACTCTGCTTCGCCGGAAGTTCGTTCGAGGAAACCGAGTACTCGCCGGAGTGCCACGATAGCTGTCATCCAGCGGAGGCGTAGTACTCCTGCCTCTACACATGCACTTTCCGCCGGTGTGCTAGGTAGCAAGCTGGAGGCCGCACGAATGGTACCGTTGTACAGCGGAGCTAGGATGGTTGTCATTTCGTTAAAACTTCTGCAGGTCAGTTCAATACTGTAATATATACGGCTGTGGATTATAGCCTGGCTGATGTTTAGAGCGAGATGGAGATTGTTTTTGGGGTGCCGGGAGCAAATGGTGCGAGCCAGTCTCTTTCGGCTTTCGCACTCTTTTTTCAGTTTCCGAAAGTGTGGGGTGAGAGTAAGTTTACGGTCCAATGTTATCCCTAGTATCTTTGGCTCTTTTCTGAACGGGACGACGGCGCCATCTATGTAGATAGGTCTGCTCGATGCAAGCTGGTTTGTTGGGCAGAAATGAAATATTATGCTTTTGTTTGTCGAAACTAAGAACGCTACGGACCCGGCCCACTTGCGAACCGAATTTACGGCTGCCTGCAGTTTTATCTGTACTCTGCCAGTTGTTTTACCGATTACCAATAGCACTATATCGTCTGCTTAAACGAACGCCAACACTCCCTTCGGGAGAACCGCGAGAAGAGGTTGCATGCTCACCAGGAAGAGCGTGACGGCCAAGACTGAACCTTGAGGAGCTCCATTTTCCTCGATGAAAAGGTCTGATGTACTGCCCCCGATACCGACTCGGAAGCTGCGATTTTTGAAGAATCGTTGGATGTAGTGTCCAAGATTTCCCTGTATGCCCCAGTTATGGAGCTGCCGAAGAACTCCCTCACGCCAAACAGTATTGTAGGCTTTGTCGATATCAAGTGCTGCGTAGTCGGTGTGGAGTCCATCCTTCATTGCTTGCCCCAGAATTTCTCCAAGGGAACCAAGGTATGTCCCGGTTCCCGCACCCTTTCGGAATGCGTACTGGCGTTTGTCCAGAGGGTTCCGTTGTTCTAGGGGTCGTACCTAGTCTGCGATTAACCATTCGCTCAAAAGTTTTTCCGACACAAGGTTGAAGACTGATGGGTCTGAAATCTTTAGGAGATCTCTTCCCTTGCGTTCGGTTTGGAATAGGTATGACGAGCGCAGTTTTCCACGATTCTGGAAGTGGTCCGCTTTCCTATATACGGTTGAATCCATCCAGCAACGCCCTCTTGCCCTCAGGTGGCAAGTGTTTGAGTAGTGGGTACCCGATATTGTCGATACCAGTTACTTTACCGCGCGTTGTGCTGAGTGCTTCTGTCATCTCTCTGCCAGAGAACGGTCTGTTCCAATCCTGGCTAGAGTCGGGATCGAAAAAGGTTGGTGACATTTCGATCAACCTCTTGCATTTGATGAATTCCGGTGGCAAAGAATCCGTTGTTGAGATCGAGGCGAAATAGCCGTCACGGCACCGTTAATCTCAAGTGTGAAACCGTTGTGTCTTTGCTTGCCACCTAAAGCATACACTCTCCTCCAAATTTCCTCCGTTGAAGAGTTCGGGTGAATTCCGTCGAGGAACTCGGCCCAGCTGGAAGCCTGGGCATCCGTGATTGCCTTCCTCGCCGTGTTCCGCCGTGTTGCTTAAATCAATCGACGATGCTGTTCGTCATCTTATGAACGTTGGGCTGCCGTCGTTCAAAATAACGGCTTCGTTGTTTTCAACCGCTTGAAGGATGCTGTGACCTCGTTGGTTGGGGCGGTTGGAGCCCCAGGCATTGTGATTTGTGTTCATGTCACCCATAATCAAGAAAGGGTGTTGTAGCTGACGGATATGACGATCCAATTTCGAGCCTACTTGTTCAACTTCTTGTGGAATGTAGGCAGAAACTATCGTGCAAGGGGTTGGGTACGTGATTGTTTTAGCAACTGCTATTAACTCGGTGTTCAGGTGAATGTTCTCGGTTGGTACGTCAGCCCTAGTTGCGATGGCGATGGTTTGGTATATGTTTGTTCCTCCGGCCAGATCCCATTCGTATCGGTTGCCAAACCATGGGGATAGGTCGGTATTGGTTAGAATGTGTGTTTTTCTTGTATAGCTAGTACGATCGGTTTGTACCGACTAATTATGGCTTATAGATCACCGAGGTTTTGTCTAAATCCATTTGTATTCCACTGGATAGCAAGAAAATGTGTTCCTGTTGAGGGGTAGTTCTTGAGCTAGGCATCGAAGGGTAGCTGTTACGTATGAGCGATTGAGTTAACTCTGATGTTGGTGATGAGTTGATCGTGGTGCGCCCTGGGAAAAGAATGGGGGCAGCAATTGGGTCGGTATACAGATTGACACGAGGACTTACCCGGAGGGGAGCCCGGCCCCCGTGCCAGCAGCCGCCCATGGCTCATCGGTTGGTGCCGGCACATCCCAGGTCAGGGCCGGCACGGGGGAACAAGCTTTTTCCCCTAATCTGTTGAATTCTGTTGAGTGACTGGAAGTCTCTGCTTGCCGACTGTTAAATGTAATATTCTTCGAAGTTGGGGGAATGTTACCGATGCAGCGTTGAATCTGGTTGCAATTCATGATGACTAGTGCTTTCCTTTTTTCTGGTTCTTTTATTGCTGCTAAGCTTGTTATTGGGCTATGTCCGCTTGGTGGGTGCGATGCAGTATCGAACGTGGTCTTTGAAGGCAACTGAATGAAACATGATCGCCGGTGACGAGGGACGGAGTAGCTGGTGTGTTCATCGTTGTGTTAACGTAGGGTTTCAATGTTAGAAGTATTCAACTTCAAAAACTAAGGAAGACGGATATTCCGACCTTGACCCGTAAGTCCAATAAACAAACAATAACATCTAACAATAGGAACAAACATTACAATGCGCCCCCTCCCCCCAAGCAACAGTAGACAATGTAGTTAAAGACTAGCCATCAAGAAAGAGGAGTGCAGGAAAGAAAATAAATCGCGTACGCACAAGTTAAGGCCGATTTATTTAATTTTAATTATTCGTTGTAAATAATTGAATTCCTATAACTCGATTAAGCTAACGAATTGAATTAGTTGTATGAACAGCTGTGTGGTGAAAATTCTTCAAATATAATAATATTGGTAGATAATTACAAACAAGTTTTATTTTCATTTCTACTATGCAAATTCATCGTATAACTAATGTCCGATTTACGTTACGATAATTCCCTGAATAAATACTTGCTTTGGGTATTATTTTTATGCGGAAAGTTATTTCTACTGAGCAATCTAATTTTCCATAAGTGCAAAACTAAAAGCTCTCCAGTCAAACGGGGGTAAATGACGATGAGGAATTGTGCAGAGATATATCAGATACCTACCCAACAACCAACCCAACGTCCGACCCGTTGATGTGAGCTACACAAATGCATAATTGGCAAATATTTTCCCTTCCGACGGAAGAAGAGGAGAGTTTATTCGTTGAACAAACAATAATATCATTTTCGTCGCATCGTTTGTCCCACAGTACCAACCGGAAAAGCGGGAAATGGGAGGCATCTGACTGCTGGGCGTCCCACCTAGGACATCGCATACACGTATAACTACATATATGTGTACCATCCAATCTGCATGAACTGTGTACATCTACAATCTACATACCTAACTATTGTATGCTGCAGCCAGTCAGTGAGGAGACTTGGAGAACATATGCAAGCGAGCAAGCAAGCAAGCAAGAGCAACAGTCGGATAGTGTGGCATACAATTCCCAGATGGCAAACGAAGCGTTGCAAAATGATATTATGCAGATGATATAACTAAATATGATATGATGCTCCTAATATCAACAACTATGACAAATAAGAAGATATTTATAAGTATATAGCAGAAGAAAACGATTGAAATATGTAGCTGAGGGGCAACCATAGTCGAGTGATGGAGATTGAAGTGGGATTGTGAGTTGCACGGAATGTTTCAAAACAGAAGTATCGTCGAGTACTCAAGTCATTCTATGTAGCAGCTGATTGAAAAAAGTAACTTTGCCCAATTATTATGAACTAGCTGTTCAGGTTTGGCTCCCAGTGCACGGTGCCTGCTTATCATCAGCCTTCCTGTACACTTAACCATATTAAGTTTTAATCTTTATTCTGTTGCTGTCGAACAAGTTCCATGTATCAATTTCACCGGCCTATAGTTTGACATTGTCATAACATGTGCAACCTATCAAACACGACCTACTGCTGCAATTCCTACTCGCACAATAACTGATCCTGTACTCCTCTACTCAGGCCATTGTTTATTTTCAGCCAGTATCTCATCATTCTCTGGCTCTAGCGAAGACCTATTTACCAGAATAGAATCACTTTTATTTGCTAACTAAAAGTTAGAGAATCCGTCTATAATCGATTTACGTAACTAGGTTAAATCAAATCATAGCAAGCAACAGTTAAAATTGCCGATATTACCGGCAAGCGGTATTTCCGTGCGTATGCTGATTTGCTCTATTGTTCATATATCCTTAGGAATTGAATATTTTTCAGATGACTTACGCTGTAATCTATTTACAACAAAATTGAGTATGATCCAAATTGATTTACATATCGAGTAGTGATGCGATGACTGAATGCTTATCCAGCGAATGTGATTGAGGCAAACTTCTGGACGATTCTAGTTCCAGAAGGAAGCTGTTACGGCAATGCCAGGTCAAAGTTTAAATAGGAGTCTGCATGGGCAAAAATGTCATTAGTTCAGTTAGTATAATTTTAAAGCAGTGGCTTTTTTTATTCAAATTATGTATACTTTTACCAATGACACTGAATTAACAAGCCAAAAAAATTAAAGGGTTGTGTACAGGGCACAACCACGGTTGCATTAAAAGTGTAAATCATACAAATTTTAATCTATCACAACTTTCGACTTATCTCAGGACTAGAGACTATAAAGTCTTCAGTAGAAACATGCTACGTCACGTTCTAGCTTACGGGAGAGAGGGTGAAAGAGCAGGGACTATGTAAAATTCTCAATAAAATCATAATGTATGAATAGAATTATCCCATTCCCTCATATTTTAGGCTTTCTAATTCTTTACACATGTTGGTATATTTTGGAAGCCTTCTGATAACTCCATCTCTTTGTTTTGTAAAAACCAGTGTAAATTCGCAATGAAAACCTTATACTTTTTTTGCGGTTTCACTATGTTTATAAATAGACTCATTGGGTAACTGTGAAACGATGACAATAGGAACAATGTTTTTTTTTGTTGTTTTTGTAATCGCGCGGCTGGGTTATAAACGCAAGATAAACTTTGTACACAGTAACGAAACGGGTGCAAATCCAAGTAACAATTTTGGTTATATTGAAGTTCTATAGCGTTTAATAAAACTAATATTTAAAACCTCCCATGCTAACTTTATGGTCTTATGTACTTCCTGGAGGCTGCTATAAACCCATGTTATGACAAATTGGCCCAGTTTTATTGTAATCAGTAGAACTTGTTATGCAAACTATCATAGGAGTAATATTTTTGTTACAGTTCTATTCTACTCTTTAGATGTGATATTAAACCAACAGCATAAAACCTTCTCCTGACCTAGCAGTGTGGAAAACCACTATATGAGCGCTATTTAACCATCATAAAACTGTAAAGTCTTCCTGAAGAAGTCCATAAAACTTCGTATGCTATCCATGTTAGAACATTCAGTTTTAAACTGAATTTTTACACTGATTAGATGTATTCAATAAAATTTTATCGTGGTTTTATCCCTTAACATCGCATGATGCCAATCATCGAACAAAATGCCATATTGTAAGGTATACATTTTTTCAGAATAGTGATTAAAAGAATTTTATTATTGTTCATAACACACCCATGCGTGTTTGAAGGCATACCGTTAAGGATTTATGGTGAAACATCATGAAAAAGCAACGCAAAATAAATGCGCCCCATGAATTCTACTAAAAAGAGCATTCGGTAATATTTTTCTGCAAATATTGAAACAACACTTAACCAAGTTTTAGTAAAAAATGTTAAATGTTTTGTTAAAAAGTGCAGATTCTTTCAAAAAAATGTCTCAAAACGTTTGATTCCACCCTTCATACGAACAAGAAGGCGCATATTTGAGAAATTTTACTTCGCAATTTGCTATTTTTGCTTCAAGGCGACATTTTTTTCAAACCATTCCTCCTGTCAGCGGTTGTTCAGAAATTCTTATTATCCTGCAAAGACGAAATAATCCTGACTTGGTTCGTCTTCTGCTTTGGGTCAAAAGAAATTGAGGAAGAATTCTATTTCCAAATGGAATTTTCGAAGTAACTTAGTTGCACTACAGTTACTATATTACATGCAAGTAAACCATAAGATTCGAGCTTCTGATGACAATTTTATAACTCCTTAGTATAGCTCATGCCTTTCATAAGAGTAATTATTTTAAAGAGGTTTTAATATAGACATTCCAAAACCTGAATACGTGCAATAATCTCCGATAAAACTGTCTTACAACTTAATTTCTTGTTGTTTGTTAGTTTTATTCCAGTTTTAACAAAGTATATAGAACCGTTTCACAACCACTATATAAACTTGTAACCTAAAGCTTTATCGTGGAAGTCATAACATAGTTTTATAGTGAAATTTAGAAACAAATGAAATGACAGCTGCATAAAACCATAATAAAATCACCGGTTTCAAGGATTCCTTCATAAAACCAGTATAAAACAATGATAAATCCCCGAGGTATTTTAATTGTTACTTGGGAATTGTCCTGTCACCCGAAAAATTCGTACACGATTTAACTGTGTGCGGGTTAATGCAAATACTGCTGAAAATCTATAGTGTCTACCACCTATTGTACCGTCCGGATGTTATAGGTATGATGTTGCTCGTTTGGCATGCGAGCAACGAATGATTCAAACGGACACGCGGTACCTCTATATATAGTCTCTTCGTGTTTGATTGAACCACTTCAGGAATCAGATGCGACTGGAAGTGTCCTAACTTCTCGATCAAGTCAAATATATCTTATATATCACTCCTCGCGGAGATATTGAGATAATAGAACGACAATATAGATATTGTATTGAGAGATGTCATTCAAGTTTGGCTTAAAGCGATTTAGGTTTGTAGTCCTTCGCCGTGACTTTTCGGAAGCCATAGCTCAGTTTATAACCGTTGTTTCGCCTGAAATTCTAGAGATCGGTCGTCGAAACAGCAAAAAAAACTGCTGCATTTTCTCTATATTCGACTTGGTTCTCGGAACTTCCCGGCAAACTGCCCGCGGACAAAGATTATGGAAATCTAGCCTCATCAAAACATCAGAACTCTTCAAACATTCCTTGGGGTTCCACGGAATGTAAAAGACTACTTTATGCTGGTGAAGACTATGTGGTTCGGCCATAAAACTGTAGACCCCTGCCCTCCCACTTATCTCCTCCTTCAATTTCTGTTTCAGCCATGTTCCAAACAATACCATTCCTTAAGCCAAACCCACTGAAACAGGGGGATGAAAGAGTTGGGAGGGATTGAAAAGTGACACCCGTGAACATCTTTTAACAAATCATTCTTCAACGCAATCGAAAAGTGACCTTTCTCCAACCTTACTTGCTCTCGATTAGTATTGACGCTCAAGGACTCTATACAATGAGCCTAAGCATTGTTCGATTGTACTTCTTGCTTTCCTTGCATTGCGATTGTACTTTTTTATTTTTATGAAAAATTACCTATTTTAAGATAGTAGAAGGAACACTTCGCAACTGTCAGAAATTCAATCCGAAAAGGAGTGGAAATGATCTGTACGCATCAACGGTTTAAACAAAATGAGCGGGACTTTACATTCCGTCATCGGGGGCTACTTTACGCCAAAATTAAAGAATGATTGAGCTGCTAGTTCAAATATCGAATCTTTTTTCCGTGAAAATGATATTACCGAGCACTTCATCGCGTTTGCATATATTCGATTCGTGTTACACCAGTCAGCAAAAATATGAAGCTGCAGTCTGAGAAATCTGCAACCTTCAATTGAACGAATTAGGCGAAAAACCTGGAGTCTTCAGAATTAGATGTACATCATTGAAGTATATCAGAAACATCAACGTTCCCAAATGGCTTTCTTGAGGTATTCCTGGTGTAGAAGTAAATATAGAGGCCTGGTAATAGGAGATTACCAGGCCTCTATATTTACTTCTACACCACTTCTACTTCTACTTGGTAAACCTCCACAGGGCACTTTACCATGGACGGCCGGTTTATTGATGATGAACTTTCTTCGGAACGCGCCTGTCAATAACGTACACCGGAATGTTGGAAAAAGTGAACTGCGGTTTCGACATCTTCGAGGTCCAAAATATTTTCCCAATCGACGGCGGAAAACAAAAGTTTTGCGATGGTCAGCTTTACGGAAATTGTAGGAGACAGAAAGCGGAGACATACCGAAATCATACACTACAGAGCTGTCAATCGTGGCGGTAAAACAAAGAACGATATGGCAGAAATTCTCATTGGCAATAGAATAGATTTGTAGTAACGAGGCTGAGCTATAGTTGTCAAGTAGCCTCACTGCACCTAGATGGAGAACGGAATGGTCCAAATCCGGATAAAGCAAGCCGTTGCGAGAAGATTTCCATGAACTGCTAGGGCGATTAAAATCTCCTAGTACCATCATCTCATCGACAGCGTTGCTTCAATATATTCGATATCACGAGCACGGTCGGGTGGAACATACAACGCACACAAGTACAGCTTAAGGTCGCCAAACTCGATAATCGTCCAAACCTGCTGTAGACAAACCCAAGAAATGTGCTCAACAATTATTGCCTTCAAGCTGGTATTAACTGCTACTAATACGCCACCTCCGGTGGATTTTCAGCTATTGCTAGGGCTCCGGTCACAGCGAAGACACCTCGTATCCAGTACCGAACACCTGACTGGAAAGCGTGTCATCGTTCAACCATGTTTCGACGAAGATGATGGTGTCAAACCTGTTATAGGAGACTTCAAGGCGGTATTACTGAACGATTGAATTGATACCATCAACATTTTGGTAGTATATCCCGCCGTTGACCAAGACTGAAAATCGAATAGCTTTGAGGCAAGGAAGAGCTCACAGATGCATTGTACTTGCCTGAGGTAGGTTTGCGGAAGACCACTCGTCCCTTCTACACCGACTGGTGAACGTTAGCTACAGCTGCTTTGGCTGGTCGAAATTGAATTCCCGAACGAGTACTCCAGTCAGCCAAGTAGGCGAGTTGAGTGCTGTGTCCTTTAGTTCGCTCAGAAGCTCAACTTGGAACGAAACGAAATTGAGTTTCGTGAGATCAGTATCAACAAGATTGCTTTGAGTATGTCGCTTATTCCGAGGCATTCTTGGGTCATAGCAACAATTTCCTCAACTGTATGGCTCGTATCGAGGCGGCTCAGATAAACCCAGAACTGATCCCGCTCATAAGCAACTGTTCTGATTTCTCGCTGAATGGCTCTAATACCGCAGACAGCGGCTGCAGTGGCGCGAATTTTTACATTATTCTCGCGACTTCGTTTTGGTTTGGGCAGGTCCCCCGGATATCGCTTCACAAGCAGCCCCCTTTGAGCTAAAGTGCCAGAATTAGCCGGAAAGTGAGTCTCAATACGGCTCGAGAGATTTGAGACGACCGCGTTTAGATTTTCTACTGCCTCACGTAACTTTTTTGTATCCTCGATAGGAGCAGCGGAATAGGATTGCTGTAGCTATTTATTGAAACTGCAAATACAATCGTCACACAACCAGTACAGGTTCTTGTTGTAATTAGACAATTGTAGTGCAGATCGCTGCACACCAGGAATACAAGTGCGGTTGAAATCCGCTTCGCAACGGCCTCGGCATGCAATTCTCTCAATCCCATCAACGGGAGAGTCGCATGACTTACAATTCGAACTCATGGTTGCTTTCTACCCGCCCTATGTTCGGCTTTTCGCTCTCGTCTCGCTGTGCGTCAAATTAGAATGTGGGAAACACTCTCCGCTATTCGCGAGCAGATGGCGAAGCGAGCGCGTGCAATTTTTGGGGGGAATTACACACATGTCGCGGCGATGTAAACAATATCACAATTTGAGCAAATTTATTACACAAAATCTTCGATTTCTCGGGATAATTTTGCAAAACAACACAACACCGTGCAGGAGATTAATTCAGGGAGCAACTATTTTCGATTCCAACGGGAGTAAGATAAGCATTTCACTAGGGTGACCATACGTCCTGGTTTCCCAGGACATGTCCTGGTTTTTCATTCACTGTCCCTATGTCCTGGGAAGTCGATTAATATGCTTGATTTGTCCTGTTTTTTTTATTGAAAGCCTAATTAGTTTTTATTTATTGAGTCTTCGCTTTATTCACTTTGCTCCAGATCGTAGTTACGACCAACCGCAATGATAACTGCAACGTATACCCATCCTCAATCGGAGTACGACATACACAACTCAATACACTCGAATCTCCCAATTGTACCTTCCGATGATTTTTTTAATCTTTCAAGAGTTAATTTCAATTGAAAAGAGAAAGAGGCGTTCGTATGTATGTAGCATATAAATGAATTGTAGTCCGTCGGTAAGGAAATTCCACATCCGAACAAATCGAAACGATTCCAGTTCTGGACCAAACTCTGATCGCTATCAACATCGATGAAACGATGATTATCAGAGCTTCTTCTCGGCTTAAATCGTCTTTCAATCCGGGACCCCAAGAATTCCCTTGGGTACCTCTGAGAAGACACATTAACGTTTTGGAGATTTTGGTTCTTCTTGAATTCTCTTGCTAGTGGCACTTTTTGTTTTACTAGGAATCCATTCCATAAAAAAGAAAAAAGCGAAACATGAACAGCTATCGTGGAATAACTTAACAGTTATGTGTCCAACAACAAAAACACCTTTAACAGGCCAACGAGGGTACCTGGGTACCCACAAATTGAAATGCTCATAACTATGGCTTCCGTTAACCGATTTGGATACTTTTAGATGTTTTGGATTCAGGAACTCGTCCACTTTTTGATTCTGTACAATAGAACCGGAACCGGTAATGTTCCAGTACTAGGATATGATTTGTAAATTTTAATAATGTCCTAGCAATATGAGTAACTCATCAAATTGTCTCGGAAGTCTGTTATTTATTGTTACGGGACCCTATGGCAATTTGAAAAATGAAATTGGAATGGAATGGCCACTCACGGCCCCACGGGAACCTGCTCCGGAATGTCCGTTCCGGGGTCAAATCATCAAATGGTTCCAAAACCACGAGATACAGCCTACTGATGCAATTCCAAGAATTTTGATACCCATATTGCTAGTATTCCATTGAAGTTCGCAAATAGTACCCCAGCACTGGAACCTGCTTCCAGAAACCCGGATTCCCGGGAACCGAATGAAGTAACCCGATTTATTTTTACCAAGTCCAAAAGTGGATAAGTTCCTGAATTCAAAACGGTCAAAAGTATCGAAATCGGTTGGATGTTACCTTATGGGCATTTTAGTTTTGTGGGTACCCGGGTACCCACGTCGGCCTGTTACGTAGTAAAAAAATTCAGGAGCCCCTCCTCACTCCCACCCTTACTATATCAACAATATTATTAGCCCAAAAGCTTGACTTAGTGAAGTTCTAAGATGTCACAAAGTTTCAATTTCCAGCTAAAGATAAAACATAGGAATTTAATTAATTGAAACTTAAAAAGGTACCCGGGTACCGCGTCGGATACACAACGTTTAATTGAGCGCTCTCTCAAGCTGGTGAATATGGAATCACTTCAAGTTCAATACCAGTACCTAATAAGTACTGCCTACTTCTCCTTCCCAACAGTGCAGTTAATCAAACGAACGATTCTACCTACAGTCTGCTGTCTACATGTACCGGGGCTATACTCAATCAAAGCAAACGAAAAATGAAAGTTTATGCACTGCCCAATCCGGCCTGGTGTTCGCAAAGTGGAACTGTTGTTAAAGGTACAAATGCTGTTTAGACTTACGGAAGTCGTCGTCATACAATTCCATCACACTCGCTATGCTGTACTGATGATGTTTAAAACTTTGGCCATGGTGGAAAGCTATGCTATGGATGACAACATGTAATATGTCGTTGAGCATGCAATGTTAGAATCGAGATACCCGTTTCTATTGAAAATGATAAGATTGATATGCGTCCGCACGATCTATACCCGGGTACTACCAATAAATTAATTACAACCATCATGTTGGAATACGTAACGGTGGAATCCATTAAGTTTAAAACCTGAAGAAAATTTTTTCTAGTTATTTCCAACGGTTTTCGTGTCGTGAGAATGCGAGTGACGGAACCTATTCCTTCCTTCCAATACAAAATAGAAGTCGTAACCAAATCTAAAATCACGCTGTGCGCATATGAAGGACAGATCTCTACGCGCCAGTTCTGTAACAAGAAGACACACTACGAGAAACCACGTACACAAACCTCTAACGAAACAATATCAACTGCAAGCAAACCCAACACACAGTCCTCATCAACATCAAGTAAACCACAAACAACCGGAGTTGCAGCTCAGGCACCAACGATTTCAGGAACAACAAAACCTACGCACAGTGTGTCCGATCATTGCGATTCGCCAACTACTTTCCAATCAACTGCCAGCACCACCGATAATATAATACATGAGAAAGGAAACGCATATACGATCGAAATCCCTAGGTTCTACAAACAACTCAAACCAGGTAATCGTGAAAATTCATACATTATTAACAGCGAGGACAGCATGAACGAAAACGATAAACCGAGACAAAGCGGACAGACACATTGTGCCGTGTCAAATAAATGAAATAAAAAAGTACCTAATAGACGATTAACAGGGCTTCACGGCTGGACGCTGAACACCGACTAACCTGCCGAGTCCAGCATTCTACATAACAGAGAGTATGGAATGTCACGCTCACACTAATATTATGTAGAAATTTGGAAACAATAATGGTTGTCATTGGAGATTTCCAAGCATAGCGCAAGGAAGCTACTTGGGACCGTTGATGTTTCTGCTTTACGCCAAGGACGTGTATTTAGTGCTGAAAACTCCTCGCCGGTCCTGCTTGGACGATCTCATCATGAAACTTTCGCTGATGGTGTAGGAAGAACTGCGTGTTTCTGTATCCGAGAAACTGCTTGGTGATCGAATTCCGACGAAAGACGTTCTGACAGTGCTCTTGCTCCCAGACACTCAAAACTTTTTTACTGCCGAAGCTCTGCCTGTCAGACCCCAGAACCTTTTAACTGTCCAAAACATGTGAAGACGGCACAGTCAATTGAGAGGTGACGGGGGAGGCAGTACCCTTTCGACTAGGACAGTCGGTTTTTTACTCATCTGATATGGTCACCCTAATTTCACACAATTAAAAACACCGAGGCACAAAAAACTCACAAGTGCAGTACGTCAGTTTACACGAAAAATCACGAGAATCAATGACTGGTAGTACATGATTATCTTTTAACTTATGCTATCATTTAGAAGCTATAATGATTCCACTCAATATCAACGTTCACGCAACTTCAGATTTGAATAACCGCATTCGAGTGAGAATTCATGGAAGCTCCCGTTTCAACATCCGTGGGTTTTTGTTCAGCTGATATGCACCACCACATATTTATGACTCAAATAGCATACTTAGAACTTAAAACTGTAACATATTTTGTTTCTTGACCCCTACAATACTATGAGAAGATAATTTTCGAACCTTGTATACCATAGAAAAAAAAGTTTCCTAGATATATAATGAGAATGATTCTGGAAATATTTGCGCTTTTCCGATAAACTATGGGTCTCCTTAGCAGAAATATGAACGGTTCAAGCAAAATTGCTCCCAGACGAAGCATAAACAAAATATGTGCTAGCCAATACACTGCTCCCGAGGTAAACTTCATATGTACGATAAAGTTCCAAATTTTATTGCGAACAGTTTTGATAACGATGATGCCAATTGCTCGTTGGAGGAGGCAGGGAAGGCAACACAATATTCCAGTCCAGTTTGATCTCAGTGGGTTTACTGTCCGTCCCAAACGAAGGGAGTACGGAAAGCGACCAACCTCTAGAGGAGTTGATGCGTGAGGGAGTCCTTCACCAACGGATGCCCGTCTGTTACGTATACGAACAAAAACTAAATGGACAACAAATGGATGTTTGAAAGTTTTATCTCATCCGGTGGTACTGTTTCGGGGCTGTGTTGGAATTATTCAAACGGAAATTGGACTTTCATTTTCGGTGTCCGGTTGCGTTGGGACTGTAGTTTTATTCTGTTGAACGAAATCAGATAAAAATTTGTAGCAGAATTTAACATAATAAACAGGCTATTCAAGTATAAAGGATATTTTTCTTTAAATTGCTAAAGTTAGGATCCCATCTCGTGAACCTTCAATCTGTGCCACTGCCACTATATAACAAAACTTTTTTCTCGCTAACATACATTATTTCCAACCCACTAAACAGTTTCCCTTCGAGAACCGACAACTGAACAAGCGGCATAATGATGATTTCATTGTAGAGTACAGCTAATACACCACGTCCCTTCGAAGCCAATTTCTGCATCATCCAGCCCAGCAGTGAAAGAAGAGAACTCTATCGAGAGAAAATTGGTTGCATTTTTCGCAAAAATAAAGTTGTAAATTTATCGAAAAGCAATTCAATTCCAGCGGAATGCATTTTCCCCCTTCCTTGGCAGGCAGCCGGTCTTCGGCCCCGCAATGAACTTGTCTGCCCGAGAAACGTCGTTCATTATGGTTTGCTTTTTCGTTCAGTTCAACGTAACTTTATGGTAAGTTTAAAATCGTGATCTTTTGGGGTAAAAGTTCATGCCAGTTAGGATCTCGGTACAACTTCGGGAGGAAAATAAATGGTTTTGCACTCATTGTCAGAAAGTTTGTGAAGTTCAGTCGACCGATTGTCATATGGTGATGGCTTAATGGATTGAAGAATCGTGAATGGCATCAATGTTAATCACATGAAGACTGTGAACAGTTGATCTAAAATATGTGTCATCTTAATTTGCTAGTTTGTCTTGCAAAGTTTTGCATTCAATTGAACACAATGTTTTCTTTTACTGGTTGAAACATTTTAATGCCTATCATCATGTGTCTGACTGCGTCTATTCTACGGCTTTGTTAATTACTTCCATTCAAATAAAGCTAGAAACCACAACACAACTACGAACTAACGTAGGCTACTATAGTAAAGTAAAGCAAACTCCATGTGTAATCCTAAAAAAGTCCACTTTGTATGATAACAATCCAAACGAATTTCACAAACACTAATTTCGAAGCGACCGCGGTCGCCCGGTTTATAATTACAAGTTTTTTTTATTGCTGGCAGTTTGAATACATTAAAAGTTTTCCATTATTCCTTCCCGTGCTTGCCAATCTGGCTGGCCGAGCAATGTGACAGGGAGGAAAAACTAACCCCTACGGCATGGCCCAAGAGGAGCCATGTAGAGATCCTTTCCGTCACCTTTGCCAGGCAAACTCACATGCGGAGAGAGTTTTTCTCATCCGCTCTTCGGTGGTCAACTACGGCAACGGGTTTCATCCTGCCGATCGAGCAAATAAGGAAAAGTGTGTGTATGTGTCTATCGCAGTGGAAAACTTTCTGACCCTTCCACTGGGCAATTTGTCACCGCCTGTTAGTGGCATCCAAACGTCGTTATTGTTGGAACTGTGGCCTCCCCACAGGTATGTTTGTTGGTCTCTTGTTTTTTTTTCTTTTTCTCTCACTGTTAGTCCAGTGACAACCTACTGGAAAAGTTTTGAGCAGCACACTAAGCACACACAAACACCACACTCACGAACAGCAACAACAACAAAAAAAAACAAAGTGCTAAACAAACAAACAGCATAGCACCTTCAAACGCTGCCCGTGAGCATGCAAATGAAGCGTACACCCTCGTAGAACGGAAAAGGGCAGTCATCACGACAGACCCACTGCTGGCAGTCGGTGACCAGAGCATCCTTGTTCATGTGCCATCGGATGAGTATACTCCTACGGCCCGTAGTCTTCAGGCTGCGAAAGTGCTGACGGTAGGGGACAGCGCAGATGATGCCACTGCTGCTGCTGCTGCTTCTGCTGCCGGGAAGCTAATCGAGATGCTTTTAGAGAGGACTGACAAAAAATCTCAAAGTTGTCGGAAGCCAATTAAAGTTCTACTGCGGACGTGGAGTTGAATACATTTTTTTCCAAGTCAGGTTCAGTGGGGAAGTTTTTTTTGCGATGGAGCAACAAAAATATAACGAAAGTTGATCTAAGCGAGTTTTTCCACATCATCTGCAGCTTTTCAAAAGGTTCAATGGCCCGTCCTGCCAGTAACTGAATGAGTTGAAGTTATTGTTGGGGATACACACAGAGCAAAGTTGTTGCTGAGCAGAGAGAGAGAGAGAGAGGGTGTTTGTCCAATGAAAACGATGAAAATTACATCAGATTCAAATTACTTTTTGTAATGCATCTAATGGCAGCTTCGTTTTGGACAATGCATTATACCGGTGTAGTTGGTGTAACCAATCTATTTCTTTTTTTTTTTGCACTACACCGGTATAGCACCAGGAAAAAACGAAAACGCTATAAGTGACAATTGGAGCCCCTGTTTGTTTATTCACTTTTTCGATTACTAAAGGGTGTCCCACATCAACCTGCATCACGGAAAAAACCCTGTAGAAAATTACCTAATGGACCGATCCTATTCCAGCAGCTAGCATATTTATTTTATTTCAACTTCAATATCATAACCGTACACTTCCTGATGAAGAGAAAGATAAGTGGGGAACATTTGACACTTTTGAGTGTATTCATTTCATGCTTGTAAATTTAAACATGGCGTCCGGGCCACTGGAAGTAAACATAAACATCTGGACGAGCACCCTGATTTTTGGGCACGACTAAAGAGACTAGAATAACAAAGAGACGCCATCTCAATTCAGTGAAAACAATTCAACTAGCAAGCAGGCTACAGGTCACAGGCAACACTGCAAATGTGCAAGCCTCACCAAACTTGTTTGTTGTTATTCCGTTTGTTTTTTCTAACCAATATAAAAATCCGATACGACTTCTGGTCTGCTGAGTTCCTCGACCAGCTAAGACATAGTTATATCCGCAGGAATCGTATTTTGCAGCAGCAAACCATATTAGGCCAAAATTTATTATTTTCATCATTTGGTATTCGTTACCTTCATGCTGAATTTCTTGCCCCATCAAACCAAGCCATTTTCTCTTTAGCGTTTCTAAACACGACGGTTTGTAACAAATTGTTTATTAGGTTTTACACCAACCGACATAACCCCACAAAATGAGCCGGATGAACTTCCTTGGACAATAGGGGAATTAAAGCGTCATTTAACTGTCAAAGAAAAATCAGGTAACTCCTCACACCAACGAGAATCGCATTTGAATTGCACCATACGCGCGCACGTTAGTCGGAATGAGAAAGGTTACGTTTCGTGCAGGGAGAGATAGTTGTATATGGATTCTCGAGCGAGAGAAGAGCGTGGAGGTTAAAATATCGCGGAAAAACCCCTTACCAAAATCTTCTTAATTTGCATACTTTCCGTGGACCTACCTCATTTTAGCTATAAGAAACCGATAATAGATATTTCGAAAATGTTTCTCAGTCTGAATTGCCACCGTTTACAGTCGGTTACCATTCATAAAAATCATATCGAAAATTGTAAATATTAAGCGACTCTAGTGAAGGTGATGATAAGTTTTCGTTATTGTGCGCGCGTTTCGTGTTGAAATGACGAATAGATTGCAAAATATGATTCAAGACCAATTAATCAATGACATTATTAAGAAAATACCAAGCTTTTCATAAAGTAAATGCTTCAAATCCCGTGCTGAAAAATGTGAAAAAATGCACGAGTTTTGTTTACATATCTCGACAAACATATGATTACGGCCTAAAAGCCAACTGTCAAAATCCACTTTGAATGGAAAATCCGGACAAACCGTTACACGCCAATCACAGATGTTGGTAGTAAACGAAAGAGAAAAGTTTTCTCTTTCATAAACTGTTGTGAACTGTGTTTGACTAGTAACGGTTTGTCTGGAATTTCCATTCAAAGTGGATTTTGACAGTTGGCTTTTAGGCCGTAATCATATGTTTGTCGAGATATTTCTGATTTTTCTCTAAACTTTTGTAGAGGGCACCTCAGTACACTTGAATTTCCCCATTCTCGGTGGTTTGTTTACATGGTAGTTACATGAGTTCGAATATAACAGATGAGCACCCGTTACTCTCGCACTCACGCAACTGACAAAGTAAACAAACCACCGAGAATCGTCAAACATGAACTTCATTCATCATGAGTTCATTCGTGTCGTCATCGTGTAAAACTCAATGCTTGTGCTGTTTTATCGGCTCCATCGAAGAAAAATGACCACCGCACGTACACATAGAAAAAAATGTGCCCAATTGTATCCCGCTTGGAAGAATATCGGGCAGCAGAAATCCGTCAGTGTTCCGGCAGCTGTCAAAATTATCAAAATGGCGCTGCCAGAATTCAGCTATACTCCTGCCAGTTATGCCAGGCAGATTCGCCTGACCAGTTCTCCTTTGTTAGCATTTGTTTAATTTTCGCCACATTTGTTACAAACTTCCAAGAAGGATTGTTTTGGCAAATGAAAAATTTAAGGAGAAACAAATATGTTGTTGTAAAACAAGGTAAGTAATGTGAATATCATGTCTCAATTACGGAAGATATGTTTTTATTATAATATATTTAAAATTTTAAAGAATAGAGAGAAAATACAAGAAAAGCCCGAAGTGGCACAGAACTGGTCCTGACGTACCTGGCAGAAATCTGGCAGGAAAAACCGTTAATAACCGTAAAGCGAAATATGCTGCCAGAAACGGTTGTTGCATTCGAGCCAGCAGGCTGGCAGAGCTCTGCCAGCCAGACCCCCACAAATTCTGCCAGAAATTTGATTTCGCTGCCGGCTATCTGGGGGTAAACCTGCCGCAGGCACGTCCGAGCGGGTTTATGATGCTATCATGAAACTTTTCAATTAGGTTCTTTACTGACACAGTCAACCCCACTTTTCTTGACAGTTCGCTTGCACTGTTTACATGGACTTAGAAAAATTTGTAGACGACTAGATTCGCTCGAAGCAAATCGTAAAGAATATTTCTAAGTTCAGGTAAACAGTACAAGCGAACTGTCCAAAAATGAACACTCAGTTAATTTGTGACGTCACCGTAAAGTATTCAATAGTTGTCCAATGCAACTATTGAGCAATGAATAAAGCGACGGTTTTGGCTATACATAGTATATTATACAAATCAAAATGTACCCAAATTGGAAAAGAGAAAATAAGCAAAGAAAACGCGCTGTCACTTAAGTAAGCTTTTAATCAAGGTAACGACGCTGAATGTGTGAGTAAAGACTCGACATCTCTATCTTCTGTTTATCGTTTATGTGTCAATATACATTTTATTTCCAAGGTATTAACATCTCGCTAAATTACCAGTCAAATGCATGTTTGATTTTATGTGACACCAGTATACACACTTGAAGCCCTTCATGCTTAGCAGCTACACACATTTACCTATATTTCTAGAGCGCGACACTAGTTCTGCCCTTCGGCGAAAGTTGAGCAATGAATACAGAAAATTTTCAAATATTTATGGGAAAAGTTTCCCCGTGGCATTACTCACTTTGAAGGGCGACCGCTTTTGCTTCAACAACGGAAGCAGTTTTTGGAGAAAACCCAACAACGTAAAATGGAAAAAAATACTTTATCACTTCGTCGAGTGTAATAACGGCCAAAAGTTTAAGGGGTGAAGCCATACCATTTGCGTCCTAGTTTTAGTTCAAGTATGGTGTGAAGATGGGTGAGTGAGTCATGAAACAATCAAAAGAACCGACTCTTGAAAAAGAGTGACATTTTTTTAAAGGGTTGCGATTCTAAAAAAAACTGTCTTTGAGAAACTTACACACCAAAATTTTGGGATAAAAACTCAGCAATTTAATTTCAACTATTTGACAGATTCTTTTTGATGAAAATTCTGCAATTTAGTTGTCAAATTGAAAGCACAATCGCCGACTTTTCAGTAATCCAGTCCAGTTTACTGAAAATTTGGTCACTGTGTTGTCATTTTGACAATTCAATCGCCGAATTTTCAGCAAAAAGTATCTGTCAAATGGTTTAAATTAAATTGCTGAATTTTCAGGACTTTCATTTGCTGAGTTTTCATCCCAAAATTATGGTGTGTAGTGAAATGTATAATTACAACTTTTATAACTGATTAACTTTTCTATAAGTTGTAGCTTCAATTCAGTGACGCAGTAATTGATCATTATAATCCTAACAAGATGCAAACAAACGGATTCAGTAATATTGGCAGCGAGCTTGATGTAGTCATAGATCACATAAAAATAAACATGCACTCTGAGCATATTATTTATATTTATCAAATTAAACATCTACTTCAAATCACACAAGTTACAGAATCCATCAAAAAAGTCGATTTTTAATGAACGAATCGGACATGTACCGCGAAAATTGACACCTCAAACCATTTTAATTTTACAGAACGCTCGTAAAATATATTAATTGCTGAATTTATCGCGTGGCGTTCAGTTGCTTAAAATCGATAAAACAATTGCGGGATTCGGTAAGTCCTGTGAGGGCCTCACCCCTTAACGGAGAAACTTTGGAGAGCTATCAGCTGTATATATTCATTTGGAAGAGGAATGGCTAGTACTAGGTCATCCTCACTACACTATATGTCACGGTTGTGCTGCTCTAAAGTGTTAGATGATTAATAACATGAGTTGTGATATTCGCGTTCCCAAATCGGCCCTTTTTATAAGAGAGAAGTTTATCTAATAATAAATCCGGAAGATAAGAACCTGGGACGGGACATGCGAAAACGGTCTTCTTTTTCCCTGACGATATTTATATTATTTAGCAATGAAAAATACGCTTGCTAAATAATTTCAAGCAAATGTTGATGATAGTGCTGTGCCGATAAGGCATAGATTTCTGCCAATGATGCACAGATTTGTGCCGAAAATAATAGAGCTCAAACATGACATGAATTATCTTATCGTTTGTCTGAGCTGTGCAAAACAACATTAACCATAACTGTTGAGCAGAATAATATTATTATATTATATTCATCGATAGAGCTCATTTTTTCTAAATGTAACAGCATAACTAGAACCAGATTTTTAATTGATTTTCTACGAAAACGTAACACGCCCTTGTTTGACACTATAGGTCCTCCTTGACAATGATATTAGCAACATGGGTTAGCACCTTTGACAGTTAAAGCAGCAGAAAAGCAGCAGCAGAAAAAGTGTAGGGGCCGATGTGGTTGAAAGGAAGGTGTAACCTCATTTCATGAAAAATTGAGTTTGAAACTAATTAAATTGAAACTAGTTTAAAATTTTTCAACAAGCTGAAAATTTTCGGGTGACGAGAGGGGGTCCTCCTCTGAATCCGTTCCTGATAACTGTCGATGAAATGTTGAAATTTGATTTAACCTCCAATTTGTTTTGAGCTATGGTCAAGAGGGATTATTTTTAGTTATTTTCTATGTTCAGGTGGCCATATAGATCTCTCAACTTTTATGAATCCCCTCTTGGGCTTTCCAATAACCCATTGAGTATTTTCTCTTGAAAAATTGGGTAGAAGTAGTTTAGAGTGTATTGTTTACGCTATATTTTTATCGGTCAGTTCAATATTAATTCGTCAAAAGGGCGAAACTGTTTTTTGTAAACAAACTTGTTTCGCTCATTAGTCTGCTGCAGAGTGGAATTTCATGAAAAATATGTGTTAATGTAAATTTTTACCCTTCGTAGAAGTAATTTCAATTGTTTTCTGCTTTGAAATTATAGTAAAGTAAGAGAAACCATCAAAATAAAAGTTTGTTTACAAATCTTATTCGCCCTTTTGTAAATTTAATATGGAGTTATTCTAAAATTAAAAAAAGACGTCACCCAAAAAGCAACGTCGCATCGAACGGAAGGAGAAATGCGGTCAGAATGGGTGGGTGTAGCGTGTAATGAACGTGTTTAAGCGGAATCCGAATGCTTCGGTCAGGGAAGCGGCCAAAAAATTGAATCTGCTCAGGTCTGTCGTTCGGAGAGCCAAGGACCAGGAGGGACTACATACGTACTAAGGGCCGAAAGCTCCACATCGTGACGAGCAGCAAAAGACGATGGGAAAGTTACGGGCCCGGAAACTGTACACCCAGATTCTGACGAAGTCTCATTGTCTCATCATGAATGATAAGACTTTCGCCAAAGTGCACTTCCAGCAGCTACTGTTCTTCACCGCCCAGCACAAGTTTGATGTTTCGAAGAAGTAAAAGGCATAAACATTCAAATTTTGCCAAAAAAGACATGATTTGGGAAGCGATCTGCTCATGTGGCAAATAGAGGGCACCGTTAGTGACTACCTAGACTGTAAACTTCTGTCCCGGAGTACCATCGTACCCAAGGACATGGACTCCCCCCACCCCAAACGCACCGGAACTAAGGCCCATCGAAAAATACTGGGCAATTATGAAGCAGGCACTACGGAAGCATCCCAAGGAGGTCAAAGGAAAAAGAGGGTTTCCATACAGAAGAAGCTGCAGCCAGATTGTAACCCGTCGGGGTAACAATTTTTACACTGTGTGGAAATATACCATTTATTTGGTATACACTTCGTAGAGTGTATTTGTTTACATATTATTTAACGACGCTGAATCCCTCTGGATAAAGACTCGACACGTCAATCGTTTGTTTACCATTTATCTGTCAGTGTCATTCCAATCGAGCACGAGACCTGTCAATGGCCCTCGTTCCAGAAGGTTTCGAAGAGATTTTCTTCGGATTGAGGGCTTTTGACAGGTCTCGTGCTCGATTGGAATGACACTTACTGATAAAAAATAAGAATAAGAGTTGGCGAGTCTTTATTCAGAGGGATTTAGCGTCTTTAATATTATTATGCTCACCGCTGTTCGATACCGTTCACATTTAGTTGTAAATTCTCGTTCATTTTCGCGTTTGTGAACGGTTTAGTCTGTGCAGATAGGTGTAGTAATTTTTGTTGAAAGTGATTGCTGACTATGCTGTACCATAGCAATGGCCATGCGTTTTGCCTTTCTCATATAGAAAGGTTATGCAATCACTCTGAAAAACGTCAACCTAATCCCGGCCCGGAGGGCCGAGTGTCATATCCCATTCGACTCAGTTCGTCGAGATCGGAAAAAGTCTGTATGTATGTGTGTGTGTGTGTATGTGCGTATGTGTCAAATAATGTCACTCATTTTTCTCAGAGATGGCTGGACCGATTTGCCCAAACTTAGTCTCAAATGAAAGGTGCAACCTTCCCATCGGCTGAATTGAATTTTGGATCGATCGGAATTCTGGTTCCGGAATTACGGGTTTCAGAGTGCGGCCACACAGAAATTTCTCATATAAACTATAGGAAAAATTAAAAATAGAATTTTTATTTTTAATGCTAAATGTGTTCAAGGTGCATGAAACGTCGAGATTTGAGGCAAACTCGAAAAAAAAATTGACGATTCACTTTTTTGGATATTGGCACATTTTTGTCTTTCTCATATAGAAAGATTATGCAATCACTCTGAAAAACGTCAACCTAATCCCGGCCAAATTTTTTTTTCGACTCGCATAAGGTTTTTGGATTTTAACAGGGACGTAGTTGATGGTTTACGGAGAGGGGTTACACTCCCCCCCCCCTCTACTGTTCACTCCCCTCCTTTAAATGTCTCCTTAAATCAGCGCTCAGACCACCATCCCATCCAGCCCTCATACCCCTCCCTTTCAACCCCATCATCTTTTAAACCACCACTATATCACAAAGCATACCAATTTAAGCTGGGGAGTCGTTCGTTCATGGGACTTTCGCCCTCCTCACATACCCACCCCCGCATGACAAAATGAGTTAGCAAGCAGATAACATTGATCTAATGCTGATTAGGCTAATGGAGTACGATATTTTTTTGTTTCAAGTGTTTCACCGTCGACACGTAGCTCATCAAGTTCGTGGCTGGCATGCCATTGTGTATAAGTGCAAAGTGTACTAAGAATGTAATGGACATTTCCACAAGTATGTTGAACATAAAAAGCCTCCGTGCCATAGTTTAGAGAAATGAGAAAGGCACAATTGCACCGCTAGGTGGATTAAAACAGGTTTTTTGGTGGTTGTTTTGGTCGAGTGAAAAAGGCGGCGATCGTGAAAGGTAGGATAGTGACAGACCACGGACAAATAAAGACGTCCCGGTTACACCAGTTCGGGACAGTTTCCAGCCACAATAGCTGGAATGCGAAATGCGCGTGTGTGACGGAAAGTTCTTCGTCGTAAAGTGCCGGCCCGTGGTTTGGGCACTTGTTTATTTTGTGGTGCTGGATCGCCGTCGGGGGAAGCTAATCATCAAGGAATTTTCGCTTCCCCGGCTAACCGCAAAGGATCCAGACGCACCAAACCGCCCTCGCTTGGAAGGATAAGCCGAACGAGGGCGAAGCAGGGTGGACAACGGTTCCCCCTGGGAAGAATACGGCGGTGTCTTCCGAGATTCTTTGCAGGGAGTAAAGAATCCGGTGATTCGCCACCACCGTCGCTAGGGAGGTTCCGACAAAGGAGCAAAGCTCACCTCCCTAGCTAATTGTTAAGAACCGCTGCCGGAGCAGCCAACGTAAACAAGGAGAACTCGGTCCTTGCTGTCCCGGCCGGTCGGACGAGACCACCCAGCAGTAGCAGCTCAACAACAGCAGTAGAGAGTATTAGGAGAAAATAAACACGGTAAAATTTAATTTATTTGTTTTTTCCTTTTTGTTTGTTGTGTTACGAAAATCCGAAATTCTGTAGAGGCATCTAGGCCGCCCTGAAAAGAAGGGTCCGCCGGACAAACAAGAAACCGAGTAGTGGGCAGATCCCTACTTACATTTACTTACAAGATGTACAGAACCTAATGAGTGGAGTTAAGCGTAAGGTGCGAGCGTACGGTTATGCTATTGAAGTTGAATGCAAAAAAATGCCAAAAGCGTACTAATGGGTTATATATTATTGTCTAAAAGTTAGTAAAGGATCGGTCCTCTAAGTAATTTTCTACGGCGTTTTTTCCGTGATGCAATTTGATGTGGGACACCCTTTAAACCAATAACGAAGGAACAACAACTACGACAAGCGCTTCCAACAACCAGCATATGCAATAAAGAAACTATTGCCGATGAAGACGAATTAACAACAGTGATCCGTAAGAACAAGCAAAAAACAACCTGACCTTGAACAGCAAGAAAGTAGTACCGATGACGACATGAACCACATGAACTAAAATGTGAGGCAGACCGAATGAATGCCAAGCTGCGGCGGATAATGCAATTAATGCTTCACCGCGTAGGAAGAGAACCTCAACAAGTAGCAGCAAACTTTTCCAACAAGATCCGGCAGACAAGCATTTTTTTTTATTTTTATTCACTGCAAAAACGTAAAAGATCCACGGTTCAGTTGTACTAACGCATTAAACCGTTACAATTAATTCCATTAAAAAGAACAATTGCTTGCACTCCAATTGGCTCTCAAACGTGAAACTTATTCGCTCGATGCGCCAACTAGATTTCATTATTGGTACCAGTCAAATGATGCCGGAAGTATTTTCTTGCATTAATAATATAGGATGGTTGATCTATTTTAATTGTTTTAAGATAAATATTACATATTTTCACAAAAACTTTAATTACAGGTGATAAGAAAACACTCGTTCTTTCGTTGGACACCAAAACATTCAGTTGAACTCGATATTTTATTGCGAAATATTGAGATCCGGAATTAATTTTGTATTGTTGAGGTTAGGTTGGTTGCTTTAGATATTGTTAGAAATTGTTTACGCAGAAATTGGATTTATCAGTGGATAACCTTGACTGTCAATACCTGCACTCTTTAATCCAGTGATTGTCGCACACTATCGTGTTTTTTATCGAGATTACAATCTCTGAATTTCATTTTAGTATAAGTTCTTAGTGATGTAAATAACAAATTTACCATCTAGATATTTTGCAGAGGTAGGAAACATACATTCTTCATCGACATCACTTTTCATTAGAAGAAATAACGTTTAATTATAATATTGATTGAATTTATAAAATTAAAAATTTACTTTTAGATGCGTGGCAATAGATAAAAATAAAAACATCATAATTGCACTTTCGTGCAATCTTGCGGTCTACATCCAGCTTTAGATCGCGAATATATTAGCTGATTGAAAGACAGGGTTCCTGAAACGTCTTTCATCAGAACATCAGCAGTCCAACCCTCCTCGTTGTCCACACCATCAATCTCCACATTACGAGAAAGAATGTAAACGCGATACTCAATCATGATGAATTGACTGCTAGCGATACCGTTGGAATGTTTTAGGTCAATCGCGGCTAGGTGCAGTTCATCTGACTGTACTGTTAAACACCAATTCGATGGCGACCTTTCGGATCTTGTTTGTAAGCAGGATTTGTTGTATAGCTATATTTTAACTATTAATTAGGAATACAGTATGAAAATGAACTCTCTGCTTGAGAAGTGCATGCTTCAAATCACCTGTTTTCAGTAAATTACTAAATATTACGGGATATTCAAAATAGTGTACTACTGAAATATCAAAGAAATTTTTCTAATTCAAAGTTCGGTGTTTCTAAATAGATTGGAAATCGAATAGTGAAATTCCACAACTAAATAACAATGCATAAAAGCAGACCAATGAGCTAAACACAAAGTTTAAATCACAAACTAATTCAGAGCAACAAGTTTCATAGTTCGCATTCCAAGTAGGTTACCCGCACTATATTAGCCCTGGTGTGTATCCCGACCGGCTCATCTCTCGTTGCATTAAAAGGGAACAACAGAGAATTATCACAGGCTTTGAAATGATAAAGTTCCTCCTCCTACTATTGCAGCATACGGAAAAGTTGGAATCGGTTAGCATGGCTGGGATTTCGTTTTTTGTTCCCGTTGGTTTCAACCTTTTTCTCCAAAACCAGAGGTGAGAACGTTTCTGGAATTAATTTAAATTGATATGAATAAAATCATCTTGAGCTGTGGACTTAGAATATGGCGCGTAGACAGCTGAACCAACCAAGAAAGCGCCCGAATGTTGCCATAAAAATCACAATCTATAACGTACCCTAACGTATTTATTTTTTCACAGATTTTAAAGGAAAATGTCAAAAAGCTTCTAGTCCAAACGTCTTTCACGACGAAACAAATATCGCCTAAATGTTTGCAATCACAAAGCAATGGAAGCAATTGTAGTGCGAGCTTCGCATAACAATCGTTTGCGAACCAGTAACTCAAAGCTTCGTGATTCGAAGACTTTTGTACTAGTTTGGTTCGTAGCGGAACGAATGATTTTTACCCTTTTGTGCATTACGTCTAATTGTAAAAATCTCGCGTTTTTTGTAAACGGCCAATAAGCATGCTGTCAAAATTCACTTTGAGAGAAAATTCCGGACAAACCGTAACTCGCCGAGAATGGATGCTAATTTTTTATGAAAGAGAAAAGTTTTCTTTATCGTCTACTGCTATGACTTATAATCTGCGATTAATGGTTTGTCCGGAATTTCTCTTCAAAGTGAATTTTGACAGTATGCTTATTGGCCCTTTTCAAAAAACACGCGTGAAATATTCAAAACAAAATATTAAAAAAGGTGAAAAAGTATCAGTATCAACTATTTTAACCCTTAAATGCGTGAATTTCGTTTTTCCTTGGTACTCGTTCTTCGGGTTGGATACGATATATACGTCTCGTTGAAGCTTCATATCACAAAGTTCGGTGTTGCCAAATAGCGACAGTATGTATTTAAGGGTTAAGTGTAGCCCCAGAAACATTGCCTATTTTTACTAAAATTGAATTCTCCCCATTTCTAAGCCAGCCTGCTTATGCTCTGATTTCCCAAAACCAATCGGCCTACAACCATAACTAACTCGCACTGGATTGTGAAGTCGTTACGGAACAGCAAAAATGAAAATAAATTAATAAACTATCTTACGTTTATCTTTCCCAGATTTTATTCTCTCTCAACCGCAGCTGATTCTTTCGCGAACGAAAGAAATCAACCTTACACAAGATTATGCACCTAAGCATACATTGAATCGACACACCCATCAAGCTATCGAGCTTACAGCGTCTTCTGCGTCAATTCACGCGCCTTGGCCCTCTCCAGCTTGGCAATGCGAGCCATACTCTTCGGACCAAGCAGACCACCTCCCCAGTGCTTGCGAATTTCCTCGTAGCGATCGTTAAAGTTAGTCTTAATTGTCTCCACCAATTTGGACAGATTCGCCCGATCCGAATTGTCGACCTGGGTAAGTGCAATGCAGGTACAGGTCTTGCGGTACACTAGCGTTCCCAATCGAGATTTGCTCTTGATGATACAGTACGGGATTCCCATCTTGCGACACAGAGCGGGCAGATAGATGACCAACTGGAAATAATAAAAAGTTTAATAACCATGGAAAGCTTTAGACCATGCGACACATGATTTCATTGAACGATCAGAAAAGTGTCAACGTAAAGGAGTATCTACATTTGATTCAGGTGAAGAAATTCTTTTCATCATGAAAGCGGACACTGAACTGTCACATTAACTAAAACTATCACTCACCTCAATTGGGTCCACATCATGAGCGATAACAACTAGCTGAGCTTTCTTCTGCTCCACTAGCTTTACCACGGTGTTAGCACCCTGGCGCAGCTGATTGCCCTTCTTCGCCGGTGGTTCAGGCTTGCCGGCAGCCTTTGCCTCTGCTTTAGCCTTCAAGCGCTGGATTTTAGCGATCGGATTCTCCGGACGATACTTTTCCAACAGCTTGAACAACTGCTGGGCGGTATGTTTATCCAAAGCCTGCGAGAACTGGTTAATCGGTGGCGGAATCTTCAGGCGCTTCTGTAGAACTGCCTTATGTCGCTGAATGCGAATGTATTTCGGCCAGCGTACGAAACGGGACAGATCACGCTTCGGCTGCACATTCTGACCTAGAATGAAGAACAAGTGATATAATCCGTTTCTCACGTTGGATGAAATAATTGCTGAACTATTTGCGCTAGGGTCAGATTAGAACAATCGTCAAACTGAAGCTGTCTTTCTTCAGGTCAGCTCAAGCAAGCTAGAATTAAAATTCTGTTTGGTAATCATCATAACATCTTACTTTAGTGACAAAAGCAACCAAATTGTTTATCTTTATAAAACTCACCGATGCCGAAGTTCTTGACGCGTTTCTCAAATAGCGGATTGACCACTTTCTTAACCTCAACCTTCTTGACGGCCAGAGGAGCAGCGGCAACTTTCTTGCCCGCTACCTTCTTCTTGGATGGCTAAAATGAGAAAACAAAACAATATTTATGAGCCTTATAGTCTGGACACTAAGTTCCGCAAGACGGCCAGTTTGATTTGCCCTTCGAGAATTGGCTGTAAGTCTAGACAATATGCAATCGCTACAACTCACTGATGCGCTATTATTCAGCGACAGGCCTAAACACACTATGAATCCCGATGTAAACCGAACTATTTATCACAATTCTTAAAGAAATCTCGTCTAATTACAAGCTGGATTAAAAATTACTCGATTCTCAGGACAAATCTACACCACCATGAACGATTTAAAACACGAAATAAACCGTAAATTACCTTCTTATTCACCATTTTCGGTGGTGTCAAAACGAACTATGATCTTGTGTTTTGTAAAACCAAGATGGAAAAGAGCTAACAGTGACGTCACATCCTCGGAGCTCACTTTTGCCAACGTAAAAAATCGAAAAAGTTCGTTCAATTTTTGACAGTAATTCGGCGAAATTTACACGCTAAAGCTAAGTATGCACCTCTTGCGAAATGAAATTTCCTATACAAAACCTATGCATAAAAAACGTCGCGAAATGCTCGCGAAAAAATTTTTCGTTTCCATTTCGTAAGCGGTACGCAGCTCTCGCGAAAACGATAACGAAAAATGCAGTTAGCCGAGACACGGTTCGACAAACGATAAGTTTCATAATACTTCCGCGAGATAGCGCTGCTTTCTATGCGCTGTCACCAAGGCAAACTTTTTCCTTGCGAAATAATGGTCAATGGTATTATTTCGCACGGAGGCTCGCGAAATTTTGACAGGTTGCAATGAAAAAATATAAAAAAAAAACACGATTGACAATTTTTTGTATTTTTTTCATCGCAACCTGTCAAAATTTCGTAGTTTTAGAGATTAAATATTTTGAATTTGAATGGTAAGTTTAGAAATATTATTGGAAGCGTGATTGTTTCTAGTTTTAAACAATTAAATTTAAATAATATTATTCACAGCGCACCCGGAAAAAGCGACCGCCGGAACAGTATTTTTTGTCAGTGGCAGAACCAGCAGCCATCGATCCACTTTGGAACAACAACCAGATGCTACAAATTAGCTCAACTAATCGGGTCTCAACATCCTGGCTCTGGCAATCAGCCAACCAACATTAAATCGATACAACCGTAGCAGTACCAACAACTCCAAATCCAGCAGCTGCCAACAATCTCTCAAAAAAGAACCACAGCAATTACAGCTCAGAACCAACAAAGCAACAAGAGCTTTTTTTACGAATAATGGACCCAACGGACACACTTTATCGGCACATTCTGTCGTAAAACTTGCCTGCCACTATTCTTACCAGCGGTTACCTTCCTGATGTAGAGAAATCAGAGTCAAACACAAACGTCATATTACTGCCAGAGCCTGAAAAAATTGACATTTCCACGTGAACTTGAAAGAAAACAAAATTCAATTCACCCCCGCTGCGATGAATGAAATGTTTGCTTCGTTTCTCTCGTCATTCGTTCTCCCGACGCAGCGCAGTCAGGTTCGAACATGTTCGGTTTCAGAAGTAAAGTGAATTTTGTTTCTATGCTAGCACTGAGAGGGATTATTGAGCAAAAGAGCACCAGATATAGATTACGCAGTTCATTTACGCTCGAAAATGTATAAGATGCTAAAGGCTAGTTTACAGTTCGGAAAACGTGTCACGGGATTTGGGTCCCTGTGTATTTTAAATGGAGCTCGGGATTTCAAATCCCGTGACGGGAAATGAGTCTACACAAAAATGACAGTTTTCCTGAAGTGTAAACTCAACCACGGGAAACATCACGGGATTTTAAAACTCTCCACACAAAAATCCGGCCGGGAACAATTCAACACAAATTGTTTCCGACGGGGAAAATAGTATTTTTGGAAGGTTTGCAATTTGCTGCAAGTTGGATACTGTTTGTATTTTTAAGAAGCAGCAGCGTTTTTGGTTTGACAGTTTGGAGAGATCTCGGCGGGAAATTTTCCCTGATCAAATCCCGACCCAAATCCCGTGCGAAATCCCGTGATCCATTTCCCGAACTGTAAACTAGCCTTAACTTCTGCCTTCAAATTGTCGACACAATTAGGTTCTTTACTGGCACCGTTAACCTCACTTTTCCTGACAGTTCGCTTGTACTGTTTACATGGACTTAGAAAAATTTGTGGACGACTAGATTCGCTCGAAGAAAATCGCAGAGATTTTTTCTAAGTCCATGTAAACAGTACAAGCGAACTGTCAAAAATGAACACTCAGTTCATTTGTGACGTCAGCGTAAAGTATTCAATAACAAATGAATGCTTTGGTTGGTGAATGAATTTATATTTCCTCTGCACTCAAGCATTCGATTCTGCATGAAATTTCAGTCAGTTTGAAAGTGAATGAATGAGGGAGGCGTTGAATCTGAATGTCGGTTTCGGTAAATGCAAGCAGAAATAGGTAACTGATTTTGAAATTTCCTGGCTCTGATTACTGCCTTGGCTCCTACCAGTTGCTTGCATGAAAATATCGCTGCCTCCACAGTGCTCGTGATTCCATCCCAGTAGCAGCTAGCAACCACAATTCCAGTGCTTATCGCCAGCAACATCAGAAAATTAAGATTTCCCCTAGACCATGACCATCATCCGACAGATCGCAACAACGCAACAAGCAACAACGTAACAAGCAACAACGTTCAACTGACGGTAGAACCTGGCCAGCAACCGCAACTAGTGCAATCGATCCAAGCCAATCAGGGCCAAATGTAGAAGACCATTGGTCAACCGCAAAAAAAAGATACATCAACAGCACCTTCAAACACAGTAGCAGCAGCATACTGTACTGTACCACGCCGCGTGCAGGAGGACTTTTTTTATTCAGTTGGTGCAGCAAGGTGAGTCATTTTTACTACCTTTTTTAGTTTCGAAGGATCAGTACCGTGTTCAGTACATTGTAATGTAATACCCTATTCTTCTTTCAAAAGATCGCGTTCACTCATTCACGGATATTTTTCATCATAATTTTTTTCAGATCGAACAGCAACCATAGCGGATACACATCACCGAACACCAACAACATAATGCCATGGTAACCACCCAGCAGCAGAACACGGTGATAATGGGCCAACAGTAAATACAACATCAAGATCCTCGGAAAGGACTTTTTCTTTCGGTATGTGTTTAACAGTAGCTTCTCTCCTCCAAGCATTCCTTTGCATATTTAGATGTCCTTGTCAATTTACAGAACAAACATAATGGAAGCATACTCTACACGCGTGACATATTCAATCGGGCCAACCGTGTGACTCGTTTGGAAAAAAGCGCTCATCATCGGTTTCATGGCAGCGAAGTGAGCAGACAAAAGAAGGCGTTTTTTTCCGCAAGGTCGCTCTGGGCAAAAGTTCAGCCAATTGCAAGGAATAAACCACCGGAGTGACAGTATCCGTGCTGTTTGGGACCTTTTTCCATATATTGTAGCTTTTGAATTTTAATACCCGGTCGAAACGATGGCAAGTGCTGCCGATAACTGGGTCAAAAAGGCGGAGGGAGGATCAGGAAATTTCTGCACTCGGTAAGTGTTTTTTTTGTCATAACCAACTAACCTATTTTTGGAGCGATAATTTTTCCATAGGTTTTGAATTTTTCTTTTCAATACAAATAGGTTATCGATCTGAGTATCCCTAAGGATAAGGAACCAGAGCCGGCGGCTGACAGCCCAAAGAAAGAGAATGCGGAAAAACCTTCTAGTTCACCGCCAGTAGAACCAGCGATCAAATTACTCCCGTAGAAACGGCTGCACCTGCAGTTTTGTTTTCGGTAGCTACAGAAATTAAGACTTTAGCAGCTCCTGAAGAAAAAAAAAGCTGCTAGCAAAAATGGAGAAACAGCTTCCTCCACGGAAGATGCAGAGGCATTCAAGTAAGTCGAAATCTGGAGAAAATTTTGATTAGGACATAAGTAACATTGAGAGCCTCTCTCTGTTTACTTTCTGTTTCGATTATTACGTCTTTATAACACTTTACACTAATTTTCCAGTACATATCGAAAGCCGATAGTTTTTACTAGAATATTAGGCAAAGAGTTGAGTACTAAATATTGAAACGACCGAGTAATTAACAGAAGAGAAACACACCAAAAAGAATCTCATTGTTACTTACGTCCTATTCAAATTCTTCTCCAGAAATATTTAATATCAGCTTTAAAATTATCCATGATTCATCTTTTAGCCCGGCGGATGCAAGTTTGCTAATTAAACTTATTCGCAAAGGTCTAGTAGAATCAAAGCTGGATCTGGGGGTGAAGGATCCTTCTTCGCCGCTATACTTGGTTAAAACTTTCGAAGCTTTGCACATGAATTCGGAACTGCTTCAGGGAGTCTATGCTATGGGTTTCAACGCTCCTTCCAAGATTCAGAAGACGGCTCAACCTACTCTGTTGGCCGATCCGCCACAGAACAATCGCCCAGAGTTGGTCGGGAACAAGAAAAACCACTGCCTTCGTGCTGGCAATGCTCAATCGAGTCGATCCGTTGAAAAATTATCCGCAGGTGATTTGCCTTTCCCCACGTATGAACTGGCAATTCAGAAGGGGAAAGTAGCTGCAAAACGGCAAAGTTTTGTGCGGAAATCGAACTTGGTTAAACCGTTCGTGGTGAGAAGATCGTCAAAGGGGCGAAGCTGACTAATCATATCATCATCGGAACAGCCGGGCGTTCGACCTTAAGAAGATTGCAATTTTTGTACCGGACGAGGCGGGCGTTATGATCGCTGTTCTTTTTAGCCACGTACGAGCGGGAGGTGATGGGATTCGCCCAGTACATCGTAACCAATCCGATCATGATTCTTCTGGTGCGGGAGCAAGAATCACTCGATAACACCAAACACTACTACGTCAAATGCCGCAACCAGGACGAGAAATATCAAGCAATTTCAAACATGTACGGTGTGATTACCGTCGGACAAGCGATCATTTTCTGTCATATGATGTATAGGACAGTTGTAAACTCCAAGTAAACTTATTTTCGGCATTGTTAATCGATCGAAACAGGCACGCAAAACGGCCGGTTGGACCAGGATAATCACTCAGTAGCGGTACTGTCCGGTGATCTAACGGCGGAGCAACGGTTGGCCGTTCTGGATCGATCCTGAGCCGGACTAGAGAAGGTATTGATTGCAACGAACGTTTTGTCTAGGGGTAAGTTCCACCACTTGATTCTGGCTGCAGCACCAGGTTACGGAGAGATTCTTCCGCCTTAGGTATCGATGTTGAACAGGTGACCATTGTTATCAACTTCGACCTGCCGATGGATTAGCAGGGACGAGCCGATTGCGAAACGTATCTACATCGAATTAGACGCACCGGTAGATTCGGTAAGTGTGACTCATTCTTGTGATCCTATAGGTTGTATTTCTTCCCACTTCTTTAACAGAACGGAATCACCATCAACCTAGTGGGCAGTGATCGAAGCATGATGATTTGCAGATCAATCGAAAAACACTTCCGGAAAAAGATTCAGTTGCTAGACGCGGAGAACTCGGACGAAATTGAAAAGATCGCACCGTAAAGTGTTTTCGACCAGCTACTGGTGAAAGGCATAGGAGCTTTTTTGGGTCATACTTGTTATGATTCTGAATTTATAATTTTATTAATTTTTTTTTCTTCCTTGACCTGACATATGTAACCAACAGGGTAATAAATTTACAATTAAAATTACAATTTCTCGAGTACTTTTACAAATGGACGTAAGTAACATTGAGAGCCTCTCTTTGTTTACTTTCTCTTTCGTTTATTACGACATCATTACAACACTTTGCACTAATTTTCCAGTACATATCGAAAGCAGACGGTTTTTACTAGAATATTATGCAAAGAGTAGAGTAGTAAATGTTGAAATGGCCGATTAATGAACAGAAGAGAAAGACCTCAAAGAGAATCTCTCATTGTTACTTACGTCCATTTGTAAAAGTACTCGAGATTTATCTCTACCCAGTTCTATCCAAACATTTGAAAAGGGCCTAACTGCAAAATGTAACAAATTGAAATTTCATGTTTTCCATTAACAAATATCTACCCGAGCACGTACATAACGCAACATTTGATCATGAAGAATTTTGATAGCGATTTTACAACAATTAATAAAAGGGCCTAATTGATTTTTATGACCGAACTGATTATGAAAGGACCTAACTGATTGAAAAGTGCCTAACTAGCAATACACTCGTTTTAAATGGATTATAACGTATTATTGTATTATGACTGATTGTAGAAGGCTTATAACATCTTTTCCATAATTTACATACAGGGTCAATCTGACCATCAAATTAGAATTCAGTTAATTCGTCTAACTTTCGGTGTAATATCAGACTTGAACAGCATGTTTTGTGTGAGGTATTCTGCCGCTAGAAGCAAAACTGTCCCATGTGCTATGGGAATCCCTATACACATGGGACAATTATGCTTCTTGTGGCAGTAATGCAAGTAGTAGCAATATGCGCAATTCCTTAAACCTCTCTAGTGTTTCATGCAATAAGAATTACCACGAATTACTTGTGGCAATAAATTTGAACTACGATTCCCACAATTGTTATACCAAAAATAGGTTTGTATCCGTACTGATTATTGGTAGCATTCCCTGAGACTTCCAGAACATTTAGTAGTAGCCATTGTTATCATAATCGATTTTTAACGTCAGCCAAAGTTTAAAGCCTAGGGTTTGGTTCGACCTGAAACCGATTGAGTCGGAGTCGGTTGTTATATTTGCGTTATATTTCCGGATTCCGAAGCGTGTTTCGAAAGGTAGTTTCCCCGAGACTTGTGAAAGCGGTAAAGGCGGCCAAGGCAATCAGATTTGCTTCTTAATGGTCAAACGCCGATTAAGAGTTACGATTCGGACAATTACAATAGATTTGGTTTGAGCGAATTTCGATCATTTCCCTGGGTCTTCTGGAACCGGTAGAAGCAGCCAATTTAGATAGAAAATGGCCAGCCAATGATTTAAATTTCCGATTGCAGGAATTGTGCTGTCTAAATTGGTCAGACTGAACTTCCCCGAGACATCTGGAACCGTCACAAATAAGCATTATGATTAATCATGCTCGAAATATGATTCACGCTGAGTACGTCACTTCCCTGAGAGCTTCATGAATGGCAAATAGGTTTACAATTGTTACCGATTTCATACACATCCGTGATGAATTAATAAAATACATCATTTAAAACATTCAAATGACAACAGAAATATAAAAAAAATAAACAAACAACAGCTGATGTCGTTTTTCATGTTATCAAAAGCGACATCTAACAGCAAACACACAGACTAGTTTTCGCGAGCAAATGTCAAAATTCCGCACGGAAGAAGGAAAAATATTTCGCGACCTCATTTCGCAAGAGGTGCATACTAAGCTTAAAAGTGTAGTCTACCACTACGTTTGAAATTCAACCGTAATTTATTTTGTGAAGGAAATCTCATTTAACATAACTATTATCAAATACAAATTGTATTTGCTATTATCCCAACCTATGGACAGATCACTCTAGAAATCTCGATAAACATATGATTATGGCAAATGCAAATTTGTATTTGATTGTGGCTTAAAAGCTAACTGTTAATATTTTCTTTGAAAGGAAATTTCTGGACAAACCGTTACTGACCAAACACAGTTCACAGCACATATTGCGCACTTCCCACCAACCTGGACTCCGCACTTTTAAAGTGCGAGTGATCTCAAAAGTGCGAGCTGTCAAAACACATGTATTTCAAGTAATAGAGATGTTACTTTCATAGACAGACCAGTCGAACTAACCAGTCTATGAGAAGAATTTAATGGAAGAATGGTAAGTGCGCAGTGCGGCTAGAATCCAGTTTTTAGTGCCACAAGCAATAATGAACGAGAAAACTTTTCTCTTTTGTTTACTACCAACATCTGTTATTGATGAGGAAAGCAGTTTGACCTCTGTGATCGTTTCCGGATATCTTATTTTATGACGCAGATACAAAGGCGTTCGATTTTTAAATTGTATAGTTATGCACTCTTGATTTCAACAATGTAAACAAAACAGGGGCAACTCACACAAATTCACCGCACACTGAGAATTAGTTCGAAAACAAGTTCGAAAATTGTTTAAGTATAAGCTGTCTATAAAATTATAATGTTACACCAAATACAAATACGTTAATACGGAATGCTCTGATGATTTTTCGAGGACTCGTTTTATGCTACCCTGTACCTGAAGAGGTACAGTGTCAAAGTGACAATTGAAGCGACTTTGATGAATTTTTGTATATTTGTGTTTGCTTCTAGTAAGCATTCAATGAGTAGATAGACCGAATATGTCCAATGCATAAAATTTACAGCAAAAGAAACGAGAGGTAGATAGAAAAGTATGTTATCGATGCATAAATAAAATTCTTCGTGTACATGTGTTTTGACAGCTCGCAGTTTTCAGTAGCAGTTTGATCACTCGCACTTTGAAAGTGCGGAGTCCAAGCTGGTGAGAAGTGCGCAATATTATAAGGTGAATTCGACGAGAACATTTCAAATGGGCCGATAAACAAAACGTAAACAATTCCGGTTAATACTTACTTCAAATGGACACTAACAAAGCTTTATACATACCTTAAATAAGCCGATTCTGAAACCTAGCTGTTGAGGAAATAATGGATTATCGAAAAGGCACATAAGCAAAATAACTCGTTTTGCTTATGTTCCCTTTCACTTCCCCTCAAAAATTAACGGCTCATAAACACCAAACAACAAAACGGAAAAATTTGTTTATGGGCCCTTTTTTTAATGAAAAAGACTATTCAGCTTTTTGTTGGTGGCTGCGTCCTCAAATGCGCACCCCACTTTGACAAGTCCTCCGTCCAATATCAATTTTGACAAATCAACAGTCTTGTCAAATTTGACAAAACGTGCTTTAGATTCAAATTTTTGATCGCGGTAGGCGTTCACTTCTGCTCTCAACTAAAATTGAACGTCAAATAAATATTGTTTTTCAGTTGAAAAACTAAACTGATTTCGGTACGGATTCGCACAGTTAACTGTAGTTCCATTCAACAGCGGCACTCAACTCGAAATATGGATACAGAACATCTGCTATTCAAAACTATTAGCTACTCGCAATCGGCATACAAAAATCGGTCGACCATTAATTTTGCTACAAATTTGTATCCAAAATCAGATGCGAACAAACATTGTTTAGGTCTACTTTTAGGTACTGTATCGTTAAAGATGCTTTTCCTGGTGGTTTAAAAGCAAGTTTCATGTGCTATTATTAGTCATTTCATGTGTGATGAATTTAGGTAAGAGCAGAGGTTCTAATCGCATAATTCTCTCGACACTTTCCAAAAGCTGAGAATCTGCTTATAAATAAAGAAGGATATATGATAGCCATGAAACTCAAGGCTGATGAGACCGCTTGTCAAAATTGACACTGCTGACGAGTTGTCAAAGTTGACACTGTACAGACGACTTGTCAAAATAGAGTGCGCATTTAAAAACGCAGCCACCAGCAAAAAGCTGAATACTTGAAAAGGGAACAAAAACATCGCAACACCAAGAAAGGGATCAAAATAAACGTCACATAATCATTTGTTGTAAACAAAAGGGCTCACCCGCACGCACTATAAGCTAACGTCTCGCCGAAAAGGGATTATGGGAGAGGGCACAAAACCAGTGCGATGTTTCAAAAGGGACCAAAACATTTATCTACAAAAAACGTTCAAAATACAATTGTTTTAATAAATCTGTTATATTATTCGGAAAAAATGGTTAATTTAACACGGCATTGAGTTGTTTGGTACTTAAATCAAGCTCCTGTTCATAAATGGGAATATAAAGTACGAGGTGATTTTTCAGACGCCATTTTCTCAACATGAGCTTATTGTATATAATGCCTTATGAAATGTTGACGTCGAATTGGTTGAGCGTACCGAATGGCGAAATTCAGGCGAAAGTTTCGCCGTGAAATCAACAAAACAAGAAACGTCAAAACTGGGCAAAACATAAACAAAACATTTTGATCAAAACCGAAACAAACAAAATTGTTTTTATATTTTCGGAACAGTTTGATTAGATGTTAGTTTTTCGTTTAGTTAATAAAAGTTATTTGTGTAAATGTGTGCTTAATCTATGAAAAATGTCGAAAGCTGGTTCAACCGAAAAACTATCAAAAGATTCAACTAGCTCCAGTGTCAATCGTGCTTCGTCAGCGACCTCTATCGTGCTGGAGCAAAACGGAGAAAAAAAGATTCTCAAAAAAATCAAACTCAAAGGTCCGCTTAAAGCGCCACCAGCTGCAAAACCAGAGCAAACATTTGCCTGTACGTTCTGCAAAGCTACCTTCACCAACCATGAACAGCTTAGGGTACATTTTTTAAAACACGGAGCAGAATCGATACTCAGTAAAAACCCCGATGAGCCTAGACAATCCAACCAAGAAGGCGCTATAATGTTGATTGAATGCGAATGGTGCCCGGAAACGTTCACCTCGATGTCGAAGGCAATAGAACACAAGTACCGCAAGCATAATTACGAAAGCAAGAACTACTTCTGTACGCTTTGCGGACGGTTATTCCCGCTGAAAGTGGCCCTCGATCAACATCAGAATCTGGAACATAAAAATGATAAGAAAATAGTAGTAAATAATTTTTATTTACTGTTTTTGTGCTTTGAGTAATTTTATTTTCCTTGTTTCAGATTCCCCGCTTGGACTTCATCTGTGGTTTCTGCGGAACGGCCTTCATCTCAAATTCCGCCCTAGAATTACACATCAAAACAGCCCATAACTTGGAGAAACGTATGATGAACCACCCGTTCATTCCGACGCCCTCGAAAAAGGTGCGCTTGAATCAGGCAGGCGAAATAATTTCCATTTACTACTGCCACCTGTGCGGCTCGGAATACATGCTCAAATTCAACCTACTGAAGCATATTGAAGATCACCACTCGTACGAAGTCCGGTGTGCAGCTCCAGAAGATCTGCTAAAATGCAGCACGTGCGACTCGGTGTTTTACACCAAGAAAGCATTCGATACACACAACATTCATCACAAACCGGAGGATCTGTACGCCACCAGCGAAGAGCACCGGTTGAATATCGTTGCCCGTGTGGATCAGGACTTTGATTTCCGCCGGGTCCCGTCGGCGATCGATAAGGTGCTGGGTACTTTATCGGGAGCTAGCAGCACGGATTCGCCAGCAGTGCTGGTAAAGAAGCACAGTTCGAAAGCAAACAAAAAGAGCAAAATGACGGGCGAATCTGCTGCCGGTAGATGTAAGGCTAAGCGTAGTAAAGTGACTGTTTCTGAAGCCGAGGTCAAGGACCTGATAAATCAAATGAATACCACTGGCGAAGAGCATCATGCTACAGGGTTGGAGGCCTTGAGCTTTCTGTTGGGCGAGGGATGATGAGTTCTATCGCGAGATGAAAAGTGTAATGACCGATTGGTTTTCAGATTAAAACAAGTCGAACGAGTATTAAAATTGTGACCGTAGAATGTAAAAATGAGTAGCGGTTTTATTCTTCTCCGAAGTCCATTATTTGAAAGCATTACTATGGATTTGAGCGTATATGTTGGCATACCAGCATGATGTTTCGGTGAAATAGGGGGGAAATGATCTTTCTGATGACACTTTCATTGTTGTTTGCTATAAGCATCCCCATAGAAAATCCTAATTTTTCCCACCAACTAAATAGGTTTGCGTCGGCATATTCGGCCTACTATGCCGCCAAATAATCGGTCAATTATTACATTACTTAAGGGAGTTTAACGTGGGCGGTTGCCGCCACGAAAACCGATTAAATAAATTAAATACCGACGAAATCAGTTGAAATCGGTCCATTTCAACCAATTAAATCGGTCGATTATTTGGTAGTTCAAAACTCGAACCAGATTTACACTGATTAAAACGGGCGATTAAGATGTTGATAAAAATTGCTCATCGACGAAATCCAAATTAATCGGTTAAATAGTCAATCGACCTCAAAGCACCCGATTTCGTCGGTCGAGTGGGAAATTTTCTACGTTGATTGAACAGAAAACGTGAGCTGGATTGGCTCATTTGAACGTGAACGCAAGCAAATGTGAGGAATCTATTACCTCTCGCTTGCTAGGAGTCGGGCGTTCCACCCGAGTCTTACAACATGAGTGGTAAGCAAGTACATCAACAGAACGTCAGTATTAGCTACTATTTTTATGCATTTAATAAGTTTCCCGATGGCTGTACGCCTAGGCACCTAAAGTTACGTTCGGGTCTTATTAGCACCGGTATTGATAATTAAACAACATAGGATTACCAGAAGTTACACATTGTTGGGTATTCTCATCTTATTTGCAGCAGTTCCCAATCTAAAGCTAGAGCTCAAAGATTTCGAATTATAAATATGTTAAATTTAAAAGATTGAGCTTTACGATGTTTGCAATTAATCTTCCCTTTATGATCCAATTATATGTGAACGGCTAATTCTGTCAAACTCAGTAGCACATCTGGTAGCGATATCCCTCGTACCTTACAATTAATTTGTATGCTAAAGATGAACACATGAAAATAATCAAAATTTCTTTTCATCATTCAATTTACAGAATTTTCTCTTAAGGCAATCTTAACCATCAAAACCATCTGGCATCACTGGCCAGAACTCAGCAAATCGTAAGCTAACGGTAACGAACTTTCAGCATAACCACGCTAACGCTTCCCTCCCGTTGTGACACATACTTTTCATTCATATTTACATGAGTGAGTTCCTCTACCACATACACATCGATGATCGAGTTGAGCACAATAAATTTGCATATGCTTCGCCGACGGTGGCTCTCGTATGCGCCTGTGTATTAGTGTTGGTGTTATTGCTCTGCGGTGCGGCCATCAGCCGATCGTTGGAGCAAAAGCAAAAGGTTTTTTCGCCCTTTCGATGTGACGTCGTTCGTTGTGTGGGGCTTTTAGTCATCTTTCGTCGTTCGTTCGTGGCTGGTTGATGGAATGTTTTTTCCGTGCTCAAGTTTACTTTCTCGCGGTTTTTGGTAGAATACCTTTTTGTATCATCATAGGCTGCTTTCTAAAATACATAGATTGATCGTTGCCCGATAGTGACTAAGAAATAAGTGCACCTCAACAAAAGACGTTTTATTGTGCGGTAAGATTAGCTCATCATTAGCGTTCAGTATTAGCGAGAACAGGTCAGTCGCTCGTGTCTCGTCATCACTAAACTTGCTGGAAGATACCAACTATCTAGAATGCACAATCGGATTGAGTTTACAATTTAGTAGGTATTGCAGCAATTATTGTGTCTCAGTGACGGCGATAACGTTATAAGTTTCAACTATCACGGAAATCAATCAAAACAGTGCTCGTGTTTTATTCACGCGAATGTGACATGAAAAAATCGTCGAAGCTCGTATTAATTGTTATTGTTAGTGCGACATAAAGGCTTCATCGGCCCACCTGTGCAGTGCGGTGAAAAATGACAGTGAAACGAGTTAATTATTCTGGCCGAGTTGGAGCATAGGATTCTGTTGGTGCTGCTGCTGCTTTTGATGCTATTGTTTGCGTCGTCGTGAAAGTGGGAGCCGTCGTCGACATCGTCTCGCGGCCGCCACCGCCGTTCGTTTGTCTCTTCGCAACGTAAGTGGAACAATAATTGAATGAAAATGAGAGAGATCCAAACCGAAAGCCGAACGGAGTCGGTCGAAAACACTCTGGGATAAGGGAGGAGCACCCGAGCAAAAAAGTGGAAACTGTTCTAATTCTTTAATTAGGCAATAATTCAATTTTCTCTTAGGTCTGTAGGATGTACAGTCTGTTTTTGTGTCTGTACGGGTGCTTTTTATTAACCATTAATCGTTTCGAGCTTTCACTACTTTTTCTCGATATTACCGATTGTTTTTCGGGTCGATATTTGGAATTGTTTGGCTTCTTGTTCATAAACCGATTATAATTATTTAACTATTCGATTATGCGGATAATATTGATGTTCAAAATTGCGGCAAACTCCCACGGCCTACTGTGTGGAGTTTAAATTACCATTGTTCAAAAAATGTGCAGGCAGATCACACGCTAGCTACTTTACCCATGGGGTTTATAACCTCAACTACCAAAGAAATGTCGGTTTGGTTTGATTCAAAATTCTAGAACCTCGTCAAATCTCAATGCTTTTGATGATAATTGGACAGATTTGTGCTTTATATGCATTATATGAGAAAAAAAATGACAAATTGCAAACTTTCATGTTGCTTGCCTATTGCATAAAGGTGTTAGTTGGACATTATTAATTACAGAAAATCGGAATTTGGTTGCTAAATCAGATGCTTTTACTAGAATTTATAAGCTAAGAAAACATGCAGAATTGCGTTGACCTAGCCTGGCCGATTTTGTTTAAGTTTTTAGGGACACAGCGGGCGGTTTTCAAGATGCGCCAATTCGAACGCTCTGAATTATCGGTGCAAAACACTCAAGGTAATTCAATCAATTATTTGTGTTGCTTGATTATTTTTCAAACCGTAATCCAAATCGAGTTACGAATATTTCATCAAAAAAATATCAATGTTGAAAACATCGCCACATTTGCAAAAAAAATAATAAACTGGTACTGAAATGTCTTCTACAACAAACGATTTTGAGGACTTTCGCATCACTGATCGGCTGAAAGGTTGGCGTAGATGTAACTATCATGTGCAGCATGAAATCCAAATACATATGGGATCATTCACCTCTGATACAAAAGTCTTATTCCTAGCTCAAAGTCGTGTCAACTGAGAATACAAGCAACTTTGGTGATGATCGGGTATTATATCCCGGTGAGATTTTTGGTCATATGCTGACACGAAAGAAGGGCATTGGAGACCGTCTTTTTTCCAGGTTGAGAGCAGCTCCCAACTGCGTCTGCTCTGAAACGGGCGGGTGAAGGAGAATTGCGGTGTTGCATCAGCTATATCCAAGGTGTCACATACCGCGGCACAAAAGAATAAAAATTCGTAGCAGTAAACAACTGCGAGTACCTCGTTCAAGTTTTACTATAGCGACGACGAAAAGGCAAAACATGGAGTACATTTTGTAGTGCTTGGTAATCAACAGCGACGGGTCATTAGAAGCTTGATCAATGGATACTCGCCTACAATTGGCAAACCCGATAATGTGAAAGGTGGGTTCCAGAAAAGATCTACGGAGAGTACCTAAAATATGACGAAATCAGGCACACAAATTCGCAGGTTGGCTGAAAAAAATTATTTCGACCAGTTCGACATTTCTCCGATGTCATTTATGTCAGGATGGTGTGAAAGATTCTCGCAAGACTGTCCAGCATAACCGATTCCAGGCGTGGGAGAACCATGCAACTGAGCATACAGACTCTCGGCTGAGTTCGCTGTTCTTGAGGATTGCGCTCGAAAGTTCGACAAACGAATCGAAGATCGGTTAACAAGAGACAACCTTAACACAGCGTAGCAAGGGGTCCATGAGGTGGACAGTACACTAGTCCACAGATGTGTTGGGTGAAACCAGCGTAATGGTTGAATCGATGCTGAAATGCCGAAATATGAAGTACGAGAAAAAACATACCAGAAGCCGAATATTTGCAGCGGGGTACACGACAAAACCGAAAACGATATAGTGAGCTGAGGGCAGCGGAAAAAAAAACTTCATCTGCATAACAAACGTGGGTGCGACGAAAAGGTACTCGTTGAGGCAGAGGATCTTTGTCGGAAACCAGTTTTACACAAAAATATTAACAACATGAGCGAGTAAAACACCCCGGAGCTAGGCTATAGGCTTCCAGCTGGAAGGAGCGCTTTAAGTAGCTAATGAACGGACAAAGGAGTAAAGAAAGCGCAAAGCGAATGAGGATTTAAGATGATTTTTTTTGTTGGAGATGAACTACTGTGGTATTTGGGGATGACGAACATGCTGTGAATCAACCCACGCTAGAATAAATTCGAAAGGCTATTAGAGAGCTGAAAAGCGGTATGTACTGCCATTGAAAAGGACAAAATCTCAGCCGAATTTCTAAAAGTCAGTAGTGTACCTGTACGAATAAATCTAGTTACTGCGGTATACCTTTAAGCGATATATTTCAAAAGAATATATTTCAGGAAAAATTTATGTTGAAATGTTCACTCGAATAAACTCTTCTACAATTTGATAGTTTACGCAAGTTGCTTGCAGTCACAATATTTAGAATAATGTCACAATAGAATGCCGTCTAGCGTCCATGAGTCTTGCTTCAATAATTTGTTCAGACGTTTGATGATCAACAATAATGTTCCAATGCACCGAAGTTTTTTTTATGTGGGGGATACGTACCGCATAAAAACGCATAAAAACTGCATAACTTTGAAAATCCGCATAAAAAAATCCGCATAACTTTGACAATCCACATAAAAAAAAACCGCAAAACTTTGAAAATCCGCATAAAAAAGTCGCATAAAAAACTGAATAAAAAACCGCACAAAAAGACTTCAGTGTAATACCATATTTTTTACTGTCGCAGTACAGTAATTTTCGATAGTTCACAGTAGAAATTTCTACACCAAATTTAACTATGAAATTGACTTCTACTGTTAAAGGGGGCAGTGATGTACCTTAACATTTATGAAAATCGATCCATACATTTTTTTCTCAGAAACAGTAACATTTAATGTTAATGTACTGCATCATTTTTACTTGGGCAGTAAAATGAATTGTTCCACAAAGTTGTATGGTAAAACTTCCCTTTTCATTTCCACTGGTATTCTGTGTGTGCCGAAATTGTAAGCATTCCGGGATATGTAGAAAATCGACCTCTGTACTGGTAGGTGGATATATGCAAAATTGTATCCGAATTACACCAAAAAACAGTTATATTAGGATACAATAACACGCAGTACAAAAATTTGCCCAGTGTAGTAGCGCTAGTGACAGAAGCAAATAGCTGACGAGGTACCGCATTTCCTCTTCAGCTGCCCGTTCTAGGACAGACACTGTGTAGGGCCGCTCCTAACATGGAGGACAGATGCTTTTCTATTTTCTCCTTCCCTATCAGAATATAAAATTGTTCTATAAATTGTCAAGTTATTGCCGTGTTAACCAGAAAATTTGTCATTTCATTCATGTAGGAACAATCATTGAAATTATGTCAATTTATAATTTGCAATATTTGAAATAACTTCGAAGTGTGGTCACGACACCCCTGTTATGTCATATACATTACCAACCCATCTTTTTCCATTCAGTACAACGGCAGATATTCACGTTTAAAAATCCGGTAAATTTCCGGCAGAAAATTTTGAAACGGGACCCCTATATTGAAACGTTAGAAGTATTCTACTTCAAAACATTTTCTTATGATTCACTGGTAAAAGTACAGATTTAACAAGCGCAAACTTAATACTAGTTAATAAAAGAAACTTTCTAATTAAATTCTTTTTCCATTTAGCATTCGTCCTAATAAGGACGGTTTGTAGGTAATTATGGTGATACAAGACGAGAATCTTTTGAAACGACTCAAACCTTGTCGACGATTTGTTTCTACTGCGTACATACACATGAACATTCCCCTTTCGCAGCTCACACCGAATGAGTAGGCTTTGCATCAAGGCGTTCCTATTTATTAACTTTTCGTTGCAGATGGAAGGCCATCCTTTTGTGCTATAAATGAAAATATTTTCATCATTCATTTTGGTGTAGCTTTCGCTTAGTTGCAGAGTTGCCACATTCACTGATTTTCTTGGAAAGATTTGCATAAATCTTCAGGTTTGTAGATTAATTTGAATTTTTTTCTTATATATTTATTTTTAATTATACAAATTAATAAAAGGAACTTCCTAATAAAATTCTTTTTCCATTATATATTCATCCTAAGGACGGTTTGGATATAACTATGACTATTGGACTGTTTGGATGACTATGACTGTTGGCAACATTAGAGACGCGTGAATTTACTTATCTTCTTCGGGCAGCTTTCTTGGTTGGTTTGGCGGCCTTCTTTGGCTTTTAGGTCTTCGGCTTGTTTGCTGCAGCCTTCGATGTTTTGGTGGCATTTTTAGTGGCAGTTGGTACCGCCTTATCAGTGACTGCGTTTCTTAGCCTTTGACTTTTTGGCCTTCTCGCCGCCACCACCTCCACCAACGTTTTTCTTCTTCTCTCCGGTGGTAGCCGATTTGATTGGTCGTCCGATGCAGCTTCTCACGACCACGCACGTCTGTTATGCACTGCGTCTTACACACCTCTGCCTCCGAGAAAAGCTGCGACACCCCTATTTATAGGTGTTATCATTAATGTTGATTCTCTTTTAAAGTAGTTTTTGAACTTTTTAAACAAATTTTATATAGCAAACAACGTATCGGTAGCAAGCGTAGAACGTTTTCCTTCCGATTTATGAAACAAGACGAGCAATCCGTTTAGTAGAAGGAAAGTTATTAAGGTTCAAAATGTACGTAACGCTTTCGCTAATATACACTACTATCGCTTTCTCGCTCGTTCTCGAGGCGTGCGTGAGCCTTTCCTTTCCGTCCGGCTTCTAATGGCATAACCAAAACTAATATGCCGGCTTTACCTCACCAACTGCTCTCGTCAAGCAACCCAATACGAATAATCATAGGAACAAACATGTAGTGGACCTATATATATATATAAACTTTTCATTATTTTATTGTTCGGTTGGTGTACCCTATTGACGGCTCTGTGCGGGATGGGCCGAAAATTTTCACTTTTCCGAGTCGTTTTCGAAAGATTTTTCAAAACACTATTTTTCCGTTGATAATGAATGTCCTACATATTCCAAAATTTAATACAACATTGGTACAAATATTTCCGACAAAATGCCGAAGAAATTGATTAAATCCATTCAGTACAACAAAAGATATAATCGTTCAAAATCTTACATCATAGGGGCCCCTATATTGAAAGGTAAGTCGTTAGTCACAACAAAATTGAATCTCATTACTAGTTAGATTTACCATCGAAATATCTGTACCAAAAGCAGGGACTTTTCTTGTCCCGAAACTTTCTTCAAGACAGTCCATTGCTTAAATGCTCCCGAAATAATACGTTTTGACCAGCTTTTCACAGTTCTGAGCCTCTGTGTGTCTTTGTCACCATCGCCAATGCTGCCCTGCCACGATGTTCTCCATCGGAAGAATCCTTATTTCTTGAACTCACGAGTCACAAGCTTGAATTCGCCGTCTTCGGTGTTAGCTTCCTCGCTAATGGTGTTGGCTGTGGATTTGGTGGTACTGGGTGTAGTTTTTGCATTTGTCGTTATTACCAGCACCACAGTCACAAATTTGGTTTGTGGTTCAGGTGATGGTAGTGTAGACTGTGTGTCGTATTGGTTTGTCGTAAATAAGTTTTTCTTGACCGTTCCTGTGCTTGGATACCCTTAATATGCAGTTTGACCACAGAACTGCCACGTATTAATGTTTCTTTAATATGTGCAAAGCGTACTTTGTGTAATGAAAGGTCTTTAGTCTTTGTAGGATCAAGTAGGAAGGAAAAGGTTCCAAGAATCTTAATTCTGTCCTCGTCACACTCAACCACGTCGACAAAACATCACTGTAAGAATAAGTATATTGATTTCTCTTGTTTTTAGACAATTCTCAGAAGACGAAAATAACTGTTTTTGTCGCTTCACTCACACTGTTTCACACAGGAGTACAAAGTAGATTAAGTATGATGAGCTTTTATTCGGTAGTTGGAAACAGACTCATGACTCAGGGTTTTTATTGGATGATCACGAATTAATTCGTTCTTTCAGTAATAATCGTACGTATAATTATGAAATTTATACATATCAACAATCGGAAGAATATGAAGAATACAAATCACTATTTTCGATCTTCTTTTTCATTATCGCTTACATAACATTTTTTCATATTACGTGTACCAATTGTACCACACAACTGCTTTCCAATTCAACATATATCATGAACCTGAAATAACAAAATGTTTTTACATGTTACTGAAAAAATGTAGAATCGATCAATTACGCAGATTGGCTATTTGGAGCTCAAATTGTCAATGCATAGAAAACATAGGTTACTCTCGGCAACCGACTATCTAGAGTTTAAAAAACTGAGCAAAATTTTTCTTTTGACTGTATATACGAAGATTAACTTAACAGCTTAATTAGAAAACATGCTTTGCAGGGCGTATCGTTAGCCGAATCCTACATTTTATACCCTTCTAAAAATAAAATTCAGTGACAGCTGTGGAAAAGTATGATGGATCGTCTACCTGCCATTCAGCAGGGATGGCATGCACCTCAGAGCAAATAAAGCTTCATGCGAAGCACCGCTCTTCTCTTTTATAATAAACCTCTTGACTCTGTTGTGCGTTGCTCCCATGTGTGCAATCCAACCCGGGGTTCCACGCCCAGAAGGGTAGAAATAAAATGGTTGTTTATTGTGCTTTTATGTCTCACATGCACTGAAGCAGCCAAGATAACCGAAAAATGTGGTAAGTAGAAGATTTACTTCGATCAAACTTTATCTGCAAATGAGTTTAATTCACCTTTTTCCCTGTTTGTCAATGAGGGAGAGTGTGCGAAATTGGACATCTCTTGGAACACAAATCTTTCCCTTTTTCGTTTTCAAGTTTCCGTTTGTGCGAGTAATCTGCACGTTATAGTTTTTTGTTATGTTCCATTTTTATTGATGTATTTCGCTCGTTGTGCACGTTTTGTTTGGGGGAATAACAAGCCTGTCGTTCAGCAGGCATGCCAATTTTCAAGATTCATCTGGATTCTTCAAGATTTTTATTTGTCGTCCAGAGATACGGATTAATAATTATAATTGTCTAATCCAGATTTTAGATTAGTTGGCTAGATTTATCCAGACAACAAAATAAGTCATGAATAACCGTTTAGACTTCGTCTCATCAGTATCTAGCACCCGACTTGGTAAAATACGTATCTATCTTGTTCCACAACTTGTATACACAAGCGAATGACTGGCTACAGATAATGTACAGTAAGCACTGAAGTTCTTTTTGCATCAATTTCCGGTGTTAACGCTGGCTGTTCCTACAGCGGTCCTTAGCTGTTAACAGTGCTTTGTTAAAACCTCCCTAGTAACTGTGGTGACAAATAACCGCTTCCTGTTGACTGTGACGTAGAGAAACGCTCGTTCGGCTTAACCTCCACAGCAAGAGTGGTAGGTGCTTTTGCAATCTTTGTGGTTATCCGGGGAATTGAAATTATACTCCCATCTAAATCGAGAAAACTGTTCACAAACGCGAAAAATTTACAGCCTAATGTTAACGGCACAGAAGTGGTGCTCATTATACTATTCCAACCTGTGCTAAATTAATACTCTGACATCTTACAAAAGGAATAAATGATAAAATAAAAACCGACTGAAGTACTCTAAAATGTCGAGCAATCACTTTGATTCAAATTTCTGTCTAGTTTCACCATATACTAATGTCATTAAAAATCTCCGAGTAAAGTTAGTCGAGGTGTTTTCGATGGCGTTTACGTCACTTTAGTTTATTTATTCGTCAATCAATTGTAGACTACTCCTATGGAATGATATCGCAAAGAGTTGAAAAACTATTTTAAACTTGTTCGGGGCATGGTAAGGTCAACACTTTCACAATGCTCGTTATACACAGCCATCATCTGGTTTAGTGGTCCGAATTTTGCATAATCTGTACGGTGATGACCTATCGCGAACGAATTTCTATTGCGTAATGGACAAGTAGGAGCATATAAATTTAATTTTGAAATATCGTTTAGAAACGAGATTATAGCATAGTCCCGACGTTCTTTCACTGTTTGAATATCTATCAACATACAACGTGCTTCATAAGATGGAAGAGGTAATGCTGTCCATCTTAACTTGCTTAGTGCATATAATAGAAACTGCTTTTGGATTGACTCAATTCTCACTTCGTGTTTTTTTATGAATGGTGACCAAACAATACTACAATATTTTAAAATAGACCGAACATACGTTACGTAAAGAGTTTCAATTATGTAAGGATCTTGAAAGTGATATCCGAAGCGTTTTATAAAATTAAGCATCTTACTAGCTCTATGAACAATTGTGTTGTAATGTTCTACAAATTTTAAGTTTTTGTCTAAGATAACTCTTAAATCTCTTATTTATCGCATTTCTGAACGATTTGATTACCTAATGTAATTGACACGGAGGTCATGATTTGTTTTCTGCTAAAAGTTATGAGGTTACATTTTTTAACATTTAATTCCAGTAAACATTTACAACACCATGTATAAAAGATTTGTGTTTCATTGTGAAAAACATTATAGCCATTATTATTTTTAATTTCTGAAAATAGCTTCATATCATCCGCATATATGAGAATTTTAATGTTTTTTTTAAATAAGAGAGATGTTGTTGACATATAAAATGAAAAGAAGAGGTCCTAAATGTGAACCTTGAGGAACCACCGAAGTAACCTTAATTATATCAGATTTCTTCTCATAGAATTTTACTATTTGCTGGCGATCTGTTAAATACGACTTAATTCAATTGAGGAGTCTCATCTCGATTCCCAATTTTTCAAGTTTGAAAATCAGCATGGGAATGTCCAGTTTATCGAAAGCTTTGCTGAAGTCAGTGTAAAGAGCTTCTATATGATTTCCTTTATCCAGGGAATTTAACGAGTAATAAACAAATTCTTAAAGGTTTGTACTAGTTGAACGGCCTTTAAAAACTCATGTTGTGAATTTGTCATTTTATGTTTGACTTGGTTGAAAATGTTTTTATTTATGATGGATTCGAAAAGTTTGGGGAAGAAAGACAGAATGGCAATTCCACGATAATTGCGAATATCAGATTTTTTACCCGATTTATAAATAGGTATTAAAAAAAATCCAGTCTTTCGGGAAAATACCAGATTCTAGTGACTTATTGAATAGCCAGAATAAAGGTGACGTGAGCTCAGTTGCTAAATTCTTTATGAAAGCAGGTGAAACTCCATCAGGTCCTGAGCCTTTAGTGGCATCTAGATCATTGAGACCAGACAAGATATCTTGAACATTAATGTGACTGACACCAACATCCCTTGAATAATCAGGAAAATAAGAAAAATATTCAAAGTCACGATCATTTTCTGAATAGTTAGAATAAGTTTCTTGAAAAAATGTTGCGAAGAGATTACAAATATCTTTTGAAGTTTCACCCTCTTTCCCATCCAAAGACATTTTTGATGGGAAGTTGCATGAATTCAACTTAGTTTTGATGTAATTAAAAAAGTTTTTTGGGTATGACTTGATCTCATTTTCAGTTTTTGCATTATATACAGTTAGTGCCGAAGAAATAGCCAAAATTAGTTGGTCACGAATGTTGAGGTATCTTTCCAAATTATGCTGATTATTGTGTTTTCTGTAAATTTTGTGAGCTTTTTGTTTCCGATTTTTCAAATTAATAATTTCCTTGTTGAACCAAACTGGATTTTTGGATGCATAATTTCGTCGTTTTTTAGTGAGTGGAACTTCCTCCTGTATTATTTGCCAAAAAACATTATAAAAGATCTCCACTGCACATTCAATGTTCTCTTGATTCTTTAAAAGGGACTGCCAATTTGCACTGCTTAATTTATAGTATGAATTCTTCCAAAATCATCCTCATGACGCAACGCAATTATTATTTCGGCTAAACCTGCTCGTACAGTCAAGAAATGGGCCATCACCTTTTACTCGGGATCGGCCTGCTACTGCGCTAATATGCAATTCACGGCTGTATGGGGCAGACGAACCGAGCGCATCGGGGTCGGGGTACGGTAAAGCTAGTGTGCAGCGAGGAGACAGCCGCCCCAGCGCAGTAGAGTAGAGTGCCACGGAGGAGGTCGGAAAATCGATTCCGTATGTCTGGCAAATTGGCCTCCGGGAAGAACGCCGTTCGTCTCTCTGTGTTGTTCATATATAAATATTGAGTGCACGCGACCAAGCTTAGCTTAGATTTTAAAGTGCTATCCTTTTCTTTCTCTAACCTACAGATCAGAAACCGAAACCGAAACAGCAGTACCTAAAGGAGTGGTTGGTGAATCTCTTTCGGCTCGTTGGCGATAGCTCCTATATGCTGACAGTGTGCGCATAAATCGAGGGCGTATGGAGAGTTGGAAGGCATAAGCTTCGCCGAAGGAACCGTGCAAAGAGAGTAGTGTATGCATTTCATCCACTACCTATACGCGAGAAACTCCAGGGAAAAAAAAACGACTAAACGAAAAAATAAAGTTGCTCATTTGAAGTGCTCTTGAGCAAACATCAGTCACAATCGTCGTCGTGCTTGCCGTGGTTTCGCAAACGAGGTGTGCTTAACACCGTGATTAAATTTCACACTACACATAAGATAGAAAGAATGATGGTACCAGTCGAACAGCACTTCGATAGTGATATTGGTTCGTTCCAGTCCCGTCGCTACCAGTGACCGGTTGTGAAACACTTTTCTGTTGTCCGTGTGACGACGCAGTGGCAGGACCGGATCTAAGAGGGAAATAAAGGTGTAGGTACCTACCAGTGAGTCGCGAATTTGCATGTTCCATTCTGGCTGGCTATCGCGAAACAAGAAACGAAACGTGTCTAAAGTTGTTGTTCCTGGAATTTGAGACGCGAAAGCTAGTCAGTCAGGCCAGGCCTATCTTATCCAAAATACCCACCCAGATGCTTGTGTTTGCGTGGTTTCAGTTCGCTTCGCGGAAAAGTTTCTAATGTGTGCTGGTGCGTGTCTGGCAGTTTTTGTGTGCAGTCTCACATTCGATTGAATGGTGAGCAATGATTTGTTTACAATCTGAAAATATGCTTTAATAATCGAATCAGTCTCTTTGGTCGAAAAAGAGCTCTAAGTGGAAGCAAAGCAAAAAAAAAATAAAAGCAGTGGAAATAAACCATGAGTGTGTTCAGTGATTTTCAGAGAATGTGGGTTCAACGGTTTCCGCAAAGTTCACTCTCGGATGCCTGGGAACAGGACGTTCGGGCCAGTTTGGCACGGCACAAGCAGAAAATCGCTGAGCTCAGCAAGGAATTGGAGCAGGAGACTCTGTATGTGGAATATCTGGAACGATTGCTGGGCGATGTGGAGAAATATCGCGATGCTGGTGGTGATCCATCGGCGCTGTTCGAGGCCAACTCGCCGGCATCCGCTGCCAATATGATGGCCAGCAGCAAGGAGACTGACCTGGATACACCGGGTGGAGAGGCGAATGAGGTATGTTGTGTTTTTGCTTGTTAAAGGGGGGAAAAATATTCGACCTGGTCATTTCCGAATCCATACAAGTGTAGCGGGAAAAGGGGTATCCTTGAGAGGGTGGCATAGCTCGGGGCCGACCTGGTTTGGATTCTCAATCGCGGAACAAAGAATTAGAGTACGTATGCTATGTTTTAAAGTGTCTGTCATCATCAGAATAAAAATTTAACCTCGAAAAGGGCTCATTCTTATTAAGGGGTTATATATGTTGAGATGCGGCAAAAAAAGGGGAAAGGTTTGAATTTTTATAAAGGTATGTAGCCATATTTTTATGAAATACTTGTTATACGTTTAGCGTAGTACAATGCCCAATTTGCAAAATCCACTCGAGTAAATAAAAAAAATATTAATAATTGTCGAAACTATAGCAATATCCGCAAAACGCGTTTTTTCAAAGAGGTTTGCCGTGACTACGACTCCAGTCCAACAGCTCAACAGAAACCATCAAACTAAAAAAAATCAATATATGTACCTGTGGTGTCCTTGAACGATCGTTTAAAAGAAATTTTGGAAACGGGGACGATTTTTCTAAAAAATCACTATTTTCACGTGAAAAAATTTATTAAAAAATTCATAACAATATCAAAATTTTGACGAAAAAATGGATTCGTTCAAGGACATGGCAGTTAAATTACGAACAAGTAAAAAAAAGAATTTTGAAATCGGTTGAAAACTTTTCCGGCAATCGTAGTCACTGCAAAGCCGCTTTTGGGAAACATGATTTCGAGATAATCGCGTTTAAAGTTTCAAGTATAAGCAACACCTCCATAAGGGAGCAACATGAAAAACGCTATAACTTTGCGTCCACTGCTCCGATCTCTATAAACATTTGGGGTAACATTCTTAAGAACCTGAGCTTTACGATAGAAGAATAAAAATAATTTCAAATTTTTGGCCGACCTCAACATATATAACCCATTAAAATAGACGTATTTTAGTAATATAATGTGATATTTGCACCAGTTTTGGTTGAAACACATTTCAAGCCTATTAGTTCCATTACCAATACAACTATATGCAAGTATTTAAAAATAAAGCAAAATGTGAACAAACATTACGTTTTGGAGCTATGGAAACTAGCAGTATTATGGACAGCAACCGCATTAGGCTACGAATGTTGCCTGAAAATTTTCCCCTTTTAGATCTATAATTTATTGTATTTTTCTATTTTTTGACTCTTTTGAATTTTTGTATCCTTGGATTTTTGGGTCTTTGGATGTTTGTATATTTTGATGTTGTACCAAAAATTCAACTCTTTGGAATTATGAAGTGTGTACCTTTAAGTATGTGAAAGCTTTGAAGCTTGGGATCTTTGGATTATTGGATTGGTTCTTCGCATCTTTTTGTTTTTGTATATTCGAAATTTGTGATTTTTTATGTTTGGATTGTTGAATCTTCGAATCTCTAGATTTTTGGATTTCAATTTACTGATATTCAGATCTTCAGATCTGTTAACAGTTGGATTTTTGGTGCTTGTTTCAGTTATTAGGACCATTGAATATTTTAATATATTGATGACCTGTTGTTATTAGGCCCATGGTGTATTTTAGGCTGACAAAATCTGGATAGTATTTATGTTTTCCTTTTTATAAACTAACTACTTTCCTAGACATAACATCATAACTGTTTTTTATATTTAAAAAAATCCTCTCAAAGAAGTAGATTTCATCGAATTTTATCGTGTGATCAGTTGTTTCCATTATATTCCTACCACAACCTTGACAAAAATCCTCAATAATTCTTATTATAATTTTGTCGTAGTTTACGGATGAACCATACAGAACCGCCGGAATGCAAGTAACGGTCATAACCACACCAATTTCAATTAACCGAGACCTTTTGATACTCCGTGAACATCAAATTCGATCGAATTTATTAAGCTGACAAAATTGGAGTATGATAAAATCGGATCATCACTGTAATTACATATTTGGATCGTTAGTCCTTTCAGCTTTGAAAGTTGGATTGAATTTTCGAATATTTTTATCGTCACATCTCTTAAATTTTTTTGAAATATTGGATTTATTTTTGTGGATTTTGGATCTTCGGTACTTCAGATCTTTTGATTTTTATATCATGGAAGCTACGTATGGTGGAACATAAGTATCCTTTTAATATCCAATCAATCAAAACCTTTGAACCTTTCCATCTGTAGAGTTTTGGAACTTGATTTTTGGATCGTTGAATCTTGGAATCTATGGGATTTATGGATACATTTATGACTTTTAGATAGAGTTTTCGGATTTATTAAAAAGTGGATCGTTGCTGTTTGTTTTCTCTATTTTGCTATTTTATATTTTAAGTTATGTATCTTTGTATTTTAGGCCTTTAAATCCTTTGGCTTTTGATTCTTTGGATCGAATATTGGAATATTCGAATGATTTATTGATTGTTGGATATTTGATCTTGGCTGAAGTACTACCCATGATCGCATATTTGCCCTGTTTTTTATGCGATTTTCTATCTTTATGGGATTGAAATTGAATCATAGGCAGCGTAAATGTTGCAATTTAGGGATTTTTGGACTATTGGAATGGATTTTCTAGATTTTCTATTGTTATATCGTTGGAGAGTGTGATTTTTTATCCTTGGATCACTAAATCGATGAATGTCTGGATTTTTACACGGTCATCCAGCAAGGCCGGTTTCGTTACAGGTCGATCACCCTCACACACGTCAGCTCAACGTGGTGTGCCGTCTCTACTCGGATAAGCCTTCACCACCTGACTTGTAAGCCAACGGTTTCTCACTCCCTCATTCGCGAAAACCACCAAGGCACCCACTCTGGTTGGACGAACGTGTTTAAACCATAGCTATCATAGGCTGGTATTTCCTCAATTAGCGCTATCAAAAAAATACCTAATCTGTGTTAGATTTAGTTCCAACTGTTCGTCAGCGAGCCAGCCCTCGTCCACAGGTGTCTTCTCTGGTAGTTTACCCCAGCTGAGTTCAACATCAAAAAATGGTGTTTGGTGTCAGTGTTTCACGAGTATCGCTCGCGATGGGAACGGAGGTCAAAGGGCGTGAATTGATCATGTAGTTAGTGTTGCCAATGCTTGTTCAACGAGCTTCCGTTTGAATGACAATGCACCCAAAGCGATCTAAACCAGACGAACCATCCATGCCCAACAACCCCCCATGTTAGGATCATCCGGCGTGGATCAACTCCACTGTGTGTTGTGGTCTGTGACGATACTACAGAGTTCGTTGTTGATTTTTCTAATCTCTGCAATCAATTCTCGGTTACAACGGATAAAGTTGGTTCGGTGATCCGAAAAATCTGCGTATTGCCTTCTTCCAGACCTGCCTTTTCACCACAGACCATCTAAACTTGACCAAGCATGTCGTGAAGTAGTTAATGCCTGTGTACGTAAACGCACTTCTGAATTGTGTCAGTCTAGCTAGCGGCAAAGGTCCCACTCTGGGTAATACAGGAGCGGCGTTGTTTTCCTGGCACCACATACATAGTTTTTTTTTTCGCCAAACGAATCTGTACTCTTCGACCGGGCACGTAAAATCTCTGACGGATTTTGTTTACGAGGGTTTCGTTGTTCGCATGACAAAATCTGCGAGAATACCACTCTAGTAGCAGGTCTGGCTCCTTGTTTCAACATTGTTTCAAACTGTACACAAATGAATAAATGCAACGCTTTGCACTAAACGTTCCCATCTCGAAAAAATTTCGAGATTCAGCACGGATTCCGCTAAACATGACTAAGAACTAGAAAAACTCGAGAAAGAGAACTGCGGAGAGAAAAACAGCATTTTTGGCAACGTATGCCCCGGCATTGTATGGCAACACGTCCATTGATATAAGAATAGGGAATGTTCGATTGGATTCGTTTTTTGACAGCTAAGCGCGAATCTAATCGATCCAAAATGGAGTCTTCGCAGTTTTCTTTCTAGAGTTTTTCTACTAAGAACATACGCTGGTCTCAATTCTTCCTCTGACTCCTTCGTCTCTTTCGTAGTTCTGTCACTTTCGGTCACTGGCTGATCGTCACACAAGAACAACGGCCCAATCTTGATACGGCTATATGGTTCAAATGACGAACCTGATACGGAACGCAAGGAATGGTCTATAGCGACATGGGTCAGACTTGGTCCAGGAAAGTACAGTCGTGGCGTCACTATGAAAGAACGTCTCTTGGATGTTTACTGATTGGTTCTCGACGGTTGTTTTCCTTAACCGCAGTTCTATCACTCCAAGTGAGGGATTGACAAAGGTTTCAGCAAGGCCGTTTTAGTGGGTTCTACTTCACCTTCAATCAGCGCGTGGAAACTGTCACTGTAGTTCAATTAAAAGATATAAACATCTTTCTTCGGAATCCGGACTATACCCAGCAGACTATTAAGGTAGTCATCGACATGTCTTCCTTCAATCGCTTTGACAGCCCTGAGATAAGGTTCCGCATGTTCATCTGCATGATTATTTTTCACGAATTGTCACCAAAAATTGCTACGTCCATCTTGACTCCATCACCATGACATCCATCGGTAAATCCGGCGAGTCTCTCTTTTTGTATAAATGTGTACTGTGCGATCTTCCCTTCCAGTAGCTATTTCATGGAACATCTCCATTATGTCTCAGATAACCACTTCTCGCTGGCGGAATTCAAACATCACCCCCAATAATGATGCATGTAAATCTGGACCGCTCAACAACTCCGTGTTCAACGATGCACCCTTTACTCTGACTGCTGCATCCCAAACAATTCTAGCTTTCCCCGGTTCCTTGGGGTTTAATACGACTCCCAACGGTAGGAACCACGAACGTTTTGCGTCGAACTCGTCCAATTCTGTTTCTTCCGGACTCGTGAGTCTTCCTCGCGCTCCTTTTTTGACAAAGTGCTAATCCGCAAACTTTCTAAACCAAAGAACTTTTAGACGTAGGCGTGTAGATCATCATCATGAACAATATTCAGCCCAACGATCGATCCGAAGTTTGCAACTATAAAGCTTTTTACTGGAAGCCCCTTGAGGTAATCGAAACGTTGTTTCATCTCGTTGAAGTTGATCGTTTTCTCTGGTAAACCTATGTTCTCGACCACATACACTTCAGCTGTCTTATTCCGCCGGTCACAACCATCAGCCGATACATTCAATGTCACTTCTTTTGTAGACATTTTTTTTTTCGAATTGCACCAGTGGATACACAAGTCCTCAACCTTTCCTTCGAGACCAAAAGCATCTGCTATCGATTCTTCTACCACGGTGGCGGATTATCCGTCGTCGAGGAAAGCAAACGTGTTCACTCGCCCCTTCACTTCCATAAATGGCTACTGGCAACATACGGAACAGAGTCGACGACGAAAGCAAACGATGAACCGTAACGGTACCTACACTCAGTTTTGCTTCCTGCCATACAGGATCTGCAATGTCGATATCATCTCGCGAACCGTTGACGGTTGTAGGAGAAGACTGCTAACCGCTTCCTTGGCACAACCCTTGAGGCATCGCTGTAACCGCATCAAGTTTTCCAATTCCGAATATCCGCACGCATAAGTAGACTGCTGGTAACTAGTGATAAACACCGGCCAGTCAGCAGGATCGCCAGCAAACGACGAGAGCTCTTTGGAGAAGGAGAAGGCTCTCGCGTAAGTCTACACTGGAATCTCGATGAGCCGTAGTTCACGACTGAGGGACCTGCAGGTAGCTGCAGTTCATATGGAGTCCTTGCATTTCTCGTGGCGGTTGTATTCCGTCATGTGTCCTTTCGGGCACCGCCTGCAACAGTGGCTTATCCGCAGTACCTTCGTCAACACCGTTCTAGCACTGCCGCTGCGAAATCTGCATGTCGATGAACGATTGTTTTAGTTTTTGAAGACGCTGCAATTCTCTCTCGTTTACTTCTAACTTCTATACTTCGCTTCTTCTCTCTGTCGTAATTGTCTAAGAAGATCTGCTGCCCATCGTGTTTGCAACCCGTACTGGTGTTTTTCGTACTCCATCCAAGTCTAACTCTCTTCTATTTCGCATTTCAATTCCCATGTCGTACGCTTCTTGCTGCTGGGCACGTTGTTTTCGTAACTTTGTGGTTTCCATATGCCACTTGCCATGCAAGATTCTTCAGACGAGCACCGTACTGTGTAACCTTGGGCATACTATTGTTCAATATGTCCACGAACCCAATATTTCCGTCGCAGCTTTCTGGTCTTTAACCCAGCTTTTCATCTACTGCTCTGCTTAGTTCGAGATAATAATATGGCGGAAATTTACCATTTTATTGAAGACACTGAAAATATATGCCTCAAGCAGGAATCGAACTTGTGATCTCCCTGCCTCTAGTTAGATGCGTTAACCATTCTACCATCGAAAAACTGTGATGACGTCATTTCAATTTCTCAGTAGTTTCGCAATCACCGTTACAGCCCAAATATCTACTAATAAGACTCATCGAATGTATCCTCTAAGCGATTGTCACCGCCCCGCTCCTCCCGAACGGCCATGTCTCACTCACGCTTAGCTTCCGTGAACAAGCTCAGGCTTGATTATTATTATCAATTTAACTGAACAATTCAGTTGATCTCGCCAAGTATCAGCAATGAAAAATGCCCCCGCTGTATTTCTTACAAACAGCGGTTCAAAATGAATCAACGGACACCGGCTATCGTAGCTAGGGAGACGGACAGGATCCCTCCACGGAATCCTGAATGATACATAGTTTTTGACTATCCTGAAAATGCATCCCCGCATTGGTGATGCTTTGCTAGCTGTATAGGAAGCATGCTGTTTAAACGTCAGGTATGGTTTTAATATCACTCCCAGATCTTTCATGTGGCTAACGGGTTCAATTTCTCTATCCAGTAGACGGTACCTTAAACAGACCGGGTCTTTTTTTGGTGAGAATGAGATCACCGGGCACTTCTTCGGATTTACACACATGGCTCGTGCTACACTAATCAGCGATGGATTCAAGCTGTTGTTCAAACGCTAGATGAACGTCATTGAAGTTAAGCGGAAACATCAACGGTCCCAAGTGACTTCCCTGGGGTATTCTGGACGTAGGAGTTTATGTCGTGGTTCACGTTATCTAAAGCGGTAGCTCGGTCGGTATAGATGTATGAGGTGTATGAGTCCTTTTTAAAAATACTGAAGGGAAACCGTCGGATCCCACACTGAAAAATGATTTAAACCGAGAACCAGCTCTGGTAATCATTCTTTCGTCGACCTCGATAGCAGTCAGGCGCACCAGATTTACGCTAGTTCCAGAAAACGAAAACACTATTTGTTTTTCTGAGCAAACCCTTTGTCCTGTGTGATGTCCCACAAGAAAAGAAATTCTGATTAAGCTGATGAGAATTATTGGAACCATAGAATTATTCAGCTTAGCAAGCCGTAGCTATATACACCCAGGTTTTTTTACGCGGGAGATACGTACCGCGTAAAAAAACCGCGTGAAGAAACCGCGTTAATTGGAAAATCCGCGTAAAAAACCGCGTTAATTGGAAAATCCGCGTAAAAACCGCGTTAATTGGAAAATCCGCGTAAAAAACCGCGTTAATTGGAAAATCCGCGTAAAAAAACCGCGCTAATTCGAAAATCCGCGCAAGAAAACTCTCAGCAAAAGACTTAGAATATTTTTGAAAGTTTTTTTTTTTGCGCGGATTTCGCAATTAACACGGTCCTTTTGAATGCAAAAGACTTAGAAGATTTTCGGAAAGATGGAAGAGACTGGTCTGGAAGACTCGCACCCCAACAATATGGGTATTTTCGGAATGATCTTGAGGAGTAGGTGCCAGAAATTGATTTTTGACGTCATTTTGAATTAAATATGGCGACTTCCGGTTTAGCGAAATTCGCTATAACTCAATCAATAAGGATATTTTTGGAATGGTCTTGAAGAGGTGGCGGTCTTTGGCGACTACTTCCGCCAATCAGGACTGGCTCGCTCGACGACAAAATGGATAACTTTCTTTTGGGCGTCCAGGAAAGCCTCGCAGTCATCTCTCCGTCGGGATTGTACTTGCCATACGCGTTACGGATAACAGCATATACGTCAGTATTACTGTCATCCCTTAGAGAAGAATTTCGGTACATCTAGCTTATCAATTTACTTAGCTGCGTTTAGTAAAACTTTTCTGAGACTTATGTGCCTATGTTCATTCGGTACTTTGGATTATCCTAGAATATTTCCACTGCTAATTTATCGCACCAAGAGCGAACCGCGACAACCTACTCTTCAAGACCATTCCAAAAATATCCATATTGATTGAGTTATAGCGAATTTCGCTAAACCGGAAGTCGCCATCTTTGATTTAAAAATAGCGTCAAAGATCAATTTCTGGCACCTACTCTTCAAGACCATTCCGAAAATACCCATATTGATTGCGTTATAGCGAATTTCGCTAAACCGGAAGTCGCCATCTTTGATTTCAATGTGGCGTCAAAAATCAATTTCTGGCACCTACTCTTCAAGTCCATTCCGACAATACCCGTATTGATTGGATTATAGCGAATTTCACTGAACCGGAAGTCGCCATCTTGGATTTCAAAATGACGCCAAAAATCAATTTCTGGCACCTACTCATCAAGTCCATTCCGAAAATACCCATATTGATCGAGTTATAGCGAATTTAGCAAAACCGGAAGTCGTCATCTTTGATTTCAAAAAATGGCGTCAAAAATCAATTTCTGGCACCTACTCTTCAAGACCATTCCGAAAATACCCATATTGTTGGGGTGCGGGCCATAAGGAATCTTCCAGACCCGTCTGTTCCATCTTCCCGAAAATTTTCTAAGTCATTTGCATATTTTTGCAAAAACCGCGTTAATTGGAAAATCCGCGTAAAAAAAATCCGCGTTAATTGGAAAATCCGCGTAAAAAACCTCGTAAAAACCCGCGTAAAAAAAACCTGGGTGTATATATTTCTCCTTAGTGGAGAAAATTTGGGTAAAAATTACCACGCATACCAGAAAGGCAAGTGTGGTGAAAAACGCATTTACCGCGGTATGAAATTTTCTCGAACTCATTACCAAGAGAGACACATGCCTTACAAGCAAAACTGATGGCTACTTTCAAACCGCCTTGTTGAAATGTAGGAAACACTTTCTACTACTCGCTTGCCGATGGTGAACTGAGACGGCGCCAGTGGTTGAGTGGTAAACGCGATCGCCACTCATTCCAGTTGGTCTGAGTTCAATCCCAGCCGAGGTCGTTGAGATTTTTCTGTGGTGAAAAAAGCTGTCATCACGTCTTCCTTCGGAAGGGAAGTAAAGCCGTTAGTCCCCGGTCCATGAGTTGATGGATCGATATGTAGTCCAGATAGTGAGGTCACCTCTGGCGTCGCTCTTCAGCTTCGTAGCGGAAATAGACCGACGGAGAATAATAAAAAACTAGAACTTAAAGAAGTAGAATCGAACTTCTATACTTACTAATGAATATCCTCCCGTGATCCTTGTGGAGTGCGCGGTGGTATATACGGCCTCTAGCAATAGCAAGTATCGGACTAACATTCCTTTTCTTTCCTTCCGCGTTCTACGTTCGGGCCTGGCCAGCGCGGGTATTGATCAATAAACACTTTAGGATTACCAGGAGTTGCACATTGAAAGATGTTTCGCTACTCCCAAGCATAATTATCCACTGATTCCCTGTGCAACTTCAGCTAGCCCAGATCGATAACGAAGTAGCAGCCAGGAGTGGTCACACAAGCTCAAGGTGAAGCTCGCTTGCAGGTGGCGAACTGAGTGCAATGTGTGTAAAATTTTGTGATTATTTTCACAGAGTTCGCGGTGATGCAAAAAATATCACGAATTAAGCGAAAAATCTTTGGTTGTATGCATTAATTTCACAAACCAACGCAAAACTATGCAGGAAACTGACACAGTGAACAAATATCTTCGAATTCATTGGAAATCTGATAAGTTAATCACATCGATCATTCAAAACAAGTGCAGCATGCCTGTTTACACGGTATTCAATTAGGCTTACTAAACATTTTTATCAGATCCTATAAAAGGTAAAATTTTGAAAAGTATAAAATTTAGTAGAAACAGCATCCAAGCTTCCGTGCGAAATACGCAAGAAACCAAGTTTGTCAATTATTAACTGAGTTTCCGTCATTATGATTCATTGGCGAAAACCAAACCTCAAATTACTATTATTTCCACAAAACTCTACCCGACGCGTCGTTGTCAATAGAATCGCTCGCAAAAGAACAAACCTCAAATACACCACCCGTAGCGAATTTTAAAAACCCCGTTAGCGACTTAACACACAAAATGAAGGGAAACCATAAAAGGCCCAATGAGTGTTGATCCATCCCGACGCTTTAGTGTACTACCACCTACCTATACGTACATATTTTGTTTTGCGCTGATTCCATTTTGCGGGTTTGCAAAGCCTGCAAACCCGCAAAATGATCCTTCTGTGTTGGCTAACAACCCACAACAGAAATAAGTGAAGGTCTCGAGCGTAAAACGGGGCAAAAAAAGGTTACTGCGTCATCATATTGTAGTAGGATGGCAAGAGGCACAGGTCTGTAATCTTTTCCACCTTGCGATTGGTTGTTGTTCCAGAGACCGATCCGACCGAGTTGTATTAATACCGAGAAAACAGATTTAGCTCTCTGATTCGATGAGGGATAAAGGTAAACAGCCTGTGTTGTGATTCAGGAAGCAGGTACGGAGGGAGTACGTGTGCAAGGGTAAAGTCAGCAGAAGCTCGGAGAAAAGTCCAACAAACAGATGCATCGGTAGCAGGGTCGGTTTATGTATTCAGCGCACACTTCATTCGGTGAACCGCTACAGATAAAAAAATATAGATAGCTTTGTTTTGTTTGCCTTGTATCATGAGTTTAGCGACTGAACTGAGCTTTTTGGCGTTTTTTAGTCTTGATTGAACAATCGGTAAATAAATGAGATTAGCCCGAGTAGATCGGTATCTTTTTGCAGTGTAACAATTAAGTGTTATCTTTAAGGTGGAATTTCATTCAACTTAGGCTTGTGGGTTTGTTCGGACGAGGGACGAAAAACTCGACGAAACAAGTAATTAAAATTGTGTATAGTAGGCTCAGATTGCCGTAGGTTTTCAAGCTGCTAAAAGTGTTCGCATTGAACATCATCAGGTTCCGTAGTGATTATTATTTAAGTGGATTGCATATTTACTCAATTATGTTTCTCAGGAAATTATATAATAAGATTTGGCTACAGTTTTCTATAAGAGATCTTTAGATTGAGCCCTTTTGTCCATAAAGGACGTAATACCTCACTTTATTAGGTCGAGGAATTTTATGACTTTTTAAAATCATCTCATTAGTATCTGGTCCCAATTTAGCACCATATTGATGCTAAATGCAAAACCTAAACATTGTTTTTGTTTACAACTACTCTGTAGTCACAAAACATAGTCCCATAAGAAAAGATATTCAGTAACAAGAAATACTGGTGTAATAAGTCGGTGTCAGATTCTGATGAGACGAAGTCGAAACGGTAATTCTTCAAGTTATTAATAAAAGTTGTTTATGGAAAAGATGAATTGGATATCGTGAACAAACTTTAGCTATGGTGATTGAATATATTAAGCTTGTTAAAAACCCTTGAATCAATGGGTTGGACCAAGCTTGGATCTTCTTGAAAGCTTTTTTATAATTAATATGTTGACTTATACAGCGAAAAAATGGTAACACTAGTTTAACACTAAAATCCAAAAAGTCTCATGCGTGAATACTAAAAAACTGGTACCGAATGATGTCTCGATAGTAAACATAGAGGTTCTGTTTGCCGACGAGGAATGTGAACCGAAACCGTCATTTGGTATAAGAACCAAAGGTGGTTCTATGGAAAATTCCCAAACGGGTAAATTTTTGGGAAATTTTTGGAATAAGACCACGACTATGTCCCATCTAACGAGCATTAAGTTGGTGTTAGTTACTGACGAGGAGAAACTGTTGGGTCACAAAAATTTGATCTTATTCTAAAATTTACCCGTTTGAGAATAAGGCAATTGATACTAGTTTCATCGCAAATATCTATTTAACTGCGTAAGATAGGAAAATAGCCACTCATTTGCTATTATTGCTTTTCATACCAAAAACTGTTTTAAAATGTTGATTGCAACACGCCTTGATAGTGCTGAATAGAGGGGGCCTAGAAAATTTATTTTCTATTTTCGTGTTCTGTATGTTTTTGCCTTTCTCACTATTCGTGTTTATGAACGTGGTCTATAAATGTGGTCTCAAACACAAACGTACAAACGCCCGCTCTGACGCGATAATGAATCGTACTGGTCCGGGAGTTCCCAACTCTAAAATACTTGGCAACGTGTCTCAGGGTGCCATAGCTGGAGACTCCAGTGAGATGCAGAAGCTAACTTCCTTCTTTCATCTGAACCTTGCACTTAAAATTAAACACGAGAATGAAGACTCGCGCGAACATTCAAAAGCTCACACGAATTGGCCACACTTTTATATAAACGAATTTAAACACGCGAAGTCATACAGGGGCCAGCATACGCGACATGGAAACGGCCCCGCGACCAAACACGTTAACATGAAAACGCCTGCGTCCTTCGCTATAATACAAGTCTGGTCGTATTATTCGCGCACACCTGTTCCCTATCTTGCATTCAAAGAACGCTCTAAGGATCAAGTCAATATTTTAATAACCTTACGAATGTTAAAAATTTAAAATTTTAGATATTAAATTTTTAACAGTTCAAAATGCGATTAGGGACCATTCATAAATAACGTAACGTTTTTAGAGGGGAGGATGTATACCAAAATGCGACATGCTGTGACATATGTGGGAAAGTAAGCTAGAACGATACGTAACATTATTAGTCCAGGTGTTTGCGTTTCGACTTCGTCTCTTCAGAACACTTGACACTTGACCAATGCACCGTGCTGACACTAAGTCCAAAATTGGAAACACTTCTTGTGAACACACTAAACGACAATTTTAACTTACAATGTCCCGTAGGTGAAGAGGTTCTGTTTGCTGATGAGACCTACTGAAATTGGACCTTGTGTTCAGCTAAGCAGGCGAATGCCAGCAAATGCTATATAACTCTCTAAGAAGAAAATTGGTTTTAAAACCGTCTTTATGCTTGAAGGGCACATAATTAGTACAGGTGTTTGCATTTCGACTTCGTCTCTTCAGAACCACGGCACTTGACCAATGCACCGGACTGACGTGATGTTTTGACTGAAGAAAGATTTTTTAAAGAATTTGTTATGTAATAGGGGAGGGGGGTAAAGAAATTTGTGACAATATGTTAAATGGGGGGAGGACGGAGTCAATTTTGGGCAATTTTTGCGTTACGTAATTTATTAATGGTCCTTCATACCAATGCCCATTTTCACGCGATCATGAATCGGTCATATCCTGACGCCTCTATCATTGGTCCAGGCAGCCTAGGGTCATATCTTCAGTCCTTTTCTCAAAAATAAATTCATAGACACTAGAAGTCTCAAGACCGAATACTCTAGTGAAATGGGGGAACTCACCCTATTCTAATTCCTAATCGTACACTTAAAATCGCGTGTTGCACAAACATTCAAAAGCTCAACCTAATATATCAGCTACTACACGGTTATTCACACGAATTTATACACGCGACACTCATGCTCATACGATCAAACCAGTAAACATACAATTGTTCGAGACCAGTGCGATAATACAACCTTGGTCACATATGCGACCACGCAATTGTGATCATCTACGCCCGCGATCTCGCACACACAAAAACACCCTTGTGATCAACACCTATACGTTCCTCCGTGATCATGAGTCAGTCACGTCCAGAAGCCCCTATTCTCGGTATTAGCAGCCTAGATCCATGCCGTCAGTTGGATCATCATCAAATTAATCATGCTCTTATACACTAGACAACGATTTTCAGGACGTCATTACCGGGAACTCTAGTGATATCTTCTAACGTCTAAGCCAGCGATTCTCAACCTGAGGTCCGCGGACCTCTAAGAGAATGAATATCATTTCTGGTTGAATATTAAAATTTAAAGTTTGTTCGCAAGAAACATAGAACAATATTTTGATAGCAAACAAAATCGATCTTCCAAAAAGTATTATACAGTTGCCTCCAGATGCGCAGTGAAATGAACCAGCCACGGAAAATTGGTGTCTGTAAAGCGGGAAAATATAATTTCGATTGACCCTTTTTGACCTACAGTGCACAACTGTGAACACAGATGATGAAGTGACATACATATTGTTACACCAAGTGAGAAACTGTGTATAGATAACGTTTAAAAGTTTGGCTCAGGCAGAAAACTTTTTTTTTTTTTATTGTAGAGGTTTTAACCTTAGGGTCATTCGCCTCTTTTCGGATTAGAGAAATCTCTTTTGGTAAAATCTCTAACCCTATGTGCGGGGTTCAGAATCGAACCCAGGTGAGCTACGTACAAGGCAATCGATTTACCAACTACGCAATTCTAGTCCCCCGGAGAAAACATATATGATCTAGCGCATTAGAACGGAACACATTAAATATTTATGTCAAAATACTGAGAAATGGAATCCGTTGCCAACAATACTTGAGGAAAAAAATTCAGTGGCATTCATAACGTTGTTCGTGTTGCTAAAATGCGGCCGGCAAATAACGCGGTGCACCTATCCTGTTCAGATTACTACGTGCCAGTTCTGTAACCAGACGTCAAATTATAGAAAACAATGCTGCAAGATCTCTACTGATTACAACAAATTTCAAAAAACAGTTTTCAACACATGTTGACAAAACACGAACAATTGGCTAACCAATAACAGATGCGCTGTGTATATTGAAGCTTCTCGTACTATCAACGAAATAACGATTAGTCTAGTGTCTCCAAACCAACAACCAGCACAAAATGCCGATAAAGAGGGATTTACAACAGCGACCCGTAAGAGCAAGAAACTAATAAGAACTTCCCACTTCAAACATCTTGAAAGTTGTACCGATCACGACATGGACGTGAACGATGTCCACTGTAACAGTGTTATTCTTTTATTTTTGCATAATGTGGAAACAAGAAAGGCCCACGGCTCAGTTATGCTAACGCATTGAGTTCTGTAAAAAATAACAAAAAAAATATAAAAATCGAAATAAGGCCGGGGGGGTCCCCGCAACAACCCAGGGCGATTTCCAAGGGGTCCGTCATACAAAAAAGGTTAAGAACCCGAAGGGAAGTAAAAAACGCCAACACGATCAAACACGTTAACATACAATCGCTCGAAATCTTCGCGATGATCCACGCATACCTAGGCCCGCGATCCCAAAAACCCAATTTGTAAACACTCGGTCTTAAGCGTGACCATATAAACGCTCGTTTCCACGAAATCTTGAAATCTATACTTCTCCACATGTGAACCGTACACAATCAGAATCACGGCCCGCTGCAGCCTTAAGGTTATATTCAAAGTTGTGGCGAAAAAGTGAACTAAGTTTGTGATTTTTAAGAGTATTTTATGCTAATTTTGTTTGAAAAGGCGAAAGACAGTTCGTTTGTAGTACTATCGAAGAAAGAAAAAACAAGCTGAATTAAAAGAATGTAATGTTTCATCCCCGAAGCATGTTTTTACAGAGTTTTGCGGTGAACGCTCTCCAAGCTTAACTGAAATCCAAAAACTAGAAAGATTATTGGATAAATGTATTGTGGTGTACTTGAACGGATCGCTTCCGAAAACCAAGCTTCAGTTGAACGAATCTTTAAAAAAATTGCTTTTTCAAGTATTTTTATCCGGGTTTTCAGTTCTTTTCCACGGTTTATTGTCTGTTGTACGATCGTTAAAAATGCCACAATTTTAACAGAATTTTAGGTTACCGACCAGATTCATAAATAAAATTAGGTGTCAATGAAAATGTCATTAGGTTAACATGTCGCGAAAACTGACAATCCAAGATGCTAAACGTTTTCAACTCAAATCCAATCTATTCTGAACTCGACCTTCGAAAAAAAGCTCATCAGTCGAACTGCTAAAGCTAAAATGCAACTACCAAATTAACTACGATTCTCCCGGTTGAGTTACTCCAAATGCAACAATCACCCCGGTCAATCTGCCCACCCAACTGCCGAACGCTTGGCAAAGATACTCCGACAAATGATTCACTGCAGCACATTTCGACGTACATCATTTTTGAACATCTTAAATCCTGAGAGTTTATCTTGCTAAACGTAAAAGATCCAGTTCACATTTGCCTTTTTTTTGGAGAGTTGTCCTACTGGAGCTGTAGAGCTAGGTTCTCGGAAGGGCTCCCCGTCAGAATCACATACTACAATTTGCAGACGAGACAGGCAATGTCGCCCACTAAAACACTGCATTAGGCCAATTGTAGCGGGCCGTGATTCTGAATGTGATATTCATTGTACGGTTCAGGTATGTGCGGGCGCAGGGACTCGCGATCGCGTGAATCATCGCGAACGGCTCGAACATTTGTACGTTAACGTGCTCGATCGCGTGTGCGTTTGTATGTCGCGTGTGCTAACGTGTATGAACTTCGCGTGTATAAATTCTATTTAACAACCGTGTGCCTTTCGCATATTCGCGTGTGTTCTAGAATGATCGCGCGCGGACCGTGAATCTGATACTTAATTTTTTGTGTACGGTTCAGATTCCAGAAGAAAGTGGGTTCTTACATATCATTGGAATTCCCATTCATGTCGCCGTAGAACGCGTGGTCTAGTGGATAAGAGTTTTATTTTTTTTTGATTGGTCCAACTGAATGTATGGACCTAAATTGCTAGAATGAAGGCTAAAGATTTCCGGACGTGACCGATTCATGATCGCGCGCGTTTGCGGGTTCGCGTTTGAGACTGCGTTTGTAACTTCGTAAGTACTAAAAGGTTCACACAATTGGTTGTTGGTACCGAGGATAGAGACTTCCGGACGATCCCGATTCATGATGGCGCGAGCGCGGGAGTTTGTAGGTTGACACTTGAGATCGTGTTGCTAAGTTTATGAGTGCTGAGATTGTCACCTTATCACCGGGGTGTAATCATGTTTGCGAGTTCGTGGGCGTAGGTTGCTTGGAAAATCGCGAGGGGCTCTTGCGTTTGTGCGCTGACGTGATTTCTTGAATGGTCGCGCGAACCGTGAGTCTGATATTAAATTTTCGGTGCGCGGTTAGAATTCTGGCAGATTGTGGGATCGTTTATATCGATAGGGTTCCCGGTCATGTCGCCATGAGACGTGTTGTCTAATAGGTATGGGCGTATTTTCTTAATTGGTCCAGCTGAAGGCATGGACCTAGGCTTCTAGGATCAAGAATAGAGTTCCGGACGTGATCGATTCGCAGTCGCATGCGCGAGGGCATTTTTGTAGGTTCCCGCTTGAGACCGCGTTTGAGAATGTGTGAGTGTTAAGACGTTCATTATCACCATCTTTGCTGACCCAGCTGAAGGCGGTTGTAGAATGGCAGTATAGGACTCGAAAAGAAGAAATAATAGGTACAAGATACAGCTGAATTTATGATCATCACATGAAAGGCATACATTAGTACTTCAAACTCTACCAATACTTGAATAGCCAACCAACACACATAGCACATCCTTTCTTTTTTTATGTCGCTAGCCGTGCATTGAAGAATGCCTAAAACTCTGAACTAGGCCCCGTCGAGTCCAGTCCGTCATCTGTCCGTCTCGTCCTGTCGTGTCTGGGGCTTCCAGGTTACATGCATTCACCAGACGAGACTAGCTTATGTCAGCTTAATTGTGCACAGGTTTCGTAGAATCGATGCGATCATCGAAATGATAGATCCTACGAGTGAATGCACTTGGCCCAGTCACCTGTCGAGCATTTGTATATTTGCGAGTTTGAATGTTTACGTGTGTATGGGAAGTGTTGTGTGTTGAGATATGTGTGTTACCTGTAAATAATAAGTTAATACAAATAATATTTAATGTGTTAAAATAAGACATGTGTAATATGCTACTTGCAGTTTTTGGTTGTTCCTACTTATCTGATTCAATTGAGTATGAGAGTACATCTCAATTCTTCTAAAACCTGGCGACGTCTGATGGTAGCGAATAGTCATTGTTGGCAGCAATGTTACCCTTTTTTGATGAATGAACTCGGAGAGGTCATCATAGGAATGTGACGCATGAGACCGAAAATAAATAAAACAAAATTAAATAAAGAGAAGAGTTAGTATTATTATTGAGTATTATTTGAATAACACACATGTAACATGCAATAAAACTACTTGGAATCGTCTAAATGCCAGAAAATGATATATATTTACTATTAACGACAATTGCATTCCGTTAAAAGTTTCTCATGCTATGCTGACCGGGAATGGATGATTGATGTGCGTCGGCAAATTAATCGTACCTTCATTTATCCAATCCGAATGAGTCGAATCGAATGCACGAATTGAACACCGATAAAAAGTGATCCAAAGAAGGATTACCCACTATTCTATCATATAAGCCAGTTCTGCATCCATTCCCTGACCCATATGTCACAAATACTCAGACTAACACATACACAGATAGACACACGACCAGCACATAACAATTTTACACTAGTACTAAAAACTACAATTATTACAACACAACACAACTAATAGGGTTCAACTGTTATTTTTTTTTAATGCGCCTGTGCACGTTGACGAGGTCGACCAATAAATCGACACACAATGACTCCCACTGCGAACTGTGCTAAAAAAGACAGCCGTTAAGCTGTTGAACAATGTCTGCAAACACAGCCCACAGAAAAAATCAATCCAAGGCGACCTGCCAATCGGCCACGCCAGTGTGCACAGGCTCTTAGCTGACTGTTAGTTTGGGCTGGTGCAGAGCATGAAATAACAAAAAACATAAAAAAGGCCCATAAGCCCTCTCGGTATCCTCGATGCACCACTATCGAGGCGTAATGCAATAACCATCTTAAAGCAGTTGTCTGCTCAAATATGCTTGAAGATGTTTGCAGTACCATCAAACCCGTCAACCTAGGAGAGGGGTAAAAGATCCAGTTCACATTTGCCTTTGCAGACAAACTGACAAGTTGATGATATGGCAAGGCATCTGTAGTTGTGGAAGCGAAACCAAGGTTTTTATCAGGATTATGAGTGATGTTGTGAAAATTGTTTTTGTTTCTTTTTTATTTTATTTTAGGCTTTCTGGAGCCAATCACACTCGCTGGTAAATTACGATGAGCAAAGCGAACAAATTTGCGCTGAATAGCGTCGATACGCTGGATGTCGATTTGGTATAATGAGGTGCTCAAATAACAACAGCATATTCGAGAGTAGAGCATACCGAGGGGCAATACAGCGCTTTTGTGTAATGGATAACGACCAACGCGAAAAAGCTGCGATTAATATCTAGAATAACTCTTAAGTCCTTGTCAAAAGTTTCCCACTCAAGAAAAGTTTGCGAAATAATGTAGTCATATTTAATTAAAAAGCGTTTATGGGTGTACGAGGTAACCAAACAATTTGAAGCTTTTAATACCATTCTGTTTACTATACACAAGTTTAAAAAACAATTCTGTTTCTGTAGGAATGCTATATATTCGAAATTTTTAACTAAGCGGAATAGTATGAAGTCATCGGCGAAAGATAGTTTGAAATATTCTACTGCAAAGATTAGATCGTTAAAGTAAATCAGAAATATGAAAGGTCTTAGATGACGACCCTGAGGAACGCCAGAGCTAACAGCGCAACGAGATACTGTGTAGTCTCCAACGTTTACTGTTTTTCTATGACTAGTCTAGTCTGTATCGTTGTTTTGTGCCACTTAGTGAGACGGGGCGCAAAAAGTATTCCGATTCAAATCAAACCCATGGTCGTAAAAATAGTCAGTAAATTTATGTATCTCTATTAACGATCACGGTTCTCCTGTGATATTCATAGGGTGTGCAGTTCTAGTAACAATTATATCTTCACATATGTCGTGTGAACTGTTTGGAATTTTTTGTGTCTAGATACATCGTCTAACTAGCCACCCAGATGGTGCTAGTTACTGACGAGATGAATTCGAAACACAAAAAAGCAAAACTCAATTTATATTAGGTCTTGTGCCCTTAACGCGCAAAACGGTTTAGTCCAAATTTTATTGCATAACAATAATGGTTTTATGACAGTTTTGAAGTTACTCCTAAAACTGATATTGCACTTGTAGCGTGTTGTAAAACTTCAAATGTTACTTTGAAGTGGTATACACAGTATCTAGCAAAAATAAGTGCCAAAATAACATTCCTTCCCTTTTCATTTTTGGGTCTGTTCGACACTGGAATAGATCTCCTAATCCCTTGCGATTACTATGAAATGTTGATCCGCTACTCACAAGCATTATCATCATTATCATGATACTTTGTTGCAATTTCAGCTGGCCCCGATCATTACCGGAGTTACAAGGGTACTCACGCAAGCTTAGGCTCTACGATTGAAGATGTTCAAAAAAAACTATAAACAGATACACTACATCCGATGCAACGTTTAATTGCTACTCGGTTACGTTTGAATTCCCCTGTTTCGTTTACAACAAACTGTACATCATCATCTCGCAACAGAAATATGCATGTTTGACACTACCAGACATCGTATTACTCAATCAGCAAAAGGCCTTGTACTTCCTACTCCACTTACAAGCCAACGGTCTATGTAGTACAACCGAGCCCCGACTTAGTTCGCATTATAGAAAGTTGACTCACAACTTTTTTGCTTCGAAAACGCAAATGTGCAGCAGCAACTCAGGAACGATGTACCCGGGTACCCTCACCTTTTGCCTAAACAGCAGCATGAGCCGTTGTCGTAAGTACTGGTTGCGCTTTAAGGCCATACGCCGCCTAGCTAGCTATTTCTTGTTGCCCGCTTTTCATCCAGAAGTTGTATGAGGTAACAATTAGATACTAGCATAGGTAGTGTACACGCCAGGCCCGGTCGGTTCGGTACCGAAACCAAAACCAAACCGAAAACCGGTCGTCAACGGAGCAACGTGAAAATGAAAATACCATTTGGTGTCATGAACTCGCAGGCCTAAGTAGAAGAAGAAAAACCTCTGGCAAAAGAAGTAAGAAGAAAAAAACAAACCACAATGGCGACGATTTTCCTCACTTGCACTCACGTAACGAAACGATGCTAAATTAAAAAAAAACTTATTCTTCGACGCGCTTCAGATTTGGTGCTTGAAATGGACAATAAAGAGGTTTGTTGTTTCACGGTTTTAGGGGGCTGCACGGTTCAAACAAAGTGGACTCTGTTTTTATGGTTTGTTTATTTTGTTTGTTTGGCGGTGGAGATTCGGAAAGTAGCAATTGAACGCCCCGATCTGCTTGCACTGGAAGCAGCTCGCGCCATATAATTTAACCCAGAAGTCGTCGGCTTGTTGAACATCGAATTTGTAATTTTTACAGTCATGATTTCATGACCCGAGTTTTTTTTCATTGAGCCATAATATCAAGCCATATCCTCATAATCTAAAATTCCCCGCCTTGAAGACATCTCCATGAAGTTTACCATTTTGAACTTTTTCATAAGTTGTTTTAAAATCGTACTTTATAATTCATCTAAAACTACATACATTTTGTTCCCAATCTGAGTTGAAATGATATGCGAAGGATTTATGCTTCATCTCTATCAACACTCTTATTCTTTTTACCATCCGGGTTGATCGATACACACGTGATATATCTCTCCGTAGTAAGTGCAATCATTTTTAAACAACGTAATCTGAAACATCAATTCCCATGTGGGCTTACTCGTTTGTGTATAGGTGTACCTCGTAAATGTCTGTCGCCTTTATCTTATCAGTTTGTTTACGAATCAACTCACACACAAATTGCCCAAAGCCGTATAGCGTCATCGAACTGGAAAAAGGCTCTGGTAGAATTTTGCGTCCGTAATTCACCAAACCAAACGATCTAATTCATGTAACAATGAGTAAGAAGCACAAATGTCACATGCGGGTGTTTTGGTTCGATTTGATTACGAATGTGGACGCGAATTGCTGATTCATCTTAGACAGTATTGGTTTAAAGTACAAGTTTGACGAATTCCACTATGATTACGGTTTGTACATACTCAATTTCCAGTATTTAATCAGAAGGGTGTTTCAGGATATGTGCGTTTCGATGGCCAATGGAAATACTATTGGCTTGGCCCTTTCGAATCTCTCTTATCTTTACTAATCTAAAACGTTCGCGACTGGTACTTGAAATTATTTTCAATAATAAATAAATTAGATCTAACGGTACGAACATCGATACAGCTGTCGTTTTACATTAGGCAGTCGAACTGCAAGAAAAAAACCAATTTTAAGTAGATCTCGAAAAAATTCACAAACCATGAAGAAGCCATTTTTCAACAAAGGGATTTGACGTATACACATCACATGATTTAACACTAATTATTAGACTGTCAATACACCTTTCCAAATATAAAATGTAAGTAAACTTCGGCTGATTATATAACATTTCTTTAGCCCATCTATCAGTAGTATATAGTAAATCCACACCCCCAACATAGACAGGAAGTCGCTGCTCGAAGATGAAAATTTTCAGCAAAAAAGCAGGGGCGCTCTAATTACTCTCCTCCCGGACACACAACGTCCCGGGGGAAGGAAGCCATTCTCTCCGTCTGCCCTTTTGATGCTACCAGAATGAGCCCTAGGCATCCACAACCGGTATAATCATTCATTCATTCATTCGTTCGTTCATTCACTAATCCCATTAAATCCTTTCGTTGCGGATCGTTAGCAGTGGTGGATGAGTCTTTGCATCCTCTTTCGCATGGTGCCCCATGGGAGTAAACGTTATCTCACACAAACATCACCTAACAAATGAGACAGTTGAGCGTAAATGCATCAGCTAAGTTTATTATTATTATCCTTTCAAATCACTGCTAACAAGACATGAAATTAGGATTGAATAGACGGACACATATTCAAAGATTATAGCCGGCATTTGTTCTGGCACAAGGGATTCTTTAAGATAGGTTTAAATCCACGATGATCGTCCTTAAAAACTTCCCGACAAATGGATAGACAGCATATCAAGTGTTTCGTGTTTGCATATGCATCCATAGCGGGTGTCCTTACGAACACACTCATATTATTTTCAAGCGCCAAAATATTTTTTTCATGATTTTTAAACTAAAGAAAACAAAATAATCATAACAGCGTAAGTCACTAAGTCACTTTACGCTTCCCAAGTAACCAATAAGCATTATAACGTAGCCTAATATCTGCTTTAAATCCACATATAAAGCAGTCTAAAAGAGCCGTGAAGCCCTAAATACTGATATAATGCTGGTATTATGCCAGAAATATAGTGCTAGCTCGTTTTTGCAGCACTAATGCTATTACATAGCACCAGCGTACAAATGTCAAATTTTAAAGCCTAATATTGGCACTACTAATGCTATTAGAAAGCGTCAGTTGGCTGTCATTGTCCGCCCTGGTTTTAAAACCATTTCTTATGTTTCCTTTCGGTATGATGAGCTAAAAGGAAAAAATTTAAAATAAAAGTTCTGTTTAAAACCGTAATTGACTCTCTTCTAATCCTTTGTAATGAATATCTTTAATGAGTTTGCGTTCTCACATGATATGATTGTTTTACGAAAATTACCTTTAGTAAGTCTCGAACTGAGGTACCTTGCCTCGTCCTTCACGGTAAGTGCGCTGCGTTTGCAACCCGGACTATATCGCATATGTTCGTTTGAACTGAAATATGCCGAATATAATCTTCAAGAAGAGTTGCCTAACGAATAATACCCACAGCATTACAGTAGCATTATATCGGCTTTCTATTTGCTCTATAATGGCACTAAATGCACATGTAAAGCTTACACGCTTTAAAGATCCTTGAAGCATGTACGAGTTATACGGTGATGAGCCCATTTTCGCCATGTTTCTATTATCACCCTACCCATTTGAAACCGTTGGTTAGAGCAATGTCGACCATCTTTGTTCAACGCATTGAGTCAAATGGTAGATGGTAGGCACTCGATTCGAGTTTTCGTTGCGCTCAAACACGAGAATTTCACTGTTTTCGTCGCATTTGTGTTATATTGGTTCTTAACAACGAAGCAAAGCTGTTGATGTCAATTTTTATGCACTTCATTGATTGTAGGCCTAGAAATTAACGAATTAGTGAGACACCCTGCTTAGTATGGTGAAAATAGGCACTTTACCCTATCAGCTTTATATGAGCATATAGAGCAAGCGATAGTGCTATATTTCAGCTGTGCATTTATGCATTATTGATACTAATATAGAGCTTTATTGTATTGTTAATGCTGTAATAGAGTTGCAATGCAACATTAGTGCAAATGTATAGTCAATATAGTGCAATGGCCTAATACTTATGGTTACTTGGGTTGTCCGGACATGTCACATAGTCAGGTGATTCGCATTTAAAAATGCCAAAATATCCTGACTCCTGCGGTAGAAGACAAAGGGTTAAGTTGTCGGAAAACTGTAAGCTTGCTCATATGACCCTATTCCACGATTTTCTAAACCTTCTTCCTTCAATTCCTTGCTCTTCCTTGAGTACTATGGCTCTTAATATTGAAAAATATTTTACACCTTGTATCCCTTCGCCGTTACAGCATCAAAGAAGAAAAAATGGCTCCCTCTTAGTCAGCAATCAAAAAAAAGTTCCTGAGAATTTTTCACGTTCATCAAGTTATATTTTATAAAAATTCATTGAATAGTAATAGAGATTACGAGAAAATCATAAAATTTAATATGAATTACAGAAAGTCCTAGAACTCTAACTTCTTCTATTTGGACAAAGACCGTTCAATTTCTGAGATTTTTTAACATTAGAAAAAATGCAAAATATGTATGATATACTGCATAGAGCAGAAAAAGAATTGAAAATGCGGGATTTTAGGGATAAAGTGTCCCAAAGCCTCGATTTTTGAGAAACGGAAATATCGCCGTTCAAATACTACGGTAGTATCCTTCAAACAAAGGTATAAACTGTAAATTTTCAAGAGTTACTTCAAAAGTTATAGCTGTTATTATATTTTTTCTCATATTGTTTAATAGAGAGGTGAGCCCCGCTTAGGGTTCGCAGTACCGAGCCTTTTTGGTGAGAACCGGTACTACGGTACTGAAGCCCTCAGTACCGGTAGTACCGGTAAAGTACCGGTACTCGAACATTTAAAAAAAATCGAAAACAGCTTCAAAGTGAAATCGAATGCTCAAACTGATGACCTTATTCTCGGATGATTGATTTGTGCTGATCAAAAAAACATGTTTATTGTTTTTAATTGCTTCGGAATGATATGACTCATTTCACAGAAGATATTTTTCGTATGCGGCACTTTCTTTTATTTTAAAATCTAGGCCACTTTGATATCACTAACTGCTAAGCGGTGCGACTTTCGTCGACGTCAACAGATGGTAAATGTAAGAAACCCTATTAATAACAGTAAATCAAAGCGAGAATGGCAGTAAATCCGAGCAGGTTGCTCGCATTTCCTCTCTGTTCCTTTTCTCTAAATTGGTTTCGATCTTTATGTCATTTGCCTACTATTCTTTAATGCATACCAAGGCTCCTTGCTTTTCCGTAAAGTATTGAGTTTTCCAGCATTTTCCGATCACCAATAATTACAAATCGCCCCATTTGAAGCAGTTCACCAACTCTAAAATTATTAGCTACTAAATCGCTGTTCGTTCTTTTATAGATAATGGTTTAAGATCAAACCAAATACAGACATGACTTAGACCATAGTCTTATTACGCGCCACCCAGTGAATAATGAAAACCAATCAGAATGTCGCTAATAAACAAAATAATAGCAAATTTTTACGTCTCTTACGCTAGATGTGAATATTTTGAAATTTAGTACAAGATCGTTAAATTTTAATTTCGACAAAATAAAGTAAGAATTTAAACATGCCGTTCAGTACAACGGGAGCTAGTAATGTTTTACTTCTAGAATTATTATGATGATGGCCCCACCTCATTCCCCTACAAAGGTGTTAGCTCAACGATTTATCTAGAAGACAATTAATATAATTAAAAGTCATTTTGTAGACCGATATTTTGAAACCGGTCCTCCTAAAGAGTCCACATATTTTTCATAAAAAATTGTATGGTACCGAAAATACCGGTGCTGGCTTTTGTTCAGTACCGGTATTATGGTACCAAAAATGGGTCGGTATTCCCGGGATTTCACAACCCTAGCCCCGCCGCGCCGTGCCTCCGATTCCGCGCTGACCATTTTTTACCTTAAATCAGCGGCGTGGCGCGGCGGCGCGCACCTCTAGTTTAATAGTGCCAATGTCAAAAACGGCAAACGAAGTGGGCGGATGTCAAAAACTGTCCAAATGATGTGAAATTTGGCATCTGAGCTCACTTTGACAATTGTCACAATTTGAGGTGGGAGAGACTTTGAGAATTCAAAAGCAAGTCTAGAGAAAATTTTCAATAGGACGTAAGTAACAGTGAGAGATTCTCTTTGGGGTCTTTCTCTTCTGTTCATTACTCGGCCATTTCAACATTTACTACTCTACTCTTTGCCTAATATTCTAGTAAAACCGTCGGCTTTCGATATGTACTGGAAAATTAGTGCAAAGTGTTGTAACGACGTTGTAATAAACGAAAGAGAAAGTAAACAAAGAGAGGCTCTCAATGTTACTTACGTCATATTGAAAATTTTCTCTAGAAGTGTATTTTTGCAATGCCCCGGACTACATAATATGGGAATCTTGATTTTGGCTTTGTCGAACTGGACAAATATGAGTTCCGGAAGCCTATACTCCATTTACACTTTCAACAAATGTTCCACAATGCTCGGTCGGTCCCAAAAAAATCGACCGGAAATCTATGGTCGTAGGACCACGTTTTTTTCTTGAGAGTCTGTCATCTCGACAGATCAAGAATAAAATTACCGGTTTACTTTGTTCTTCGGACAATGCACACCAGATAAAACGTGCTATTTTGTCGTTCGCTTTGCGCTGACTCGGGCAGAAGCAGTAAGAACACTGACTATCGTGACCGAAGTCTTTGGTGGTTGGAAATAGTCGGATAAAAGCTGTTGGTTCGCTTCCACATTGTTGTGAACATTACTTTTTCTTCGAAAGTGGCAATGGAAAAGAAAATATGGTGTACAACTACAACCCGAATTGTCAATACGTGGTAAACAAGCAAACCATTTTTTGAAGAAGGAAGGCCAGTAAAATTGATTCTAGTTTCACTCGTCATCGATTCTGTACCATATCAAATCCATTTCGTTGATACATAGTACTGTTTTTTAGAGGTTTTAACCTTATGGTCATTCGTCTCTTTTCGGGTTAGAAAACATTCTAATCCTATGTGCGGGGTTCGGAATCGAACCCAAGTGAGCTGCGTACAAGGCAACCGATTTACCAACTATGCTATGCCCGTCCACTATATAGTACTAGTTCAGATTCACGCAATTTCTGGTTTGAAACTGGTGGTACTTTTTTTTATTACTTGCTATGGAAAAAAATTCAGAACCAACATTTATCTGTTTCGATTCCTAGAAAAGCATTTAGAAAACAAGTAATTCTCAGGGAATTTTTATTCAAATCGCGAAAAAAATAAAACCTGCATTATTTTTTACATTTGGGTTCAAACTATAAATACTATATACTTATAATTTCTAGTCAACGCGTACGCTCTACTAACAGACTTTCATATGTTAGCTTGACTGAGCCGTGGGTATCTTCTTCTATCTTTAACATAAATTGAGAGATTGATAAGTAATGCTGGAAACACGACCGTAGTAATATACAATACACTTTTTTGTTCAGTTGGTTAATTTACTAAGGTACGTTTGCGTTAGATTGACGCTTCATCAAAAAAAATTAGGGAAATGAAAACATATACTTGTAACGGAAGATCAATATCACCAATGAAAACCTCGGACTACCGAGACTACCTAAGAGAGAAATCCTTTAAAGGGGGGCAGGCTTCCAGATCGCTTAGTATCTGATTACCAGTGTTGTTGCCTTAGATATTCAGACGATTTCGCAGTATGGCTCTGCTGCGGTTCGGCAACACACCGAGAGGAAGTGGAAGGGGAGTGGAAAAGAGTACTTGTGAGAATGAGAAAAAAGATGTGCTAAATTAATGTATCGTTGAGTTTTATGGAGATGTATATGAGAGACATGCACCCTCGTGACTTGCCAGGATTTCGCCAATTGTAACAAGGGTGGTATACTTCGGGTCCGACGGTAGGACTAAGAACTATTGTCTCTTGTTCATCGGCATATTCTCAAAAACCTGTGTTAATACACATAGTGGTGAAATCGTTCTTTTTTCATTTCTCCAAACTATGATCCATGCTTGGCATGAACTTGAAGAGCTGCAACACTTGAAACAAAAAATATAACATTTGATTAGCCTAATCAGCATCAGCTCAATGATGGTTTCATGTTAACTTATTTTTGTATGCTGGAATGGATACGTGAGTGGTTTGGGTAACCCCCAACCGGACACCTCAGCTTGATATGTAATTAGTGATGGTGATGAGGGTGAGAGAGGAGTGAGTCGGAGGGACGTGTGACGGGGCGGTGCACAGTAGCACCTCTCCATACAAAGTTATGACAACATTATAAAAATTGGTTTTTATGGCTAAAAATTGGGGTTTTAACTAATTTTGGGTCGCTGAGTCCATTTCTGCCGTCAGTTTTGAAATTCAAGAATTCTTTTTTTTTACTTTTTTATGTTAACCCATTTAAGGGTTAATATACACGTTAATAATAGTAGCTAATCACACCGAATAGTAGAAATGGTTGACAAAACTAGTAAAAATCATAGATATGAACACTTCGACGCAATAATGCGCAAGATGAGTCCTATATATCTTGGAACTACACTAAATTTTGAGTCAGATTCATAACTGACCCATGGAAGACCATCTCAAAAATTGTAAGACGTATAAAGATAAATTACTGATATGACATTCAATTGCTCATTTGCTTTTTCTTGATTCAGAGCAAACGTGTTTGACTTCTGCACAAAAACTTTACAACTATACATTTAGCATATTCATTCATCTTTTCAAAGAACTCAAAACTACCTCCATCGGCCACGTAGTTCTTGAGATATCGCCATTTGAAATTCGAAGGCACAAACAATTCGAATAAATTGAATTGAACAGAAATCCTCGACATCACTTGCTTCAGCGACATGTTAAAATTCATTTTTTATCCGATTATCTTAAAATTTTGAGATATTTTTATTCAAACCAAGAGAAAAATAAAATAAATATTTACAAAAGAATCACAAGACATTGGCTTTTGGGGTTTTGTCACTCGTCGTGCCACTGTGCGTCTGTCTGAGGGAAATGTGACAGAGTCTGTCACCAGTCGCGAGTGGTCTGAGAGGGATGTAATGAGAGGGCCTTAGTGGAAATTTATGGAGAGGAGCGAAAAGTATGGTGGGTAACCGTGCCGCAGACTACTTGTTACGCCCCTACGTTGCATAAATATTTCTTACAATAGATTTAGCAAAAAATTGTTTAAAATGAGTGACAGACCATGCTGGTGTTGCTTTTCTGAAAAAAAGATTGAGAGAAACAGAATCATAATCCGCCTTATTATGCAAGAAAACTGATGCCATTTGCTCTTAGCTGGCGTAGGCTATTTGAATTTTGGTAGAAAACAATGCAAGATAATCGTTCGGCCCTTTAGAGACAAAGCTAAATAGTGATAAAAAGCCATTTCTTTCGACCCAACAGTCGAGACGGAGCCAGATACATCACATTAAAGAATTGCAATCGTCCGATACGAGTTGTAGTCGGGATGGCGTGGAAGATCTGTGACCCAGCGAAATCCGAATTATTGGCGAAATCGAATATCCAGCGGTTAGAATATTCCACGTTTTCGGGAATATTGTTTGATTACGTATCCGTCGGACCGCATCTCAAAAAGTACTCGTCGATGTTTCTGTCGTTAATCCATCGACGAACCGGTGCCACTTAGCGTGGTTTCTAGCTTTAGATTTTAATTTGTATTTCTAAAGTCGCGCATATTCGGAAATTTTCGGGCATCCAAAAAGTCCGTATACGTGGACACTTCTTAATCCCACCACAGAGTGGACCGGGTAGTCCTTTCATCTGAGCTTAAATCGCGGTATCGAGAACTGAACTAGCCAGAAACTAGTATTTTGCCAACGTAGGAATGACTTTTTTTGATTAGATTAGTATAGCTCTTCCAATCAATATTTCATGTGAGGACATTAAGAATCGTTGATTGTCTCCGATGGCACTGCACCGTTCGCGATTGAAATGGTGATAGACAGATACTCACTACCGTGTGGATTAGGGATTACCTTCCGCATGTTATCTAAATGTGGCGAGGTCGAGCACATAGATAAAAATCAACTCGCGAATTCCTATACTACCAGTGCTCCCAGCAGTTCGTGTAATATAACTGCCGTGGGAGTTTACGGCTTCTGGAGCTAGCAACGGTGCTGGTAGAATTTTAGTGATGCCGGGTAGAGTTTCACACTCGATTCGGCTCGGCAATTTCTCAACAGCCGTGTAATTAGCAAAGTTAGAAACTGATATCTCAGTAAAGTAAGATTTGTTAGCTGATTTTCGGTGAAATATTTTCAGAGTAAAAATTGTCTACTGAGATCTCAGCTGTTGAGATTTCGTTGACATATTAAGCTGTTTATAATTCCAACGAATCTATATTCAGGATGATGCTTCTGTAGTGAAATTAAAGCAGTGATCAAATCCGTGACCTCATTTGATAAATTAGCCAATCGTATCCTTACGATCGTCGCAAGGAGGGGTGATTTATCAGTCAGCTGCTTCAAAATCACTGTAGTGAGAAAAGCTATTAAAATACTGTTAAGAGCATCGGTAATTTTAAAACTTTTTTGATATCCAGTCCAGTTATAGAAAATCTCAAGTGTGTAGCCCTATGTTGAATCTTTGGCTAAGATTTGGTGACACTTGGGATTTTTAATGTTCTAAAAAGCGCTGCGAACTCCTCCTAGTTTCTAAAATAAAATTTCCGAGACCAGGAGCTACTTGCTCCGGTTTTGTAACAGATCTTTCTTGAGTACCCATCGAGGATCTTTACGAGGAAGCTTAGGGTAGGCAATGGTTTTGCTCTAGAAAATGTGGGGTCCTCAGGGTCGCACTCTGCATTGGGCAGAATCATAGAAATTGGACGGTATTGGTGACGAGCTCTCATTGGCATTTCTGCAAAGGAGCGCTTAGGGCGTACTTGAAAGGAGCGGTTTAGTTTTTCCTCGCGACGCAATTGCGCGGGGCATGTCGAGAGATCATGCAAATCATCTGTGAAAGGCCAAACCCCATACATCAGTAGATCTTCGCATATCAGTTCCGTTTGGGTGGTTACTCCGTCAATCTCAACTATCCTTGTGGGTACGTAGGCACTGCTTACCGAGAATTTCGACTGATTTCTTGTTATTTTTTGAGGATCCCCTTTCAAGAAATTTTACTGCTCACCAGTTGATTTGGAAAGGCTATAAAAATTACATCAAGATCAATTCGATGGGCCACCAAATTTGGGTTACTTTTTAAAGGATTATTAGGTTATAAAAATGTTTCGACCACAACGATAAATCGAACATTATGTACCCTCGAAAAGCTAATGAGCGTAGTATTTTAATAAATTAAAATAATTATTCAACGTTATCGTTGAACTTCATACTCATTAAAGAGGGGAACGGTCAAAACTGGGTCAAAAATGGTAAAGTGTTGTTATGTAAATGGATGAACTATATTTTTTTGAAGTTCAGTGACCATAAAACAAAAAAAAATCATATTATTAGGTTTAGGATGTCCCTATTGCGAATTGTCGTGTTTAAGGTTTAATACCTTCCTTCAGATTTTGTGCCGCTTGTATAGTATATTATTTGATACCTAACGCCGTTTTTTAATTGTTTCTCATTTCATTTTTTCTGAGTTTTCTTGAGATTCTTCTAAACGATTGTCCAATAATGCGCTCCCTTGCAAATTTTGAGGGTTTTTGACTTTCACATTTTTGTAGATAGGCTGGAAGCTAAATCTGGCCAAAACTGCATGAAACAACTGTGTTAGCTCGACGAACATATATTTATTAACAGCGCCAGTTGTCACGAAAATTTCGGTTTTCGGCCAACATGCGCAAATTGTCTGCTAAATCAAGATTTTTTCAAAAACTTTGACAACTTTTTTTTCTAAGACTTATTTTGAACCTTTCCTTTTCCGGAAACGGTGTAAAACTCTTCTCCTGCGTGCTACGGAATTCTGTTTCCTCCCGTTCCTGGTTTCCTACTGACCATCAGACGTTTCCCGAACATTTGAATAACGTTTGTTATAGTCGATTTGGCAATTTCAGCGATTTTGCCAAATCTGCGTGGGAGTATGTTGAATTTTTCTTACGTCCGTTCAAAATTTTGATACGCTTCTGCGCCAATTTGACACCCGAATGGAAAATGACAAAAACAAAATAGAGGCAGCATTCCGTACTCACACATGTACAAAATAAGAGATACTTTTTTACATGCATGATTGAAAAATACCGAATTTAGATGAAACCATTTTTTGATCATTTCATCCTTTATTACTTTATTTGTAACTCCCCATCCAAATATAAATGTCTCAATTGTGGGGGCAAAATTTAGCATCGCAGTCATCATCTGTAACAATGACTGTTGTAAAAAATTAACTTCTCTTCGATAATATTACTCAGATCGATGAGAATAATGAAAATGGCCTCTAGAACTCTCTAACAGCGAGGAAAAGAACATGCCATCGTAGGTTGGTGTGACTGAAAGGGAAGATTTTTTCTTAAATACAGAAGTCTTAACGGCACTTGCTTTATGCATTTTAAAGAAAGCTTTTTTTAAAATAACTGATAACTGAATTTTTTAAACATCAGATAATGCTTCAATATCTAGTGTGAGGTTTTTAAATCTTCAAATCGGGTGGGCGATAGCGGCTACGGCTACAAATCTATCGATTGCTCCAAAATTTTGAGGGTATCCTTATACATGTATGTTCTAGTGGACCACGTAGGGACTTCGATTTTCATTTTTAATTGCTAACTAAAAAGTTTACGACATATCTAAACCCCCTACGTGGTCCACTAAATTATACATGTATCAAGACACCCTCAAGGTTGGAAAGCAATAAATAAAGATTTATAACCGCTGTCTTTTCGCCGGATTAGTCAAACGGTGTTTTGAGAAAAAATCACATGCTGCTTTCAGCAGAAGGTAGTTCCGTCGCAAACTGTCGTAAACAATTGCTTGAAAATTATTTCTGACAAGGCCTATTTTTTCTGAAGAATTTGAAGTTTTAAGTTGATAAAAAGAATTCGATTTTCCAAAGCTGCATGGTGACTGACACAAGTGGTAAGTCGCCAGATCAAGAAAAGAAGAAAACCATTTCTTCACATCGCCTGCTAGATCGAAAGTTTTAGTCTATTTTACCCTGAACTTTATAGCATCATCAGGGATTGTCATATTTGGTTAGCCCTACTTTGAAATTATGAATATACACTGTTGTAACTAAAGTAAATTACAACTCGTAAATTAATATTGAAAGTAAATTCAAAATCAATGGTTCCGCGATATACTATAGGCTTTGTTGTTACTGGGAGCACATTTTTAATATTTTAGTTTCTATTGATCTATTTTTAAAATTGTTATCACTAAAAAACTTTCTAAAATTTTCATCAGTTTTTAGTGACCATCTCAAGTCATCAGAATTAATACTTCTATGCAGTAATTTTTAAGCCCCTTTCAAAACAAAATCGTAGCTAAGGACTTGACTTGAACATCATTCAAGACGCTTTTGGTTTAGTTTTTCTTTTTTTAGTTCTTACAGATTAGTTTATTTTGTTTACCTTAGAGCCGTTTACCCCTTCAAACCCTATACCATTAAATAAATCAAACTAGCACATAGAATGGTAACCCTCCCCAACGGCACACACTTGTTGTGCTCTGATGGAAAGGTCTTTCATCGGCACCGCAGTTGCTCCAATAAGAAATTTGAGAGCCGCTGTACACAATACGTCATGAACTGTACTTAGCTCGCATCGTTCACCAACACAGAAAAAAAAAAACCAGTAGCAGCGCGGGTACGATATGGAACGTATAGGAAGCAAAAAAAAATTGCCCGATATCTCTTCCGCCGTGTTGTGGCATCACTACAGTCATATATACCGAACACATTCCGCTATGTTACTGCGCGAAAATACCTCAAACTCAACCCATCTCAGCCAACGAATCGAATGCGCGGCTGCATCACACGGGGCGACCATTCGGTTCGATTTCAGTCTAGTTTGAACGTTTGAACCTGTCTTCCGAGATACAGCTGTGTCGATCTTCCGAACGAACCCGACACAGAACTAGTGAGCCTTCTTACGTGCAGCACTAGGAGGGCTAGGGCTTTAGCTGCCTTGTATCATACTTTGTGAAGTGCCACCGCTAGTGGCTGCCACCTGTTGCCGTGAAAGTGTGTTAAGTGAGTCAGATATCAACAACACTCTACTACGACATTGGTTGGGTGGGTTATCAAAGTGAATTATTTGTCGCAAGTAGAGGACGTCAGCTCGAATGACTCGTGATAATGGTTTGAAGACACCAAAACACTTTGGTATGCGCAATTAGACAGGAAAGGAGTCGAAAAATAGTGATTATACGTGTGTGTCTTAATTCTTCGTGAATTTTCTAGTGATCGTAAATAAGTTATACGTGGTAGGCACAAATTACGTCGCCGTCCAGGCAGTATTACGAAAACACCTCGATCGAAAGTTGGAAATTCGAAACCACAAAATGGGAGGAAAATACGACCCACTCGTCATTGTTGGCGGTGGCGGCGCTGCCGTTGCTAGCGTAAGAAAAGCGAGAGAGAAAGAAAACATGAAGTTCGCAGCTGATGATTCAACGCGCTCTGTGCACGGCTGATTTCGAAATTGGAGCACAATTTTCGGCAAAATCATGAGAAACCCACTTTCGACAGTTCACTGGACGTGATGAGTGATGGTGATTGACATTAGGAAATTATTTGATCCCTGTAGGATAGAAAAAAAAATCCACGATTTGTGATATGTTTCTAGTTCGACCGACGACTGTTGTGATAATACGTGATCAGTAGCTCCATCGGTGTAGTGTCAGAACCGGCATTGATTGTAGATGAAGGCCAGGAGTTTCTGCACCGTTATGAAGCTCACTGCAATCACACATCGCGAAGGTCATTGAAAAACTGGCCGTTTGAAACGATGAAATGGGTAGAAGTGGATTTAATTATCACTTTGGTCTCACTAACGTTTTTGTCGGGTGTATCTAATGGTTTGTCACCGAGGGGTCCGATAAGTCATTTTTACGCTTCAAGCCTGTGGGAAACTTGCGTTGCTCAGCATGATTACTATAGTCTTTTATTTTTTCTTGAGCTGTAGCTGTAACTGAATATGCTTTCTTTAAATTAACAAAAGCAAAATATACATTCACTCATTTGGACCCCTTGGACCAAGCCGCTGAAAACCACGCTCCATTCGCCTCATCACATCATCCGGCCAGTATAAATATACAACAGTCGGTACCCGTCGCTATTTTTTATCAGCCCCGGGGCGGCTTTATCCGTGAGGTGCAAACCCCGTTATCAGCATCGGCTAGGTGATCCGCAGTTTAGCTTTCGGTCGGTTTAACAGTGCAGTTGTGTGTATGCCGTTTGACCAGCTTTTAACTTTGCTCGAATGTTCCATACAACACCCGACCGACCGACTCGTTGCGCATCCGCCATGGGAAAACCGTCGCTGAACATCGCTGCAAGGAACACTAAATTGGATGGGTCGAATTTTCCTCGCCAGTTTGAATGAACTGCTAGATTGCCGGCAGGAAATGTTCGTGGGTTGAATTGTAGATTTTATAGATGCTAAAGAAAAGATTCCTACATTTATACAATATATGAAAAATCCTCTATCGTTTCATTTCACTTTCGAACGAGGTGTTAGTGGACTGATTTGTTTTCTTATTAGTAGAAACTGTGTGTGGGTGTTCGTTCGTTATGCCATACCACCACTGGATAATTGATATTTATTATTTGTTCACCAAGACGGGCATTTCTGCTGCTGATGGTGTGCGGTCGTGACGTGATGAGAACCTACGGGTCGCTAATCTACTAGGTGGTGTGTGCATAAGAAGGCGGTTATGCATCGAAGAAAAACGATTCTCCGTATATAGAAAAAAATAAATAAAAGCGCAAAGTGTAATCAAACCCAATTGAGCGAATATTGTGTATCGTTGTATTGTGCGCTCGCTGGCCGTGTATTGTTGTTGTGTCAAACAGAACGCGATAGTCGAGGAAGAAATAAGGTGTGATTAGCTTGCAACTTTATGTTTGCTTGATTTGTTTGCGGTTCCCTCGCGCATTCAATAACCCATTTACAACTACATACTACCTCCACGGAGGGGCCCCATTGTGGTGCTGCGCGAAAACGTGTTGTGTGCTGCAGCAAATACGGTGAAGTTTATGACGTGGTGTGTCTAGCGCTGGAAATAGCGACTGTTGGCGGTTTTTCTGGAACACAACCAGGCAGCATCAACGCAGCTGATTGTGCAACAAATGAAGTCGTCCAAGATATCGGTTTCGGATAAGATCAAGATTTGGAGTTCAAGGGTGAGTAGTTTTCTGGTGCTTCGACTTTCATCTGGCACTGCAAGAGAGTCTTGAAATGGTGCAATATTCTGTTTATGTAACGTTACATTTCATAGCTGCCATTCAGGCCAACCACAACTGAACTGAGGATCCTTAAGTTTTTACAACAAGTAAAAAATTGAAAATAGCGCTAAAATGCCTGTTTATCAATCCTTGTTGACGCAGTTTGATGTTACGTGTTAATATCCTCTTCCTCGGCGGTGAAGCATTAGTTGAGGGATTCCATGAGAAACTGGCCGAGCACAAAATATGACCATCTTCGATTTGAACGAAACTTTAAAGTTGTATTCGGTTCATGAATCTCCATTATTTTCTTTGACAATAGCAATATTTTGATACAAGAGCAACTTTTCAAAAGGGCGTAAAGATTTCTACGTGAATGAATTTCAATTTTTTTGTTCGATTACTGTATTTTATACAGCAAAACTTTCTGAGAACGAGTTTCAGAGAATGAATATTTATGTACGAAAAAAATATACGCTGAAAAAAATGTTGTCATTTTTCACAAAAACAAAAATTTATGTTAAACATTTAAATTGTAAAAAAAACCTATTTTTTCTAATTTTTTATATTTTGTCAACAAAAACCTCAAGAGAAAAGAAACATTTTGAATGTGATTGTATGATGGAGAACTTATCGGTAAAATTTTTTTTCTAACAATAACTTTATACATGTTTTTAAATTTCACACTAATTGACACACAAAACTGTAATTTTACTACAGAATATAATTCTAAGTCTCATTTTAAATCAAAACGTATTTAACAAAAATCTTCCAAAATGCGATAGCTTTCGAGATATTTGGAATTTTGTTCCAACAAAAACAGTTAATTCGTGTGTTTATGCCCTTTTTAAAATTTATTCGCGTGACCCCTTCATAAAATGTCAAAAATCGTTTTAAAGACGCAGAAGAAACTTTTTCAGTGTATTTGGATCTTGGAGAAGCTTTCAACAAAAAAGTTTTCCTAACAACAACTTTTGACATATTTTTTATAATTCATACTATTTGCAGTCAAAAATACAATTTTCTTTTTCAATATGATTCTAAACCAGTGGTGGGAAAATACCGGTTGAGTACCGGTACGGTAAACCAAATTTTCACAAGTGTTTATGTTTCCTTTACATTGTGTGCAGTCTTATCGCTGGTTGTGTTTATACGAGACACGAAAACCAAACCGAGTTTCGTTTACACAGCACCGCGGCTTGGTTTTGATTTTCGTTCACCGGTGCACGAGTATGGGAAGGAAACACGAGAATAACGAAACCAAACTTCGGTTGTGTTGCGGTTGTGTATTCGGGTTGATGTTTAACGGCTGTGCTAGTGCTGCTAGTATTTTTATTAAGAATTCTAAACAAATTTCTTTATAATATTAGGTATTTTTTCGGTAATTGAAAAAATGTCTTCAGACATATTTCTGGTTAAATAAATTACTTTCGTGGTCATAAATGGCGTTCCTTAACTCAATATTGCGACATTTTCATAATGTTTTATCATCAGGAAGTTTGCAATATGGGTATGTTTGGTAAGGGAAACTGACCAAAAATCGAAAGTAAAAGGAAATTTAATAGCCTCCGCTATTTTTATACCTATGATAGCAGATCAATTTAAGATGACGGTATATTCAAGATATTCTGTCATCTAGAATCACGCGACATGGACATTTTAAATATAAGAAATATGTCAAAAGATCGCAAATTGATGCCTGCCGTCATTTAGAATCTGAAATTGCGAGCTATATTCAATTCTACTGGTATTCAATAACGTGTTAATGCTAAAAAATATCATGAAACAAGGGTATTTTTGATATCGAAAAGTTGTGTAGAGATTAAAAATTGTTATTCGTCGTCATTTTACATCCCAATATGGTGTTATTTTCACGACGATTTAGCATTTAAAAGCATGCATATTTAAATAGGCATATATTTCCAAGGAAACGAAATTTGAATTGCGTCGTAAATTCTTTCTGAAATGTAGTAGTTCTCGAGATATTTCAAATTTCGTTTTAACAACGCAATTCTTTTGTTTTATTACGACCTTTTCAGAAGTTATTCGCGTTTCTCCATCAACAATAATAAGTTTTTCAAAAGGCTCATAACATTTCCTGTAACTTTCTCTTTGACATCAAGGTGATATTGTAAAACATTTTAAATTTTTAGCACAAATTTTTGTTTTTGTAAAAAAACCCTCTCGCAGGTTGATGGGATTGACGGTATTGTAAACATCATCAAGCCACAATAGATTCAATAGTTATCTAAATATAAGGACCTTCGCTCTTTTTAGTTTTTATTTGCACCAAGTTCTACTCCTAGAGGCTAATTACTTCTCATGTTAATAATCCACCAAACATTATGACTACTCAGGATTTGATTTATATAAGAAGTCCGCTTCAAGATGTTGATTACAATACGCCTCGATAGTGGTGTGTCGAGGAGGCCGGGAGGGCTGATATGAGCCTTTTATCTGTTCTATACCTTTCCTCTATTTACCAGCTCATAACCAACAATCAACCAGTAACAAATAGATAATTGAGAAAGGATGTGCTATGTGTGGTGATTGGCTATTCAAGTATTAGTAGTGTTTGAAGTACTAATGTATGTCTCATGTGACGATCATAACTTCAGCTGTATCTTGTACCTATCTAATCTATTACGTCTCTCATATATTATCTTTTATTTCTTCTTTTCGAGTCCTATACTGCTATTCTACACCCGCCTTCAGCTGGGTCAACAAAGATGGTGATAGTGAACGTCTTAACACTCACACATTCTCAAACGCGGTCTCAGCGGGAACCTAAAAAAATGCCATCGTGCACGCGATTACGACTCGGTCACGTCCGAAAGTCTATCCTTGATCCTAGAAGCCTAGGTCCATGCCTTCAGCTGGACCAATTAAGAAAATACGCTCATACCTATTAGACAACACGTCTCATGGCGACATGACCGGGAACCCTATCGATATAAACGATCCCACTCTCTGCCAGAATTCTAACCGCGCACTGAAAATTTAATATCAGACTCACGGTTCGCGCGACCATTCAAGAACACACGTTACAAAATCGCGTCAGCGCACAAACGTTAGAGCCCCTCGCGATTTTCCAAGCAACCTACGAACTCGCAAACATGATTACACCCCGGTGATAAGGTGAAAATCTCAGCACTCATAAACTTACCAACACGATCTCAAGCGTCAACCTACAAACTCCCGCGCTCGCGCCATCATGAATCGGGATCGTCCGGAAGTCTCTATCCTCGGTACAAACAATCTAGGTCCTTGTTAATTAATAAAAAAAAATAATAAAATTGAAAAATAACTCCCATATCCACTAGACAAAACGTTCCATGGCGACATGACCGGAAACTCTAGTGATATGGGGTATCTCTCTCCCTGTCAGAATGTGATCCGTACACCGAAAGCTAAAGTTCAGAATGACGGTCCGCGAATATATGAATGGGCGCAGGGTTTCAAAATCGAATTTATACACGCGAAGTCACATACACGCGAGCACACGCGACAAACACGTAAACATACGAACGCTTAAGCCCTTCGCGATCATCTACGTACACCTATGCCCGAGATCGCGTAAACTTGATAACACTCCGGCAATTGTGTGAACGTTTTAGTACTTACGACGTTACAAACGCGGTCTCAAACGCGAACCCGCAAACGCGCGCTATCATGAATCGGTCACGTCCGGAAATCTTTAGCCTTCATTCTAGCAATTTAGGTCCATACATTCAGTTGGACCAATCAAAAAAAAAAAAAAATAAAGCTCATATCCACTAGACCACGCGTTCTACGGCGACATGAATGGGAATTCTAATGATATGTAAGAACCCACTTTCTTCTGGAATCTGAACCGTACACCAAAAATCAAAAATTAAGTATCAGATTCACGGTCCGCGCGCAATCATTCTAGAACACACGCGAATATGCGAAAGGCACACGGTTATGAAATAGAATGTATACACGCGAAGTTCATACACGTTAGCACACGCGACATACAAACGCACACGCGATCGAGCACGTTAACGTACAAATGTTCGAGCCCTTCGCGATGATACACGCGATCGCGAGTCCCTACGCCCGCACATACCTGAACCGTACAATGAATATCACATTCAGAATCACGGCCCGCTACAATTGGCCTAATGCAGTGTTTTTTTGGGCGACATTGCCTGTCTCGTCTGCAAATTGTAGTATGTGATTCTGACGGGGAGCCCTTCCGAGAACCTAGCTCTACAGCTCCAGTAGGACAACTCTCGAAAAAAAAAAAAAATTGTTTTTGTAAAAAATGACACAACATTTATTTCAGTGTATATTTTTTTCGTACAAAAATATTCATTCTCTGAAACTTGTTCTCAAACAGTTTTGCTGTATAAAATACAGTAATCGAACAAAAAAATTGAAATAATGCACGTAGAAATCTTTACGCCCTTTTGAAAAGTTGCTCTTGAGTCAAAATAATCTTACTGATTGTGGAAAATGTTTATTCTTCCATGCCGATGAAACGTGTAAAATTTCATAGGAATCTAAGATGGTCGGTCAAAACTTTAATTATTTTCGGACGGATCTTCGTGGAATTCCTCAGTTGCGTTGTCCTCCACAGGTTGGGGTCATTCGATCTCCCTTCTCTCGCGTTATCGTTCACGTAGATATAGTCATCGGTACTGCTTTCTTGCTCTTCACTGTCAGATATTCTTTTTCTCACGAGTCGCTACTTTTCATCCATCTTCATCTGAATTCAGTTTTTCATTGGTGATGCTGGTTGTTGGTTTGGAGGCACTAGGCGCCATCGTTGTCATTTCGATGTTGGTAATGGCAATTGGTTTCGTGATACTGGGCGATCTTTATTGAGTTAACATTCGTTACTGCCCTTTTCGCAGAAAGGTTGTGATACATGTACCGAACATCTCGGGAATGCCGATCCATTTTTGGAACCGAAATGCCGGTTTTGTATTAAAGAAGCACCGCTATACGTAGGAAAAAGTTTATCTAAGTTTATCTTTAACGGTATCCACTTCTCCGCATTTTGACATGTGTTGTTTGACAACGATAATATTAGTACGCAATGTCAGGTCATGTAGTTTTACTTCAATGGTGTTATCATTTATATATATTCGGATACTGTATAAAACGTCATGACATTCAATGACATATTTCAAGTTGTTCTGCTAAGTAAATGATACTGCTTGGGTAATGATTTTGATAATCTGTACCGTATGTAGTGGAGTAGCACTGCTGTAACGTCATCAATGTTGAGCTTCATCTTAATCCACAACAATTCCACTTCAAGAGTCTTATGACATTTGGGAAAGTCAACAGTAACACAGTTTGCCCGCATCGGGGAATAATTGTCACCAGTGCTGAGTTCCATCACGGTACAGATGGCAAACCTACTAGACAAAAGAGAATGAAACGGTTAGCAGTTAAACCAGTAAGCAATGCCTATTGAGTTACGGTTCTCACTCCAATGAATTGACAACAGTAAGACGGTTCTCTTCTGAATCTCTCACTCATTGGAATCATTACTGAGAGGAATGAAAACTGACCATCATTTTATTTACAATATAAATACGGTTATGACGCCACCTTATTACAAAAAACGAGCTAGTATTAACAAACAGGCAGTTTCGCACAAATAGCTTTGCGTAAAAGAAACAGAAAGGTGAAGGAAAAATCAACAAAGCACCGCATGCTGCCTGAATACAATAGACTGATAACATTTCGTTCACCATACCAATACAAAATAAATGGTATTCAATCTGTCCATCACTTAGCATTGAGCGCTCTCTCTCGCACGGCTTCTCTGAGAGATAGTTAACTGAAACACAATGCGAGGAAAATGGAAATGAAATAACGGTAATTTTTCGATCTCGCCAACATTTAAACACCCCGGTAAGTGAACGTTTGCACCTAAAAATTTACTAACGCAGTCTCAAGCATCAACCTACCACACGCGCAATCCGGATGGGTCTACCCTTGATCCTAGCAGCCCAAACTTCCGTTGGACCAATAGAAATAAAAACTAGATAAGACGTCTACGCGCGACCATTGAAAAACGCGAACATGCCAATGGCCACACGCTTATAAAAATAATGTATCCACACGAAATTACATACACACTAGCACATGCGACAAAAACGTCATCATAAAAACGCTCGAGTCCTTCGCAATCATCCACGCACAACCACACCCATGATCTCGCAAGCAGGATAACACCCCGGTGACTAAGTGAACGGTTTAGCACTTATAAATTCACAAACGCGGTCTCAAGAGTAAACCTCCAAATGTCCGTGTTCGCGTGATCATGGATCGGTTTCGTCCGGAAACCCCTATTTTCGGTCCTAGTAGCAAAAGTCCAATGCCTGCAGGCGGACCAATCAAAAAGACGATACTCATATCCGCTGAACTACACGTTCCATGGCGACATAAAAATCGAATTTATACACATGAAGTCACAAACATGCAATTTCTGTTCGCAAATCATCCACGCAACCTACACCCGCGCTTTCGCAGACATGATAACATCCCGGTGATAACATGAACGTCTTAGCACTTATAAACATTCAAACGCGGATTCAAGCTTGAACCTACCGCCCCCCACACTCGCGTCATCGTCTGGAAGTCTTTATCCTCGATTCCACAAGTCTAGGTCCATGCCTACAATTGAATCAATTAAAAAAGCTCTCATATCCAATGGACAACACGGTTCTTGGCGACATGACCGGGAACTCTAGTGATATGGAGTCAGACTGTGATCCGTACACCAAAAACTAAACATCAGAATGACGGTTCGCGTGGCCATCCAGGAACAGACGCGAATATGTAACTGCGGCTACAAGGTTACGGATTTATTCACGCGACAAACACGTCAACGTACGAAGGCTTAAGCTCTTCGCGATCATCTACGCACGCCTACGTTCGCGATCGTGCGAACTTTATAACATTCCGGTAATAATGTGTACGTTTTAGTACTCACGCAGTTACAAACGCGGTCTCAAACGCGAACCCGCAAACACGCGCGATCATGAACCGGTCACGTCCGGAAATCTTTACCCTCCATTCTAGCAACTTGGGTCCATACATTCAGTTATACCAATCAAAAAATTAAGCTCATATCCACTAGACAACACGTTCCATGGCGACATGACTGGGAACTATAGTGACATGGCAGAACCCACTTTCTTCTAGATTCTGAAATTAATTATCAGATTCACGGTTCGCACGCGGTCATTCTAAAACACACGCGAATATGCGAAAGAAACACGGTTTTAATACTGAATTTATACACGCGAAGTTACATACACACGTGACATACAAACGCACACACGATCGAACACGTTAACGTACAAATGCTCGAGCCCTTCGCGATGATACACGCGATCGCGAAGTCCCTACGCCCGCACATACCTGAACCGTACAATAAATATCACATTCAGAATCACGGCCCGCTACAATAGGCCTAAAGCAGTGTTTTACTGGGCGCCATTGCTTGTCTCGTTTGTAAATTGTAGTATGTGATTCTGACGGGAAGCTCTTCCGAGAACCTAGCTCTACAGCTCCAGTAGGACAACTCTCGAATAAAAAGAAACCTACTGGAAGGTAGCCCGGTTCAGTGTTACGAAATTTCAAAATCAGTTACCTATTTCTGCTTGCGTTTACCGAAACCGCCATTCAGATTCAACGCCTTCCTCATTCATTCACTTTCCAGTTTACTGAAATTTCATGCAGAATCGAATGCTTGAGTGCAGAGGAAATATAAATTCATTCACCAACCAAAGCATTCATTTGTTATTATGTGGACAGTTTCAAGGCAGAAGTTAGCATCTTCTACATTTTCGAGCATAAGGGAACTGCGTAATCTATATTTGGTGCACTTTTGATCAATAATCCCTCTCAGAGCTAGAATAGAAATAAAATTCACTTTTCTTCTGAAACCGAACATGTCCGTACCTGAAAGCGCTGCGTCGGCCGAACGAATGACGATTGAAACGAACCAAAAATTTCATTTATCGCAGCGGGCGTGAATTGAATTTTGTTTTCTTTCAAGTTCAAGCAACGATGTCAATTTTTTAAGCTCTGGCCCGGTTATTTTATGTACTCCTTTTTCATGGACCATGTATGATTAAACTAGGCACGATATCTTGGTTCCAAATCGGTATCAATTGCGTTTTAAAAAATACGGAAGTACCCTAATAGTTTTCCGTCGTTCTTACATACCTATATAATGCTATCGTCCAGAAAAATATATGTAATAAAGCACAGCTCATGAAATAAAGAATGCAAAATTAATCGATCAAATGTAAATATCTTCTGCTTCCATGATTTTCTTCCATGTTTTCAGGTCAACCGATTATGTTTCAGTACCATCAAAGTGAAAACTTTTTTTGTCGTAGGTGTGAAGAGTTGCCCAGACAAACATGATACTGTCACGAACTTAATCCAATACTTATTCTGTTCAATACGTAGCGAGTTTTTAAAAATTGTGGGCCTTTCGTTATTGTTCAATTTGCATCGATATTTGGTCAAAATTGGAGCAGTAATGCATGGCGTCGGGTTTATATGAGCTTGAATCAATATAATTTGCATAATTCATAGGAACATTCCCTTTTTAAAATACTCCCTTCTAAGAATACAAATCTTCATGATTATAAGAGTAGTAGTGATGTAGCCTTTCAACGATCTTGAGTATTTTCTCTCTTATTACAGATTCTTGTTAACGTTATACGAGGTCAGCCTATCATAAAGTAGAGATTTTCCTAACGCAAACCTAAATATCCAAAAAAGTTATATTTTTTGTATGTTATGTCTTTCGTCCATTATGTCTAAAATACATTATGCCTAAAGTATGTACGCCTAATGTCCATATGCCTAAGACTGCCAACAGAGTGAATGCGAGAAGCGATCTGTGAGAAACCTACCAGCAGCAAACAAAATGATGGAGTCAGTATAGAAGCCATGCCGATTGCCAGCTTTCACTACGATATGTTCCATGTGATTTGCTGCAAGCAGGTTTCCCACATTCTAGTGCCAGTATCAGGTTCAGCTCAGCTTCTCGCAACCATTCTGTTGGCAGCCAAACGTCACGTACCCTCCCTACAGTACTTTCTCAAACCTGCACTTCCGCTATACGCATAATTGTCCCATGTTCTACGGGCTGTCCTATATGGGACATGAGACATTTATATGTACATTCTTGTCAGAATCATTTATTGCTTGCAAGAGTTCCTAAGTTATATGAATACATCAGAGATTACCCTGTACGGTGGACAAATGGCTGTTTTCAAATATCAAATATATCCAACAGTGCAATAAAAAACATAACACAAACTTCGACTGAAATAGTACTCTAATAGTTACTGTATGAAATGCCACGATGATTAATCTCAAAATCGATGTGTGCACAGCTGAATACAAATGTTGTCTACACACTGTTCAAGTTCCGAATCGAGCAAATGGAAAGGTGCTGAAGTTGAAGGTTGTTTATTTACGAAAACAGTCAAGGAAGCGTTAACTGAGAGCGTCCGTTTTGTGGGGATTTTTGCATTGTTTTGCTGTAATGTGTGTTGTACAGGTTACTCATGTAGCCAGTCGAAGTATGATTCAGCTTGCTCGCTTTTATATTGTTTACGCTGACAATCCTTTCTAATGCTTGTGGTTTTTTACAAGTTCTGATCCAGCGACAGGTCGTAAACCGCTCGTCTAAAAAACCAGTTGTGTTCCATCCACAAATTATTCTCACTGTCAATAGAATACCAGCAGTTGTCCTGCACGCTGCGAAATCCGTCGAAAAAGAATGTCAGGACTCCACAACACCGCTTTATTTTATTTCCGCAAACCCAAATTAAATATTGGGTAACCTTTTTACCGACATCGAAAGTGACAACTAGTTTCCTTTACTTAAGAAAGTTTATCTGAATGAAAGTAAATGCAAGTTCCATCGTTTTCATTTCCGTACGATCATAACGAACGAAGTACGACCCGTCTAGGTAATGAATGATTCACTAGATAATATCAGTTGAAGCGCCGGGAAGCTTCAGTTTCATTCTAGTGTCACATACAAAAAGTGAAAACTGTTGCCTGACAAAGTTTTCCGTAAATCAAGGCGCAACAACGGCACCAACTGAAACTCTTCCTTCTTCAACGGTGTGCAGGTGGACGATATGTTTATGTACACCTCTCCAATCAGTTTCTAGCAGATCCCCGCTGCCGTACGGTTTTCAACCCGAGTGCTCACAGCTCAGAGCCAAACACAAACAGCTCCTTGTTGATACAAGTATTAATGTACCATGCCTAATGACACTTTAGGCACTGCTCGCTCGTCGGTGTGTAGTGTATGGCATGGCAGCAGCAACGAGCAACCATACCGAGTTCTGTTTGGTTTATTACATGTTTGTATGCATGTCGTCGCAGTTCCACTTCAAACCCGGGGCTGAGTTGAAAAGTTTTTTTTTTATTTTTCAAGTTGGGAAAACTAACGATAGACAGGAAGAATGTACTGTAAGGAAACGGGGTCGTTACAGTTCACGTGAATGTACTCCGCAGTGTAGAGTATTGTATGCGAAATAAGGAAACTTATGGCCTAATGATGGCAGGCGCGTAGTTTGTATGTCTCAAAGTTTATTTAAACAGAGATTGTACTCGTGATGTGTGAATGGACTCCCTTTCTGTTTCCTTTTGGTTGTGTGATGTTTGCATAAAAATGTATAAAAAATTCGCGGCGAACTGAAGTTTCCGGGAACCTCAAGCAATGGGATTTAGTGTACAATTTCAGTAGATTGCGGAAATAACTAGGCACCGTAATCCGTTATTTTGTAAATTGAGGTTAAGCCAAGTACTATATGTTTTAGTCCATTGGTAATATGTTGATTTTTGCGGAGGCTACGGTATTAATCTTTCAGAAAGATCTCCATCCATAATACCAGTAGAAATCAATTGAATGCCACGAAGCAAATGTCAGCCAGCCACTGTTCGTGTATATCAGCAGACCAAACACGAGGAAAATAAAATTAGCGATTGTTTCAACGAATTGAAGCTAGCTAGCGTGGGGTAATTTGATGTTTTGGTTTGAAACTTCTTTTTCCATATCTCATCGGGTTGGCTCTCCTCTGTTCAGGCCACTACTGGTGTACACATTTCGTTTATTTTCTGAACCAGAATAAACTGACAAACGTCCGTGAAAATCGTTCAACAAAGAAAATTTGATTTGATAATCATAAAATTGAAGCCGGCAAATGTTAAACCGAACCCCATGGTAATCGATTTAGGATTTGACATTTTTCTTCATCCGTAACATGCGAACGTGTTTTCCCCACGCATCGTAAGATCCGTGGTACGCGTGAGAGTTCCTATACCCCGTCAGTGAGCATCATATTGACTGCGATTGTTTATTGTTCCTTTGCTCCGGCCGAGCACTGACTTGCTGAGGGGGTTTATTTATAATGAGTTTATTTATAATATACTTTTTTCCACTGTGTCGATTCGCATGGGCGACATCATCTTCGTTGACTTATGAACCAGAGTTATTTATTTACTGTCCACGGGATGGAAGCGTTTCCACTGAACTCGACAGTGCGTAGTTGACTTTATAGTTTCACTGGAAATCGAGGTTAGTAAGGCGTGATGAATGGCTTATAGCCGGGCATCTGACATATCCAAGCAGTACGTCGAACGGAAAAGTATGTAGAAACATGTCCTTTAAAAAGAGTAATATTAAGAAGGAACTCATGTTTAATAAATCTTTTGGGATCTCAATGGAAAGAGTTGTAGTGATGCTTTGGCAGCACGAAGTTTCAGCTTCATTGGAAGAAATTTAAAAAAAAAATCTCTAGCAGTGAGCTAATGAATTTTAGACCTGATTGACACTTTAAAATTGGTACTAACCTAATTAGCATAACCATATGCATAGGAGGTCACCCTTGGTTGCTACTCCGTTATTGACCCGAACCAATTGAGATTGCAAAATGTTCATTGGAACAACATGCTTGGGAATAACATGATGAGCCACATTGTGAAATCTATGTTGACCCCTGTATGCTGATCAATACCGACGCCGGCCACGTTTGAAGGAAAGAAGGGAATGTTAGTCCTATACATGTCGCTGATAAAGACCGAGCACTCCTCTGCATCTCCACATGTATCACGGGAAGGGGAGAGTTGATAGTAAATTTGCCAATAGCGTTATTATGTAACAATTGCTCTGGGTAGTCGGCTGCCGAGAATTTGGGAAACCTCAGTCTATTTTCAACCATCAAAGACAGCGGTCACGATACTCAGTGTGCTCCTGCTTCTGTCCGAGCCAGTGCAAAGCGAACGAAAAAAACAATTTCTTGTGTGCATTGTTAGAAGAACAAAGGAAACCGTTATTTGTATTCTTGGGTGATTTTTCAAGATGACTGAGTCTCATCAACAAAACTTGATTATTCGGCCTAACACAGTGGCGATGCACTTCAGATCTTTTCGCATAAGACCAAGTATTCGTGATGTGGAACATCTGCTGAAGGTGAAAATGCAGCTTCGGTTTTCGGAAGTCACCTCTATACAGCTTGAACACGTCAGGCATGCGGTGCTGAAAACCTTCAACAAATTCGCTCAGGCGAAAAGATTTATTTCGCAGAACAACTTGAAACACGTGCTTGTTTGTGACAACGTTGAAATCAAGATCCCTATATACATGGATAATGGAAATATTGAAGTTAAATTACATGATTTATCTCCACTTAAATGCAAAGTGGCAATTAAAAAATTCATGTCGAATTTCGGAGCAGTGGAATCTATTATGGAGGACACATGGAGAAACTACTTCCCAGGTATTTCAAATGATGTCTTTGTGGTGAGAATGCAGGTAGACCAACCCATTCTCTCCTACCTTACCCTGCAGTACAAAACAGAAGGGGGTGATGCCATTACACAGCGAACTCTTTGTACATATCAAGGACAAACGAATACGTGCCAGTTCTGTGAACAAACGGCACACTACGGACAACCCTGCCCAGAAACCGCTGAGGAAAGCTCACCTGCAGAAAGAAATGCCAACACCCAAGCTCCAATATATTCAACTGAACCGCAAACGGTTGCTAAATTTGTGGCTGCTGTTCAGGCAATAATGACAACTGTAAAAGCTGCGTCAAGTACTTCAAACTTTACAACTAATACCACCAGTGAAGAAACTACCACCAAGGATGGAGTGTTCACATTCGTGACCCACAAGGGCAAGAAACCAGGAAGAACATCTGATTTCGAGTATCAAGACCGTAATCAAGATGCTGATACGGGCGTAAACGACAACGAGAGAGACATGGATAACCCTGAAATTGGCGAGAGAAGGAACATCTGCCCGACGCGAAAAAAGATCTCCGCTCGCAATAGCAAGTTGCGCTCACGGGATCTTACAAGCTCAAAATAAAATGTATTGTAATTTTTATTTTTACATATTGTAAATATATAAAAGACCCGTGGCTCCTCTAAGCTAACGCATTGAGTCGTTTTAAATAAACGAATTAAAAAAAAAATGGGGAAACCTGTCATTTGTCGAATTAATACGATCGTATACAAGAAGTATTTCTGCGCGTCTTAATTTTTTCTTGTGTCAGGTACTATTTTTTAGATAGTTGGAATTGCACATGTGTAATGGTTTCGTAGTAAGATTAATATTAAACTGCAAAAATAGTATAAAACCAGGAATGGGGACTGATTTATTTCCGTAGCATTTGTATAACAGAATGACGATTCTAAGCAAATAATAGAATGCCTATTCTAAGCAATTACTTCTGCGCGATTTGTTTGCTGTTATGATCATTACTGGTTATGCTAAGTAAGTACTAAAGAAGTATAAAAACATGGGATCGTTGATAGAACTACAGTTCTGAGGGAAAATACAGAATACAGTTAATTCAGACAGTATTCCTACAGAAGACAAACCAGCAAAAGGAAAACCAACAAAAAATCTCGAACAGAAAAAAAGCAAGAGTGGAAACGAGTTAGGGCCACAATTAAACAATATCGACCATTTTCGAAATCATAAAAGAATTTCTTCGCGCTGATATGACTGAGAAAAATCGATAACTGGCCTTCGATCCCTCTCGCGAATGGTCAATTCTCAACCCTCATACATGAACGAAGTCAGCACTCCACTCAAACAAGACCATGCGTCCTCCCCACGCACTCCTAATTTCCCGTGGATTAATTCCCCAGTTGGTAAAACAAGCTCCAAATAAACATAAAAATTAGTCTGCTCAGTCCAATGCAATGTCAGCCCGATTGGCATGATCACGTTCTCCCTTACAATGCCATCAAAACAGCGAGCATTTAAAATTGCATACGACAAAATATGTGCAACTTTAAAAATAATAAAATGAAGACTACTACTTATTTGCGACTAAAAAAGTGCGGAAAAAATAGTTGCATAACCAAAGTGACTCAATGCACTGTTGATGAATCACCCAACAAAAATAGATGATAAGGGATGCGGACGCAAAAGGCCTACCACCGCCCCAATCCGAAGCGAACAGCTACTGTGTTTGGGTAGATTACACACTGATGGAATCAGCACAAATCGTCCTAATTCCAATAGAACTGCAAATGGTGATGGTCGTGGTCTATTAGTGACCGTATCTTTACAACGAAGATGAAGTTCGTATCTTAGGATTTCTTTCGACCACAAACGGCAAGGACCAAAGGTAACTCAAACTCAGCTTGAGCTTGAGAAATGGGATTTTTCACCGAGAAATATTCTGAAGAACACTTAGGGAAACTTGGATATTCACATCCTCGTTTGGGATGGGCGTAACGTAGTTGGTAAATAGGCTGCCTTGTACGTAGCGCACCTGGGTTCGAGTCCCGACCCCACACATAGGGTTAGAAATTTTTCATAAGAGATTTTTCTAACCCGAAGAGGCGAAGGACCTTAAGGTTAAAACATCTATAATCGAAATAAAAAAAAAACATCCCTCGTAGACGCATACAATCTCAACAATTACCTTCGAAGAACCATTGTGATGGTAAAATTCGCGCAAGATTGTGCAGCATCGCCGGTTCCAAACATTAAACACACAGGTAACTGAACCGTGCATAAGAACTCAAGAAAACGAGGACTAACGCGTTGGAGATAACCAGAGGGCAAATAATGTTGAGGAGGTGAGTTGTGTTGCATTTCTGAAAGTCGAATGTGTCCGAAATTGAAACCATAATACACTATCGGAATTAACTGAAAACAAGTATCGGAACTATTGAAATACGTTCAAGAAACGTCACATATTTGATTGCAGTATTGTGGCGTGCCGCTTCTTAATACAGTGGACGGAGTATGTCTAATTCAGCAAACTGCGCTCGTTTGCTTCCGACAAGAACGGTTGATGATGGCCCAGATATATAGGCAACGTTCCCAAATCCGTTATTTATCAACAAGGGGACTGATCATCTATATGTGTATTCCAACAACGAGTACGATTCCGTGAAACAAAACAAATTACGGTAGAGTGCTAGAGCAGAGGTATTTATTATGTATTTCAACAACTGAACTGTGATGATGTGCTGTATGATCATACTGGAAATCTGTGTATCTTGTATAAGTCATTTTCGTACAACATCCGAAAGCTCCCAAATACTTTGTATAATAGTCACCATTAGCGGATCAGAAAACCTGAACCTGGGACATGCCCATAACTTGAATCCAACGGTCTGCGATGGTATAAATAGCCATTTCGATAGAGATTCGCTAACCAGAGAAAAAGCCAGCCCTCCGACCTTGGCTAAAATTTTTAAATCTCTTAGTCAACCTCGGCACGAAAAGATACCTTAACTCAGGGACGCCTTCTGTTGTTAGTCACCTCCTACGACTTGGTAGCAGGTACCCAGGTCTATTCTTTGCTCAAATCTGCTCGTCGGATACCACACGGTTTGTTCATAGAAACGCATTAGTACACGCGATAAAACACGCACAATAACATACAAACGCTAAAGCTTTTCGCGATAACACAAACTCGCGCATACCTACGCCTATGATCTCGCATTCATAAAAAAAATCGTGGCGATGAAGTCAACGGATTAGCACTTACGAATTTATAAACGTCGTCTCAAGCGCCAACATACAAACGCCCGCTCCCGCGCGATCAAAATTCTTACAACAGACAAAAAGTCTGAGGGCACCATAGTTCGAACAACAGAATGACTACTTGTGCGAATACTTAAAAGCCCCCGCGAATATGCAAACGGCAACTCGATTATATAAATGAATTCAAAGATATAAAATTAAATACATGCATACTAGCATACGCAACATAAAAAACGACCGCGCGATCAAATATTCCGACAGTCGATTCGTCGGTTCCACGAAAAACGCGAAATTCCTGCCCGAGCAGAAATTGTGTTAAGGAGTAGATAATTTCGGAACGAGATAAAACGCGTGCTATCGTAGCTGGTTAACTTTTATAATTGCCTTTTTCTCTCGCATACTTTTTGACAGCCCCTATCATCACTGCTTCAATCTTATCTAGATAATACCCGTCAAATATTCTAGTCGCTACGCAGACATAGATTCCGTAACAATATAAACCTGCCCAAGAATGCGAACATGCAATCGCGATCTCGCATATAAAAAAACGCTCCGGTGATCAAGTCAATTTGTTAGCACTTACGGAATTATAAACGAGGTCTCAAGTGCGATTATACCAACGCCCGTTCCCACACGGACATTAATCGGTCACGTCCGGAAGCCCCTACATTTGCTCTTAGCAGCCTAGGTTCATGTCTTCAGTTGCAAAACGAACAAACACATATACACTAGAAGTCTTAAGGTGTCACTGTCGGATACTACTGTGATATGGACCAACTAACTTCTTTTTAGATCTGAGCAATGCTTTTAAAATCACCGTCCGCGCAAACAATCAAAAGCCCTCGCGAATATGTAAGCTGTTACACGAATACAAACAAATTTATGCACGCGATGTTCCATACACTCGACACACACGGCCACGCTTTCACCCGCTAATATATAAACGCTCCAGCCCGGCTCGATAATGCAACTCTGCTCACCGACGCGACCATGCAATTGTGATCATTCACGCAAACCTACGCTCGCGATCTTAAAATTATGCAACCGCGCATTCTCACTCGATCATGAATCGGTCACGTTCAGCAGCCTCTATCCTCGGTCCTAGCAGCCTAGGTACATGCCTTCAGTTGGACCATTCTCAAAAAAAGACGCTCATATACACTGCCCGTATATGCATAAGAGTCCCATATTGAAAAACAGCAAGCCGAGAAAAACGCTGTTCAAGATTTACATATTTCATTGAGCCTTATGGATGAGACAACCATGTTTTGGTATTTTTCCAATATTTTCTAAACAAACCTGGTAATCATATTTGTGCATTATGATTCAGTGGTGTACAATCCAACAGATATCTCATTTTCAACAAAAATCCCTAATGGGACTCTTATGCTTATATGGGTAGTACACTAGTCAACAAGTGTCAGGACGACATTGTCGGGAAATGTAGTGATATGGGGGGGGGGGGGACTTTCTAGCATCTGAATTGTACACCCAAAATCAAACACCAGATTCGCGGTCCACGCGAATACGCAAATAGTCATACCGCACCACGGCAACATACAAACGCTCGATCACTTCGCGATCATCCACGCATACCTAGGCCCGTGATCTCTCAAACATGAAAACGCGCTGATGATTAAATTAACATAGTAACTCAAATTAACATCGGCTCCGACAGCATAAGTCATTAAATTGACTTTACGCTTGTCCGGACATGCCGCAGACTCAGGTGATTCGCATTTAATGCCAAAAGATCCTGACTCCTGCGCTGCAGAAGACAAAAAGCTAAGTAACCGGGAAACTCTAAGCTTGTTAATTGACCCTACTACACGCTTTTCTAAACTTTCTTACTTCAAATCCTTGCTCTCCCTTGAGTACTATGGCTCTTAATATTTGAAAAATACTTCACCTTCCAGTCCCTTGCTAATTATATGTCGTTACAATATAAAAAATATAATTTTGAAGAGAAACAGAGAAAGAGTAGCTAACGCTTAAATGGTCGGTGCTACCAGGCATCCGTTCACTACAAGCATGTGCGTCGGTCACTACTCATGTGATCTATAGTCAATATTATATAACCATGTTATCACTACAATCAAATACCGATTGAGGTTAAAAATCGTATCTCGGTTGAAAGCTTGTTCGGAAATAGGTAAATGATCAGTCTCAAATAAACTCTGAATCACATCGGTTGCGTCAATTTGTACACCTTTCGTTTATATTCAATAGTGCAATAAATTACGGAGAGTGTCTGCCAAATTTATAAGTGATATCGAACCACTTTGAGTTATTGCACCGAAAACCCAGAAGTGTTCGTTTCCCAGATCCGGTCCAAAGTTGAGTGGTGAACAAATTTGATAAACGAGATCTCAAGTGCGAACATATAAACGCTCATTCCCACACGATCATGAAATCTTCAGGTCCCAACATTTGACCCGTACCTTAATCAGTGTTATAGTGAGTGACATTTCCCGTCCCGTCCGCTATTGTAGTGAGTAATTCAGACAGGAAGCTCTTCCGGAAATCCTTCAGCTCCCGTTGGACCACTCTAAAATAAAAGTGAACGTGATTCAGATAACTTTTTAAAAATAGTTTTTATGCTAATCATACATTATTGCACTTTAATCTTCTTATGGAAGATATATCGAAAAATATAAGATCCGTTGTGGAACACGAATTTCGACAGACTTCAAAGTCGATTCTTAGGTCGCTGTGCCAGTGATAGCGTTGCACAATCCAAGCGAAGAGATCTTCGTGAAACAAGGGAACAAGACACAATTGAAATCTATCTATTGAGATATTTATCCAGCTCCAGATTGATCGTTTTTCAGGTTTGAGTGATTCATTCATTTTATATGGGCCTAAGGTCGAGCTCTAGGGTAAGGGTTCCAGTGTAAAAAAATCAGTTTTTTTGTCAATTTTTTTAGAAAGTTGGGTGAAGCGAATTTATCGAAACTTTTGTAAAATATACTACATCATTTCAATAATATTCTGTAATTTTTTCATGCAAAAATATCTACAAGCTGTTCTAGTCTGTTTTTGTTGTACTTCTAGTAGTTCGTTTTTCCATAACTCTTATGTACCAAAAGTACGTATTGTATGCGATATGTTATTGTTGCTTTTATTATAATATCTTAAATTAAATTTATACTAACACTCACTAACACAATCAATTGCATATTTTCTTATATACACTCATATTCTCTCTCATTCGAAACGTACAAACGCTCGTGGCCTTCGCGGTAACACAAATTTGGTCACAAACGTGGACATGTCCATTGTGATCATCCACACATACTTACGCCCGAAATTTCGCCAACATTAAAACCCCCCGGTAGTTAAGTGAACATTTTAGCACCTATAAATTTTCAAACGCGTTCTCAAGCATTCACCGCTCGTGCGATCATGAATCGGTCACGTCCGGAAGTCTCTACCCTCGGTCCTAGCAGATTAGACTCATGCCCTCAGTTGAACCAATCAAAAAATGACGCTCATATTCACTACACAACACGTTCCATAGCGACATAACCGGGAACTCTAGTGATATGGAGGAATTCTCTTGTAATATCTGAACCGTACACTGAAAATAAATCATCAGATTCACGGACCGTGCGTGATCATTCAAGAACACACGCGAATATGCGAATGGCCACACGGTTATAAAATGGAATTTATCCACGCGCAGTTACATACAAGCTAGCGGACGCGACAAAAACGCTTGAGCTCCGTGCACGCTCAACTACTTCCACCATTTCACAAACATCCCGGTGATTTAGTGAACATTTTAGCACTTCTAAGCTCAAAATTGCGGTCTCAAGCGGAGATCTACAAGCACATGCGTTCGCGTGATCATAAATCGGTCACGTTAGAAAGTTCCTCATTCTCGGCCCTAGTAGCATAGGTCCATGACGCGCATATCCACTAAACAACACGTTCCATAACGACATGACCAGGAACTTTGGTGATGTGTGGAATCTCACTCTCTTCTAGCATTCAGCACGTCAACATACAAACGCTTAAGACCTTCGCGATCATGAACGCACACTAAAGTCCACGGTCTCGCAAACATGAAAACATGATTAAGTGAAAGTATTAGCATTAATAAACTTATAAACGAGGTCTCAAGCGGGAACCTACAAACGCCCATGTTTGCGCAATAATGCATCGGTCACGTCAGGAAATCTCTTCCTTCGGTCTTAGCAGTCTAGGTCCACGCCTTCAGCTGAACCAAAAAGAAATGATGCTCATATTCACTAGATAACACGTTCCATGGCGGCATGACCGGGACTTCTAATGATATGGGGAAACTTACACTCTTCTGCCATCTGTACCATAAACTAAAAATTAAATTCAATAATATGCAAGCCACACGCCATGAAATCAAATTTTTGCACGCGAAGCTACATACACGCTATCGATAGCGCCAAACACCTTGACATACAAACGCTGGAACCCTTCGCGTTCATCCACGCACACCTACGCCCGCGATCTCGTAAACAGGACAACTCCCCGGTGACTGAACTGAAATGAACGGTTACGTTCGGAAATCTCTACCCTCGGTCCTAGCAGCCTAGCCCCATACCTGCAGTTGGACCAATCAACAAATGACAACACGTTTCATGGCGACAAGAACTTACTCTCTTCTAGCATCTGAATCATACACCGAAAATTAAGGTTCACGGTCCGCGCGCGATCATTCAATCATACACGGGAATATGCGAAATAAACGCCCACGCGATCGAACACGTTAACGCCCGAGCCGTTCGCGATAATACACGTTATCGTGTAGCTCTACAGCTCCAGTAGAACAACAAATCCTTTTTTATTTTTCAAATTTTCAAACTCGATACTCGCACTATCATGTACATAGTTTTAAAACAAAGTTTTTTAAAAAAAAACATATAATTTTATGTCAATGTGTCCCCGATCTTGTTGTTCTCGTGGTCAAAATCAAAGCTGTAATTTTTCGAATTTCATGCTCAAATTTTACACACATATTTTAAATGTATATACAATCGAATTAAAAAAGAAAAAATCGATTTACTAAAATATTTGTAATGTAATAGAAAACATGACTGCCACCCACACCACCGTTTCATAATGGATGATAGCCCACCGTTAATACGAAACTATTAGACGTATAATGATAACAGTTATTGATAAGTCGTTTATTTTACCCCTTTCAGTTCCGCTCAACTGAGAGTATTTATTATTTTCAAATAGCGATGAGGTGCTTATTTATTTTTAATTGTTTGTTTCGAAGCTGTACCGGATCAACCCCCTTTCACACATATGGAGCATTGCTTCCAAGAAAGGAAAATAACGCACGTGTACGGCTGTCGTGGTTGGTATTGTTATGAAGCCAATACTTTTAGCTTCATTTAAAAAAGTTATTCAAACACGATTCGCTCTTACCTGATAAATTTTAAAGAGCCAATCCGATCGGCCATTGAAGGGGCAGTGCATGAAATCGAAAGCTCGAAACTGAATTAAAAGTGAATGAAAACCAATCATCATTAATGAGAGTGAGATGTGTTTTATTTTTCTCTTGTTCTCCATGGAAACCTACAAAGATTGTTATCTATGCGAAAAGTTGATACGAATGCGGTGGCAGAAATAGGCAGTGTATTTTTTTTTCGTATTGCGTGTAATTGCAGACCTATATATATCGTGAGATGAAATCGAAATTTTTATGCGTATATCTGTTTGGATCAAGTGCGTATGTAATCGGGGGAAAGTATCGGTTTTTGTTTATTTTTAGTTACGATCAAAAGAAACTTTGCAACGCTTTCAGATTGGAGGCGGTAAACTTGATACAATCACTCATATCTGAAATGATCAACACTCTAGGATCTTCTAATTTGTATTTATATATAAAAAAATTATTTCATTTTACAGGTATGGAGTAGTTGTCATTAGTCAGGAAAGTCAGTCAGCCACATGAGGAGGTTTTATGCCCACTGGAGAAGAGTCTGAATGTGAGAACCACTCCTGTAGACTTTTTCTTACCTCACAGAAATAAACAATATTGTTGATTTTTGGAAGCGCTACAATTTATGTTTATTAATTATAAAGCAAAAATTGGAATTTAGCGATGTCATGGCTGCAGATTTTTGGATTTTATCCCATCCTTTGAATAGCTTCCTTAAATATAATCGACAAATTTTCTCACCTATTTTTCTTTTTCTTTTTACAGAACCAAATCATCAAAGCTGCAGCCACCAACCACAGCGCGGACCAAGAAACCAACGGTGCCAAAGCGGAAGATGCGGATGCTCCCGGCGAAAGCGACCCCTGCGCGTCCACCGGACCGGTGGCCCTGCGCAGGGACAACCTACACAAAGACAGTGCACTGAATCAGTGCATCAATGAGCTTACCTCGAACCTGCACCAGCGGCGCTGCGTCAGTGGTGACATTTCATCTCCCACCAAATCTTCATCGATGTCCTCCTCTTCCTCACCCTCGTCGACGATGATAACCTCTACCGGTAAGACTGGTCTGCCAAGTAGTGCCAACGGAAGTAACCACCAACCGGAGAACACTTCCGACAGCGAGCCGACTCGCCCGCGACGTTCCAGTCACAGTGACGCCCTTCTTTCCTCACCAAGCCACTTTGTGACGGTTATTGAAGTCAAAGAACCTTCTGAGAGCACTCCTAAGCAAAAAGAAGAGTCAAAGCGACATTCCAGCTCATTAGCTGCCGCCGTGCCGGCTCTACCAGCCAAAACTACCAGCGACAATAGCAACAATAACAATCCAACAACAATCATACAATCCAGTACCACTGCCTCCGGCAAGCCCAACAGCTATGAGAACGTACTAATCAACACGAATCGTGGAAGTTGTGAAAACCTCAACAACAATAATAACAACAGTGTGCACCATAGTCAACTGTTACACCAGCAGCAGCATAAAAACAGCTCTGTTGCAAGTGAGCACAGCACATTCCTGGACAGTGCCAAACAGCATCCGAAACCGTCAGCACCACCCCTGGTGGGTTCATCGATTGCCGAGCGAACTTCGCAACTCATCTCCGGCGGGCAGGAGCTCAAGAAAAAGGTTCCACCACGGTGAGTAACCCGATGTCATTAATGTTTCCCTTTCTGAACGAGGTGGAGGGATGGGAAAATTTGCATTTTCCTGCTTTTTGATTGGAGAACTTTAATCACTGTGACACTGCGAATTTATCGTCACGTGCATTGCAGTGATTTGTGTGGGTGACTAAGTCTGCGGGTGTTGTCAGTGACAAAGCATAGAAGCTTGTTAAACTTTTCTCGTCGACATTAATTCACTTTAATCTAAATGCAAATATTGTACAGATCGTTGAAATATCGGATCGTTAGGGCTGTTGGTTTTGCTACTGGGAAATGATTCAAAATGTTAATGAGATGATGTCAGGGTGCCACTACTGACCCCCGTTTTGAGCGATATCTTTTTTTCTCACCAAGAAGAACGACCGACGGAGAAGAAATCGCATCAGAAATAGTAGTTCCTATTCGAAAACACGAGCATGGCGAAAAGTGGGTACTAGGCGTGAAGATGTTCTCGATATATGCAATCCAAAGAAACCAATTCTTTCAATAAAGTTCAATCTTTCACCAGCGTAATAATTCAAACACAAAAATAACCTAAATTACTTATTTAATTTATGTTTACAAACATTTTGAAATAGGGTATTTTTATACAAACTTTCGGTACCCTTGCGAGACCTCGTATTGAAGCTATTCTTACTATACAAGATAGCCTGATTGACTGGGTATGTGGAAGGACACTGGTGAACTTACAAGTCTAAACTGAACTGGCAGACTGCGAAAGCATGCTTATGCTTCGTGACCCACTTAAGCCCACCTGCGCTTGCTGATGTTAAAAGAACAGGCATTACCAATGAAGGAAGTTTTCAGAGATGCCAATTTTATTAGTTGTCTTTGTTTGAAAGGTGACGAATTCCACGAAGATCCGTTCGAAAATCTTCAAATTTGTGACCAGCTTCAAATCCGATTAAAATATTAAACGTTTCAACGGCATGGAAGAATAAACATTTTCCACAGTCAATGAGACCATTTTGACTCAATAGCATTTTTTTAAAAGGGCATAGAATTTTTTGCATGGAGCAATTTCAAAAAAGATGTCCGATTACCGGATTTTATATAGTAAAACTATCTCTATTTGTCTGTTGTATCCTTATAAACCTTATAAGCAGTTTTTGTATTGTAGCATACAACAAAAAACGAATTTAACATTACATCCCACTTGAAAAAGAAAATATTTATCGTCGCATGGATGTTTGAATATGAAAATTTGGAAAACGGACATTCCACGTGTGTTTTTCGTAAACTTTTCGTATCTATTGAATGTTGAATGAAATATGTGTTCAAATATGTCATCTGAAAACTAAGTTTGCCTGTTTTGTAATGATATTAAAAATTCATATTCATCAAATGTTCGGGCCCTTCGCGATGATACACGCGATCGCGAAGTCCCAACGCCCACACATATCTGAACCGGACAATGAATATCACATTCAGAATCCCGGCCCGCTGCAATTGCCTAAAGCAGAGTTTTAGTGGGCGACATTGCCTGTCTCGTCTGCGATTGTAGTGAATGATTCTGAAAGGGGAGCCCTTCTGAGAACCTAGCTCTACAGCTCCAGATATTAAAAATCATATTCATAGTATTGGTATGAAAATCCCCAAATAAATTCCGGGAAAAAGTCTTCCAAAGACCCCCTGAACTCTCGCTGCGGGATGCAAGTATAATGATTCTTCTAACTTACAGCGAAGATTACAGTTGCCCATATTTGCTCTATGCTGAGAACGCTTCAGTTGGAGTTTCAGTGGCAGTCACAATTAGTAGTTTTTCGTGGTATTGGTTTATATAGGACTCATTAATACATACCTCTGGAACGAGCATTTCGAATGAAACAATTCGCAAGTTGTAAGGATTGCTAGAACGAGACTATATTGTAATCGACTGAATGCACAGCCTTCGACAATAATATAATCGCCAACATAGCCTAGACAAGGCACAGTTCCTTCTATTTACAAGCACGTGTTACCTTATCTCAGTTTTCTATTTCCAATCACTCGTTAAAATACTGGACCTGAAAACTCCACACTGTACAAAATAATTTTGCGAGAAATCTTGTATCAAAAAGACATCTCTAATTCCAAAACAAAATGAACGTTCCAATTTCCTGATAACTAATTAAGCTTGAGCTTGTGCGACCACCCCCGGTTGCTACTCCGTTATCGATCGGGACTAGCTGAAGTTGCACAGGGAATCAGTAGATAATTATTCTTGGGAGTAGCGAAACATCTTTCAATGTGCAACTCCTGGTAATCCTAAAGTGTTTTTGATCAATACCGGCGCCGGCCAGGCCCGAACGTAGATCGCGGAAGGAAAGGGAAGGCAGTGTTAGTCCGATACTTGCTTTTGCTAGAGGCCGTATATACTACTGCGCTCCACAAGTATCACGGGAGGAGGATATTTTTGTTAGTAAGAGTATAGAAGTTGGATCTACTTCTTCTTTACCGACGCCAGAGAGGTGATTCCACTACCTGGACTAGATATCGGCCCACCAATTTCATGGACCGGGGCCAACGGCTTTACTTCATTAAGTTTTGTTTTTTTTGTGTTTCGAATTCATCTCGTCAGTAACTAGCACCATCTGGGTGTCTAGTTAGACGATGTATCTAAACTAGTATATTAGCACTAGTTAGACACAAAAAATTCCAAACAGTTCACACGACATATGTGAACGCCTAAAGCCACATGTCCCGAGTGATGTCCCGGGAAGCAAATATAGCTCTGGTTTGCTGACGAGAAAGCGAAGACGAACTCTTGTCTTTTGGTTCAAGAAGCCAAACGCCTGGTATTATGCAATAAAAATTGGACTAAACCGTTTTGCGCGTTAAGGGCACAAGACCTAATTTACTTTAGGCTTTACTTCGCTTCCGAAGGAAGACGTGACCACAGATTTTTTCACCTCAGAAAAATCTCAACGACCTCGGCTGGAATTGAACCCAGGCCAACTGGAATGAGTGGCGGTCACGGTTACCACTCAACCACCGGCGCCGTCATTCCAATTTCCTGATAACTAATTAAGGTCCATAAATAAAATAGAAATACCAAACAATCGTCAAGAAAAAAAGAACGAAAACAAAAAGGTGAAAACAACAGAATAGAAACACAAGGAAGTGCATTGTATATTAATTAGTCATTTTTTTAATTAATGGAAAATTTACGAAGCATTTCAAAACTTTCTGAAACAATGGTTCTCAAATTCGTGCAATTCGTTTTATTTATTTACTTTATCTAAATAATTTTTTTAATTTCAAATATTGCAATATGTGAAATTAAAAAATCATTCTATATACACATTTAAGTTTTTTCATTTGATGGATTTTATTAATTTTGATTGTGTGATGTGACTAATTTTTAATATCTGATCATTTCATTTTAAACCTTTATTTTTAACCTGTTTCAATGTCGGTTAATTTTTAATTCTAATCGTTTTTTAATTGAAATTTATTCTGTTTATTTTTTTCTTCTTATTCTTCTATTCTTTCCTACTTTGAATTATTTTATTCATTTCATTTACCTTTTTATTTATTCATCAATTAATTCATTTAATTCATTTCATCTATTTTTTTCATTTTATTTTTGTTATTCGTTTTATTCAATTTACGAAGCATTTCAAAACTTTCTGAAACAATGGTTCTCAAATTCGTGCAATTCGTTTTATTTATTTACTTTATTTAAATCATTTTTTAATTTCACATATTTCAACATGTGAAATTAAAAAATTATTCTTTATACACATATTTCAGTTTTTTCATTTGATGGATTTTATTATTTTGATTGTGTGATGTGACTAATTTTTAGTATATGATCATTTCATTTTAAACCTTTATTTTTAACATGTTTTAATATCGGTTAATTTTTAATTCTAATCCTTTTTTAATTGAAATTTATTCTGTTTATTTTTTTCTTCTTATTCTTTTATTCTTTTCTACTTTGAATTATTTTATTCATTTCATTTACCTTTTTATTTATTCATCAATTAATTCAATTAATTCATTTCATCTATTTTTTCATTTTATTTTTGTTATTCGCTTTATTCATTTTATTAAATAAGTCTGTTTTGTTAATTTTATCTATTTTATTCATTTTTTTCATTTTACTGCCTTTATTAATTTTGGTCGTTTTTTACGTTGCTCATTCAATTCAATTTTTTTAATTTTATTATTTTTGCTGTTCGTTCATTTTATTCAGCTTATTTGTTTTATTGATTCTGTTTTATTTATTCTAATAAAATTTGATTTATTTTAATCTTTCTATTCATTTTATGAATTTGATAACTTTTTATCAATTTTGGCTTCTATCTATATACACATATTTCAGTTTTTTCATTTGATGGATTTTACTAATTTTGATTGTGTGATGTGACTAATTTTTAATATATGATTATTTCATTATAAACCTTTATTTTTAACCTGTTTCAATGTCGGTTAATTTTTAATTCTAATCCTTTTTTAATTGAAATTTATTCTGTTTATTTTTTTCCTTCATAATCTTTTATTCTTTCCTACTTTGAATTATTTTATTAATTTCATTTACCCTTTTATTTTATTTTTCAATTAATTCATTTAATTCATTTCATCTATTTTTTCATTTTATTTTTGTTAATCGTTTTATTCATTTTATTAAATAAGTTTATTTTGTTAATTTTATCTATTTTATTATTTTATTCATTCTACTCCCTTTATTAATTTTGCTCGTTTTTTACTTTGCTCATTTAATTGATTTATTTATTCATTTTCCTAATTTTATTATTTTTCCAGTTCATTCATTTTATTCAGTTTGTTTTTTTATAGATTCTGTTGATTCTTTTTATTTATTTCATCCAATTTGTTAGTTAGTATTGTTCCTGCAGATCTGGAAACTGTGTCCTGGTCTTGACGAGGAAGCTTAGAAGAATAAATGTTTCTTCTCTTCCTGTTACTTCCAGGCCGTTTAGTAGACGTTCCCTCTTGTGGCTCATCAGAGTCGTTCTCGTCAGAGGACAATAGATTAATTAAAGATGATGAACCTTTCAGTTTATCTCCGCGTAGTTTGTACGCGTGACATGCTGAGAGATCAAGGAGATTCTCCCCACAGTAAGTGCATTTATTAGGATTCCTACTTCACGAATCATCCTTATGATTCTCGCCGCACTTTCTACAGAGGGCCCAATTGTGTGCAATTAAGGCAGTTCATGACCCATATACAAACAAAGGACCGGCAGATGAATCTTGTGCAAGAGGATATAGCTCGGTAAAGCAGATCCAGCGATGGTCACCCGATAAAAATTTGGCTAAGGTTGCTTGGGAAAGCAGACGTTTTGGAAAACGAAAAAGCAGTTTTTTTCTCACACCGTTGCAAAAATCTTCATGAAAATCAATCAGTAATACTCTACCAATGCCCCAAATACATTGATTCATTTTCATGAAACTTTTTCCAACGATGTGATAAAAAACTGCTTTTTTTCTTTTTCCAAGATGTCCGCTTTTTGAGGCGTTTTCAGTTGAACCTTATGGGTGTGATTTCGTTCCGTCCCCGCGATTAATCTAAATTCAATCGCTTGCAATCCGGAATTTTCACTGGCGTGTGTAAGGAGTTCTTTAAACAACCAACCCCATCTTCCAGCAAACTCTCGTCGTGGGCAGCGACCCCATCTATCTCTACTTTGTGAGCTGGCAAATATACAAAATGTTCCTTCATAAAACGCTCGGCAGAAGCAATCTTATTTTCCTGCTTTGAGCTGGAGCTGATCGTAGCGAACCTTTGAAATTTCGGTCACCAGCGAGAGACGTTCCGACAGGTCTTCAGAAGTTTGTAATAAATTTAAAGACTTAATTTTGGATCGAAAGAAGGGGGGCGAGAATAAGAAAACGGCACTTATCTACTGAATCCTGATTCCAAGGGCGCACCAACCCAGTCTCATAGCCGGCGATTATTCGAAATACACGTGGCACAAGCGAGACCGAAGCAAATAACTACGGTGAACGATAAAAATAGTGTATTTTTGCAAAACAATTGATTATCATATTGGCCAATAAATCACAAAAATATTGCAGGAGAAAATGCAAACAACGAAACACTTGCAGGTACTGACACATACTTACAAATCAATCTTTCAAGAATTTCGAAAATTCTAGATAAACCTTACCGAAAATTCAGAGCCCAACAATCTAGTGCCTAAGCTTCAAGCAGCTAAACATAACGCAGGCCAGAGTCCATCGAGCAACCGCTCAACGATAGTCTGTGGTTTAACATAACCCAATGGAGTCGTGACGCCAACTGCAGGAAGTGTTTGCCGCACAAAGCGTGTGAATGGACACAAGGAAAAGAAGTAAAACGCTTTCAATTAAGTTTTCTTAACGGGACGGCGACAGCGTGTTGACGTTTCGTTCCGTCGACGGAAATCTGATTAGGGTGATACATCAACGCCAAGATTATTTGGATTTTTTCCTGGAGTTTATCTCGAAAACTCGTCCGGAGCGCTGCTGGTGATGTGGATGAGCACATCGCAAAGGCACTACGCGCAGGTGCTTGAGCAGCTGAAATATTAATTCCGCCGGATTCCGTGCGTGAAACCTGCTCGCACCGTCAACATTGTGCATGAGCGTCTCCTTAGAAACGGGAAATTAATGCTGATTTCTTTTTTGGGTCCGGGTCAGGGTAGGTTCGCTCGAAACTGTCACTTTGTAAACATTGAAGCGAACCTAGCCTTGGTCGTATAAATTTTCTTTATTTGAGGTGATGAAAACGGATGTCTGACGGATCGTGTGAATGGTACTTGATACAGATATGTGATAATATCTGGCATCACTGACATATAAAGACTGCATCGTATTGACCGGTTAGCATGTGTTTCATCGATGCCGTATCTGGGATATATACGACGAGGTCACACGCCACTCAACGCCGCTAAACAGCGGCGGAAAAAAGGGGAACCAGTTTCGCCAATCCGATCGTCATAGTGATTCATTGTCATGTCTTCTTCGCAACTCGTCGTTGTCGTTCGAAACGCGTACGAAGTGGAAAGTAAACATCAAAAGATAGCCCCCAGCGGAAACTGGATTCATAAATCGAAAGGAATCGGTCACGCGGTGACAACAACCGATAAAAACAAACCACACGCCGGGTGGAAGAATGGGAACACGAAACCGGTCACGTGAACAGGTTCGTTTTTTTTTGTTTCATTTGCAGTTTGCAGGGTGCTACGCGTTTTGCCTTCGTTATAAGAGAAAATTCAGTTTGGGCAAGTCCTTTTTCGGTAGTTATATTTGTATACTCTCAATTCGCTTTCATATGTGGCGTGTATTGCCTTCCATTCAAGGCTTTCGCCATGACGACGGACTGGTCATAACAGTTCTGAACTGGGTCAAGAAGGGCGTCGTTTTATCGTCGCCATTAAACCGCACAAAACTTTGAAAACTTCAATTTTAGCGGCGTAAAACCAACATAAAAAATAACCAGGAATATGCGTCCTTAAAACATTGACGATTGAAACAAACCAGTAATAATTTTTCCACTTGAAACCATCAACTGTTTGCGATCAGAAAACTTGGAGATAGATGATTTCACGAGGTCGTCATTCAACCACAACATCGTTGACCTACAGACAGTTTTGATCAAAGTATGAAACGGTTATCTGATAATCCGTAGCGGAACTAATCTTCCAGCTGGCAAAACCCCTTTCAATCGTCGACACGCGTTGTTAACCTAGCTTCTGTCGGATAACTGTGCAACGTGCTCATCCCAACCGTAACCACCAGCCGCCCGGATGAGCTTCCTGCTAAACGCCATCACAGAAATCCAACGGCAAAAAAAGACCTGCTGATAAATCGATTAATTATTCAATATAACTTCGTCTCGAACGCTGGGAAATTCTATCTTCCGCAACCGGCGCAACCCACTGCGGTTAGATACACTTTTTTTCATTTTGCACCCTACTCCACTGTACATATATTGGTACTTACAATCCAGTACCGGGAGTATAGACTCGTTGGTGCCAATGCACTCACCACCCTCGATTCATTCAGCCTCCCCTAGTTTTATTTAACAATCTGTAAAGCTTCACGGAATCGATTTGAAAAAGGGGACTTGCACTGCAACATTGCTCTTTCTCTCTCTCGCTCGAAGCGGTAGCACAGTGCAGGGAATATCACACTTCCGTCGGTAATAAATAGTACACTTTGCGTTGCTTATGTGAGAGTGGCTTTTTGCTACCACCACCCAGCGCAGAGTGGAGCCGAATAAACCTGACAGGGTGAGCTAGTGCTGTGCCTTCAGGAGTTGCTTCTATTTATTCGAGAGGAAAAAAAACTGTCTGGCGATATGATTCTTTGCTCCAATTTGCTTGAAGCAGTCTGGTCTCGTAGGATGTTCTGTTGCCGCAAGCAAGCAAGGAAGCAGGCAAGCCAGCCAGCCGACCGGCCAGCACTTCGATTGCACGTTTCTTGGCTAGAACTGGAGCGGAAATGGATGGCAATCGATTGCGCTGACACAACGAGTCTCGAGTGACATTACGTGGCTATCGCACTCGCCGACGGCGGGAGGGCTGAAGGCAATCGTAAGGAGCCGTAGTTAGAATTTATCTGTTGGACGATCGATTGTTGGGAGAGTTGCGGGTCGTTTGATGCAGACACGCATATTGGTGTTCTGTATTGATTTGTGTGCCGTGTTCAACAATATTTCAGCCAGGCGTTGTTCAATATGTATGTACTATTTAGTAGTACAGATTTGTTTACTATTACATATTATTGCATACCTCGAATGTTTGAATATTGATTCTTTTGCGCCAGTCAGTATCCGTTTATTTAAAAAATCAACATTGAACCTTGTGATTTTTTTACCAAATATGGAGTCTAGACCTTCACGAAGCTAGTGATAACTTTATTTTTACGATATAAGAAACATTTTTGTGGCCTTTGAATACTAAACATTTAAATCATGGAGAGAACTTGGTCTACGGAACATTTACCCGGAAAGTTTTAATATTAAATTAAGACATGTATTTTACTGCTTAAACAACCATAAAAATGTCCACCAATCAACTTGTCACACTTAACTGTACGCCTACTGTATTGTTAACCTCAAATTACGAATGTCGTACAAGCTGGATTTACGTAATTCTTTAGCTGTTCAAAGACATACCAATCCCGCGCGTAACTATTTCAAATGTTTAGAAGAATTTTCATTATTACAAAAGCCGGGAAATAAAAACAATTGCGATCTCCAACCAACACTAAGCGCCAGAACAAAGATGAAAGTGTTCAAACCAAGATTTGACAATCAACACGCAAATTGTTCACGAAAAAATATCATTTCAAGCTTCACTCTCAACCGTAACAAGGCAAGAAAAACAACGTATCAGTTTCTGTATCATTAATGTAAGTGAGCACCAAAATATGACCAAAATTGGTATTTTTTAAGCCAAATAACTTAAAAAAAATACCAATTTGCTGCCCTACACTTCACCGTAAACACTTTGCGAACGAAAAATTCGACATTTTAGATGACGAATCGTACTTTACATTTTCAAACCATAAAAAACGTAGGAAACGATTTCTGTTACACTGACAACATTGATGCAACACCAGATGATGTTGAAAATGCCGCTAAATCTTAATTCGACTAGAATGCGTTGGTGTGGGCAGCCGTTTCTGAGAAGTGTGTTTCAGTGCCTCTGATCTGTCGAAATAACAAAAGTGGTCAATGTGGATGTTTATATCAGTAAATGCTTTCCGAAATTAAAGCAATTCATCGAGCCATATCACGCTCCTGAAGAAATTATGCTTTGGCCGAATCATTCAAGTTGTCATTATGCGTAAAAACGGCAGATTGGCTGAATAGACAAGAATACCATTTGTGCCGAAAAAAGACAATCCCCCAAACGCGCCACATACACTGTTAAAAACGTATGGTGTACGACGTGGGCTGGGAGGCTTTATTTACCTGGGACTTTCTACATATTGGTTGATTTGTATGTATCAGTGATGAATTAGATCTTCCTGTTCTTATAATCCCATTATCGCTGCTGGATTTTCGCCTCGGAATTGAGAACCTACAAATTTCATCTCTTCGGGATTCAGAAACTGGTTTATGAGATCTGCGCCCAACCTCAGGGTTACTAGATAAGGGAACTGATTGTTTAAATCATTAAGTTAGTTCAATAATTCTTATCACTTTCACTATCGCTTCATGATAAACCTACCTACTTCTCTTTCTAGTAGTTTGAATAATAGTAAAGTATGCGCGCATGAAATTGCTATATCCGTCATTCAAAGTAAGCACGTGGAGAAAACAATCGATAGTTTTTAGTTGCAGCAGAACTAACATTCCTTCCCTTTCTTGCTGCAATCTACGTTCGGGCAAGTTCGACGCGCGTATTGAACAATAAAAATCTCTCAAGAACCCAAACTCACTCGTTCTGTGACTCTCGGACCGATTGGTCGATCTTTCCAGTCCGGGCAGTGTAACGTTAAAAAGAATAGTGCTAATTCGCTGCCGAGGTTATCCTGGGCATTCATTCGCTGGTTTCAGTATTTCTTTCTCTTTTGTGTTTCTGCGAGTTTACCGTTATCCGGTCGGTGAACAGGGAAGCAGTGGTTTTTTTCTAATAAGCCGTCTGGATACCGTTATATACATATGTTAAGTATCGCTGAAATATTACACTTTCCATTCATGTCTATGATACCAGCTTGCACTGGACAATAGGCCCGTGTAAAAATGACTTCCCCTGACAGTGGTTCATCTCAAGGTCAGATGGATAGCAAAACAAAATCGGCTTCCCGGCTCAAGGTATGGATAAGCAGCCTGGTATGATACGTGATCTTCTTCCGCGTCAACGAAAAAAAGTGTTTCAATTTATTGAAGATTTATCAAGTTCTGACGGAGCGATATTTAGCCGTGATAGAAATATCGAAAATACGCCCTGATAAGCTTCGGATGGTAGCAAATAGCTTAAACCAGGCCAATGATAATGCTGGCTACGAGCCTTTTACGAAGTAGTATAGGGTATATGTACCATCAAATAGTGTTGAATGTGTCGGGGCAATCTCCGATCCGAGTTTGAATTGCGTGGATCTGCTGACACATGTGGTTGGCTGTCCCATGTGTCACTACATCCATAACACAGCCAGTGAGATACTGCCATAACTCAGCCAGTGAAGATACTGGAGAACAAACGATTGCATTCAGCATCAGTCGCAACTGACGGGACGAGGACATACGTCAACTCAGACTCTTATCGGGTGACCTTCGCCAGTTCTGCTGTACCTAACAACCTCCTTGACAAGGTTCGTTTACCCGTTTGCCTTTTTGTGCCGCGGGTCATATACTGCACCAATTTGCAAACAACTGGGACACACAGCCTCCCATTTTAGCAATAAAGTTCGTTGTGGGAAATGCAGTGGGAATCATGTGGATGATTCCTGTGGAAGGGATGTTGAAAAGTGCCTACATGATCTCCCGACATGTCTCGCGTACCAACAGCGCGAGGAGAATCTTAACCCTAGTAACAATTGAGGTTTTATGGTAATTTTATAGTCACTCATAAAACTTAGATTGCACTTGTAGTATGCTATAAAACTTCAATTGTTACTTGGGAAGCGTTCCTTTCAGGGACGTTCTAAACGATCTTTTGCAGAAATGCTAAAGATAGCTACGCCATCGGACCCTACGAACATCTATGCTAACTTATCTACTGACGAAGGTGACGACGTGATGAACCACAGCAGAGAATATCTTCTGCTGTGCCTAGAAGCAATAGAAAAAGGAGGAACATTTCCTCTCATAAGCTTCGTTGTAAAGGCCAAAAGGTGCCTATCAAAGGCCCTCCAAAAATAACTACTAAAGGAAGTACTGGTGCAAAATCGAAGTGAGTAACTCCTAGTCTAAAATACCTGATGTCAGAAAAGGAGTTCCCAGCACTTCCTGGGACATCAAAAACCCCAAGTGTTCGCATATCTCAACCGGAGAAAGAAACCAGCACTGGATTAATAAAATTCTCTGACATTGTGGACCGTATTTTTAAATTTTAAATATGTCTGATACTCTTAAAAACATCTTTCTGGTCTTCCCCCACCCCCTCACCAGGGGTAAAAACATTTTTGATGCAATTGACTGCAAAATGGCCCCTACTTTCAGCGCTTGTATCCTTCGATGGCTAATACGTCGAACGAGGTCACGGATTCGATCATTGTTCCACAGTGGAATTGCAGAAGCATTATCCCAACAATCCATTCTTTTAAAATTCTAATAAATAATTTGAAATGCGATGCATTTGTATTATGCGAAACATGATTTACTTCAGGAACACACCTCAACTTTCACGATTTCAATATTATTCTATTGTATTGAGAAGACTCTTACGGAGGAGTACTTTTGGGGATCAATCGTAATTACTATTGATAACGGTTCAGGACCTCACACGAAATTGGAAGAGCTACGCGTCCGCGATATCTGACAAAATCGAGTTCTCACAAGATCTTCCTCCGGAGCAAGAGTACGTGTTCCTAGCTGGCTTGATTCTCGACGCAGCGATTCAAGCTCAGACTAAACACATACCAGACGAGAACTCTCGCGGACGGCCTCCCAACCCATGATGGGACAAAGAGTATTCAGACGTATACGCGAAGTAGGCCGCCACGTATAAGACCTTCAGGAGCGACGGGCTACCCGCTAGTTATCGACAGTACGCGATGTTAAACACGCGAATGAAGAGTTTGATGAAACGGAGTTACTGGCACCGGTTCGATAATGAGTTAACGAGAGAAACATCGATGAGCACTATTTGGAGCAGGGCCCGGTGTATGCGAGACCGAAACAGTACTAACTAGAGCGTGGAATATTCAAACCTTTGGATATTCTATTTTTCCAAGAAAGTTTGCGGGACGAGCATAGCGTAGTTGGTAAATCGATTGCCTTGTACGCAATTCACCTGGGTTCGATTCCCATACCTGCACGTAGGGTTAGACATTTTTCCAAAAGAGATTTCTCTAACCCGAAAAAAGTGAATTACTGAGGGTCAGACAGAATTAAATTCAATTTGTTGAAGAACCTGCCAAACCCTGCCAAGAGACACTCGTTGAATTTATTTAATAAGTTTCTTGAGGGTAATATTGTCCTTCATGACTGGAGGCAAGTGAAGGTCCAAAAATTAGGAAAATCATCCTCCGACCACAACTCGTATCGACCGATTGCAATGCAATTCTGCATTCGGAAGTTGTTCGAAAAAATTATCCCATTCCGCCTCGACAATTGAGATCAATTATTACGTTACGGAGTTACGGTGCCTTTAGAAAAGTTGCTGTATAGCACCTAGCGCTTCATTTGAATACATCAAATTTGTTCGGAATTCAGTCATTAGAGCGGTGCTGTTTTCAACTTTTTAATAAAACTGGATAAGAATATTATAAATATATTTTCTGAAGATGCTAACTTTGTAGGTCGTACACAATTCGAGATAGAATGCTTTTTTTAAAATATAATCTTCACGCTAATTTTTACTCCATACTTGCATGTTTTATCAAATCGTTCAGCATATTTCTCAACTAGATGCTGAAAAACTAATTACATTGATATGAGCACAGCTTGGATATAAAATCGTGAAAGAAAAAAATATTTTTTAAAGCACAAAATCATAAAAAGATTAACAAATTCAATTTCTTTTGCTCCTCCTTCCTCCAGCCCAGATTTCTTCTGAATAAACATTTTGAGGTGTCTAAGCAACTATCTAATGCATATTTAGTTGCAGAAATTTGCCCAAATTCATCTACGGTACGCAAATTCGAAGCGTGTCTATACTATCAATTTATTAGAGATCGGACTATATTTTTTGACGATGATCGTGTACTTATTTTGGATTTCTTTTCACAGTAGATTAAAATTATGTAGTGAAGAAATACGTTGAAAAACTAAACAAGATTAGATTAAAAATATGCATGTTTTGGGTAAAAATTTAGCTTGCTTTCGAAAAACTTGCCATGTTTCAAAATCTGTAGGATCTGCAGAATTTGTATCGTCAGAAGTACCGTCTACAATTTCGTCAAAGATACCATCTTTCTATCTAGTTTCATTAAAATATTGATATTATCGCCGCTCTAGCGACTACATTTGATCGGTGTTAGGTCAGACCGGACTAAGTCGCAAAACATCAAAAAATGAGATATTGATAGCACTGGATAAAGAATATCGCCAGTTACATTCGACGTTTGCCAGATTTGAAATATGTAACTGTTCTGGCATCACTGGCAGTTGCACCATTGGACCCGTGTCGAATTGACAGATGCAACAAATTTGTTGTCATGCTAACAGACGACGAAGTACATCACGAATGTAGTGCGAGGGAACTGTCAGACAACATAAGTAAACAAACAACATAAGAAGGAAAGTAGGATAGAAAAACACCATTTTGAAAGTGATAGTAGTAGTATAGTAAAATACGTTGGAGTAAGAAATTAGAAGTTGTGAGCAAGGAAATTATTCGGATAGTGGATAGATCAAAGATTAAGCTGTACTTAAGAAACTAAGATCCAGAATACGTAAGTTTGTGAAACAATATAAAGCAGTGAATTAAAGCAACAAATTTATGACTAGATACGCGGAGGCAAACACTGGACAAATACGAACGGTACAGTTGAGATTATCAATTCCGAGATAAAACGAAGTAAGTGAACGTACAAATTAATTACTAAAACCGATAAAATGAAAAATGTGAATACTAAATTGTAGATAAATTGCGATAGACAGCGATAGAGGAAGGAAAAGAGGAAGCTGTAAAGTAAGGAGAACAAACAATTGTGAGTAAGACAAATAATCGATTATTTACGGTAAATTAAAATAAAGTTATTTAGTTTGATCTGCACAGTAAAAAAAGGCGGATTTTCAAAAATCTTGTTTTCGCCTGCCGTCCGAACAGTAACAATAAACAAGAATTATGGCAAGAGGGGTGGGCGTAGCTTAGTTGGTAAATCCATTGCCTTGTACGCAGCGCACCTGGGTTCGAGTCCCGACCCCGCACATAGGATTAAAAAAATTTCATAAGAGATATTTCTAACCCGAAGACGCGAATGACCTCTCTAATCGAAATAAAAAAAAATATGGCAAAAATTAATTTCCAATCATAATGTAAAGGATGCTGCGATTCAAAATTTAAACTTGTTTTTCTCGAAATCAATATTTTGTCACTTGGTCCGATCTGACTTAACACCGACCATTTGGAACTAATATGGTATGATCAAATAAAACGCTGGATGCTATGCAACAACTTTGCCGAAGACGCCCTAACTCTAAAACAAAACGTAAAGAAAGGACGTACGAAGTGTAGGTTACCTCCTTTTGGACGCCAGGTAACCCGAATTACGAAAATGCTCGTAAATTGAAAAGTAGTACGATAGGTCACTATATTCGAGGTTAAATTAAACAATGTACACGCCTAGAAAATCACCGGCTCAACTTTTATTTCAAGATTATTAATACTGCAGATTATTTGAAAATGAAATTGGCGTCATTGGGGTAAGAAAATAAGAAGTGGCAAATGATGTGAAAAATCATGAAAACGCGAAACGAAATGTTGAAAAAACATGTTGTTTCGGCAGTTGCGTCAGGCTTTGTACTTGCGAATGACTTCTTCGGTGTCCTCCTCGTCGTCAGAGTGTGGAATTGAAGTTGTTCATTCCGGCTCACGTGGTTGCTTAGCTGTGAGATGATCATGATGATTTTTACGTAAGAAAATACTCACTGGACATTTTTTACATTGATTAAATGTAGTGTACTGAGGACGAAAGACAGTGCGTTTTCGCACAACAACACGCGAAAACATAAACAACGCCGTCACTAATACAACTGATCCACAGTAACAGCCGAAATGACAGTCGTCAACGATGTTCTCTATCGTGTATCTAAGTCACACAAGATGAGCGACCTCTGCAATAACATAGCAAAGATAATGCCCTATACCTATTGTACTCCCATACCTATTTGACCCCATTCTACTCTACATGTAATGATCTTATTTTTTCTAGAAAATTTGAATCAATTAACCACTAATAAAAACCTGTCTTAATCCACCTAGCGGTACAATTGTGCCTTTCTCAATCATTAACACGAGAATTTTTTAGTTTCTTATATTTATTAAAAGTTTTTAAATGTATGTATTACAATTTTATTATACATGACTTGACAACTATATACAAGAAAAGAAATCATTATTCGAGATCTAAATTTTTGCAAAAGAAAAAAACAGCCACGGTAATATTGAATTGAAAAAAGTGCGAAATCGGCAGTCCCAAAAACTCGATTTTCATGAAAAAAAAAATCGAGATAACATAAAATCTCGACGTTTCATGCATTTTAAAGATGTTTGGCATCAAAAATACGAATTCGATTTCTAAAATTTCAAATTTTATTATTATATAAGCGATGCGTGCGAAATTTTATAGACATCTGTGGGGATAACATTTGGGACTAAGTTTGTGAAAATCGGCCTAACCATTTCCGAGAAACTGATATGAGTTTGCTAGTTTTGAAAGATGCCCAATTTTCCCGGCTTGGTTGGCCGTCGGTGACCTAGACCTGCAAATTTAAGTTGTTTGAGAGACATTTTAGCGAAATTTTTACCTTTTTTACTTTCATCGGAGTATTGGTTTGAATTACAATTTGCTATGTGATCGCACGCCACAACCCGTAACTCCGGAACCGGAAGTCGGATCAGAATAAAATTCAATAGCGATTTACGGGGACGCAACATCTTTCATTTGTGACTGTCATTCTGCATTCGGATGCTTCCGCCGGGGCTTCCGAAACCGATGATGGTGGCCAATGTGTCCAAAGAGACTTTGAATGGCTGTTAGTGATCTAGTACTACAAATCGAAGCAGTTGTGATCACATTTTGGAAAAATTTTCACCATTATACATTAATTGCAGAATTTATTAAAATCGACATTTTCTGCGTGATCATACTCATCACCCTGTAATTCCGGAACCGTAATTTCAAGCAAATACCGATGATAGTATTGTACCGATGCGGCATAGATTTCTGCCGATGAGGTACTGATTTGTGCCGAAAATAATAGAGCTCAAACATGACATGAATTATGTTATCGTTTGTCTGAACTGTGTAAAACAACATTAACCATAACTGTTGAGTAGAATCATAAAATTGCGCATGCCTTCGGTGCATTTTGCATATTTGTTTGTGTGCATCTACATGCATCTAAGCAACATGTAAAATATGTTTTCTAAAAACACCTTGTTTATAGCCAGGATATTATGATACTACCCAGACACTGTCCATTCCAAGAAAATGAAAATCGTCAAGAAGGGTCCGGTTCGCAATGACAGGCCATTGCCGGTTCGCGGTGACAGTTACTTTTTTTTTACTTTGCACGTCCCGTCCCAGGTTCTAGATATTTTCTTGCTATTCCCGTTACAATATTTCTAAAACGTATTTTTGGCACCTAATGAGTCTTTATGGCCAGGCGACCAGAAACTCCAAAAATATTAAATCCCGTGCGACTTTCAATATTGTGAATCGACTCCCTCTCCCTTCTTCCGTGAGACTTGTAGAGTGCGCCATGGTAGATACGGCCTCTAACTAAAACAAGCGTAAGACTAACATTTAACCCTTTCCTGCTGCGATTTGCGTTCGGACCTGGCCTGGGCTGATCAATAATCAATAAACCTGTTTTAATCCACCTAGTGGTGTAATTGTGCCTTTCTCATTTACTCAAACTATGATTTTAAAGCCTGGCGACGTTCAATATAACATTGTGGAAATGCCTATTAGTGAACGACTATCACAAACCTGATAAGCAATATGTCGATGCTGAGACACTTGTGTTCCTGTTAACATATTTTGAAATGCGGTGTGGTTGGGAAAGGAAGGGGTATAATTGGTAGGAGGTTAGTCAAAAGTGGTTCAGTCATCATCGAAGCTTTAGTTCTGGAATATGCCCGGAACCCGGGATTTCCGGAATTATCGATAGTGGACAATGTATTCCAATAATCTTTGATTCGCCATCAGTGATCTAGGCCTGCGAATCGAAGTATAAAATTACTTCATTTCAATAGATTTTTAACCTATGATGTACCGGTTTATATGAGAAATTCCTATGTGATCGAAATAACCAACCTGTAACTCTGGAACCAAAAGTCAGAACTGAATGATATTCAATAGCATTCAATGGGAGTATTATACCTTTCATTAGAACTCCAGTTTGTAAAAATCGGTTAAGAGTTTGCTAGAAAATATGTGAGATAACTTGGCGAGTTCCCCGGGGCCATCAAGAACCGTCATAGGTGGCCAGTGTGGTTAAAGCTACTTGGATGGTCATTAGTGATCTAGGCCCGCAAATCCAAGTAACTTTGAACGTATTTGAGTGCGTATAACATCATTCGATCATCATAGCGTTACCAGTTTATATGGGACATTGCTGTGTGACCGCACTTTTCAACCCGTAACTCCGGAACAGGAAGTCCGATCAACAAAAAATCAATAGCGACTTATGGGAGCGGTATACCGTTCATTTGAAACTAAGTTTGTGTAAATCGGTTCAGCCATCTCTGAGAAAATTGAGTGACTTAATTTGACACACAGACATTTTGCGATATCGACGAACTGAATCGAATGGTATATGAATTTTGGAGTGATTGCATAGCCTTTCTTTATATGAGAAAGGCAAAAATGGGTTTACCAGGAGTTGTATATTGAAGAACGGTTTGTTTCATTATCGTGTATTGATTCTGCGTGCAATTTCAACTAGTCCTGATCAATAACGGAGTAGTAACCAGGCGTGTTTGCGCAAGCTCAAACATGTTCAGGGACCATGACCATTCCTTGTCGATTTATAATTTCAATTTCAGATTTGCTTTTATTTTAGGGTTTCAAGTTTTCTAAAATATCTGTAACAAAATCTCATTAAACTTTTGCATATTTAGTAATATTAAACTAGAAGCATGTTTAGCACTGTCACAGTTAAGGGGTGTGTACAAAATTAATAAGAGGAGGTATCCAAATCTACCTTGTTACCAGCTTCACGTATCGAACTAACGGCGCCAATAAAAAGATCAAAAGAAATGACTCAAAACATCGACAACTGTGTGGACATAAACCCGGTTGCAATTGAACCTATTTCAACATCCTTTTTGTAATTCCGCCAAATTGGTATGATTTCGTTTGTAAATCAAATTTTGCCTTGAATCGCGTACCCACGCGCTTCAATCAACTTGAAATGCTTCTTGTTCGGTGCTTTTTCGAAACGAGCTGTGAAAACTGGGCAATCTTTTTAATTTTCATCATTAATGCTATTATCCCATATGTGCCAAAAATCATCAGAAGGCAGCAAGTAAAACAACCTCACCCGGGCTCAGCCATGCGAAGGCGTTACATAAAATGTCTTTTATCGCTTGCTTTTAAGACTTATTTGTTTGTTTTTATGTTTTCTTACTGTTTCTAATTACTATAAAGGTTTCGCATACGCAGTACACCTATACGTAACTCGCTTGCGAGAAAAACAAAACACAAATGACACAACTACCAGGCAAGCTTAAAACACAATGAATGCGTCATACAATGTGGAGTAAGAATTGTCAAGGAAATAGAAACACATGTCATTGAAAAGGTCTAACCATGCGAACGAGACTGTAGCTAGTGACACATCAACTCACACTGAAGCGTTAGGACGGGGGTTTACAGATAAAACTGTCCTACGTCCTTGTATCTTAAATCAATTTTATGTTGTATCATCAATCAATAGCTTCAGCAATTGAGATGTTACAAATTTATCAAGTTCTTTTGACAATTAAATGACACCCAGAAACACGTAGGTATTTGCGCCACACACGCGAAAACCTACAACCCTTCAGCACTTGCCACTGTCGTAACGCATATTGCATTTTGAGTGCCATTTCCTCCTTCTCCATGTCACTCGTCCATATTATTTCACGCCGTGATTCTTGTTTCCACCGTGCGTCGCTACATTTCAAACAAAAGTAGGTGCCGTTGTATTTATGCTTTGGGTTGAGTTTGGTATGTTGTTTTCGTGCCGATTGACATGAGATGTGTTGCGTTTGACGTTGATGCAGCGCAGCGAACTCCGACTAGGCTGCTAGCCAGACCGGGCCGGGCACCAGCAATCTACGAAATGCACATTTTCCTTTCAACAGTCCAAATGATTTTCTTGCTACTCGTTCCTGTGGTCGAACAGTGTTACCAAGAGCATTGTGTACCCGTCGCGCGGGAATGAAAACAACATGATTTCTGTTATTTTAAACAAACATTTGATGTGTGTCTCTTTCGAACGACTACTGATTTACCGGATATATGCTTTCTAAATACAATGTTTGGCCGCAATCGCACGCCAACTTTTAACAGGAAAATTTAGTTTAAATTAGTGTTTTAATTAGTTTTGTTCAAGTGCGGATTTTCGTACTAATCTTCAACGCACTGTTGAACCCATCTTTTACATCTATTAGTGAGCTGTGAATGAATCCATCAACTAGCTAACATTGAAAGGTACTCAGTGCGATAGACTACTTAACATCTTTACACCTAACCGCACTCTATTGTAGTGCATGCGTGGGTGAAGACGATGGTGCCGGGCTAGGGGTTTGGCGGTAGTATCACCACTCGGGGAGAGTTTTTTTTTAACCTTTTGTATACCGTCGTTGCAGGAAAAAAATCGTTAAAAAAAGGCCATGAGCCTGTTTTTTATACATATTATAGTTCCAGCCTTCCCCGCGCATACTTATACATAGCGTAAGCCCGGATTGAACATAACACCTGGCGCTCGAGCCTGATAGGTGGAGTAATATGAACTTCCGATGTTCACTTGGTTGGTTAGTTGATTGGTGGACAGAAATAACCGCAGCGCAGACAGAGTGAGGCGTCCGGAAATTGAAACGCGGCGGAAGTCCTCCTATCTGCTCGGTCGTTATGTATGTGGACGTGCCAGAGCAGCTGCGGGAATGCTTTAGGTTACAGTCGGTGTGCTGTGCCGGATGAGTTTTTCAATTCGATAAATGACTTTGTTGCTGCTAAATTTAGCAAAAATATGACATGTACAATTATGTTGGGAAAGCTGTCTGTAGAAATTGGAAGTAAGGTGACAAATGTCCTAAATATCGGTATTATCGGTACAAGCACAGAAAGACGAAAATACCTGTAAAAGTCTATGGCCCTCAAAAGTGAAATTTGGATTTATGCCATTTTGTCTGTTACACCAAAATGCACCAAACAAATAGATTAAGGGGTAACGAACTTTTTATTAAATTTGGTGAGTCTACTTCCAACCATTCGTTTATGTGAAAAAAGTAGTATCGCAACCTGGGATTTTAAAAACAAATTTATTCGCTTGACTATTGCATTATCAAGAATTTGACAGTTTTTAAATGCTAAAAGAGAGATTTATCAACATTAAATTACCTATATCTTGGACAATAAGCATTCCAGAGTTTGACACTAGTTTGGTTAAGATAGGTTCAGAAAAATGCACGCGACTCACACAGACCTACTTGCCTCGGAACAAATTCTTCAAAGTTTGAGTGGTTTCGTTGCCTTTCTTTTATAAGTACGGTAAGATATAACCGTTCGCCCATAAAAATATAGACGTGGTCATGTTATTAAAGAATGTCACATTGCAGCAGAAACCCCGAACAATGTGTACCCAATACCAATATGCATTCAACCATTGATTTCCCAACAACAAGCACAACATAAAACTCGACTGCCTTGATCTAACACATGATAGGAAATCTATTCACAAAATCAAGGCCACATATGCACTAACCGGTGGTTCAGTCCACCATCAAATAGCCGTTCAAGTAGCTGTGGATCGTAAGCGACAGTCGATGGCTAATTGAAAAACTAACGAGCCGTCATCATGTTTAAAATGACATGTTTTATGAATATGTACGTAGTCCGCGAATAGCACCAGGTATCCCCGCGTACCGCACATAACTGGCTTGCGATTCGCGGTTTCGTGTAGCACTAATTTGCAGTACATGTAGTCTTATATGAAGGACGATTCTTAAGAGTGTTTGATGAACCATTGATAAAATTTTCAGGATGTGTGCCGAATCTTTGCAGTAAATGTCATGTTTTAAAAAAAATACACCAGTTTGTTATGTTTGCAATGAATGTGTTATAGGTAATTTTAAATTATTTCATTTAAAAAAAGTTGTCTTCCTTTTCGATAATTGTTCTATGCAAAATTCCCAAGCGGGAAAAAATTAGGATGGGACCAAATTTTAGTGCAGAAGGACACAACACCTAACATAATGTATAGTTTTTTAGTGTTTCGAATTCTCCTCGTCAGTAACTAACACCAACTTAATGCTAGTTAGATAAGTCTAATCCAGCATCAAATTGGCGCTAGTTGGACACTAAAATCCAACATCATCAAGCATATTACATGCATCAGTGCTAAAGAACAGACAATTGCCTCAAGGTGATTATTGCATTACACCTCGATAGTGGTGCATCGAGGAGACCGAGAGGGCTTATGAGCCTTTTTTATGTTTTGTGTTTTTTTTCATACTCTGCACCAACCCTGACTAACGCTCAACCATTAGCCTGTGCGCGCTGGCGTGGCAGCCTGGCGGGTTGACGTAGATTGACTTCTGTTGTCCATTGTGTGTCTATTTATCGGTCGACTTCGTCGACGTGCACATCCTACTTAAATTAATTAAAAAAATGTATAACTAGAGTCCTATTAGTTGTCGTTTCTTAATAATTGTAGTTTAGTACTAGTGTACAATTGTTATGTGCTAGTCGTATGCCTATCTGTGCAAGTAGTCGTCTAAGAACTTGTGACAGCTGGGTCAGGGAATGGATGCAGAACTGGCGTATATGATAGAATAGTGGGTAATCCTTTTGGTGTTCAATTTATGCATTCGATTCTATTCATTCGGGAATATCGGATTGGATAATTTAAAGCTCAATTAATTGACCGACGCACGTGAATCATCTATTCCCGGTCAGCATAGCATGATGAAATTCCAACTTAATTGTCTACAACATCATTTGTTGGCATTCAGTCTACTTTCTACCTCTGCCGCTGTTAGACGTACAATCGAGCCAAGTGAACAACAGCCCTCTCGATCTAGTGTACATTGTCTCGAGACCAAAGGAAGCATCGGATTATTCTTGTTACCATGAGTAAAGTTGACGAAAAAGCTCTACTCCGACCCAACGCTGCGGTCGTTGACTTGAAATTTTGTTCAACGCGCCCGAGTTTTTGTAAAGTGAAATACCTTTTGAAGGTAAAAATGCAACTTAGACTTACGGAAGTGTTGTACCTTTAGTATCATCATCTTCGCAGTGCAGTGTTAATATCATTCAACACGTTAGCACAAGCTGAGCGTTTCGTTTTGCAGAACAACTTAAAACACGTGGTTGAAAGTGACAACGTTGGAATTAAGATTCCCGTTTATATTGAAAATGATTATATAGATGTAAAGCTATATGACCTATCACCTCGTACCCCTCCTGAGCCAATTGCAAAATGCATGTCGCAATACGGAGAAGTAGAATCCGTTACACCTGATACTTGAAGAAACTTCTTCCCGGGAACTCCTAACGGCGTTTTTGTAGTGAGGATTCTGGTCGAAAGGCCCGTACCCTCCTACTTGACAATAAAACTCAAAACTCACGGAACTACAATTAAACAAACTACGCTATGTACCCATGAGGGGTAAACTCCGACATGCAAGTATTGTAATCAGACAGCACATCATGGACAACCTTGCGCAGAAGACGCAGAGGAAGATGCATCTCTACTGATTGCCAACTCATCTACGGCAAACCAACCCAAAACAGAGTTTTCAATATCAATGCCTGAACCACAAACGGTGGCCAAATTTGTGGCAGCAGTTGCACAGACCACAATGACAACCACAAAAAAGCATCCAGCACCGAAAAATCAACTGTAAGCAACATCGACAAGTAAGGTAATAACGATGACGAATTTACATTGGTCAACAATAAGTGCAAGAAACAGGGACAAACATCTGATTGCGGACACCAAGCCGACTTCGATCTGGACGTGAAAAACAAAAAAGAATTTAATGACCCCCCAGATGCAGATTGCCAGCAACGCCTGCGAAATAAGGTCTCCGCTCGCAATAAAAAGTTGCGCGCATGAGATCCAATATTATAATAATATTTGTTTATATTTTTATTTTTACATTTGTAAACATATAAAAGATCCACGGCTCCGTTAAGCTACTGCTATGAGCCGTGTCAAATAAACGAATAATATAAAAATAAAAAAAATAAAAAGAAATTGCTGGCATTTAGACGAGTTAAAGTAGTTTGATTGCATGTTACATGTGTTCTTTTCTTCTACTTCATTAATGTTTTTTGTACTTCTATTAGTTTATACGCACAAACGCTCGTGGCCTTCGCGATAACATAAACCTGCTCACAAACGCGAATATGCAATCACAATCATCTACACATACCTACGCTCGCGATCTCAAGTATTAACACACCACTTGCATGATCATGAATCGGTCACGTCCGCAAGTCCTATCCTAGTAGCATAGGTCCAGTGCCTTCAGGTGGACCAATAAAAAATGACGCACATATCCACTAAACTGCACGTTCCACAAAAAATAGATTTAATTCACACGAAGTTACATACGCGTGACAAACATGTTAGCATACAATTGATTCGCGATCATTCACGCAACCTACACCCGCGTGCTCGCAAACATGATACCATCCCGGTGATAAGGTGACCGTTTCAGCACTTATAAATGCATCATGCATCGGTTAGTTCCGGAAGTCTCTATCCTTGCGACCAGAAGTCTAGGTCCATGCTTTCAATTGAACCAATTAAAGAAAAAGACATCTCTAATATCCACTGGACAACGCATGCCATGGCGACATGACCGGGAACTCTAGTGATATGAGGTAACTCACTCCCTGTCAAAATCTGAACCGTACACCGAAAACTAAATATCAGAATGAGGGTCCGCGTGACCATCCAAGCACACACGCGAATATGTGAATGGCCACACGGTAATAAAATCGAATCTATACACGCGAAAACACATACACGCGAGCACATGCAACAAACTCGTTAACATAACGGGGCACCATGGGCCACAAATCGATTTTTTTGGTCGAAAATCCAGAACTTATAGACCGTTAGTACTAGACTTTCAGTGTCTTTGGAACAAATTCTCTACAATAAGTGCTCTTCATTTTAGGGAAAACAAAATTAGGGTGGCCCTCTCGATTTTTGAAATAAAAAAATTATCTCCTGAATGAAAAAAGATAGGAGAATATGATCTTCCAAAGAAATGTAGAGAAAACAATTTTGAGTAACTTTACTGCAAACATCGAAACTCTATCTTCAGCGGTTTTTATTTTACAGCGATTTCCCTTGTTCCGTTCAGGGTGGCTCTTAAAAATTCAGTTTTTTTAATATAACTTCTTTGAAGTTGATTTCTCGTGAATGTCGACTTCAGACAAAAGTTAGCTCTTATAAATGCGCACATTTCTTCTTCAGAGACCAACTCATTAACTTTTATATAAACAGAGTTATTGACGTTTTTATTCTCAAAATTCGACATTTTCTAAGCTAAATAACTCCGAAGGTGGCAAAAAGTGGCAATCAATGTTATGACCATCTGATAGTACTTTAAAAACACTACAAAATAAGGGGTTCATGGTTTGTCTCCTAGCTACTGTTCATGTGAAATGTTTGCTTATAAACTCCCTCTGTTATAGAGAATGTATGCGGTATTCATCTAAATTCGTACTTAAAATATATATTTATCATACATAGTCGCCGTTCTTATATACACACATATCTGGATCTCTGATGCAAATCGTTACACTCGGAAGATGTTATTCTAAACTTGTTTCGTGGAGTGAAATTGTCATAAAACATGTGGTTTTCGGACTACGGTTTATAAAATGAATGTTTGGAGTATTTGCATGGCATACGTTTTATTCGCATGGCAAAAAAGAAATTATTATGAATATATTACAATATATTGAAAGCTCAGGTTTACCGTAAAGGAGCACCCTTTATTTAGCATTAATGATTTATTTGTCTTTTATTAAAAAATATCATTTTTTGCCTTTGGAAATTAACAAAAAAAATCCACGTGAATGTACGTTGGGGGACAAGCAGTTCAGCTCTCATTAATAGTATTTTTCATTATTATCCAACGGATAGATTGGCAGTCTCCCCCTTCTAAGTTATTTTCCAAACGCGGCAAAAAAAACTTTATCAATGATATCAATATAAATTGCTTATTTTCGGAAGTTATTCGAGCTGTCAACTATGGGTACTTTTTTGCTTCTAACAATGAGTACTTCTCCATTTCATAATAACTCGATGAAGTTATGCCAATGTATATATTGATGCTAATACTGAATTACTTCAAGCGAGATAACCTACTTATTAAAAACGGCAGTTTAGACTACTTAGGATGGTGCAAATATGCGATAATTTAAAAATTTAGACTGCCCTGGAAGATTCAGGGATTCTGTCAAGTGACAGTTTTTATGTTGATTTTAGGCTTTAGGATAGAGATTCTATCAGGATTCTTATACTTTCAACCGAGGGAAATAATGTAAAACTGGTGCTGCACATTTTTTTTTTAAATTCAGAAAAAAACTATTTTCAGTATTTTTCATTCTGGGACGATTTTCATTAATGGGTATTTTTCACGCATTTCGTTGTAAGTTTTCCACGAGAAATAATAGGTAAAACGTAACCAGGTTGACGTACAAGCTCTTTACCCATTAAGTGGGTTATTCCACTTTTATTCAAAATGGGCAGTTTTCTACGCATCAGTGTAGAAATTGTTGAAACGCAGAGAAAAAAATTTACCACTGAAAAAAATCAATAAATTAGTTTTTTAAACTAATAAGTTGGTCTCCAAAGAAAAAATAGGCATTTATCAGAACAAAATTTCAAAATTTTTGGAAAATTTACTTCAAAAGTATTTTATTGAAACACTATTTTTTAAAGGTCCGGCCAAACCAAATAATGGAAAATGCCGTAAAATAAAAGCCTCCGACGATAATTAAGGAATTGAGTAACAAAGTTACTCAAACATGATTATTTTTCAATTTTCAGTAGGGCTTTAGACTTCTGTTGTTATTGTTCAGGAGAAATTATTTGCATTCCAAAAATCAAGGAGACCACCCAGTTTTTTACACCGAAATGAAGCGCACTTATGGTGAAGAAATTCTTCTGAAGACACTGAATGTCTAGCACTTACGGGATATAAGAACTGGATTTTCAACAAAATATCGATTTTTGGCCCATGGAACAGAGGTAGTTTATAAGCAAACATTTCACATGAACAGTAGCTAGGAGACAAACCATGTACCCCTTATTTTGTAGTGTTTTTAAAGTACTATCAGATGGTCATTACATTGATTGCCACTTTTTGCCACCTTCGGAGTTATTTAGCTTAGAAAATGTCGAATTTTAAGCATAAAATCGTCAATAACTCTGTTTATATAAAAGTTAATGAGTTGGTCTCTGAAGAAGAAATGTGCGCATTTGTAAGAGCTAACTTTTGTCTGAAGTCGACATTCACAAGAAATCAACTTCAAAGAAGTTATATTAAAAAAACTGAATTTTTAAGAGCCACCCTAAACGGAACAAGGGAAATCACTGTAAAATAAAAACCGTTGAAGATAGAGTTTCAAAGTTTTCAGCAAAGTTACTCAAAATTGCTTTCTCTACATTTCTTTGGAAGATCATATTCTCCTATCTTTTTTCATTCAGGAGATAATTTTTTTATTTCAAAAATCGAGAGGGCCACCCTAATTTTGTTTTCCCTAAAATGAAGAGCACTTATTGTAGAGAATTTGTTCCAAAGACACTGAAATTCTAGTACTAACGGTTTATAAGTTCTGGATTTTCGACCAAAAAAATCGATTTGTGGCCCATGGTGCGGGGGGGGGGGGTATGTAAAGGTTTCAGCGTAAAATATCAGTTATTTTGTCAATTTTTTTAGAAAGTTGGGTGAAGCGAATTGATCGAAACTTTTGTACATTAAACTTCATCATTTCAATAACATCCTGTATTTTTTCATGCAAAAATATTTACAAGCGATTCGGTGGCGAAGATTTTTGTGGAACGTCTCTGGAAAAACTAACCCGCTTAAGCCCTTCGAGATCATTTACGCACACCTACGCCTGCGATCGCGCAAACTTAATAAAACCCCGGTAATAAGGTAAACGTTTGAGTACTTACGAAGTTACAAACGCAGTCTCAAACGCGAACCCACAAACACCCGTGTTCGCGCGATCATGAATCGGTCACGTCCGGAAATCTTTACCCTCCATCCTAGCAACTTAGGTCCATATATTCAGTTGGACCAATCAAAAAATAACTCTAGCATCTGAACCGGTCTGAAATTAGGTAGCAGATTCGCGATCATCCAAGAACACGCGAATATGTGCGAAAGGACACACGGTTATAAAATCGAATTTATACACGCGAAGTTACATACACGTTAGCACACGCGACATACGAACGAATACGTGATCGAACCTGTTAACGTACAAACGCTCGAGCCCTTCGTGATGATACACGCGATTGCGAAGTCTCTATCCCCGTACATATTTGAACCGCATAATGAATATCACATTCAGAATCACTAGTTTATTTCTAAATCTTCATTTAAAGTGTCAAATAGGAAAAAAAACTATTCATATTCCATTTTATCAGAATTGTAGCTTTGCATATTGGCCTCTAACAGAAAACTGCTTAAAGATATTGCGTTCAATACTGCTCGATAGCGATGCATCGAGGAGGGCGGCATGCTTTTTTCTACTATTTTTAGATTTTTTAGTATGGTTTTTAGTATTAATTTTTGGTTTTCGTTTAGCTTGAGCGACCGCCGTTGGTTGCTATCAAAAGGAAAAGAACAAAAGTATCGCAAAAATTTAAATCCAAGGTCGCAAACAAACCAAAGCTACACCAGGGAACTATCGATTTTATTCATGAAGACAACATGAAATAATTTTGAGCGGCCCAAAATAAGCGCAAAAAATACACTACACACAGAAAAAAAAATTGGTAATAGTAAGAGTGTTCCGCTCTTAGCAAAAAACAACCAACGCCAACTATTAGGTTGAAAGTAAAACTTTTAAATTAATCAAGAATAATCTTCAAAGTAAAAGTTGTCCTTTTAAGCAAATGAGGAATAGTATTCAAATCAAAAGTTTTATTTTTAAACTAAGAGTATGCGTTGGTTGTTTTTTGCTAAGAGTGAAAAACTCTTATTTTTGCCAACATTTTTTTTCTGTGTGTAACAGCTTCACGCGGGCATCATTTGTTCCCCTTCCCTGGCGACATACAATCACAGATCACAGCCGATCTTCTCTAAAGTCGCTTCCGTTCGAAACGAAACTGAATCAGGCTTCAACTGCTGTAAAAATGTATGAACTGATAGCGGTTGGTGCCAAATCCTGGTTTCAAGCAAAAACTGTATAAGGTGGTTCGCAAGCCACTTGGCACCGTGGGGTGGCAAGGGATAAGGGATAGGAGTTCTGTATCAGAGGTGAATGGCGACATAGTGTGGTCTCATGTTGTACAATACTTCAGCTTTGACAACCCCCTACAAACTCATATATACTAGGACTCTCAGCTTTTTTCTTAGATGTTCCGGGAGGAATCATGCCTTCGTCACTTTGCGTTATATAAGGTCATTGCACTGAAAAATGTGGATTTTCGTTGCGAACCTATAAATACGAAAAAGTGAAATTCGACCAAAGTGGCGTTAGCCTCAATCTTGCATACAAGGGCAAAAAGGGGGAACTCACTTTCTTCTAGATCCGGGCTGTCCACTCAAAATCGCGCTTTACGCAAACGTTCAAAAGCAATAGGCAATCGGTAACACGGTTATACAAACAAATTTATACACGCAAAGTTACAACACACAACACACAGATGCCCACGCGATCAAAGCAGCTACAGACATACAAACGCTTGAACTCTTCGCGCTGATAGACAAAGGCGAACATGCAATCGCGATCATCCACGCACAACTACGCCCAAGATTTCGCATGTACAAAAACGCCCCGATGATTTAGTGAGTGCTATAGCACTTATAATCTGATTGTCGCGATCTCAAGCGCAAACAAATAAACACTCGATCCCACGCGATCGTGAAGTCCTTACGCCAGCACATCTAAACCGTACACCCAGTATTACAAACAGAATCACGGCCCGCTGCAATTGGCCTTAGGCAGTGTATGAGTGGGTGACATTTTCCATCTCGTCTGAAATTGTAGGGGAGACCGAGGCTAGTTGGTGGTGTTTTTATTTTTTACCGCTTTGATTTAGGTAGATTTGGTAAAAAAGAACACTTTGCATAGAAGGGCAGACTGTTGGCGACATCCCTGAATTTTATCAAAGTCTTTATTACATTGTCTTTGTTTTTATAGACAAAAATATGGGACGCTGAAATTGGCCGAAGTTAAAATCCCCTGCTTTGACGAGATACACAAGAAGAATTTTTTCTTGCTTTGGAGAGAATTCCAGAAATATATCGCCAACTTGCCCGCATGCGTCACCGCCAACTTACCACAACTGCAAATTTCATAAAAAACTATTTCAAAAATAACTTTTGTTTGTAGATAGGTGTAATATCTATACGGATACTGGAAGCTCTTTTCACGCACTCTCGAAATATATAATCATTCGTGGAATAGACTAAAAATCATCTTACGTAACTCAAAATGTTCAAAATTAAGAAAATTTACTTAGTATTCTGGAAAACACATTATCTCCCGCAACTTCTATAAAACAAAATGTTTTGCAACAAAAACACATTGGATAATGTGTTTCACATTACTCGAGGTACACAACGAGAAACAGCACTATTTATCCAATAGAAACGGAGAAAAGAGGATTCCGCCAACTAGCTCCCCTACTGAGCTATTTTGACGGGGAGTACTTCTGAGAACTCCGCTCTACAGCTCCAGTAGGCAAACTCTCACAGAAAAGGGTTTAGTTCTCAATTAATGTACTTTTCCGGACTGGTTGACTAATTGGATCTCCTCGTACCTTACAAATCGCAGTGCATCTGTGAGACTTGGATCTGTACTTTCAGAACCTTTCGACATCACATCGGGTGTACCTCAAGGTGGTCGCCTTGGACGTCTTCTCTTCGTGCTCTTTGTGAATGACATTTGCAGCGAATTGACATCGTGTAAGATGATGTACGCAATCGATCTGAAAATGTATCGCATCATAACAATTCTGGTAGATTGTTGTGCACTTAAGATGGACATAGATAGGATAATGAGTTGGTGTGGTAGAAACGGAATGACTATAAACATAAAATGCAACATTCACACGAATACTCTCGCCAATTACGTTTGAGTATACAGTGGGGGCTGCTCCAGTAGAACAAGTTTCATCAATCAAGGACCTTGGTGTTATACTTGACCGTAAGCTACGTTTCATCGAATACTTCAATGCAGTAACAGCTAAAGCCTTTTCAGTGCTAGGACTCATCAAACGGCACACCCAACGACGTCTACTGCCTGAAGGCACTGTACATCAGTCTGGTATGCAGCATTCTAGAATATGGAGTTGACGTTTGGACCCCGTATCAAACCGTACACATTAATCGCATAGAACGGGAACAGAAGTGCTTCGTGCGGTATGCCCTTCGACAGCTTCCCTGGTGAAATCGATTTGAACTACCACCGTATGAGCATCGTTGTGCTCTTATCAACCTGCCTACGCTACGAAATAGGAGAGTTTTTCTGCAGCGGCTTTGTGTGTTCCATCTTCTCGCTAACACCATTGACTATCCTCTGCTTCTCTCAAAGCTGGACTTCAACGTTTCTGGTAGGTCTCTGCGGAGAACAGACCATTTTGACTTTAATTTTAGTAGAAAATTATCAAATTGAAAATTTAAGTTAGTATAGTATTTTAGTCTGTGCGAAAATTATTTATTCGAAGACAATATATATCAATTGTCCGAGTTAATGTTAAGAAAACTGAAATAAATGTTCGAAAACAGTTATTTGTGCTCATTGCAAAATTTTGGGATTTAGTATCTTTGAAGAAGTTTTATACCACAATTAGTTTCATAACAAAATATTTTCTTCTGAAAAATTATAGTAATTATAGAGAATAATTTCTTGATAAATATATTTAGAGACTTGTCTTCAGTAAAGTTGTAGAGAATGATAATTGAAATAACTTTGTTGAAAACATGGAAGCTCTTGGAATGTAGCATTTTAAGATATAAAACAATATTGACGAATATTTGTAAAATTCAGTGTTCTTCAATAAATACAAGAAATGTAAAAATGTGTTGTTAGCTTTAAAGACTGATGCCTTAGATAACAATGTTTATATTATTGTCCTGAAGAAGTCAAACAAATGTTATGACAATAAGAAGAACTTGTTTCCAGTAACTTGTGCAAATAACCCTGGTACTTTGTATACAGAGCCTCCATGTCTTCAACAAAGTTGTTTGTAATAGCATTCCCAACAACTTTGCTCAATACATCTAGTCTTTAACTATTTTTTTTGAAATGTTAATTCTACATAATTACTTGAAAACATAAATCACCAAAGTAGTTTCATCAGAAGATGCGCTGCATTATGTTCTAAAACTTCATCGAACGTAAAAGTTCGGGTGTTAGTGTTGTGGCAAGTCAGTACTAGTAAGAACATATCTAACTGGCTCTAAGTTGGTACCAGTTACTGACGAGTAGTATCCGAAATACTAAAAATCCGACTTTCAATTTAGGCATTGAGTCCTCAGGAGCCAGATTTGGTCCTATCAAAAAAATTCCTTTTGAGAAAATTTTTCGCATTCATCGAATATTCTAAATTTCTAAATTCGGCGGTTTCGAAATTATAAGATCTTGACCATATAGAAATATTTTGTACATTTGCTACAGTTTTTTTTGGACTTCAAGGGTGCAGAGCTTGAGACCGAGAAAAAATTTCTCATCTCAAGTTGGTTCTTTGCCGCATAGTGTTAATTCACTAACGGTGTAATGTCGAATATCTGTCTAATTTGAAACTAGTAATTGATGGAATTTCAAGTAAACTTAAAAAGCACGACCTTCGCTTCCATGATAATAACACGAAGACATAGGCGCCCTGTATACCCCACGCAAATATAATGTCCACACCTTTACCAAGTCTTGGATATCGCATAACCTCCACCTTAGGGTGCCCGTTCTGCGTCCAGTCAGACCAATCCAGCAAGCAGTCAAAAATGGGTCACCCATTGCTGCGCCCGCTGTCACTGATGTGCTCGTTCATTGGCAACCATTCATCTGGTTCCTCGCGGGGTGATAAAAATAACATTCGCGTGAAGGCACGGGAAGAGGCATCAGCGAGCTGCTCATATGTGTGTTTTATGTTAATATACTATGTACTAGTTTAAAATTCCCTTTCTGTGCCGTTTCTCCCATGCGAAGGAGGACACTTTCCCTTGCGTGGAAACATTCGGTGGCACACGCGGTGCTCAAATTGATGGTCATCTGTAACTGCTTCGATCATTTGGATTCGTCGTGGGCAGCTGTTCTTGTGGAAATGATTACTTTAATTGTTTTCGTGGGACACAGGGTGAAGAATCAATAATTTGGAGATGTAAGTTAGGGTCATTTTATTAAATCTATGTAACTGAGATAGTTGTCCATGAACATTTATCAGCTTTCGGTGACCGTAGAATCTCAGTATCAGCCTGCACGATTACAAGGTCACAACAAGCAGCTTTCAAAAATGCATCTCCCGTTAATAATTTTATTGTTTCTGTTGTTAAAATTTAAATATTCCAACTAAGAGGATGAATTTCTTACTGTTATACATTATTTAGATGTTGTATTTTCTTACGATCGGGAACCACTGTAAATTATCTTTCAGCCTGCCAAATTTAAGCTAGTAAATTATTGGCGCTTTGTATAAAGCTTCCTTCGCCCGTTTTCTTACACCACACACCGCCTTCGATTAACCGTAGTATAAAAATACAAGTATCAAAACCGCAAAAACTGGTTCACTACCCGCGCGCACCAACAGTTCGTCGTTCCGCAAAGTGTATCGCGCATGAATTCATTATGAAGGTGCATCCACAATCCGCAAAGTTGCAACTGACTGCTGCTAGCTGGAGCTGCGCTATCCCGCGTATATGTACCTAGTTCTCGCGAAGGTTTTTGGCCAGTGTGAAGGTGTGGTGGAAGGGGTGTATGGAACCCATCCATCCCCACACTAAAATGCAGCGTGAAAAGTGGTTCTTGCCTCTATATAGGCTACGTGCGGTTGTGGTGAAGATTTTACTTGCATCTTGGCGGGCGCATTCCATGGTGCACCTTTTCCGACCGACTGGGCTATAGCGGGCGAATTAATGCTACGGTACTTTTCGGATTAGATACTACCATCCCGATGCGTATCAGTGGGTTTGTAAGACATTTTTTATGCAATGTATTAACACCAGTTGCTAAGTTTCGTGAGATTCAGTTGCTGCGGAAGGGAACAATCGCTTTTCCTGCATTGCTACAGCTATGTTTTACCCGAGTCTATCCGAGTTACGTGCAGTTGTCGTTGATGCGTTACAAATGTGCGTATCTCACCGTAGGTCTAGGTACAGCCATTATGACTGCCTCGAATAGCTTTGGTCATATGCAAGCAGAGATAGAGTTAAAAAAATGAACAACGTTTTGCTTGTAGTAAGCCCTTTTTTGTCCGATTACGGCATGGTTAATGTGTTAGAGCGAGGATGGAATGGCTCAAACATGGAATTATAGTGATGCCGCTGAACAGTGGCACCACACCATACGAAGTTGTGGCAAATCTACAAAACTTGATTGCCTTAAATGCAGATCGAAAGCAGATATTAGGCCACGTTATAATGCTTTTTGGTTACTTGAATATTAATGTCACAGCTGCAGATCCCGTGCCAGATCATCAGTTTACCGGTAAATTTGTTCCGCTGATGCTGTTTGAAGTCAAATTTTACATTTACATATACTTTACGGTCCAGCTCGGTTGCTTAACCCTCCGGAAGTCGCGCAAATGGCTCACTGAACGAGCAGCCGCAGCTGCTCTAAGACAATTTCGCTAGATTTTCAGAGCAGCGTGCACTCAGTGCACTAGCGCGACTTCCGGAAGGTTAATAGCCCGGTACTTGACGAAACCTTTCTCGAGAACATTTCTCACTGTACTGCGAACAGATCCGAATCCTGAATTTGCTTAGAAAACCTTAGGTGTACTGACGCTTAGGTGTCCTGACGCAATGTTTGGTTCACTGTCCCGCTTTGAAGCCTTGCTGGTACGTTCCGGGAAACTGACAAAACACTTCTGCACTACATATATGGTGATATTGGGTTTTTCGAACTTCTGTGCGATCCTCTTGGCCGATTATGCCAGATTTTCATTTGTTTCGTGCAAAATAAATTACTTCCTTTCTCTTGCTATCGTGTGGCAATTCGAGAAGATATAATTTTTTCTTCAAAACTACATGGTTTCAAGAGGACTTTTTAAACAAATTGCTGTCAAAAAATTAGAGAGTTAGCCACTAGAAACACTATACCAAACATAAAGAAGCGTATTGTTTCTAAATTGACAGTGCTTTAAAATACATTTAATCATTATTGTAAATTTTTATAACTGATACAACTTACACACCTCAGTACAAATAACATTTCAACTTTCTCTATCTGGCACACCAAGCCAACTTCCAGTGAATCTTTCGATTTTTTGAGCCCAAAATGTATTTTAGGGTCTTAGAAATGATATAACAAAAAACCGCAGGCAACAATAATTGCTAAATGTTCTAATTTACAATTCTGCCGCAACGCCTCTTATGTATACCCCGAGAGCCCTGAAAACTTTAACAGCGTTTTCCTCGAAACCATATTTTTGGATCTGGCCGGAAATGTAACTCGAACAAATGATTTTCTATCGTTTTAAAAATTTTACAGTATATTCAAAATTGATTCCTCCAGCGACGTGCGTAGGATTATTTTTTGTTAATATTTAGTTTTTTTTAAACAACATCTTTGTGTCAATTTTATCTAACATTTTAGGCGATTTTTTACTAAAAACAGCGCCATTTAATGAAAAATCCAAACAGCGAAAAAAAAATTCTACGTACGTCGCTTGATATTGTTATAAGAAACCGCAAAACCTTTGTTTTAAGCTCTAGATAAACAATTACCTGAGATAGGTTTCCGGCCGTGGACCCTTTCCAAAAAGAGGTGTCTACGTCTTATAAATCCCCTTTTATAAGATTTCGATTCACCTCTTTATTGCGTCTGAAAAAAAATCTTGTAGCATGCCTATTTTTTCGTGTTCTACAGTGATATAACCCCTTAAGACAAAGACGGAAATCTTCTTATAGATGTGAAAAATTGCAAAAAATATCATTTTTTTAGTTTTGCACTTGACGACGCCCGACGCCCTTGAAAGAATTACATTCAAAATAAATGGAGGTCGTGACACTGACATCCACTCGTTTTGTCCATTCAGAAAATAACAATATTGATTGGGTTATAGAGAATTATGCTAAACCGGAAGTCGCACCCTTAGAGTTTAAAATTGCGTCAAGTAACATTCACTTATCAAGTCCATTCAGAAAATCTTGGATTCCTATGACGTCAAACTTCGTCCTTTGGCATCTACTCGCCCAAGCCCATTCACAGTATCGAGCATTTTGCTGAATCGGCGGCCAGCAGCTTGGATTTTGAAATTGCATCTACCATCGATTTTCGTTTTCTACTTATCAACTCCATACCGAAGATTTCCATATTGTCAAGATTATAGAAACTTAGCGCAAGGAATTTGTGAAACGATCTTAGGCATTTGCTCGAAAAGCCATTCCTACATCCGCTATAAAATCCAGTTTTGAAGCACCTTCTCCATGGATAATGTCCGAAAAAATTACATTCCGAATAATTGTTTATTTGTTGTATTATCACCAACAGACCCCTTGGCTCCAATGGTGGTTGCCCAAATTAATTACAGTGCAGGATAGAAAATATTTTAACTTTTATCGAATTCCTCGCCAAGTTCAAGGCAAATATTGTATCCACACTGTTAAAAATACGCTGAAGTCCGGTAACAGATCTCCGGCGACCATAGTTGGTTCTCCTAAACGGCTGCTGTTGTTGTAGTCAGTATTTTTAAAATCGTAGACGATAGCGCTTGTGACCAAAGTTCACTCCTAGGTTACCAGCGAGTACAAGATGTGGTGGGAGATGATGACGCACATCCCGAAAACGCAAAGCCCACAATACCCCCATGATCATGGTCCAAATTCACCCCCATCAATACACCATGATAGTGTTTGGAATGAGATAAACCCATGAAAACACCATCGCCATGGTCCAGAAGATCCCATTTAAAAACCTTATTCTGGTGTATTTATGGGTCTTTGAGACCATTTCATGGTGTTTTGATGGGCCATATTCATGAAAATTTGCTCGGGATGCTGGACTAAAGCAGTCGGAGCACAGCAGCAATACGGAGTGTAGTCCCGGGCACTTACAAAGTAGAGGTTTAATGTACGTCAATTCTCGTTGATAACCTTTTTTATTCAATCTGTTTATTTGATAAGGCTTAAAGGTGTGACATTTTGAATTTCGCATTTAGCCTTTTAAATTTCTTAAAACTAGAAGATTACAGTTTTTTGAACGACGTTGATGACATTATTGAGTTTTCGAAGAGTTACGCGACTGTAGCTGTCCAGAATACAACTGGAATTGTTGAAAAGCGCAAATTTTTCGATATCCAATCGTAAAAATTCAATACTTGCCTGGTATTGCCTCGTCAAGACAGGTAAATTGAAGTCGCCCAGTACAACAATATCATCAGATGGGGCGGCGATCGAGGTGAGGAAAGAATCGGAGGAAAGAAAGATTGATCAGGCTGAAATTACGAATTCTGTCAGGATTCCCTGATATCCACACTTGCTCGGAGTTCGCCTGGCTTTTATACCATGGCGAACGGCGATAAGCACATCACCACCTGATGTCTTGTGGCTGTTGCGATCACAGCGGTAGACATCGAATGTTGAACCAAACACCTGGCGAGACAGCGTACGTCTGTCGAGCCACGTCTCGGTCAATGACGTCATGAGAGCAGCCCGTGGTCGCGAGCAAATAGTTGTCCGTCTATGAATTTAAGCCGCCAACATTCTGGTAGTAAGCCTCGATGTTGTTGGAGAACAGATCAGGCACAGCAGATAGCCAAGCCATGTTGCCGTTTTGAGCGTGTAAGAAGATCCTTTCGTCAATTCCACGAACAGTATCAGTATAAGTTCATGGTCACTCGGTCGACTGTGGCGGGGGATTCGAGGCATCCCGAATCAACTGCGTCCCGCGCCAGAATACAACGATCGTCATCGGCGAGAAAACCGGTTGACACCTGATCACAAGATGTTGAACCAAAAGATAAATTACTGGAAGCGAAGAATACACCAGCGCTTGTAATGTTCGGATCAGATGTATATTTACTATTTGTGGCAGGTTGGAAGACCCTTTCGCCCATCTTACACAGGGCTAGGAGGACTGATCGCGGAGTACATGCTTCTTCTGAAGGCGGAGGAAAACCAGTCGGCGGGCACCAAATGTTCTGAGTACGGCTATCCTCAAATTCTTCAAACAGCATGCTTTGTGGCCATGTGTTAGGGTTAGGAGCTGCATCACGGTACTTTGGGTGAACACCAACTTTGAAGGATATGAAGTTCAAAGTACTGACGTCTATGCCTTTTTTAACAAGCAGAATAACCTTTATCTCCTCGTTGCAATTTAGTCCTTCCTTGGATATTTTTTTCGGCAGTCTCCTTGCTGATGCTTGGATGAAAGCGGGAAAAATACAACCAGAGCAACGGCGTGGGAGCTGGAACCGTATCAATGTTGCTATTGTCGACTAGCTTTCGAGCACCAATAAGAATATTGCTCGGATCAGGGTCATCCTCGCGACGACTTTTCTGAGGTGGTCGAAAGGTACAGGGATTTCGGATGGGTGTAGCTGTTGAGACCTTTCTAGCGGGGCTCGAAATTTTCTGGATATTTTTAGATAACTCTGCCTTTAGTCTAGCACAGACGTCATCTGTTTTCTCAGAGACAGCAGCGATAACACCCAAGCAAAGAATCGGTGTAGCGAAAACGAACAAATTTCATCAATTTGACACATTCGTTGTACATCCAAAATAAATTTGGGTTTTTCTCAAGAATTTTCATGAACGGCTTGTTAAGTTGTTTCCTCCATTGCATGTCGTTCGGTTTAACGATTTTGGAGCAGTGATCAGATGCACTTGCCATAATGCGCACCGATCTGAGAATGTAGACAATGAAATATAGATGGCGCTGCGTTCGGTTGAAAATTTTGGTGGTTAAGTCGCAGAAGTTCACTCGATTGCGTTTTTGCTGGTTTTTTCACAACACAAAAGGCAACAGGAAACACTTTTACACAGTACAATAACAATGGTTAAATTAAAATTTCACTGTCGATTGATACGCTAAACAACAAATCTCGTCAAAAATTAAAAATAGCTGGAGCGATTGATGTAAACAAATAATCCGTAAAAATACATTGAACCAACAAAAAATGGTTGATTTTATTAACCCTAGAACGTTGCACTGGGGTACAAATGTACCACACGCCTTCTTTGGAGCCGTCTGTGAAGACGAGAATTCGGCATTTACCGACCTGGGACCCTAACCATAATTCGATTTAGAGCTCCTAGTAAGAGTAGGAAAAGGTGGTATAGCCAGTTTGCTTATAGCCTTCGTGGAAGCAGGTCTCAGAGTTGGTGAGGGGTACATTTGTACCCCAGTGTACGGTTGCCGTTAGCATTTCGTCAGGTTTCGAGCTGTCAGTGGAAATGTGACTCGCGACATTATCAGTTTAAAAACTGGTTGTTTTACTACGTAAGTAATAATTAGTATTATATAATCGTTTTTAATGATTTATTCAATTAATTTAATTTAATTTTGAAGTAGAAAAAATCGTTTTCATTTTTGCAGAATTTTATTGTTTATTTTTTATAGTTTTTTAGAACAATGGCTCGCAAGTATAATTGGCGCACAGTAACTGCTGTAACAGTAAAGCGATGCGTTACTAATGTACTACTGGTGAGAAATATTTTTTCATTTAAATTTCCACCCCATTTCGTGGTATTTTCCATAACCCGATTTTTAAACTTTCACTCTTTCAAATAAATGCACTTTTCCAAAAATATCGAAATGCCGTACCGTTTATAGACTCTTCTTTCAACTTTTAGAATCATTTGATTTTTTTTTAAATCGGTTGAAAATTCGCAAAGTTATAGTATTTTTTGTAAAAAAAAAGTCAAAACCGCGATTTTTTTTTACTTTTTTTGTTTAATCCAATTTATGTATCTTTGATTCAATAAATTCCGTACTTTCACTAACATAGCTGTTTTTGCAATTAAAAAACGAAGAAAAGGATGTATTATACATTTCTTTTGCTTGCATTTTTACCTGCGAAAATTGCGATCAATCGTGTGGGGTACATTTGTACCCCAGTGCAACGTTCTAGGGTGGAAAACGCAAGAGTAACGTTCTAGGGTTAATATTAAATTGACTAGGCAAATGTGAGAACATATTTTTGTTGGAACCCAACTATTCTTATGAAAAAAAACTGGAATATTTCACATCCCACAAACTCTTAGTAGACCAAACATGCGCTAGATGGAATAGTTACTAAAGATGAAAACGGAGCTTATCCTCGCGGAAGTGGCTACATAATTGAAGAATTAAAGCAAAACTAAAACGTGTTGTGAGACACCTGTCTGTCAGGCCTGCAATTACAAAAAGGATGATGGGTTAATTTTTATAAAGGAAGTGAATTTCTAAACGATATTCTTACAGGTAAAGACAAATTATTTTGATATGAAATATAAAAGTGATGGTAAGAAATTACTTTTACTTTATTGCGGTAAAATTTTGGTAAATTATAGTTCATGAAGTTTTGAAGTATTGCAAAACCTACTCTGAATTATAAAAGGTTATTTTTGTCATATTGCGCCTATGAACGTCGTGCATTACGTCGGAGAATCCATCCGTCCAATAAAGGAAGGATATGCGGTTTTCGCAGCGTTTCTTACTTGCAATAATATCCGCCGAAGTAAAATGAGCTGAACATATAATTTCGGCGCTTACCGGAGAAGTGCAAGAACTGCTTTCATTTATGAAACACTGGATAGGGAATTTTAAAAAAGGTGCTAAAATTTTCAGGATGCACCAACATAGCTCAGGCACGCGTGAACAACACATTTTTTCTTTTCTGAAAAATAACCAATGTCAGCGGTTATCAAAACAAAAAATATTTATGTAACGTCAGATTTTTGCAGTTATATCTTTGATAGATTTCTATAACTTACCTAACGTTTTTCTTGCCGTTTTGGATTCCGTGTTGAAGATATTAGAGAAGGTTTCGTAAATACCAAAAAAATTCACCGTAGTTTGACGGATGTCAAATTTCCCATTATCATTTTTACATACTTGCCATCTGTGAGTCAATCGCGCTTTGATTCGCCAATGGGCGCAATGTGGTACAACGTCAAATACAACAACGTTTGGCAAATATTGGAGGAATCATGTCGAAATACGGAGAAGTGGAATTCATTATTCGAAGAAACTTTGTCCTACACACACTTTATACACAGACTAGCGATAAGTGTCAAAAACTGCAGCCAAACGAACATGATGGTATTGTGAGGGGAAGTAAAGAGGGGGCTTATGGGATCTTCTGTGGTGCCAGTAAATATTTATGGGTGCTAGTTTTACTGCTTTTGTCTCCGCAAGTCTGTGTATAAAGTGTCTGTACTTTTTCCTATGTGTTTTTCAACAGTTTGTGTTGTGAGAATCCAGATGACAAAACATGTTCCATCATATCTGACTTTGAATGCAAATCACATGTAATCAAGCAACGCTGTTCACAAACTCAGGTCAGACTCTTACGCGCACTATTAGGTTTTACACCAACCGATATAACCCCACAAAACGAGCCGGATGAACTTCGTTTGACAATTCTCGGTAGTTCGTTTACATGGAAGTTACGTGAGTTCGAATGTAACAGATGAGCAACCGTTGCGCTCGCACTCACGCATCTGACAAAGTAAGCAAACCACCGAGAATTGTCAAACATGAACTTCATTCATTATGAGTTCATTCGTGTCGTCATCTTGTAGAACTCAATTCGGATCGAGGTTAGGTACTAAGATGACGTTCATTTTTTTTTTGTAAATTAATATTTTACAGTAAAATGAATAGAGATGTACACCTTTACAGTAAAATGAATACAGTCACGTTTCTTAGGCCACAAACCTTTGGGTCTTGTGCTTAATTGCAATGGCACTTGCAGATGAATGGTAAACAAAAGATTAAGATATCGAAACTCTATTCAGAAATTCAGCGCCGTTGCTTTACTGTTCCTTCCGTGTTTGTTGCGGGTTCCTTTCTCCCGAAAACATTCTATCCGACGTCTTTCGTTGGTCTCATGAATTATGCTTGTATAGAGTTGTGCGGAGACTGAAGCCAAGAGTTGCAATCCAACCAAAAACAATAGTTTAACAACATGGTGGATTTGGGAAGTAACTCGTGGTATGACAATATTGCGACTGTAAATATTTTATTGGCTTAAAGAAACGTTACGTATTACCCTATTTTAATGTTCACCAGGCACTAATAATCGTCAGCGAAGTCTGTTGAAATAGAAGGACAAGTTCTGCTGCGGAATGTAGTACGAAGGCTTTACATTCCTACACGAGAAGCTAGCACAGCACAGAGCACAGTCTTGATGGCAATGTACAGAAGCTAGATTTGCTGTCCTTGTAACCGGTCTGCTAACGGTAGTGTATCGCCTCCGTTAACTTATGCTATTTTGGGGTTCATCTCTGCTTTTTGATATTCTTTAACGTTAGTTATAACGGGAGATCGTCGTACTCACAGAACTATTGGTAACTTTATTTCGATCGCGTGAAAATAAATTGCAGTTTTACCGACGCTATGGCATATAGAGTACTTGACAATCTGTAACTGTATTAGTGTGTTCGACGATTTGTTTTCCTCCACCTGTCATAGATGGAGAAAAACAAATCGAAAATAACTTTTCAGTCAGATTATTTTCATGATGGAGCCTGACTAACCGGTATTGAACGTCTTCGGAATGACTTTTACAGCGACAAAGAACATTTCAGCACCATTATAAAGACTTTATGCGAGCTATTTCTAATGATTAAATTGGCTGACAGTTTTACATATGACAGCTGGAGGAAAACAAACCACTCAAGTGGTATGTGTAGAATGATTTGCCTAGAACTCTATATGCGTACATCTATAACCTGATAGAAACGCGTCCAATACTGCACAAAATCGTAAGTCAGTCCCATGTTCTATGAGATTCCCCATCTACATGGGACTGACTTGCGATTATAGGCAGTGTAGCAACGATAGTAATTAACTAGTACGATTTATGAACCAGTTCATAGGTGATTACTACTAACATGTAGCTTACATGGGTGCCTTTCATGTTTTACAGGTACATTTCACAAAAATATTAATACTAGAATAACTTAGTGCTAGGGCAAGGCTAGCGCCGGATTGACGCTAACTCCTTAAAAACGGAGACACAATTTGTGTTCTTGAACAAATTCCTAGTCAAGCGTGATGTCCCGCAAGAAAAGAAGTTTATTTTGAAGCTGATAAGAACTATGGCGTTAGCTTAGTCCTGTCACTAAGTTAGTGTCGGATTCTGATAAGCAGAGATGCCACGTACTTTTTTCAAATGTCTGCAATAATAATTTTAAAAGTCTGGGAAGAACAAAAAATGTCAGGAAAGCTAGTTTAACCAAAAACCTTTATATTCAAAAACTGTAAATATCTGCAACCAAAATAAAAAATCTGCAAATATCTGCGTCATCGAAAAAATCTGCAGCTTAAATTAAGTCTGCCAATTTGCAGACTTGGCTGCAAATCTGGCATCTCTGCTGATAAGACAAAGTCGAAACGCAATTTCCATAACTAATTTAGTTATAGGTTTTGTGTTCTTCGCGCGCAAAAATGGTTTTAAACTATTTTCTCCTTAATGGGAAAAATTATTTTACCTTGTTTTCCACTAAGGAGAAATATAACATAGTGCATCATTTAATGATTATTTGGGTTCCACAAACTCTGGCAAATTGCTTGACGAATGTATGTTGATGGGATTCCCTGTCATTACACCCAATATTTTTGCCAGATTCGTGACTGTTTACAATGCACTATAACCGTGACACTCGGGGTATGACAGACGGAATTGAGTTCAATTAAACTAATAAATTGTTGTTCCATTAGCAGCAGGCTATATTTCTCACAAGTCAAGTTACAGTGACGTGACTCATAAATTGAAACGTAAAAATAACAATAAAAATAACTTAGGGGGATAATTGTCAGATAAAGCACCGCCAATAACATCTAATAACTTCAAATTTGATATGATGGTTTTTCTGTTTGCTCAATTTCTTAGAAAAGCTACCACGTTCTTTTTTCTTGTTTATTGAATCAATACTCGGTAAGCTACTGCTACTAATATATAGAAAATGATCTTAGCTATACGAATATACTTCATATAAATGAACCGATAAAATCTGACCCGCAAGCGCACCCAGTAGGAGGAGAGCCACGTTCATCGATTAAATCTTTTCTGCTGCCGCAAGCGATACACATCATTTGCCGGTGGGGCAGACATGGTCGTTTCCTCATCGCTATCATCACCACCCGGTGCCATCCGTCGTCGTTTTAGTCCACCTTCGCCCGAATACGTACTGTCATCCACAATCCAGTGAACCGCCTTCGCCAAATCGAACAGTTTAGTATTGCCATTTTCCCCACAAGGAGTAATCGGTACATCCGGCAGTGCAATTCGGCTGAACAGGTCGGCTAGTTTCTCTATGGAAACGAACGGTCCCTGGAAGCAAATTGGCGGTGGAAGGATGGAGCAAAGATAAGCCAGAGCGGGCGGCTGCGGGAAACATCCTCCGTCCAATGGGTGCTCTCCGGGGTACGCGTTCGGTTTCGGTTTGTACGGGATCATTTGAGCGAAGTCCGGGCGGGGTATTTGATTTGGTGCTTCCGAGTTTTCCGCAGTCATTGGCAGTTTGGTGGTGAATGAGTTCAGCACTCCATTGGTTTCGGTATAACCGATGGATTTTAGCTCGGATGTGGAACACGGATAGAGGTTAAGGAATTTGTAACGATCCACCAGCTGAGCAGTTTCTTTCCCTTCAAATTCCTTCAGCTTTTCTAGAACTGCGCTTCTTCTACGTTCTACTTTAACAATACTTGATAAATCCCCGATATTTGATTCAAATTCCAAGAAACGATTCCATACTTCGACCGACAGCTGCGGAGTCAATCCACCGGAGGAAAGAACCCGTTCGAACAGTACTCGAGTGTTGTTATCCTCGTTAAGATGGGAAAGATAATCGATGTAGCACATGACATATTCCGGACTGCCGCCGAAACGCTTCAATCCGAGTTCGAAAATGCGGAATGCAATGTCTTTGTCCTTGGTACAATAGTACTCCATCAATGCGGCAGCTACGAAAACATGGTACGTTGACCGAACGTCTTCACGAGCCTTTTTAAAGATAGCTCTAGCGGAAATGATTCCCTCGGCGCGACGAGCAAACTTCATATACTGAATATAGGCCAGCGTCGGGTCTATATCCGGAACCGCCAGAAATTTATTGTACATTTGATGAACCTTATCGTATTTCAGTCGCCCTTCTTCGAAATCGGCGTAAGCGAAGTAGAGCAAAGCGTTTCTACTTAGCACACTGCTAATAGCCCTTTCCAAAATGTTGGCAGCTTCATCAGCGAAAACTTTTGCGGCATTTAAATCACCTTTGTCAATCAATTGTTTCGAACTTTGATCCAGATATTGGGCAGCTTGATGCCAAACCGCTGGATGATGGGTAAGAACCAGCAGACATTGTTCCGTGGCAAACATTACTCTGCGCGTAACCAAAGCTGTATCTTCGCTTCGGAGAGGATTCGATCTTTCGAAGTTGATGTACTTTTTCCACAGTTCTACTTGTTTTTGTTCCTCTTTCGTTGCCATGGGTGGAACTGCCGGCAGATTGCGATTCAGACCTTTCGTTACGATTTCCAGCTCTTTTGCAACACGACGTGCATTCATGTAGTCACGTGATCGCTCCAAGCTCATCTTTTCCGAAATAATAGGATTGATGTTCCGCTCAAACATAATGTATTCCTTCCACAAGTGTTCGATTCCGATGATTGGTGTTATCACCGCACGTTGATAAACCTTTCGAACGGCAGTTATCTTTTGATTTTCCGCGTAGCTTCCAATTGCCTCAACACTTTTTAGAAACGAAATATAATCCTGCCATATCGAGTAGGAATGTAAATCCATTCCTATCTTTTCCAACGCAAAATCGTAAGCTTGCGCCAGTTTTTCCTTGTGGGTGCTCAGCCCTGCCTTCGTTTCCTTCACATAGGTCAGGTAAAGTTTCCACAAATCAATGTTCAAAATTTTCACCAAACACCGCTGGAACAGTTTCTCCACACGCTCGTAGTTCCTGTATTTCATTTCCTGCTCGATATAAATCTTCCAGTATCGGGCAGTGGTAGGAAAAACACTTACCAGTGATTCATACAGCGAGCGGACTTCGTTTATGTTCCGGCTTTGGCCCTCGCGGATCAACACCGACCAGGATTCTACGTCGAATGGTCGCACCTCGACCGTTTGCTGAGCCCGAACCAGCCGCTCGTGGCCCCACTCGATGTCGAACTTGAGCTGGTCCTTCCATTGTGCCATTCCTCTTGCTGCTACAGCAGACAAACCTGAAACGAGCACGAAATGGTGTACACTTATTGGCGTATTTGAATGTGATGTAGTGAAAAAATGTTCCTGAATAGTATGTTGAATTATACAGCTGCTTGCAGCTGTTGTTCGTATGAGGAAAACACCATAATAATGTTGATTTAATTAAGAAAAATACCTTTTTATTCCGATGCAAAAACAACGTCCAACTTTCCTGCGGCATTCAATGCTGAATTCAATCGTCTGTAAAATTTGACACACGTCAATGCGATGAGAAAGATGGAAACCTTTTTCGCCTTTTTTCCTCTGTTTGCCGGATTTCGCTCGTGCGCTGTGTTATGGTGGGTGTGTGAGAGGAGAACTCAGGCGAAAAAACGCTCTCTCAGCTAAAACGACACGAGAGCGAAACCGAGAACACTCTTCGATCTCCACATATTTTATGTGTGAATGCCGCTGCGTAGATATGTTGAGTGGGTTGGGTGGTTCATATGGATGCATTCTACGCGGAACTACGTCCTCTTTGTTTACAGCCGTTATAGGTGGAGATGCGTAGTGTTTTGTTCCTGCAAATATAATTAAAAATATATTTTTCGTTCGCCCCAATCACTTATGTTATACGAGTAAATCGACCAGAAATGAATGACAAATAGATTGACTTAAATTTTCAAAACAGGTCTTTCATGTTGGCACTACACATATTCAGAAACAAATAGAGATCTAAAACCTAATTTCTAATTTTTTTCGTTCTTTTTAAATTTTAAGATGAATATAAAATTAGTTAAATCTGGCGGAGAATATTTGATTCCAATATTCTACAGTATTGCTAGCCGATTGAAAATAAAGAAAATTCCGTTTTTTGGAATGTGTTCGAGCCCAAACGGAATGGGTCGACAATGCAGCGGACTGTATAAAAATTCTTCCTACAGGAGGGGTCGGAAAGGCAAACACGGACAGCTACTCTCACACTTATTTATTTAGCATTGATGTTGCGCTTCGGCTGGTTTAAACTAAACTAAACTATCGCTCGTGGTGGTTTTTGGGTTGAGCAAATAAAACGAATGGTTGAACAGACGTACGGTTTCGGTGTCGGTTAAATGTATCGAATGAAAGAGGTGAACATTACACTCGTTAGCCGATGATCTTTCTCTTGCTTACTCGAGTCGCACTCGCCTTTCACTGCTTCTGGCGGGAGACGGAACATACACCCCCCGTTGAGGCTTCTCAACATTCATCACGAGCAGTTGGATTAGAGATGGGCCTGTTGTCTTCAATGGGTAGTACCGAAACCTTGTTGATGGCACGACGAAGGGTAGTTCTATCCGTAATCACGACGACAGATCGGACTAACCCGTCAGGGCCAGGAAACACTGCTGTGATGCGACCCATCTTCCAGTTGAGTGGAGGCTGACTTCGATCGTGGAGAAGGACTACCATGCCCTCCCGGATATTCGGCATAGTTCGGAGGTGCTTTTTTCGAGGTTGTAACGTATTCAAGTAATCCCGACTCCAGGCGCGCCAAAAATGTTCCCGCATAAGTTGGAGATGCTGCCATCGCGACAAGCGACTGGCTTTAACATCTTCCAAAGAAGGTTCGGCCAGTGCAGTAAGTGGACGGCCGATCAAATAGTGAGCAGGTGTGATCACCAGCGGGTCTGCAGGATCGTTGGAGATGGCGAACAGCGGTCGAGAGTTCAGTACTGCTTCGATCTCAACCAGGACGGTGCTTAACTCTTCAAACGATAACTTAACGTTCCCGACGATGCGTTTCAGATGTGTTTTTGTACACTTCACCGCGGCCTCCCATAGTCCACCGAATTCTGGTGCGTCCGGTGGAATGAAATGCCATTCGATCTCGCGGGTGCGGCAAAAATCTCCGATGGCTTCCACAGCTTGCTGGTTGTGAAATTGCTGGAATAACTGATTCAGCTCGTGGTGTGCTCCCCGAAAATTCGTGCCATTGTCCGAGTGTAATTGTTGAACCATTCCACGTCGGCCGATGAATCGTTTTAGGGATGCCAAAAAGGCATCGGTAGTTAAGTCGGACACAGCTTCCAGGTGAACGGCCTTTGTAGTCATGCACACGTAGACGCATACGTATGCTTTCATCAAAGCTGGACGTCGTGCCCCTTGCTTGATGAGGAAGGGACCAGCGTAATCCAAACCGGTAACGGCAAACGGTGGTGAGGGCACTACTCTTGCTGCGGGCAAGTTCCCCATTAACTGGCTAGTATTAGTTGGGTTGATTCGAAAGCATCGTACGCACTTTCGTGTAATCATGCGGATTGTAGAACGTGCGTTTAGAAGCCAGTATCGCTGTCGCATTGTGTTCATCAGGCCAATCTGCCCGACGTGAAGTAATTCGATATGCATTTGCCGAATCAGTAAACGTACCACTGGATCCTTGTCTGGTAAGATGATGGGATGCCGGCTTTCAAATGGTAAATGGGAACGATCCAGACGACCTCCTACTCGCAGTAGGCCATTGGCGTATATCGGACGAAGGTTTGCGAGACTCTTACATGTTTTTTTTGCAATTACTCGATTAATCTCGTCCGCCAAATGAATGTGTTGAATAACGTGTATGATGATTTCTGTTGAACGACGCAACTCGCAGATGGTCAAATGTCGACTTGTTTGACGTTGGGGCGGACGTTTCCGGCAATTTTCGGCGAATCGTACTACGTAACCCATGATGTGTTGAATTGTACGAAAACTACTGAATCTGGAGAAGAATGGAAACGGTTCAATACTTAAAGCTGTGGTGACTATTATTCCCTTGAGCTCTGGCAATTGATCATCAGGGACGACCTCAGGGGAATCGAACTCGTAGTCCAGCGTTTGGAGAAATTCAGGGCCGTTCCACCAGAGGTAACTGTTTTTTAGCACTTCCGGTAGCTGCCCGCGGGAAACAATGTCGGCTGGGTTTTGCAGAGATCGGACATACTCCCATCTGTAATCACTCGTATGCTTTTGGATCACAGCGATTCGGTTTCGCACGAACAACTCTAACTTATTATGTGGCTTTCTTATCCAAGCCAGGACAATCGTACTGTCGCACCACAATACAATTTCCCGGAACGTCATGTCCAGGGCAGGTAGAACCCTTTCTAGCAACCGGGTGAGTAGGAGAGCAGCACATAACTCTTTGCGAGGGATGGAAAGGTCATGCAGAGGAGCCAGTTTCGATTTGCTGATGAGTAGTCGTAGCTTTACTGAGCCATCAGCAAACAGGCTTCTCAAGTAGACGCAGGCTCCGTATGCCACCGTTGAGGAATCGGAGAAACCGTGCAGTTCAAACGCAATTACTCCGCCGAATGTTACACATCTTGGGATAGCGATTTGATGCAAATGGGATAGTGATGTTTGCAGTTCTTGCCACCTTTGTGCTGTCATTTCGTCGACCGGATCATCCCAGCCAGACTTGAGTTGCCACAATCGCTGAGCCAAGAGCTTCGCCAATACGATTACTGGTGAAACAAGCCCAAGAGGGTCGAAGAATTTCGCAATTTCCGAATATATCACTCGCTTAGTGACTCGTTTGTCGGTTGGAGCGGACGACTTCGGATGGTTGGCTATGGAAAGCATATCAGCACTCGGGTCCCAAAACAAACCGAGCACCTTAATAGCTTCGTTCACTCCTAGCTCTTCCATTGGCATCTTTTTCTCGCTGTCTTCCGCTGGAATCTGCTCGAGAAATTGTTGTGAATTCGAGCACCACTTATGGATGGGGAACCCTCCCTTTTCAAGGAGCTGTTTCAGCTGCCGCTGAGCCTCGATGGCCTCCTCCACCGAATCGGCTCCGGAAAGTACATCGTCCATATACGTTTCTTCTTTCACTATACGAGCGGCAATTGGAAAGGCATCGCCGTCTTCTTTTACCAGTTGCACCAAACACCTCGTCGCTAGGAAAGGTGCCGATGCAGTACCATAGGTGACGGTACACAATTCCAGAACCCGTAGCGGTTGTGATGGATGAGGTCTCCAAAAAATTCGCAGGAATCGTCGATCTTGCTTCGCGTGAAGTACTTGGCGGTACATTTTAGATACGTCTCCAGAAAACGCTATTTTAAATTTTCTGAAGCGCAGAACGATGAAATACAAATCATTTTGTACTACGGGCCCAACTTGTAGCACTTCGTTTAGGGACAGCTCGGTTAGAGATGATTTTGCACTAGCGTCGAATACGACTCGACATTTCGTACTCGAGCTTAACGGTCGCAGCACCGCGTGGTGGGGCATGTAGTATGCAAGTTGGTTCGGTGGATCGTCGGATTCAAAGACCTCGTGGCAGTGTCCAAGCGCTTCATACTCCTGTAGGAACTCCACATACTGCTCTTGTAGTTCTGGGTTGCGGATGAGTCGCTTTTCTAGCATCAAAAATCTCTTAAGAGCTAGAGTGCGGCAATCGTTCAGTTGGTTGAAGTTTTCCTTAAACGGTAGCTTAACGATGAATCTTCCGCTAACATCTCGTTCGTATGTGGAAAGAAAATGTGCTTCGCATGCTAACTCTTCAGTCGAAAGTTTGGGGACGTCCGGCACTTCTTCGATTTGCCAGAACTGGTGCATCATCCGCTGAATGTCGTCAATGGTGGCATGGTTGGCTTGTTGAATAGACACGTTGACAATTTGGGGTTCGATGACAACACCAGACACGATCCATCCGAAATGTGTATCTCGCAACAGCGGAAGGTCATCCGCCAGACTGAGCTGACTCGGCTTCAATATGTCAAAGAACAGCTCTGCACCGATCAGTAAGTCCACCTTATCTGGCGTGTGGAATTCGGGATCAGCAAGAACCACTCCACAGGGGAGGTCCCAATGTTCGATGTTGATCTTAGACGATGGGATCGTACCTGTCACCTTCGGCGTTACCAGGCACTCGAGACTGGCGTTAAAATTAGATACTCGGGACTGAATCTTCAGTGTAACCTTGCTACGCGCGAGGGTGCGCAAGGCGTTGACACCAGTAATCGGAACATTCTCAGGTTTTTTCGGCAAGGCCAGGCGATTGGTTAACTCTTCTGTCACAAAATTCACCTGGGAACCACTGTCCAATAGGACGCGGCATGTAAAGCGTCGGTTCTTTTTATCGAATACATGCACCACTGCGGTAAGCAACAGTACCGTCTTCGTGGACTGGGCGAAGTTAGACGAGCAGATGGTGGACACAGGTGGGTCCACGGTGGAAGTATTCTTCTGCTCCATCATGGGTAGAATCGGAGCAGCCAACATCGCTGGTGGATTTGTCACTGACTCCGCGGGAAGGGTTACATTCGTTTTCGTATCTTGGCTAGGTGCCCCATCGTCGTGGAGCAGCGTATGATGTCGACGATGGCACTTGCGGCACGACTTATCAGAGGGACAATCTCTGCAGCGGTGCCCTTTACGCAAGCAGTTAAAGCAAACACCTGCGGCTCTAATTCTTTCGTTCTTCTGGGAAAGGTTCAGATTGTTTAATGCTGTACACTGGATATTTCGATGAGCGCCACCACAAATTTCGCATGCTTGCGTCATATTGGTGGAAACTGTATGACTCTTCTGTGGAACATTCTTCGGAAGTTGCTGGAACTGTTTTGGCTTCTACCCTGTAGGGTTAACTGTATGGAAGGCTGCATCACAGTTTTCCAAGATCTGGCACCTGGACTTTAGAAATTCGATGGTCTGTATATACTTGGGAAGTTGACCTTTCTTTTGGGTTCCTTCCCAGGATTTTCTAGTTGATTTGTCAAGCGCTGAGATAATCAAATACACAATCATGTGTTCCGAAACACCAGTCATTTCCTGTTCGAGGTAGCGGAGGCTTTCGACGTGGCGGGTTGCTTCACTCAGAAGTGCTCGTAGTTCTTTATGGGATTCTGCTGTCATCTTCTTCAGTGTCAACAAACCACAGATATGGGATTCCACGATAACTCGTTGGTTCTCGTAGCGGTCCGTCAAAATATCCCAAGCGTGGTCGTAGTCACCCTCACTTAGAACCTTGGTATCCAGCACGCCAGCTGCTTCACCTAGCAGCGCTTTATCGAGGTGATAGAGTTTGATAGCGTCACTATCCCCCGAATTAGCCATCAGATCTTGGAATATGGCCTTAAACTTGGGCCATGCGGCGTAATTTCCATCGAACGTTGGAATCGGTGCTTTTAAGGGCTGTTGTTGAATGACCACTTGTGGAGCGGTTGGACTGTCTGGAGGAAGCGGGATGTCAGCAGCTTTTGCCGCCAATATTAGCTCTTCGATCACATTGGATACACCATAGTGTAGATTTTCGTAATCCGCGTACTCTAGTTCTTGTTCCTCGAGTGCTTCATCCGGTACCAGTCCCACTATTTTAGTGTGAAGTTGGCTGTATTCGGTATATGTAGACGACAGGCCCTTGGAAAGCACATTAAGTTGCGCTAAACCAATGGATTGATTGCTGACCAGTGTGCGTTTAATCCTCACTAACTTCATTTTCACTTGATTGCGCTGCCGAATTGCCTTCTCATATTCTTTCTTCGATAATTCATACATTCTTGCTTCCCACTCGTCAAATCCGTGAAATGATTCGGTTGAACTGGCAACGGATGCGAGCTCTTGGTGCTGTTGGTCAACGCTCTCGTTTTCGTTATTTTGCTGTGACTGTACCACCGGCATTTACCACTGTTCTTTTCCTTTTTCCGCACTTTTTTTTATTCAACAAACGTGCACTTTCGAAAACGTTTTAGGATTGTTTCTCGTCGCGAACACGCACGAACATGCTCAAACTTGCACGGTGCACGTACTTTTTTTGTTCAAACGCGCACGAAATTTTTCCGATCACTCTCGTCGACTTTATTTGCTTTTGCTATCCACAGCAACGGGAGCAGTTTTCTGTTTCAGTTTTCGGAGTAGCTTGTCTCGTGCTTCTTTTTCACTCACACACGAAAAATGCCGATGACGCGGACGGTCAGCGGTTCGATCCAGGCAGGATCGTCACTGGTATCTACTTCAGATCCGGTTCGGAACGGACCAGATGTTCGAGCCCAAACGGAATGGGTCGACAATGCAGCGGACTGTATAAAAATTCTTCCTACAGGAGGGGTCGGAAAGGCAAACACGGACAGCTACTCTCACACTTATTTATTTAGCATTGATGTTGCGCTTCGGCTGGTTTAAACTAAACTAAACTATCGCTCGTGGCGGTTTTTGGGTTGAGCAAATAAAACGAATGGTTGAACAGACGTACGGTTTCGGTGTCGGTTAAATGTATCGAATGAAAGAGGTGAACATTACACTCGTTAGCCGATGATCTTTCTCTTGCTTACTCGAGTCGCACTCGCCTTTAGCGGCCCTTACACGTTCAATATTTTCGTCAATACCAGTATTGACGATATTGTTACAATATTTCAGTCCCGTTTGAAATCCACATCGTCAATAATTTTTTTTCCATTACACGTACAATACTTTTGTCAATACACTCAAGTATTGACAAAAATATTGAACGTATAAGGCCCGCTTTTCACTGCTTCTGGCGGGAGACGGAACAGAATGATTATAAAAATTTAGAAAAATAGGTGTTGACCATATAATCAACCTCTACTATTCCTCTCACTCCTTTCAGACCACCACCCAAATACCCCCGCCGAGCGGCACCGGTGGAACCTCCCGTCATACCGGCCGCGGCAATGCACAACCTGCGACGGGATCAATCATCCGATGGTACCCCAGACAGCTCCCTGGAACGAAACCTCAAACCGTCGGAAATCTACCGTCAGAAATCGTCGGATTCGCTGGACGTCAAACTAGGCTCACGATCCTCGAAGGCAAGCGAACTGGTGGAGGAGTTTGGCAAGAAACTACCAAAATCCGATAGTCTTAAGTCGAAATCGAGCACCGATAGCCCTACTGGATCGCTGGGGAAAAACGTTGGAGCTTCACCGACCGGCAGTTTGGGCAAGTTGGCTCACACCACGGGCAGCAGCGAGAGTCCCACCGGAAGTTTGGATAAGAGTAGCCATCGAGCGAACGACAGCCTACAATCGGTGGGGTCGAAGGAATCGCTGGCGTCGACAGGTGGCGGAATGGGAGTCATTTCGGAGAGGGTAAGTGTTTGGTTGGTTTTCTCTGGGTGAAATGAAAACAAGTTTATGATTTTTTTAATTTCAGATAAAAAGCTACGAGTCCATCTCTTCTCTCAGCTCGGATAGTATGAGATTAGGCACCGGCGTGGCACAAGCCGAACAAGAACATTACTACGACACGGTTCCACTGGAGAATGGAGAAGGGGACTATGTGTACATTCAGGCCGGTGGTACCGGTACCGGTTCCACTTCTAGTCGAGACGATATCTCAACGGCTGGCAGTACGCTGCCTTTGCCTGTGTCTCACCCGCGAAGTCACAACAGTAGCCAGACGAGCGTGCAGCTGGAGCCAGAATCTCCGGGACGAAGTTCCAACTACGTTAATATCGACTATTTTATACAGTGAGTTTTTGCGAACTAGTACAAGTATCAAAATACACGTGTGCAATCATTACAGCAGTCAGAACCTTGAACACCGGAGCAGCTCAATCGACAGTGACGGGGAAGCGGACGGAGGACCGCCGGTGCTTATGCGTGCAATCTCCAATGAAACCGATTCTGGTCAGCAGGGACATGGAATTTTCCGAAAGATTTCTGTAAGTAGCCCCCTCTCATCTGCGCTATCCACACTCGATTCGTATTTATGCTGTCACTGTTCCTCTTTCAGAACGCCAACCGCAACACGATAATTCGACACATCGTGACCAGTATTATCACCAGCGAAACACTGTATGTCGAGTGTCTGAACAAGATGAAGCAATACATGAAGGCTATACGGGCCACGTTGACCACGTCGCAACCTGTGATATCTGAAGAAGAATTTCAGACGATATTTTATAAGATCGAGGAACTGCACGAAGTGCATTCGGATTTCCTGAACGAACTGAGGGCGAAACAGCAATCCCTTCCCGAGGGCGACGAACTGTGCGTCGGTGAAGTATTCCGCCGGTTGGCGGCTCACATACACCTGTACGGTGCGTTTCTTCACAACTACGGGCGGGCGATCGATACGGTGAAAAAGTGTAGTACCCACAGTCAACAGTTTAAGGAAATTGTTTCCAACATAGTATTTAAGAATCAGAACGAACAATCACTTTCGCTAGAAGAACTGCTTCACAAACCGGTTGCCCGGGTACAAAAGAACGCTCTAGTGTTGGAGGATTTATTGGCTCAGACGCCGGAGCAACATCCGGACTATCATGCGCTACGACAGGCGACCAAATCGATTCGTAATTTCCTGTCGGAATTTAATGTGGTACAAACCAAATCTATGTTTCCGGTATGTGTTTTAAATTTCGTTGGACGATTTAGTATTAATATTTCAATTTAATTTTAGAGCGACGATAAAGCCCTCCGGCGGTTGGTGAAAAACTCTTTCATAGTAGAGTTAGCGGATGGGCACCGCAAACTTCGGCACCTGTTTTTGTTCAATGACGTAATCGCCTGTGCCAAATACAAAGCAGCCGGAAGGGACCGCAATGGTTTCGAGTTCGAGCTCAAGTGGTTTATTCCGTTGCGAGATATTGTCATCTGCGAGGAATCGGTTAACGACCCGAAGGAAACGAGCCCGATCAACATTGTGCACCTCAAATCCCAAGCCTGTACCGTACGGGATCAGATTATGCTGGATGAAAAGGATGAGAAAAAGCAGCGTAGCAGTGGGTCGCGGGCCGGTGACAAGCATAAGAAGAAGTTGGCCGATTTGGAAGCCCAGCTGGTACTGGCATCACCAAATCTGGTGTTCAAGATTGGAAACAAGGCAAGCGGAAAGACGATGACCTTCTTTCTCAGCTCGGATTTCGAACGGACGCAGTGGATCGAGTCGATTCTTACGCTACAGGTAGGTGACTGGGGGGAGCAGTTTGTTGTTCAACAGTAACTTTTTCTTCCCATAGCAATCATGCAACCTGCCGGGCCAGGTACCGGTCCAGATCTACGACCTGCAGGCATGGATAACCGCCTGTCAGGCACTAATCAAAACCGAGATGGGTTCCTATCTGATGCGGAACGCACGCGACGAGAGCCTTCTGGTTGGCGATCTTCACCTCACCATTCAAGGTTTGGGTGGTTTCGAGCAACCGTGCGATCTGTTCATTTGTGTGGAAATCGATTCGTACGGACATTATTTCCGGAAGGCAAAAACGAAACTGGTTTGCCGAAGCGCCACGCCCAACTGGAACGAATCGTTTGTGCTGGAACTCGAGGGAAGTCAAAACCTGCGGATACTGCTGTATCAGGATGACGTGCAGAGGCCTATTTTGAGGGCGAAGCAAATTTTGAAGGTTAGGAAACATTTCGTGTGGTAGTCCAATTAAAATATTTAAAAAATATATATAAATTTCAGCTGAGTCGCCAATGGCTCCAAGAAGCACCTGTCAACAAGCTACTGAAATTGTCCGAAACACTAACGCTTAGTACAGTGATTCGATTTGTTCCGGGTGAAGTGACCTTGCGACGGGTTCCAACGTCCAAACCAGGGGCACTGTTCGGAGCTAAACTGCAGCAAGTTATCAAGTAAATAGCGTCGCCATTTTCGCAACATTATTGATACGACCAGACACTTCTTTTTTTCAGACGCGAGAAACGTGACATTCCATTCATCGTGAGCGCCTGCGTTCGGGAAGTCGAGCGGCGTGGCATGTCTGAGGTCGGTATCTATCGAGTATCGGGATCCGCATCGGATGTTGCCAAGCTGAAGAAATCGTTCGAAACGAATGCCTACGAAGCGGAACAATTGCTCAAAGAGGTGGATATACACTCAGTGACCGGTATTCTCAAGTCGTACCTGCGAGATCTACCGGAGGCTCTGTTTACCGATCAGTATTATCCAAAACTTTTCGAGACCTTCAACCGACACTCCAACCTAAACGAAGCATCACGAATCGAGGCACTGCACAAGATTTTCATGGAGCTGCCCCAATCGAACAAAGCCACCATCAGTTTGCTGTTGGATCATTTGATGAGGTAATTTCCCTTGACAGAGTTTACCATTTCATTACACCACCTTAATGGCAACCGGGTTGTTTTTTCACAGAGTCCACCAGCAGGAAATTGAAAACAAAATGTCTCTTCACAACTTGGCGATGGTGTTCGGTCCAACCTTACTGAGGCCTGGCCCAACTGCCGTTAAACAGAAGGACCTACTGGAATCCAGCACGGCAGATGTAATGACGCAAGCCGGGATCCTGTACAGCTTCCTACAAGCCCGACTGAAATGAACCTAGACTTTGAACTGGAACAATGAGGGTATGTTAAAAAGCATTCACATTTTGTAGAACCATATAGTACCAGCAGTATTCGTATACAATACGAGTAAAAGCGTTCAAAAGTAATACGCATTGTATGCCGAGGAAATCGGTGACAAATATTGGTATAGCGCGTACTCGTGATTCATCAAAGGGGAATCTGATTTTTTAGAGAGTTTTGATTCAAATTGCTATAATTCAATAGCAAATCCAGTTTTTATTGCAATGAAAACCTCTTAGCTTGTCTGTCAAGCGCTGAAAGTAACAATATATTTCATAAATCCTGACAATAGAAAACAATACAAAAGGAAACATGTTCATAAAATGCTTCCCTCGCGAAGGACACCCACCTTTCCTCTACTAAAGCATTATATATTTTGATTTACCTATGTAGATACACTTGTGGCACCGTTTATTTCTGAAATAAACTTCGTTAGTTCATAACAAAAAAATTAGTCATTTTCAACTTTTCGTATCGACGTAGTTTATATTTGTAAATTTGCTTCCCCTGTGTATATATTATTGGTTCACTAATAGTTTTAGAAAGCGAACAAAAGTCACGGTTTTTTGGCAGTTATTCGACAGTCTTCAAGGCTGTCGAACGGATATGTTATTCGATAGTGTTCGTAATTTTCGAGAGGTGTTTAATAGAAGTGTTTGCGCAAATAAGTACATTCGCATTAGACTATCGTTATATGTACAATATATTTAACAATGTGTATTGATTATTGCAATTTACTAATACAAATTGAGTTATCATTGAAATACATTTGAGCGTTATAGTCAGGACCGATAACGTGTACTCTTATAGACTTAGCGATGAATATACAATCAAACATCTTCTGAGAACAACAGCCAAAACAAATAATGACACACACACATTACAACTTATTGTATGCATACTTTATACAGCATGATTGATTATTATGATAAAAGAAATGTTTATCGGAATTTTTTTTCGCAAACATCAACATACACTGTACTGGTATTTTTGCATGCAAAGAAAACGTATTGGACTGTCGTCGCTTAAGACAACACAGTATATTGCTGAATTTATCTTGTAGGATTTTCTCTTTAAATTTAAAAAAAAAACAATAAAACAATCTTTCGTATTGTGAATTTAGAAAATCGCGTTTCGCGGTAAAATAGTTTTGAAAGAAATCCAATCTACAGATTTAGTATCAATACACATTTATTTTAAAGTACCAACTAAACTTTCACCACAGCCTTCCCAGTGTTTCCGCCCTTCAGCATATCCATAAACGCACCCGGCACGTTCTCGAATCCCTCCGTAACCGTTTCCTGCCACTTCAATTTACCCTCCTGGATCCACTGCAGATTTGCCATAATTCCTTCCAACCAACGATCGTTCCATCGCCAGACAACGAACCCTTCCATCTTCAATTGCTTGAAAACCATAATTCTCAACGGATCCGTCACTTTCTCGATCGATGTGTTATAGTTCGAAATCGTTCCACACACGGCAATGCGGCCGTACAAATTCATCAACTTGATCGCCGCCTCCGAGGTTCGACCGCCAACATTGTCAAAGTACACATCTATTCCATCGGGGGCCGCTTTTTTCAAGTCCGCAAAAATATTACTCGTCGTCTTGTAATTGATCGCCTCGTCGAACCCAAGGTTTCTCAACCACTGGCACTTAGCGTCTGACCCTGCGATTCCAACCGCCCGACACCCTTTGATCTTGGCAATTTGACCAACGAGGCTGCCCACCGCTCCGGCCGCACCGCTAACAACAACCGTCTCTCCCTTCTTGGGCTTACACACTTCCAGTAGTCCGAAGTATGCTGTATTCCCCGGCATACCCAGAACTCCCAGGCCCAAGCTGGTGGGCAACGAACCAAAATCTGGTAATACGTACGGTTTATCACTTTGCTGTTTGCTGGGATTGCAAACAGTGTGTGTACGCCAGCCAAACTGACCGAATATGGAAGCACCGACCGGAAATGATGCATTTTTACTGTCCAACACTTTGCACACCTGACCACCGATCATGAGTGATCCTTCCGGATAGGCCATCATGTAAGGGCGCATGTACGGGTCGACACTGATGTATTTGGCTTCGGCGAGAAATTCTGTCAAAAAGAAAATTCTTAGTTCTTTTTTGTTGAATCTACTAACAGTCACGAAATTGATAGCATTCAAAACATTTTGTCCCTTCTTGGGTCTTCCGTTAATGTGAAATTTTTACTTCATTTCTCTTCATTACACGTTCCATAATCGGATATGCGTCCCATGTTCTACATCTCCTATCTACAGTGGATTGGCTTACGATTATAAGTAGTGTACTGCCCATAATCGTAAGTCAGTCCCATGTTCTATGGGATTCCCTATCTACATGGGACTGCCTTGCGATTATAAGTAGTGTTGTTGCTTCTGGAAATGCCGTTCCGTTGTCACCTTCGCATCGTACCCGAGTCTCTTAAATACCTACCAAAATAATGTGTCGCACAACCCAAAGTAACATTCCTAAAATTAACTCAACCATTAAAGTACATACCTCCGTCTTTCAGTGCCGGTAAATCTTCTTTCTCCAATTTGAAGTTATGCTGGTTCGGTTCTCCTTGGAACGCCTTCGCATAAACCCACTTTTGAGCGACTTGCACCGACGATCCATAGTAGCGCCGAGACGCAATTATTTGTTCTGCAAAAAAAATACGGTTTAAAAAAAAACAAATGATTTAGATACATTTACGTACAAAAATACTCACTAAGCATGTTCATTTTGGTTGACGTCCGTACCAGTCCAGCCGGTTACGAGGTATGAGATAACTAAGAATAATATCTGTCGGCGCCGTTATCATTATTACATTACATATAAATACACGTATAGGTATACAAATTGCGATTGTGTTAGGGGAACTAGGAGTAAAACCGACCAACGACAATTTACTTTTAAAAGTTATACATAAGTAATGTGCAAGGGTGACTCCATGAAACTATCCCCTAAAGATTTTCCATCACTGACACTGGAATAGCTGACATGCACTGTTTCTTCTGGAATATTGTCCCATATGCTTTTTCAATGTCAGTTATTAGAGCATCCTTATTCCGTTTTTGTTTAGCATTGATGACTCTCGCAATAATACTCCACATTGAAAATTCGAGTGGGTTCATATCCGGAGATGAAGAAGGTCACCTTTTGGTCCAAAAAATGCTTAAAATTATAGTATCACCTACAGACACTTTATACACAAACTCTCGAAGACAAAAATAATAAAACTAGTAACCATGAATGTAAACTGGCGTCACGGAAGGTTCCATGACGCTAACGCTGAATCTTTGGTAAAGCGGGGTAAATTTTTGCGCCTTTTTAAGGGTTAAGTTTTTATTTGTAACAGTTTAGGTGTTAATAAATTATGTAATAAACAGAAATAACCAAAATTCTAAGTGGGCCTGTCTTACCCTTTGTTCCTGTAGATCAAACTACACATATTCGTGAGCCTCATATACAATGATATGCGAAAAGCTCGATGATTGCGAATGTGGCGCATATCCTTTTGCCATTGAAAATGTCTTACTGCACTATCTGGGGTTACGTGTCATTCAGAAATCTATCGATTTCACGTTTTTGCGTCACTTTTACTTTAGCTGTTTCAATCCTCATTAGTAAATTTCAATAACACAATATATATATATATATATATATATATATATATATATATATATATATATATATATATATATATATATATATATATATATATATATATATATATATATATATATATATATATATATATATATATATATATATATATATATATATATATATATATATATATATATATATATATATATATATATATATATATATATATATATATATATATATATATATATATGTGTGTGTGTGTGTATGTATGCAGAGTTGCACAAAATCATGACTATCACTTTTTCTTCAAAATGTACGCAAAGCTTCAGTCACAAATCAAAATGATCGTCTTTTTCAGTTGAGAGAACTTGAGCAACCGAAACTGAGCATAGTGAGTACCAACAACAGTGACGAGGGAGAGTGAGAAAAAAAAATGACGGGGCGCAGATAGTCGAGTCAAGTGACAACACTTCTACAGCAGCATCCTCAACATGTCCGGATATGCCAGGATCGCAGCTTTCAGCACCACGTTTGTTATTCCATCCGGACAGGGGGCTTTCTTTGATTTTAGTCGCATCGATGCTTCTTTGAGCTCGTCGTTAGTCGCTTGCCACTCGGCTTGCCGTACGGTGTCGATGGCCAGGTAGTTGGATCCTGCTGAGAGACCCTCAACGATTATCTTTAGCTTACCCGGGTATATTGCAGCTGGTGTCGACGGGCCCTCATTTTCGTCATGACGATTCAGTACGCGTCCCCCGGCTCTACTTGTCAGCACAGCTACTTATGGCAAACTGGCTTGCTAAGCTTGATCTCCCATTTTAAAGCGTCCCTACCTTCTCGAAACGTCGCTTGCGCTCTTCTTTCACTCTCCGATCATGCTCCATGAGCGCACTTTCTGACTCTAAGGCAAGCAGCGTGTAACCAGTAAGTTACACGCCGTCTACTGTATGGCTCCAGTTTTCGTGGCATTGTATACGTCACGAGCCGTCACAATCCTTCTTGTTAGATCAGCCGCAATAAAGTACTTGATTCCGCTGTTAGCCAAAGTGACTCAACAGATACGTTTTTGTTAAAGTATTTCGTCTTCCACTTTAGTTTGCCGGTCATCCTTCTCCGTGCTGCAGCAGGCAGCGAATCGTCAGGTGGTTGCTGTGGGTATACTTCTCTCACACTCTCCAGTCCATGTTTGCCGTCAGTGAAGGACTACAGAATGTGACGAATATGATAGGCTCCCTCCCGTCACTCGAAAGTGTGTTAACGGAATCTTCATTGTACAATCACTAGTTTTCTGCAGGATACATCCTCTTGTGTTTGTTACTCTATTCTCCACTTCACAGCTCAGGTATTGAAGTCACTACCACTATCGGCTTTCGTTAGATCAACTGCAACTTTTTCTTTTTTATTTCGACTATGTTACACATTTTTTTTACATTTTAACGACATTCAATTAGCTAGAGATTACTGGGTAGGGAAAGTTATAAAAATTAAAGCCATAGTACTCAAGTAAGAGCAAGGATGTGAAGTAAACAGATCGAAAAACTAGAAGTGGTAGAATCATTAGAACAGGTTTAATATCGTACGGTCTATTTTTTTTTGTTTTGTGCAAATGAGGGTCGAGCTTAGGCAGCATAACTATGAATCACCCGAGTTCACTAGTATGTGTCCTGGTATAGACAGACCATCTTTACCGTGACAACCGACGGTCGACCCTCATTAGTAGAAGACAAAAATTAAGCCCGTACGATATTAAGCCTGTTCTAATGACCCTGCCACTTTTTTTACAATGGAGAATACATTTACGTACTAGCCCAGTACACGTGCTATTAGTAGATGCCAAGCTACCACACGGGGTGTACTGGGGGTGTGTCGGGCTCGAATGGTGACGCTGCCATCAATACCGACTAAACTCCATTGGGGTCCGCCATCGTTCCCCCCAGGGACTACCTCTCGGTATTACTTCTGGGGGGATGGCTGTACTTGATGTACTCATTCACTCTCGCTCACGCGTTCATACGTCCTGTATGAGGCTTACTTGGATGCTCTCTCTATCACATCTTGATTCACTGTCTAACACTCCACATGAGGCTAACTTTTGTGCTCACCCTTAACATACCGTGTGAGACTGACTTGGATGCTCACCCTTTCGCTCCTCTGCCACGTCACGAGGCATCGATAGCTAAGTCCCAACATACTATGCTATTATGCTACGACCCTTAGTTCTACCTCAGGGATTGACTCCCCATAGACCTCCAAGGTTACGTCATCGGCAAAGCCGATGATTTTGACCCCAGCAGGGAACTTCAGTCTCAGAACCCCGTCATACATGAGGTCCCATAGCACCGGGCCTAGGATCGAGCCCTGCGGGACTCCGGCGGTAATCGGAACCCTTATCTGACCGGCATCGATCTCGTATAGCAGTACCCGGTTCTGGAAGTAGCTTTCCAGGATCCGGTACAGACCCACCGGTAGGCTAAGCCGGTGTAATGAGAGCGCGATGGCATCAAAAAAAGGCTTCGGCAACAACACCAATTTCTGCCTTTTCCATCTATCTGGGAACGCACTCGTCAAGGCATCTCTGCATAGCTAGCCTGAACATGTTCGGGTTCGCTATGATCGCTGCCTTGAGAACACTGTTTGGAACTCCATCCAGCCCTGGAGCTTTGTTCATTGCTAGGGAATTAGCCACTGCGAGTAGTTCTTCATTCGTCACCGGAGCCACCATTTCGTCCGTGCCCGCACTGTCTCGTAGTGCAGGTGGCTAGGGGCTTGTGGCTCGAGACGAGAAGAGTACTTCGATAATCGTCGCCAACCGGTCCGGAGACCGTTCTGGAGGTGAAGAGCCCCCTTTGGTCTTGGCCATCACGATTCTGTAGGCGTTACCCCACGGATTCGCGTTGGCACTCTCACACAGGTTGTCGAAACACGCTCTCTTGCTGCTTTTAATGGCCACTTCCATTAGACTGAACTGCATCACTATCCGGGGTGGGTGTAGCGTAGTTGGTAAATCGATTGCCTTGTACGCAGCGCACCTGGGTTCGAGTGCCGACCCCGCACATATTTTTCATAAGAGATTTTTCTAACCCGAAGAGGCGAATGACCTTAACGTTAAAACCTCTATAATCGAAATAAAAATCAATCCACCTTGTAGGTGCATAAGAGCTGTACATGAAGACGCCGTTGATTTTTGCGATCCCGAAGCCTTTTGCACACAAGTTTTCTAAAGTTAACTCGTATCCTCGCTTGATCCATAAAATGACTCGACCTTTCATCCATTTAATTCCCGACATTCCTCTTGCATTCCGTCATTTTCCTCATCTATTACGCTAAATAGATCATCTACGGAGTCATTTAGCAACGAACTCCACTCGGATATTACTCAGCGGTTAATTACCGCAAGGCATTTCTGCGAGCCGTTTAGCTCCCGTTTTCGTGAGTTATTTACCTTTGTTCCATTTAGCTCTTGATATCATGAGCCATTTAGTTCTCTCGCGGTAAACTCATCTTAATCCGACTGAGAGTTCCCCGGCAGCGGAATTACTCCCGTAACTGGCACCCGTTTCCTTGAGCCATTTAGTTCCCACGCGGTGAAATTACCCTACTCCTCGGCGGTAGACCTAGCCTCCACAACGAGCCAACCAGTAGGTACCGTGGTGTGTCGCCACTTTCACTACAAGGAAATATTTTCAGAAGATAATTTTTGCAAAAGAAACTCTCGCAAAAGAATTCCATTTAAAATATTAGGCACACTTTTGTCCAACATATTCAGCTTTTCAAATTTCAATAAAATATTTCGGTGGGGGGTCTCCCCCACTACACCACTGGGAGACTGAGTGCGCAACGTTCTGTAGTATAGTGCCAAATCGTCTCAGAACTTCAGGCTGTCGCCTAAATGTAGATAAGGACAGAACTGCCAGACGATGAACTGGTCTAGACGGATGTTCCGGTAGTACTGCTGTTCTGGCTTGCCACCCAACACAAAATTCCAACTTAGTAAAACTATTGTGGTCTCATGCACTTGGTTTTGTTCAAATTACTTCCTAGGTGGAAACAACTTTGGACAATGCTAGTCAAAATGTTTCAATTTCGCTGTAGTCTTATCGGCAAACCAGACCTCTTGTAGTTCCGGGACGTCAGTTCCGACCAATCAACTAACCGTGCATACAAGTATTGTGACATTTCGTCGAATTAGTGTCTAGCTGGCGTCCGAGACGGTCTGTCAGCTATTGATGAGAGGAAATGCAACGTAAATGTGCTCTACAAATCACTGTCAAACTGGTCTTTCCACCTCGCCCGCACTGCTCTTTTTCTTATACCTATAAGAACAGTTGGGTAGTTCTCAACGCTCAAAGCGTTTCACGAGCTTTTTATTACAACGATCGATGGCAATTTCGGATTAAAGGCAACTCTGAATTATTTTACGTATGATACACTTTAATGTGTGCCGTACCTACTGGGCGAATTTGTAATTAACAATATCACATTTTATAGACAACCACTGCATACAAGTTTCACGTGGTCAGTCACCAAGTCAGTGACTAAAACAAAAAGAATCAACCGCACACTTCTTTAATCTTTGCATCAAACTGTGCTTCGTGCTCTCCCTTAACGAATCTTCGCATCGCTAAAAAGCAATTAAAATTTACAATTAATTCTTAACTCGATAAAATTTCAAACTCACCTCGCAGCAAGTAGTACAGATCTGGTTTGTCAAACGCTTCCAATATTCCGTTCATCAACTTATCAAAGCATTTATCATTCTTGTAGTTGGTTAATGACGTCAGGAAGAGTTTGTACTTTGCCATACTGATGGACGATTTGATCACCTTTAACAACTCTACGCGATCCTCCGGAGCCTGCCGGGTTGGTTGATCTTTCCCTCGTTCGTCTTCATCATCGATTCCAGTGAGGTTAATTGTTTCCTGTGGGATCAATACCAACTTCCGCTTCTTTTGAGCGACTGTTCCCAACTGACTGGAACTGCTTGCCGGCAGGTGGTGTTCGTACGAGCGCTCCCGCTTGTGGATGGCGACCAGTGGCTGAGACGAACTTTGACTCAAGTACGCACTCATGTCGTTGAAATCGATCGATCTAACTTGCGTGTTCAAACGGCCGAAAAAATCCGTCGGTTTATCCTCCAGCTGTGCACCATGCTTCCGTTGGTAATCCGAAATCTTAAAATTTGAAACCTGGTTTGAGCTTTCTATCTTGAGAAAATTGTTTTTGATGTCGTCCAATTTTTTCTTAGTTTCCGGGTTTACAACCAGCCCGGTCGCGTGAGTATCTGCAAATGCCAATGTGGGTTCTGGTAACAGTGGAACCAGAGATCGGGTTAGCTTTGCTTGAGGTAGCGTTTTCTCCGCGTTACGAAAAAATCTGGAAAGTTCTCCAATGATCGGTCCGAAGTTGGGATTTTGACTTGCATTGAGATGCCGCTGAATCCAGGACGAAAGCTGAGTCTTCTGTCGATGATTGTGGAAGCGATTGTCGCACAGCAAAATAGCACCGTAGTCATTCTTGTGTCGTATTACGCGACCAATAGCCTGGTTCACAGCCCTGGATGCTTCCAGGGAGTACCTAGTATGAGGAGGAAATTATATTATTCAAAGATTTAACAAACTGTATTGCTGTGTTGATTGAACTTTAACCAGCAAACATAATTTGTTGCAGCTTAAAAGTTAATTCTTTTAAGTTGTATCCGTAAGACTGTGACATTTGTACAGAACACTTACCATTCGTCTCCGGAAATAATTTCGTTCTCTTTCGTACGCACTTCCTCCAGGTACTTCTTTTTCAAAATTATCCGGGCATCCTTAAGCGGAGGAAAGGGAAGCCCTGTGATAATAACGGCACGTCCATTCATGTCAGCAAAGTCCAACCCCTCGGATACCTTTCCCCTGCATACGGCCATAAATACCGCTCCCTTTCCATCGGGATCATTGATTCTCTGATAGTATTCCGTCATGGCATTGTGAAACTCTTCCTTCCCCCGGGGTTCTACGAAAATTGGCTTTGTTCTGCTTATTTGTGCCCAAATGCCCGTCTCTTGCCAAGCTTCCTGACATTTGTGCAGCAGAGGATACGAAGGAAAGAACACAAGCAAACCGCCCGGGATGATAGGACAAAACGACAAGATTGTGCGACCCAAACTCTGTACGTACTTCGGATTGTCCCGGTTGCCGTAGCTTGAATTGAGGTTCTCCTTATCCGGACCTTGACCGACGATTTTCACACAAACTTGACTTCCATCAATTATGTGAGGATTTTCCAGTCGAACAGCAACCGGAATGTCTAGTTCACTGATCAGAGGCTTTAGTGGAGCCAACGTACCACTGGTCAGAATAATGCTCCTGGCATTTTTGCCCAGCAACTGTCGCATTCCAAAACCTGGATTGAAACACCAAAAACTAACCTTTTTGGCGTTAGATTTCACCGATGGAACCAACTGTTTGGTCGTCGTCCAACCATCCGCCTGCCGGACATTGCCTCGTACCTTTTTTTGTTCTTCAAATTCTATGTGCACCTTGTAGCATCTGGCGATAGACGCTCGGTACTCTTGGCCGCTTCCGGCAAACACAATCGCCAAAGCCTCTGCCAATATCTGCAAACCACCACCACGACGAACAAAGTTGTTTTTCTCCGTTATAGTGGCAATATACTGGATAATGTTTTCCAACAATTGAGCGATGATGTGGTAATTTCCTTCCTTGATCTAAAATTAAAATCAATCTAATTCAATTGCTAATCGGCTTAAAAAATCTACCTTACATTGGCTTTTTCGAAAATGTCAAAAATGTACGTCCCAACGAAAGTATTCCCACCCTGGGAGAACATGATCGGTATCTCATCCACCGATTTTTCTAGAGCAAGTAACATTTCCTTCAGCAGAGCCAAATCATCAATTGTAAAATCCTTCTTTCCATCGTCATCCTCCGGAATGGCAACCGAATTGTCCATCACTTTCATAATCGAGGTAACATCGTCGATACACAGCGCAATGTCGGATGACTTGATCTGCATGGATGCCGATTCTTCGCACATTTTCTCCACATTGTGCGCCTCGTCTAAAATGATCACTGTATTCGATATCTCCAGATTATTTGCTTTCCGCGCTTGGGGATCTAACAGATAGTTATACGGCATAAATAGGATGTCAGCGTTTTCGATCAGTTCCTTAGATAAAAAGAACGGACAGGCCTTAATTTTTGTTCCCGTTTTCACCAAATCCTCAATGTCCATGATAGAGCAACCAGTGACTTCTGGTCGTTCCTTGCAACTCTCCACCCGACTATAGAAAGAACAACATCGGGACTGAATTTTAGCTTTACAAAGATTAGTTTTTACTGAGTTTCCATTCTCTTTCGAAACCTCCGGATGAATGCACAGCTGGTCCCTGGAACCCAAAATAATCGCTCTCATAAAACTGTAACTAGTATTCTTCATTTCCTGCATGGCCTGCGTCAGCTGCGAATGTGTCCGTGAGGCGTAGATAATTTTTGGCACTCCCCATTTGGAACCATGCGAACCAGTACCATCGTTCAATTGATCCAATAAGTCTAGAAATTCCTGTGGTTTACCTTTTCCCGCCGCCGAACTTTGACCAAACCTGTTTTTCTTTGCCACCTCAAACTCCTTCATATCGGTAATGTTAGTTCGCATGTTCGCCTGAACTTGTGCTTTTTTACTCAGAACCCATGCTAACGATGAACACAGCAGACTCAACGTTTTTCCGGTGCCGGTAGGGGACTCCAGGACGCCATTCGTACCGTTCTGCAAACATTCGATCACTTTTGCCATGTAGTCCCGCTGCACTTGGTACGGTTCAAACGGGAAATTGACCGGAACATTGTTGATCTCATACTCAGGCATTGCGTTTCAAAAAAAAAACAATATTATCAGTAATTCAACTAAACAGCGCGATAACAGGAAAATTCATGAAAAACAGTATAAATTTCCCGCGGCGCGAACTTTTTGACATTTAAATGTTTACATTCACGCTCGGATGAAAATTAAAATCAACGAGGGGTAACTGATGGTAATAATTACAGTGCTTGTGGTTGGTCCTCTTCCACGCTCATTTGAAACTGCTCAACATTTGCCTATACACGCAACCATAAAATAACCTACAGAATAAGTTCTTTAAACTTAAATTTAGGTACTTTTGAGCTGTGCGTCGCTTTCGCACTTATTAGTGTTGTCAAAAACAAAACGAGAGATTCGACTCCGTCGAGGTCTTCCGTGCAGTAAGGTACTTTTAAGTTGTTTGGGGTACACTCAAAATTAGGTAAATTCAACATAAATTTAAGTAAATTAAACTCAAGGTTGAGTTATTATTTTGCCGTAGTTAAATGGAAACTACCTTCAACACGGTTTACCTAATTTTACCTTCCTGCACGATACCACGATATTGAGTCAAAAGTACTAAATTTTTAGGTAGTTTTTTGGTGGCGTGTAAGCAATACACGCTTATCCTCAGCTACTCATTACAACTAAAACGCTTTTACTCAAAAATGAGTAAAAATTGTGTGAAAGTTCAATATAATGTCTGATCGAAGTAGGTCATCTCCATCCGACATCGGTACTACATCATTCCGAATAGCCTCACCTACTTTTATTCATTTTTGACAAGGTACGGTTTTTCACAAATGAGTAGATTTGACGTGTTTCTGACAAAAACCGTACCTTGTCAAAAAAGAGTAAAGGTAGGTGAGAGCTGAGTCCATATAAGGAGAGTGACGACACTGTCAAAATTGGAATAATGATTATTTCTCGACAAACATATGATTACGGCTTAAAAGCCAACTGTCATAATTCACTTTGAGCGGAAATTCTGGACAAACCGTTACTCACTAGGGGCAGATCACTTGTGATGCATTTTTAAAAATCAGCGAAATTAAATGCATTTCTTTCCATCAAAATAGAAATTCGTAATGCATTTTGCGTTGCGTGCAATGTATTTTGCGTTGCGTGTAAGACGTCAAAACCCTACAAAAAACAGCCCTGCATTCAACAAAACATCGAACAAAGTGGATCAGCGTAGGACGATTGTTAAGTAATCTTTTCTGCGAGGGAGTGCAAAGCTGATGCAAAAATAGAAATTAAATGCATTTTTTCTAAGTTGATGCAAATTTGTTATGCATTCCTAGAGTGATCTGCTCCTACCCAGTTAAACTCATTCCGGAACCGGTTCGGATTTCTGAATGGAGTCATTATGGATTCCAAATCAAATGCAACAACCGATTCCGACTCAGAATCGGTTGTTGCATTTGATTTGGAATCCATACTGACTCCATTCAGGATTTCGAATCAAATTCCGAATGGTTTGACCGGGTAGGAGAGGACCTTGTAGGCGGCGCTAATTTTACAGATTCTATTGAGAGTGTAGTGAAAAAGGAAAAGCATCAACACAGCAGGCACAGATGCACGCAAATAAATCAAAACAAAGTTTCTGTGGTGAAAGATGAAGAAGACATTTGTAGTGAGGAGTGGTGAGTAAATTCACAATAAATTCTAGTTAAATTACGCAATACGTTACTGAAAAAGCGATGCCTTATCGGTACCGACGTCCTTATGCCTGTATAATTATTCAGTAGTTCTTACCAGCGTACAGAATGCAGCTGTCTAATCTTTTACGACACTTCAGACGTTATGATACGGTAAATTGTTAAATGTCTAGAGATAACAGCATGCAGCTAGATATGCTGTCCACATTTAATGGATCAGCAGTGATTGGGTATTGCGGGAAAATCAGCCAGTAACGTGACAGCAAAAATTAACATTTACTGAATCAACGGATTCTTCAAGCCATAACCGTGACAAGTCCAATCAATGGGTTCTCTACTACGAAAAACTGTTATTTTTTTTTTTTTTGGGGTTTTTACTGGTAAGTCAACCACTTGAACGATGCATCTTTTTGAACCTTTCATTAATCTAATAGGCGCAATTTAAACTTTAGTTATGTCTTGAGACGTTGAAGAACGGCATCAAGGCTTCCAGATTTAACGATTTCTTCGAACAGACACATCTGATCGGAAAAAATATAGGCTTCAGTCTGTTGCCACCGCGTCGAGGTAATACTATTCGACAGTTGCTTAGGCAGAAGAAGATTGGTCGCAGCGAAAAACGTATGTTTTTTATGCAGCATAGTTAGCACCAGTAAGGTTAAGTACACGAAGTTGAGTCTGTTTAAATCTACCACAGCCATTGAAGGTAGTCAGATTGAATCATTGCCAGAATGTGTAAGTTTTCCGTGACTCAACTTTTTGTCGGTTCCGACAGCATAAGCAAAGATTAACTCAAGATTACTAGGTCCCAATACAAACCTGTCACAAACTGTGGACCAGTAACCGTGAACCTGTGGTAATAGTATGCTTTTGTCGGCCCCCGTTAGTAGACGTTGGTAAGAGAATGCGTCTAAAAATGCTATAGTTACGAATCAAATCAATGTTGTAAATAATCTTATTATGAAAAAAAAAACGTTGTCTATATCGGCGAGTAAAATATATTACAGATATCCACTACACCGGTGTCAATCAATCGAAAATCTTATTAGGGAAAGCTTCGCTTCAGTTTATTGTGAAGCTGTTACTCTGACGGTGAACCGGGTTCATCGAGGGGTCGCATTTGGATGATACAGAAAGAAACAAAAATATGCATAGTTAGCATACTTTCTATCCGTCTCTTTTATTCTGCTGTTATTTTTTATGCATTTTCATGATTATACTTCTAGTAAGCATTCAATGAGTGGATAGACCGAATATGTCCACTAGGGTGGGACAAAAAATAGATTCCAGCTCCGAGCAACTTTTTGAGTACCATTTGGGTCCTAGAACATCTGTGCAAATTCTTAGCTTGATCCCTGAAACTATATTTTTGCGCCCACTGTTTAAAGTTTACATGGGATTTTATATGGGAAAATTAACATTCACAAAATAATTCCTCCAGGGGTCGCCCATTGCTTCCTAAAAATAAACCGTTGTATGGCTTTTGTAGGAAATTTAACACAGAAACAAAGTCTCAAAAACTACGAAACGATCTGACGCTTGAGAAAAAAGTTATTAAGCTGAAACCAATTGATGCTCTAACGATTGATAAAATATTCATTTTTTCTAGCACCACTGTTGTTGGTTGTTCAATTATATGCAATTTTGTTTTGATCTTCTCTTAATGTGTTTAAATCATTTTTCTATACTGTTTGGCCACTTCGCAAAAGTTTTGAGGGATAAATTGAATCTTCTTTTGTAAATAATAAGAGAAATTTAAAGATTTTGTATATAATTCGACCGTCAGCAGCAGTGATGCTATGAAAAGTAAAATTTTCATAAATCTTCAGGGCATCAATCGGTTTTTGCTTAATAACTTTTTCCACAAGCATCAGATCGTTTTGTGGTCTTCTAGATTTTGTTTCCTTGACAAATTTCCTATAAAAATCAGACATCTATTGTTTTTTAGGAGGTAACGGGTGACTCTTGGAAGAATTAATTTGCAAAAGACGTTTTCCCCATACGAAATCCCATGTAAACTTTAAACCGTGGGCGCAAAAATATAGTTTCACCGATCGAACTAAAAATTTGCAGAGTTGTTCTGGGAGCTAAATGGGACCCAAAAAGTTACTCGGAGCGAAATTTTATTTTTTTCATGTAACCATGTCCCACTCTAATGTCCACTGCATAAAATTTACAGCAGAAGTAACGAGAGACATATAGAAAAGTATGCTATCGAGGCATAAAAAAATTCTGCGTGTGCATGGGAAACATCTGACCACTCTATCTTGAGTTTATCTTTGGTTGTAATGCAACAACAAAAACTGTTGTAATTCTGTTGTGCATTTCTATTCGGTTCGGAATGCTACAGCTAGATAATTTATGTTCACCGTGTACACATTACATCGATAAGGTAACTTTCCTTTGATGTGGCCCTTGAAAAACTGTCAGAACAAGTCTGACTCAGAACTGAAAATACAAAAATAATCAAAACAAAGTGATTTGTCTGTGTGGGCCATTACATTTTTTTTTACAATAATTACTCATTAAATTTCATCAGCACATTGTTCACAATTGTAGAATAAAAGCCCAACACCATGTTTTCCTTCTTCAAAAGCAAGAAACCCAGCTCGGATAGCAGTCCAGCCGATCCTATACCTGGTCCGATTCCCCCGGCACCAAAGGAAGACGATTTTATTTTTGTGGAACGCAAAGCACCGGGCACACCCAGTGCGAACGGTTCGCCATCCCACGGTATTTACCCGAGCATTCCGCCTTCGGCAGCCACTGACGCGGCTGGTGGTTCCCCAGCCGTGCGCCAGCAGAGTGAAGAGAAAACGAGCCATATTTTACACGGGGTGCCATTTAAACTTTCGCCCGGCCTTACCAAGGACAGCAATTTCGAAATTACGCAGTACCAGCTCAACGAAATATTTGCCTTCATCGGACAGGTGGCGAACGCGCAGCTCGATTATGATTTTAGTCTGGAGAGAAGTGTGTTGAACGATCGATAGATGGTAGCTTGTTATTTATAGATCAAATGCATATATTATTAGTGACGATTAAAGATATGTATAACTAATCCTTGTTTGTAATTATTGGGTAAAGTCAAAGATATCAAAGAGAAATATACCTAGCTTAACTTACTAGTGCGCTTTTCTCTTTCTAGCATAGTTCCTTTGGCAATCCACATTTCAAGTCGCCCGAAGAAGTTTTTAGATATATACGATGCAGTGAGCTAAAATTCAACTATAGTGAGGGCTCAAAACTGTCTCCAATTTTTCACTGAAACTTGGCTTATTGAAATCTGATAAAGTAAATAAATATTTTAAAGAGCTGGATTTTTGAGAGTCATCCGTCGCAATATTTCATGCAACGAATGTGATTTGTAATATCAATAACGACAGCAAAATGTAAATGAAGAATTAGGTGTAAACTCATTTAATATTCCTCCCTAAGGAGAAAATTTGGTTTGAAATCACGTTGTGCGTAAAGGGCCTAATTAGATAAGTCCAGGGGTTTGCGCTTCGACTTAACAATAACCAAAACCCACGTTGTGCGTAAAGGGCGCAAAAACTAATTACATATTTACATGTTCTTATATTCGCTTCAACTGCGTATACCCAACGTGTTACTGGCCTTCCACGAAGTCAGCGTCATCTTCCTGGCTCCCTGCTGAATATTGTTTTTGCAATTCTTTCTTCTAACATTCGTACCACATGATCAACCCATTGCAGTCTGTTGTATTTGATCTGTTTAATAATATTCGCAGTTTTGTATACTTGGTACAACTCACGATTCATGCGTCTGAACCACACTACATTTTTGCGTATCCCGCCAAGTATTGTCCACAGCACATTACGCTCGAAGACTCCGAATGCTCTCCTACCTGCATCCCGCAACGTCCACGCTTCGTGGCCGTACTGAGCGACAGGGAGGATCGGTGTCTTGTATAAGGCGAGTTTTGTTGGCGTTTGTAGGTTGTGGGACCTAAGCTGATTACGTAGACCGTAAAAGGCCCTGTTGGCAGCTGCAATACGCATTTTTACCTCATAGGAAACATCGTTGTCGCAAGTCACAAGTGTACCAAGATAAACTTCGAACACGTCACCATCAAGTGCTACCTCGGAACCAACACCACCAGACCTACCTCTTTCTTTACCTTGTACCATGTACTTTGTCTTGGCTGAGTTGACGGCTAATCTTGTCCTGGCTGTCTCCCTCTTAGAAGGCACGAAGGCCTCTTCCACTGCTCTACGATCGATTCCAATTACATCAATATCGTCCGCAAATCCAAGAAGCATATGCGACCTTGTGATGATAGTTCCGTTTCTTCGTATGCCAGCTCTGTTCCTTCAAGGAGCAATATTCAGCAGTAAATTTGAAAGTGCATCTTGCTTCAGTCCATCTAAGGTCACAAATTAGGTTGAGATCTCATCTGCAATCCGAATACTTGATTTTGAACCATCCAACGTCGTACGTATTAGTCTAATCAGTTTAGCCGGAAAACCATGTTCTGACATAATCAGACACAGCTCATTTCTTTCACTGAGTCGTACGCCACCTTAAAATCAACGAACAGATGGTGGGCCTGCAAGTTGTACTCCCGGAATTTGTGTAGAATCATCCGCAGGCTCACGTATAGCTTTCTTATTCTCGTCTAGTGTTGGTGGATCCACAGCTTCTTTGTCATTTTCAATGCTTATCCTGTTTCACTTCCGCCACTCAACAAAACCTCGAAATGCTCCGTCCACTTGGCAGCCACCATTACTTTGTCTGCCAGCAAATTTCCCTCTCGGTCATTGCACATAACGAGCATTGGTGCTGATTTATGCCGCGCACCGTTGACAGTTGCATAAAATCTCCGCATATCATCCCGGTCCATGCTCTCTTGCGTCACAGCTATCACTCTTTCTTTGTGCTGTCTTTTCTTTTCGCGGTGGATTCGTTTCTCGGCCTTTCTCGCATCCCTGTACCGCTCTCTGTTGGGACGTGTACCAGCCACTAGCATCATTCTTCTCATTCGTCACTCTCTGACACTCTTCATCAAACCATCCGCTTCGTTGGCGCCGCGCCGCTGAGTTGTACCTATCACTTCGCGCGCCGTTATCCAGCTTCTGGCGATACTCAGTTGCTACACCTTCAGCCAAAAGACTAGGTTGCTTTTTTGTAAAGGAGATCACAGAGAATTTACTGGGGTCGATGATCATTCCATTTAAATCACACCAAGCTGCGAAACTGTTCAGTTGTTTTTGTAGGAAATGGGCATCAGCAATCGAATGAATCTGTGCATACATTTTCAGGTCATCCGCAAAGGACAGGCGAGGTCCTTCCAAAACATGATTTATATCGTTGAAATAGAATAAAAAAATGACCGGTCCAAGATGACTTCCCTATGGAATACCGGAAGTAGCTTTAAACTTATCTGACTGTGACTCACCTATAGTGACATTCATCCATCGGTCGGTAAGATAACAATTTAACCATTTAAGGAGTGAACCATGTAATCCTAGTCTCTGCAACTTAGCAACGGCTATAACGTGGTTAATCTTGTCGAAAGCTGCTGACAGATCAGTGTAAATAACATCCGTTTGATCCCGTTCCGTAGTGATGAATGAGGTAAGATACAGAAAATTCGTAGTAGTCGAGCGTCTGGGCATGAAACCGTGTTGGTCATCGCTCAGGTATTGCTTGCAGTGACTAAAAAGGGGCTCCATGACGATGAGTTCCAACAGCTTTGAAACGGCGCAAAAAGATGTGACACCACGGTAGTTATCGATGTCATTCCTTTTACCTTTTTTATATACAGGAAACATATGCGCGTATTTCCAGCATGAGGGGAAAAATTCCCTTCGATAGACAGTTGGAAAATGTGACGAAGTGGAGACAGCAAACGATCGATATGATGCTTCAAAAGAACGGACGGTATTCCATCGGGTCCCGGTTTGTGAGTTGACTTAAACTGGCGGGCTGCTCGGGTTTTCATTGCATCGTCTACATCCATTTGACTAAAAGTCTGTGTTTCCAAAGGGATGTTTCTGGCGGCGGCGGAAATATGCTCAGGAGGTAAAACTTCAGCATTGAAAACACTGGCGAACTTAATGGAGAAGAGACGGCAGATTTCATTGTTATCGGTACCCATTTCCCCGGTCAAAGTTATCGTCGACGGGAGACCAGACTGTTTGCGTTTCTCGTTGATATATTCCCAAAACGAATTTGGATTCGATTTGAGTTTGCGTTGAACATTGCGTTTGTGATGCGAGTAACAACGTTTGCTCACTTTTTTGTACTCGATGTTAAGCCACACATATTAGCTCCTGAGTGGCATAGTGCGATATTTTGTAAATTTTCTTAAGGCGGATCGCTTTACTGTTTTGAGTCGCCGTAACTCAGTGGATTGTCACGGCGATTCTACCCCATTGCATTGTATACCTTGTTCGGAATGAATCCATCGATGATATACGCCATGACATGTGTGAAGGTCTGCGCTGCTTGTTCGACATCATTGCTATCGAGAATACGGTCCCAGCCAAACTCTGCTAGAAAAACCTCGATGCTGCGATGGTCTGCATTGCGATAGTCGTAGAAAACCGTGTTAGGACGCATCTATCTCCTTGTTCACTTCGTTTAGGATATTTTTGGACATATGATAGCAGCGCTGGTTTTTCGGCTTGGCGTCCCCGATGTCTTTCCGAGGTGTGTAACTGTCGGTGCGTCCGTTCACTCCATTTTTTGCTTACTGGGAAAGTGGCCACCACCGCCGCTTCAGAGCAGCTCATCTGTTCCAACGCTAAATCGCTAAATATTTTAAACCTTGTTGCATACGGCTCTCACTCCAAACTTCTCCCAGAAGTTTTATATCAAGAATGACGCAATCCGGTATCGAGGTAACAGGTAACATCGGTATCGTTTCGATGGGATCATTGCAGGCGACAGGAAGCTTGGCGAGCTCGGTGATTTTGTGCTTGGTTCCGTCTGCTGTTCGGATGCCACCCCGCAGAAAATTCTTCTTCAGTTTCAGCTATTTGATAATCCTTATTGTATTTCCTCCTATCAACGAACAGTTTGCGTCGATGTCCAGTAAACCCGTCAGCTACCTACCGAGTACCGATATTGTCTCTATCCGTGTTTATTATTATCGTAACGTGTCGTAGCTCGGAATATGATGAGGTTGTAGAAGTTCCTCAGTTCCTCGTCTGTACGTTTCCCCGACCAGTTGAGCAAATGGGACAATTGCGAACATTTCCGGCCACAACGATAGCAAAATAACACTGATTGAGGTTTCGGGCACTCTATAAACCGATGTCCATCCTTATCACAGATCCAGCATGATAGCGTTGAACGTCTTGGCTCACTGTGTAGTGTTGAACGCTTTAAATGAATACAATAAAATTTTAAATCTTTATTTCCTACAAACATAAACATCTCGCCCTAGCTGTCTTCTTCCTTTGCATTCTATCGCACTTTTATATGCTACTCACGGTTCTTCTCTTTTGGGTGCACCCAACGTCGTTGTGATCTTTTCCCCCGGTCGTGATGGACGTTAGTTTCGATGCCTCCGAGCTGTGCATGTCTCGGTCCTAATCCGTGCGGCGAATTAGCTTCATCGCTGATTCGGGCACTAAACACACACCTGCTTGCTAACCTCCTCGTCGTTAAATTGTGTGGCTTGTGCACCGTCCTACTACCGAAGCGCAACAGTACGTTCTATTGACAGCACCTTGCAACCGTCGTGTTGAAGTCCGACAGGATTCCTCCTGGCAGTCTTCTGCGCTGTTCGAACAGTTGATGTAATTGAGCTGTGAACAAAAAACGCTGGGGAAAACGCAACAATCAATATACCGCTCGATTTTGCTCCGGCTCATTACTTACTTCCTGTAGGAAGGTAATTTTTTTTCAGTATATCATCGCCGGATGATTAAGCTTCGATCAGTTCCGACACGAATCGATACGGGGAGATTCCTCCAGATGGGTCTTCCTCTCGTCGTCTGAACGCTATCTGAAATTTGGGTGAACGGCGTGTGCGATACTTGACGTGGGATCGATTTGCTCTAAAAGCATCTCCTTTAGATTCGCGGGAACTCGAATTGATATGTGATTTGACCTATGCCGCTCACGGATCTGCTTGCCATAGGCCTTTAATCAAAATCCCGGTCGCCTCCGTTCGAATGTCAATCGGTCGATAATGTGGTTAGCTTGCTGATGATTCCGAAACGTGGACAAATCCTGCCAGTCGGTGCAATGTCGTCACCGTTTGATGCTTTACGTGCGGTAAATCTAGAGTGTAGCGGATTCTTGCTTCAACTAATTTTCTATCTTGTCACGAGAATCGACTCACCTTCCGTTCTTTTTCACTCGGGACGCTTCCTTCTGGGGTACTGTCGACGTGCTATTCCGGCACCGGAAGACGGACGGATCGTTTTACGAACCAATCAGTGTAAGGCCATGATGACCTTGGCTGTACCAAGAAGTCGTCTCCAGTTCACTCGGTCCATGGCTGTTTGACGCCAGTCTAGCAGGGCACGAAGATTCCATAGACCCCTTCAAGAACCATTTTTACCGGGATGATGATCGCCGTTCTGACGACATGCCGCAGCCGCCCAATTTTCACGGTGCGAACGATGGGTGGTTCTCAAGCAACTGTTTCGATTCGTGGTTCATAAGCCATCATCTATGTGTACCATACAGCAGTATGTTCGCAACAACTTTCGTTCGAAAACACGAAGATACCAGTAATGGTGGAGAATTGACGGAATCGCTGAGTTAGTCCAGGATGCGTGACCGTAGTGGACAACCGGTCTAATGAGCGTTTTATTGATGGATAAACTCGATGGGTCATTCGCCTTTTGTTGATAGATTACTTCGGGCGGTAGTGTATGTTGTTTGAACGAACAAACCATTTTGTAGAAGAATGCGCTCTATTTTTCTGAAAAAAATGTAATAGAAACAGAAATACAATAATTTACGAGACAATACTTCATTACTTTCATAGGGGGACTCTGTGCTAATTTTGAACGCTACCTATGAAATTGTCCCAACCGCATTTACACACCGGAAATAGTGTTGTTCTTTTATTGTCCCTTTCAAGGAAAATTTATACGAAAAATGTCTTCCTCATTTTATATTAGTAATAAATTTACATTTAAACAAATACAATTAAGTTATACAGCACTGATTTCTGCAATATTTTCATTTCATTTGTCTTTCCACTGAGTTTATTTTCTTTTATTATACACCTAAAACTCCTTAGCAATTCAAGGGTGAAAGCAAAGATCCGTAAAGGTGTCTTCGACTATAGTCAATATGGTTTTGCATGAATTCGGTGCCGTCGTTCTGATCTCAACGTAGATAAAAAAATTAAAACACCGCCAGTTGTATAGCAGAAACATTCAGGCTGGAGAGCATTTAAACTCCTTTCTTACATTTTAAACTAAAGTAGTAATCAATTTGATTGATTTCCGTTTCTTGTGTAACGTTAGAGCTAAGATTTCTTTCCACTAATTTCATTATTTTTGGAGCTCCCGCGTCCATCTAGCTGTGGAAGCCTATTCCACTTTTCGATCGCCACGAAGCGCAGAGCTACGCCCGTGTATCCTTTGTCTAAATTCATTTGCCCTATTCTACTACGATCTGTTTTGTTTTGCCACACAGTCCAGCTTTACGAATGTGTATAGTGTGTTGTATGGTTAAACTAGATTACTGCATTCCAAATGGTTTTCAGTGTCGTCATGTGGACAGATAGCAATGATTTTCTATGTGTATATATTTTGTTTTTTTTTTATTCAATAAAAGAGATATTTTACTAAACACTAAATACTTTTTTTTCGTCTCAATTACTCAGAGTTCAATTAGTTAACCTTTAAATTTGTATGCTTTTGCTCACATTCATTAATAACTAGAATTTTAAATGTATTTTCTTTTTCAGATTTTCCATTTTATCTAGAATTATATAAATTGTATTATTTTGGATTTACTTGCTTCCACTAATCTTATTCTGTTGCTGTGTATGCTACGGAAAAATAAATGTTACATGTGGTTTGTTGGTATGTGTGTGTGTGATTGTGTGCTGTTTGCGAATGTGCATTGTGAGTATGCCATTGTATATCCAACGCGTGAAAACTGGTTAACACAGAAATAGAAAAAGATGTGTGTTAAAAAGGTTTCGCAAACCGACAATGAACGTGAAGAGACCATCAAGAGCATTAAAAATATGTTTTTTCTTCTTCTTCTGTGTTTAAGATTGAGTCAATGCTTCCGAATATGCACTGATTTCTTTGCATCTTTGACACATACCATGGAATATCCAGGTACGCCGCACGTATTTGCTGACGAGTTAATGAGCACTGATTGTGTCGGTGTGACTGCTTCGAAACGGCTGCCCGAAGTGAGTTACATTTTTTGGCGTTTTATTGCCGGGATGTCGTAATCATCGCCGCTGTCGTACTCCACCTGATCGTCGTCCTCATAGACTTCGTTGCCTTGTGGGTCACCAGTGCTGGCGTAGGTGCTATACTGATGCTGGTACGATGAATTCTGGGATCCTGTAAAACAAAACAAAAAGAAATGTAGATGTATGATTTCGAGTATGATGCAGTTGTAACAGTTCTTTACAGTTGGAGGGTAGAAAATGCAAAGCTAAAATATCATAAAATGTGAGATTTATAAAATGTCTGGCAGTATTGTATTGTCTATTGGGGCTTTAATCTAGATGGGTCATTTGCTGTATGTCTGGCAGTATAATTGAAAAAAGGAAACCATTTCATTACATGATGCCTTAAAATGTCTACATGGTATTTTTTTCTTTCTATTATTCCTTTCTAAGCTGCTAGGGCCAAGAATAGGGGCTTTCGTGTTCCCTACATTCTTAACCAAAGGACTACAGTATCTTAAGTATGCAATAACAACGCAGCCAAGGTGATCATCGAAATGACAAATTCTACGTTCGAAATGTCATTAGCTCAATCGCCAGTCGAGTATGTTCACTACATCTGCATAATCGTATGAATGTTCGTTTGTGTGTATGTTTACGTTAGAATGATACGTGGACGTTTCTTGACTGCATAAGAGTGGTTTTTGAATATTTGTATGAGTACTTTTCACTTTGCTCATGTACATGCTTGTTCGAGCGGTTGTAATGTTAACGTATTTGATCGTTTGAGGTACCGTGGTAACTTCACGTGTATAAGCCGTGTGGTTATTTGCATAATTGCGTGTATAGTAGACAGATATAGCACATGAAAAATAAAAAAATGATTATTGGATTGGATAAATTCGTAACGAACGGAAGTGAAGAAAGAAGTTCCGAAAAAAATCTATGGATTGTCACGACAGCGTGGACATTTGAATTTTTGCGTGTGACGTGGTGGTACTGATATTTAATTTTGAGTTTGCATTTCAGATACTGGAAGAGAGTGAGTTTGCCCATTTGCTTTTTCGGTTGTTTGCTTGTTGTATAATTTATGAGTTTCTTTTTTGTGGCACTGGCTTAGGCACTAGGATCAAGGGATGATCGCAATAGCGTGTTCATATTTCTATTGTCGCGAAGAGTACGAGCGTTTGCATGTTAACGGGTTTGATCTTTTGTGCTAGCGTGTATGTAACTTCGCGACTATGAATTTAACCCTTTCATGCCCAACTTTTTTCTAGTGCATGTAGGATTGCAAACTATTTTTCCTTGAAAACGGCACGAAAAGCCATTTTTCATAACGATAGGTGCTTCCTTCGCAGTGCTAGAAGCTGCTCAATTTTTACCTTCAAATGCTCTATACAATTCTCTTAGAATATTAACAATAGTCCATTTGCACGGAAAACGTAGCCAAAGGCACTCTAAATTGATAAGTTTTATCAGTTTTCAATAATATTGCAACATATCGAAGATATATTAAAAAAATCATTTTTCGTCGCCAACGTCTCTGGCAGCACTGCTCCATTGGAATCCAATCAGACTAACTGCAATAACTTCAGTTCTAGAGCTGATCTTTGTAAGTGTTAGTACTCAAATGAAAGGCAATAGTCATATTTATTAGCCTTGCTTGTTTTTGTGAGCAAACCTTGCCTCAATCAAAAGTTATAGCTGTAAAAAAAACGTTGTTGTCCACAAACAACATGGGCATGAATGGGTTAATTGTTCAACCGTGTTGTCGTTTGCATCATTCGCATTGGCTTTTGTGTGCTTTTCGCGCGGCCGTGATTCTAATAAACAATTTTACATTTATATTTATTTTTTAGTTAAAGGTTTTTACTAGGAGCGTCCAGGCGCTCATGATTCACGACCCCGTGGCGTTTGCATGATCGCAATTGAGATCACATTTATTAAATCGTAGGAGCTAACACGTTGTCTTATTTACAGTAGGTATCATGGGATAACCAATAAAAAATGGTCATCTTGAATTTTCAAAACGCAGATACTGCAAAAGCTAGAGCACTCCCAGTACCGACGCTAAACTCGAGCCCAATCGAATACGATCAACAGACGCCGCAAAGCGATCAAAGTTGAAAAATCCTAAAATAAGTGGGGATAGAAGTATCATTCACAGGTACACACAAAATTACTGTTTGAAAATCGAACTATAAAGGAAAGGCAAAGCAGACAGCGAAAAGGCGCATAATTGAGACTCTACCAAAGACGCCAGAAGACTACGCTACCGCATACAACGAATAAGACAGACTTCAAATTTCATCAAAAATAGCAAAAATTATTGCAAATTTTTTCCACTCGTTTTCTCAGTTTCATAGTAACAAGGGGAACGGGAATGTGGTCATGGGCGGTAAAGCAGGCCAGCTTTTGAAAGCTGTAGCAATGATCGTAGAGTAAGCTAGATCAATTATCATCGAGAAGATAACCCCATGCCGTACGTATCATGAAAATTGAATAGACGCGCAGCACAAAAAACCGATCATGCAGACGATCCTTGTCGAAGAAGAGGCAAAGCAGTCTCGCCCGGTGCAATTGTCACTCAAAATCTTCGCTCATTGGATCAAGGGGTTATTGAAACAGCCAATTCCGTCCTTCAGTAGATCCACTCATGTCAAGTTCAAATCGATAACTACACCATCGATCTCAACTTTGTGAGCGGGCATGTAAACGGGTTAGTTCTTCATGAATGTCTTGTTGCCAGTAACATCTACGCTAACTTCTAGGCGAAATTTCGAGACATCTGGTGCAGCTGAATATTTCTGCGTCTTGCGGAATATTAGAATACTTCGCGGACTATCTTTGATGCGAAAGAAGATCGGATATGGTCGAACCCAGTTCAATGTTATTTGGGTGCGTTTCGACTTTGTCTCATCAGAAACGGACTCTAACTTTTTGTCGGAATAGATTAGCGCCGGTTTGACGCAAATCCCTAAAACTAAAACACACTTTGTGTTTCAATCGGACGACTGGTCAAACGTGATTTTTGTCCTAGTGAGAAATTTTGGAGGAACCCCTTCACCTTCTATGGAGCAGCCATGTCGCTCGAAGCGGCGGCTGAGTTCCCCCCGAAGGGGAAAGGCAAGGGCAATCGCAAGACGGCGTCGAACGCGAAGCGCCCTAGGAAGTCACCAGGCGAGGGTGCAAAAACCGACACCACACGGCGTGCAACCGTCAAGGCCAAACGCCGCTTGGTCGAGGTAAGCGGGGGCGAGAATGACCCCGCTGGGCAGAGTGATGGTACCAGCAACCCGGGGCAGGGGGGCGTCAACGCTGGTCACCAAAAAGGAGCCGGCACCGACACCGGAGGTACCGCGGCCCGCGAAGAAGGCCAAGGACAGAGGCGAGGCCTTGTGGTTAAAAACCGACAAGGACAAATACGCCGACGTCCTAAAGTCGATGAGGGCGGCCGAAAGCCTCTCGGCCATTGGGCGAGACCTGCGTAGCGTGAGACGCACCAACACAGGAGAAATGCTTCTGTTGCTGAAGCGAGGCGCACAATCTAGTGCAGTGTACAAGGCCTTAGCCCAAGAGGTTCTTGGTGAAGGCGCCCAGGTCATGTCCCTAGGGGCGGAAATGACTCTCCAGTGCAAGCATCTGGACGAGTTCACGACCGCAGACGATGTCGTCGCAGCCGTCAAGGAGCAATGCGACGTGACAATCGAGCGGGCCTCTGTGCGTTTTAGAGGGGGACCCTCCGGCACCCAAGTACACTACCTCAGGCTACTGAAGGCGGATGCCAAAAATGTAACCGAGAAAGGTAAACTGAAGATCGGCTGGTCGGTATGCCCAATTAGCATAAGTCCGGCCATAAATCCTACGAGTGTAAGGGCATAGACAGGAGCAAACTATGTCGTCGCTGCGGCGAGGAGGGGCATAAGGAGCGGGGTTGCACTAAAGCGCACAAGTGCCTTATTTGCACCGCTAAGAAGCAAGCCCGTAATCATGCTATGGGCGGACCTTCGTGTCCCCTCGGTGAGGCAAATAAGAAGAAGCCGAGAACGTTACACAGCTAAATCTTAACCATTGTGCAGCAGCCCCACAGCTGCTGTGGCAGTCGGTCTCGGAGTCGAGAACAGATGTCGCCCTCCTATCAGACCCGTACAACATCCCTGCCGGCAAGGGCAATTGGGTGTCGGACGGGTCTGGAATGGTGGCAATCTGTACAACGGGATGGTTCCCGGTTCAAGAGGTAATACACTCCTCCGCCGAGGGTGTTGCGATTGACAAGATCAATGGTGTGTTCTATTGCAGCTACTACGCCCCACCAAGGTGGCCCATAGAACAGTTTAACCAGATGATCGACAGGCTCTCGTCAGTGGGCCGGAAACCGGTAGTTATAGCGGGAGACTTTAATGTTTGGGCAGTAGAGTGGGGCAGCCACTGTACAAATAGCAGGGGCCAAGCTCTAATGGAGGCGCTTGCGAAACTCTATACTGTGTTAGCCAATAATGGCTCCGCTAGCACATTCCGTAGAAACGGGGTGGAGGCATGGATTGACGTAACATTTGCCAGCCCGAGTCTGGTTCCAGGCATGGAATGGAGGGTAGACGAAGGCTACACCCATAGCGATCATTTAGCAATCCGCTTTAGGATCAACTATGGTGTGCAGTAGACTGGTTCATTTTTTGACTTTTAGCTCCACCAGGCTTTTCTGATTCCTTTAATAGTCCTTAGTAATTGTGCAAATTTTGGTACCGATTGGTTGTGTCTACGGACCCTCCAAAAATTTCAAATAACTTCCATATAAGTTTGTATGGAAAATCGGTTAACATTGAAAATAAATTCTTAAAAAATCACCATATCAATCAATTCATAAGAAAACTATATATTTCTAAAGGTAATCTTCTACTGAACACATTCGTGGAACATTAAAAGTTTATGAAAATTTGCTGAGAAAAGTTATTAACTAAAGAAGAAACATGACTTCAAAACAAGTGGATTTTATTATTAATCATAGCAACTCTGTTTGAATAGCTGTATCTGCCATACGCGAGCGGTGGGTGGCAAGTCTAGTTTGCACTGGTATAACGATATAGCTATTCAAACAGGGTACCTATGGTTACTAATAAAATTCACTTGTTTTGAAGTCATACTGCTTCTTTTGTTAATAACTTTTCTCAATGAATTTTCATAAACTTGCAATGTTCCCCGAAGAATACCTTTAGAAATATATAGTGTTCTGATTAGTTGAATGATGAGGTGATTTTTTAAGAATTTATTTTCAATGTCACCGTTTTTCCATACAAGCTTCCATATAAACTTTGAAATTTTTGGAGGGTCCGTAGACACAACCAATCGGTACCAAAATTTGCACAATTACTAGGGAGCATAAAAGGAATCAGAAAAGCCTGGTGGAGCTAAAAGTCAAAAATTAAACCAGTTTAGTGTGCAGCATCCGAGGGCGGGAGATCCCTGTCAGGTACGCGGGTGGAAGTCCAATCACTTCTACAGCGAAGCTTTCACCGCGGCCCTGGGACTGGAGGCCAACACCGACAGTCTAAGCGGAGATGCGCTGGTAGCTGTTCTATCACGCGCGTGCGACGCCACTATGTCGAGAAAAACCCTGCCAAGAAACGGCAGATGCCCGGTATACTGGTGGAGTGCCGAGATTGCAGCTCTACGATCAGCCTGCCTCAGAGCTAGACGTAGGATGCAAAGAGCTCGCACCGAGGATGCAAGAGAGAACCGCCGTGAAGTGTTTCGAGCTGCGAAATTGGCCCTTAACAAGGCCATCAAAAGCAGCAAGAGAGCGTGATTCGACAACCTCTGTGAGAGTGTCAACGCGAATCCGTGGGGTGACGCCTACAGGATCGTGATGGCCAAGACCAAAGGGGGCTCTTCACCCCCAGAACGGTCTCCGGACCAGTTGGCGACGATTATCGAAGTACTCTTCCCGTCTCGAGCCACAAGCCCCTGGCCACCTGCACTACGAGACAGTGCGGACACGGCCGAAACGGTGGCTCCGGTGACGAATGAAGAACTACTCGCAGTGGCTAAATCCCTAGCAATGAACAAAACTCCAGGGCCGGATGGAGCTCCAAACAGCGCTCTCACGGCAGCGATCATAGCGAACCCGAACATGTTCAGGCTAGCTATGCAGAGGTGCCTAAATATGCGTGAATGATGAACGTTTGAAACCGGCATTGTAATATCGCGAAAGACTCGAGCGTTTGTATGTTATGCGCGTTCTCTTTGTCGCGTGGGTGTTGCTATGACGCGTATGCTAACGCGTTTGCAATTTCACGTATACTAATGCATTTCTATAGTCATGTTGTCTTTTGCATAGAGCTAATAGAAGCTTGACTTGACGCACGTATCGCATCAATGCATCTATTCAGCGATTATTACGCGTTTCATCGAAGCGGTGACAACAGTATGCGTGTGACGTAGGAGTTTTAATTACTGGCTCTTCCGCACTTGCCTCCTGTTATTTTGGTGTGAACAGTTCATCAAGTATTAATGCTTTTTGGACTAAGATTATTACGCAGAAGAAGAGCTATTTTATGAGCTCTTTACATTCACATTTACATAAATTCCATCTACATTTCTTTTTTTTGTTCCCAATATAGAATTTTAGCCTTAGGATCATTCGCCTCTTTTTCGGGTTAGAAACATTTCGTAAAACGAGAAAAATTTCTAACCCTATGTGCAAGGTTGAGAATCGAACCTAGGTGACCTGCGTAAAAGCCAACCGATTTACCAACTACGCAATGCCCACCCATAAATCTACATTTTACAGAACACCATTCCATAGACCCCCAGATTACTGCATATCCACGTAAGATGTTAGCCTTCCCATAGCACAATGTTTAGACATATAACGTATTTAATTTCATTTAGAGAGCATTATCGCCAAGCAATTGAAGCTTGTTTCGAACTGATCCCGTATTATTTTAAAAGCTAACAATTGAAAACTTACCATCATGATTGCTGGAGTTATAGCTGACATTACCGCTATTATTCTGCCCAGGGGACCCAGGTGCCGAAAGTAGCAACTCGTCATTGATCGGTGAGCCTTCTCGCGAATTATCCATGTAGCTTGGGGAAACCGGTGCCGAGCGGGGCATACCAAACGGTGTTCGGAAACACTGCGATCCTCGCTGGCGACGTTTGCGGTAACTTTGATCAATCAGTTTCAATTCGCTGGGTGGATCTATCCGCCAAAAGCTACCCTTACCCGGTTCGTCCTGTGATCGTGGCACCTTGATGAAGTATCTGCAAGTACACGTTAAGTATCGTTATTGCTAGGGACTGTTTTAAATGTCCAGTTCATAGTTACCGATTTAAACTGAGATTGTGACGAATTGAATTCTGCCAACCCTTGTTGGCACCTGTCCTGTAGTAGGGATAGTTCTTCGATATGAACGAATAGATACCGGACAGGGTAAGCTGTTTCTCTGGCGATGCTGAAATAGCTTGCACTATCAGCTGTGCATAGCTGTATGGTGGCTTATCACTGTCGGACATGGACTGAGATGCGGGTGCTTGAAATTCCTGCTAAAAATATGTAAATTGTCACAATTTTTTCGCTGTACGACATATAATTTCAATCTTTCGCTTACGGAGTAATTGTTATTGTTGCTACTATGACTATTGTGACTATATTGGGGGAACTCGTGCACGTTTTGCCTAGGACTAGTGGGACAACTGTTAGCCGCACTGATCGTTCCCGTCGGAGATGGATATCCACTTCCACCGATGTGCATGCCACTGTCACGTCCACCTCCACCACCTCCCGGATGGTGACCTCGAATGTCCACTGCCAGATTAGCATTTCCGCCACTGCTTTGCTCAGGAATGGAAATCTTCAGCGGCGAGTAGATGACATTCGACGACGGGGACTTGTTGCCACTCGAGACTCCAACGGTGAGATTGCCTCCGACAGCGGCAATAGCGGCTGCCGCAGCTGCACTACCACCCGAACCGGTACCCACCTTGATCGGGGTATGTTGATTCAGATCAATCGAAATGCCGCCATTGTTTGCCTGATCGATCAGATTCTCGAACTGGATTTTGATATTTGTACTGGGGAAGCGAATGCTGCAACTGCAAGTAAGAATAAGATTAGTTCGATTTGTTGTGTACGTGCAAAATAAATATAGGGTTAGTTGTTTGTGATCTTCGAATACTATACCAATTACAATTTTTCTAACAATGAGGAATAGCTAAACTAAGGTGACCAGACCGGGCGAATAAAAACCTAGGACAGTTGCATGTCGACCGAGACGAATTGGAACGATGCCGGATGAAAATAACCGACTTCGATCAACTTTCTAGCAAATTTTACTCCTCTATGAGCAAAAGCGCTTTAGGTTGCAATGAGTCGCTGAGGGTAAACATGTAAACCACGTCCTAGTGTTAATTAAAATCAAATTTCTTTCCCTGGAAGTAAAACTTGATCTGAAGGAATGAAATCAAAATGGAAAACATTTGAAATAAAATAAAGAACACGCCCTACAATCATCGCAATTACAAATATGTCCTTTGAAATTGTATGTAAGAAGGAATGGTTACCAACATCATTAATGTAAATTATTTGGCTTCTGTATTGAGCCATACAAAAAATAAGTGAAAAGCAAAGACATGCCTAACAGACCAAAAAATGGGTTCTACTTACACTTTGGGTAATTTATACGGTTCGGCACACTTCCGGTGGAACACGTTATCGATGAAGACTCCATTCTTGCTAAGGCAGAACAAATTAAAGTCGTCGTTCATGTCATGCTGGATTATGAAATGTTTCCGCGAGACAAAACTATTCTTGCCCACATGAAAGTCCACCTGCGACTTGGACGAATTCCGACCAACCTCGATAATGTCCTCACTAATGAGCAGCATATTGTCCTTGCTAATAAGCCGCCCGATAAAATTGTGAAAATTGGCTGTGTTCGCAGCACTGTTGCTACCGGCACCAGCCGAGGCCGACGATGCAGTCGCCGGTGCACCCATTTTGGCCGTTGTGTTCGATCCGTTGCTTAGTTTTTGACTCGCCATCGTTGCCGTGGCAGATGTTTGCTGCTGCTGGGGTGGTGGCGACGGAGATGAAACCGGAGATGACCGCTGCGAGGACAGCCGGTTGCTCCCATTTTTCGACAGATTTTTTTGCTGTTGCTGATAGAGCGCAGCGATAATACTTTCTTCCTGTTGTTCGATCGAGTCCTGATCTGTTCCCGCGCCCATTTGCGATTTTATCACTACTTTTACTTCACCGTTACCTGTGTCTGCCATTTCAAGACCTCCACTACTAGAAACATAGTCCGCCGAGGTTGCAGAGCTCTTCACTGTCCCAGTGGCACCATTATTTCCAGCACTGGACGTTCCCTTGGAGACAATAAATTGGTGTTGGTTCTGGAACACCTTTAGTACGTTAGCACCAACGTTACTGCCGCCTCCTGTGGTACTTCCTACCGTTGCCGACTGGTGTTCCTTCTGAATATCCTGTTTCGTGATCGATTGGGGCATATGAAATCTGGTTGTGCCGCTGGACATTACTTTCTGCTCTCTTGTTAATAAGTTCAATTAGTTGCTGCACTTGATTAGGTCTACTTTAAGCATGATCTGAAAGCAAGAGAAGAAAAATATGCAATAATGTATACATTTTTGGTAACTTGCTTCAAACTTATTTTCTACATTCGCTTGTTCGTGTTATATTTATCTACCGCGAACAGTGCGAATGAACACACATCAACGGTGGCTCTTACGTAATCACTTGTTTACAGCAGACAATCTTTTGCACGAATCAAAACAAAAAGCACCCTCTTCTGAAAGTACTATGTCGTGACACCGCCTGCCTGTGTTGCGTTTATTTTTCTCCACATGTTTTATTGCTTTGATAAATTCCACTCCTATTGGAATATTGAAACGGTTAAAAATACACGCACATTAGCGTACGCCAGAACCAGACAGTCAGTTTGTTTATCAGCTCTCTATCTTTCTCTCACTCAGGTTCAGGTTGCGTGTCTGTATTGGTAACGAGTACGAGATCGATTATGTGCAGGAGAAGCTAGCAAAATCAACCGTAGTGCTACCAGCTCAATAAAATAAACATTGATAGGCGCGACCTATTGGTATTTCAGGGTATACCATTTTGTTGATTTTTGCTTTGAATCTAACAATAGACGAATGTGACAGCTTGGTTCAACAACAATAATACAGTAAACTCATCACATCCACTTTAGTGAAAATAACTCAATGCACTGGTATAACACACAACTAGTAATTAAATGCGCTCTTACCCCACAAGTTACACTAGGTGATTACAGTTTGTCTGTGAAACTAACTTTGTAGATATCAGAATGTGCGAATGTGACTAGAGAAAAGATGTTTGTGCACTAGCTCGGTAACTGTGCCGTGTCCGTTTTGCGGCAGCCCAGGCGAGAATGTTCGACTCACGGGCAGGGTTGCCATATTGAAATATATATTTTGACGCAGGAATATGTCTTTGTTTTCGATATGGGGGTGCACTTTGCAAAGTCAACAAAAAATGGCATGTGATGAAAAGTGGTTAGATTTTAAACGCTTTTAATTCAGCCATTTCTCGGGAAATTTTTTCGCCTATCACTCAGAAATATTTCTAAGAATAGATTTCAAACGTTAAACGTTATTTGTTTAACATTGTTAAAATATCACGCAGAGGGTGTTACAAACCATAACAGTTACACTCAGCACCATACAATAACCATTCAAGTAATAGTCACCATAAGGGTTATCGTTTGTTTATAAAATAATTAAAAAGAATTATTGTACTTCAACATCTGTAACTTCAAAAATACTTTAAACAATATGATAACGATATGGGGCACATTAAAAATATCATTACATATAATAAAATTTAATCCGAATACAGACCATCCGATAGTGTATAACTTTTATTGTATGATAAGGTTTATAATGACGTTAAGGGGTACAATTGAAATATCTTCATCGGATAATTTCAATTCTCGGGTGGGTTTTCAAAAAAAAAGCAAGCACATTAAAAGCCTCTTTGTAATTTTTGTCATTTTATTGAGCACCCCATAGAAAATTCAACAGTTGATAAATTTCCCAGTCGACCGACGAAATCGGGTACTTCGAGGTTACGTCGGTGTACAATATTTGTCAACCTATTAATCGCCAGAATAATTCTGTGTAAATATGATTTCTTGCTTGAGCTTGTGGATTTTCGATTGATTAACACCGATTGCACTGGTATTGCACTTTCCAACAGAAGTGTCAATGGAGTTTTCTGCACTTCTGCTAGAAAGTGCAAAAACGGTGCAGTTTCAGTGCACTCCAGTACACCGGTGTCAATCAATCGATAGACTAGATAGACCGGAGACAAACGGCTTTACTTCCTTTCCGAAGGAAGATGTCACCACAGATTTTTTCACCTCAGAAAAATCTCAATGACCTCGGCTGGAATTGAACCCAGGCAACTGGAATGAGTGGCGGTCACGCTTACCACTCAACCACCGGCGCCGTCGTAATTCTGTGTAAATATGGTTTCGGTTTTAAACTACCAACCAATTCGCCGATTGAATTGGTTGAAATAGACTGATTTCAACAGAACAGGATTTTCTATGGGGCACTTTCTCTTTTGATTATTAAGGCATTACTATAAAATTATCCGCTCATTTTTCAGTCCATATCGAAAGGCGACCGTCAAGTGTATTATACAAAGGGTTAAGGGGTAAATTTAAAAGTGACTGAGGTATTCCCAGAAGAGAAAGTAACGAAAGAGTGGCTCTTAATGTACTTACATACAGAAATTTTTTTTGTTAAAAATAAGTTATTTCACTCTTAGCAAAAAATAGCCAACGCATACTATTATAGCGTTTTCGTTTTTTCTTGGTGCTACACCGGTGTAGTGCAAAAAAGAGATAGACTGATTACACCCAAGTTTAAATGAGTGTAGCACCGACTACACCGGTGTAGTGTACTGTCAAAAATGGAGATATCATTAATTAGTTTGAAAATAAAACTATTATTTTGATTATTATTCTTGATTAATTTAAAGGTTTTACTTTCAACCTAACAGTACTGCCCATAAACGCATAAGAGTCCCATGTGGATTTTTGCCGAAAATGAGTTATCCGTTGGATTGTATTCTGTATCACCACTGAATCACACTGCACAAATAAGATTGTCGGGTTTGTTCAGAAAATATAAAAAAAATACCAAAAAATGGTTGTCCCATCCATTTGGCTTTCAATTTCTCGGCTTGCTGTTTTTCAACATGGGACTCTTATGCTGTTATGGGGAGAGTAGGCGATGGTTGTTTTTTGCAAAGAGCGGAACGCTCTTACTGTTACCAATATTTTTTTTTTCTCTATGTGCGCATAAAAATTATTTTTATTCTCAAATAATATGAGAATTGAAGCAACAAATTTTCCAAGTTGTTCTGTGATGAATAAAATTTGTATGTCGATATAAATAAAACAATAATTGGAATAACACTGAATAATTTGTTGAATAAAACACAGAAAATGATTAAATACAATTTTTTTTCTGTGCGTATGTTCTTTCGAAGCCTACCCAAGAATTTTATTATTTTTTTGTTCATTCCGGCTAGACATCCTGTACATCAAGCAACGCACTGCGTTGCTTCGAAGAGGAACGAAGAAACGCAACTCAGAACCCAAGGAAAAACACAATAAAATTAAGTTGTATTTTTTATCATTTTACATATTAATTGGTTTTTCTTTTCTAGAGCACTAGAGAAAATACATTCAACAGAAAAAAAACATTGGCACGGATAGACTGCGGCTCTGTTTCAACCTATACTCATCACGGCGTAGGGAGAATTGCGCTTGAAGGGGATTTCAAAAAATTGGCCGAAAATAAATATTTAAAAACAAGAGCCAAACATTCAAAAAATGAAAATTTTCTCTGTTGAAATGACATATTTACAACTCATGTATTCTCTTCTTATTGGGGTATGCATCTTTTTTGTCGCAGGTCCAACTTGGTCTACGAGATTTTTAAATGGATTCCCAAGAACTGGTCTATTCAAATGGTCCCCAACTATTTGATGTGCAGAAAGACAAGGGCAAACTGAAAGAGCATAAGTGGATAAATATTCCGGAACCTGAAACAGAATCATCTGATGACGAAAAGGTCGTACAGCCGAACATAGAGGAGGTTGAGCTAACTCCAAGCGAGTACGAGTCATTTCCGGAGAAGGCACAATATTCTTCATATTCATGGTCGAGCTAGCTCCAGGCTAACCAACATCTCATGAATTAACCAAGCGAAAAAATTACCTGGAGCCCGCGAATGAGATTTGCGATGATCGGGAAAAATCGTTGACTAAAAGAGCAATCCACGGTACTAAGAAAACGAGTAGAAAAGTTAGAAATAGAAAAAAGACGTTACGTTTGTCCAAAGAATTGGTTGAGCTCAATGATTATCACAATGTTCCGCAGGTAGTGAAATTCATGGAACGATTGTTTTTTGAATGACTAATTAGTTTTTTTCAAGGCGAAATGTACCAGAGTCCAAATAAAGTTTACTGTAAAAGAATTAGAAGAGTATAATCAACGCGTCCATACCGACAGCATGCTCGTAGGAACTCTGGCGCTGCATCTCATCGGATCGGAAAAATAAAAAGAAAGAGCGTTACTGGTTAGGCCTCGCATCGTTTTGCTGGGTTTAAAAATCAGATAGTTCATTGCAGTATCCGGCAACAGAAAAATAAACGAGCTGACGATTTTTCAGTTCATCTGTGGTAAGTAATCCAAAATCGTATTTTTGCTATATATATATATATATATATATATATATATATATATATATATATATATATATATATATATATATATATATATATATATATATATATATATATATATATATATATATATATATATATATATATATATATATATATATATATATATATATATATATATATATATATATATATATATATATATATATATATATATATATATATATATATATATATATATATATATATATATATATATATATATATATATATATATATATATATATATATATATATATATATATATATATATATATATATATATATATATATATATATATATATATATATATATATATATATATATATATATATATATATATATATATATATATATATATATATATATATATATATATATATATATATATATATATATATATATATATATATATATATATATATATATATATATATATATATATATATATATATATATATATATATATATATATATATATATATATATATATATATATATATATATATATATATATATATATATATATATATATATATATATATATATATATATATATATATATATATATATATATATATATATATATATATATATATATATATATATATATATATATATATATATAAGGTTGCTGATTCTCACAATGAGACATCCCTCAGATTATATACATTTCATCAAAGACGTGCTTGTGCTATGCGAAACTGCTTTCCGTTCGTTCTCGAAGGGAAGTGAATACGAGAGAATTGTTGCTTTTCGTGTTTATGCTTCTTCCACACTTTCGTTCGCCATTCGGTGAATTACGCACCTTGGCTAACCGAACACACGTCACTCGTTCTCTTTTAGCGTCGGGCCACGAGTTTGGATCGGTTCACTCGGCAAGAAAGTTTTTCGCTTGCGACATATGCTCAGCTTAACCCAAACCATCCACTCGCGATGAACGCTCGAGACGATGCTTTCTTCGGTGAGCTGATGCAGCTAACTGCGAGAAATGGATTTTCTGTTTCTGACTATTATCGTTACAGTTGAAACCTGGAAAATCCAACCAACGACAGTCGTTTTTTCTGTTGTTTAGTACTAATCAATGATGTCGGGAGCAGTGCGCTGCATAGCGCATCATTGTACGAATACAGCGCACTACTTCCGACGTGATTCCATTGTTTAGAACCAGAGAAAATACGAGTGTCGCTGGTTGGATTTTCCAGTTTCAACTGTAACCAGAATATTGAACTTACGATTCATGTGCACCGGGGGAGTTTCGTGCATAGATTTTGCCCTTTCCAGCCTATTATAATTATTAGCTGTCAAGAAAATTATGATGTTAGGTATAACCTGTGCACTTTTTTATGAGAGCTGCGTCTCATCATCTTTATGGCCGAGGCAAGGATTATAAATTACACTAATAATTATTTGAGTTCTTCGTATAAATTTTGCATTGTATATTGATGCATAATGCCAACAGCTCGAACAGGCTACTTACCAGTTCGTTTCGCTGTGCAGCATGGCACGTGCTTTTTTATTTATCTTATTTATATTATCTCCCTCTGTAATCATGAATTAAACGTGCCGCAATGAATATCTATGATTGTAAAATCTTATAAAAACATCTAGAAACGGCTAAAAAATGCGCCACAATTGAGGGCACTGAAGATTTGTGGTAAGGAAAATAAAAGTTTACCATAAGCAGGAGGAATCTAAGGTTACTCGAATGAGCGTTAGGATTCGATGAAAAATGGTATGTTTTTAGGAATTATTTCTAGTTATACAGAAAGTGTTAGTATATTCGATTGTTTTTTATATGATTTTGCTACATTTGATCGACATTTTGAAAGATTTTTATTGTAAAATATTGTAAATTTAGCAAGTGACATTCCTTTATGGAGGCGCCACAAAAAAGTTTACGCTGTACATCATGACTTTTAATCTACTAGACCAACCGTTTGGAAATTTTGCGCAGTGCTTTTTCATGTATTTCTCCAGGTATCTACCTGAGTCACTTTTTATATGGATAGGCGATTTAGCTAAATGTGTCAACGTTATGGATATAAAATGGAAAATTTTGAATTAACGTGTTAAAACTACGTAGAATTTTTCTTTTTTCGAGATGTTACATTTTTGTATAACAGCTGGAAGCCGAAAAAACACTCAATTTGTTATTGATGTAAAAATAATATAATAATTGAAAATGAATGCTCTAGTAGTTACCTGGGAAACGATGTGAAATCTCTGCGAAGTTTCAAAACAGTTGGCCCAGAGGATTTTGATTTATGATGTATACCACGTATTTGGACCGCACGCGCACGAAATATTCACTATCGCTGGCTCAATTTTGAAATTTTGTGGTGACATTTTGCGAATATATTCATGTAAGAAATTATTATATAAACATTAACTGAATGAACAAACACTCTCTATATCGCCACAAAATTATAATACAGTTTCGTGGCCAAAAACATTATCAAACCCTACAAAACCCTTGAAATTTATCCCTTGAAGGTTAATGTTGAATGCGTATGACACTGGACATCTGTTCTGTTCTGTTTTGTTCCAACCCTTACACAGCCAGTATTGAAAACCATCCTGAAAAACACTGAACTTATTCTGTAGTTTTTTATATTGTAACGACATATAATTAGCATGGGACTGGAAGCTGAAGTATTTTTCAAATATTAGGAGCCATAGTACTCAAGGAAGAGCAAGTTCAAATACTTGTAAGAAAATTTAGAGAAGCGTGGAGTAGGGTCAATGAGCAAGCTTAGAGTTTCCCGGCTACTTAACTCTTTGTCTTCTGCAACGCAGAAGTCAGGATCTTTTGGCATTAAATGCGAATCACCTGAGTCTGCGGCATGTCCGGACAAGCGTAAAGTCAATTTAATGACTTATGCTGTCGGAACCGACAAAAAGTTAAGCCACGGAAAACTTCCACCCTATTCTGTAGTGTTATTCTTGTCAATACTAATATTAGAAGAATATTTTCATATGTAGCAAATATTAAAACGGCCAGCCCTACTGTGCAGAGTTGGGTTTGAAGATGTTTCAAAATTAGATAGCGATTGAATTATCCATTCAATGAAAAATTTAATGAACGAATTGTTTTGAATCTTAGAGGAGGAAAAAACGATCGACCGTTTCAGTTTTAGGGGCATATAATAAATCGTTGGGAGTGACTTGGCTAAGAAGGTTAATGTCACTCCATTGGTCTATTGGGACGGGACAAAAGTATTTTCACATTGCCCTGGCTAATAAGCCTAGATTTTAGCGCCTTTATTCGCTCTTCAATGCGTATGACTCTGGATATCAGAACAAAAAATAAACTAACGTACCATTTTCCATAATTCATTTATTAGTAAATAAAAGATGTAGATTAAACAAGTTCTGTCATCAATCTAACAAAGATCGAAGAATTTCTAGCTATACAGTGTGTCATTTTTCTAACTCTGCTTCGAGCACCATGATGACTTCGGGCCACAAAACTTTATTCATTTTGAGGAGCATGATATCTTTTATCATTTTGTCCCCAAGCCGCGTTCTTGAATCTGTAATTAGGAGTTTCAACTGACTAAATAATCTTTCTACGGTAACTTGTGTAGAGGGAATCGAAAGCAGTGCCATGGCAATGCGGTACAAGCGAGGATTGGAAACTTTTCGCTGTTTCCAATATTTGAATATATCGAAATAATCAGATGTTGGGGAATGTGCACTAGTTGATGGTAGTGCAAGGGCATTAGTGACTTCTTTTGCTAAAAATGCAGTGATGGGAACCTTCGGGCGAGTTTCCAATTTGATTATCTCCGTTATGAAGGAATCTGAACTGTTTGTTGATGGACTCAGAGTGACAGTTTCTTCCTGAAATAAGGAAATAAGTTCGTGAGATACTCCTCAACGAAGTCATCAGAAATCTTTTCATCATTCCGGTCACTGCATTTTTCTTCATTTAGGCCTGCAAGGTCGTTCAGTCGAATATTGAACGACATGAGGTATTTCTGAAACCAAAAAAAAAACCAATTTTAAAATATCTCCAAATATGCGCAGCGTTCGTTAGAACCAACCTGTATTTCGATTTTTTCATCGGCACTGAGACGATTCGACCCAAGGAAATTGAATCTAGGGTCAATGTATAAACATGCTTTAAAAGGCATGCTGGTACGTAGTATCTTCGATCGTTTGTCCATAGCAACGAGCAATTTTCTGGCTAAGACATTGTTTTGCGATTGATTGACTGCGTTCAACTGTGCTTGGCACAGTAGCCAATCTGCGTAGAATTGCGATACTGGCACATGATCTTTCTGCGATCTCAATGTTAGGTAGAACAACGGCTCAAAGGCATCACAAAACTTATTTATGAAAGACCATTGCCGAGAGAAATCTGAAAAATAATTTATATATTAGTTATACGATACTTACTGCTTGACAAACTAAATAACTAAAATTGTTGATGTACAACCATTTCGATTCTTTACCTTAATCTTAGAAAAATACAAATTCTTACCAATATCCGGATCATTGGTTTGAAGAAGCGCCAAAAATGGTGTACCTTCTAGTTCCTTGAGGTATCGCAGTAATATGTACCATATATTCCACCTTGTTTCACAAACCTTCGGTGGTAGAGCAGTTTTATGGAACATGAACATTTGGCGATTGGCTTTCTTGTGCATTCTGAGGCATTTTTTGTTGATGTTCGAGAGGCGAGTTTTGTACTCTCGCAAGACGTCCCATACAGCCAATTGAGCTGTATGGGCTCCACATCTTACACTTTCCAGGATGTCGATGTTTATCATCTTATCATCTTCGCCATCTTCAAACAGTTCATCGTCGTATTCGGTTCGAGATAAATCTTCAACGAAGTCGTCATTTTCAGGTACCATCTGTAATTCGCATTCTAAAATGTCTTCCTCATCTCTAACAAAGGTTTCAGTCAGTTCCGGTGTTTCGATATTCTCCGAATCACAAGAGTTCGCAACAAGTGAATATTCTTTGCGAAGAATACTACCGAGGGAGCCCTCTAGGGTATCTCCCAACAGTCGTTTCATGTATCGAACTGCGGCCAATATATTTTGACCATTGTCGCTGGTGATATCCACAATTTGCGAATATTCAATCCCAAAAACCTTGATCTCATCCATAATTACTCGTTGTAGATTCTCTTGCGTCTGTCTTTTAGGCATTTCGTGAGCAGCTGAATTAAAATAAATTGAAACATGATTTTAATACTGATTAAAGTCTTAAGGCGTAAACACAATAAGCTGCGTTGCGGCAAATGCGGCAAGGACTAAAATCGCTGCCGCAGTGAATGCGGCAAGAAGATATTTAGCAATTGCTCAACCACAAACTTTGAAGCTACAGCGATGGTTTATACATTATTATACATCAATAGATTGCAAATAATATAGACTACATGTTTTTTTGTTTTTATTAACGACATTTAAACCAAAAGGGTGCATTCATTTCGGGAATATAGACTACAGTTTATAAATGAAAGTCTTGTGAAATTCATTTGAAGTACTAAACAAACTACGAAGAGAAATTCAGCAATTTCATTTATTCAGTCAATATTTATATTTAAATCGATGGCATACACATTTTTATACATCAAACAATGACAATGGATGCAGGTAAAAGTTTCTGATTTTTTTTCGTTAAAAATTCATTGGATGTTATATTGTAGAATTGCAGAATAAATGAGATTTCTCACACTGAAAATATTGTTCCAGTAAATCTCTAAACATGACTGCTCTTAAAACTATTGTTTGCTCAAATAGTATTGGTAAGAAAAAATATTTCCAACAAACCCAGACGACAGTTAAAAATGTTACGATTGTCTGTATGAATACATTAACCATATTCAGTGTTCAAGTAAAGAAAAACTTGTAGTTAAAATGATCCTTTCATCCTTTTCAATTTTACTACACATTAACACAATAATATTTTTTTACTATGACTAAGGTAAGATTGAAATTATAATTTCCACAATTTTCAACTAATCAACTATGGTAGAAAGTTAATAACTTCAAATTTTAGACATCTTAGAAAAGGTTTGTGCCAAAATGGTAGATGATGAATTTGAGAACAAGCATATTTTAACAAAAAGCGAAATGAAAATCCATCTAAAAATTAATATTTCGAAATCAGGCTTACAAATTCTTTAGAATTTATTTACTTTCGTCATCTATACCTGCAAGTTTTGTGGTATTTGACATTTCAAACATTTCTATTGGTATGTGAGGTTCTTATGGACGATTCAGGAGATTCCAGAACCAGTTTTCCGGGACACCCCATGGGCCGCAGATGCTTCTGTCAAACGGAATTTATTCACGGGTATATCTTAATGTTTCTTCGGAAAATGAAATAAACATAAATGTATATAAAATGACGTTTACAATAATGAAATCACAAAGAGCCACTATTATAAAAAACTACAATCGATAAAAATGAATATAAAAATTGTATAAGACACCAGATGGATCTCAACGTCCGTCGTGATTCCATACATGGAATAATACCATACATCGTAAATCAAGATTTTCAAAAATTACTGATTATAGTAAGAAATACCATGTGCGTTCAAAAACGGGCATGTTATATAGTAAACACCAATAAAAAATTTCATTAAAGTTACCATGGAACATTTATATGATACACCATTTTCTGTCTAAAAAGAATATTTGTTGTACAAAATTTATATGGTGCATTATATTACATTTAACCCTTAAAATAGTAACATCTATCATACTTGTTTTTTCAATGTTCTATTTTGATATTTCTATGAGATTTTGGTGTGTGTATTTCTAATGAATTTCAAGCATATTCGTAAACTGAAGCCTACATAATTTGGAAACGACAGTTGTACAAAAATGTATATGTTATTGCTTTGAATTTAAAGTTATTAGCTGAACAACATATATTTCTGAAATTCTACGATTCCTATCATTTGTTGGAAAAGATACAATAAATTTCAAAAGAGTTTCCCTTAATAATTGTAGCCTACATAAATTGCAATGGTTCGAAGTACAAAAATATGTATGTCATCGCATTGAATTCAAAATAAGTGAAATTTCTGAATTTCTTCATATTTCAATTTTTTAAGCATTTCCAATGACTTTCAAAAAATATTTTACCACGAATAGTAGCCTACATTAATTGCAACAGAATAATCTCTGAAAATAATGTGCCTTCCTCTTGAATTCCCAGTTATACGATAAATAAATCCACGCACGTCTGCCGAACGCGCTTGCCGCATTCTTGTTGAGAAATTTTAAACCCTGCAGCCGCCGCAACGAGCCGCATCACAGTCTTTGTGGGTACACGCATCCAATCGAAATGGTTTAAACAAAACTGCCGCGCCGTATCGTGCCGCACCGCATTGATTATGTTCGGGCCTTTACACGGAAGTGATTTGCGCCACCAGTGGTAATTGAGCCATTGAACAATGTTCTGAAGTTAAATATCACAATATGCAAGGTGTTTCTTTCAGCATTGCAAACCTTTGGGAGATGAAAAAGCATTATATTTTGTGGAAAAACTTCACCATTACTATTAACCATCAAACGTTAAAGGGTTATTAGACTTTACCTGTTATTTTCTTATACAAACGGAAATACGAAACGAAAGATGATGATGATGTGAATTGAGAACTTTCGCTTCGTATTTCCGTTTTTCTTAAAAAAAAAACCTGCACAAAAAGTTCAACAAATATACTATTTTCAATATATAGATACATAAAAAGCTGGTGGTTGGTCCGTTGGTGTTATTATTCCATATATTTAATTACATAATATGATAAATTTTACTTACCTAAATGCATTATCTGTACAATGCCGTCGTCATCCGTAAAAGTCAAGTTTATGCCAAAAATCGACTTCGAATGCCGGGTTGCTGCATCTACTTTAAGGCAAATTGGCTTTTGGTAAAACTTACCGGCCATTGTTTGCCGCATAATGTCAGCAGCACGGTGAATGAGGGTTGGAAGTGTGTTCCTTGAAATTTTTAAATCGCATGCATTCCACAAAGGACCCAATAGCAACTGAACACCTTCCCATTCCGGGAATCGAATCGAGAGATTGTTCTCTGTTATCATTTGCAATGTGCCTAAAAGCACATTACTTCTGGTGGTTTCCACCTGCACCTTAGACGCCGACTTTGGTCGCTTTTTGGTATTTTGCGGCTGATCACTACCTTCGCTCACTAAGTTTAACCGATGCGCCACTTCCGCGTGACAGGATATAAAGTGACGCTTAAAATTGCCCGGATTGAAATTTTTTTGTTCGTATACACATTTCCTTTCAGCATCGATATCCGCGAGACATCTATATTTTTTGCCTCCAGCGGAATCGTTCACTTCTTCCACTGCATCACTTATTTTTCTCTTCAAACTTCCGCGTACGTTCGCATTCATGCTTGCATCTGGTTTCACTCGCGGCGAGTCTTACAATGACTCGTCTTGAGTCGTCATTGGCAGGTGCACTCGTCTATGATTCCACCAGTTCGTAAAAATACAAGAGAGTGGAATAGGAACGAATGGAAGACGGCACGAACAGCAAGAACGCTCATCGTACACAGGTCGCTCACGGCCGCTCGTATTAAGCATAGCGGTTGCTTCATTCGCAGTGCATGTTTTGCTCCCTTCGTTCTCAGATTATTCGAAGGTGGTGAATGTTTTTGAGTTCAACGACGCGAATAACAGCAACCTTGCTCTGATCTAATAGGCCCTACATACCCACATATCATCAAAGTTGTTTTTAGACATATCTTAACATGTTTTAACAGGTGAACGTAGCTGCAATCGCAATAGAAAACATGTTAGCTGGATTTTTATATAGAAAAAATATCGAAACCAAGAAAAAATAGTACTAATTTTTTTAGCAAAAACACGATTTTTGACTGGAAACACATCTAAATCATATCCGAATTCATTTGTGGCGAAAGTTTTTAAATTCGCACCTAGAACCAACATCTGAGCTGACCCATGTATATTTCAAAAAATTTTCAAAATATAGAGAGGTCTAGTGTTCCTGTCCTTCACTTTTTAAAGATATATTTTAATCAAAAATAACCCAAAGATTCAAAACATGAAACATCTGCTATTATTCTACTCAGGCCAAACGATTCATAGCCTACCGTTAATTGGACAGATACATTTGCCTGTGTTTTGTTTTCTTGACAAAGATAAGGAAATGAATCTTCATAACATTCGTTCTTTATAACGATGTAGTATTTATTCTTGATGTCAACATCAGATTCAATAAAAAGAAATGGAAGCTTCGAAGTTTTGGAGAAACATTCCCAAACCATCATTTTTTTACATTCTGGAATCTTTGAACATCTAGTTTGTTACGAACAATATCAGAAGCATTTGTTGCATATGCACGATCATTTTGATGATTGTGGTATTCCTGCAGTAGCGCACGAACATTTCCTCGTCCGAAAAGAGAAAAAATCCATTATAATCTAGTCGCAACAGCTCACAGAGGAGTAGCTAGAACAAATTCTTGGCCAATAACCAAAAAAAATTTTTTTTTGATTTTTTATTTAGTTATATTTTTTTTAGGTACTTAAAAGCATACTGTATATTGTGGCAAAATAAAGAGTATGCCAAAAATTGCTAAAGATTTTTTGCATGATGGCAAAATGGTGATATTTCAAGGGTTTTTAATCATTTTTTATTATATATCCAGCAAAATCGCTTTCAAATGATGATGACTGTATTAAATAAGACAATATTATAACGAACGTAATAGAACACAACTATTTGTATAACCTCCGCTTGAAAATAACCGAAAATAGTAGTGTTGCTGTTTGTTGGACCAGCTTTAAAAACACCTTTTTTAATAAAGTTATTCCAAATTTGAATGATAAAAAAGTTATATTATGCGGCAAGATCCGGCAAAGTTGCTGAAACAACATTACAAACAGGATTCCGGCTATTCAAAAAACATTCAATCTCTTCCGATCTTTTCCGATCCACAAATTCCAAGCGATTTGAAAATATTGATATTTTTACTAATTTGAGGTACGCCAAAATGCTGTAGGGTCAAAAACTATGTTTGGCAAAATGAATCTTTATGAATATGTGCACAGGTATCCCTTTTCTTCTTCCTTTTCCGCTGACCAACTGTTCATGCAGCGGAAAAAACAAATGTATTCACAAAGATCACCTCGAAAATACTAGTATTCGGGAGGATCTAGAAAATTGACCCCTGCACTGGTAAGTGGATAGTTGCCAAATAGTCCCAAAAACCAGTTATTTTCTATTTGTAGTTCATATTAAGGCATAATAACAGCAATAGCCGCAATAAATAGTTTTGGCCAGGATTCGACCCCAGTTACTCCTCTGTGCAGCTTGGCAATGTTTGATTCCAGAGAGGAAGTTTATTTTTTCCATCTGAGCGTTCTGATCCGCGTATAACAGCAATTAACTAAATAATAAGGGTAAAAAATCTGCTAAATTTCTTTTTTTTTAATAATTTATATACATAAAGTTGGTCGCAAATTGGCAACTCTGCTCAACATACAGTATTCTTCTCGTTATAAGTCACCCCCACTATTATACTACATATGCGTACTCTTATATTTGCCACTTACACTTTTCCCTATAATTTCGTGTTGTCTTTTTCTTAATCCTTTTTTTTTTAATCCGCCTAAACGAACCGTGCCTAAAAATATGGCTTAAAATGAAAACAGATTGCACAAGGTAAACATTGCGGGTTGACTGTAACATTCTCCGCTTCGTCTATACTGTGAGCGCAGACAAGAGAACCAGGCGCAAAAAGTGCGGTTATGTTTACATCTATTTTTCCTCTTCCTAACTGTAGACTTTCATATTGCTCTCATGTGCAGCAGCAAATCATGCGCTAGCTGATGTTAACGATAGTCTTGCAAGCGTGTGGAAGGACTAAATAAAAAGCAAAGTCTTTGCACTACTCGACACGGATCTTGAGTTTCTGTTTTCAACATACTTTACTGTCAAACCATAGCATAATGGTAATTATAACGATCCCAACTAGTAAATGACGGTAAGCTGCTTCGTTCTGCTGACAACTACCGCAGCCTAGTCTTATCCTTGATTAGCCTGTGTTTGATTTGGGGTTAAGAGTTAAATATCTGTCGTTGTGGGCATCCTGCTTGCGGAAGAAAATAGCACAAAGAACGGTCATGTTTTTATGGTAAACATTTCAATATTTTGAATTCAAGTTCGGCCTTTATTTGCATTAATATGACTCGTTGGTCATGGATCAGTTAATACGAAAATAAGGAAATATGTAAGAAACATATAACCAATAACTTTTACGACTTTTATTTTCGTTTCAAGTAAAAAATGGTTGGGGGTAGTGGGGATAAGCCCGACACTTTTACCCAAATTTTTGACCAAAACATATTTCAAAATGTTTTCACTAGTCGTAACCATGTTCTCGGATTTTGATGAAAATTTCAGCGTTTCTTTTTGCGTAGGTATGTGGAATGGACGAAACTGCGAAGAACATCTATTTGCCTAAAAAAACTATTTGATTGATGTGCACATAAAAATATGTAGTTATGCGTCATTTTTTGATTTATTTTGTCCAGTTTAATTTTCTGAAAACATAAACAATCCACCCGATTACTATTACATTGTAGACCCGACTTTATCAGCCCCCGATTTTGTCTGCCCCCGGATTTTATCAGCCTCATATACAGTAATGTTTCGATTATATCACGCTTATAGATCCATATATGTATGCATATATCTGTGCATATACACATGTATATGTACGTATCTTAGGAAGTATATGTAAATCAGTATGTATATATTTAAGTAAATATATATACCTGTGCTTATATATTGTTTTACAGATATATACTTCCATCGCTATATATAACTAGGCGTGATATAATCGAAACATTACTGTAAAAATAGTTTTAATGGACTCTAGCAGTTGATCGAAGCCAAAGTCGAGTGAATCCTTTCTTGGACATATTTTTCTTATCTTGAGGATGCGAAAGATGCAAAAAATCAAGATCAATTTATTATAAATTTTGCACTAGAAGGCCTTCTTAAACGAAATCAGACCAGAAAGGGTTATGAGACTACGACAAGGGGTTAAAAAGAAATTTTCAACAGCTACCTTGTCATTTTATCAGCCTACGATGCACCAAGGGACTGAGAAAAATCGGTCTTTACAGCAATTAGAGTCAAGAATAAAATTATCATGATGACTTAAATTGAGTAGCTTATACTAGGAAATAATTCTGACCAACTTTTAGTGAAGGCAGATTTGAGAAAGATCCAACCAAATAATTGGTCATATTATTGCAAACTATTGCAAGATTTGCTCTATTTCATAATGAAATTCCGTCTTGCAATGGTAATTTTATAAAGAACGAAAAGTTTCTCAAAATTTGATTGACTCTCGAATGTAGTTTGTTTAATACAAAAGTAACTTAAAAGCAATTAAGATTATTTTTCAGAAAACCAGTTTTAAGCATTTATGTTTAAGTAGATTCTGCATTCAGAACAAAGGTGATTAAAAACAAGATACAGTGAAGACCCGTTTTTATCATCCCCTTGGTGAATTTTAGGCTGATACAATGGTGGCATTGATAAAATCGGGACCTATATTTTTCTTTCTTTCTTTCTTTTAAGTGGTGATAACTTCCAGGCGTGTGTGACGTCATCAGATCATCAAAGCTTCGTCGCTTCATCGAATCCGTTTGGTCTTCAAGCATGCAGCGTTATTCCGTCAGTGTGCAGCGTTACTCCGCCAGGTAACATTTGCGGCAATATATCTCCTGCTGAAGCTTCAACTGGTAGGGGAACATGGGGAGACTTGACCAAGCGCAAAATTCTATTTTCGGCTATGGCGTCTTCTATTTGATTCTTAATTTTTTTTCAAAAATATTTTTATACTTGTTTTGATCCCTTAAGGTAATTTTGAAAGTTTGGAGTAAAAAATCCTTTCCTTGCAGAAAATATTACGTGATTAATAAATTTGCATTAAATGATGTAATTTTTTATCAAACTTTTTATGGACATATCTACTCGACTACTAATTACTATTAAAGGACTAATATACCATCTTAATCCTTGTGAAGCAGTGAAATGATCTTACATAAACTGGAACATTGGAATAGTTATTACTAGAATTCGTATGAAATTGAACGCAATAACTAATGTTGGGGAGACTTGACCAAGATTTTATGGGGAGACTTGACCAAGTGGCGATCAGCTGAAGAAAAATACAAAATTCCTAACATTTATTATGCTTTGGTATCTACTGTTAATGTTAATCACGCCATAAAAAAAATCCCACCCCAAACATAAGTCTTTATATTTTAAAATTTGTAAGCAAAGTTAGCAATAGTAGGATTGATTTCGTGACGTGTGAACATGCAATGCAAACAGTACAGTTAATCCTTAAAAAGAAATGCATTTAAAAAAAATCTAAATTTATCAAATGCAACTCTTTTATATTTTTTACTGCTACCTAAGGATCTCGACAATAGGGAAAAAATAATTACAGTATGTTTTATGTCATTATTTTTTGTGATGATTTTTCAAAATTCTCTTGGTCAAGTCTCCCCACGCCTTGGTCAAGTCTCCCCGCAATGGGGAGACTTGACCAGAAAAAACGATCACAGAAAAACTTTTGTAACTTTTCAAAAAATAAATTAAAAATTCTGCAAAAAATCATGAAGACGTGCAATAACTTTGTGCATTATATCTGAATGATTTTTGGGGGATTGAAGGCTTTTTTAGAGATTTATGCAGTTTTAGCTGAAAACCTGGTCAAGTCTCCCCGTGTTCCCCTACTGCTCGCCTTTTAAGTAATGGTACCTTCCAGGCGTGTGTGACGTCACCCGATTATCAAAACTTCGTCGCTTCATCGAATCCGTTTGGTCTTCAAGCATGCAGCGTTATTCCGTCAGTGTGCAGCCTTATTCTGTCAGCATACAGTGTTACTCCGTCAGCATGCAGCGTTATTCCGTCAGTGTGCAGCGTTACTCCGCCAGGTAACATTTGCAGCAGTATATGTCCTGCTGAAGCTTCGACTGGTACTGCTTGCCTTTTAAGTAGTGATAACTTCCAGACGTGCGTGACGTCATCCGATTATCAAAGCTTTGTCGCTTCATCAGATCTACTTGGTCAAGCTTGCAGCCTTACACCGTTAGGTGATCATCTTTGGAGTGATGTGGGGGAATTGGAGGAATTGACTCACGACGCAGACTTGAATGGTAAACTGACGATTTATTACCAGAACGTCCGAGGCCTACGCACAAAAATCGACGAAGTTTTCATTGCAATCTCTTCCTCCCATTACGATGTAATTGTTCTCACCGAGACTTGGTTAGATGATAGAATTCATTCTCGTCAGCTTTTTGGTGATTCAAAGGCTGTCTATAGAAACGATCGCAGTTTTATGAACAGCCGTAAATCACGCGGAGGGGGCGTACTCATAGCCGTATCTACTGCATTGAATAGTTTCGTTGATCCAACACCTGTTGATGTTTCGCTTGAACAGCTGTTCGTTAAACTGAAGTTACATGATCGTTTTGTCAGCGTAGGTGTAATTTACTTACCACCAGATCGTAAGAGTGATCTAGTCAGTGCAAACAACCATGTGCGATCAATTGATGCTGTTTTTTCTTGCCTTGGAAGTAATGACTGCGCATTATTGTTTGGAGACTACAATCAGTCTGGCCTCATTTGGGACACACATGACAATGTCGCACCAGTAGTCAACGTACTTCGATCTTACATTTCTACCGCTTGCGCTGCGCTATTAGATGGATTCAGCTTCAACTGTCTCACACAACTTTATAGCGTGGAAAACCGTTATGGTCGTATCCTGGACTTTGTCTTATTGAATGAGACTGCACTTGCCGACTATCAGATTCGCGAACCTGCCGAATCAATCTCTGTGATTGATGCAAATCATCCACCAGTTGAAGTTACTATCAGTCTGCCGAAACCTGTTATTTTTGAGGATATCCCGAATGATCTTGGTTTTGACTTTTACCGAGCTGATTTCTTGGGACTTGCATCAGCACTCCTTCATACAGATTGGCATTCACTTGAGGATACGGAAGATATTGACTCCGCCGTTGAATATTTCACTGCCGTGATTAATGCTCTCATGACTGATTATGTTCCTTTGCGTAGGCCAGCTCGTAAGCCACCGTGGGGTAATGCACATCTACGATATCTTAAACGGCTCAGATCTAAGGCACTTCGATTGTATTGCCGTACACGCTGTCGTTTCGCCAAATATCATTTTGCGCAAGCGAGTAATAATTATCGATCTTATAACCTTCTCTTGTACAAACGCTACTCCATTCGAACACAAGCAAACCTGCGCAGTAATCCCCGACAGTTTTGGAAATTTGTGAACTCCAAGCGGAAGGAGAACGGCTTACCTACTGATATGTTTTTGAAGGAGCAGACTGCCAATCTGGTTTCGGAGAAGTGTGGCCTATTCGCTACTCACTTTAAAAGCGCATTCAATGAAACAATTTCATCTGCAGATCAAATAGCGCACGCTTGTAGAGACACTCCATTAAATATTTCTCCTTTGAGAAGTTTCACTGTTACAGATCGGCAGGTTATTACAGCAATCAACAAGCTAAAATATTCAGTGACTCCTGGTCTTGACGGCATACCTTCATGTGTTCTCAAGAAATGCGCGAATGTACTAATTTTACCGCTGACAACTCTATTCAACAGTTCCTTCAGGCAGTGTCGTTATCCTTCCAGCTGGAAAATATCAATTATGTTTCCTGTATTCAAAAAAGGAGATCGGCGAAATGTTGAAAATTACAGAGGAATTACATCGTTGTGTGCCTGCTCCAAAGTTTTTGAGATCATAGTGAACGATGTGCTCTCTGCATCCTGCCAAAGCTACATTTCCCCTGATCAACACGGATTCATCCCAAAAAGATCAACTTCCACGAATCTCGCTCAATTCGTGTCATTCTGCTTACGTAATATGGACGCTGGTGCTCAGGTTGACACTGTATACACCGACTTGAAATCAGCATTTGACAGAGTTGATCACGCAATACTTTTGGAACGGCTGAAGTTATTAGGAGTGTCTCTTGACCTGATCCGTTGGCTCCATTCATATCTGAGAGATCGACCACTTGTAGTAAAAATTGGATGTGTGTTCTCTGCTCCTTTTACGAACAACTCGGGTGTTCCCCAAGGAAGTAACTTGGGAACACTCTTATTCACACTCTTTATCAATGATCTAGCCACGGTATTACCTCCGGGTTGTCGTATATTCTTCGCTGATGACGTTAAATTATACCTGATCATCAGGTGCATCAGGGATTGCTTAGCTTTACAACAGATCTTGGACACTTTCAATGAGTGGTGCTCCTTAAACTCGCTTACTATTAGTATTCACAAGTGCAGTGTAATATCGTATCATCGCAAGCACAAGCCAATTTCGTACGACTACTGTATTGGAGATCAACATCTTGAGCGTGTACGACAAGTGTGTGACCTTGGAGTCACCTTGGATTCTGCACTTACTTTCCGACCTCACTTCGACTATATCATTAACAAGGCAAACCGCCAGATGGGATTCATGTTTAAAATTTCGAATGAATTTAACGACCCTCTTTGTCTTCGCTCACTGTACTGCGCATTGGTACGGTCGATATTGGAATCTAACTCCATAATATGGTGTCCGTATCAAGCAACATGGATAGCAAGAATTGAAGCCATTCAAAGAAAATTCGTTCGTTATGCATTAAGACGCCTTCCGTGGCAGGACCCTATTAATCTTCCGCCGTACGAAGATCGCTGTAGATTATTAGGTCTACACACGCTTGAAACGAGAAGGAGAGTAGCCCAAGCTGTTTTCGTCGCTAAGATTCTTCTAGGTGAGTTAGATACGCCGGAATTATTAGGTCAACTCCACATCTATGCACCAGAACGTGTACTCCGTCAACGAAACTTTTTGCTGTTGGAACATAGGAACTCTCTATATGGTGGTCATGACCCAATTCGTTTCATGTCTGCCATATTCAACGATGTGTTTGCGGATTTCAATTTCAACGTGTCATCCACCACTTTCAAGAACCGGCTGCTAAGGAGTCTCTGACTTGACAGTTATTTACCGACGACTATTTAATCTGTAGTTTTATTTGCTGCTTTTCTTTTATATATGTTTTTTACTTTTTCTTTACTTTTTGTATTAGCCTGTTTTGTTACATTTTTTTTCTTTTATTTTTATTGTTAAGTTATTATTGTTATTGTTATGTATTGTGTATTCAATTGAAAAGATATGGGGTTTTTATGCCAATTTGAGAAGAGTTAATGTTTCACTCAAATTGGCTTTTCCCCATCCCCACATTCATTAAGACCAACCACGTCAGATGATAAATAAAATAAAATAAATCTCTAAGAAAAGAAAAATATGCTCAAGAAAGGATTTACTCGAATTCAACTTGGTTCGTCTGGTAGAGCCCATCAAACTACCAACTATCAATTTTCATATGAAGCTGATAAAATCGGGTCAAAAAGCTGACAAAATGGGGGGGTAGTTAAAATCTGGGGCTGATAAAATCTGGTCTTCACCGTATTCCTGTATTGAGTAGGAGCTGTTTTTCAACAAAAAGTATACTTCATAGCAAGAAAACAGATTGCAGTGACGAGTGTTCGAATGCACTTAAATTTCATATTGAGAGCGATATATGTAATCTGACAAACCTATGCTGTCTCAACAAAAATATGCCATACGCTGAAAACGTTCGACTCTAAAAATAGCGTGTTTGCAAAGGAACAACGAAAGAGTCATCTACATATTTTGAAACTGTCGCCGACCTCAGTCAAGTTGGTAGTTGAAATCTTAATTTGCGTTGTCATTACCTATGAGTGCAACGCTTTTCATTAGAGACGATGTATAAAAACGTTACAAAAATGGTTTCATCCAATTCTGAGTAGCTATTCCATCCTCAGGTGCATGTTCAGTTTTTTTGACAATCAGATGCGTTAAGGTTGGACAGAGAATGGGCAAAAATCGAAAACGAAAAAAGCAGTTTTTTCCACACCGTATGTTAGATCTTCATAAAAATCAATCAGCTTATGCAGAATGTTGTTGCAGTACTGCTGATTGATTTTTATGAAGATCTAACATACGGTGTGGAAAAAACTGCTTTTTTCGTTTTCGATTTTTGCCCATTCTCTGTTCAACCTTAAGGGCAGCAATCATACTCATGCTAGTCATACTTTAAAAAAATTTCACCATTCGCGGATTATACATTTCTACTGTAGCCCTTCACTTAAGTCCGGAAGGGGCATGATGACCACAAAATTTGCCAAGTAAACGATTTGTTTTCTTCCAAATTCAAATGTTGGAACAGTACAATACAAAGGCGGATAAGGATAAGCCTATATCTCAGTCAAACCCATCCGGAAGTGATACAACCGAACAAACGATCCCACCTGGCAAAAACAATCAACCATAACAAGAAACATTGAACCAACACAAGTAAAGCACATATTTTGAACTAATACGACCGACAAGGAGACGAAAAATTGGGTTGTTCAGCTGCGACAACATTGCGCTTAACGGTTGGCGTGACTCAAGTCACGTTTTCCACTGAGCGCGCGTCAACTGCGAGGAAAGGAAGTGTGGCTTTTTAACATTTGACTCTACGGTTCATTTTGATTTTGTTGTTTTATTACACCAGATTATGCTGGGAAGTGCTTTTTATAATACGTTTAAATTTACCGTCTTAAAAAGCAGTTGATTGTTGCAGTTGCAGTTGTTGATTATGATGTAAACTATGATAATGCTATACTGCCGTTATAAGCATATTTGTCCCATGTTCGATGGGATTCCCTATATACATGGGACAATTATGCGTAGAATGGCAGTATACGTGTGTAGTAAATGTGGAACAACTATATTTTATACGACGGTTTTATTATCACTGCACTATATTTTTAGCATATAAAGACCCGTTTTTATCAGCCCCTTGGTGAATTTTAGGCTGAAAGCCCATCCAACTACCAATTATCATATGAAGCTGATAAAATCGGGGTCTTTACTGTATTATGATAATAATGCACGTCCTTGGATTTTCTGCAAAGGATTGAGTTTGATTTCCTTTATCATATTTTTTCCTGCAAAAAAAACATGTTAACCAAAAAATTGAGTTTTGTGGTGTTCAAATTTATAAACAAAAATTCATGGCAAAGAATCAAAAAATTTTGGATGAAAAAGGAATCGTTGAAGTACACGAGAATGTAAATACAAACAATTCAAAAAAAATTATGAAAATCGAATGAATAGTTTTTGCGATATCACGTTCACCGCAACGGCACTTTTCAAACAACTTAGTTCCGAGATAATTGCGTTTAAAGTTTTGTGTTAACTTCATACGCGGAAGAACCAACGCGCTGCGATCCGCTGTAGTTTGAAATCTAGTGCTCCGATCTGGATGAAATTTTGCACCGATATTTTCAAAAGTAAGTACTCTCAGAATATTCAATAAATTTTTTTCGATTTTTTGGGTTCCAACTTTGTATATAACCTCTTAATTCATTATTGCTTTTTTATGAATAACATGATAATAGAACATATACATCGCCTTTACATCGATCGAAATTAAAAGCAATTGTGTTTGATCTTCGAAAAGTGACAAAACAATAAGACCACTTTACAGCACTACTGTAAAAAATGAATTAAATGAAATACTAATCCAGTCTGAAGATTCTATCATTAGTATTCGGCAGTATAGCCATTATTTCTGATTACTTATAGAATTCTGCTCGACATTGACTGAGCCACAGTGCGACACGTGGTAATTTTTTTTTATTTCGATTATAGAGGTTTTAACCTTGCGGTCATCGACCTCTTTTCGCGTTAGAAAAATCTTTTTGGAAAAATCTCTAACCCTATGTGCGGGGTTGAGAATCGAAACCAGGTGAGCTGCGTACAAGGCAATCGATTTATCATCTACGCTATGCCCCCTCCCTGGTAATTAGAATAGCGGACAATACTTCTTGGATATTTCTACATTCTTTATTTCGAGGTTTTGCAGATCCAATAATTTTTTTAACGATCTACCGTCTATAAATTTGATTTTATTACTGTGTGACCATTCACATATTCGTGTGTGAATGGTGATTCTTCTTCGCGGGCCGTGAATGTGAATCTTAATTTGCAGTGCATGGCTCAGATGCTAGAAGAGAGTGAGGTCCCCGATATCGCTAGCTTCCGATCATGTAGAACTTGTTGTCTAGTGGATGAGCGTTATTTTTTTGATTTGTCCAACTGAAGGCATGAACCTAAGCTTCAGTTCAGTTTATCAGCGGGTTGCTATCAGTGTTGCTAAAAGAGCGAGAAGCCAACACACCCTCCTCGTTCGCCAGCGAGCGCGAGACTAGCACTGTATGCTCCCTACTGCTGTACACACGTTTTCGAAGAACTCTCAAATATGTGACGATCAGCACGAGCGGCAAATATGCTTGATTCATGTGAGTTATCTGCCTTCGCTATAGGCTCGTGTGTCACTTGCACTCTTGTCGGCTCGCTAGGTTTTAGCTCTAACGGCGAGTGGGTTCCCATGATGGGACTCCTTGGCTGCGAGTTTTCACTGCATGCCACCCACTCCCGTGTGCTAAGCACTCTTTACAGCTCTGAAGATGTTTATTAGAACAGCTCGTATACACTCTTTTAGCAACTGGGAGCGCTCGTAAAGGAGCGAAGGGATCAGGTACGGCATTCTGATGAAATCCTAGAACAATGCATGCAAAAACTAACTAAACTAACAGTGCGCGCGTTCGCATTAAATTGTCTTTGAATACATACGTTATCTGTCTATACAGGTTTGTACCGGTCGTATTTAAAGAACAAATTAAATATATTGTTTTTCATATTTTTTTTAAATATGTAAACAAATTATAAGTGCGGTGTCTTAAATAAAACTTGTCTTTTAAGGGGCGTCTACTATAAAGTGCTCAAACTGAAAGTAATTTTGTTATACGATTTTGATGGCAAGGTGACAATGGACCTCTCGTTAAGGTTTATGTATAGGGTAAAGAGCCTACTTTCACCATACTAAGCAGGGTGCCTCACTAAATCATTAATTTCTCGGCCTACAATCAATGGAATGCGAAAAAATTGACATCAACAGCTTTGCTTCGTTATTAAAAACCAATATAATAACACAAATGCGATGAAAACAGTGAAATTCTCGTGTTTGAGCGCAACGAAAACTCGAATCGTGTGTCCTTATTGTTGCGCTACCATTTGACTCAATGCGTTGAACAAAGGGTGATAATAGAAACATGGCGAAAATGGGCTCAACACCCTATATTCATTATGAATGAAAAAATTTCAGTTAGGCAAAGCCACACATACGAGCGTTCGAAGAGAAGACGTTCAACCATTTCCATGTCGAGGAATGCCGCCGAGGATATGATAACTCTTGATACAATTGTCTGAAATAGGAAACTCAATAAGATTTTTAAAACATAGACTTGTAGTTACTCGATGAACCAAAAAAATATAGAACAGTTGGAATTTCGGAAAATAGCATAAGAAAAACCGAAAAATAAAATTCGTTCACTTTTCTTCAAAATAACGAGGAAGATATTTGTATTCCATTCTCCCTTAGTTCATCGACTACATATGTTATGCATTCTCATAAAAAATCAAGTCAATTCGTTGAATGGTTTTTGAGTTATCGGCAATTTGAAAAATGCGTTTTCGAGAAAGATGCTCTTAAAGTTGCCGATAGACTGAAATCGTTGAAACGCATGGTTGTTTAGAACAAAAGAAGATCAGTGTGGCCACCGAGATTGCACTGGGCTTTTCTAGAAAAAACATTAAGCGAATAAAAAACATTAATGTTTTTTTACCCACTACACCAGGCAACCCCTTAACCTTGCGGAAGTCGCGCTAGTGCACTGAGTGCACACTGCTCTGAAAATCTGGCGAAATCGCCTTAGAGCAACAGCGGCTGCTCGTTCAGTGGGCCATAAGTGCGACTTCCGGAGGGTTAAGGAAATAATACCACATATTCTATAAAAGTCCATGCTGGGTAATGGGTTTGCATTTTTGTACCGATTATACACTTCTGAGCAGAAGTAAAGGGCGTATATTACGCACTTCTGGGCAGAAGGGAAGCATGTATGTGATATCCAGCAATAAAATCTAAAGCTTTTTAAGGATAGCTTCTTTTTTGAACAATGAAAATTGGAAACACGAATTTAATATAATTTATTGAAAAAAGTTAAAAAAAACTAATCTGCTACTACCAATTTTACTAAGATGGTGAATGGAATAAAGTTCCGTCCCACTAATATATAGTAAATTATCGTGAGTAATTATTTGAACAGTATTGTGCAAACTGTTTTTTCGTCAAGAAGAATCAGTATTACCGAAAACAATGTTGTTCAGTCATGTTCAAATCTCAATTAGTACAGATTTATAAAACTTTGGTATATACTTGTTGAAGTGATCTAAACCTAAGATTATGTGTATGAATAAAAGAAGCAAGTGAATCACGATAGTAGGAATTAATTCAGAGATATTTTATTTCTTTAGGAATTTTAATTTTCATTTAAATTCAGCATTTTCAAAATTTTCATTTTCTGCATTCCACCAAAACGCTCAAAGAGAAACTATTTTCATTTAAAGTTTGATTTTAATAGTTACCTTAACTATTCTTTACATTTTGACTATTAATTCTATAATTTATGCATGGATTATCGTAGACGGCACGAACGTTTGTATGTTAACGTGCTTGCTTGTGTGAGCCTTTGCATGTCTTGTGTGCTAGCGTGTATGTAATTTCGCGTTTACAAATTTATTTGTATAGTCGTGTTGTCGTTCACATATTTCTAATATATTTTTTTTATTATTTTTAGGATGATGCGATTATAGGTATATACAGCGAGCTGGGGCTTTAGAGCATGCGCGATCCGCGATTGTATGGGAATTGGCGTTTGTATAAACGCAGTTGAGATTTTAATTTTGTAGGTTCTAACAAGTTAAGTAAATTATCGGGCGAGATCGCAGGACAACTACAAAAACTAGCTGCTCTAGTTCTGTAGCAAAACCCGAGCCCTACTGGACACGGTAGAGGCAACGCAAAGCGATCAGTCAGAAACCACCCACCCAAGATAAATCACCAGCAATCTACGCATTCTCCACTTCGAATTGACCAGAAATGTATAAAACGTGGAAACGCGGAACCATATCCAAGAAAATCCTTCTCTGAAAATCGCTTCTCCAGAACCCAGGAAATCTCCAAGGAAAGATCGAAAATTTGGCCACAGTTCCCTAAATTGTACACCCATCGAGGCAAAAGGAAAAATCAACCGCTACCTCTGCAAAGCCATGTTCCATCCTGATCCAAAAGGCGTCCAAGCTCCAAAAAGGTTGCCCCCAAAAAAAGGAATTCTCTTCGAAATGACACCGTGCCCGACGTTTCGCGCACACCGAAGACATACGGCGTCAGGAATACGAATTCGACCCCGAAACCCTGAATGGTCTTCTCGCACGGGTGAATTCCCTCGACCCCTGATCGCCTCACGGCTATGCTCGATTGAACCCATATTCCGCACAGCCCCCTATCCACCTCCCGCACGGTTCTGATGGGCGGCTTGGCTCGGCACCCCTGTTCAACTAACGAGTTTGAATCGCTAGTTGGAACGACTGAAAGATGTTAATGATGTGAATGTACTTGTTCACCTGTTGTCATTTTGATTGTCAAAATAAATTTGAAATTTTGGCATTTAGATGTGGTTCCACTGGACGATGGTACCACTAGTGAAAGTCCAACAAAAAGCGATCCAATTAAAAAGTGTCCAGCTAGTGACTCCAGACCGTATAGTTTGTGCAATCTAAAGCACGCGTTCTCAGTTTGCTTCCTCGTCTCGTACAGAGCAGAAGCCAAAAAAGCGGAACACTTGCGAACAACATACAAACAAAAAATACTACCCGCGCCGCTCTAACGTATTCGTGCAACATATCTACACACAGCAAAGTTCTGTTGCACCTAACTGCAAGTGAAATGAGAGACTTTTCGCATACCCGTCTTGGATCTTCAGTACTCGAGGTGGAACAAATGATCAAGGTGAAAATGGATCTTGATCTTACAGAAGTTTCAGACATCCAGCTGCACCATACTAGGCAAGTAGTTCTAATAACGTTCAAATCTTTAGCCGATGCAGAAAGCTTTGTAGAATAGAACAACATTCCACATTACGACGAATATGAAAACGTCAAAACCAAGATTCCCGTGTGTATGGATCTTGATCTAACGGAAGTACACCTACATGATCTGGCACCTCGCACTAGCACGGATTATACTAAAAGATTCATGTCGAAGTATAAGGCAATGGAATCCGTCTATAACGACATTTGGGGTAAATTTTTCCCTGGCATCCTCAACGGTGTTCGGATTGTACGAATGCGGATGAACTAATTCATATCGTCTTACTTGACTTTCGAGGGAAAAGCAGCAATAGTAAATGATTTTTTTAAAATTTTCTATTATTTTTTATGCATGGTAATTTTTATTTTATTTTATATTCATATATTCGCCAAAAAGGCGAATGACCCTTGGGATCGTAACCTTAATAAATAAACAGAAAACTGCATACGCCCTAAGGCTGCCAAAGATCATTATTACATAGCTAAGGCATACCGAAAACCAGAACGAATTATGTCCCGTATTTATCAAAATAACAAGGGTTTTACAAAAAGTCGCAGAATTTGCATGATCATATTTTGAAATTTTGCACTGGAGACCTTTTAAATTGAAAGGACATATCCGTGAAATGTTTCCAAACTGTTTCGACTGTTCATAGGCGCCTTACAGAAACCATGCGAGATTAATTTCATTCAATTTTTTTACCATTGCGCATAGGTACATAGTAAAAACGTCCTAAACATCAAAATAAAACAAATTATTTTCTTCTGTTCATGCGATTTATTTTTGACGTTGGATTTGAAAAGTATAATAAATTAAAAAATAATTGGAAACTTTGTTTATTCTAAAGTAGCATGCCATTTATTGGTTTTAACCACTTCAAGCCAATGCAGAGGAGTATTTGAGCCAAAAAAAAAAAAGCTGGCCAAAAGCGAAAATTCCAAACTCGTGTAATAGCTTCTAATTCAACATGACTTAAGATACATACAAACATAATTACAATATAATTCCATATGAAAACTTCTTAGCGCATCTTACTACACTGATTTCCATTCATTATCGTTTCTTTTTTCGTGTAATAAATCCTATTAATGCTTTTGGCCAGCTTTTTGATACAAATACTCTTCTGTACAATGGTTTGTTAATACAAACTAAAGCTTGCCGCAGTGTCGCATGATTCTTGGGCCCGAAAAAACGACCTATGTGAAAGGTCCTATAATTTTTTCAAAAGGATGCATAACACTAAATGGCTCAAAAACTACAATAGCCCTAAGCATTCCATGTTTTTAGTATTATTTACCTGAAGAGCACAGTCCTTGGACTATATTGGCAAAATTGTACATTCAAAACACATGTTGGTTCTAACATAGGGATTTGCTTTAGGTCCATGAAACTTTACCCTCGTTTATCTCAGTTCGAGCTGAATGTCACTTAGGACCTTTTGAATAAATACTCACAAATAAGTATCAATGTTTATTCTTAGAATCAAAATATAGTAGAAATGTTGAAAAAGAATTGCTTTGATATTATGTATTGGTTGTTGTCCTTACACTTATTTTATCACGTGATTCGAAGCTGCGACGATACCGCTGCGATATTATCGTCAACCAATTTGTTTTGTTAATAAATAAAAGAACACTGACTAATGTTGTCACATCGATTTTTTTAATTCGCTGCCGCTCAGTCGGCTTTAAACTAGCTATAGCCCCTATGTTTGAGTAAATCGGGCAAACGAAAGGATCACAGGTTTGCTTTCTATTCCGCCGGAAAGATTATCAAAGACTCGTTCGACGGATCCTCAGCGGCTTTGCGCCGCTTCTGATCCTTGGCCTCGACTATGCGGACAAGCTGCATCATGCCAGCTCCGCACCATAAGCTCACATGTTATGGCAGTATGGCATTGTTATCAGTGTTAAAAACTTATTTTTTCAGTTTATCAAACTTTGGTAATAAATTTTACATTTCCGCTCTCGGATTCGGTTTATTGAGGTTAAAATACACCATTTTAGCAAAAAAAACGCATTAAAAATGGACCTCTAAACATAAAGTCTCTAAACTAGACAATTACCAAAATGTGTTGGCAAATGATTTTAAAATGCATGAAATGTCAAGTCCGATGCCAAAGCAAAAAAACATTAATTGGACCGTTGAATTTCCCTGCGAAGCAGAAAACCAAAAATGCGGCTACGCATAAGTAGAATGAAAAAAGCCTTATTACCCTATATGCGGAGTTTTGAAACCGTTTTTCATAAACGTGAAATATAACACTAATAACAATCGGGTCAACGACTGACATTATTTCCGCTGTTTGATAGGTACATTTTAGAGTTAATTTTTGCGCCACTCTTAGGTGTTCGGGTACAAGTCATCTTTCAAACCATCACGTGTCCAGTGAAAAAACGCACAGCGCGGCGTTCGCTATATTAATGCGAACGATGTTTCAACTTGGTTTGCATGATCTACACATAAAATGATTCAACATTTATTTCGATACCGCATGTGGCAAGTCCACTTTCAATCCAACGCAGACAACACGACAGAGCGCGCCGGCTTTCGGGCTTGATTCTCGAGTTCGGAAAAAGTTATTTATCCAATCTACACACAGACACAGGCTAAATATACCACTACCCTTCAACAGCTAGCCAGTTAGCAAGCCAGTCAGCCAGCCAGCCAGCCAGCATGGTGTATGTAGATGCACTGTGTTATTTTACGGGTTTTGTTGTTTCTTCATCGCGGCGGTGCGGCCGATCTGTGCTGTCCTTATAAAACATGGAACCTGCTTTCAGTAGTTGCCTTCACGCTAACTCACTGTTGCTAGGTGCCCTCCGAGCTCCAACACACTGCTTGCTTGCTCACCCGTCCGTACCGCACAGCTGAACGCACCATCAACAAACAGCGCCGAATCACAGATTCGGATGAGAAAGAGAAAGACAAAACACGAGGGGAAGGAGGGGTGAAATGAAACATGTAAGGATTTTTGTTATTGTTTCGATAATTTGATAGTGTGCTGTTTGAATATCTGCAAATGAAAATTCAGTGTCCTATTTATTTATCTATTTATTTACTTATTGTCATTCAATATGTTGAATTTTATTATTTTATTGATTGAATTTTATATTCAAATATAATAAAAAAAAATTTACCCTCCCCGCGAATAAACAACAAAATAAAAAAATACATCAATTATCAATTAGAGTTCACAAATGAGAATGTTTTTTAGGATTTTGTATGGAGAACGACTTTTGTACAGAACGCCGCTCGGTCGTTCTTAACCCATACTCCCTCTAACATTATAGTCAGCCGAGAAGGTACGCAAAATTGTTTTTATTTCTAGCTTTCGACTGTGATGCCGGATAATGCTCAATTACTAATTAATTTATAGAAATACTTCTACTCATTTCTATGTTTAAACCAACTCGTCGCAATGTACAGTTGGTTTAAATCTCGAAAAATGTGCTCGTTCTGAACAAATACAGAATTGCTAGTTTTGGAGGAACACTATCTTCAAACATACGAATACGGCGCACAAACCAACTGTCAAAAGTTCTTTTTGAGGGAAAATTCCAGACAAACCGCTATTAACCGAACATAATTCACAGCAGTCAACGAAACAGAAAACTTGTTTTGTTCACCTTCAACAGCCGCGAGTGGCAGGTCACGGTTTGTATGAAATTTCCCACCAGGTGATATTTGACAGATGGCTTATTCGCAATAATCATAAGTTTATCGGGTTTGGCGTTCTCGTTGTTTTGAAAAGAAATCAAAACCTAAGACACCAAAACATAAGTTATCATTATGAGATCTCACCGGCTTTTTGACGTCGCGGACGACTAAAACATTGATGGCGTCGATCACAGTGCAGTGTAAGAGGCGTGATAGTACCGTAATAATCAAAAGGGAAAATAAAGAGAAATTCTCATTTGCAGATTGATTATAGTTATAATTTTATTACGCATGGTCGCAAAACATAAATTTTCGTCAAACAGTAGTTTTTGAAGGTTGCATTTGAAGAAAAAACAATGCATGCACTAATTCTACAACTTGACACATGTTGGATATTTTGAGCGAATCAATGGACCCAAACTGACAACTAGGCCGATGCACACCGCCCGCGTGGTACATCCGCTCTGCTGACCGGAGACCAGCATAGCATGCAGTTCAACACACCACACACCTGTTCAGTGATCTCCAATGTGGTTGGTTCTGTTGCGCTATAATATCTACCAGAAAACCAAACAGTGCGGTCCAGAAATTAAGTATGTGATGCAACACAACGCTAATAGATCACAAGTACCGTGTTTATAGTCGCTATATTCACACAGACACATGTGTAGTCACATCTCACTGAAAAGGTGATGATGTAGTGAGCAACACTCAGCACCGCAATCTCATCGCGTAAAGTATACATATAATGGGGCAAAAGAATTATGGAGGGGGCGAGATTTTATTTGTTTATCATAATATGAATAACAAAATGGTTCCCGCTCTGTGTCATAATACATCTATGAAGAACTCTTTTAGTAATTGTTCAGCCTAGATTATGCTTATTTATTGCCTTGAAAACAATCAACACTCATCCTAGAACTGTAGCAACAACACATTGTTTATCATCAATAAAAAAATGCAAGCCGAACATGTTAAACCCGTTTTTTTTAATTCAACACTCTAGTTGACACGTGATTAAAAGTATGTCGAATTTTACTGATCTTATATCTATAACGAATTACAAGAACAAGATTAAATGATGTAGCTCACCTGTAAATTAACTCTTGCGTGGATATTTTTTTCACCTCGTGGAAAATTATCTGCACTAAGTCGAACAATTCCGCAAAGATGAAATGAATATTTCCAGATACAGACACACACTCGCAGTTTTCCTACTATTCACACAATCTACTGGAAAACAACAATCACTAGGCAAAGATCGATACCAACGCAAGCGAACTTTTTCCAGGTTATTTTTCTTCACATAACACTCCTCGCGATTCACTTTTTTTCCCGATTTTCACTGGCGGGTGATCCAACTTTTCCAAGTTACAATGATTTACAATTCATACGGTGGGATGGATGTATCTCGTCGAGGAAACTACAGCCTTCAATGTTTATGTTTTTCCTCCGAAAATATTAGGCTGTGGAAGACAGAAAAATAAAGTTATCAAACTGCGAACCAAACGAAAGGCGAATGCCTGGCACGGGCACGGCTCTATTTTGATATGGGTTTAGTGGTTTTAGTAGTAGTGGAGACAATCGACGTCATGGCTGCCAGTCAAAATGGGTGGACAACCCGAGTAAAAATTAACATTAATATCAAAAAATATTGTTGATATGGTTATTACTATTTACGGTGTTTGGCGCAAATTTTTATGGAAATCATGACTTGAAGCGTGTGATGTCTGAAGCAAACTCTAAATTCTTTAAATGCCTCGCAATTTTCGAGGTGAAGCACTTATAGCACTTGCACTTATAGGCTTTGCTCAGAATTTAGTGTAGTTTCAATCCATCCAGGTCCACGCATGTGAATTTTCGCACAAAGAACGTTCATAGGTACGTTTTTGATAAGACCCTTATGGAACCGCTTTGCGTTTCATAAATCTCCGAATCGATAACTAAAACGTAATTTATATGTGCAAAATATTTATATGAAACAAAAAACCTAATATTCTAATATTATTTTGATGACACAGAGTTGTAGTTTATTGAGTAATTTTCCATATAAAAATACGAAATTTGAACAATACAAACTCGTGCAATATCCCGCTCCAATGATTTGTGTGAAATTGGTCCTAAAGTTTGAGAATGTGTTAGTTTGAACCTTTTGGGTAGTACACAGGAGGGCAAGAAACGCCTGATTTTATCAAATTTTGATTGCGCAATATTGAAAATTGTGCAAGTGATAAGGAATCCTTGAAGGCATCTTGAAAAAATGTGGTGTACATCGTAACTCAAAATCTACTGGACCAATCGTTTAGTTTTTCTTCACTTAATTCCTCAGATAACTCTGGAAGCTTTTCGTCAAATTTTTTAGCGGTATTCTTTTTTCAATAACTAGACGATTTTTTAGCGACATTCGGTTTTTTGGATGCAATGCCAAGAAAAATTCAAAAATCGAGAAATGTGGAGAACTATTGTGCAAAAATTTCCGGTACAATTTGGCTTAGGCAAAACAATTTTTAAAGGAGGCGCCTTCGGAGATTTGAACTATTTTGCAGTTATTCGAATGTCGATTTATTATTTGGAATTTGATAGAATATACTAACATACTAATACTCACTGCATTGCCAAAATATTCTATTAAAAATTATTTCTTTTTGACTGAATGCTCGTTATTTAAATGAAACAAAACGGGTTTCTTTTAATCGTAAACGGTAATTTTGTAAGAATGGCATAGAAAAAACAACCGACCGCCACATCGATTTCGTATTTTGTTTCTCACATTTTAGATTGGTTAAACGACTTCTCCACATTTTTCTTAGAAGATGTGTTCTCTAGTAGTTAAAAAAAAGATTAAATCGGTTATAATTTCTTTACTTGATACTAGGCGCGAACTGACAAGAAGAAAATAAAATTAGTAACTCTTGGCTGAGATATGGCCAGTTAAAATGCCAGTCGTTCGTCAATCAATGTTGTCTCCGACAAAAATCGTAGTTGAAGCAGACGTGGTTTTCATTCATTCACGCGACTCAATACAATTTTTCTTACTTTAAATATTATTTCTCGATAATTTTGCACTTTGCTAAATTTTCCTTTATATTACGTGTAAACGTACCGATCATCAATTATAGATATCAGGTTAGCTCACAGTTTTAGCAATATTACCTCGCCCGGCTGTTTGGAGTTCAAATTGCTGCCGTTTTGGGAAAAAGTAAATCACTCTCGGTGGCCGCCTAGAGTTTGAACACAAAAAAAACCTATCTAAATAGGGTAGACGTGCCCTTATTCATCTCATTAGTCACGATGTCAATCTATTTCGCTGATAACTCGGCTTAAACTGATTGGATTGTGCTTAAATAGGTATCAACATCTTTGCTTCTTTCCTTAAAAGCAGATCAATAAAATATCTGGTTTGAAAGATGTAAAATACTCGCGTTTGAGCGGAACAATAAGTCGAGTACAATGAGAGGCGACGCGTGGTTCCACCGTCAACCTGTTCAATATATCACGAGGACCCTCAAAACATCACGAAATAAGCAGCTGATCAGAAACGTCTCTAGTTCGATTCCATTACTTTTCTGATCATATGCTTATTTCGTTGTCGATTCCATCCAACATCTAACGAATAGGACCAATGAATTTGTGACAGAAAACTGTTCGCCGGATCTGAGCAAAACAAATTGGTTGTCAAAACCCATTAATGAGTTGTTCAACAAAAGTCTTGTAGAATGCTCAATATACCGTAGAACAAGATAACATCAGTAGACATATTTTCAGTATATAAATGCAAAAAACAATTTCTGTGAAGCAAAAGTAGACGGTTCATTATTATCGTTGAACCAACTAAATACATACGCGCTTACTAGTATGTCCCAAGGGCAGAAACATTTTGCTAGGCTACCCAAGAAAACAAGCGTACAACCGACAGCTATGAACTTATGACGCAATGTGTTTAAAAATTATAAAGCGCTTTCGTTTTGCACACAGCTCCAACGCCCATGTGGACATAGCAACAATGCACGCTGGTTCAATATTTGATTTGAACCGGTGCAAAAGAGAATAGAAAAAGCATACGCCCATGACACTCACCCTGCTATTCCATCCATCGCTCATAAAGGTGGCTCCATCCAGAGCATGCGGTAAGAGTACGTGCAAGTTTCTGGTTGAACCGGTCATGGCAAAGTAGAAAATCTCTGAATTCTACTCGCTGGAGACGCTGAGTTGGTTTATGGTTCAGATCAAATCTAGAGCTTCTATTCAAAACGACACATCTACAATGAGTGACTCTCTGTGTTTTCTTTCTCTTTCGATTTTTAACGACGTAACTATATCACTTATCACTTATTTCACAGTACAGATCGAAAGGTTTTGGCTAGGATATTATACAAAGAGTTGAGGGATAAATGTTAAAGCGACCGAATTACATATTAACAGAAGAGAAAGTAAACAAAGAGTCACTCATTGTAGGTATGTCGTTTTGAAAAAAAATGCTCTATAAATTGTCGAACTTCAAGGTTTGGATATTATTACTTTCATTTAAAATAGTTATCGTGCTACTGTTAACTCAAAATGGGTTTCGAGTCGGCTGATCTTGGCAACCTGTTCAATGAACAGGTTGAACGTACCGACGCGTCGCCTCAATGTACCCTTATTCATCCTACCATTCGAGCTAATGCGTTGAATATAGATAGCAGACACTGCTCTAACTAATGTGTTCAAATGGGTGGGATGAATAGAGGTGCTAAGATGAATTAGGGCACAGTAACCCTATCTATGCTCTGAATATTCGCATACTTGGAGACTAATTCACCGCATAAAAACATCCATTTCGTGGTCGCATTGCCTGCTTGCAACGAATCCTAGACCAATACTTGTCCTTCAATCCAACTACATGATACTTATGTCGTTGAGTCGTTGGACTTCCATTAAGCAGGTATCACATCAACATTTCCTATTCTATCCTAAGTATCAATGAAGATGATCTTGACCGGCAAAGGCGATTCTCACGCTATTCAGCTTTTTGTTGGTGGCTGCGTCCCCAAATGCACACCCCACTTTGACAAGTCCAATGTCAATTTTGACAAATCATCCGTCTTGTCAAATTTGACAAAACGTTCTTCAGATTCAATTTATTGATCGTGGTAATTAATCAGTCTTATAATGTAATTGGGCGATTATTATACTGAGAAGAACCAATCAGCGACACTCAATATAGATGAAACTAATAAGTCAGGTGAATTGCAACCATTTTATTCGGTACACGCGGTAGCTGACAATTGTCAATTTTTGGTTGGGAAATTTTGTTACAAATTTGTATCCAAAATCAATTTGTGAACAAACATTGTTTAGGTTTAGGTACTGTATCGTTAGAAGATGCTTTTTAGGGTGATTTAAAAGCAAGCTTCATATGTGCTATTATTGGTCATTTCATGTTTAGGTGAGAGCAGAGGTTCTAATCCCATAATTCTCTCGACACTTTCCAACAGCTGAGAATATGCTTATAAATAAATTCGCGAAGAAAAATCATCTTAGAAGGCGAACTAAAACTAAATAAACTAACAAATTTCAATTTGACATTTAACGTTTGAATTGAGAACATAACTGAGTCAGCAGGGTATGTGACAGCCATGAAACTCAAGGCTGTTGAGACCGCTTGTCAAAATTGACACTGCTGACAAGGTGTCAGTGTCAACTTGTCGACTCGTTGGCGACTTGTCAAAATAGTGCGCATTTGAAAACGCAGCTACCAGCAAAAACCTGAATTGCTTTATTGAACACAAAAGAGATAATGTCCATTCCCGTCTTACAAGTGAGTTAGTCTATTTATAGGCAACATGATTATAATCATTAGTACGCAATCATCGAATCCTCGTGTTAAAACGTATAAATTTTGATTGACGATTTCGGTTTTACTGGTTGCCCTGCCCCGATCAACCTTTTACCCACACTGATGCACTCCCGTTGCACCCCGCACTTCTTCTTTTCGAATGTTTGTGTTTACATTTGCATGTCACACATCGCACAACAGCTCTCGCCGACAATATTTTGATTATAAAACGTTTCGTCTCTTTCTGGCAGCTGGGGCGACCATAGTGCCAGGGCAAAATACTCGCAATCATCATGGACGATGATCAAACAGAACTTCGAGATTCCGTTCACACCAATACACACGTTGGAGCCGCGGCGCAAGAGCCGAGCAATGGGCAAAAATCAATGTGAATTTTTACATTTTTCGAAGGAATGTGTTGTTTTTCTGCCAACATAGCCCGGTTCGTACATTCAGCCGGCTTTGCTAATTTCAATTAAATTTTATTCTCAAAATGGACACCTACCACTAATGCACACAATTCTTTCAATTTTTACAATTTGTAACACTATTTACTGATATTTTCAGCAATTTTGTACAAGAATCACACACGAATTTCTTCACTGCGCGATATTTAACCTCGACTCGAGTGAGGTCTGCAGGGTGGCCAGATTGATATCGGCAAATTCATTATTATCGGTGGATTGTATTTTTGTTCCAAAAACGTAGTGTTGACATAAAATTACAAAATATTGAAACACGAAAACGACATAAAGACCCATTGAAGAAACTGACAACAGATTTTTTAATTGTTGGACAATCCACACAGTACCCCACCATCTACGAGATTTCAGGCCAAACCCGTATGAAAATGGATGATGGTATAGACTTATCCAGCTGCGATGGTATTGTACCGTTTTGACGTTTGAAATGTATTGTACCGTTTTTACGTTGAATTGGGAAAACAAATCGTTAACACGGAGTATTGTAAGGAAAACAAACGACTTCTGGGCTTAAGGGGAGGGCGGTAGTATAAAAATGCGAGATCGCAGTGTGCGTATTTTAAACATCAAATATCTCAACGGACTGTGCCCCAAAACAGTAAAAAAGGTAGAAATAAGAAAATATTGGTAGTTTCCCCTGGTTGTCTGTGAATCGGTAGGGAAGCCCAAAATTGTTGGAATATGCGATAAATCCGTAGGTCTGGCCACCATGGAGATATCTACACGGATACGAAAAACTACCAAAAGTTGAGCGCTTTTGATTCAATCTCGGGGTATTGTGGACGAATAAGGTAAAATTAGGTAAACCTTATTGAAGATAGTTTCCCTTTAACCACGGCAAAAACCACAACTCATTGACAGGTATTTTATACTCAACCTTGAGTTAAATATGCGTACATTTAAGTTGAATCTACCTAATTTTGAGTATACCTCAAACAACCCTTTTAAACATCTTATGATTCAAGAGCCTAACGACCTGTTCAGGGTACCATCCAAACAATATGAGTAATCGTTGCACTATATGAGTTAAAGTTCGTGTATAATATATATTGTTTTATTAGGGAACTCAAAAGTACCTTATTCAATGAAAGGCCTCGACTGAGACGAATCCTTCCCGGTCAAACCATTCGGAATTTGATTCGGAATCCTTAATGGAGTCAGTATGGATTCCAAATCAAATGCAACAACCGATTCTGAGTCGGAATCGGTTGTTGCATTTGATTTGGAATCCATAATGACTCCATTTAGAAATCCGAACCGGTTCCGGAATGAGTTTAACTGGGTTGTTTTTAACAACCCTCTAAGAACGGTTGGTTTCAAAATTGTCCAATGAAGGACGTTCGTTGGACCAATTTGGGCATCGTCCAAATAACCGTTCAACGGACGTCCATCGTTGGACCCGTGTTGAACGATTTTGAAACAATTTTTTGGACGTCTCAGTGGGAACACTAATAAGTGCGAAGCGACGCAAGACTCAAAACTACCTAAATTTAAGTTAAAAGAACTTATTCTGCGGGTTGTTTTATTTTTCCGTGTATATGGCAGCTGTGATGCCATTATGCAAGATTTATTTGGCACAGCCAAAGTTTTTGCATCATTCTGACAAAAAGACAAACCTCTTATTGACTTATTTGACGTCTAGGACACCAACAGAGTTGTAGTGTGTATATAGGCAACATACATATAACGCGATGTTTTCAATTCGCCATCTGATTTAACCTTATTTGGCAAAAATTCCACCCGATTTAACCTCAATCTCGCACTAACACAACTGCACACTACAGAGTTAAACACGTTAAAATAATTTGTAACAAGAAAAATGTCATCAAGATAGCGTTAAACACGTTTTAACTCGAAGTGTGAATGTATTAGTATTAACTATGTTCACACTACAGAGTTAAAACACGTTATATAATTAGCAACAAGGAAAATGTCATCAAGATAGCGTTAAAACACATTTTAACTCGTAGTGTGAACGTAGTATTAGTCAATTCTGCCAGATTTTCTAATTATAGAAGCTCTTACAGATAGTTTTTGGAAATTTGGGGCATATTTTCCCAAATTTAACAAAATTCGATTGATTCCATGAAGACTAAAATGTGTGTCAAATATCGATGTCTTTCTTCTTCTTCGTGTTCTTATTTTCCGTCGGCCTTTTTCCGCTACGAGTCCAAACACCGTCGCCAGAGAGGTGACTCCACTATCTGGTATCGACCCATCAACTCATGAACCAGGGACCAAGGGCTTTACTTCCCTTCTGAAGGATTTTTTCACATCAGCAAAATTTGATAATTTTTATGGATTTGGCAGATTTTCTTTGAAAAATAGTGGCAACCCTGTATGGCAGTGTGCACGGATACGAAAAACTACCCAAAGTTGAGCTCTTTTGACTCAATCTGGGGGTATCGTGGAATAAGGTAAAATTAGGTAAACCGTGTTGAAGGTAGTTTTCCTTTAACCACGGCAAAAATCGCAACTCATTGATAGCTTTTTTATACTCAACTTTGAGTTAAATATACTTAAACTTAAGTTGAATCTACCTAATTTTGAGTATACCTCAAACAACTCAAAAATACCTTATTCCACGGAAGACCTCAACTTAGTCGAAGCTCTCGCTTTGCTTTTGACAACACTAATAAGTGCGAAAGGGATGCAAAACTCAAAAGTAGGGTGTTGAGCCCATTTCCGCCATGTTTCTATTATCACCCTACCCATTTGAAGCCGTTGGTTAGAGCAGTGTCTGCCATCTTTGTTCAACGCATTGAGTCAAATGATAGCGCAACAATAGGGGCACTCGATTCGAGTTTTCGTTGCGCTCAAACAAGAGAATTTCACTGTTTTCAGCGCATTTGTGTTATTATATTGGTCCTTAACAATGAAGCAAAGCTGTTGATGTAAATTTTTTCGCATTCCATTGATTTTAGGCCGAGAAATCAATGAATTAGTGAGGTACCCTGCTTAGTATGGTGAAGTAGGCACTTTACCCTACCTAAATTGAAGTTAAAAGAATTTATTCTGTGCGTTGTTTCATTTTTCCGTGTGGCCACATCGAATTGCTTATTGGTAGCAACATTGCCAGATATACCGATTTATCGGTATTTATACCGATTTTTAACCTCAATACCGATGAAGCCGACGATTTCAAATTTTTTATACCGATAAATACCGATTTTTAATAAGACTTTCTGATGTTGCTTATCGATTTTTAAGTTGTTAAAGTGCATTTTTTTGAAAGGGCGCTCACTGTTCTCAAGCAATTTTTCCGGGAATTAAGGCGCAAGTTACCTCAAGACTTGGTAGTATGCGTAGGAAAAATTGTGTTTAGCTTTGCCACCAGATTATCCATTTAAACCTTTTCAAAACTCTAAAAGAAGAATATCAGTCGATTTATTAGATCATCACGATTCAATTCATGCAAAATACCTGCTGGAAAAACCATCGACTTAGCTGGATGGTGCTTTTGAAAAAGTGGCTGTGATTTTTTGTCACACTACCACACCGAGCTGGGGTATGCAACACAACTGCGCAATGAAAAAACCACAGCCCCTTTTTCAAAAGCACCATCCAGCTAAGCCGATGGTTTTTCCAGCAGATATTTTGCATGCTTTGAATCGTGGCGATCTAAAAAATCGACTGATATTCTTCTTTTAGAGTTTTAAAAAGCTTTTTATGGATAATCCGGTGGCAAAGCTGAACACAAATTTTCCTACGCACACTACCAAGCGTTCAATTCTAACACATGCTTAAAAAGGTAACTTGAACCTTAATTCATAAGTATGTGTGAAATGTGTGATGACTACCACCAAAGGCCTTAGTGCAAAGGTACGCAAAGAGCGAGATGTATACAGGTGTACACATTTTTTTCTATGTGTGCATCAGCTGTCACTTTTTTCGGGCAAACAAGAAGAATGAAGAAGAAAACAGAAGCACGTGGTCACAGACTAACAGACATAACACTCGAAAATAATGCTTTGCCCACTTTATCGGTCATTTTAAATATATTTGTAGTTGGGACTGTGGCCGCTTTTGAAATTATGGCGCCACTGACATATGAACAAGCATATGGGGGATAGACCACTAGCGAAAAATTGTTCCCAAACCTGAGGGGTAACCCACCAGCATATGTGTATTTGGGACTGTGAATAAAAGGTGGAGCTAGCGTACTGGGAAAATTGCCGGATCGATATTTTTAAAGGAAATTCTCTCATAGTGTTATGTCTGTTAGTCTGTGACGTGGTCTCATACAAGGATGCAAAATGCCTACCTTTTTTGCGGCTGTAATTTTTCTGCCTACATTCTCATTTCTCTTTCGACGCTGCTGTCTTTCGCTATTGCAGGACGCCCAGCGCTGTGCGGCAGTCTGTAAGCAAAGCAGTAACATGACAAAAAATACTGCCCCCAGTACAGCCACCAGTCGCGAGCGGTACAGCTTCTCTTTCCTTATTTTACACTTTTTAATATTCTTAATCTAATCAATATTTTCAATCAAAAACGACGTCAATGAATGATGTTCGTTTACGCCACGACCGGCATCAACGCTTTCGTGTGCGGGCCTCTCCCTTTGACTACGCAGAGAAAAATGTACAAAGCGAGAGAACAAATATTACTACGCCACACTCTCACCGAGCAGAGTACAGCAGCAAAACAAAAATGTATTCTACTGCTCTACGGGAAAATGTACTCGGTTTGGCTACCGTTCTGGCAAGAACTGTAGTGATGTGTCGCTGTAGTGGGCTGTACGGCTTGTGCAAATGTAAATATACCGAAAAAAATGTAGTTTACTGGTACCTTTGGCATCCCTGGTCTCATACTTCATTCTGATTGGTTAGTGATGTAAACATTTGCTCTTTTGCGATCCCGGACGCCATATTTATTTTTATCACGTGCTTACAAGCTTCGTTTCGATTGGTCGGTTTGTTGATTAGGTTCTTCGCGGTTCTGGGCCGCCATGATTAATTTCACTAGCAACAAACCAACATACTCAAACTTGACGAATGTGAACACCTATACTATAATGCATCTCGCGCAAAGAGTGTGCAGAAAGTGAAGCCGAAAAAAGTCTACATATCGAGCAAAATTAGAATCCAACTTTGCTACAGAGGTAACAGAGATGGATTCCAATTGTGCTCGATAGGTAGGCTTTTTATGACTTCACTCTTTGCGCAACTGTTCTCAATAGACATCCTAACCATTTGACGCCGTTGGTTCGAGCAGCGTCTGCGATATTTGGCCCAAATGGTAGGGCAATAATTTGGGCACTCGATTGGAGTTTTCGTTGCGTTCAAACACGAGTATTTCGCCGTCTTCAGGCGATTTGTTTTATTATCTTGGTTCTCAAGAACGAAGCAAAACTGTTGATGCCAATTTAAACGCTTTCCATCAACTGTAACTGACGAAATAGTGGGTCACTCTCCCTAATTCGCTTTATCTAATGATATTGACATGCACACGATGATTTTTTATACTGAACTTATTGTTTCCATAACCGATTTTTCATACATTTTCATATAAAATTTTAAAAATTCTTGTGAGTAAATTAAAAGTAACGGAACAAGCTCATATTTAAAATGAGGCTGATGGAACCAGTCACCATTCGATTGAGCGGGTTTCGTCTTAATTTTTGTGCTGGTCTAAAGATTATATAAACATTCGATCAACAATCGAAAGTATGAATCATCGTCGCAATAATATCTACTCTTTTCACTGGCGGTTTGGCATATGCGTTGTCGTCCCGCGTCTGGCACGGAAAAAGGAATGCAGATCACTTCCGGGGCCCGTTTCGCGCTTGCTTTATTTGCTTTGAAGCATGCTGTTACCTCTCTGGAGGTCGGTTTTACCATATCCTACGTGATATTCTTCTAGACCATTGCGCCGATATATTTCTGTTTGTTAGAGATGAAACAATAATTTTTGACCAGCGTCCAGAATCCAGATACCGGAAAATTGGGTCATTAAATGCAGAATAAAATTCTCCTTTTATTTCATAAACCGATAGAGCTCGTCTTTCGAAACATAACAATGCATGTTCAACCTTTATAACTTCAGAATGATTTTTTGAATTGAATGAATTGATTTTCTAAAAAAAATGTGAACATGTCCTCGTTTGATACTATCGATCTTCCTTGACAGTGAATTTAGCCACATCAAGGCAGCTCAATGGAAGATGTCGTGATGATAATTCAGTTTTATAAAATTATTTTTATTTGCTATTTTGCGCTAAGAGAAGAGACGACAACAGGCTTCTTGCTCTTCTTAATTTCGTCTACCAGGCCCTGTCGTAATTCCAAAGACAACAAGCATCCATCGTTGCCAGATTCCATTTGCATGTTTTTCACAATTGCTGAAAATAATTGTACCTCAAATATCGACCCTCTGTCAAGAATTCATAATACTAGCTGCATTTAAAAATTGAATTTAATGTTTATTCGCGTCTCTCTTAACAATATACGTAGTTCATTCAGGGTATTTATTCAATTTGCATGAAATGTTCATGTGTATGAAAAGTAGCCAAAATAAATTCAGCAGCACTGTTTTTCATCCCGTTTGAAAATATTATGAACGCTCTTGACTGGCAAAACGACCAATCAGAAGCTGGTTCAATATTGAGGTTAGGAGTGGATCAAATTGGCTACGCGATTGTCTTCTCTTCTCTTAGATTTTGCGTACAAAAAAGAAAAAAAAAAGTTCTTTAACGTCAGCTGCATCGGAAAAAATTAAAAACAGAATGCAGTGAAGACCCGATTTTATCAGCTTTTTGACCTGATTTTACCAGCTTCATATGAAAATTGATAGTTGGTAGTTTGATGGGCTCTATCAGACGAACCAAATTGAATTCGAGCAAATCCTTTCTTGAGCGTATTTTTCTTATCTTAGAGATCCGAAATACGCAAAAAAAAATTTCTTCATTTTTTTTTTAAATTTTGCACTGTCATAATAATAATAATAATAATAATAATAATAATAATAATAATAATAATAATAATAATAATAATAATAATAATAATAATAATAATAATAATAATAATAATAATAATAATAATAATAATAATAATAATAATAATAATAATAATAATAATAATAATAATAATAATAATAATAATAATAATAATAATAATAATAATTTGTTGTTGTTGTTGTTGTTTATTAATGACACTTTACACCAGAAGGGTGCATTCGTGTCGGAAAGTTAGTTTCAATTTCGCTTTCACAAACATTAATTTACAATACAGATTTTTCAAATTTGTTTATACAGATTTGTTTCCTTGAGGAAGTTTAGCAATTTCTCTTCGTTGTCTCTGTTGTTGCATAAAGTCACTCGTAGACTCGTCGATTCAATATCGTTCTTCTTCCTGGCTTCGTCGTACCTCCTACAGTGGAGGATCACATGACGGACGTCAGTAGTTACCCCGCAGCTGTCGCAAACCGGTGGGGATTCTTTTTTCAGCAGGAATTCGTGCGTCAATCGGGTGTGCCCTATTCGCAATCGCGTTAGCACTCGTTGGTCGGCCGAATTCTCGCGGTCAGTCCACTTTGTTGTGTTGAATTTTACTTCGCGTAGTTTCACCTCGGTGGACGCTGACCACCGCTGGTACCATCGATTTCGGATAGTTGTTTTGATTTGACTAACGGCATCTGCTCCGGGAACGGATATATCCAATGGGGGAACGCCCCTGGCTTCTCCTGCAAGTCGGTCTGCTTCTTCGTTACCGCGGATGCCAGTGTGACCTGGGATCCAGCAAAGATTGATTGGACGGTTCCGAAGCATGTTTTCAATCTGTTGGATCCACGGGTGCTGGGATGTGCCGGCTTCGATTGCTGATAAACAGCTAGCCGAATCTGACATGATCAGCAAATCGCTAGACGTGTGGTATGCTGTTAGCGCTGTTTTTATTGCAAATGCCTCGGCTGAGAAGACGCTGCATTGCTGTGGAAGACCTAGCGACTGTTGATAGTGTTCTCCGAAAACTCCCGCGCCGACAGCGATATCGTCTTTCGACCCATCTGTGTAGACGACTGTTGATCGGCTGAAACGTTCTGTCAGTAGCTCCTGGACGACTGGACGGACAGTATCCGAAGGATCTCCGGCTTTTACGCGTTTCTTGATGTCCCACACGATCTGTGGTCTGGCTTCGTACCACTTTCGAGTAGTTAGCCGCGTGCGGGAGCAGATATTTGGAAGAGGCGTTCCAACTATCTCCATCAAACGACTGGAAGCTCTATGTACCAAGGGAAGAGCAGCATTTTCCCCACTATTCTCTAACATACGGATAGCCAATCGTGCGATGGTTTGGAGGACAAGCAGATCGAACGGCAAAGTACCTGCTTCAGCCATAATGGCTAGAATTGGACTCGTGACGTATGCACCAGATGCAAACCTTACCATCCTGTTGTATGTAGGTGCGAGTGTTTGGACGACGGCATCTCCTCCGCTGCTTACGAGCCCCATACCATATAGTAATCGAGAGGTGACAATTGCTGACCCGATTTGAAGTAAAGAAGCGCGTTGACCTCGGGGTAGCTTGGCGCCAATCATCTTCAAGATACGCAGCCTGGATTCGCACGTTTTCTTCGCCATTTTGCAATGCGCTTTAAAGTTGAGCGATCGGTCGAGAGTAACACCGAGGGTTCTCAGCAGCGTTTGTGTTGGAACGGCTACACCATCTACCTTTATCGCCTGTATGGGTTCACGGCGTACGTTAGGGCTGCAATAGAAGATGCTGGATTTCGTTGCAGATATCGTAAATCCAACACTTCTCGACCATTTATCGACGGCTTTCACTGCGGCCTGAAGTTTTCGGTGGAGCGACTGGTCTTTCTTCCCCCATACAAGGAGCAGGATATCGTCGGCGTACAGCAACACTTGTACGGAATTCGGAACGACACGGAAGATGGGTTGGATAGCCACGAGAAATAGTGTAACAGAGAGCACTGAGCCCTGTGGTACACCGTTTTCCAGCGGATGTGCTGGCGACAAATGCCCCTCTACGTTGACCTGGAACGTTCTCTCTGCCAGAAAGCTGTTGACAATGTTTATCATCCTTCCGCGTATTTGCCATTTCTGCAGTGTTCGTAGGATGCCATATCTCCAAGTGGTGTCGTACGCCTTGGCCAAGTCTAGCGACGCTATCAGACAGTGCTCGTCACGGTCGGGTAATGACTTCTCCAGCTCCGCAAAGTATGTGTCAGTACCCCGACCAGATCTGAAGGCATGTTGTCGTTTGTCGAGACGCCCGTTCGACTCTAGTTCGGTGGTTAACCGTCGGTTGACAATTCGCTCGAACACCTTCGCCATGCAACTAGTTAACGTGATTGGACGGAATGCAGCTGGACCCGCGTCATCCGAGCTTGGCTTTGGAATTGGAACGATGATTCCGGTTCGCCAACAGGGTGGGAATACGCCACTGCGCCATATTCTGTTGAAAAGTTCCAACATGGCAGTTTTCACAGACAATGGCAGTCGCTGAAGCATTGGATAGCCGATGCAGTCCGGTCCTGAAGAGCCACTTCTTCCTCTGTCGAGTGCCCACAGCAATTCATTCAGGGTGAAGTCCGAATTGTAGATATCATCGCTATCTGGCGAGAAGTTTATGCGGTTTCGTTCGGCCTTTTCTTTCTCCCTCTGGAACAACGACGAATAGCTGGAGGTTGCGGATCTTTCGCTGTAGTGTTGCGCCAGTTCTTCAGCTATTTCTTCTGGCTTATCCGTGTAACCATTGGACCGCTTGATGACAGTTGGGCGGTGTTGGCGTTTCCCTCTCAACGTGTTCACTGTCTGCCACATCTCCGACGTAGTTGAACTTGGAGATATCTTCGCGACGAAGTCTTCCCATGATTTTTTCTTGGCGTCATGGATAGACTTTCTTGCTGCTGCCCGTGATTCCTGGAAGCTTTTCAGTGCATCCACTTTTCGTGGGTCCTCTGCTGGTATACGCTTCAGTGCTCTAAGTGCTTTTCTCCGATTTTTGATAGCTGCTTTCACCTCCGGACACCACCACGGAACCGCTTTGGGACCGACTCTGCCGGTAGTGCGAGGTATCGCGGTGTTTGCTGCTCTAATCAACCGGTCAACGAAACAGTCGATTGATATTTCGACGCCCGGTCGAATAGCGTTGGCGGTCAATCGCTCGTAGGTTGTCCAATCTGCTTGGTCGTAAATCCATTTCTGTCTTTTCGTTGGGATAGTCGACAGTCCGGGAATGGAAACGAGAATGGGAAAGTGATCACTGCTGTGGGTGTCCGGAAGTGTTCGCCAAACAAATTTCGAAGCCACCGATTCGGAGCAGATCGAGAGGTCAATAGCCGAAGTGATACCGGTAGCTGGGTCAATCCGAGTGTGCGAGCCGTCGTTGAGGATGAGTAATCGTTCCGATAGCGTTTTTTCGGCGATGAAGTGGCCTAGTGCGGTAGATTTCGTAGAACCCCAGCAAATATGGTGCGCGTTAAAGTCGCCTAGTACCAGCACTGGACGTGGAAGCTTTTCGAGGAAGTCACCCAGCTGTTCTTGGCACTGTTGAGTATTGGGAGGGACGTAGATCGACACCACCGTCATTTGCTGTGGCAGTTGGATCCGAACTGCGATAGCTTGTATACTGTCGTCGATATCAATTCGTTCGAATGGAACACCATCCCGAATGGCAAGACCTACTCCTTGTTGCCAGTATCGACAACTCCCAGTTTTCAGCAAAAGAGTGTAGTTGTTGCCGATGAAATCTGCTGCGACTACTCGGTTGTCAACTTTTGTTTCCTGAAGCGCTATCAGGCTCGGTCCGTACTCGCAGATCAGCTGTTTAAGCTCGCTGATGTTGGTTCGCAGGCCCCGAATGTTCCATTGAAGGGCGAAGCATCTGCTGTCTCGATTGGCGAAAGTCGCTGACGAAGACGATGTTGATGGCGAAGGTGATTGCCTGCGGGTTCTCGCCGGTGTGCTTCGTTGGTACTGGGACGTGGTTGCGCTGATTTCAACCGGGATATCGGTGCTCTGATGCTTCTGCTGTTGTTGCGGTGTATCTTCGCCGGCGGAAAGCCAGGAGGAGAATTGCGAGGACTGTATATCTGGGAAGTAGGGACAGTCCTCTTCCCCCCGGTCGATCCCTTCATGATGAAGTGGGGAAGCTACTTTCTTCTCTTCTTCCCCAAACCGGTTACTCGTTCGATGCGTGCTGGTCATATCTGTAACGGGATAAACCGCAACAGAATCCGTTCGTGAGCGAGGTGGAATAGGACTGACCTGTGGGACGTCTAGCCCCACAGTGCCAGCCGCTGTCGAAACTACTACACGATTACTTCCAGAATTGCCGACAGCGACCGGCACTGGGGAAAGACTTTGTGTAGTTTTCGTTGTCTGCTTCGACGCTACTGTTGTGGTGACAGCTGTTCCATCTCGAAACGGATATCTCGATGGACCTTCTCCGGGCGACAGCGAGTGGTGATGTGGAAGGAGCGTGTCGTCGATGTTGTCAGTCAAACCTGGAAGAACATCAGAACAAGCAGTACCTGCAAGGGGATTGACAATTTCGGAACTGACCTGAGGAAGGTCCAGCCCCACAGTGCCAACCGCTGTCGTACAAACTACACTATTATGCTCACGAACACCGACTGCGGTCGGCACTGGGGATAGACTTTGTGTAGTTCTGCTGATCTCCTTCTGTTCGTCGATCGTGGGGTTTTGCTCTGCTGGTTTACAAGTTGTAGTGGTGAAATCGGTGTTCCTATCGGCCACAGAGGTGAATTCACTATCAACGGGTTGGGGTATGACGGCCCGGATAGTTCCTTCATCCTGCTGTGCTTGCGTTGGAAGGAGTACTACACTTTCCTCTCTTCCAAACCGATCTATCTCGTGGTCAGTATTCGTGCGTGGGTTGTCGTTGGTATCCAAACGTTGTTGAAAATGAAAATTATCGAAGAGGCTGGCTAGGAGGCTTCTCGGTAATCTCAATTTCATCGTCTGAATAATCCATGGTTTCGTTGGTGGTAGTGGTAGCGGTTCTTTTTGGTGGTGGGCTCAAGTTATCCGGTGGGGTTGTCGTGGGTTTGCTGAACGGGGTGTGTTGTTTCTGTGGTCTTCCTCGCTTCGAGTCCGTGTTAGTCGCTGGTGAGTTGTTCCTTGATCTTGTTATTGGCCCGGCTGTCTGGTTCGTTGGTTTTTGTTCTTTACTTTGCTGTGGTTTTTCTTGACTAGCGGACTGTTGTTTCATCTGATGTATGTACGCTATCATTTGTTCGATTTTTTCATCCTTTCTTTTGGTCTCCGCCAGAAGTTTTGCGATCTGCTCATCCTTCCTCTTCATTGTCAGCTCCAGCTCTTTTAGTTTGTTAAGAATTTCGCTCGGTTGCGCTGCAGCTTGGGCGTAACTTCCAAGATTTTGCTGTTCAGCTCGTTTGCGCGCTTCCGGGAATGTCAAATTGTCGCGGATTTTTATTTTTATGACCTCTGCTTCCTTTTTGTAATTTGGACATTGGCGGCTTGTTGGTTGGTGATCACCTTTACAATTTAGACAGAACTGGGCTGCTCGACATTTTTCTTCACCTTGATGTTCTCCAGAGCAATTAGGACAACGTTGCGGGCCAGGACAGCGAACACGAGTATGGCCGTATTTGAAGCAACCATAACAAAGCATCGGGTTTGGGAAGTACGGGCGGGTAGGGACGCGAAGCAAACCGATCTTCATGTATTCCGGGTATGTGGTCTTGCAGAAGGTCAAGATAAGCGCTGGCGTATTCACTATTTTCTCCTCTTCCTTTCGTGTAATTCGCTGTACACGAATCACACCCTGGCTTATAATTTCTTGCAAAACCTCCTTTTCTTCAAGGTGAATCAGATCGTAGCAGGAAATTACGCATCTGCTTACGTTCAGATTCGGATGGGATTCAACCACAACATCAGTACCGTCAATAAGCTTGGTCATCTTCATTAATTTGGTAACTTGGACTGGGTTCCGAACTCGAAGGGTATACCGTGTCCCTTGAGCTTCGGTATTCGCACCTTCAATTGGGCCTCCAGCGACAACCTCCACCGATTTACCAATGACGAACGGGTTTCTTGGCAAAGGTACACCGTCTTTGCCTGTCAGCTGCAGGAACGTCAATTCGCCGAATTTGTTCGTCGGATCCATGTATACCGGCAATCTTCTTTGACTTGACCCTCCCGGATCACCGCTACTAGCGGCCGCCATCTTGGATTACGCCACCAGACGTTGGAAACTGCTATGTGGCACGGTCACCCGATACCAACCCCAAATGGACAAAAAAGGTGAAGAAAAGGAAAGATCTTACCTTATTTGCCCCTTCAACGTCGACTTTTTCGAAGCGTTCCCACAATTTTGGGACACACTGTAGATGCGCAGTGGTGAATCTGTTCGCTTGCTTGCTTCTACACAGCCTCTAAATAGCAAAACAAGCAAGAAAAACGCACTTTTCCAATTTTTATTTTTTGCCGTTCATACACTTTTGGCCCGCACTGTACCGTACAAATATCGGTATACACTGTACTGGTATCTCAAATACCACCAAATCCAACGTCAAAAAAAAATCAACAATTTTCAAAAAACTTTTCACGTTTTTTGCGACTCGAAAAATATCGCCCGTTCAGCACACCGTCACACTCCACCAGCGAGTGAATGCAAAATCGGCCCGGTAACCACGCGGGTAGGCACAGCGATGGCTGTTTGTTTACCTATTGCACCGCGTGGGCAAAACTAAAATTCACTTTTTTCAGCCGTTTCTGAACCGATTTTCACCAAACTTTCACTGTTCACCACTAGAGAAGCACTTCTTTCGTGTTTTCGTCGAAAAATAGGCCGCGAATATCGCGAAAAACTCCGAAAAAACACCGTGAGAAATTTGCGAATGCGCGTTGTATGTACCGTACGGAACGGTGTTTCCAACTCAGATGAATAATAATAATAATAATAATAATAATAATAATAATAATAATAATAATAATAATAATAATAATAATAATAATAATAATAATAATAATAATAATAATAATAATAATAATAATAATAATAATAATAATAATAATAATAATAATAATAATAATAATAATAATAATAATAATAATAATAATAATAATAATAATAATAATAATAATAATAATAATAATAATAATAATAATAATAATAATAATAATAATAATAATAATAATAATAATAATAATAATAATAATAATAATAATAATAATAATAATAATAATAATAATAATAATAATAATAATAATAATAATAATAATAATAATAATAATAATAATAATAATAATAATAATAATAATAATAATAATAATAATAATAATAATAATAATAATAATAATAATAATAATAATAATAATAATAATAATAATAATAATAATAATAATAATAATAATAATAATAATAATAATAATAATAATAATAATAATAATAATAATAATAATAATAATAATAATAATAATAATAATAATAATAATAATAATAATAATAATAATAATAATAATAATAATAATAATAATAATAATAATAATAATAATAATAATAATAATAATAATAATAATAATAATAATAATAATAATAATAATAATAATAATAATAATAATAATAATAATAATAATAATAATAATAATAATAATAATAATAATAATAATAATAATAATAATAATAATAATAATAATAATAATAATAATAATAATAATAATAATAATAATAATAATAATAATAATAATAATAATAATAATAATAATAATAATAATAATAATAATAATAATAATAATAATAATAATAATAATAATAATAATAATAATAATAATAATAATAATAATAATAATAATAATAATAATAATAATAATAATAATAATAATAATAATAATAATAATAATCAAGAAAGGTTATAAGGCTATATCTAGGGACTAAAGAAGAATATTTTAAGAGCTTCGGTTTCTTAAAAAGAAACCGCCTAAGATTTAACAAGGGGCTGATAAAAACGGGTCCTTACTGTATGGCCTAATGACCCAATTGCGAATAATATTTGAACGGCGCCGAAATAGGCTTGGTAAAACCACGCTATTAACATCGAAAAGAAACTTACAAAATATGCAATATATTTGATTTTCTTTCAAGGGATTTGTTTTCTCATGAATTATCTCTAATTCAACTATCATTTAAATTTGTATGACTGGAAAGTAAATTGAAAATTTCCGCCAGGAAAAAAAGTAGTTTAACGCTACATTTGTCTTATGTTGTTTATATTCTACGGGTATTTGAGCGGAAATTGAAAGTCAATATTCACCGCTGTTAATCAGTTTAAATGCAGACATTAGGTACACTGTTAAAAAATAATTACACTGCAATCGCAATGTTGTAGACGTTAGCGTTGCAGGGTAAACGAACCCTTATTTATCCATGTTTCCTGCGGATGAGTTAACAATATGATTACGCCTACTCAAATAAATTTCCCTAAAACTTAGGTAGATCTATTCAGACAGTAGCTCCACAATGCTCAAAAACTAAATCTGTATTAATACGCTCGCCAGATAACACCACCTTTCAGTCGAAGAAAAATCCGACAGCCGGTAGAATTTTGGCTAGATCCGAGCTGTTATCAATAATTTCAATAATCAATAATTGATGTTGCCGGAATCATCGAGGATTACATCACACGACTTTCTCTTTTTCGTTCGATAGATATAGAAAGTGAAGTTTGTTAAGGAGTTTTCTCTTTTTTCTCCAAACCAGAATAGCAATATTATATTAAACAATATTTTTATAATGAGGTTGCCGCTTATTGCTAAAAAGTGTTTTAACTCTGTAGTAGTGTACAGTAGTGTACTAGTACATTATAGCACTTATTGAACCAATATCGTTGTTGAAGAAACCCAACATCAGAAGTTATTAGTAGCTTCCTAGAAGAACACTACAAGTAATTTACTGTAAGCCTAAGCATTTTATACTTATTCTAATGAAGGCAGACTGTTTTGAAAAAGAGCCTAATAATCAACGGGCCAATTGCTGTTAAGATTCTCTAATTGCTGACGTCCCAGTACAGCAATGTCACAACATGCTCTATCCAACTCCTCGGGAAAATCAAAGTAAGCTGCGTCGATCCGTTGTCGTTTTAAAATAACATAATAAACGAAAATCACATCCGTGAATCCGTCAGGTCACAATAAATAGATCTACATCTCCTGAACCAGGTGTCTGATCATTACGCTCTAGGTTGTATTCGTGCTACTACCGCATGTAACAGGTTGATTCACTACTGGCTTATTCCCATAACCAACTTTTTTCATGCAGGTGTACTGTGCACATCCTTAGGGTTTGATAAATGCTAAAATAACATTGGAATTTGAATGACTGAATCAGTCAATTCGTGCCTTTGAATACAACGTTTGAAAATTTAGTCATCAAAGAATGAGAACAATAGAGATACATTAGAAAGCATCGACCTTACCACAGAGAATTAGACCGAGCATTATTTCCGCTCTGATGTGTCGCGTTACGAATATCCGCGAAATAACCTACAAACAATACGAGACGTAACTGCAATGCGGGTGAGTATATAAGATGGTCGTCATTCTTGTTGGTACCAAACCAGTTTTCAACAGTTTTACGAAATGAAACTATTGTTAATACTTATTTGTGTGCTATTGGCGTTGTTCCAGGTATCTTCTGGTGCACTAGCAGGCGGAGACCGGAATAATACGGTAACTTTGACGGTATTCTCTGAACACTAGAAAACATAGTTACAGTCAGTATCGAGAAACTTGTTGTCGAATCGAGAGAACCTGGTTGAAATTTACATCTTAGTTATCAGTCAAACAAACCTACAAGTCGATGATTGAAATAGTGAGAAATTTCTTAGATAAACCATTCACTGCCCATAAAAGCATAAGAGTCCCATATGGATTTTTGACGAAAATGAGATACCTTTTGGATTGTATTCTGTATCACCACTGAATCACAATGAACAAATAAAATTACCAGGTTTGTTATGAAAATACCGAAAAAAATACCAAAACATGGTTGTCCCATCCATAAGGTTCAATGAGAATGTAAATCTTTAATAGTGTTTTTCTCGGCTTGCTGTTTTTCAATATGGGACTCTTATGCTTTTATGGGCAGTTCAGCCTTCAATTGTAGGCGAGAAAGTGTTATTAAGCGGTCCACGTAAAACAGGGGGACCCTAGCAACACAAGTGAAACTACGATTTTCATGCTTATTTATACCCTGTTCTATTATGCTCTATTATAGGAAGATAATAAACCGATTATTGGAAAACGACAGGCACCTGAACCAGTAGACGTAGCCTCTCCATGAATCAAGGGATAATGATATACTGATGGTGATGTGTATAGTACAGGACACATCAAAATGTTGCATAAATTGGACATGCTATTCAACATATCTAACAGATCAATAAAATAAAATCTGAATAAAACAAACAGAGAGTGTCAGTATATTTACGAAGTTTCGAAATTAATTCTTTCGCTAGTGAATCCCTGCGCCCCGATTGAAGATCAGAAAGTATTATAGAGTCTCCGAAGAGTTACGAGCTCGATTATGTATCAGTATCTCTTGTCAACAAAGATGACGCCAAGAAAAGTATCTTAGAGCAAACGGAATAGATCCTTCAGTGATCCTTATTGCATTTAAGAGGTGTTATGTAATGATCAAAAATTGGTCAAGTTCAACTGACGGATTTTTTTCATCGTGCACTAAAAAAACAATAAAACTCGTTTCGAACACTTTTATGATAAGTTTTATGTACCGTTCGAAAAGCGTGAAAAACCTAACTTTCCACCAAAGAAAATATTTATTTTTTTTATTCATTTCGTTTATTTGATAGGCACAAATGCGTTAGCTTGGCGGTGCCAAATTCTTTTGTTTTTACATTTTGGATATCTTAAAACTAGGAGGTCACAATGTTGAAATATTTTTTTCATAAAAGAGAAAAAATTTACAGCTATCTTAAGACTAGAAATAAGATTCTATATACAAGAGAGGGGCAAAAGATTTTTTTATGAAAATTTTTAAAACAAGGGATTCAGTTTGATATACTAGAGGGGGAGTAATAGTATTTTACGAAATATTTTACAGTTATCTTAAAACTAACAATATAGTTTGGTACACAAAAGGGGGAAAAATATTTATGAGAAATTTCACAGATATCTTAAAACTAGGGATACAATTCTATTTACAAGATGGAGGACAATAGTTTCAATAACGAGTAAAAATTACAGCTATCTTAAAACTAAGAATACAGAACACAAATTTGATTTTTTTTAACGAAGTCTTATGCTTGGTCAAGATATTCAGAGGGGGGCTTATTTCCACATCAGTGTAGCAGCAGCTGTATCAAAGATAGGGGAGAGAAGGAGTAGATGGTGATAGGGAAAGAAGAGCAAAACTTGCAACTTTCAGGCAAACGGGAGATCAGCGAAACAATAGATAATATATTGATTCAGTTTGAAATGAAAAGTTTTGAGCAATTTTCTGAGATGTTTTTTTTTTGTCAAACAAATGTTTGTCCCCGGCTGAGGACTAGGGCTTTGCTCAGAAACACAAATCGTCGCTGTTGTGCTATCTTATGACAAACGCCATTTTGGGGTAAACTGAGTTCTAAATCTAAATCTAAAAAATCTCTCCAAAGTGACGTTTTTAGAATTTTGAAATTCTGCTTGGTTACTGAGATATAGCGAGAAACGCGCTGAGAAATTTTTAATTTTTTGCTTCAAATGACTGTGTCTGGGGATTGGCTCAAGTTATGTTGATGTATAATGTTTTTATGTGTAAAACTATCTGAGAAACGCAATTACATAATAATTTTCAAAGTACAAATACACGAATTGTGAGAAAAAATGCAGTTAAAGTTTTAAACTGGAAATATAGCATATTTTGCAACACTGTAACCAAAAATAACTATTTTTTTTCTAGATTCCCTGACTCATTACCTTTAAAATGCATCTCACTGATTGTTTATAGACCAAATGAAGCCAAAGATATGAATAAATGTTAATAATTAATGCTTTTTTCTATGGAAAATTTTCCATGCTCGATTATGACACGCCATACAAATTCTGTCCTATGAAACGTGTGAGTGCGACTTTTGTTTACATTTTTAGTAAAAACTCGCAACATAGTCAACCGATCTTCGTAATATTTGAGATATTATTACAGAATAGATGAAAGCATCAATTGTCTTCTTTGAATTGTTTCCACCATTTAAAAGTTTCAAGATATATACAATCTCAAACTTTAAAAATCGTTTTTCTCGAAATGTGCTAAATGGCGCTTGTCAGAAGATAGCACAACAGCGACGAAATAGTTTTCGCTTTGTGGAAAGCTGTCACTAAGTTAGTGTCGGTTTCTGATGAGATAAAGTCGAAACGCAAATTCCATAACTATTTTATCGTAAATTGGCTGAAAAATAACGACATAGCTAATTTTTTTTCGGTGCCGATGGTTCCCGGAAAATGGTTTCCATGCTATAAATCAAATTTATGAGAGTATATTAAACTGTTCAAACGTAGTTTGGTGTTGTATTTGACCAGACCTACAACCTATCCTAGATCATTTGAAAAGTTCATTCCATTTTTTGAAGCACCGTGTTTGTTATCAGATACCCGCTTTGGATTCCGGACCGGAGGGGTAATGGAACAAACGATTGCTTGGCGTTACTTTAACCTGAAAAATTCCCTTTGATGTCGCGTGACGAATTTTCGCGAAATATACAAACAATACAAGCCGTAGCTCTAATACGGGCTGATATAAAACTCAGGCGTGATTTTTGTCGGCACCAAAACAGTTTTCATACGCTTTTCGAAATGAAGCTTTCTTCAATTCTTATTTGTGCGTTCCTGGCATTGTTCGCGGTTTATACCAATGCACTACCAACTGGCGCGAATTTTACGGTAATTTTGACGAGGGGAATCAAGAAACTTAGCTGCAGGCATTGTTGAGAAACCTGTAGAACTGAGAGAGAGAGAGAGAGAGAGAGACTGGTAGCAATTTCCATCTTAGTGTTAAATCAAACAAATTCATAGTTCGATTATTACATTAGTTGCAAGCTTGCGAAAATTAAACCCTTCTTAGATATACCATTTATCTACTACAGCATGGGATATAAAATCAATTGTTGGCGTTAAAGGGCTATTAGCATAACAACAAAAATTGTCAAACGTACTGTGATTTTGTTATTAGATCAGACCTAAGAACGAAATCTGTACAGTCGTGATTCGCTGGTTGATCACTTTTTAACTGGACTGCTTTTTAGTTGGACCTCCGCTAATTGGACCATTGTCCAACTAAAAAGCATGTAAATGTCGAAATCTCGTGTTAAATTCATTTTGATAATCAAACCGACAAATAGTTTTTTTGATTTAATAGCTAAGATGAAGATTTTCAGCATCATGAAAGCCTCGGTGTCGAGAATCCCCTGTTGTCATGCATATATTTATTCAAACATTAATTATGACAGGACAACTATGAAACTATTCTTGTAAAACGGGACGCAATTGGACAATATGCGAAGAAAATGGATAAGAGGCAAGGCCCAACTCAATTTCCACCACCCCACGACTTTATTTGGAGATAGCTGATGACATCGTGAGCGGTATATGGAACATCAAAATGCTGAATAAAGTTTATCGTCTAGTATCATGTATATTCAAAATATCTCATAAAGGAATAAAATAAAATCGGCATAAAACACGTTTTTAAATGTAATCCTGAATGCACGTCGAATGGATCGACTTACCGTTTAGTGTATGAAATAGGTGCACGATGGCACAAATACTGATAACTGACCGTGTGTAGCGTAAACGAGCTCTTATTCATCCCCAGTCAAAAGGGCAAGTTTGACTGGGGATGCACTAATTGTCCGTCAATTTGCTAGCAAATTGCAGGCAATTAGAGGGCTATTTCATATGCAATATTTGGGCTATTCGCCGCCGTCATTTTTTTGCCGCTCTACCCGCCCTTAAATCGCCCAGGGAACGCGCCATGCAATCACCCTTAATTGCCTAATATGAAAATTACAAATAATACTTTTTTTCGGATTCATTATCTACTCACATTAACCTATTGGTATACTAGGTAATCACTACCAAACTATAGGAAGAATCAATGGTGAAATTGGCATTGCACACCAAAACTTACCAAAATCTGACTTTCATTAGGACTTTAGATCAGAGATCTTGTTTTACTATACTTACACACGATTCCACAATTTCCCACATTCGTTGGCTAAATGAAGTGCACTAGATAAACAAAATACAAGCGAGAACACGCCAATTGTTTAAAAAAAACAATGTTAAGCTTAAGCCAAACATGAACCGCCATGTTTGAAAAACACAAAAAACTACCAAGTCCATTTAAACCGCCAGAAAATTTGTCTATGTATTGAAATTGCCTTTAAATCGCATTCACAAATTGCATTTGTTCCTAGAGGCAATTAGCTTAGGCGGGTTGAGTTAAACGTCAAAATGTTTAAATCGTTTAAATCGCCTGACCAGCGTTGCCTATGTTCCCGATTAATCTGGAATCTTCTACATTTTTTCAACTGAACAGACATACGTTCATGCCAGACATATTGCCAGTATTTTAAAATTATGCCAGATTTTTCCAGATATTCTGAATGCTACACCCCAGCGGGGTTACCATTATGCCAGATTTATCTGGAACAGCCAGAGTTTTTCTAAGCTTCCAACAATAAGTCAAATCTCTTATTCTATCAGATTTTTAAATAATAGAAGTTTTTATACACAAATTTTGGAAATCTGGATCATATTCGATTAATACACTTCTATGAAGACCAAAATGTATGCCAAATTTCGATGTCAAGTGACAGATTTTGCCAGACATTTTTAGTTGAACTGCCAGATTTTCTTAGAAAAATAGTAGCAACCCTGCGCCTGACCATGTTCGTTCGCGTTTTTTTGACTGGGTCTCATTTGCCAGGATGTCAAACTATGTCGTTTATAACTCGGCCAACTGTAGCGGGATTGCACTTAAATAGGTTTCAACATTTTGCTTCGTTCCTAAGAAATAATGAAATGAAAAATATGGCCTGAAAAATGTAAAATACTCGGGTTTGAGCGAAGTGAAAAGTCGAGTACAACGCACCCTTATTCATCCTACCATTTAAGCTAATGCGTTGAATAGAGATAGTAGACACTGGTCTACCTAATGGGTGGGATAAAAAGAGGTGTTAAGTGAATTTAGGGAACTGTTACCCTATATGTGAAATGGAACTGCAGTGCAGATGAGAGGTATGAGGCAACCGACCGGTTTTGGACCGTTAGAGGAAGTAACTTTATGCAAAGGTTTCAATTAGAAAGATACCGAAATTCAGCGAAAAACAGTCGACACCATTTTGAGCCTGCACTAGTTAGATTTTTGCTCACCGCATCGCATATACATAAACGCTCGATTCGCTAACTTGATATGTAGATGGCCAATGGAGCGAATCTTTGCTGAACCATAGAGAAAAAAACCCACTAGTAGGATTATAATTCAACAGATGATACTAGGGAGAGAAATGTATGAAAAATATCAAAGTTTGTCCTTATTGAAATCTTTGCATTAGGTTTACGTTTAAAAATTCACTTTGAAAATAAAACTGATAATAATTAGAGATGTGAACAGAAGCATATACACTACTAACAGAGTTTTTGACGCCTGTCAGCGAATAAAATTCGTTAGTTGGACACAGGGTATGGCCCAACCAGCAAATCACGACTGTACATGGACCTGTTCCAAAAGTAACTGCTCTTCGATGGATGTTTTTTAATAATTGGCATAAAACTGAAGTTGACTCTTTCTCCAATCTGGTCAGCGTCAACAATATATTGGAATGTGATCGAAGATATTTCGGAAACTACGTTTATAGTTAGCAGCGAATGCTTCCCAACGACATTGTTATGAAAAATGCTCTATCAGAACGGTCATGTTATACTTTCGCTATAAAATAAAGAAAATTGAATATAATAAAGAAAATTGAATTACAATAATTTCCATTGATTTGATATTCAATTTGAGCAGAAATTCGAATAAAATTTGCATTCGATCTACCGTTACATGATTTTTCACATTTTGGTTATTATAACTTGATAAAAGAACAGCTAGAAGGAAAGAAACTTAAGCGGTGCACAAATAAAAAAAAATTGGTACCAAATATTCAACGACACACTTATTTTATGATTCTATAAAAAAACTTTTCAAGTGAACCTCTTTAGACTTGTAAAATACATAATCCAAAATTCGTGTTAATCGTTCATGTTTTCCATTGCTTCTGTTTCTTGCTTGCTGTCCAACTTTCAGGAGATAACTGACCTGCTCAGGTCTGCTGCACATGTCGTCACCTGGCGAGAAGTGAACAGATCCAGAGGAACAGACGGCAATGATTTCCATCTCTTTACAGTCACCTTCGCAGGGTATCTTATCCTTCTTGACGCTACTCATTTTCTATTTATCTGCTAGGTGTAGCTGAGAGTTCCACAACAGCAGAATTTCTCGCGATACTAATGCGATACCGTTTTTGAGATCCGTTTAGCTCTCAGCCTCCCGATGGAGAGATCGAGCGGTGGTGAAAACTCTCTAGACAGCGATATCCTGATTCTCTCCGACTTTGTGTTATTCGTTCGTTTTTTTCCTTTTTTGCCGTTGCTAGCTCGCTGATAGATCTTTGCTGTATAACTGGTCTACTCACAACAGTTGTAGAGGCGTGGACCGATTCGGAAATGCCGACCAACTTGACGTACATCCCTCGCAGGGTTTATTCAGCGACTATCGAATCAAATGACATATAATTTTTTTTCTGATCAGGATGTTGAAAAAAATGCAAAAGTACATAATTCCAAAACCACACCTTCGTTCGAGGTGTGGTAAACAGGAATTTGTTATCGCCCGCAGAGACAAGTTCTTCGACGAGAGCCCTTCGCGCCTGGAGAAAAAATAGTTTTTTTTTACAAAAGTTGGAATATAATGTTTCGTGTTCCACTCGTCAGTAACTAACACCAACTTGCTATTAGTTAGACGATGTATCAAAACTAGCACCAAATTGGCGATAGTCAGACACTAAATCCAAACAGTTCACACAACATGCGTGAACGCCCAAAGCAACTGGCTGGTACCGACTGATACCTCGGTTAGCCAAGCACGAGTATAGGGAAACGAACTTTCTTTAGGTATGAGAACCAAACGCCTGCAAATATGCAATTTATCTTTTCCCAAAGGAAAAAAATGAATTAACCAATTTGCGCATAAGGGCACAAGACCTAACTTAGAAAAGTTGGAATTTAATGGGAAAAGATAAATAGCATATTTGCAGGCGTTTGGCTCTCATGCCTCCAATAACTAGATATAGAGTCAGAGTTAAAAATATTCAAATTCATTGAATGAAAATTGATCATATTCAGCCGCATTCACTTTCAATATTCAGTGACGCAGCTGAAAATGTCAAACGAACAAGCCGCCCATTCATCCATTCAGATTTTCATTCGTCTCCGATTATTGCACGAAGCGACCATGCAGCAACGAATCAAATGCATCAAAGTAGGCCCTGGCGCAATGTAAGCGATGATGATTGTTGTTTCATATGCTTTACCGGCATTTGAAAACATTTTCCTAGATAATTAGAGAAATGAATATATTGTACGATATTCAACTGAATGAATAACATGGATATTTGAATGAATATTTTTTCTATTCACCGTGAGTCACATCAGGTTCATTTTCAGCCGTCAAAAAAGAGCTTCGATTATTTTTAACTCTGTATAGAGTACTTGACAATGTGTAACTGTATTAGTGTGTTCAACGGTTTGTTTTCCTGCCATAGATGGAGGAAAACAAATCGAAAATAACTTTTCGGTCGGATTATTTTCATGATAGAATAGGACCAACCGGAATTGTACGTCCCCCGAATAAGGTTTACAGCAACATAGAGCATTTCAACACCATTATAAATACTTTACGAGAGCTAATTCAAATGTTAAAATTGGCTGACAGTTTTATATGACAGCTGGAGGAAAACAAACCCCCAAGTAGTGTGAGTGAAATCATTTGCATAGAACTCTATATGTTTCGTGTCCTTTACGCGAAAAGTGGCTTAAATGCTACGTCATTTACAAGGGGGAGGTTAGAATTTTGTGACAAAATGCTACGAGGGGGGAGGGAGCGGTTTAAAAATGTCAAAAAAGGCTACGTCATTTATGCACGACCCCTAATTTGTATGCTCGCTGATATGTCGACTTATGTCAATATTTTTATTAGTATATGTGACTACTGGCAGCAGAAAAAACAAAAGGTATCACATGAGTGATAAACAATAACAAAATCGAATCAACAAGATTTAGAACAGGTGGCCAAATCATCGCATTCTTCTTCTTCGCTTCTGTTTGACTTGATTGTGAAACAAAGCCCAAAATGTCACAGCATATAAAGCTATATTGCCAGTTAATTTTCGTTTATAGTCCAATAGACTTTACTTTTTGCGACTAACCGACGATAAACTCGCAGCGCCACAAAATTGGTCCACCACAGCACGAGTAATTCGCCCAATCAACGTGAAAAAATCGAATTATCTAGCACTCGGTGAAAACCAACATGTCGACACGTTGAAATTTTCACCGGAAGTGAGATCATCGTATTGGGAACACCGTGTTCTAGATGAATTTTGATAGATCCAAAATTATCCGACGGCTTGTTATTTTTAAAAAAATTTACAATTCAGCATTGCGAACAATCTAAAGCATGCTTTAGGTCAGCGGTTCTCAACCTTTTTCGTATCACGGACATCTTAGAAACCACCCTGGGTTGCTGCCGAGGGATTGCCCTTCCTATGATCATTCTCAGGGATAGACCGTTCCAACATCAAATTATGGTCTTGTCAAATTTTGGTCTTGTCAAACTGCAAATGACGTGAAATCCCAAGATGGTACCAGATAAGGTATAGACATACGTAAAGCGAGAGTTTTGGTTTTACGATTGGCAAGATCGACATTGCGTAGATACTGATTCACTTCCCAATAAAGAGGTTAATAAAAACGAAATTAATTAAAACAATGTTTTGAATATAGAAACTAGTGCTTTCAGCCTCTCAAAGCGTTTGCCACCAAAAATATTATTGTACACACATGCATACACCTTATGCAGATTATCTTGTATCTGTTTTGCGTTTGTCAAATCTGCCACTCTTCATATTCTTATCCGGACACGCTCTTTTTCCCTTTGGGGCAGACCCTCGGTTGCTGCGACCCACACAGATAAACATCGGTTTGTATGCTGTCAATATGTTATTTTCAAACAAGACTTGAAATTTCAGTATTGTCTCGGAAAATATATTTTTCTTCGCAGACCCTCAACGATTTTGCGGCCCCCTTAGGGGTTCGCGGACCCCAGCTTGAGAATCACTGCTTTAGGCCAATAAAAAAATCGATTTAAAAAATGCTGAGACATAACCTCTTGAAAGTAGCATTTTTGGTCAATTAAATAATCAATAAATTCAACAAACAATTACAAAATATCAAAAGTAAAAAATACACATATTTCGCAGTTTCTTAGGATTTATAACAAACACGTCTGTTCAATTACTTGCACCAATATGCTTGAAAAACGCGTTTCCAATGAAACACACAATTTTGCTTTCTTTTTTGTATACGCTTCATTGGAAACGCGCCTTTCGTAATAAATTCTACGCTAACGACGAAAAATGTCTTTTACCAAAATTTTAAATGCGGTAATTGGCAAGTTATCGTTGTTTATTAAATTGAACACAAATGGTTCTTCGCAAGATTCAAATTTCGTATGTTTTATTTACAACCAAATATTGACGCAAAATGTTTGTACATTTTCCGAACGTGTCAATGATCCCATAAGAAAAGCACATTGCGAGGAATTGCGCGCTGAACAGCGCTCCGAATTTTGCTTCGACAAAAAATAATCGTCACGGACAATACTGCTTACTGATATAGAAGAAGTCATTAATTTTAAGGAATATTGAAATAATTTTTAAAAGTTCGACGTTGTCGCATTGAAGTCCTGAATTGAGTGAATGCATTACAAATAGTAAAACCAGTAAAACCAGTGCACGATGTTTTCTGCAATTCTGTTTCAATTTGTACCAAAATAAAACCAATTTGCACTGCATTTACCTACTGTGCGTTCATTACCACATTTTTTTTGTTTCAGATCAACGGTGTTGTTTTCGAACGATGTAGTCACTTCGATTTCCAAGAATGCGTGTCCGTTTGATAAAGATGATTGTGCAAAATATAAAGAAAAACACGTTTCTTAAACCACTTCGTGCCATACAAACATATGAATAGCGATGTGAAATGCACATACACGCGCATCACGTGTTAGCCATTAGAAACTTGCCATTGACGTCATTACTGCTTGATTTCAAAGCGGGTTCAGCGTGCTTCTGGAATGTTGTTCTCCAGTACGGCTCATGTGAATTAAATTTTCACAACTATTTCATCATAACCTCAGCCATGGTATGTGCTCTCTTTCAACGAAAATGATATGTAGATACACTCTTCATTCACAGGAACCAGGCTCTTTATTTAAACGTCAAATTTCTGGAATGAAAAATACTATAGCTTATGCTTCCGTATGTGTCAAGTGTCAGAAATGTATGAATGTGTTCGTGTTTTCGTGAATGTTATTTCTTCATTGAAAGAGAATCGTATACGCCTGCACATGGAAACGTGAAAACCGATGACTCATAGCTTCTATTTGTATTTGGTAACCGCTTTTGGTGGTGCGACCGTTTCTAGCGAGGGAAACCGATCGTCGTGGAGGAAATATTGAAGTTGAATATTGTGGTGCAATTCTAGGGAAAAACGCTGCCCTCTGGTTCCCATCGACTATTGTTAAACTTACACGTTTGTTTTCAGCTAGTGAGGTGTGCAAATTCTACGTGAATTACGGATCACAGTTTTCTCTTATAGGATCCCGAATATTGCCCATACAAATAGTAAAAGGGAGTGCACAAACACAGGCAACCAGGTTGCGTCACAGCAGGAACTGTTTGGACGTGGTGCTTTTCCAGTGTAACAAATCTAGTGTTTACTTTATAATATCTGTCTTATCTTTCGTTTGCAAATCCTATCAGTAAAACGCCCAGAAGAATTTGGGATACCTACAAAGTATCGAGCACATCAATTGTGTAGATACATACGCACACATAACAAAGCAAAAGAAGTGAAAGCCTAATCAACCCTTGCCAACAGATATTTTGGGGGAGAAAAAACAGGAACACAAACCACACACAGCAATGAAGTTGGACTTATCCAGTGTCGTTCCGAAGGCAACGGCAGACGATAATTCTGTCTCGTCGGCCAGCAGCGGTTCTATCGGTAGCAATACAAGCGCAACAGTTGAGGATTCAAGTATCACGAACGTCATCAGCAGTGGCGGCAGTAATAGCAACAGCCAACATCGGCTAACCGCGGGGCTAGGGAAGCTGCCGTTCGATAGTGCCTTAAACACCCTAGGAGTTCCCCAGCCGGCACATCAAGCTAGCAGCGTTATCATCACTCGACCGGTAAGTTTGGTAAGTCTGTATGAATTTCGTGGCGTGTTGTGAGTAGAAATAATGCTAGTTCTATATTATTGTTCACGTGTCAGCAGTTTGTACGCAACACACTTTTAAATTCACTTCTAATATAGTAAGTCTTGGGTGTACATGATCATTCATGAGTGTATCAGGTAACAATTGCCTATACATGTCTACGAGACGCGGAATTCCTCCATCAAACTTCGTAAATGATGTCCCGGTTAGTGTAAATGTTGAAATCAAGCGAAAAAAATTAGGCTTGTCATTAGGTCTTATCTGTAAATGAGAGTCTCTTCTATTCTTTCGTGAATTCAAAGTCAATTCTTTACAATGGCTCGTAAGCTTTCTTATTAACCTCACCCTGCGCTGAAATTATGTCAGATTAAGAAAAGTAAGCTAAAAACGAGTCTGTTAACCCTTTCGATCAAATAATATGGCATGGTCGTTTTTTCGTTCGTTTCTCAACTCTTTGCATAAAAACTAGTCAAAACCTTCATCTTACGATATGTACTAGAATGTGTACAAGTATTAATATGGCGCAATATTGATCCGAAGAGTCACCAAAACAAAGATCCCATTTGTAGGCAGGATCTAATAAAAAGTCTCCAAATGTTCATTTGATTATTGGTAGGCTAAAACATGCAAGTGGATTAGGTTGATTAATAGTTTTAAGGCATATTTAGTATTGAAATGTCTGAAATAGTAGTCTAAAACGTCTACAGTACGAAATCTCTCTGGTAGTGTCGTCAAAATGTGGCACCTAAAAATCAAATCTTATGGCTGTACATTTCAGTCTTACATTTCCATTTTGCACCGTCATTTGTTGCTTGCTGTGTGGGGTCCTGTAACTAAGTCAGTGTCGGATTCTGATGAGACCAAGTCAAAACGCAAATTCCATAACTAATTTAGTTACAGGTTTTGTGCTTTTCACGTTCAAACAAAAACTTTCTCCTTAATTGAGAATAAGTAGTTTTACCTAAATTTTTCTCAACTAAGGAGAAATATAGCAAAGTGAATTTAAAAATGTTGAAACATGATCTGTGCTTGCGTATCCAATGTTCTGGGCTTTCTTATCATTAGGATTCAACAATTAAGCTCTGTTTTTTGACCGGTACAGTGATCTTAGTGATTGGTTCTAAAAGCTTCTGACAGCAATTTATTCACAAAGTGTTTATCTTGAAATTCTGTGCAATTTTTTTAACAAAACTTTGTTTTCTCGAATTGCTTCGCGATTGAAAAAGGAGCGAACTAATTCTAAAAGTAATGAAAACACGTCATGGACGGGTAAGAGAATAGCAAAAGAATTGAAAATAGCTAAAAATCATCGTCTGTGCCGTATCGAAACATTTTAAGGAAAGGTTATAATCAAGGCGGTACAGTGGCCAGACACTGCATCAGAAATTCATCAAGCTTTTCATAACAAATCCAGGACTTTTAGGCGTGATTTCAACTAACAAACTATGTTCTCTACGGAGTACAGTTCGAAATATGTGAAGGTTTTCCAACCGGATCGTAAAGGAAAACATTACGCCCGAAACGCTGGCTCAAATGCTGTATGATCAGGTGCTGACCGAATCAAACAAATGCATTCTATGGGACAGGCATAGCGAGTTGGTAAATCGATTGCCTTGTACGCAGCTCACCTGGGTTCGATTACCAACCCCGTACATAGGGTTAGAGATTTTTCCAAAAGAGATTTCTCTAACCCGAAAAGAGGCGAATGACCCTAAGGTTAAAACCTCTGCAATAAAAAAAGATGCGTTCTTATAGATTATGAAATGTGTCGTGTGTCAAACTATATTTCAAACAGGGTTGTTAGAGGTCGCTGAATGTTTCCAAATGAATATAAATTTGTTTCAGCGGACGAATTTACCGATAAACTGATGATCTGACAGGAAATATGCAGCCGTGACAGAAACACATTAGTTTTCATTACAACAGCAAAACTCTAAATCATTGAGAAACAAAGCACTTTCAAATGCGCGTATTTGCATATTCTTTCTTTCAATCGAAATTTTTTTATAGGTATGTAAAAAATGTTATTTTATTTAACGAAAATAACCGAAAAAATCATTCATCGCCAGAACATGACTGAATAATTATGGGACTTAATCCGTTTGTTGAGGCACTCTGTTTAATTCTGAATTCATATTGTTATTCTGTCACGAAACCGGTGCTTTTTCTTGCCACGGGAAAAGATCCCTTGCCAAATCATATTCTTTTTTCACAAGCAAATTTGAATCAGCCAGGTACCGTGCCGCGAGCAGGAGCATTGAAGAATTTGAGGTCGGAAATTGGTTCGAAAACGCGTGCAAAGGTTTAATCGTCGAGCAAAACCCATCCAATTTGTTTCGTCAGTTTACTTGGTCGGTAATATTTGTAGCCACCTCGAAGGCGAATAAAAATAATCAAAATAAATTAGACGCGTCTGTCTTACATCTAGATGGCAGTACTTTTACAACATGGTATTTGAGAAACTGAATAACGTAATCATTCAATTTTCTATGCGATTGCAAAACTTTTGAGGAGAAAACTGAAAATAATAATCGGGCTGTGATTCGGGTCGAGAATCCTATAAAATGGATGGAACCTTTCCGGCCCAAATGACACGTACGGTATAAACCAAAAATGTGGTACCTCATTATCTGTTGCGTAACCATCGCTTAGATCTACGAACGGCAAAATCCTTCCAGCACACATCGACGAACTTTCTCCTATCGCAGCTCATGTCAAATGAGCACGTTTGAAACGCGGCAACCTCTTTTATCAACTTTGCGATGTAGATGGGAGGCACGCCTTTTGTACATTAAACGAAACTCATTCCTCATCCATTCTAGAGTGGCTTTTGCGTAGTGACAGGGTTGTAGTTTATCACTTTTAACGATTTATGAAATATTTGCTTTTAATGTTTGTATTCACTGTTAAAGGCACATAATTGATCATTAACAAGCACAATGGTAAATCAACTTAATAGAAGGATTTTTTCACTTTAATTCTTTTCCATTTCCATTATGTATTCGTCCTAATAAGGAGGGTTTGTTGGTAATTAGGTCTTGTGTTTCTGGTCGAGTATCCTATAAAACGAATGGAACCTTGCGGGTACGGTTCATACGCTCGGTATAAATCGACAATTCGACATCTTCCTTCCAGTACGCATCGATGAACGTTGCCCACGTCAAATGGAAGACGGAACAATTCAGCATCCCGCTGTTTTGTGCAATCATCGCCGCGATATACTACCAGTATCAGCAATAACTTTATTCATTCTTCCATCAGAGCAGGCATCGCATGTCAATGAAGGAATTCGGTCAGGAATATTCCATTTATATCAAGCAATGAAGTTTGCATGACGCTTATCAGTGTGGAGATGAGATCGGTGTTAGGAAAAGTCTTGCGCTCGTTTGTGAAAATTGTATTTGTTTTGCCCATTTTTTCAGATTTACGAATTTTTCAATGTTGTACTATAAAAACACACAAACAAGAGACTACTCATAAATTACGTAACGCGTTTGGGGGGGGGGGGGGCGGGGGGGCACGACAAATTGTGACAAGTTGTGACATACGGGGGAGGGGCAGTAAGCTAGAATGTTGCGTAACGTATTTTTACTGAAAAAAATGTATTTAAAGGTTTTGTTACGGTATTGGGGAGGGTGATGGAGAAATTTATGAAGATTTGCTACATGAGGGGATGGGAGAGTCAATTTTGGGCAATTTACGTGATTTATTAATCGTCACTAGCCCATTTAGTCGATTAAAGCATTTTCAATTCTAAAACCATTAGAATTATTGAAGATGTATAGACAACATTATTTTGGTTCGAGAAACGCGAAAGATCTCGCGTGGATTTGGGGCGCTTTCATTTTTTTATTTTATTGTTTTCCTTAACAAGTAATTTATGCATAAATTCGGGGGCTAACCCCAATTTGATTCTCTAAGGAGAATTAGCGAGCTTTGATTTACTCATTCAGAAACATTTGTGGCGATCAATCAAATTACTTTCCTGATAATGATTTCTATCATTAAATGAAGATATATTGGAACATTTTCAATTACCGATCATTTGGTCGGTGTTAAGTCAGACCGGACCAAGTCGCAAAACATCAAAAAATGAGTTAATGATAGCACTGGATAAAGAATTTCTTCATCTACATTCCACTTTTACCAGAGTTGAAATATGAAACAATAAACAAGAATTATAGTAAAAAAAAATTTCCTATTACAATGTAAAGGATGCTGCGATTTAAAATTTAAACGCGTTTTTCTTGAAATCAATGCATTGTCATTTAGTCCGTTCTGACCTAACACCGACCATTTGAAAAAAAAATATTACCAATATCAATATTAAAATTGTAAAATACATAACCTAGTAAATATATGTAATAAATGGAATTGGTTATGGTATATATGGAGGTATATTATTGCAATTCTTTTCTAAAATCCGCATTACGACTTCTCAGCCATGCGCTACTGGGTTATGCGTCGAATTATGTGTCCATTTATTTTTCATCAGAGCCAGTGTGAAAACCGTTCAACGTTTATTCTCGTTCCATTCGTTCTCTAGTGGTCCCTATATAGCAACTACTTGACGAAGGCTAGATTATCTTGAAATAGACAAAAACGGCCTTCTGGAAATTAAAACACTTTGTTACATAGTTCTAAAGACCACAAATTACACTGTGCAAATAATTATTATCTCCATCAATGATTCGTATTCAATTTTTGCAATAGTTGCATTTTATCAACTGGCTGTCCTCTCAATGAGAATATGTATTAGTCCTGATTGCATTCATTATCGCATGGACATATTAAATATAATCTGTATTGTACCTGTACTCATTACACCCTGTACATTGTATCGGATCAAATAAGAAAATTCCACATTACAGTGCACCGTTTCACTGTCGCGCTCTCGTTGGAGAAAAAAGGGAATTCATTACCCATGCGAGAATCAACTGTGCGCAGTGCCGCAGGCTGATTGCAGCACCCGCAGCACTGACGAGCGACCGGCGACGACGACGGGCACACTTCATTGAGCCGATAATGCACATTCCTGTGCATTGGAAATGTATTTTCACAGTCTTCTGCTTGCCCGCAGTGTTCTCTTTTATCATGCCCCCGTACGGCCGGTCATAGAAACAAGGCATTCTCTGTGCCCTCATGGTACCTACCTACCTACCTCCATGATTGTATTGACTTTGTATGAGTTTGAATGATCGTTATTATAGCGAACGGTAGAATTCTTTCCCATAAATAGCACGTTTTTGTCCTCCATGATGATGAGGCCAAGTGCATAGATTGCTCCATCATACACATTAAACCTTCCAGCATATTGAAACTATTGATGAATAGATTAGTAATTTTTTATAGTTAATCGTTACTTCAACATGAATTAATGTTGCGTTACATTATACGGGGTGTTTGATTGATGGCTGAGAATATCTCGAAGGGTGATAGAGTATCTTAGTTGGGGGAAAAATCTACACATATCATCAAATCTCAGCCGCTACAGAGTTATTATGACTTGTTTGTCCTAAAATACCTCTAACTCAAAAACTACACTTTTTGTTTTATATCCTTAAGTTCTAAACGGAAAAAAATTCCTATTCAATGGTTCCAGGAACGAATCAAAAAAAAAAATTCGGAGGGGTCCGAAATTTCCATTTTGAAATGGTCATTGTACAATACGTAAAATGTAATACCCCTCATTTAATTAAAATCAGTTTTGGTGGTCGAATCTCTTTTGGAATAACTTTGAGTTTATCACGAAGTTATAAAAGAAGCTATTTTAAAATTTCTCGAAAACTTAAAAATTTTCGGGGGGGGGGGGTCTGGTCCCAGCAAAGTATTTCCAAGTAAGAGCTTTTTTATCTAGGTTTCGTTCATTTTTCATGTTAACCATTCAGCATTTGAAAGAGCCGCATAAACAAACGAAACTCAGAATAATATTTATCGAACCATTCATGTCTCATGAGCTGGTACATGATTCGTAATATATTGGTCATGATTAATCAATTATGCTCGTGACATAGTTCACAAAAGTAAAATATACGTTTTAACGTTCGTGATATAGTTCATGAAATGTGTAATGTATCGCATGGTCCTAATAATTTTGGGTACACAGTTTCACAGAACTTAGAATATCATTTTTGGATTCACGAACGTGTTCACGATTTACCATTGCTAGCGATTAGTTATAGGTACTAGCAGAGTTTTTTTTACTTATAACACTACACACCACCCATAAAAATGCGCTTTTCGTAGAATTTCAATGGCAGAGAAACAGTTGGGGTCCGAGTTATCCTGAGTACCGAATTGGTCCATGCTCCCCTATACAACTTTTTTAAAGTTTTTTACGGACATTTAGTGACTTTTTTTGGAAAACATGTCATAAAATACGTACGCCTTTTACGAATTTTTTTTTCCGTGAATGACCGGAGGCGAAAGTTGTTTCTCTCTACTGAACTAATCGTTTTGAAATTTGGCACAGTGCTTCTTCATACGATTTCCCATCTAAATAAAGGAGCTTTTACTTATTATTTGATATTAGATTTTCGTAATGATCGCTGAACTGTTATGCCTTAGAGGACTTCCGTAAGCTTAAAAAACGTGATTTAGGGCCGATTTCTTCACCCTCGCTTAGTGCTTAAGCCAGGTGTAAACGTACTGGTGAACCTGGTTTAAAAGTTAAGCGAGGGCGAAGAAATCGACCCTTAGCGAAACAAGCCCCCAGCCTCCCTCTTCATAGGTAGGAAACATTGTATTTTCTTAGAGTGTATGGGATTCAGCACTCAAATCTTATGTTTGAAGCTCGACTATCAAAAATAGTTTTATCATCGCGCTAGAAAAAGTCTAAAAGTCTATTTGATGTTCGAAAAATTTCTCGAAATTTTACAGATCACCTTGCAGTTAGTAAGATTTCTCTGAAGCTTGTGGGACATGCCGTGTCTATAGCTTGCAGAGGCTTTTGATATTCACCAGACTTTTCTAATTTTGTAAGTTTTTCTCGAAATACTTCGTTGAAGTTAAACGAGTTCCATGAAATGTACTTAAGGTTCGTAGTCATTTTTCAAGAATTTTATAAAAACAGCACATGGATTTTTGAGAAATTCTTTGAAAATTCTAAAGCTTTGCGAACTTCCCAAAGATTCTTAATAGTTTACTCAAGGTCTTTCAAGGATTTCTTGAACTTAAGTTCAGTCTAGCTGAACCACCTAGCTGGTTACAAAGTATAATAAAACTATTTTAATATTTCTAAACGTTCAAATACGCAGAACAACACCGAATACGGTACAATATGTGTGAACATCGCGAACACTCAGCTGTTTATAGAAATGGTTTGCAAAGAAATTTTCCTAAATTCCATACGAAGGTCACCCTTAAAGTTCATTGAGATGCTCTAAAATTTGATAAAAAACTATAACTGAGTGTCGTACATTTTTTTATAAACGAATTAACGTTTATTTGACACGGATCATAGCGATAGCTTAACGGAGCCGTGGATCTTTGATATGCTTAAATATTATTGTATAAATGTTGCATCTCGTGCGCGCAACTTTTTGGGGTCATTTAATTCCCTCTTGTTTTTCACGTCCTGGTCGAAGCTTGATGCTCGCGATCAGATGTTTTTTCCTGTTTCTTGCACTTATTGTTGACCAGTGTATATTCGTTGTCATTGTTATTGCCTTCCTTGCCGATGTTGCTTACAGTTGATTTTGGAGTGCTGGATGCTTCTTTTGCAGTCGTCATTATAGTCTGAACAGTTGCCACAAATTTGGCCACCGTTTGCGGTCCAGGTATTGGTATTGAAAACTCTGTTTTGGATTTGGCAACGTAGATGAGTTGCTAATCGGTTGAGATTCATTTTCCTCTACATCTTTCGCGCAAGTTTGTCAATGATGTGCTGTCTGATATATACAATATTTCCACGTAGGAGTTTGTTGTAGTTCCACTCTCAAAAACTCGATCGTGTTGAACAAAATTTAATGTCAACGACCGCGGCGTTGGGTCAGACGTTGTTCGTCAAATTTACTCATGATGACAAGAATAATCCGATGTTTTCTTTTTCTCCAGACAATGCAAACTAGATCGAGAGGCCTGTTGTTTACTTGGTTGGATTGTAGATCTGACTGCAGCAGAGGTAGAAAGTAGACTGTCGTTCAAATTGTCATAGTTTTAAGGATATCCTTGTAAGTTAGCAATCTCCCGAAATTTAAGGGACTTCCCAGAAACTTGTAGGACGTCCCTGAAGCTTGTAGGATTTTTTATACCTACTGGATAGATTTTCACGATGAATTGATTGTTTACCTAAAGTTTTAAATACTTAACACACTATTTCTCTAATATGTGCAGGAGTTTCCTTGAAACCAACTTCCATAAAATTTGTCCCATTTTGTTGAAGTTTACCAAATTAAGCGAAAAATTATGTACGTACTATCGAGTCAGATCCGAGAACTTGTTTACATAGATTTACTTACTGCCAATTTTGTTCATCCCATTGACTCAAATGATTTTATTAAAGTTTTCGTTACGCTCAAACACAACTCATGTTCAGACCATTTTTTTGTATTTATACTTTTTCTTAGGAACGAATCAAATGGGATTTTCGATTGATGTGCACCGATGTAGTGGAGTGCACTGGTTTTGCACTTTCTAGCAGAAGTGTCAATGGAACATACCCAGTTTTCTGCACTTCTGCTAGAAAGTGCAAAAACGGTGCAGTTCCAGTGCACTCCACTACATCGGTGTCAATCAATCGAAAATCCCAAAAGATTGATACTAATGTAGTAATGTGTACCGCTTCTATTGAGTGTAGACCACGTAATTAACTAAATAGTATTACGCCCTCTCTAATAGGGCTAAAACAGGCTCATTACTTTACCGAGATAGGTCATATTTAAAGACGGATAAACATTCGCAACAAAACGCGAAAACCGTCGTATTCGCGCAACCGTAACAACACTGATTTCGTTAGTTACTCGACCTACAATCGATAAATTGCGCTTCAATTGATATCAATATTGATAATCCTCGGATGGCTGAGCTACTGTCTAATTTAAAAAAAAGAACTAGGTAGAAAAAATACGATTCGGCGATTGAGTTTTGTTTTTCATTGTTCCTCGTGATTTACTGCTCTATCTAAACCAGACATGTCTTAACAAGATAGTCGGTTGATTGTATGTACTCAGACGATGTAAACACATACATACCCACCTAAATAGTGTGTTGAACCTATTATTGCCCTACCGATTTGAGCCGTTACTCTACGACTGGAGTTTTCATTTTGCTCAAACACGAGTATTTCACAAGTCTCAGACTGTTTTTTGTTATTTGTGTTTTTAGGAACGAAGCAAGAAGATTGATACTAATTTATATGCATTCTTTCGCTTGGTTATAGGCTCACTGCCTTTTTACTTACCAGGTAGGATTTTTCCGTTTCTTCGAAATTTGAAGCTATCTGCTACCTACCATAAAACCTCCAAGAGAGAAAAAGACAGGGCGAATAGTGCCGTAAAGAGCGTTCGCCACGCCACTGCTCGCCTGTAATACGCAAACGCGAAAATCTAAAAGGCAAAGTCACGTCATTACCAAGTCGCGCGCGTGGTATGACATCATCTCAGATAAATATTTCGCTTATTTCCGTTTTCTGATACAACAACGCTGGCACCACAATCACCGCCGCCGGTGGAAACGTTTTGAATCGAAAGTGGAGAGCTTCGCAGACCGGTTTACTGTTTACAGCACAATAATTATGCCGAGCTTGTGATATTTGTTTTTTTTTAATGTTGTTGGGGAATTCGCAGAATATTGCGTGAGTCGACAGCACCCGATGGCTTGTGAATGGCAGAGAAGGCGTAAAAACCCAAAACCCAATTTCTCGCCTGTTTATCAAATCCACCCTGTTCGACTAGCTGACTTGTTGATACAGAAACAAGGTTAGGTGTGTTAGGTTGCATTTTGCGCGTCGATTTACAACAAGAGTTCATTCTCATCTCAATTTTTTTTTAACTTTGAATGGATACGACATTAGCTTAAAGAACGACGCGGTCTTTTCTAGCTTCATTGATGCCATTAGTGAAGAAAAATTGATACCCCCAATTTACCCACGTCAGAGTAAGTCATAATAGATGACTTTGAATTAAACTACAAACAACCAGGTTAATTGAACTATTAAAATTTCAGATACCTAAATGAGTTTTTAAAACAGACGATTTCTAACATGATTTAAACCTGTTGCTTGTAAAATTGCGAAACTTCTATCGGAATTTTACGCCGTCAATCCGCAAAAAGACGTACTCGTATTTAATAAAGCCACACACCGTACATTGCCTGTATGGTGTGGTTAGTTCTTTTTTATTGATTTTCCCGTCCAGCCAGGCGTCAACTGGTGCCAAAAGTCTGAATGGGTATGTAGCGTGACATTTTATGGTACTGCACGAGAAGATCAATAACGCCATGAAACTTAGCAGACAGGCCGGTCCGAAGCTTGAACTGCTCCGGTTTCTTTTTCTGATAGAATTTACAGGCTGCTGTAGATTCGTCCTTGATTATGTCGTGTGCTGTTCGGGATCATGAAAATTAAAAAAAAAACTGCGTATTGCGATGCATACGATTTGATCCGAGGTTCCGATCATTTCGTTCCTTAGGACCTCCAGAAAGGTCGATGAGGGGTAAAGTGACCGGATTTATTGTTTTGCTGTTACTCTAATTTTGACGTTAGATTTAACGCTGGAATAAAGATATCACGGAAATATTTTTTTAAAGCACTGAATGATTTGGAACAATGAATGTACGCTCGTTCGACACCAATTTTGCAATTTTGTAGAAAACCGCAACGCCATGCAAACTTCCTGTTACCAATCAATAAACTTTCTTATCTAACAGGGCAAAAAATGCAGCTGCAAATATAAAATAGAAATCTGTATATGACCACTCCTGCAGCACGGTCGAACTGTAAACAAGCAGTTCCCGGAATTACAGTATAAAAAGTTGATAAAAACTACGATCAGACCAGTGAACGTCCAAATGGTGCTGTTTTACTATTTTAATCTTATCGCCAGGACTATTAAACTGATAACGGTTTACTCGGAACAATGGATTTGATGTAGAGGGATGGAACAGCGTAGGTTTGCAATTTGTTTATAAGAAATGGGCGGAAGAATATAATTCAAGAATGTTCTCTTTCAAAAGATATATTAAATAAACAAAAGCTAATTTGGATTACTGTATCAACGTTGCTCAATGAATCCACTTCCTTTAGGGCCAGATTCAGCCAGCGATTAAAAATACTTATGTATTAGGCAACAGCTGCTCCAACCTTGATTTTAGCTAATCGATGATAAGGCACTGCCGACAAAACACAAATACGGCGTGAATGGAGCTGAGTGTACAATATTTTGAATTGTAACAGAGTTGCATTAGGGTGTAGGGTACTTTTTAAAGCAATAGGAGAACTAAATGGGTTATGGAATTTGCGTTTCAACTTCGTCTCATCAGAATCCGGTACTGACTTAGTGATAGGACCAAGCTAGCGCCGGATTGACGCACCAAAGACGGAGACGCGATTGTACGTACCTAGTTGAGCGTGATGTCCCGCAAGAAAAAATGTTCTGTTTAAGCTGTTGAAAACCAGTGAAGTCGAAACTTGGTTTGGCTTAGCAAGTCAATGCAATTAAGCACTATGCCATATTTTTAATTAAGGGTCAGAAACACAAATCGTGTCTCCGTCTGTTTTTTGTTTTGCGAATTGAATGGCTAGCGTCCAAAAAGGGACTAACCCACATTTTTCGAAATTGACATTCTTTGCATTTTTTAATAGTTCTAAGTAATCCACGTAGACTGCCATTTGAGAAATTTGAATATAATTTTTAGATTTTTTGCTATCAGCAGTCAAAGTTGACCATGGAAATAACCCCAGTATTAGCTGGCGCCCAAAAGGGGCTAATCCCACATTGTGTCGCATGGAAATTCGAGTTTTCTCGTTCGTTTTCCGAGGCTTTAAGAAAAAGTAGTCTATCGATTCTCCATCAGTAACTGTTATATTGTAACTCACATATCGGCGAACTCGATATAATACAGTTTTAGTTGGATTGCATAGTACGTTGACGTTTCGGCCCAAACAGTCGTTCCTGAAGGTGAGTGTCGCTCACATGCTAGGTGTGACTATTTTCTATCTATATTTCTTGCACAAATGTATATCGTTGAGCGTAATTTTTCGAAAATACCAGTGAAAGTGTCATATTTCTACATTGAACGTTAACCAAGCAATAAGGGATCAAGAGAAAAACGGTACATTGTGGTCGGAAAATTAACCCTAGAACGTTGCACTGGGGAACATACGTACCCCACGTCATCTTTGGAGCCGTGTGAAAACGAGAATTCGGGATTTACCGACCTGGGACTCTAACCATAATTCAATTTAGAGTTCACAGTAAGAGTAGGAAAAGGTGGTATATCCAGTTTGCTTTGGCCTTCGTGGAAGCAGGATTCAAAGTGGGCGTGTGGTACATTTATACCCCAGTGTTCGGTTGCTGTTAACGTTTCGTCAGGTTTAAGGCCCAAACGCAATGGCGACGGAAGCGGAACGGCAACGGTACGCGGAATTGTCGCGGTTTGTACTAAAAAAAAAACCGCGACCATTGCCGCGTATTCAAAACGCAATGAACATCAGCGGTTAGAGCGCGGTTAGCGTTTGACATTTCCTTGTTGACAGATTTTGATCAAAATCAAGCGATTTTCCTTTACCAAAACTCAACGTAGTGAATATTTGCAAGGCAACGCAATACATTCCTTGGCCAATACAGCAATAATAGGGAATAGTATTGCAAATTTTTAGGAAGTGTTTACTCAGAATAAACTAGAAAAAGTGCCATTGTGTTTCCCAGTGAAAGTAGTCGGTATGCCAACAAACATTCTCCTTGCCCTTAAGGCAATCCAAACCATTCGACGAGTACGGGAGCTTCAGAGCCTGCGAAGCAGGAGTGAACGGCGTTGGTGGGTACGACCATCGAACCAAAACAGATTCACGGAGGGATTTTATGAAACTGCATTCCCGCTGATGAGAGAACGTGATCCGGAATATTTTTTTCGTTGTACGAGAATGTCGCCATCCGTCTTCGATATGCTGCTAGGCAGAATCAGACACAGGCTTGAAAAATTTTCAATTCGAACACCGATATCACCGGAGTGCCGGCTGTTCTTAACCCTGACGTAAGTTGTAAATTTACAAACCTGTTTATTCTATCTATATGCGAGTTTATTAAACTACAGATACTTATCGGGTGGATCCAGCATCTTTTGTGTTTCGAGACTCTTTCGACTTGGTGTCACAACGGTAAGAGAAATAACGCAAGAAGTGACAGAAGCGCTGTGGGATGAGTTGAAAGACTTTTATCTGCCAGAAGTAGAAGAACAAAAGTGGCAACATTACAGTACGGAGTTTGAGACACGTTGGAATCTACCGCATTGCTGTGCTGCTGTCGATGGTAAACACGTGTCCATAACCTGCCCACCCAATTCGGGATCATTATTCTACAATTATAAAAAGCAGTACTCCATAGTACTGATGGCTATGTGTGATGCCAATTACAATTTTATTGGTGTTGATATCGGAGCTTACGGGGGAAATGCTGACGGAAGCGTTTTCTCTAACAGCATTTTTGGACGTCGCTTATTACACGGGGAACTAGGGCTACCACAACCCGCTGCACTATCAAATGGGGAAGTGATTCCCTATTTCATAGTGGGAGATGCAGCGTTCCCATTGAAAGCAAATTTAATGCGGCCTTACCCTGGAAGAAATTTGGAAGCGATCAAAGAAAATTTTAACTACAGACTTTCCAGGGCACGCAGGACTATTGAAAATACTTTTGGGATTTTGGTGGCTCGCTGGAGGATCCTATTAGCACCTCTTCATTTACAACCGATTGCTGCAGAAAATATTATAAAAGCAACCGTCGTGCTGCATAATTTTGTAAAAAGTCACGAGGGACAACAGTATGCACCACCCACATTTGTAGATCAAATTGGACAAAATGGTGAAATCATACCAGGTGAGTGGCGATCACACGTTGATCCCCTCGAAGGAATCAGCGCAGATTTCATCCAGCGAGGAAACAATGCATCTAGAGATGCATATTTCGTGCGCGATGCTTTGGCAAAATACTTATTAGAAACATGATTTCGTTAGCTATATTATCACAAATATAATTGAACTACGCTTTAAAAATAAACATTTATAATTAGTTGATTTCAAAATGGAATCATAATAAACATATTTTTATGTAAGATGAAAACCCATACCGACTTACCCCAGCGCAATCCGGATTAAATCTGGTGTTAAGATCTAGGTTGCTCGCATATCCATTGCTACAACTAGAAGAATATACGGTTTTTTGACGCATAAAGCATCAAAATCAGTCCACTCTATTTAAAAGAAATGATTTTTTAAAACAAAATAACGTCAAAAATCCCCACCAGATACTTTAAAGTCACTTTTATACCATTAAAGACGCTTTTTGGTTTTGCGTGTAATAACTTTGTTTTCAAACCCAGTTAAGTTCAGCCGGAAATGAACCGGAGTTCTGGCTGGTTCCAGTTCGTATTCCGGCTCCAGTGACACAACCGATTCTAGTTAGAATCGGTTTTGTCACTGGAGCCCGTGTACGAACTGGAACCAGCCAGAATTCCAGTTCATTTCCGGCTGAACTTTACTGGGAAATGGACTAATCCGAAGTTATGCCCAGTAAAGTTCACCCGGAAAATGAGCCGAATTGCTGGCTGGTTCTAATTCGTATTCCAGCTACAGTGACACAACCGATTCTAGTTAGAATCGGTTGTGTCACTAGAGCCGGAATACTAACTAGAACCAGCCAGAATTCCGGCTCATTTTCGGCTGAACTTTACTGGGTTTTATTGCAATATTGCGAATATTGCCAATAAATCGGCTTGAATTTTTACAAATGAGGTTAAATCGCAGATGGAAAATTCACGTAACGTAAAACTCTCCTCATTTATTCATATAATATATTACAATTATTAGTCAAAATTGTCATCTCGCAAGTTGTTTCATAGAGGTTCCGAATTTTCTGTTAAGTGTATCTGTTGTTTTATTTGAATATTATTAACATTGACTTTCTATTTCAGAATTATCAATTTGTGAGTCGTAAGTTGAAATTATAAAAAAGTTGTGTACACTTATTTTGGAGTCAGCTGCAGCGCAAAGAAATCGTAAAGGGCATCGAGTATGATGCAATAGCCGAAGTTTATCATGCTAGGTTCATCGTCTAGAACACCTATAATTACGTTTATGTGCATCTGGAGTTTACATTTGCGTTAATGACATGGAGTCATGGACGGAAAGCAATCTCGCCTAAAGTTTAATTTCCGGGTATTGTTGGTTGTTCGACAACTATTTAAAACCTATAGCTCTGATGATTTTCCTCTACACCTGGGCAGTCCGGGCAGACTGGGACCTCCGCGTGCCCGAACCTGTGGAGGTACTGTCGGAAACAGCCATGGCCTGACAGGAATTGTGTCAGGTGGAAGTGAACTTCCCCATGGGGTCTTCCCACCCAGCTCGATATGCTAGGTATCAGCCGGTGGGTCCACCTACCTTTCGAGGAGTTGTCCCACTCACGCTGCCATCTGGCGACCGAGGTCACCCTGGTGCGCTCGCGGGCTTCCCTATTTCTACGTAGCTCAAAGCACTCTTCATCTTCCCGAATGACCAGCCCGACTGGCATCATGCTCGCTATCACGCAGGATGCATCGTGTGATACCGTGCGGTAAATAGATATCACTCTGAGGCACATCACGCGGTAGGTGCTCTCCAGTTTCTGTAGGTAACTGGTTACCCTCAGTGCTCTTGACCATGACGGGCCGCCGTACCTGAGGATAGATACGGCAACGCCTGCCAGTAACCTACGTCTACTGGCGCACACCTTTGAGCTGTTGGACATCATTCTCGATAGAGCCGCAACAGTAGTCGACGCTCTCTTGCATGTATAGTCGACATGGCTGCCGAAGGTCAGCTTGTCGTCTATAACGACTCCGAGAGACTTCAGACTTCGCTGTGAAGTGATCGCGACTTCTCCCACATGGATAACTGCATGTTGTGCCGACTTGCGGTTGTTGACGATAACTACCACCGTCTTATGATGAGCGAGCTCCAGGCCTCTCGCGCTCATCCATTCCTCCACCGTGCTAATCGCGTGTTCTGCGATTAGTTCTACCTCAGGAATTGACTCCCCGTAGACCTCCAAGGTTACGTCGTCGGCAAAGCCGACGACCTTGACCCCAGGAGGGAACTTCAGTCTCAGAACCCCGTCATACATGAGGTTCCATAGCACCGGGCCTAGGATCGAGCCCTGCGGGACTCCGGTGGTAATCGGAACCCTTTTCTGACCGGCATCGGTCTCGTATAGCAGTACGCGGTTCTGGAAGTAACTTTCCAAGATCCGGTACAGACCCACCGGTAGGCTCAGCCGGTGTAACGAGAGCGCGATGGCATCCCAGCTTGCGCTGTTGAATGCGTTCTTCACGTCGAGTGTCACTAACGCACAGTATCGAATACCTCGCCTTTTTCGTTGGATCGCTATCTCGGCAGTATTTATCACTGAGTTGAGAGCGTCCACTGTGGACTTACCCTTCCGAAAGCCAAACTGGTTGCTTGACAGACCGTCTGTACCTTCCGCGTACGGGTTAGCCTGTTGAGGATGATCCTCTCAAGCAGTTTGCCAGTTGTGTCGATCAGACAGATTGGTCTGTACGCCGATGGGTCGCCTGGCGGCTTCCCGGGCTTCGGCAACAGCACCAATTTCTGCCTTTTCCATCTATCGGGGAAACGGCACTCGTCAAGGCATCTCTGCATAGCTAGCCTGAACATGTTCGGGTTCACTATGATCGCTGCCTTGAGAGCGTTGTTTGGAACTCCATCCGGCCCTGGAGCTTTGTTCATTGCTAGGGATTTAGCCACTGCGAGTAGTTCTTCATTCGTCACTGGAGCCACCATTTCGGCCGTGCCCGCACTGTCTCGTAGTGCAGGTGACCAGGGGCTTGTGGCTCGAGACGGGAAGAGTACTTCGATAATCGTTGCCAACCGGTCCGGAGACCGTTCTGGGGGTGAGGAGCCCCCTTTGGTCTTGGCCATCACAATCCGGTAGGCGTCACCCCACGGATTCGCCACAGAGAACAGACGTCCATCTTCAGCATTCAACTTGTGTAAAATCTCTAACGGTTTCGAAGGTAGTTTGGATATCTAAACCAGGTGCGCTACTGTCGTTATGTTTTTTGTGGCTGAGTGCGACAGAATTGACAGCGGTTATTCCTCTACCCAGTCAAACTAGTCCGGAACCGATTCGGACTTCCAGCATGAATTCCAGCTCAAATGCATCAACCGATAGAGTCGGAATCGGTTGTTTTCTTTGAGCTAGATTCCATGCAGAATCCATCCAGGATTTCGAACCGGTTCCGGAATCGATTTGACGGATAGTTGGGATAGGTTGGTGTGGCGGCGCTAGTGTTTTTAGTAGATTAATTCAAATGTTTACACACGTTTTTTAAATATTTTTGTTCGATCATGGATGTCTGTTCTCTGTGGATTCGCGTTGGCACTCTCACACAGGTTGTCGAAACACGCTCTCTTGCTGCTTCTAATGGCCTTGTTAAGGGCCAATTTCGCAGCTCGAAACACTTCACGGCGGTTCTCTCTTGCATCCTCGGTGCGAGCTCTTTGCATCCTACGTCTAGCTCTGAGGCAGGCTGACCGTAGAGCTGCAATCTCGGCACTCCACCAGTATACCGGGCATCTACCGTTTCTTGGCAGTGTTTTTCTCGGCATAGTGGCGTCGCACGCACGTTAAATAGTATGGATAGGTCAAACAGTACAGGAAGAGGTATCCAAATTGGTGGCCGAAATATTTGTATGCAACTAGGTATGCAACGTTCGGATCGAAGATATTTGAGGGTGTGATGAATGTATGTAGAACGATGTCTTTTTAGTTACGGAGGAATAATGCAACCCAGTTTAGTCGGCTCTCATCTTTCCACGAATTTTAAATACATGATAATGCCGTATTCATCATAACATTCCATCCTAAATACTAGGATTCGTGGGACCATTAACCCTCATTCGACTAGTTTGAGCTAGTACCTAGAATTCCATTTTTAACTGCATATTTTTACGAGTGTCATTCAACTAAATTGTTATCACAGATTCTTACAGTAGCTCAATACAAATTCAGAGCAATGTTGAATATTACATTCGGCAATTCGACGAGTTGAACTGCGTTGCTAAAAACGAGAGGGGCCAACTATGCAAAACGGGGTCATCGGAAGAATTGGATAATTATGTTATTAGTAAAAGCATTAGATATATAATAAATTATTGTTTATTTTGAAGAGAAATCCATTTTTATGTCATTTTTTATCAAGTATCTTCAGTTTCTACTTATTACTTCGTTTTTTAATATTCAGTTTGGGTATCTCGAAGGATTTAGAAGATTTTTAAAGCATCCTTGAAGGATTCAGAAAGGAGAATGGTTTAATAGGGTTTAAAATATGTCAATGATTTCTAAATACTCATTTCCTCCGACATCAAAATCTCTTCAGTTCTCTTGACTTGTTATCTAAAATATGGTTTTTGACCAATTTTTAATTTTATTCGTGTCGGTTTTGTATCCTTTTATTTTTATTATTCTACTGAATTTGTTGGTCAGCGTACAGATCCAACAGAGAATTCACTCTGTTGGTGAACTCCACCTCCAAATCGCGGGCTACATGCAGCGGTGGCATTTCCATCCTGTCTACGAGGTATGATCCAAAAGACATGTGTCGATTCCCACTGCTTGCAGGACCGGTAACAAGGATTCGCTCGTCAATGTCAATCTTTCGCTTCTTTGTTTTGTTTGTTTCAGCTCGAGAGTCGTTTAACTCCGTCTCTTCTACAAGAATCTCTTCGAGTACTACTTCCTGTGCTGATGATGACGGCTCAGCAGTAACAGGTGTATCCTGTCGCTTGAGAACACGAAAGTTACCGATAGTTCTAGAAGCATAAATTCAAAGCATATGTCTGTTGGAAAACAGTTTATTATGTACTTACGGTCGATTTTTGCAATGGGCCGCAAGAAAGAGGAGTTCATTGTACAATGGCCAATTAGATTCGTATACCTCTTCCTCTCCAGCACCAGAAGACGAGGAATTGGTTACTTCTCGGTGCTCCTTGACGAACCGATCACGTAGATTTTTCCACTTTGCTTTAACAGCTGTCTCTGAAAAATAAAGGCTAGTTAGTATATTACCCATAAAGAAAATGTTAAATTACTTACCAGTCATTTGCATTTCCTCAGCCACATGACGCCATGCCGCATCTTTCCGAATCGAATTTCGGAATTCTTTTGAGGATTTCGCATAAATTGCCGGGTATTTTTAATACTGTTTATCAATCTCCCATTATGGGTTTGATTTGTGAGTTCCTCTTGCGCAAGATCGTACTCCATCATAAAGCTTCGAATAGAATTTGAATTGAATCACTGCTTACCGCGTTTTCGATTGCCGCTCTTTTTGAATTTTTTCAAAAAAAACGCGGTTTTGTACTTTTAGTACAACGTCGCGTTTACCGTTCCGTCATCATTGCGGACAATCGCGTTGACATGCATGTATTTAAAATAATAAATGACAGTTGCTTTCCGTTGCCGTTCCGCTTCCGTCGCCATTGCGTTTGGGCCTTTAGCGCTGTCAATGGAAATGCGACTTGTGACAATACCAGTTTAAATACCTGTTGTTTTACTACGTAAGTAACAATTAGTATTATGTAATGGTATTTAAACATGTATTCAATTAAATTGATTTAATTTGAAGTAGGAAAAACTTTCGTTCTGATTTACTCTGATTTTTATTTTCTTTTTTTTAGAATTTTTCAAAATAATGGCTAATTATACGTGCAGTATAATTTGCGTAACAGTAACAGTAGCGTTACGTGTTACCAACGTATTAAAGGTCAGAATTTTTTTTCATTTCAATTTCTGCCCCATTTCGTGGTATTTTCCAAAACTTCCAACTCTTTCAACTTTCGCTCCTCCAAATAATTGCGCTTTTTCCAAAACATCAAAATTTCATTTTATGCCGTTTCTTGACCATTCTTTCAAATTTCGAAGCATTTGATTTTTTTCAAATCATTTGAAAATTCGCAAAGTGATAGCGATTTTTGTGACGTTTTTGTTCAAGCCAGGTTATGTATCATTAATTAAATTTCAATAAATTCCGTACATTCACCTACACAGTTGTTTTTGCAATTGAAAAGCAAAGAAAATGATATACATTTCTTTTGTTTGCATTTTTACCCTGAGAAAATTGCGATTAAACGATCACGAGTTTTCCGCAGCTATCTCGGAGCCATACTTGATCCATGAAATAACCTTTTCGCCATTCAGCTCTCAACTCTTCCCTTCCTGTTCGTCTCCATCTATTACGTCGCCATTTAATTATTGAACTCTCTCACTGAGCGGTTTAGCTGCTGATTTCCTGAGCCATGTAGCTCCTATTTACGTGAGTCATTCAGCTCCCAACCTTATCACTATTTATTCGGATAGTCCCCGGCGGTGAGCTCATCCTACTCCGATTGAGAGTTCCCTGACGGAAGAGTTTCTCCCGGCACCGATACCCGCATTCTGGAGCCATTTAGCTCCCAGCTTTATTCATGAACTACTCGGATATTATCCGGCGGTGAAACTACCCTACTCCGACTGAGAGTTCCTCGGCGAGGGAGTTTCTGTCGGTATCGAGGTCTGTTTCGTAGACTAATTAACTCCTAATCAATTAGAACCCTACTATAAATTCTTTGGCGGTGGATTTATCCCGACACCGATGCTTGTGTTCGTGAGCCATTTAGCTTCACGCTTCGTACCGATCTACTCGGTCTAGTCCCCGGCAGTAAAGCTAGCCTTCTCAACGGGCTAGCCAGTAGGTGCCGAGGTCTGTCCAGCGATTCCGGGTGGAGCATAGCATCCGGTGCACTGGAGTCCCAACGACCTGCTGCTTGCTGTTCGATGCGGTCCGTCGATTCCGGTGGAGGCTGGCGTCCGGTTCACACGCGCCCCGATGACCCGAACCCGGTACTGCGTTTTGCATTACTCAACTGGTCCCCGGCGGTGGGTCTAGTCTACTCCGGCTGAGGGTTCCCCTGCGGCGGAATTTTTCCTAAGCTCGATTTGTTGTTTCATGGCGGCGCTGCTTTGTTGGTCACTTCGCCACTTCCTCTGCAGCTCGGAGAGTATACTCGTCACTAGCCTGTTGACCGCATCCAAGATATAATCATCGTGGTACATCTCTTAGACAATATTGTCGACTGCCATGCCTTCGATCTTCTTCGAACCTAGGGCATTTGAAGACCACGTGCTTCGGCGTCTCTTGCCCATTCACACACTCCGGGGAAAGGGGTGACGAAGCATGTCCAAACCGATCCAGGTACTTCCGAAAGCATACATGCCCAGATGAAAATTGCGTCATATGGAAGTTCACCTTTCCATGTTTCCTATGTACCAACGCTGCCACATTTGAGATGAGTTGATGGATTCACCTCTCTTTCTCCGCGTTGTTCCACTCTTGCAGCCACTTAGCCAACGAGTCCGCTCTGACCAGTTTCCTCGCATTTCGTGTATTCCTCCGCTGATAGAATTGCATGTCCTCAGTCAGGGTGTTGCACATGGGAATCATCCCGGCAGTGACGCTATCGTTCTGTACACACTCACGACACGAATAGCCATTAGACGAAACGTGCTTGACAACTTCGTCCGTGCACGTGTGAACGGGTACATAAGAAAAGTATTAACCCTTTCATGCCCAACTTTTTTCTAGTGAATGTAGGGTCTCAAAACTATTTTTCCTTGAAAACGGTTGGATCAAGAAACATGAAAAGCCTATTTTCATAAAGATAGGTGCTTGCATGGCAGTGCTAGAAGCTGGTCAATTTTTAGCTTCTAATGCTCAATACAATTCTCCTAGAATAATTACAATAGTCCAATTACGTGGAAAACGTAACCAACGACAGTCTAAATTGATAAGTTTTATCAGTTTTCAATAATATTGCACCATAACGAAGATATATGAAAAAATCATTTTCCGTCGCCAACGTAAACTGTTCCTGGCAGCACTGCTCCATCGGAATCCAATCAGACTAATTGCAATAACTTCAGTTCTAGAGCTAATCCTTGTAACTGTTAGTACTCAAATTAAAGGCAATACTCACATTAATGAGCCTTACTTGTTTTTGTGAGCAAATCTCGCCTCAATCAAAAGTTATAGCTGTTTAAAAACGTTGTTGTCCACAAACAACATGGGCATGAATGGGTTAAACTTATCCTGACGGAACGGTCATGTTCCGTTGACGGTGACAGAAGCTGATGTATTGTCTGAATCGTCCTTTAATCACACTGCTAAGGCCGCTATCACGGGACTACAAGGCCTCTTCAATCGTGTTATTCGACTTCCATCTATATCGGACTACGGAACCGATTCCTGCAGTTTTTTAGAAATAATTTGTTTAAGTTTCCATCATTGGGGCTGACTGAAGGACTGTTGCTATGTGAGTTAAATGTATATGTTGAATAAATATGCTAGTTTTTCCACTTCCGAACTGTCCGTAAAGTCATTCGCTCGTTTGAGTACTACAGTGCTTTGCTGCCGGTTACCACGCAGAGTATTCACCGTAGGCCACAGTCCGGTCGTTGTGATGCTCTGCAAAATCTTCCTGAGACTTGTGTTCTGCTAACTTCATTTCTTTCCGTGACGATGCTCTTAATTTCTAGAATCGTCTTAGTGCGTTGGTATATTTGGATCAGATTTCTCTAGACGTCGAAGGGCTGGAAGACGCTTTCTACGTTGGTTAACGACCTGTTTCGTGTATATGATGCTGTTTTTGCGTGACCCCGAAACTCAGTCAGGTGGCAATGCCAACCGATGTCAGTTCATATACAGTGAAAACCCGTTTTTATCAGCCTCTTGGTGAATTTTAGGCTGATAAAACAGGGACATTGATAAAATCGGGACATAGATTTTATTTCTTTTTAACAGTCTTCCCAAATGAACATCGAACACCATGTTCGCTCTAGTTCTGTGCTCATCCTACACCATCATTTCGTGTGCAAACTCGAACGCGCTAATGCGTACCAAAACACGAGCATATGTTCGTCTGTACTACCGAACCCCATGTACGTACGCGGTGTTCGTACAGACAGGTTCTTGATACTAGTTTTCTCTTTCTCTCACCCATCATCACTAGCATTGACTCATTCTGTTTTGTGTGTGCCTTTCTTATGTACGCACACGGTGTACGAACACGATGTTTAAACCTAAGTTTGCACATCGTTCGCTTGGGGTCGATGTGAACCTGTACACAAAGGCAAAGCATGTTTGAGGTTGAACGCGTGCACGAAATTTTGTACACGGATGCAAACTTGTAGATGTTCATGGGAAGACTGCTTTTTAAGATACGGAAGCTCTTAAAGTATTCTTCTTTATTCCCTAGATCTAGCCTCATAACCTTTCCTGATTATTTTGATTAAATTTCTTTAAGGGAGTCTAACAGTGCAAAATTCATTAAAAAGTAAAATTTATGAAAAAATAAAATCGGGAGTAGATAAAATTTGGGGCTGATAAAATCGGGTCTTCACTGTATTTTGATAGCAATTTAAAATTAAAACCTGACTCATTTTCGATTCAAGCAAAAACGACATTAATTGTTAACGTTTCATATCTTCCAATCGCTTGCCTATTGAATGTCGTTACAACATATAAAAAGAGCAATGTGACGCACTTATTGTTAGTAAACAGGAAAAATAATGTTCTGGATAAAATTTTCTTTCCTTTTGAACCTGGAATTTTTTTTTCACAAAACCCAGGAAAAACCTGGAATACTCAGGGTTTTTTTTCAGTTTGAGTAGACACCATGTGTCTACTGGCTCAGATTGAATTTATCGAGTAAAATACTAACCACAAAACGTCCAACTTTTCATTCCTCCAATTATTTTTTATAACATCATATGCTTAAAAACCGAAAATCTCTATATTTGTACATACAAATTCTCGGTTCAGAAATGGTTAAAAAAAAATTTAAGTACAGATTATTCGAAACCAAGCCAAATTTGTAAATTTTTGTGCAGATGCCCTCTCATGAAATGTATACATAATATTAAGAAATAGTTACGAACACAGTCCTCAAGGAAAAAAATTTTAACACCTCTGTTTTTTAAGGAGAAGGAGTTAAAATTATGCTCCTATATCGTGAGATTAAAATACGCTATAGGAATGACAAAACCTGTTTCATCACTGTAGTGTAAATTCAAAATTTCGTTTGCCAAAATCCCATATCCCAAAACAACAAATTAGATGTCAAAATGAAATGAACTAAACACAGCGTATATAAATGCCGCGCTCTCGCACACAATAATTAAAACTTTTGGTCAGGTTAAGATCAAAAGTTATCATGCGATGTCCATTTAAATGAACAAAGCATTACTTATTCAATTTAACACAAAAAGGCTTAAGTTCGAGATTGTAAGAAATCTTTCCGGATATATTATACGAATAAAGCAGAAATTAAGTTTTCCTATCCTATTTTGCATTTTTTACAAATAAATAGAAAAAGATGGGTTTTGCGTTTCGGATTCTGCTCATCAGTAACTGACCCCGTCTTAGTACCAGTTAGATACTAAAATAAATCCAAAGGGTCACACACAACTGGTTGGTTATGAGTGATGTATCGGGAAGCAAACACAGTAGTTGTGGTTCGCCAGCAAGAAAGCAGAATCGTAAGCTCGTTTTAGGCTTGCTGACCAAACGCCTGGCAGTATGCAAAAATTTTCCCTAAAGGAAAACTTACGATTAATCCGAATAAATCAATATTGGATTTTGTTGTATTTTTTATTTACTATTTCAAGCTTTAGTTAGGGAAACTTGTTGATGATTCAAAAATTTACTTTGGAAGGCTCACCCATTAAAACAAAAATAAACATTATTAAGGAGCATATGTCAATACTACGGCATCCGGCGAACTGGACCGAATCTCGGCCGTGGAAAGATGATGCAATGGATGCAATGCACCATTTACACCCGACCACGTGCTTCTCATTACACGTTTGCGGAAAGTTATGCAGGAATACAATCTGCAGAAGTGTTTTTTATTACTCATCGTCCGAAAATTTGAGAGGAGGTACACTGTCTGATAACAGTTTCCACCGTGGATGGGGCACTTTGAATGGTAAAAGTGGGCCGACATTGTAGGTACCTTATTCGCACGATGTTCACTTACCGGACCAGACTCTAGAGGATGGAGACAGACGGTGCAAATATGGTTGATCATCTCATCGTTTTTCTTGGAATTTGAGAATTCACCATATATCAGAGTATGGGTTGCGGTCTCTCCAGTCTCTCTGTATAGTGATGCCGGTCCCGCGGTCGCGGCGGAATTAAGGAAGAAAGAAGAGATCGGATAGGAAGTGAAGGTAAACGAGATCTGGGAATCCCCAACCGCGTTTCAGGCAGACCGCCATGGTGCCCAACGCCCCAACGTTATTGCGATATAGTTTGAATAATATTGAATTTTTTTCTCTACCGGGAGTAAATTTTTCTCGACCATGTGCGAGAATTTGCGACCTGTATGAGAGAGAGAGATTCTCTCAGATACAACATTGCTGTGAAGGGGCGAAAGAGAGAACATAGACACGACGACAACAAATGAGCCAGCACCAGCATAGGGCGATATAAAACCAAAGCAATGATGACGCATACCTTCAGTTAAACTTGAAATCGCGCACGGACTGGAGTAGACCGGCTGTATCCGAGTTTAACAATTAGATATCGATAAACTTCACTGGATAAGTGTGTTTGGCATTGTGAATTGTTTTGTGCGAATAAAGTTTCAGTCTGATATAGTGCGACGTAAAGGTGTTGGCTGACCTTCCAGACGTTTCTCTGAATGTGCCGAGTCATTGTTGTGGTCGTCTTAGGAAAAAGAACCGTCGCGACATAAGTGCGAACTTAATTTCGGGAATAGTTTAATTACGTTGTTACCTGCTGTCTACCTAGGACACGGCGAAGCAAAACGGGCAGTGATTTTGAAACCAAAACAAGTACATCGAGCGAGGAAAATTGATTACCTAGCGCAGAAGGAGGAGGAAGCCGCCCAAATGACGAGGGACGATAATGTGCTGTTGAATGATGTCTACTTCGGGTCATATAATATGAACCATCAGCCGCTGACGCCGTTAACTCCGATTAGTAAAATTGTAAGTGTCCTTGTTAGTGCCGTGGGTAATTGGAAAAAGTTCTGTGTTAGGATCGACGACCTGATATAATGGTTGATGATTGGAAAGTTTATTGAAAGTAACTACAGTTCGTAGAAGGCTGACGTCCAACTTCAGAGCAGAGTGTGCAATGAAATATAAAACATGACATCAGCGCTATTGTTGAAAATTATTGAAGTTAACGAGTCTTACCAAGAGCGCGATAATATGCGCCGACCAAGCACGATACAGCCCCGAGCCGGCTTTAAACGTTGTGCTTTGTGTGTCTCACCTCGACCAAGCCGCCCTCAATCCGAGTGCGCATCGTCGCGTCGCGGATCCGCGCGATTGTGTCCGTGAACATTTGCAATATGTGCTGCTGGCTTTGCCTCTCGGATTGGTATTGTTTGCACCAGAACGGCTACTACTGATAAGATAAAAAAAAAGTTACTGCGCAATCTGGCACGTTTGTCGCTCTGCCTTTGTTCTGCCTTATAGCATATCGGTTTGGATTTTATCAGGCGTGGATATTGAGACTACCTTTCGTGCGATTCTAGAAAGTACCATCGTACACATGACCCAAATTATTACCATTTTGTAAGTCAAAAAGAACAGTTGAAAAAAATAGGCAAAGTTTGAACAGTAGGCTGTTGAATTGTCAATCAAATGTCGAAATGTCATAAAATACCGATTACCCAGCAGTTTTATTATAACCTGTACTGCATTCCAGCTATGTTTTATTTATTTTCTTCAATTGCATAGAACTTAAGACCGATTTCAAATGACAGTCGAACAGAATTCAACGCGCAGATCCGATTGACAAACAAGTTTGTGACGCAATAACCCAACACCGCCCAAGCTCACCTACTGCCCAATATCGGCTAGTAGCGGAAAAAGGTAAAACAAGATTCCGGTTCTCCTCGAACAAAAGGCATTTATTGAGCACTCGTGTGAGTTGGATTAACATTTTTAAGCTGAACGCGAGGAGACGTGTAAATGACGTCGCTAATGCATACGCGTACAGCGTAGTTATGGATAATATTTTCTCCAACGATTGTCAACTTCAGATAGCATCAACTCGAATATGTTGAATACACCACAGATAACAGGCGTTTGAACTCGTAACCGAAATCTGTGTATAAACCTACAGCTGTCATTTGAAATGAAGCGCGCGACTAAAACACATTAAGCAAACGTTTATATGTAGCGCAGCGAACGACGCTATGAAGCTGATTCGCAGTTGTCAAATTAGGTTCAATAAATTTTGGTCTAGTCGAAATGTCTGTTAACTGATCTTTTAAACATCTTTATGTTGGTTTCCCTTGATATAATTTGAGAAGTGTCATCTGGTTATTTTACTAGCGGATTTCACATTAAATGTCTGATGTCAGTATATCGACTTTTGGTTGTTTTTTAAAGATTGGCATATGAACAAAAGTTTAGGTTTGCCTAGAATTGCAACATACATTATACCAAGGGCTCTAAAACTACAAACGTCGAAACAACACATTTTAACTCGCATACGCCATTTTAATTGTGTGGATTCCTACGCTAAGTTTTTTGTTTTGTTGCGAAACCAAGTATTGAACAAAAGTATTACCAACACTCATAAAGTGCGCCTTCTCCAAAAACAGATTTTCTTCTTTATTTCATGCATAGGCACTATCCTGTGAATACTTGTTGGCACTTGTCGCCGCCTTAATTGCTTCTCACCGTCCTTCGCGTCCCAAGCTTGCCCATATTAATTTTCGTGATGTGTCAAACAAAGACATCATACCAGCCAGCCGGACGGACGAAGAATGCCTTTGAACTGCACACGAATTTCGATGTTTATCGTCTGCAGTGAAATCAGTCTGGTCCGGTACCAGCCGGATATTATTTTTTCCTTTGTAGATAGAAGAACGGAAGATTTTACTGTGTGCGCCTGGGTGATTGCTATTGAACTTTGGACATTACACGGACGGAAACGTTTATCCACCGAGTTCTTTGTCTTGCTACTCCAATACAGTGAAAAAAATCAGCGCTACCATACAAGGACAATTTAATTCGCGTGTTGACACCAAAGTGGGGAAAATGTGCCGCTTTCACCACCTTCTTCTTCGAACTAGGTAGGCAATGAATCGCGTGATTGCATAAAAACGAACAACTTCATTTATTTTTGTACGCACACGATACCCAGTGTATGACATCCGCTGACATTCTCCAGCATCTGCGGGCAAGCGCGTTGATCGATACGACCAAGGAATGTGAAACGTAAACAAAGAACTGTTTATGGAAATTTGTGATCCGATCTGGCTGTGCCTTTTGAATCAATCATTATGCATGTCCTTGGCATGTATAGACAATCTGATAAAGCTGCAAGCATATAATATAACATAAGTTAGCAGGACTCAATTTGCGAATTGACATTCAATGTATTCGTAGCGCTAGTTCGCCTTACAGACTCATTTGTCCCAATGGTCATGTTTACTAAAATGGTAGCCATCATGTCGTCTGCTAGAGCTAGTTTTTAGGCGCACAACTTGTCCAGTGTAGCACATATTTTATCGTCTCGTGAGGCAGTGTGTGGAATGGTTCTTGGATGGAGCTGAGCGGTAAATTGAACTTAAAGGAATACCTATCTAGCTTGACGACAGCAGCTTAGCCAAACAGTATGACATGAAATTGCGAAATTTTAGTACCGCTCGACTTTTATTGCCTATTCCAATGGCTTGACGGCCACCATAAGGAGTGGGGCTTCGGCGACTGACGCCAAAGTTGCTAGTTTCGGTGTTTACCTGAAGCGAAATTCAGCAAGCACACACGCGTTAGAAGCATGTTCGAGTGGCGACGCGCAGCGTGTAGCATTGTAGAAAAGGTAATACATACCTATTGGGCGGCCATGTATAGACATGTTATTTATATGTTAGTTTTGAATGTCCCAAAGGTCTTTGTTTCGGATATACGCAGTACAAATTAGCAAAGAGTTGCTAAAAAGAACACGTGTTCAACTTTCAATATCTAATGTGCGAAGGTGACAGGTATCTTAAACAAAAAGAATTGCCATTGTTGGGTAGACGGGGACAGTTCGAACATTGTGTGCTACATACTCCTTAATTGTCGTAGTTCGAAGAAGGTAGCTGAACAGTCTTCTTTGTTCCTTGCTAGTTTGTCTTTGTATCAGACGCAATGGTTCGTAGATGCGGTGCATATCCCATCATAGGCATGATTTGCATATCGTCGGTTTCGTGCAATAGGTCCACAACCCAAAATTCTTCATTATTGAGATTATGATGCAAAATGGAGGCAGGTGGCATAAAGTTTCACCTCGCATAACCCCGGTTTAAAATTTACTAAACAACGTAATCTACGCCCAAAATAGTTCTCATTATCCTTACAACAATAAGAAAGACCCTTGCTTGGATCCTAATGCCAAGTCTGGGAAAAGAGGAGGGTTCGGATCTGCAGACCAATCTATTAGTATAGTTAGTAAACCGGCACAACAATTGACTCTTTTTCGGAGCACCACTCAATCGAACGATAATTGGTACCAGAAGCCCCCTTCCAAATACAAACTTGTTCGGATAATTTTGGTTCACTCACAAGAATTTTTAATTTGTATGTAAAAATATATCTTTTGAATGAACACTAGCGCCGCCACATTCACTTATTCGAACTATCCGTCAAATCCATTCCGGAACCGGTTCGAAATACTGAATGGATTCAGTACATATAGAATCTGGCTCAAAGGAAACAACCGACTCCCACTCAAACGGTTGATGCATTTGTGCTGGAATCCATACTAAATCCACTCAGAAGCAGAGTTACAAATATTCAAATTAATTGAATGAAAATGGATCATATTCAGCCGCATTCGTTTTCAATATTCAGTGACGCAGCTGAAAACGTCAAACGAACAAACCGCCCATTCATCCATGCAAATTTTCCTTCATCTCCGAATATTACACGAAGCGAACGTGCAGCATCGAATCAAACGCATCAAAGTAGGCTCTGCCACAATGTTAGCGATGATAATTGTTGTTTTATATGCTTTACCGGTATTTGAAAACATTTGCCTAGATAATTAGTGAAATGAATATTATTGTACGATATTCAACTGAATGAATAACATGGATTTTTAAATAAATATTTTTTCACCACGAGTCGCACCAGGTTCATTTTCAGCCGTCAAAAAAGAGCTTCGCATATTTTTAACTCTGCTCAGAAGTACGAACCGCTTCCGGAATGGTTTGACTAAGTAGAGGTTAACCGCTGTCAATTCAGTCAAACTCAATCACTAAAAAACATGATGACAGTCAGTAGCGCACCTTCCTTCGAAAACGTTAGGGGTTTTTACACAAGTGTAATGCTGAAAATGTACTCTGTTCTCTGTGATAAGACTTACGTATATGGCTCGGGTATGAATGAATGGGTCGGTCCACTCGCATTCTCACCATAAAACATCATTGGAAATACCTGGCAAGTAATTTCTTCATATATCCTCCGTGACGAATTCCCCTACTTATAATTACGACATGAATTTATTAATTATCACATCGCAAGCACGCGGTGGCTCCGGGTAGTCCGGTACATCGATTTTTCTACAGTACATATACCCAAGAATCTTGATTGTTATGCTGTTCCGACTATGGTGAGATAAAATGTTGCAGCAACTTCTAACAAGCAGCTTAAACTAGGGATACCCTAGCTACTGACAAAAACTGTTTTTGCTGTGATTTTTATTTTGTATTTCTCGTAAACGTGAACTTGAACGTTCAGACAATTTTTTCATGATAGAAGAATTTAGATAGCACTTTAGAATCTGAAGTTATTCTTTCAAAACGTGTTTACTAATAACTCACCACTTTGACTGAATTGTTTCTGTGCGACTTGGAGCTACAATTTTGAATCCAATCCACATTACATCGGGCGTTCCTCAAGGAAGTCATCTCGGACCACTTTTTTGTGCTTTTTGTGAACGATCTGTGCAATGAATTGTCTTCGTCTAAGGTCATGTACACACCAAAAAATAATGAAATTTAAACGACATGTAAACCTATACGAATGTAAACATACAAAGCTTGAATCAAAAATTTGATTGAAAATTACATTAAAATCAATGCACTCAGTTGGAGCATCAAAAATCATATAATTTAACACTCTCATTCGTGTAATATTACATGTCATTCATTTTACAGCAATATTCAAGTGAAAATACATTGAAGTGCATTGGTTATCCGTTTAATGAAACTGTAATTTTCAATCCACGTGTAAAATTATAATAAAATTCGTTGAAGAAAGCACGCCCGAGCAAATACTCATGGGTTCAAACACCATATAGCCCCTTGAAAAGACTAAACATGATCCGTGCCAAAATCCACAACCATCAAGACACCATAAAATGGTCTCAATAACCCGTAAATACACCAACATATGGTGTTTTATATGGGATCTACGGGACCATGGTGATGGTGTTTTCATGGGTTGAACCCATTTCAAACACCCATGTCAAACCCCATGAGCATGGGGGTATTATGGGCTTTTCGTTTGCTCGGGTGTCAAATCGTGTGTATTTGTGGGGGAACTTAATTTTACATTTATATTCATGCTCCAAATATGTGCATGAAAATAAACTTAAAATTACAAAATATTTTTTCTGTGTACGCAGATGATCTAAACATTTATCGAATAATAGTGTAATAAAATCTATGGTACTTTGTGCATTGCAAATGGACGTCGATAGGATCATCGACTGGAGTGACAGAAACTGCTTTCAGCTTACTGTGCCTCGAAATCCAGATTTTTTAGAAAGTCAGTATCTAGATTGTTAAGCAATTCAAAATCTATGAGGGATCTAACGAATATTACAAAAGATTACCATTAGGCGGCGCCAGTGAGTCTATGGAAGATCAAATATCTGGAAACGAAATTCTGCCTCTAGGTAGCGGTAGAGAGGTCTGTGTTATCTTTTGTCTTCAAACTAAAACAAAAACCGGAGAATGTCACTAAGGGTAAGAATAAATGAGTCATATTCCAACAAAATCTCACTAAGTTGTCAGATTACGTTCCTCTTCCTTGTTCAATTAAACTAATTTTTTTTTAACACATGATGCATTCATGAAATTATACTCATTCATGATTTTGGAAAGAAATTTAGATTTGAAAGTCGTGAAACTCCTATGAACCATTTGTGTACCATTTGTGTGTAAATTTTGGATTCCAGAACAACATTGCCGAAGATACAAATCTGCTAAAAAATTAGAAACTTTAGATACAGCACATCAAAAAAATGTAATGCTCACTAGCACCGCCTGGAGGCAGAATTTTCACATATTCAATCACCAATCCGAAAGGTAATAATCTACTACCCAAGTATGTAAGAAAGTAGTGCTCTAAAGACAATCTGTGTTGCACAAAGTACAACACGCGAGTGCTCGTGTTAGAAAATTTGGCGCGAGTGCCGGTGGGTTATGATCCATTTTTTTAGAAAGTTTATGTCTTCGGCAAAGTTGCTCAGGAAACCAAAACCTACGAAGCGGTATATAGAACAATTCATAATTAATTAGGCAGCGCTAGTGAGCATGTTATTTTTTGGGGGTGGGCGTAGCGTAGTTGGTAAATCGATTGCCTTGTACGCAGCGCACCTGGGTTCGAGTCCCGATCCCGCACATTGGGTTAGAAATTTTTCATAAGAGATTTTTCTAACCCGAAGAGGCCTTAAGGTTAACCCCTATAATCGAAATAAAAAAATTAAAAAAAATGTTTTTGATCTACTGTATCTCAATTTCCAGATTTTTTAGCAAGTTAGGTTTTCGGTATAGTTGCCTATCAAAACCTACGAGGTGGTCAAACATACGAGGTGGTATATCGAATAGTATGGAGTTCTTTCACTAGGAGGCGCTAGTGAACATATTATTTTTTCGACTTACTGTATCCCACCAAGCTTCTGATTCTTTAGAAGGTCGTTGTTTTTTTCTTCGAAGTAAATTTGAAAATAGTGAATGTCACTTTTATCTCATTCAACTCAACGGAGTTATTATGTTGACAGTGATATGTCCATGAAATAAATGTATGCATGATTTTGGAACATGCATACAGATAAATTTAGGTTTGGAAGCCATTAACGATAAACAGATCACGAGGTATTCTGAAGAGAAGCGATAAAACTGTTAACGTTGTACAAAATACAATGCGCGATTGCCCGTGTTACAAAATTTGGTGCCGGAGAGTTAAATTCCATTGGAATCGGAATTGCTATGTTACGAGATGAAGTTCGCGGTCACATGCGAAATTCCCATATTAACCGGTATAATCATTATACCTAAATGATGTAAAACTAATTTAAGTGGGTTCTAAATTGCTTGAAATTGTTGGTCCAGATCACATTCCAAATCAAAGTCTCTTTAACCACATTAAGAACGGTTGATGATTTCGGAAGATCCGAAGAAGCGACCAAGTTCCGAAATTAGTTTCACAACTGTTTCTCATACATTCTCACAAGCATAGACTTAAATGAAGGGTGTAGTAGTCCTAGTCTTAAATGGAGGAGGGTGTAGTAACCTTAGTCTTAAATGAAGTGTATAATATTTTTCATTTCCCGTATACACCCATCCCCGCATGACCAAATAAGTTAGCAAGAAGGCAACATTGAACTAATGCTAATTAAGCTAATTAAGTAATACATTTTGTGTTTCAAGTACTTCAGCGTCGACGCGTAGCTTATCAAGTTCATGGCTGGTGAGACATTATATATTTACAAGGTGTACTAAGAATGTAATAAACGATTTCCACATTATTGAACATACTCAGCCATGGAATCATAGTTTGAAGAAATGAGAAAAGCACAATTTGCTGTACGTACAGGCTGAAAAAATTGTTGTCTGTCTCTCTAATTACATTAATTAGTACCACACCCGAGTAGAAGAAAATAACTGCGGAATACTGAATTTAGGTATCAATACCAACGACTGTTTACCACAATATGGTATTAATGGGCTCTACATAAGAGGTAAAATACCAAAAAAATAACACAGGCATGTTCTACAAATAACTATTTGATAATGAAACGAGTTATTATAATACCTGAATAATAATGAAACATTTTTCAACCTTCCAATAACAAAATTCACGCTATGGAGGTATTCAATAGGGTATTGGTTTGGTATTTGTAAAAATAACTGGAATACATAAATAATACTAAAATAAAATATTATACCTCATTGAGGTATTAAGCAGGTATTGAAAAATGTTTCTTCAATACCTGTTTAATACCTCAATGAGGTATAATAATCAATTAATACTAAGTTTTGGTATGAATACCAAAAAATAGTATGTTCGGGTTATTGCCCAGTTATTTTCTCCTGGTCGGGCACTTACCCTTTATGAGTTCAAGTGGTCAATTACGATTTGTTTTTCGCAAATTCATAACTATTCGAAGTCACGAAATATATTCCGATATTTTTAAAACGTACTTTTAGGCACTTGATGAGCCTTCTCTGGTAGTCAGCTGCCCGCAGACTCTTAAAATCTTGAATACCGCGCGAATTCCAGAGCAATTGTTGATCGAATCATTAGCTACCCATACAAACAATCTCCCTCCTCCTGTGACACTTGTAGAAAGTAAGGTCACATCATCGGCAGCCGGCCTCTAGCAATAGCAAGTGTCGGACTAACACCCCATCCCTTTCCCTGCTGCGATCTACATGCGGGCGTGATCGAAGCCGGTATTAATCTAGAAAAGACTTGGTATTGCAGATAGGGTTGATTTGACACTCCTGTTAATTATCTGTTCAATTTCGTTTAGTTCCGATCAATAACGGAATTGCATCTGAGAACTATCGCTCAAGCCCAAGTTACAGCTTGAAACAAACTTTTTAGAATTGGGGTTTCTTAGGGTGCTTACAGAGTGGCGGCGAAAAGCTAAGCTACGGCTGGAACTGACATTAGAGCGCGAGAAACATGCTTGCAGCATATCAAATAGAGCATGTCAGAGTAAAAGCAGGCAGTCAGCGCAGATCCGCTCGGCTTTCACTCTGACATCATCCCTTTGGTTTGCTGCAAGCAGGTTTCTCGCATCCTAATGTCAGTTTCAGCCCCAACTCAGCTTCTCGCGGCCACTCTGTAAGCGGCCTTACACTGACCTCATCATAGTTAAAGCGGGGGGCTTAAGAAGCAAGTAATGTAGAGAAAAACTCATTTGAGATGTTAATGCAAAGTAAGCGACCAACAAACAAGCTTCGGGTGATTAATACGACTTACAGTACATTTTCGTTTATAAATCCTATAGATATAGAATTTCAAAAATACCATGCATGTTGAATGTTGTTTTTTGCGCAAAATTCGCCACATAATCAATACCTATTCTCTTTTGTCTTGATACACGCTCGTGGGTTGGCTATATGGACTAGTGCTACGGCACGTATGCGTGATACGCTTTGGGGGTTTCCCGGCAGTGAGAAAGAGTTGTTGGGTTCTCGGAAATAATACAAAATTATATGGGTTGATGTGGAACAAACACTGCTAAAACGGGACTATCCAACCATGCAATCGAAATACATTTGTGATCTAGTAAAGCACCTACCGAAAGCCAAATACGGTACACATCTGTACGAGTAATGTGAGTTTTGAAATTCAGCTGAAAAAGCAGTGCGATTAAAACGTTTCGAATCGGCGAAATAAGGTAACGGATCCATGTTATAAACATTTACGACCGATCGGTGTCAGTGATCCTGTTTTGTGATTAGTTACGGTTGGTTTCGTATGAGCGAATATTCTACTAGTTCCAGGGATACCAGGTATACTTTTCAAATACCTTCGCATTTCATAAAAAAAAATGTCTTCATTTGTCTTCAACGGACAGGATTCTGTATCGGTTTTTGATTTTAGGCCAGAATTCTGCCAGAAATCAGTCAAACATCCGAAAAAAATTGTCTTCATAATGAAATACACGTCTTCACAGCATTTCAAATGTCTTCAAAATGAAGACAAATCTTCAAATCTGGCATCTCTGACTAGTTCTATCGTCGGAAGAAAAAGACAGTTTTTAGCTCCATTGTTTGCACTATTATTGCGCTAATGCTAGTAACTGTCTTTCGCAAAAAAGGTACAACACTGAGAACTGACATACAAGCAAACAGTATACGGACCTTGATCGTAGACTTGGTTCCAATGGTTATTCACGTATGCGAAATCTATGGTAGACGAGCCCTTATTCATCTCATTAGTCAGGATGTCACACTATTTCGATTGTACCTGTATCAGCATGCTTGCTTCGTTCTTAAGAAGCAATAACGAAGTGAAAAGTCGAGTCAACGCACCCTTATTCATCCTAACATTTGACCTAGTGCGTTGAATAAAGAGAGCAGACACTGCTCTAACGAATGTATTTAAATGGGTGGGATGAATACAGGAGCGAAGATGTGTTTATCGCACAGTAATCCTACTATCTACTAAGATATTCTGATCGGTTCTTTTCCGATATTATGTAGGACTAACATTCCTTTCCTTTCTCAGTGGAACAGATTTAGTCGGAGCCGATGACCGCATTTGACCAGTCTGATAGTCGAGAATTATAACGTCCCGTCAGACCGAAGGTTCCAAATTGCGCACTCTACCCTATACTAAGCGGGAGGAGAAAATTTCCAATACATGGACGCCAACGATAAATTGTGAACTTGTTTTATACGTTTGGTTGACTGCGATGCTTATAAATAGATTCGTTTGCTCTTCTCTGACAGAGATTTGTTTACACCGTTCACACCTCGTCGAGGGGGCAATCCATGCGGCTCTGCCTGACGAAGCGTGTCTGACCCGGCAACCGATCGACACTTCCTCGTTTTTGGATTGAATTCAACCCAAATCAAGGTCAATTCCATATTTGCGGCTGCTGATGATGTGACCTTACCGGAGGCCGAACGAACGTGTGTCGCTATATCATTATAGTGGATATCCGGGTGATAAGGAAGCGCGTAGCATTTTATTATTGTTTTGTGATCGAATCGCTTCTACGAACTTATTTTAAATAAAACGTTTGATTTCATTTTATAATATCTTTAGCGTCCCACTAACCACGTACTGCTAACTTACGCCTATAGAATAAAAATGTCTTATCAGCAAGTAACGCGAAATGATACGCTTCTGAGAAATGGAGAATGAATCACATCAGCAACGCGGATCATTGCCATCCGTAACTGTGGTACTGATAAGACGGTCGAATTGTGAACCCGTTGGACGCAAAATGACGTCTACGTGGGTCTTTAGATAGGGTAGACCGAATTATACGCATCGTGTTTAGATTAGTTTCGCGGAAAGGACTAATTTTGCAACGGTTTTTGAGTAGTCGCTAGAACATTAAAAAGCCTAATTCTTGTAGTACTAGAAGCATTGGGTTGAGCTTAGAACGATCTATCTCTAATCAAGCAACATAAAAACTTTTCGAATTTTGTTTGTGCTGTTAAATAGTTTTGCACACCATGAAAAAAGAATAATCTAAATGGGCCTCCAAAAATAGCACATGTTTGTGTTTGGCATTCATATAGATAACTGGAGGTATTTTTTCCGCGCAGTAATTGAGCTTGTTCCTAGGGAAAATATTCAGATCTGTTTATTGTCTATGGTACATATATGGTATTAAAGGGTATATTTGAGAAAAACGGAACACACAAAACTGTTCATCATAATTTTGCTTTTTATCGAATTCATACGAATATTCTCTGTAATGGTCAACTTGAACGACGTGTTGACGTAAAACTGTTCAATCCAAGTAGTTGGCGAATGTCAAACAACAAGATACTGAAAAAATAGTGAGCCATTTTCCACGAGCACACCCTTTTCGCGTGTTCAAGCGTTTGCGTGGCAACCAACAAGTATTGTCTGGTGACTGTTCACTTGCACAAATATATTAGGGTACAACACTTACTATTTGAGTATTATAGTTTGATCTATTTTTAACCAAACTCTTGCGAAATTTTCACAAATACACCTGAAAACAGCGAGAGTACGGGAGAGTCTCAAGCTTAAGCATTGAGAAATCCGAGCGAAAATTCTGCGAATTTTCCCTGAGCTCACAGTTACGAAAACGACATCTAACGCGCCGCGCACTGTGTTTTGAAAAATCTTTACGCGGAGGCACAATATTATTTCCTTTTATACTTCGAAGAAAAAATAGCTTTACCGCTTATAATATCTTAAATCGAACGAACGACCAGTATTTTAAATATCTTAGAATTTCAACAACTACGTAACGGGAACGCTGAACGTGTATCAAATTTCATCTTACACATGCAAAGCTACCGATGAAAAGATACTCAAACAAACGGAGTAAACACGAAAATCCGACGAATTAAGTAGCCTAACCGATGTATTAAATAGATATCATTCGAAGTTTGCGAATAGCCGGTGCGAGATTACCTAAAGTATCGCAGAATTAACGCCGGTGACGTAATCTCAAATTCAACCAATCGGCACCGAATTGCAGCAAGGTTCCTAAACCTAAACTATCCCGAACTAATTGAATCGACACGTGATCGCACGGTTGCTATAGTATATTGAAAGTGAATTCTAATAGCCGTAACATAAGCGGCGAACTAAAGGAGCACGGTCTAGTTTGAATATAAGGAAGAAAGACCACCGAGAGAGAAAAAAGCGTGAATATTTTGTCCTTCTCGATCCCAACGCTGGCTGAGGAAGTCACTTGTTTGAGCGTAACAATCGTTACACCCGGGAACAGTTGAAAAACAAAAAAAATACCAATTGAACCAACCGCAGTTAACGAAGAGATGTTGTGCAAATTGAATCATGCTTAAAAATAACATACGTCTCTCCCACCACCGGTCGGCAGATAAAGTTTTCTTTTTCAACAAAGAATGCTGGCGAAAAGTGAGAACATTGCCACGTTCACCTAATCACCAGTGTAAATCAGCGTGTTATTGTACCACATTTCACCACCTTTGAGCTGTGGATTAATCCCCGTTAACCCTGGGGCGCCCATGGTGATATTTTCGGGGCACCGCTCTCAACAGAGATTTTCTAATTTAATAAGACGGAACTTGATACCGTGAAATGCCCTGATACCGTAAGGTTAAGAACGTTTCAAGTAACAAGTGAGTCTGAAAATTCAAATTTTCGATAAACGATTGTGATTATAGCTTTGGCTCACATCACATTAAATATATTTGATATGAAAAATAAAAATTATACTGCTAATGGCTAAAAAACCCTTGGAAAAAATCATTGACGAACGACATGTCAATACGCCTAATACCGCGCACCTCAGAGGGATAATACCGAATACCACGCAAAATAATTCCTTATATCCTGTGCCATAAAATGGACTAAATACTGATGTAAATAATGGAATTTGAGTGAAAACTTACAGAACTGATTGTAGAATTGATTTCTTCTCATACTTTTTCTTCAGTTTTAGGCGCTTAGATTGCAGCTGAACATTTTTGTCAGCTTGTAGTTTTCTGTCGTTCAGTTTTCTTCCTTTTCTTTTCCTTTAACTCAGTTATTTTAATGTTCTCAATAGTTTCCACAAACTTATCGTAAGCAGCACTAGTTGCAACCGAGGTTGGATGTGGCTTCGATCTTGATTCTGATTTAGCATTCTGTAACATTTTAGGAGCACAAAACACCTCACCCAATACGTTCAGAAGCTCGGCTGGATGATGAGACAGATCTAATGGTGTCGTTTCGACAAATGATTCTAGAAAAAATGGATCTTATTAGATTATAAAAATGTACAGTTAAAAATTTATTACCTTGGTTTTTGTCGAAGCTTTTGAATAATGGTCCTGAATCTAGACAACTCCTCTTTTGCATCTGTGCCTGCTGGTACCTGTGTTGGTATCAATTGGGAACTATTTGGTACATGTTTAATCCTCTGCCAAACCTTAAAAAGCCCAGTGTTCTTAGCGCTGTCCAGCCACTCACGGGAGGACTCACTGCAAATATAATCATCCACTTGCTGATGTGTCAAATTATTTTAAATTTCTATCAGCAAGTTTTTCTGGACGCCAGCAGCTTGCTGCATACTTGAAAATTTGCCAGTTGATCTGTACTCAAAAGTAAAATCTACAGCTTTACACAAGAGAGACTGCATCCACATCCCATGGATGTAAACCACATCATTTGAATCCATTACTTAAAGTGCGTTCGATGTTTTCCATTTTTTTAATCGCTTCGTAAAGTAACAGAGCAATTTCACTTCCTGGTAGCGGATCCCCTGCATGCTCAACCTGCCAATTGGTTCCAGTACTGTTCGAGCGGTCCAAAACAAACTGACATCGAATGACTGTGTAATTTGGGGCGTGGAAAAAAGAACCATATTCTTCTCTTTACCCAAAGCGATGGAATCCGCAGATACGTGTGATGAATTCCTCAAGTGGAGAAAAAAAAGCATCTCTCGTCATCCAACCGGAGTCAGCTTTCCCAGCTGCCCATTCTTTTGGAAGTCTTCAAAATATTTCACTAGGGACTCTATGTTTATAAGGGAATAGCATCATAGTTGGTGCAAGTATGCCAGCAGCGTCGCCGGAGAAAACAGCCGCGTAGAATTTGAATTACCAACCCAAGTATGAACTTGTCTTCCATCGTCTTTTGCTAGCACTACGTCTCGAGTTGGAATCATGCGGACAGCAGTTTCTTTCATGTTAAAAAATTGGATAACCTCCTCCAACTGATTCTCCATAACAAAAGATGCGATTTCTCCAAACCATCTCTTGATTTGCTCGAGGCTTCCATTGACTCTACTTTTCGACAATGAGCTCGCCACCTCACGCGAAATTTTCGGGTGACGTTTCAAAAAACCAGTGACCCGTCGCAGTCCAGTAGCTCCAGCTTTGAATGGATTTTTAATCTCGGCTAATTTGATGTATTTTTCAACAAAAGCTCAAAGACGTGGTATATTAATGGGGAGCCCAAACTTGGCCATACCAATCAACCATTCGGCCATACGATCTTTACCTTCGAGCCTGTTGATGGGTGGTGCTTCCGGTGTAGAAGTCGAATATCGTTTTTTGATTTTATCGCGGATGGTGTTTTCGGGAACCTCATTGCAAACGAGATGCAGCACGTACAGATCCGTACTTTCGTCACATTATCCACTGCTTTGTATAATTGCTCCTGATGATACAGCATACGTTTTTTCGGAGCCATCATAACTAAAATTCAGCCACGGTATTACGTATCAATTAGTTAGCGGCCTCAATCTGTTGAACAGAATACAGGACTTTGTACGCCGAATTAAGAAGGGTTATAGCGCACTCCAGTATGTGCCCTTTCTTAAAGAGGCAGGACCTTCTTCTTTCTCCCATCTGTTCGACATAATATGGTGCAGGACTTCACATAGTTTCTCACTGCCTTGTTTAAGAAGTTAAGCCAGGGCCGGTCCTTCCCCGCACCTTTGTTATTTTTCAGGTCATTGATAGCTTTTCTAACCCCATCCAGTGTAGGCGGCTCCACAGCTTGTCCGTCATCGCTAATGTTGTGCTTCGCTTCAACCGTTTAGTAAAGTCTCAAAGTAATTCTTCGATCTGGCAGCCACTTTTGTCAGCAAATTACTTTCTTGGTCATTGCACATGATGGGAGATGGCGCTGTTTTTCTCCGCACGTTTCTGCGATACCTCACAAATTCTGTTAGGACGGAGTCCATCACAATCCTGACCTGTCGAATTCTCATCTTTCACAAGCGACCTTGGAAAGTGGATGTTCATTGGAACATCCAATGTTTTACTATTGTCAATTGTGAGAGAACCATCGCCTCTTGCACTTGTCCTAAGTCATTTGTGTGATCCTTTGATAATGCTTTTTGAAGGCAAACTGCCTCTGGAAAGCTTCTGATGTTTTGACAAAACTCGCGCATTGATAGTTTCTTAGCCTTCCTCAACTCAGCGTTGTATTTGGTAAGAGCGGTCCCATAGTCTGACCAGTTACCAGTAATCTTCGCTTTATTAGACAGGCGTCTAGCTGCCTTCTTAAATGATGCTAGATTTTCGTTCCACCAAGAAACATCCCGACATACAGACCGCACTACAAGAGGGCAATTGTCATTGTAAGCGATTAGTTCATTATATCCCAAGGATAGCACAAAGGTTTGTCCATTGGACCGGAGTCCCAAGGGTTGCTGGTTCGAAGCCTGCCTCTGGAGGATTTTTTCACATAATTGCTTTCGTTTAACTCACCATTTCGATCTGTTTTTTCCGTTGGATACCCCCAAAAAGTCAGATTATGATCCTCTGTTGTAGAACATTTGCCGCAATATTCAGAAATGCTGGAGATTGGATCTAAATCCCCGTTCTTTTCGACTGTTCCAGGCGTGCGCGGAATACACACCATTTTTTTCCTTTTTTCTCTGTGTTTTCACTGTGAGTTTAGAGGCTTATGTGACGAACATTATATGTATGTGACCCAACAGACTAGGTTCATCAGAAACGTGCCAACTTTTTATCTTTTCCGTTATTTGAGCGCTGCCTAACGTGAGGTTCAGTACTTCACTTCTACCTGTGTTCATAAATTTAGGTTCAACTCCCTTGTTACATATATTGACATCATTTGACGAAAGGTATTCTAGTAGATACTCACCTCTGGTATTTATATCCGTGCTACCACATATTGTGTGATGCGTATGGGCATCACATCCAATGATGAAGGGCTTGTTTATGCTTCACAACTTTATGAGGGCATCGATATCAGAAAAGTGTGCAGTATCCGTATCGCCAGGGAAGTAGGCAGATACTTGCCCCTAACCGTCGGTGTCTTCACTGTTATTGCAACGACGTCTCGTTGAATGACTCCTGTAATTAGAGAGAACTTTATTAACCCCTTTTTATCAGAACTATAGCTCTTGGAGTTGGCTGGTCTCTAGAGTACACTATTTTGTGAGCTGAGGAATGTAAACCAAAGATTTTTAATGTTATTTTCCCCATGCTTCTAGTATAAGAGCGATATCTAGGTGCTTTTTGGTAAACCTCCGGACAGGGACGCTTTTGGCACCTTTTGCGTGATGAAGGAGCATTTGGATGCAGCGAATTCTACTTCGTCCCCTTTATTTTGCCGACAGCTAGTCGCAGACTGTGTGCTGCTTAACGTTCCAATGACCTTCTTTGACTCAGTTTGCTAACCATCCACGGATTTGGGATGCATCGTTCTATACGGAACTCTCGAGACAAGCGTCGTAGTGGGAGAGGAGTAGATCCAGAAATGATTGATTTCGACTAAAGAATCCAGCTCTGCATATAATTTTTTCGTTGATCGATATTGACTCACCGGAATTATGATAATCTCACCTCATAACCCTACAAAGAAATGAGATGAACGATTTATCTAGTAGAATAATAATCTCTTGACACAAGACAAAACTGAACGAAAAAACACGGATTGGTAAATCTTACAACCAGATTTCGTTTCAAAATAACAGCCATTTCTTACTTTTGGCATTCGATTTTTGTTATAGATTCGGTCATTGGGGCAAGCATCCCAATGATTCAGACATCAAGTATTGTGACAGTCGATCCAATAACCTTGACGCCAATTATGGTACGCCTAATTCCTAATTCCTGCCAGGAAAGACAACTATTCTCAAACACGTGACTTGCTTGTTGCCTGACGCTCAGATTAGACACAGTATTGATTACAAAATTTTTTCATTCTGAAGGCAGATTTACGATACACAAACTGTCAACGAACTTGTATAGTTACCTACATAACGAATAATTTTATTTTGGTTAAGTGGCGAACTAGTAGAAATAACAATCATGATGGATGCCTGTGAGATTGCCAATTTTCTTGCAAAGGAATTGTTTATGAATCAGGTAGCATCGCATTACACAAAAAATAACAAAACTTTTCTCATTCCTCTAACCAATCGCAACTAAACCAAAACAAACTTTTCTCTTCCTTCCTTCCAGTTCGCCTCCTTTGATGGTATCCACAGTGGTGTTCCCACGAAAACGACCCCGACGCTGACGCCAACCACGCTCAAAAACATTGAGCAAACCTTCATGGAGCTGACAAACGACAACTCCAGTAACATTCCCTGTCAGGCCGGTTTTGTCCCACCGGCGTACCCGTTCGATGATCACAGTCAAGATCAGGACAACAGTCGCGATTCGATGAGCTCTGGCACCAACAGTTCATGGCAGGTTACCCCTCCGCCCATTATCTCTGAGGATATGGACTCGAAAGATTCCACCGCGTCGCGCGAGGCAACTTCCGAGTCCCGCTTGCTAATGTCCCGTGCCACCGGTATGCAGGCAGCTATCAATGTGATGGTCCAGCAGAATAATACGGCAGTAAAACTGCTCGGTGCTGAGGGTACCAATGCAAATGTAGCGCTTCCTACGCCACGCAACTCTCGACGCATGGGAGGTAGACGTCCAACGAAGGCATCGAATCTTACCCCCGAAGAAGAGGAGAAACGACGTGTCCGTCGCGAGAGAAACAAAATGGCTGCGGCTCGCTGTCGACGACGACGAGAGGATCACACCAACGAGTTGGTGGATGAAACCGATCAGTTGGAAAAGAAAAAGCAGGCCCTCCAGGACGAGATCAAACAGTTGCAACAAGAGAAGGAAGATTTGGAATTTCTATTTGATTCACACCGGGAGCATTGTCGTTGGCAGGGTCGCCGCAGCCCGCAGGAACGAAAACCAGTCGAGCTACAACAGTCGTTACAGCACGTAGCTACCGATCTCAAAATCATACCACCAATGAAAATCAAAGCAGAACCCGAGGAGCTTCCGGAACAGCCACCTGCGAAGAAGTAAGTTCCTTCTTCATTTTATACCATCCTTTTTCCATATAAATATGTTAATTCAATAAAAACTTGATAATAACAAACCACTCACCATTTCAGGTTGATCCTCTCCAACACCCTGACGGACAGCCTTGACACACCGACACCACTCAGCATCGCACCGGTTCTGACCAGTGTAAACCTGCCGAAGACGATGACACTTCCGTTTAGCGCCAGTGTGTTAAATACACCTACCATAACCTTCTCCGGAGGTCGTCCAAGCAGACCGGTTAGTTTGGATGTGAAATCAACTACCGCCTTTCCGCTGCTGAACGTACGGAATATACCGATGGACACCGGTGTCGGCATTTCTACGCCCTCGAGCGGACTGTTCAATTTCGATAGCCTGATGGACGGTGGTACCGGCTTGACGCCGATCGCAGCACCCATTTCCCTCCAGTCAAATCGCGGTCCGCTGGATCTCATCACGCCCAGCACCAGTGAACCGTCGAAACTGTGCAGCCTGTGAAGGGGTAGGGTATATATAGCAAATGAAAGCAATTTAGTTGAGTATGAACGAGTGTGAATTTACAGATGGCGTTGTGATTTTAATCTTAACATTTTATAATGCTATAACGGAATATTGTAAGCTGCATGTCTGATGTCTGAACGCATGAGGATGTGGTCGCCATTCAGTGATTAGATTATACGCTATCTTTGTTATGTTCTTAATTTGCAAAAGTTTTATTTTGAACCTTCAAAATTAGAAATCATTATATATTTATTCACGGTCACTTTAGTTATAGCTCAAGCGAATAAAGATGTAGAAAAGTTTTTTTGTTGAAACCTAAATCTATGCTATTGGTGCCTTTTATTATAATATTTTCACCTACCTACGGTCTACCGATTTCTACTACCATTTTTCGTTTGTTATATTTCATTAAACTAGTTTTCATCTGGAACAGTATGAAAAAGGTAATTGACGAATAAGTTTACGCGTTATTTTTAATCATATTAGTAAAGTATTAAAAAAGTAAAATCTAGAAACGACATCCGAGCAGCGATCCATTTATGAATATATTTCTGGATTCAACTGGAAATAAGCAGAAAAAATGTCCATCCATTTCTTCAAGAAAACAGGAGTGTACGATTGAATAAGTGCATAATGCTAGAACGGAAATGACATGCATGAAAGATAAGGCAGCGTTTCACAATGCAACGAAAAAAAGGAAGAGAAATATTTACAGTTTACTTTATCTACACAAGCCACCAACAAAAACCTTGTCCTTATCTTACTCATTTTAAATTTCTGTTCGGCGGGTTATAGCAAAGAAAACAACAGAAACAAAAACGAAAATTAACATCAAACAGAAACTTAGCTATTAGTTGCTTTATGATTAAGCGGCAACCCGAAAATGCCATACTATATCGATAATACCAATTGAAACCAAAAATTTGCAGAAAAAAATAACAATGCTGGTTTTGACTTGCATTAGAACCAAAAAGAAAGACGTGTATGTGTAACCTTCGGCGTCCATAAGATAAGCAAATGCGTTGAATTTTTGAATAAAGATTCAACATCTTAATATTTCGTTTATCATTTATACATCAGTGTAATTACAAAAAGAGAATAAATAAAACTTTGTTATGGAATTTGCGTTTCGACTTCGTCTCATCAGAACCCAAAACTAACATAGTGACAAAACTAGCGAGATGTTTCAAACGACACTCATCTAGAATAAACAGCAATGACCCAGTCCAGTCTTGGAGCAATCGACTCGTTACTTACCTATTTTCCTCCTCGCAAAACTTTATTTAATCAACGATAGCATACTTTTCTATCTGCCTCTCGTTTCTTCTGCTGTAAATTTTATGCATTGAACATATTCGGTCTATCCTGAGTGCATATAAGGAGAGTGACGACACTGTCAAAATTGGAACAATTATTATTTGTCAGTGTCATTCCAAACGAGTCAAATTCATGTATTTTGACAGGTCGTTTGTTCGTTTGGAATATCACTGACGGATAATCATGACAGTTGTCTTCACTCTCCTTACATACACTCTGGGTCTATCCACTCATTGAATGCTTACTAGGAGTATATGCTAGAAAATGTGAAAAATTCACAACAGAATAAAAAGACGGGACAAGAAAGTATGCTAACTCTGCATATTTTTGTTTCTCAAAGTACGCTTCAAACGCACTTTCCGCTTCAATTCGGCACCAAATAGTTCTAGACAAACATGACAAATGGTCCGAAGTGCAAATGAGAGCCTCTCTTTGTTTACTTTCTCTTTCGATTACTACGGCGTCATCATAAAACTTTCCAATATAGGTTCAAGATATATCGAAATACTCTGATTTCGACTAGCATATTATGCTACGAGTTAAGGAACAAACGTACGAACGGCCGGGTTTTCAGCGAAAGAGAAACTGTCATTTGCACTTAGGACCATTTGACATGTTTGGCTTTTAAATAAAATTCTCCTTTACGAAATCATCAGGTGACATACGATGTCTCCTTCGTCAGCTTTCGCCCCAGTTGGTATCGATTTGCGAAAGAAATATTGAAAATGAGTCCCCAGGCTGGACGGCGTTTACCGCTGCTGCGGTACACTCCACAAGAAGAGAGCAGGTCACTCTTACTAGCCTTTTCCATCCTTTTTTTTTTTTTTTTTTTTTATTTCAATTATAGAGGTTTTAACCTTAAGGTCATTCGCCTCTTCGGGTTAGAAAAATCTCTTAGGAAAAATTTCTAACCCTATGTGCGGGGTCGGGACCCGAACCCAGGTGCGCTGCGTACAAGGCAATCGATTTACCAATACGCTACGCCCACTCCCCTTTTCCATCCTCTTTTGAATCGACCCTGCTAATCCCATTTTGACAAAAGATATCCAGGTTATAAGTTTGCTTCCGTGTGTGACCAAGACACACACACACACCACAGACAAGACGCTACCAGCTAGACCAGCGCTAATTCGCCTTTCGCAAGCAAATACGGACCGAAGTGTACCAGGATTCATCCGGTATTTGCTGATGGATTGTCAACACGCCGCCATAGCGATACAGGAAGTTGTTCAGGATTGTTACGGGAAACAATATCAAAAAGTGACTAATCTGCCCGAAATTTTTCGCGGATCTCAAACCATTGCCTATACATCTTTAAACGAAAGTGGCAATGATTTTTATTTGAAAATTCTAAGAAAGTTCTCATGTATTGCCCAGATGAATCTTTTATTAATAGGCTAAGCAAATGGTGTCTTGCAACTGAAAATGTTGCGAGCTTTCATTAATTTTGAAATATGACAACCCAAATTATTTTCACTCGTTCTGTGACTCTCGGACCGATTGGTCGATCTTTCCAGTCCGTGCAGTGTTATCCGCTACCAAGGTTATCTTGTGCATTTCTACTGTGGGGGAATCCTACATGATCTCCCGACATGTCCCGCGAACAAAAAGCGCAAGGAGAAACTAAAGCGTTCCCTTCAGGGACGCTCTAAGCGATCTTTTGCAGAAATGCTAAAGACAGTTACGCCATCAGAACCTACTAACATCTATACTAACTTGTCTACTGACAAATGCGGCTGTAACAAACCCCAGGAGGGAACACCTTCTGCTGCGAATCCAGTATTGTTGTCTGCGTATTGCTTTGGGTTGCATGCACTCGATCCATACGATGAGTCTAGAAGTGCTGGTGGGCGTACTCCTGCTGAAAATCGATTTTAGGACGTTATTGATTGCTCATACGATGCGATATCTTGAGCCCGTTAGTAATTGCCAATTTCAAAAGGCTTGTTAAGCTCAATTCCCACACCCGATTTATATTATCCCAACCGTGTCAATCTCTCACGTACTTCTGATTTAACTGTATTCTTCGACACATCCCTGAAAGATGACATTCGTAAATTCCCGGATCTCATACGTCTGCAAAGTGATTCCAAACATCTTTCATAGTAAATTCCGAGAAGTCGTCTGCTCTAAGGTGATTTATACTGACGGATCAAACCTCGAAGGGTTCACTGATTTCGATATTTTCAAAAGTCACCGCTTCCTACAAACTCAGTGACCCTGCTTCAGATTACGCCACAGAAGTTGTTGCTATTCAGTATACCCTTGGGATTATTGACACTTTGCCCAACGATCATTACTTTATTGTTTCGGACACTCTCAGCTCAATAGAGGCTCTCAGTTCAATGAAACCTAGAAAGCACGATCCGTATTTTCTGGGAAAAACGGGAGCTCCTTTTTGCTTTGTCTGTAAGATCGTATAATATTGCTTTAATTTAGGTCCCCTCGACATTGATCCATCCCAGGAAATGAAGAAGCGGACTCTTTAGTTAAGGCGAGCGCTTTAGAAGGTGACATCTACGAAAGACCAATCTGCTTCAATGAAATTTTAACATCTCTCGTCAGAAGACGCTAGGAGGTTGGCAGATATCTTGAAATAAAGGAGAGTTAGGATGGAGGCTACATTGTATTATCCCGAAGGTGTCAACGAAACCTTGGTTCAGAAGAATGGATGTGGGTCCGGATTTCATTCGTGTAATGTTTCGGCTCATGTCCATTCGCTGCACGTTAGACGCTTATCTCCGACGTTTTGGGTTCGCGAATAGTGGTATCTGCGCTTGTGACGATGGTTAGCACGATATCGAACATTTTGTCTGAGCATGCGCTGAGTACTGTTCCGCCAGATCTTAACTATTGGATTACCTTCAGGCCCGAGGAAGATCATCCAATATCCCGGTTCGAGATGTACTAACAAACGATCTTCTCTCTCTCTCTGTCCCTCGTATACACTTTCCTAAAAACCATCAGTATACAGATTTCCCGAACAAATTCGCATGGGCTCAAACCCCACACAACCTCTCGTTTCAAATTTCTCAACAACCAAAACACCATAAAATTGTCTCAATAACCCATTGATACACAAATATATGGTTTTTACATGGGATCTACTGGACCATGGTGATGGTGTTTTCTTCGGTTGATCCCATGGCAAACTCTATCAAAATACCATATACGTTGAGCATGGGGGTATTATGGGCTTCACGTTTGCGCGGGTTTTCTGCCCCTTTTATTTTTCTTAACATTCTCAGGAGTACCCTCTTCCGCCTGTATCGTACACCAACGATAGTTTGGTGCAACTTCAAACTGACACGAAACAATTCTGTCGACTGAGTCTACAAACACGAAACCCTGTCGGCTCGAAGAGGACACCCTGGCGTCACAGTATATGATTCTTCCTGATGAAGACTGTCCAAGGAGGAGTTGTCCTAATGGAGCTGTAGCGCTAGAATCTCGGCAGGGCTCCCCGTCGAAATCACTCACTATACAATTGAAGACGAGACGAGAAATGTCACCACTAAAACGCTGCCTAAGGCCAATTGCAGCGGGCCGTGATTCTGAATGTGATGTTCATTGTACGGTTCAGATATGTGCGGGGGTAGGAACTTCGCGATTGCGTGTATCATCGCGAAGGTCTCGAGTACGCTATAGTTTTCACTCGCGTGTGCGTTTGTATGTCGTGTGTGCTAACGCGTATGTAACTTCGCTTGTATAAATTTTATTATATAACCATGTGCCTTTCGCATATTCGCGTGTGTTCTTGGATGATCGCGCGGATCGTGAATCTGATACTTAATTTTCGGTGTACGGTTCAAATGCTAGAAGAAAATGAGTTCTTCCATATCACTAGAGTTCCCCCCATATTCGCGTGTGTTCTTGGATGATCGTGAATCTGATACTTAATTTTCGGTGTACGATTCAGATGCTAGAAGAAAGTAAGTTCTTCCATATCACCAGTGCTTCCGGTCATGTCGCCATGGAACGTGTTATCTAGTCAATTTCCGGACGTGACCGATTCATGATCGCGCGAACACGGACGCTTGTGAGTTCGCGTTTGAGACCGCGTTTTTAACTTCGTAAGTACTAAAACGTTCACCCTATTACCGGGGTATTATAAAGTTAGCACGATCGCGGGCCTAGATGTACGTGGACGATCGCGAAGGGCTTGAACGTTTGTATGTTAATGTGTTTGTCGATTGCGCTAGCGTGTAAGTTCGCGTGCATAATTTCGCATTTATAATCATGTGAGCATTCGCATATTCTCGTGTACTCTTGAATGATCACGCGGACCGTGAATCTGATACTTAGTTTTTAGTGTATGCTAGAAGAGAATGAGTTTCCTCATATCACTAGAGTTCCCGGTCATGTCGCCATGGAACGTGTTGTCTAGTGAATATGAGCGTGATTTATTCATTGATCCAACTGAAGGCATTAGTCTAGGCTGCTAGGACCGAGGGCAGAGACTTCCGGACGTGACCGATTCATGACCGCGCAAACGGTGAGTTAATGCTTGAGGCAGTGTTTGTATGCGTATAGTCTCTTGATTACCGGAGTTTTTTATGTTTGCAAGATCGCGGGCGCAAGTATGGGTAGATGATTGCAGTTGCATGTGACCAGGTTTGTGTTATCGCGAAGGCCACAAGTGTTTGTACGTATATGAGAGAATATGCAATTGTGTTAGTGAGTGTCAGTATGAATCTAATTTAGGATATAGTAATAAAAGGAATCATAATGCCGAATAAAGAAAAAATATGTAATGAGATTAATTAGAAGTGTAGGGGAGACCGGGGCTAGTTGGCGGTGTTTTCAGTTTTCATAATTTACCGCTTTAATTTAGGTAGATCTTGCAAAATAGAACACGTTGCATAAAAGGGCAGACTGTTGGCAACATCCATGAGTTTTATCAAAGTGTTTTTTGCATTGTTTTTAAGCAATCAAATGGAGATACCAGTACTTTATGGGTCATTATGGGACGTGCTGAATGTCTTTTCAATAAAACTATATATTAAACGACGTTTACCAATGCGTTTTAATTCGACGTGTACTCCATATTCAAAAGCAAATTTTCAGCAGTTTTAAGGGTTAGAAATGTATATTGATACATTGAGAAATTAATCTTCATTAGCGAGACCGAACAAACCGGGTGCTCCGAGTCCTGAACAAATTAGATTTCCAGATTACTCGATCTGGGTGAACCGATGCTTGAGGACGCCATTGCACTTTCAACAATAGGCTATTGGGTTTGGTGCCGCTTGGGCTTGATACGCCATCGCAGGACCTACTTTTGGATTATCAATATCCGGAATATTCTGGAACTGAAAAGAACCTTTCTCATCATATCCCTGTATCGCTGGACCGGCGCAACATTTTCCTTCCGAGGGAAAAAATTAAAAGTTCAATGTATGTCCAGTAGAGTGACAGAAAAAAATGACCCCCATCGGCCCACCCCTGAGTCGATTCCTAGTCCCACCAGGAGTGTCTGCTCCAAATTTGAGCCAAATCGAACAAGTCTAGCTACCGGACCAACGTGCTTGAAGTTTGTATGGGATTTTTCCACAATTTACATGGAGAAAACCCACTTGCTCACATTTTCGCCGCTAGGTGGCATTGTATACATCAGAATATCACCAAAAGTGAAACTTAAGAAGATAATTTTATTATCTACAACATTGTTGAAGACTGCAAAGCGATCCGACTCCAATTGGAAAAGTTATTAAACTTTTAACGAAGTGATGTCTGAGTCAGTTTTGCATGGGGCCTAGCAGTGCATGGTAGTGTATCAGTACTAGGTTTTAACAAACTAAACATTTTTATGGAATAATGGTTTGATTTAGCTGAATAGTATGTTCGGAAGAATTGATGTACATAATACGAGTTATGTTTTGGTTAGAAAATTGTAGTTCCAGATCTGACCACATAGATGGCGCCAACACTAACTTTTCAACGAAGAGAGATAGAAATTAGGTTTCTTCTACAAAGTTGTAGAACAAGAATATTGCAGTAATTCTTCCAAACATCTCGATATTCTATCTCTCTCCGTTGAAAAGTTAGTGTTGGCGCCATCTATGCGGTCACAGATTGAACTAAAATTTTCTAACCAAAACATAACTCGTAGTATGTACTGCAATTCTTCCGAACATACTATTCAGCTAAATCTAACCATTAATCCACAAAAATGTTTAGTTTGTTAGAACCTAGTACTGATACACTATCATGCACTGCTAGGCCCCATGCAAAACTGACTCAAACATCACTTCGTTAAAAGTTTAATAACTTTTCCTATTGGAGTCGGATCGCTTTGCAGTCTTCAACAAAGTTGTAGATAATAAAATTATCTTCTTAAGTTTCACTTTTGGTGATAATCTGATGTATACAGTGCCACCTAGCGGCGAAAATGTGAGCAAGAGCGTTTTCTCCATGTAAATTGTCGAAAAATCCCATACAAACTTCTAGCACGTTGGTCCGGTAGTTAGACTTGTCCGATTTGCTTCAAATTTGGATCAAGTACTCCTGGTGGGACTAGGAATCGACTCAGGAGTGGGCCGATTGAGTTTTCAAAAATTCATTATTTTTCTGGGCAGTCTAATGTCCAGTCGAAGCAATCTTCCATTATAACGTAAACATTCCGACGTTTTCTCTGGCTACGTGACCAACATTTAAACGTCAAGCCGATTCGCTAATTCTGGTTTGGTGCCATTGTCATCTGCTTTCGCCATTGTGCTGGTGGCATCCGAGGATCATCGAATTTCACGGAGATAATTCGGTGTTACACCATATCTCGCTATCCCACGAATCATCACTGCACAGTACGATTTTCGACGCTTTATGACGCTGTACGGCTGTTAGAAGTTGTTAGGCTTCGATTTTGGCCGCTGGGAGGCAGGAGTGTAGTTTGACATATTATCCATCAGTGTCGGATATGCTTCCGATCGAAACAGTTGACCATACAGCAGTTTATGCGGGAATCACGGCATCCCGTCCATTTTCTCGCACAGGCGTCGACAACTTTGGACCACTCTATGTGAGACCCAGGCGTACAGCAGATAAGGCTTACGTTGCTATATTCGTGTGTCTGTGTACCAAAGCAGTACACCTTGAATTGATCACAGATTTGTTCACAGATCGGTTTCTACAGGCTCTACGGCGATTCGTTGCCCAAAGAGGACATGCACGGATATTATTCCGACAACGGCCCTAATTTTGTTGGCACTCGTAATAAACTGCAAGACTTCATACGATTGCTGAAAGACCGCCATCATAATTACGTTGTGTCCAAGCAATTAGCCAAGGAAAGGATTCAATGGTAGTTTAGCCCACCGAATGTGCCACATTTTGGCGGTATTTGGGAGGCTGCAGTCCGATCAGCTAAAAATCATCTGTTAAAGGTTGTAGGTGAAACTCCTGTGTCCTCAGAGGACATGAACACGCTGCTCGTTTTAAGTTGAAGGATGCCTGAGTTCTCGCCCGCTTACACCCATGTCTGATGATCCGAACGATCTGCAGCCATTAACCCCAGCGCATTTTCTGGTTGAAAAATCTCTTCAGGCTGTCCCGGATCCAGATTTAACAGCAATTCCCATGAATCGTCTCAATCAATGGCAGTTAATCTTCTGGAAAGGGTGACGCAGAGAGTATCTGTGTCAACTTCAAGGCAGAACCAAACGATGGAAACCGGTTGTTCCCATCGACATTGGAAAACTAGTAGTCATTCAAGATGATAATCAACCTCCAATGCCATGGAAAATTTGTAGAATCGTGCAAACTCAACTTGGTGACGATGGAACCGTGCGAGTAGTCACACTGAAAACCGCAACTGGAATGCTAACTCGTCCGGTCGAAAAGCTTTGCCTGCTAATACTTCGGATGACAATGACGACATACAGCCAACAGAAGTCCACAATCAGCAATCCTAGCATCCTTTCCCTATTCCTGTACTACCGAAGAGGATTCTCTTTTCTTTTTCGGAAATCTGCGATATTTCTCGGCGGGTGAGGATGTTCGCGAACAAGATCACTACACTACAACCCTTTTTAATCACCCTCTCGCCAATACCATCAGCATGTGTACATCAGGGTCCATTCCAAATATCCATTCAATGAACGATGAAACCCACTGGATTAACCTTCGTCTTTTCGCTGCCGCCTTCGTTATGAAATACATACAAAGTTAAACAATAAAGATAACGCCCCTTCTTCTTTTGATTCTACGGAAGCGAGTAGCAGAAGTAGCGTCTTTCGTTTTCCTAAAACAATACGAAAATTCAATCTCGTTTTATTGCTTGTGGCACTAAAAACTGGATTCTAACCGCACTGCGCACTTACTTTTCTATTAAATTCTTCTCATACACTGGTTAGTTCGACTGGTCTGTCTATGAAATTACCATCTCTATCACTTGAAATACATGTGTTTTGATAGCACGCAGTTTTCAGTAGCAGTTTGATCACTCGCACTTTGAAGGTGCGGAGTCAAGGTTACTGGGAAGTGCGCAATAATTTTATATCAGTAATTTTGTTTCTCATTTTAATTTTTATTAAATGAAATTATAGCAATGTGCATCATAAAAAATATAGCAATGTGCATCATAAAATCAACGCCGCAAACACGGGAAATATGCATACCAGTAGAGCTTCCGTCGTCCAATTTCATCGCTAGCTCGTAATTCCACCAAATCGAACAACGACAAGTAAATATCGTTACTAGTGTATTTTCGTTTGCACAGCACTATGTTCAATATCGAAGGAACTAATGTCGTTCTCAATCTCAAAGCGAAAACGAGTGTGTAGAGGAAACAATGAAACTGAATTTACACGCATGCTTTGTCGTAGGCCGTTGTCTCATTTATGTTTTCGCAATGTTCTGGTGGTTTGGAAAAGAGCGTCGCTCACTCGTCATTTTCGCCTGATTTTGAGGCTCTCCCGTTATCAGTCGGGATCAAAAACATTGCAGGAGAGTGAGTGATCTTGATCGTGCTGCTGTGGTCGACCGATAGCTCGCTCTGGAGGACGGCGCCAGTCTGGAATTCCACATCGCTAAGGTTACACTCGAAACGGGTGCTAGTGCCCCACATCAATTAGCATTTGAATTATGTTATAGAAGATAAGTTAAAATTAGATTAAGAACAAAGATTTCAGCATGCAGTTATTTTGTCCATAGAAATAAATGTGGTTTCTTCCGTAATAAAATTGTGTCAGTGTAACAAGTGCTTTGTGTTCCTGGAGAGAACTTTTGTACACTAGTTCTCGATTCGGCACCGGTTGGGAAGATTTCCACTTCATCCATTTACGACTGCGAGGATTTGCATGCCCCTTCTCCGTACTCTTGTGCCTATCACTCGATGTTGGTTCTGGGACATCCGCCATTCACCGCTATCGAAGATCCCATCAAGGTAACGTCAAGAAACCAACAGTTCCAAACGAGTCGAATGCTCGAATGACTACTTCGATGCCTCATTCAACAATCAGTTACCAAAGGTAATCACCACCGAAATTTCCATGATCACTACGTTCGACAAACTTGCTCTAACCAAAATATTATCGCGTGACGCTTGGATTGGACGAACGATTTCTTCATCCACGCTTAATCGTTAACCGTTAACCCTATGGTTTAAAAGTTAAACGTGGATTAAGAAATCGGCTCTAAGAGTATGGAGAAATACCTAAACAGCGGAATAATTCTTTCGATTCTATTCCCAGAGACTGCTGAGCGAAAATTTTCGGATTTTACATTTATTATATAGGTACATTAAAAATGATGCATCGTTCCCTTGTTTCTGATCGTTCTTCTAGCTCTCTTAAAAAATCGTGGACTCAAATTCAATCCCTCGCAGACATTCGCCGTTCAACAAAGTATATTTCCCATGTTTCCGCCTGTCAAATTCACACACTTTCCTGATAGTAACATAATGTAGTTCTGATACATCTTTCTACGTTTTCGCTGATGTTGATGGTTGCGAGTTTCAGAACCGCCTATCGTGAACATTGATACCGGTAAGCTTCATCGACTTAATGCAGTGGTATAACCCTATAGATATAACTAACACACTGGATTCACCAGGATTAAGGCCTGAAGCTGACCACCCTAAATATCGTTTGGTTGGTTATTTTTTTTCTTCTAGTTTTTGATTTGGGGGAAAAATACGATACACTGTGTAACCAAGATGCCTTTCTTTATGTCCATCAGTTTGTGTATCGCTAAAATAGGGTTTTGGAAAAAATCTCCGCTTTTTTCTCTCTTTTTTCATATTCTCCAGATGGTTATCGTGCCTTCCGAGTTTGATTTGGTCACTCTCTCTTTCTCTTCTCCGGTTGGGTTTCAAACTCGAGGCGTTCTCATTCTCTGTTTGTAGGATTTGCTTGATTCTTCGGCCTACGTAGTGCAAATTTTCAAATATTACAAAAAGAGTTTTATTTTCGATTCGATTACCTTTTTTAAGAGATTTCTATGCTTTTTTCTTTTTCAATTGAATTTTAGTTTTTAATATAAAAAGGCAATGTTTTATATCATCTCTCGCTTCGTTTGCTAGTTTCGTCTAAATATCGCACACGCTCGAACTGAGTAAGCATTCTCGCACTATAGACTTACGGTAGGGTTGGCAATGAATGACTATTGGGTGATTCATGGCATTATGTGGAACAGTTTTAATCTAATTCGGAAATTTAGCGGCATCGCGTCGTCTGCCTGAGAAATTATTTTAACATTGAATATTTACGAAAAAGGCCATAGAGATTTTAAGTTAGCCTTTGTGCGACAAAATTTACGAAGAAATGAAAATTATATTCGATAATTTGAAAATGTAGGATATATTGATGCGTAAGACAGATGAATGGTTTACATGTAAATAACCTTAACGATTTGTTTTGTGATTACCTTTCTTCGCATAAAGCTCCGGCAACTTATGATCTGGAGGTGTAGTTGCAGATGAAATAGTGAAAAAATAAAATTACCCGAATAAGTATAGCATTCCTCCGAAAACCAACTCAAAATTAATTGCAGATGAACTTTCCTGGAAGGCACAATTAGACATATTTTAGAGACAATTTTATAAATTTTGGGACCTATATCTTAAATTCAGCAGCACTAGACATAAAAAAATATTTGGGTGGGACAAGGTAAGGCGGTTTCTAATTTTTGTATTACAACGATTGAACATAGAACATTCTGCGCTGGATCAGGATTGATCTATCATTCCCATTACACCGATCTAACTCAATTAAATTAATTAAATTTGGCTTTATCAGTATACTATTCATTCAATGAAATAGATATCCAGCGACTTTTGTAATAAACTGAATTAGTGTACAAAGATAACCAAGCTGCATATAAAGTAAGAAAACAAGCGACTGAATTTGGATCCACAGTGCCACGTTTGCTAGAGTAGTCTATCTAGGAAACATGTCATACAGAACAGCGTTTTATGGAATGCGAAACTTTGCGATAAATGAGTAAAAGTTACCTTGCGCTTGACTAAATAAGAAACTGTTCTTCGCGTAACGTGAGAATAGCAGTCATCTCACAACACGGCTGTGGCCTTCGACTGGCTTTAATGGTAATAGACTAGACACCGAAGGTATTCCACATAACAAATGTATCCCAAATGCATGCACTAGCGGTGCGACTCCGCCGTTGCTATAATCAAAAAGCCATTGGAATGATAGGTAATATGCTCGTGATGGAGAAAACGTACCCGCAAACATACCCTATTAATTCTGTACTACAACAGGAAGTTTGAGTGTGTGATATTAAACTCTATTAAGGTGCAGTTTAATTTAATAAATTTCTCACTATCTATTGGTAATTAGGATTCTGGCCTATCTAGAGAATACAATCTATTCATTTTTTCTCATGGTCGGGTTTTCTGTCGCTTCTCATATCTCGGTATGTACCAGCTTCATCTCCACGTTTGCAAACAAGTATACCCACTGGCCTGTTCTACAGGGAACCTATACATACAAGTAGGTACACATTTTGCTTCTTGTGCCGTTCGGCGGCTGATGTTGGTATTATGAATTATTGGCTTGTTAGGAAAAAGTCTCTAAATTCGTATAATTCACTATTTAAAGCTAATACAAGATGATGACAATGTCCTGCAACTGGTGCGAAAAAATGTCTTACTCTCCACAAACCCTGCTTCTTTTCCCCATACGCTGTACATGGAAAACATTTTTTCCAGGTCAAAGCTGTTCAAATAATGTATCTTTCCAAAAAATCGATTCGCCGTTCGCAAAAAATCGTGCTGCTCACAAGAAGCGTCACGATTGACTCATCAAACTTACCAGCAAAACTGTACTGCAAAAACTGCAATTTACTCGTCGTTCACATTCGAGCTCTCTTGGCGAAGTGTTCCCGCTTGCTTCAATCATATTTCTTCGTTCACCAGTTCATCGTCACCACCGGTTTCGTTTACTCAGTCAAGCTGAATCTTTTTCGCGCCCAGCTTCATTGGACCGCTGCTCGGCCCACCGGATCCAGCAACACCCCGGGCAGCACGCTTCGCTTCCAATTCGCGTTGACGTTGCATTTTCTTCTCTTCGCGCTTGCGCCGGGCCTCGTCAAGTTTAGGGTTTCCTGGACATATTTGATCATGAAGGAAGAACACATTGATTATTCTTTTTTATGGGGGGAAACGATAGAGAAACCTTGTAATTGAATTAAATTAAGCAATCAAATCAAATCAATAGGGAATTAAACCGCCAATATACATGTTTACAGACGTTTGATTGATCTAAACAATGGATATGCAGGTGAAACTTAAAGACAACCGAAACGAAAATAAACTCAAGAATGCTATTATTCAGTGATCGGAGATGCTTCCAAATGGACAAATTTGTTTAATTGGAGCGCTTCCGAAAACACTTAAACCCGGTGAAACAACAGCCTTCCAGTATATCTCGCACACTCACTCTCATATTCTGGCTCTGTAAGCCTCAGTTCATTTCATTTCTCTTCACAAAATGTCCTCTTCGGTGAAGACTACTTATGCAATCTGTGAACATCGATCGGTAAAGAGGATGCGTGCAAGCAATGTGGGGACGAAAGAGAAACATAAAAAACAGACTGATAGACTATAGTGTGTCATGAATTGGTAGCCGATTACGAATTACGAATGGAATCTAACTGAGTCAATTTGGTTAGTAAAAGGAACAGTGACAGGATATTGCGTTAGTAATAACTAAAATTCTAACCTGAGCTGGGTTCATCAATTGGCTCAAAGTCTCCATCAGTCCATCCGTCCCCGACATTGTTCCAATTGGAATTGGAATTATTTGTCGTGTGGTTGATGATATTGGTCATGTTCTTCAGGGCAAGCATTTTGCTTGGACTACTAGTGTTGTGATGGTTCGGTAAGTTGTTGTTGGCATTGTTGCAGCTGGCTGGTGCAGCTAACGCGGAAGTAGAGGCAGCGTTACTTGAGCTCGTCGTTGACGATGTAGTCGCCGGTGACGACTGATTGTGCTGCTTGTGTTGGGTTCGGTTCAACTCGTCCTCGTCATTCTCATCTAGGTCTTCGTTCTGAAATAAAGTAATGGTGTTATCCGATGAATAGTGCTAAGTTAATGTGTTCAAATTACTGGTTCTTCCTCCAGGCTGCCCCAGTCCTCATTGTCCCATCCATCTCGTGTGTCCGTTACGGTACCAATCATGTTAAGACTAGCTGTTAAAGGATTTGTTGCGCCTGCCATTGGACTGCTAGGATCTTGAGATGTCTGTAAGAAAAGGGATTAATCGATAAAGTATGCGAGTCATGAGGCTGACTAGAATAGGATAGAATGGGAGATATTCATAATTGCAAGCAGTATTCAGTTTTTGACAAACATTCAGAACAACTATGTTAAATAAATGCGGAAGAATTGTGCAGCCTATAATCGAAAATCTGTCCTATGTAGAATCTAATAGGACATGGGACTTTCGACTCTCAGACGCTGGCGGTCGCTGCTAATGCACTGATTGGAGCTGGCCATTTGGCAGAAAATCATTTGGCATAATACCATTTTGCATAAGGTCATTAGCATAATGGAAGACATGTGATATAACGGACTTTTGGCATAATTTTGAAAAGTGGTCATCCTGCAAGTCATTCGGCATAACGGACATTTGGCATAATTTTGCTAAGTGATCACACTGAAGGTCATTTGGCATAACAGACGAATTTGTAGTTTATCAGCGAATGGCCCGTAAGGTTAAAACTGCACTAAGCAATAATAATAATGTATTGGTTTACCTTACCTAATATTGATTATATTTCAAGCGAATACATTTTAAAACTGATTTTAACTTCTTTTAAATATGAGAGGTTCTTATAAGTTTCATTTTTGAAACTCTTGTGTTTGCTCATTTTAACAATTATGGATTGTTTGTTTGATACGTTATAGTATAGTGTAGGTGTTACAGGTTTTTATTGATGCAGCGCACAAGAACTGAGATGCATGTTTTGTCTTGGTTATCATTATTAGGAGCGCCAGCGAGTTTTGGTTTTGCATACAGCGTTTCAATAATTAAAATTATCCTTCTTTATATCATGAGCTGTTCTTTCGAATTATAAACCGTTCAATCCAAACGTTAGTTAACTTTATCATCTGGGTAAGTTTTTGAAACGATGATTTATTGAATGCATGTACATATATTGAATCATTGATTGTTTCACTGGTCCAACACTTGAGGCGAAGCCAATGTAATGCGGATTTGCCGCATAGCCGAAAACAAGGATCCAAAACGGTACAAAGCCCTGGAGGATCTGCCGGGCGATGTGGCCGCCGACCCGCCTTCGGAAGTGGCGACCCCTCACAAGCAAACCTGTGATCCCCTCGTTTGCCAGGATTATTCAAACATAAAATTAGTGTAAGTCCGATGGAGCGCAGCGATGTCGGACACCACGCGTCTTGAAGCCATCTTGCGTAACCACATTAGGCGTAATCGTCTTTCTATGCCGAATGACATAATTTCTCGCACAATCTAAAATTGTGTCAGTTACCCTGTAGATAAAAAAATGGCCCTCTAGTGTGATCATTATTTTCACATAATTATTCCAAATGTCTGTTGTGCCACATGACTATCACTTTACGAAAAATTAGAAATTATGCCAAATGACCGTTATCCTGTAGATAAAATAAATTATGCAAATGTCCGTTATGTCAACGTTCAATCCGATTAATTATCAAAATTATGAAATGATCATTATGTCAAATGTCCGTTATCCTTAATGACCTTATATCAAATAATTTTACACCAAATACCCCAGACCCTTCACTGATATCGCTTTTGCTTGATACTGGACTAGCAACACATGATCCTCCTTCATTTATTCTTTAGCTCTTGGATGATCAAGGTGATTTTTCCTATCTTGAACAGTGCGCTGTGTATCGGCCTCGTTCCGTGTTTTCTTTCCTAGTGAATATATTGTGCATTGCATAGTTCGCGTGCTTTTTGTACAGATAGAAGATGGATAATCTGCACAATCCTGGGTTGGCAGGAGGACCCCTAATAAAAGACCCGCACAAGTACAACCTCAGTGTTGCCACGTTTCCCCAGAAACCACTAGATGCGACTAGTTTGGAGGAGGGCTGTGATCATGTACCTTCGACTCAGTCACCAGCTGTCACTGTTAGTTCTTTTTCCGTTGCCATTGGCTCGTGCTCATGCACTTCGCCAATCTCCGGCGGATGTCGCGCATTCGATGGAGTCAATATTGTGCACACACAGCTTTTCGATGGCGTCTCGTTGTGCTGCTTGGGGTTGGCGACGCTTTTCGCCAAGGCACTGCTTTCACTTTAACGCGTTCGTCTTTGCAGCACGATGTCAGCTGTTAACCTGGTTATCCCCTCTCTCCGCGGGCAAACTGGTAGAAAGCCGAGGTCGGTCCAGCGATCCCGGGTAAAACATGACTTCCGGTACGTTGGTACCTCGACGATCCAAAACCAGTACATCGTCTCCTATCACTCATCTAATCGCTGACGATTGACTTATATTACACCGACGGAGAGTTTCCCGGCGGTGAAAGTTATCCCAAAACTGTTTCTTTTGCTGTTGCCAGAATATTTTGTTGCAATCTTCATTGAGCACGGTACTAGGGTAGCCGTGCTCAATGAAGGGGGGTAGGGTGTCGAGGCCGGTCCAACGGTTCCGACGAAGCGTGGCGCCCGACGACCCAATGTCAGTACTACGTCACGTACAACTTCACTAATTCTCGTGGAGGATCCTGTTTACACCACCAAAGAGTTTCCCGGCGAAGGAGTTTCTCTCGAGCCCGATTTGTTGTTTAGAAGGGGTTTTTAGCAGGCGACACTACCTTGTTGATCACTTCGCCACTTCCTCTGCGGTTCAGAGAGTATACGCGTCACTAGTCTGTAGACAGCGTTCCAAGTGTGCTCGTCGTGGCACAACCCTTTGACGATATTGTCGATTGTCATGCCTTGCATATCCCTTCGACGTTCTTTGAATCTAGTGTATTCGAATATCACGTTTTATCTCGCACATTTACAAACTCCGGGCAAAGAGGTGACGAAGTATGTCCAAATCGATGCAGGTAGTTCTGGAACCATCCATATCCAGACATAAACTGGGTCAAATGGAAATTCACCTATCAACGCTTCCTATGCACCCGCACCGACACATTTAGAATGAGTCGTCCTTTCTCAGCGTCATCCTACTCTGGCTGCCACTTAGTCAACGAGTCTGCTCTGACCAGCCTCCTTGCATTTCCTGTATTCCTCCGTTGGTAGCATTCCAAATCCTTAGCCAGAGTGATGCACATGGGGATCATCCCGGCTATGATGACTACCGCTACCGGCGATATCGATCTGTGAGCGCTCGTGACACGAACAGGTATTAGGCGAAATGTGCTCATCGGCTTCGTCCCAGACTGGAACGCCATACCTCAGTGTTGAGTATGAGACACCCGACAGTATGAGACCAGTAGGCATCTCTGCTGCATCTCAATCTCCCGATGTTCGGAATGACCCTCGACACTACGTTAGCTGTCTTTGCCGCCTTCTCGCATGCATAGTCGACGTGGCTGTATAAATTTAACTGATCGTCGCACCCAGGTACTTCAGCGCAGGCTTTAATGGAATTGAGTTAACACATCTTCCGACGCTGAGCATGACAGTCTGTATTTTATTTACGGTTGCTGCACAGCACTACCTTGATCGTGTACTGAGGTAACTGTAACTCGACATCAGCCATTCTGGTATCAATGATGTCTAGCGTATCTACTGTTAACGTCTCCTCTTCCCGCAGAGTCTTACCGGTTATCGTAAGGACGACATCATCTACAAATTCGATGATCTCCACTCCCCTTGACAGTTCCAGTGTTAACACTCCGTGGTACATCACAGTCCACAGCGTAGGGCCGAGCATTATTCAACCTATGTTCCATGTCCATCTAGTATATCAGGACACGCTTTTTGAAAGTAGCTTTCCAGAACAGCATCCCAACTGGCACTGTTCAACCCGTTCTCCACATCGACAACGGCGCAATAGTGATTACCCTTGCTATTTTTGCTTCGATGTGTTCCATTCGCTTGTAATAACTGTGTGGATTGCATCCACCGTCGAAGTCCCTTCTTGGAATCTGAAGTGCCTCTGCGATAACATATTCTCACTTTCCGCGTATTTCACTGGCCTGTTGAGCATGGCTCTTTCCAGAAGATTACAATACGATGCTGAATCTCGTGATGGCTCACCTAGTTTTGGTAGCAACGCTAGCTTTTGGATTACATCTATCCGGGAAGTAACCTTCGATCAGGCATTCCTATAGCACTGTGCTAATAACGTCCGGAAACACCAGGGTCACGGTATTTTATTTAGTGCCACGTAGAGAACACTTCCCAGACCAGTGGCTTTCCACACTTTCAGTTCACTCCAAGGAGCTAATCGTTGGAGATCCGATTTCCACTGACATTTTCACCGTCTGCATCGACGCGCCGTGTAGGTGGCCACGCGGATGGGTCGTGTTTCGGGAAGAGACCATCCGCAATAGTCTTCAACTGGTGTCGTTAAACGCTTGATCTTGGCGAACACAACACGATAAGCATTCCTCCATGGGTTGACGTCTGCTTCTCTGCCCCGCTCCTTGTAGTAGGCGCACTGGCTCAGCATTATCACACGTTTAAAAGTGCCGACCGAAATGTCACCTTACGCTCTCCTCTGACTGCCTCAGAACTTGCTCTCTGAACCTTTCGTTCCACCAATACGTAGGAGGATGGCAGCTCATCGGCTGCAGTTTCCTTGTCATTGTTACGTCAAGCGCGCTCATTAGTGTTTCCGACACCTCATCGACATTCGGAGTTGAAGCGATGCTGTATTCATGAAACTCTTCTTCGAAAAGGCCCTTGCCAAAGTCGTTTATTTTCTATTTTCGCTTTTCACTCTCGGCGTTACCGTACAATTCTGGTATAATGGATCGCCCGGAGGTCGCTATGTGTATACTATTCACTGATTCCCCAATTCATGTTATCCATCAGCGACGGCGTGCAGAATGTTACGTGGATGACGGATTTCCGGCCATTTTTACGGAATGTGCTAGCGGAACCTTCGTTGCACAGCATTACATCTGTAAAATCCGTCCAGGAGGTAAACCAAAAGGGGCAGTTTCCTTACTGAAAGTAAGGATTACTAACTTTCGAAGCACTCCGAAATACTACTTCTTGACAAGAACCAAGAAAAGGAATTCTTTTCCTACGTTTAAATAAACACTTCTGATTCACTATGTTCACGCACTGAAATGAGAAACTGATGTCTCCAATTTTATTTTGATTTCTGTAAAGGCACGCTAAAATAGCGCAATCCTATTTTGGGTATAATTTAGTGCTTTACTATATTATACCCATTTTTGGATACACAACCTCCAGCGTCGCCAGGGCCCACAACAAGCTGTAACCTCTTCCGTTGGTCAACCTGATACCCCACTCCACGATCAAAGCGTTGAAGACTCCACCTATAACAACCGGCGTTCGTTCAGCATCCGATTGTACTGCTCTGGTGTTCACCTTGGAGAAGCATAACAGCTATATACGAATACATCATTGATCTTGTCGATCACGAAGCTTTCGTATGTGGACAAGGAAACCGCATTGGACAGGAACACGCTCATCAATTGGGTTGCCGCCATCCCTGCATTATCTGCGATTCAGTTTGCCGATAAAGACAGAAACGCGATACAGCTGTACCATAATTGCAACGTCGCACTTTGTTTCCATCGTCCACTGCCACAATAGTTGCTGTTCAATGTCGCTATGATTAAGTTGGGTTATCTCCATCATTGTTGGCCTGTCTTCGACTTTTTATATGCAGGGCATTTGAAGCTGTTCTCCGGTTTGCTGATTGTGCATCTTGGCTGCTTCGTGCTGTTTCTAGTAACGTGGCTATTTCATCCGAATTTTGTACACAATGTAGACTTGTCCGAAGTTCAAGCATCTGAAGCATCCTTCCACCACCTTAGTAAGTCGCGGAGCAACTCCCAGCAAACACACCAACCATCCGTTTTTTATCTTGCCTTTCTCCGCCAGCTTGTTAGCAACGTCCACCGGTAGTCGAATCGCCGCCGTCTGAGTGCTTCCATACTACTTCCAAATCCGGATCGTCGTATGTATATCTAAGTTGCACTGTTCTATCAGTGCACTTCATAGATCTTCGGTCGTGTTCTCGTCCAAACTCTTACACTCGGCCACCGCTTCCTTTGACAGAGCCCTCACGTTTACTTCACGGCCCAAAGATTTAGCAATGAGCCTGCGGTAGGCCAAGCTCTCGACGAAAATACTTTTCTTCAGCTCGCAGATTATCTCGCCTTTCTGCGTACGCATCGTTTTAACGACGTTTGCTTCCAATTTTTTCAGCTCCGGGTTCTCTTTCACTCTCTTGAAAAGAGCCGTGTACGATGTTTTATCGTTCGCTTCGATGATCAGTGCATAGCTCTTGTACCCGAGGAGGCCGGTGTTTTTCCTTCTTCTCGTGTTCCTTCTCCTTTTCTTCCTTCTGATGCCTTTCTACTCGATTCGCCTGCTGACTTTTCATTATGCTCCAGTCACGTTCCTCTAATCTCTGATGGACCACAGCTTGCTTTTCTGTTTCTCCAGGTCCCCCAGCGTTTTCCTCACTTTTTTCCCGAGAGAAAATTAAGGTGACACTTCGGGTGTCTCCCCAGTATTGGTCGTTGCGTGTTCCACGGTTTCCTTCAGAGCTTTTTCGGCTGATTCAGTTCTCATCGAGAGCGCCTTCTGAATGTAGGCTGCTACTACGGCAGATTTAATGTTTCACTTCCGCCAAGTTCGATTTCTTAAGTTGCGAGTCATTCAGAGTGGTGTTACTACTTGTTCTCGGGGTGAACACTCGATTCAGGAACCCCATCTTCCGTTGGTTTTCTCACTCTGTACCATGGCGCCGATGGTACTTGCTGCGACTACCAGCGGCGTAACCAGCAATATCTGCAGCTTATTGGCTCTCAAACGTGAAACTTTTTCGCTCGATGCGCCAACTGGATTTCATTTTTGGTACTAGTCAAATGACGATGAAAACATTTTCTTGCATTGATGATATAGGATGGTTGTTCTATTTTAATTGTTTTAAAATAAATATCACATAGTTTCACAAAAAGCTTGATTACAGGTGATAAGAAAACACTCGTTCTTTCGTTTGACACCAAAACATTCAGTTGAACTCAATATTTTATTACTAATTATTGAGATCCGGAATTATTTTTGTATTGTTAAGGTTAGGTTGGTTGTTTTAGATATGGAAAATGTTTATCTAGAAATTGGACTTATCAGTGGATAACCTCGACTACCAACAACTACACTCTTTAATCCAGTGATTTTTGCCCACCTTCGTGTTTTCTATCGAAATTTCAATCTCTGAATTTCATTTTAGTATAAATTGAAACCGGAAGAATAAATGTGAGTGAAGCAACAAGAAATTTACCATCTGGATATTTTTCAGAGGTAGGAAACATATTTTCTTCACCAATATTACTTTTCATTAGAAGAAATAACATTTAATTATAATATTGATTGAATTAAAAAAAAATCAGAATTTACTTTCCAATGCGTTTTGACAGATGAAAATAAAAACATCATCATTGAATTTCCGTGCCCTCTGGCGGTCGACATCTAGTGTTAGATCACGAATTACTCCTTGCAAACGCATTCGCGTCCTCCTTTGCTCCGCGCACCTCTACAATCACATTGGAATTTTTGGATGTCTTCATGTTGGTGGATCCTCCCTCCAAGCCGCTATCTCAACTTGTTGTAGGTAGTCGTCTATTGCAGGCACGTAGCCAGAGGGGGGGCTAAGGGGCTAAAGCCCCCCCCGAAATTTTTCAAAAATAAATTTAAGAAGCAACATGTTTTTCGGTAACTCGTAAAAAATTGTATCTTGTTTGGTTTCAACAAATTAATGGGAGAATGGTCAGGAAGATTGCTATTTCGAACCACCGAAGACATCGGTCACGATATCTACTCAGTATGCCGTGTCTGATAACACACTTCCTTTCATATTGTGTGACTCGTCGGAAGAACAAAAGAAACTGTTACTTTAATTCTTGCTGGGGTGATCCGTCGGATGATTGAATCGCAGAAGCAAGAAGTGGTGCTCCAGCCAAACCTGGAGGCTATTTACTTCCGGAATTTTTGCATAAGACCGAATATTCATGCTGGGAACTATTTGCTGAAGGTGAAAATAGAGCTTATGCTTACGAACTTCGACTTTAACGTGTTCTACCTTGTCAGGCATTCAGTACTTATGTTATTTAACAAATTAGCCCAGGCGAAACCAGTCAGTGTGCATTACAACATGTAACACGTGGTTGATTCTCATCTATATGGATGATGAGAAAATCAATGTTCGGCTACAAGATCTGATACCACTTACTTGAACCGCGGGCGAACGACCAGGAGGTTAAAGCCCCAATAAACAAACTTAGCTTACTTGAACCGTGGCCATTAAAAGATTCCTGTCACATTTGGAAAAAATGGAATTTATTATAAAGGACACATCTAGGAATAAGACGGGCAGGGTCAGCTAGGATTTCGTCCTAGCTGACCCTGCACGTACAAAACGCAATGCGATAATATCATTATACACGTTACATCTTTGCACATCCATAGTCTCCAATACTATTACCTGAAAAACAAACAATTGCCAAATTTGTGGCTGCTGTTCATATAATATTGACGGCAAAAACTGCGCCTAGTATATCAAAATTAACAGTCAGCATCATCATTGAGGAAGTCGACACTGGTGGCCCGTAAGGGGACAAAACAAAGATGAAATCAGATATTTGCGAACATGGACATGGCAGTTACCACGATAATAATACGGAAGTGTACGAGATAGAAATGAACGACCACCAAGACGCGTTTGTTTATGAAAAATATTTCTCAGCCAGTAAACAGGTCAATCGCACGAGATCTGTTGGACAACCATTAACGTTTTATCATTTTCATTGTTTACATCGTGGAATATATTAAAAACTCAAGGCTTCATTTAGCTAATGCATTGAGCCGACTCAAATAAACGAATTATATAATAAAAATTTAGAAGTTTCATAGAAAACTGAGTACAAAAACTGTCCCAAAATTAACATTTATCGCTAGTGATTGCATCTAACAAAACTCATTTTATGCTAGATATTGGCCTGAATAAAGAAAGTTAGTTAAATCATACGGAAATTGGATTTCTGTAATAGATTAGAGCACTCTACGCTTAATATAAACGTCAGGCATCTCACTCAAGCGCGCTAAACAAAAATAATTCAATTAGCTGATGACATAGTTGTAGCCGAGATGACAGTTTTTTTTTTATTTTCGCATCATTTTAATGCAATAGTATTTCTATTGACACTCAATTTCATTTTATGTGGGGAATGCGGTCCGTATTAAAACACTGTTAGTCTGGAAAATCGAACAATAAGCAAGAAAAACGTGAAAAAGTAAACAAGCCAAAAAGTGGTAAACCGGCGGTTTTCCGGAGGTGTTCATCAACCCACGAATCGTATATTACTAATTTTGTTGATATACAGAAACGTACACAGTAGCGGTAGGACTACCTGACGTGATTTTACACTTACTTTCCTTCGGATGTCAATTGATCAATTGATGCTAAACCACATAATGTTGCAACCACCAGCAGCATTTCAGTCGCTTTCGATGGTTTTTAATTAATGCCTATGTAAGTTTGAAAACGACGTGTCGATAGATTGATCAGACATCAGTAGGTTATCACGGAGAGCGACTAAAACGTTGTAACTAGTTGAGTCTATAAGTCAATAAGGTGGGATTATTGTATCGATTTCATGTTTTCAGTATATGACAGTCTTTCGTTTTATTTTTGGTCTTTATGGAATAAGATGATAAGACATCATGGAGAAAAAAAGCAAAAAGGGATCAATAAATTGAAATCGAGGGGAAGTAAGTGCGATGTATTCCCTTTCATGTGTCGAAATTAAGAGATGCTGAAATTATTGAGCTTGTTCACATTTATAGTTTCTAGTTAGGGGCCATGCATAAATGACGTAGCATTTTGGGGGGGTAGGGAGGGTATACCAAATTTGTGACGAAGTGTGACGAGGGGGAGGGTAGGGTCAGAAGTTGTGCGACGTAGCATTAAGTTTAAAACCCATTGTTTAGAGAAAATAATTTAATGATCCTCTATTCCCTAGAGAAATGAATTTAACTTCAAACAAGTTACTTTTGATGCGGCTTTTCATGAGATAAATTTTACGATTCGCGGAATTACAAGATCGCAAAAATACGAAAAGATTTTGTATGCGGATTTAACTTGCTACATTAGTTAGCTAATGTTGCTAACTAGTAGACTTAGTTTGGAAGCTGAATTAAATTTTCACTTCGAATTCAACCAAACAAAATTTAGTAATTTAGATGAACGAATGGTTCTTAGAATCATTGGCAGCTGCACAATTGTGAACTGAGAGAACTTGTCTTCATGCTCCCCTTGAAAAATAAAATTCAAAACAAAACTATCAACACTATATTTGTCATGAAATGGGCTTATTTTGCACGCAATTTGTTTTTATAATGAAAATGTTGATAAAAGACGTCAAACATTTTGAAAGGACATGTGTTTAAAATAATTGAAAAACATATGTAATTTTTTTTCATCTCCCGGGCGCTTTTCATGGGACGAGGGGGAGGGGGTAGGTAAATGCTACGTTTTTTACGAGGGGGAGGTTAGAATTTTGTGACCAAATGCTACGAGGGGGGAGGGAGGGGTCAAAAATCGCCGAAAAAAAGCTACGTCATTTGTGTACGGCCCCTTATGTTGTTGGTGTCAGCAATGAAGCATTTAGTAAAATTTTACGTAAATTAGATGATAGTAGTAATCAGTGTTAAGTGATTTTCATTCGATTTGTGGATAATTTTCTTGAATTGATTAAATTCCGGGTAGTTACCTTTAGTTGATTAAATCATTGAAATACATAAGTCATTGCACGTCAGATTTACAACCAAAATTTCAATTCCTTCCAAAATGTTTTCTTACATTCTTTAGCTAATAATAATTGACACGTATTTTTTGTTTTGACTAAATATTATATTTTTTTTCAAGTTATTAGCTTTTGAACTTTTGAAGTCAATAAAATTGAACATTTTTCAATCACTGATAACTCGGAAACGACTAGCTATATGAAAAAAAATATTAAATAAAAAAAGTTACGTTTTCAAATAAGCTTAACAAAAAAAATCACATCACATCACCAAAGATCCTCCTCCATCCTCCATTTTTGTTATATAACTTATGAAATTTGCAATTACTTGAAACAAATTGAATTTTTTTAAAGTTGGACCATATTTTTTATTTATTATTTTCTTTAAGTATTAAAAATCATGTTAAAAAGATTGTGTAAAAATTTGACAGTGAAATTCTTTGCGAGATATTACAATTGTAAACATAAAACAAGGCAATTTTACACTAAACGCCCAGTGATAGGTCTGTTACAACTGAAATATCTCGAGAAACACTTCGAGTTCCATTCTGAAATTTTCACATAATCTTCTTAATATAGTTATGTAATCAAAATAAATTTGTTTTTGGGGGACTTTTAAAAAATATTTGCTTTTAACATTTGAATACCCCCAAAAAAGTCTTAAATTTGCAGAATGCGAGTCTTTCCACGATTTACGACTATAATTTTAGTTCCCTCCAATGTTTTTTGCATTTTTAGCTGAAAATTATAGACACGATTTTTTTTACTTTGGCTGAATTTGATATTTTTTTCAAGTTATGAGTTTTTTAACTTTATAAAATACTAGCTAGTACCCATCGCGCGTTTTGTTCCGAAGCGCCATCTTGTAGGCAGATAATCCCCAACCAATAGCACACAAACACGCTCCATAACAAATTCCAACTATGTATAAATTTATACGGCAATTGGTTAAGCCGTTTGGGAGTCCATAAATCATACGCATGCAACTATCGACTTTTAATAATATTTTTAAAAGTTTTATAAATTTAATAAAATTGGACATTAAATTAAGACATTAAGCATTAAATAATAAAAGCTGCGTTTTCGGATGATCTCGCCGGATTTTTTTTTTGTAATTTTTGTTTTTGTTATATAATTGATGAATTATGCAAATATTAGTAACAAATAATTTTTTTCAGGGTAGAACCAAAAAAATATTTTTAGCATTTTCAAATAATTTATAATTATATCGAGAAGATTGTGTACAAATTTCAGAAGGAATTCGAAGTATTTTACGAGATATTTCATTTACAATAGACCTAACACTAGGCGTTTGGTGTAAAATTGCTTTGTTTTAAGTTTATAATTGTAATATCTCGCAAAGTATTTTGATATGCACTCCCAAAGTTTTGCACAATTATTTTAACATGATACTTAATAATAAGTAAAAAAATTGGCACAACTTTAAAAAAATTCAATTTGTTTCAAACAATTGCAAATTTCATAAGTTATATAACAAAAAGAAATTGCAATTTTTTTCAGTAAGCTCGTTAGAGAACACAACTTTTTTATTTAATATTTTTTTCCATATATCGAATCGTTTCCGAGTGATTGAAAAATGATCAATGTTATAAACTTCAAAAGTTTAAAAACTAATAACTTGAAAATAAATCATATTCAGCCAAAATAAAAAAATACGTGTCAATTATTTATAGCTAATGAATGCAAGAAAAAAAATTGGAAGGAATTAATATTTTGGTTGTAAATCTGACGTGGAATGACCCATATATTTTGATCCTATTGATCAAAATCCTCCTTCCTAACTGGGGTTCTGACTAGGGGCAGATCACTCTAGAAATGTATAATAAATTTGCATCAAAAAATTCATTTAATTTCCATTTTTGCATCAACTTTGCACTTCCTCGCAGAAAAGTTTGTTTAACAAACGTCCTACGTTGATTCACTTTGTTCGACGTTTTGTTGAATGTAGGTCTAGTTTGTGTAGGGTTTTGACGTCTTACACGCAACGCAAAATACATTATAAATTTCTATTTTGATGGAAAGAAATGCATTTAATTTAGGCGATTTTTAAAAATGCATCACAAGTGATCTGCCCCTAGGGTTCTGATCTGCTAGGCCAAGGCCAGTCTCAAAAATAGTTTCATTTAAATAGAATATGCCAAAAAATTATGTTGGCATGATGCATTAGAACTGGTAATAGTTACAGGACGCCAGATCAAGAAAATTGAAGTTGAACCATCTACAATTCGTTTGCTAAATCAGAAGATTTTGTGCAAATTTCGACATTCTCTTCGATCGAACATTTTATGGATATTTTTCTACTCATTTCGATTTAGCGTCTTCTACACCTTTTAAACGTGCAGCTTAAAACACCTTGCGTTTTCCAGCACCGTCAAGGATTGTCATATTCGGTTAGCGCATAAATACTGAGAACTCTAGAATATCCATTGTTGCAACGAGAGTAAATTGTAACTTGTAAATAAATGATAAATATCATATTAAACATCAATAATTCGTTGTAAGAACATGGATTGTCTTAGATTTGGCATTGTTTTCATTAAGAACTTTTCAAAATTTCATTTAGCTTCTAGTGACAATATCAAGTCATTAGAACTAAAAGCTTTATGCAGGGGGCGGGTAAAGCGTAGTTGGTAAATCGATTGCCTTGTACGCAGCTCATCAGGGTTCGTTTATCAATCCCGCACATATAGGGTTAGAAATTTTTCTAAAGAAATTTTCTAACACGAAAAAAGGCGAATAACCATAAGGTTAAAACCTCTATAATCGAAATAAAAAAAGCTTTATGCAATAATTTTTTAAGCCCCTCCCGAAATAAACTCCTGGCTACGGGCCTGGTCTATTGTAACCCACCGTTTCAAGTCGGTGTCACTCTTCCTTACTCAGGGAGCAGAACAGCACGACTATCAAGTCAATTTTGTCATTTAATTCCGGATCCGTGAACTGTCCGTTGACGTTCGCCGTAATCAAGAGGTTACTGGCATCGATTCTGATTCTAGTCAGGTTTGGGTACTTTATGCGGAAGCGGTACAGACTCTCTTCGACAGGGTTGCTTCCGGATTTATATGGTTTTTATAGAGGTTTAACAAAACCCAATGACCAACACTACCATATCCTAGTCAGATTCCCGAATTCACAGAAGATCCGGAGATATGGACGATCATTATATGCGGGTATCATTTGCGGATCTATAAACAGATGACGGGCGGGTGCGTTGCTTTCACGACTCTTTTATAGAACTCGCGAACATTCGGTCCTTAGTAGCATGAGTACCAGAATTTGGTAAAGCATTTTTGTAGATGGTGTTCAGCAATGTGAATTCTAGGAGATAGATCATAATCCTCAAGAGTAGCTACACCAAGCAACGCCCGTTGGTTGCGCTTTCTCAAGCTGCTGCGCATCTCCTCTGCAGCACGATTGTCTCGTAGCTGCTCGATGTTAAACCTCGGCGTCTCTGTTCGACGAGACTGCCGACAGTTGCATACCGTTAACAGATAGCGGTTATATATTCGCACTTCATAATAATTTCAATCTGATGCCCTAACGGTCCCTCCCCATCCCAAGTAATCAAAGCAAGAATCTATAAAAAAAAACAACATATTTACTTACATCCATTTCACCCCAGTTTTCCTGATCCCAGGTCTCTGGGCCATAGTCGCTAGCTGAAACCGATGTGTCTGCACTCTCATGCTCTAGTGAAGTCATCGACGTTACACTGCTAGTAGTAGTGGATATACTACTGCTCGAAGGTTGTTCTGTAATATCGAAGAAAACATGAAAATTCAATTCACCCTGTCTATTTCATCGGTTATGGTAACAGCCTAGCTAATAACCCAGGTTTAAAACATATTCTGTTAGTTTTTTCATATATATAAAGAGAAAAGTGACGTTCTAGCATACGCCTACATACCCAGCGAAGCAGGTTTACTCAAATTTTTACCAGTTAGGGGTGGTCGCGGGCGTGCCGTGTCGCTTTGACTTCGATAGAATTTGGCAGTCACTGCGGTAACGGCCCATCCGGCCCACGTAGCCGCTGCGTTGCCCAGCGAAGGCGTTGCCGTGTGAACATCGGCCTCTAAATGAGAAGATCATTCATTCACATGTTTTTCCAGTCGAAGTATTGTTTTATCACAAACCCATGCTCTCCCGTAAACTGGGATCCTCACTGACTTTCTCCAGCTTGCCTAGGAATCCACGTATCGTCTTAAAGGCCGGATCTCGAACCGTCTTCTCCGGATCCGCTGTCAGTGGACAGAGGGCTGGCAGGATGCGATTGGCTACCTCGCTCAATAGGAAATACTGCTGCGTGGCTGCCAGTGCAAGTATACCGGCTACCCTTGCCGGCGGGAATGGATCTCGCATTGCCCGGATGAATGCTGATACGAGGACACGTTGTCGTACCTAGCACAAAGATGTTAGATGTAAGATGAAAGATGTGAGAGCTACATCGATAAAATTTCAATTTTTGTATAAACACGTTTAAGACAAAAATATGTTCAAAGTTGTTCGTTCAATAATTTTTCAGTAATCCAAACTAAAACAGTTGTTACCTGTGGGTGTAAGTGTGGCGCAATTTTTCCTAAACACACCGTGGTGTTGGTGCGAATTCCTCCTTGATCATCGCGTGACTGCAGTCGTGCGAAATGTCGCAGCACTTCAACGTTCAAATTGTTGTAGTTTAGTTTAGGTGCAAGGTGTATAATTGACTGAAAAATAATTAGATTTTAGCAACATACTTCTAATTCGTACTGTTCCAAGGTATTACTTTCACGGTCTGTTCCCTGATCGTTGGGTTGGTGTCCAGAAAACCGTGAGCAATTTGAGGAAAGATCTGATCGTTTACCACCCCCGTCTGAAGGTGGTTTATGAACAACTCTAGCTGTTGCAGTAAACGCGACCGCGTAACACGATCGGTTGAAGCAAAAAGCTTCACAACGCATGGCACTATTCGTTTCTGGTATTCGACCTCGTCTAGTAGTCGTCCGAGCTAAATCAACGGAAAACAGTTGTTTTAGTTTAACGATCCCACAAATAAGAGATTGAAATACCTTGAACATAGGTGCAAGCACTGCGGAACCCGCGTCACCGTACTCATAGGCCGTTATGAGTTGTGGAAGAATTTTGTTCCTATAAGATATGGAAACGTTAATACAACTTCGTATAATACACTCTTTGAAGTACCTACTTGCACACATTATCAGGAAAGTTGTCTAATTGTGTCGTTAGCCCACTGAAAAATCGATTTTTCTCGGCTTTGTCCTTAATCTGAATCTCCTCCAGGAAGAGCAACGTATCTACCAGATCATTTTTGAAGAAACCGCCCGGCTTGCGGCACTTGGTTATCACATCTGCCGGATTCGGTCGATTTCCAGGGGAAGCACCAACCAGCTCACAGTACAATGGAGTCAACGATTTGGGAATACTGGCCAACTCTTTGAGATTAGCGCGAGTCCTCATCGGCCCGTTAAACGACTCCCACACCAAACATCCGAGACCCCACATATCGCTGGAGCATTTGGTGACACATCTCAGTTTTCCCGGATCGTTCTTCTCCGGGGGATCGTAGATCTCCAACGCAGGTGGTATTTTGATGGGTGGCGCCAGGGAAAGGTCAGTCGATGAAACGTATTCTAGTCCACCCAGTTTCCATTCCCCGCTGGCATTGACAAGCACTGACCAGGCGGAGACGTTATTATGGCGCAGGTTACCGTCATTGTTGAGGAACGAAAGGGCACGCTGGAAAAAAATACGAGCGTTAATAAATTTAATCGTAATATAATTAATTTTCATGAGGAATGATATCGACAGTAACATCCTTCGTAGAACAAAGGTATGTAATGTTCAGAACACGAAATTCATCAATATTCGAGTAACTACTCTTTAACTTTAGAGAACATGGGAATATGGAAAGCAAAAGATTTTGTACTCCGATCCTATTACGAAATTTTAACCTGTAGACTTCACAGTAGATTTATATCGTATAGGATAATTACAGAAGTAGGACTTCTCCCGTGGAACTATAAATAGCCGCCGATGCCAGCGATCGTCATCCTTTACGCTCCCCGCTTCGTCGCGATCTACTTGATCGAGTCCCCGGCAGTGACCTTAGCCTACTCAACGGGCCAACCAGTAGGTGCCAAGAAGTCTATCCGATTCACCGACATCCCGACGGACCACCGCTAGCTGTTTTACGCGACGTAATCAATCTAGTCCCTGGTGGTGGATCTGGTCTACTGGCAGGCAACCCGGTAGGGTGTCGAGGTCGGTCCGGCGATTCCAGATGGAGCGTGGCGTCCGCTACACCGGCGCCTTGATCACCCACAACCGGTTTAATGACGCGAACTAATACGATTTAACGCTACTCCACGGTCACCAGTAGAGCTTGCGCGACCACCCCTGGCCGCTACTCCGTTATTGATCTGGACTAGCTGAAGTTGAACACGGAATCAGTAGATAATTATGCTTGGGAGGAGCAAGATATCTTTCAATGTGCAGTTCCAATCCTATAGTATTTATTGATCAATATCGGCGCCCGCCAAGCCCAAACGTAGATCGCGGAAGGAATATTAGTCCGATACTTGCTTTTGCTAGAGGCCGTATACACTATTGCGTACTCCGCAAGTATCACGGGAGGAGTATATTTGTTAGTAACTTTAGAAGTTGAATTCTACTTCTTCATGAACAACGCCAGACATGTGACTCCACTATTTGGACTAGATATCAATCCATCAACTCATGGACCGTGGACCAACGGCTTTACTTTCCTTCCGAAGGAGGACGTGACCACAGATTTTTTCACCTCAGAAAAATCTCAACGACTTTGGCTGGGATTGAATTAGACTACTCCACAGTGACCGGTAGAGTGCATTTGTTCGAACTGGCAGCTCTGGTCACTAGGTTATTGACGACCTTCTCATGTCCTCTGCTACTCTACTAGTATATGCGCGACTACTCTACCGACGGTATACTACGTTTTTTCTTCTATTCACATCTCTTGTACGACATTCTCTGCGCTTAGAGCCGACAACTCGCTTGGTACTTCCTCGAATCTGAAGCAATCAAAGACCACGTACTCCGACATTTCCTCCACATCCTCGTACTCCGGGAAGTAGGGTCAAGGCGCACGACCGAACCGATGCAGACACTCAACCTGCAGCGTTAGAAAAAAATCTATCTCAATAAGCCCACAGAGACAGACTCGGAATTAGCCGGTGGGCCCATCTCAAGTTGCTCGTATTAACCGAATCCGGTTGCCGCATGGCAATACATTCGGTTCTCGCCAAACTCCTCAAAACTCGATATTCTCGGCCTGCTCGCGACTCATATGGCGGAACGTTCCGTTTAGCTTATCTCGATTTCGCTTGGTCTCCAGCGCAGCTCCCCAGGCTGGAACACCGTACCTCTATACCTCATTACACCAGTCAGAAGACGCATCATACGGCTTCCTGGATCACTAGTATTCTGCACTATTCTAGGTCACCTTCGCCACACAATCTACGTGGTTATTGAAGTATAACCGATAGTCGATCATTACTTCCAGCTGTTACAGTACATGTTTCGATACTTTTATTATATCTCCGATGGTGATCTGAGTGCGTTGAACCGTTCAGTAGTTGCTGACCAGCACCACCTCCGTTTTGTAGTAGTTGTTGTTGTTTATTAACGACATTTTACACCGACGTGGTGCATTCATGTCGGAAGAATTTTATTTTGGTATTTAAAAATGCGGTATAAATTACAATTCAAAATACAATAGAATCAAAAAATTCTACAACATTTTATACAAATTTGCTTCTTTAAGAAAGCTTAGCATGTTCTTTTCGTTCTCTCCTTCGTTGCCTAGAGCTACTCGCATACTCGTCGTATTAATGCTTCGTCGTACCTCCTGCGGTAGAGGATCATATGATGAACGTCAACGGTTACCCCGCAGCAGTCACAAATTGGTGGGGCTTCTTGCTTCAACAGAAAGTCGTGTATTGGCCAAGTATGCCCTATGCGTAGCCGGGTAAGCACTCGCTGCTCTCTCAAACTCTCGCGGTCAGTCCACATCACCGTGTCAAATTTTACTTCGCGAAGCTTTATTTCAGTGGACGCTGACCACCGCTGGTACCATTGGTTTCGGATAGTTGTTTTTGATTGATTAACGACGTCTGCTCCTTCGTTACCATGGATGCCAGCATGACCCGGAATCCAGCACAGCTTGATTGGACGGTTTCGAGGCATGTTCTCAAGCTCCTGGATCCAAGGGTGTTAGGAAGTGCCAGCTTCGATCGCTGATGACAGCTAGCCGAATCTGACATTATTAGCAGGTCTCTGGACGTGCGGTACGCAGTTAGCGCTGTTCTTATTGCGAAAGCCTCGGCGGAGAAGACACTACATTGCGGCGGAAGGCCAACCGATTGTTGATAGTGTTCTCCAAATACTCCCGCGCCTACTGTGTTATCGTCATTGGAGCCATCGGTATAGACGACAATTGAGCGTCTGAAACGGTCTGTCAGCATCCCCTAAACAACTTTGTAGTGGCCCAGCCCTAACTTGATTCTTTCATCCCGTTTTTTATTGTGATCTATTGAACGAATTCTACGTCTATCGCTACCACAACGCAGTACCGATACCCCCCCCCCCCACTTCTTCTGCGTGGACGCCTTCTCTCTATGACTGGCGAAATTGCTACCACCGTCGATGTTGTTCCTATCTGGAATCCAAACGTCGCTCTCCGTACATTTAGTTACCCTGTTCGGGGTGACCTTCTCCAAGAATTTCCCAATGGTATTCAACGTGTATTGTGCTGGATATCCCTGGTGTGGGTAACCATACCAGCTTCTAGAATTTCTATCGGTCTGGAAGTAGCTTTCTTCCAAGCGCTTCATCATCATCATCATCTTGAAGATGTTGGAAAACGCCAGGATTACCGTTTGCAATACCACGTTGGGCATTCACCCTGGACCGGGAGCTTTCTTCACTTTTAGACCCTTCGCCATTGCTAGTGGCTCGATATTGGTGATATCTAGAGCGATTTGTGCTTCTGTTTCTGCCTCGTCGTTGTGTCGGCGGCCACGTCGTTGGATCTTGTTTAGAGAAAAGACCTAAGTTTCAGCGTTAGATTCTTAGATTGTTAGATCTCTTGCCCAAGTGTGCGCCAGTAGACGTAGGTTACTGGCAGGCGTTGCCGTATCTATCCTCAGGTACGGCGGCCCGTCATGGTCAAGAGCACTGAGAGTAACCAGTTACCTACAGAAACTGGAGAGCACCTACCGCGTGATGTGCCTCAGAGTGATATCTGCCTACCGCACGGTATCACACGATGCATCCTGCGTGATAGCAAGCATGATGCCAGTCGGGCTGGTCATTCGGGAAGATGAGGAGTGCTTCGAGCTACGTGGAAATAGGGGAGGCCGCGAGCTCACCAGGGTGACCTCGGTCGCCAGATGGCAGCGTGAGTGGGACAACTCCTCGAAAGGTAGGTGGACCCACCGGCTGATACCTAGCATATCGAGCTGAGTGGGAAGACCCCATGGGGAAGTTCACTTCCACCTGACACAATTCCTGTCAGGCCATGGCTGTTTCCGACAGTACCTCCACAGGTTCGGGCACGCGGAGGTCCCAGTCTGCCCGGACTGCCCAGGTGTAGACGAAACTGCCGAACACATACTGTTCGTATGTCATCGGTTCGACGTCGAAAGAAGAGCAATGCTTGACGTCTGTGGCTGGGACACAACCCGTGATACCCTTATTCAGCGGATGTGTCAATCGGTGGAGAAGTGGAACGCAGTCTCGGCTGCTACCATCCAGATTGCCAGTTGGCTACAGGTAATCTGGCGAACCGAGCAACAGACGACGGGCACGGCTAACTAGTGATTGGTTAGCTGGAGCGAAAAAGGCCAAGCGCAAAAAAGGGAGTGAATGGTCTGTTCATGCCGAGGCAGGTTTGGCGCAGCGACTGGCAACCGCGTAAGGGGTAAACCCAGCCACCCCGAAGCAAGACAGAAGAGTGAGTGTATAGGCGTATAAGTGGACTGCCTCATGCCAAGACGGGAGGATCGTAGCGTAGTATGTTGGGACTTAGCTATCGATGCCTCATGGCGTAGCAGAGGAGTGAAAGGGTGAGCATCCAAGTCAGTCTCACACGGCATGTTAAGGGTGAGCACAAAAGTCAGCCTCACATGGTATGGTAGAGGCTAACACAAAAGTAAGCCTAGCAAGTAATGAAAAAGGTGAGCACAAAAGTCAGCCTCGCATGGTATGTCAGAAGTGGGGCCTAAGAAAAATGTCCCACATGGGATGCCAGGGGGAGTGACAGAGGTACAATAGAGTGGCACGATCGAGAGTGAACCAGGTGATAGGGTGAGCACCCAAGTCAGCCTCACATGGTATGGGTGGGGCTAGCACAAAAGTAAGCCTAGCAATGAATGAGTAAGGTGAGCACACGAGTCAGCCTCGCAAGGAACGAAAAAGGTGAGCACAAAAGTCAGCCTCATGTGGGAGTGTTTGAGAGTGAATCAAGGTGCGATAGAGAGAGCACCCAAGTAAGCCTCATACAGGACGTATGAACGCGTGAGTGAGAGTGAATGAGTACATTTAGTACAGCCATCCCCCCAGAAGTAATACCGAGAGGTAGTTACTGGGAGGAACGATGGCGGAGCCCAATGGAGTTTAGTCGGTATTAATGGCAGCGTCACCATTCGAGCCCGACACGCCCCCAGTGCACCCCGTGCGGTAGATTGGACCCTACCAATAGCACGTGTACTGGGCTAGGACGTAAAGGTCTGTTCAATTGTAAAAAAAAAAGATCTCTTGCCCAGTGGAATTTTCTCCTTCACCGGGATACGGTGTTGACCAAGATGTGCAGCGAATAGTTGAGCGCTAATCGGATGAGTCCGATAACACTCTCTTCAGGTACGCCGACATCTGTTCGGTTTTCTATTCGTCGCGTTGAACATGTAGTACAGCAAGCTTGGTCACAGGGCGCTTGTACACACCGCTCGCCGTCCGTTCGGCAGCTGACCCTATCTGACCATCAGGCAAACAGTTCCTCAGTAGCTTTAGATCTACGATGACTGATGTCTCCTAGAATCACGGGATTCGAGCGGCCGAACTACTTCATCCTACGTGTTATCTACGGCAAGTAGTCTGTCAGCCAGCGCACCCAGAATTGGTGGACTAGGGCTTGTGATGCGCACCAGCTTTGTTTCAACGCGAGGCTGCTGTCGTTGTTTACGGTGAGTGGCTTTGTTCCATTCGAGGAAACGAGTACGAAATGTTTCGGAGTACGAACGGGGTCGGAAGCATCATCAATCTGAATGTGGGTTAATGGGCGAGAGTATACCACATTCTCGATTTCGGTCAGGAGGCTCCTGAGTACTTCATCAGTTGATTTCTTCGTCGGGCAGATAGTGGCCAGATTCTTTTTAACAGTGCGGATCGGACGTTCCCAACTGCTGCCCATGTGCGGCGAAGCTGGAGGGTTGAACAACCATTTAGTTTCAGAACTGATGAATTCTGCCATGATCGTCTGTTCGTTGATCGCGGATTCGGCATCCCGTAATTCTCGATTCGCGGTCGCTGTACATCACACAGGGTGTGGCGTGACGGCCGATAAAACTACGCAGAACCATGATACACGAATCCATGTTAAGTGAGGGTACCAGCTCAATCGGTAGACAGATTAGGTCATTTCTCCACACTTCTTCTGGTGACGACTTCCATAGGTCCGAAGTGGACGGGAAAATGCCGCGAGTCATGCTGGCGGGATATCGACCATAATCGGAGGGTTTGGAAGAGAGCTGTCGTTCTTGCACCGTTGACATTTTCTTCTGACTTTAGCGTAGAAAACTCGAAATTGTGAAATGTTGTATTTCTGACGACCTTCATTTATGATGGTTTCGTGGTTCTAGTGGTGGAATTTGTAATGGTAGTATGCTATGATCAAAATGGTCAGATGATGGTCATGAGGCAAAAGAATAGGGTTCTTTGCGTCCTCTGTGGCGTACTCGCAGAACAGTGTTTTAGCCTTCATCCTAGGTACCCGCCCCCCACTGGTCGAACACGGATGTTAGTTGACACAGCTCGCTATTCTTCGGTATTAGCACGCATAGTTAATCCGGGAACTCCTACCCTACGCAATAAGGACACTTCTCCTTGGTACGCTTCCATTTGCGTATGGCAATGAAGGTAGCTCTCTACCTTCTCAAGCTGTTTTGTTGATGGCGATCGGTTTCCCTTAGAGTCGGTTACTGCAATTGGCAGGAAAGCGGTATACATGTGCGACAGCGTCGACGAGTCGCTTCCAACTTATTCACATCTATCACTGCTTCACTGTGAAGCTCTGTGGTTATTGCAACTCCGTTCTCAGACGCCAACGAAAGTCTGATACTTTAAATCATCTGCTATCAGGAGTCAGCCCGTTTGTTAGCGTCATCGGATACGTTCAGGTTGGTCGGAACCAGTTCAATGATTTCGAGGATCTTGCAAATTCGGAACGCCACAAACCAGTCCCAGTTTACCCAACACATCACGTCCCAGTCCAGAGGTTCGAGATTGGAATAGAAGGGGACTCGGCAATCGTTCATGCTAATCTGGAAGCTACATCTGGTTGTAGTTCAAGCCTCGAAAGCCTGGTGTCTTGGCCAAGCCTATAACACATGCCACGATACCGTTCTGGACAAAGCGTAGATATACGGTGGCGGTATAACCGTTCTCACTAGCATGGACAAATGTGTGCAGCTATATTTTTTTGCGCTGGAATTAGTCTGCATCCCATAGTATCGAGGGACCGCGACCTGTTTCACTCACGGTAGAACCTGAACCCACCGCTTCCACTTCTCCAACGAAGATTCTCTGTTCGGATCATCCATCTGAATGCCAGATCGCCAAACTTCTTGCAATAGTGGGTCGTGGGTCGAATATCGTCATGAGCATCCGAAGCATTTCCCTTTTTGTAGCTGTTGTCTTTTTAACAAGAACCAATCTACCGAACGAGTGCTTGAGATGTTTTGGAGACCAGAAGAAGATGTGTTCACATTTTCACCAACACTAGCACTTGAAGCGGATCCTCACACAAAACGACAAGCGCTACAGGTCGTGATGAGTCAGTTTGACCCTGCTGGATTACTGAGTTTCTTCCTTATCCACGGTAAGATCCTGATCCAAGAGTTGTGGAGAGCCAAAATCGATTGGGATCATCAGATCCCGATGAAGCTAAAGGAAAAATGGACTAGGTGGACCGATGTGTTTCAGTACCTAGACCAAATTCATATTCCACGCTGTTAGTTCCCCATAATAGGCTGAAGAATCCAGTGACACTACAACTACAGATTTTTGTTGATGCCAGTGAGGAGGCGTACGCGTGCGTAGCGTATTTACGGGCAATGTGGGAACAGCAGTTATCGGTGGCAAATGGAAAGTAACCCCTCTAAAAGCAGTATCCCTTCCAAGGTTGGAGCTAATAGCAGCGGTAATCGGAGTTCGTCTACAGAAAACAATTCTTAACCCTCCGGAAGTCGCGCTTGTGGCCCACTGAACGAGCAGCCGCTGGCGTCCTAAGACGATTTCGCTAGATTTTCAGAGCAGCGTGCACTCAGTGCACTAGCGCGACTGCCGGAAGATTAACGGACATTCGCTGAAAATCGACAAGGTCGTCATGTGGACTGATTCTAAGACTGCGCTTGCGTGGATCAACTCGGACCATCGAAGATATCGACAATTCGTCGTATGCTGCGTCGGAGAGATTCCATCTAAATCGGAAGTGGAGGATTGGCGATGGGTGTCATGTACGGAGAATCCTGCTGATTTAGCAATTAAGTGGGGGACAGGTCCTTCCATATCGCCCAACAGTCAATGGTTCAAAAATCAACAGTTTCTACGTTGGCCGGAGAGTCAATGGCCCAACAAGGTTACATCAACGGATGTGACAACAGACGAAGAATTACGGATATGTTTAATTACATAGCGAAGTGAACGGGAATTCGGTATTCGATTGGAAGCGGTTTTCCTACTGTAAACGTTTGCAACGTACAGTGGCATATGTTCTTCGGTATCGACATATTCTACGGCAGAAGGGGAAAAAGAAAACAGAACCGCACGGTCCGCTCACGCAGCAAGAGTTAGCATTTGCGGAGACAATTATCTTCGGAGGCGTCTAAAGAGAGGAGTATCTCGACGAAGCAGCTATTCTCAGTAGTGTTCGTGATATGCGGAAATTAAGACACCAGGAACTTAAACAGGAGCGTACAAGTAAGATCAGAAAACTGTCGCCGTTTATGGACGACTCCATTGTGATAGGTGCTGAGACGCGGATTTCTGAGGCTACGTTCACTTCCAATGATATCAGATTCCCAATCATTTTGCCAAAGGACTATGAAGTCACCTATTGAAAGTACGTGCTGTTCCTGCGCCAAAACACGATCGGCTTGATACCTTAATCGGGTATGGCACGGTAGTACAAAATCTCAGCGATTACCTGAAAGCTGGCGGCCAGGGAGCGCATCTCAATAATCCGATGTTATTGTTCGAATTAGTGGAAAAGCTACCCGCTAATATGAAACAAGATTGGCCGTTACATCAGCAACGCTGTGAGACAGTGAACATACGCTCGTTTTCGCAATACATGATGACATTGGTGAGAGCGGCCACTGATGTGACTCTGTATTACGATTCGAGTCCATAGCTACAACAGTCGCGAGTTTCGAAAGTGGAAAAAGGTGGTAAGGACAATAACTTCTGTGGTACGCATTCTACGGAGGAGTCGCTTAGGACACCTTGTAATGAAGATTCTACAGAGGAACGCGTACGCCCAACGGAACCAGTATGTCTCGTCTGCCAGGAACCGAATCGATAGACGATCGATGGAAAATAATCCAGCAGAGCAAGGATTGTGCCGCAACTGTTTGGGTCTTCATGGGAAGAGACCGTGTAGAATTCGTACAAAAAGTGAGATCGACGGATGTCAGCTTCGACACCATTCAATGCTGCATTCGGAGCCTAAGCAGTGTGAACAACAGAAGGTCTAGTGCAAGCAGGCAATTGAGCCCAAGTATTCTGGATCCGACGCTGTAACTAATCATCATTCTTCCGGAAATGCTGCAGAGCTAGGCGTAAAGGGAAACATCATTCCACGTCGGCAATGGACCGCCAACATGAAGCGTGTTGGCAACCAATTCACAGCGAATCGGTCTAGAAATTTCGGGAGACAGTGACACGGAGAGATTTGCCCTACAAGACGTCCGCACGGTTAGTAAATTGGATCTACCACGACAGTCACTGCGGTATGCGGATTCAGTTAAGGCGTTGCCGTATATGAAAGGTATGTCGATTAAGGACTACAAACCTCGGATCCTTATCGGAAACGACAACGCGCACGTAACTGCAATGCTCAAAATCCGAGGTCAACAAGGGGAACCAATCGCAGCGAATTCACGACTCGGGTGGACTATATACGGCTCACAGGACTACTCTAACGAACATGCGCACACCTAGTGGCGCAGTGCTTTTCGGTGGAATGCTAAGGTATTGAAACCCCGGAAGTGCAGCGGGCAAATCGGATTCTCCAGGCTACACCAAATCGTGTCGATAAGAAATTCGAGGCAGTGCTGGTCTAGAAATATGACAGCTTTGAGTTTCCAGACAGCTATCCAATGGCAATATGGAGGTTAGTGTGGGCAATATGGAGCGACGAATGCAGAAGGATCCAGTGAGCGGCGAGGATGTAAAATTGCAGTTTCTCGGGTATCAAAACAAAGGGTACATCCATCAAGCGAATCAAGGGGAACTTGCAGCAGCAGATCCAATACGTACGTGGTATCTGCCACTTGGTGTCGTCCTGAATCCGAAGAATCCGCCAAAAACCCGCAATCCAATTTTCATATCCAATGTTTTTTTTAAATCGGCTGATGTATAAACAATTAAAGCTGATAGTACACTGTATCAATTATTCGACAAAGATGTAATTAATAATTTGTCGAATATCCAGAAAGTTTCTAACAGGGTCAATTTTTGTGCAAATAGCTGCTGGATAAAGGTCCGGTCACGTCAACTAGTGACTATGACTTTTAGTACTGCTCGCACTTATTCATAAAATTAGTTCTTTTTTTAATCTGACTATATGTATATAGCTACACATGCATAAAACTACACAAGCAACATAAGCCCATCCCACAACGTCACCCCCCTGACTCATAGATCTCTGGAACTTCCTTACCGTAATCTGGAATATCCCCCATGCCAGTGACAGATCCTTCTGGGATCCCTCACCGGCCAGCTTCTCGAAGTATGTTCCCAGCGGTTCGACTTGCTCGGTAGCCACGTATAGCACTTTGTCCGTTTCTAAACTATCCAAAAACTGCAAGATGCTAGGATGGCGCAGTGTTTTCAGTCTCTTCACTGCTGCTCTGGCCAGCTCCAGCTTTACGTCCGTGCCATTCTTGATATCGTACACAAATACTGAAACTTCCTCACCGGTGCCCCCTTTTCGTTTGCCCCGATGCAGCGACCAAATGCTGCGGGAATCGAACTGCTGCACTGGTTCTCCAATTTCATATGGGAAATCTTTAGTGGAGTCCCTTGAAAAAAACGACCACATCCTGCTGGGCACCAACTATTTCACTAGCGCTTCGTACAAATCACTAATCCGTACAACTTGCTCCACAGTTTGTTGGTGGTTTAAAATCGATTTTGTAGATAAACTTTATAATTTTTCGTCTTTTTCGCTAGCTGACGCAGAATCTTAAACATCACAAAATTTTTGATCTGAAACTTTTTTCTTTCTTTATTCCGTTTTGCAGCTTAAAGAGACGTACGAATATGTGACAGTTCGGTGAAAGACAAAAAGCGACAACTCCAGAGACACGGAACGGCGCATGATGTGCATGCCTGAGCCTGTTCGACGCTTCAGCTGATGAGAAAATATTCAAGAATACTTTTCAAAAGATTATAATTCACCTCGAATGGAGAAAATTATGATCTGGTGGCCACCGCGGATAAAAATCTCGACAAACATATGATTACGGCCTAAAAGCCAACTGTCAAAATCCACTTTGAATAGAAATTCCAGACAAACCGTTATTAGTCGAACACAGTTCACAACAGTTTATGAAAGAGAAATCTTTTCTCTTTCGTTTACTACCAACATCTGTGATTGGCGTGTAACGGTTTGTCCGGAATTTCCATTCAAAATGGATTTTGACAGTTGGCTTTTAGGCCGTAATCATATGTTTGTCGAGAAATTTACAATAACATTGCGTATTTCGCGTATTTCACATCAAATTGAAGAGCAATCACAAATGGGTTCCACCCTTCAAAGTGTGATAAAAGTACACGATTCCAATTAAAATCGGCTGTGTCACTGAAGTCGGAATAACTACACAAAGAACAGACATCCATGATCGAACAAAAATATTTAAAAAACGTGGGTAAACATTTCGATCATGAATCGACCAAAGGGCCGAAGACGCAATGATATCGAATCGAGAAAAATAGCTTTGAAAATTCGCCTCAAAAAATTAAATCGTATTTTAACAGTGTTTGCATACTACGCTTTCAAACGTATTGAAACACTTCAAAACAATACTAGTTTTCGGAAGCATTACGAAAATATTTTATATAATAACGTTTTCGTTGATAAAATTGAAAAAAATATATTTCGCCGAGTGTTGTTATGAAATGTTGATTAGGCCATTTTTGAGTCGCCCTCTTATTTTGACCACTCACAATTTCGCCCTGCAGTGTCGCCAGAAAACAAAAACCAAATGTGGGTTTCGCCGTGCTCGCCGGAGGGGAAAATTTGTTATTCTTCCCGGGCGTATCAAGCAGTTGGTTTTTGTTTAGGGCGACACTGTTTACGGGCTTTGTAAACAATGATGCTGTCAATTTCGCCCGTACACACTACCTTAGAAATGCAGAGGCGTAATCCGCCTGGCGGCTTGTTTACAGTCGAAAGTCGGTTCCGCCGTTTTGTTTTTTATTGATTTTCATGAAGTGTGAATCATTTATAAATGAGTTTTTATATTTATTATGAAGTATTTTTACTCCTCTTTAAGATATTACTCAAATCTCCATTTGTGTACATTTGTTATATAGGCCCATTTGTCGGTTCACGATCGATTTGAATTAATATACGATAAACACTAGCACCGCCACACCAACCTATCCCAACTATCCGTCAAATCCATTCCGGAACCGGTTGGAAATCCTGAATGGATGCAGTATGGAATCTTGCTCAAAGAAAATAACCGATTCCGACTCTATCGGTTGATGTATTTGAGCTGGAATTCATGCTGGAAGTCCGAACCGGTTCCGGATTAGTTTGACTGGGTAGAGGAATAACCGCTGTCAATTCTGTCGAATTCAGCCACAAAAAAACATGACGACAGTAGCGCACCTAGTTTGGATATCCCAACTACCTTCGAAACCGTTAGAAATTTTACACATGTTGAATGCCGAAAATGGACGTCTGTTCTATGTGAGGGTATAACCATCTTAACATTAAAAAAATTAATTTTTCTCTATACATTTTTTTCTCGAAAACAGCAAAATTTAATGTGAATGCACTGTATCAGTTTTTTGCTGAACAGTGAAATTTATTGTTACATAAAATTTTATCGTAAATCTACTGTGAGAACTTGGCATCGAACAATGTTGAAACAGTAATAACTATAATATTTATTGTTTTATGATTGTTTGTAGGGTAAATGCTATTGTAAAATTCTATCCGGGTAACTATGACCGAACCGAAACAAAACTTATGGCAACAGAAGGGCCCGCTACGTCAATTGTTTGTGCTTTTCTTCTTCATATCCTCTTGTTTTTTCGGTTTCACCGAAGAAAAATGACAACCGCACTCATGCACAGAAAAAAATGTGCACACCTGTATCCGTCTTGCATCTATACTCTGAAACATTGGAAGAATATTCTCTAATAATAATTCTAACGATTGAAGCAAATAAATCGATTTGATTTTTTAAAGCTGTGTTATGTGTTAGTCTGCGCTATAACTTCTATCTTGTGAAATTTTCTAAGCATTGTAGTCTCAAACTTTCCGACACACTACCATCACCTTTCGTGTCTAATAAACTTGTCTTTTGACATTTCTTTTCATCTGGTTTGTTTGCTTTATACCTGCGATGGTGTTAGTTTTGGCTTTCATTACGATTTTTTTTTGTGTGCGGGCTGCTGAGGCCTGCTGTTGTTGAGCTGGCTGGTGCTTTAATTCCATTTTGTGTTGATGATACGAAAGGGTGGATTTTCTTTGTCTCCGAAGTTGGACAAAGGTTTGAAATCCTCCATATAAATCAATAGTTCCAAATTAGGTTTGTATCAGGTCTAGTCTATGAACAATTTGGAGGTAATACAAGATTTTCTATTAACTAGGCTTTCAGAAATCCATCTCGCGAGCAATGAAGAGATTTCGCGTCCGTAAATTATCACAAACGTTTTGGTCAAATTTATATTCTTCGAGCATTCTACAGTGACATGTGTAGAAATACCTTTATGGAGTTTTAGTCGATTGGAGGAAAACAATGGGCCGTCCGAAAGATCGCTGGTGTCAAGTTGTGAATTGTAAAAGTTTGTGCATGCAGTCTTAGCGATCTTTAGGTAAATAGTTTCTGAACATCAATCTTAAATATTCAAAAGTTAAATGATGAAACCTTTCCAGGTATTTGCAGGTGCGGTCCGACCAGCTACTTCAACTAAAGTTTTCGTTTACTATGACCAAAAATACCAATTTATTTTTCCTGCATGAGTAACACGAACGGATGTCGGAGGTTTTGAGCTCAAGCAACGAGAGGTGCCTGCATACCTATGGATTTTCTGCCATCATATTTTATAACTCACTGTACATTCTTATCCATCTGCGTTGATATTGAGCCGTTTTGACATTTTAATTTGGAAGCAAACAAACTAGGCGCTAGTGTATGATCAAATATCTCAAGTCGTGGGAGGATCATTGCATATTGCTATGCATTAGCTAGCTTGTTAATACATGGTTCGATTTCAGTATGTCAGCAAACATAAATTCTTCTCTTACGAGACATCGTAAGTTAGTAGTCGTTTAGTGTGTTCACAAGTAGTGTTTCCCTTTTTTGACCAGCGTTAGCCTGGGAAGAGTGTGCATCAATATCTAGCTCCCATCGACTTTGAATTTGCATGATATGATTTATACACAACGACTCACTCGTCTACGCTTCTTCCATTAACCACCGTTACATTGTTAGGGTAAGAAGCCGTGTTTTTGTTGGAAAACAGCATCTTTACATTGAACTAAAACATTTTTTTTCCATTTTATAGTGTGCATGGATATTTACTAGCACCCAGCCCAAATCATCTAACACTGATTCTTGATACGAAGGTTGCGGGTGTAGAAACGAAACCATTGAAGGCAATATTACAAAAAGGTTTTACGTTTAACTGGTAACATCGGCATCTGCAGAACCAACTAGAATTATGGCGTCCAGGTACTACGGGAATAAGAAGCAAAAAATGAATGGAGACTACATGAGTACCAACGGATATGGCGAAATGAGTCGTGGGAATAGATCAACAGTCAATGGTCACCATAGATACCTCACCAATGGGCACACGAGCGATGATGCTCCTTCGATGGCTAATTCAATGTCAGAGATGTGCTTCTACTGCTTCGATGTGCTGTATCGCGAGTTATACAATTTAGAGGAACCTCGTAGGCCGTCATTTACTAATGATTCTTAGTGAGTAGCGTATTACTTAGCCACGACCATGTCTCAAGTATTCATGTCTCTTATTTTAGTCCATTATTTGTTACTTGGAAAATTGGAAAAGACAAGCGCTTGCGCGGATGTATCGGAACATTCACTGCAATGCGATTACACTCAGGTTTGGCACTGCCGGATCCTCCTTTTGGTTAATTTTAATCGGTGGCTTTTTGTCATAGGTCTCCGAGAATATGCAATATCAAGCGCATTAAACGACTCACGCTTCTCGCCAATCACGCGGGATGAGATTCATAGACTGACCGTTTCGGTGTCGCTGCTTCAAGACTTCGAGGAAGCGCGTGGCTATCTGGACTGGACGCTCGGCGTACATGGTATTCGGATAGAGTTCTACAACGAACGGGGCTCCAAACGAACTGCCACCTATCTACCGCAAGTTGCCACAGAGCAAGGTGAATTGTCATGCAATTTATAATTTATTAAAAATGGAAACACTTAAGCCTTTTATGTTTCTTCAGGATGGGACCAAATACAAACGATAGATTCTCTTTTACGCAAGGGTGGTTATCGAGCTTCAATCACTCCCGAAATGCGTCGTTCGATCAAGCTAACGCGTTACACTTCCCAGAAATGCCATATGACCTACGGAGAATATCGCGACCGACTAGATAGACAATCGCACTACAACCGGCGTGGTAAACTACAATGCTAACAACGCGTGTTTTATCTATCTCCTTTACAACCACCACCACCTCTGCCATTAACTCAGCGGTACATCGACATCACCATCAGCAACATCACACTCAGTCATTGTAAAATCTGCTGCAACTGACGACTATGTATCACTCGGCATGTAACGTCACTGGTCAAGTACTGCCTGATTAGGATGTTGGAGTTTCGTTCTCCTCATCCTCACCGCCACTCTTCTCATACTCTTCGTTTAAGTTGCTTGCACTTTAACATCACCGGCCATTTTCGATATCACTAGCCGCGGAACTACCACCCACACCAGCAATTTCTTCAGTCATCACAGCAACATAATCCTATACAACTTTTCTTACACCCACCGCTGACACCACGGTCCTGCTATTTTCACTAAATCTACAGAAAATGTGATTCAGACAGATAAAATTTACACAACGGTAGCTCTACTATACGAATTAGTAGTATTAATTTAAGCCAAACGATAGGCATTTTTTATAATTTAGGTCTGGCCGACAGTCTCAACTAAAAATATATTTAAATTGTCCGGTAAAGCTGGCGAAGAATTGTTTTCGGGTGTCATGTTTTTTAGTCTATAAGCTCCCAGCGTACAGAAGGGAACCAATAAAAGAGTTGATCTTGAATGTTTTATTAAATTCCATTCGTTATTCGAATCAATTGTACCTACATATTTTCAAACCTAATATTCGTGTATAAAGTTTCGAGTGAATTGTGAAAAAATTAAATCAGATAGTAATAGATTGAAACGGGGCCACATTGAAAGGTTCAAAATTACGAATAATAATCGCGCCAACAACAAAATTTACAACAAATCGAAATCGAGTAGTTTTAAACCGCGTTTAAGCAAGTTAGCTTTATATGACGTGAGAAAATATGTAAAAAAACTAAAAATTTACTACAAAGTCGCCTGGATGAGATCAGCCACTTTGCGCAGAATATTATTTTATGTTATTCTACCTAGTTAAGTTGATTCTTCGTTTTCGGTAATATGTTATGTTCGTTTTTGACAGTTTTCAAGGAATGTTATAGTTAACACCGATGAATCAGTAACGTCAATTGAAATCGTTTTTAAAAGAAAGCAAGTTTCCTATTCCAGCGGTTCTCAACTTTGTTTGCATTGGACCCCTTCAAAATCCCTCTGACCCGACCAGGAGAAAATAACTGGGCAATAACCCGAGCATACTATTTTTTGGTATTCATACCAAAACTTAGTATTAATTGATCATTATACCTCATTGAGGTATTAAGCAAGTATTGAAGAAACATTTTTCAATACCTGCTTAATACCTTAATGAGGTATAATACTTTATTTTAGTATTATTTATGTATTCCAGTTATTTTTACAAATACCAAACCAATACCTTATTGAATATCTCCATAGAGTGAATATTATTATTGGACGGTTGAAAAATGTTTTATTATTATTATTCAGGTATTATAATAACTCGTGTCATTATCAAATAGTTATTTGTAGAACATGTCTGTGTTATTTTTTGGTATTTTACCTCTTATGTAGAGCTCATTAATACCATATTGTGGTCATTCTTCTTCGTGACACCCCAGTAACCACTTCAAGGCCCCCTAGGGGTTCGCAGACCACAGGTTGAGAATCGCTGTCCTATCTTTAATTTCGATGATAAAGTGAATTGTTTTCTGCATAGAACACCGTTTATTACAATAACGACACGACATGAAAATTGATGAAACATGCCGATGAAGAAGTGCCCGTCTAACTTACAACCAGTTACCAATTTATTATGATACCCTTCGATACGAACAGCAAAAAAACCAGGCAACACTTTTGTTTATTTGATTAAAGCAGACAGCAAAAATATAAATTTACCTCAAACTCGTGCCGACGATGTTCGATGAAATAGAATCACTGAAATGTATTTAATGATAGTTAGGACCGAAAGAAACACAATAGGACCTACTGGGGGCATGGCCGTAGCGTGGTCTTCTGGCGCTCTTGGTGGAGTCTAAGTTTTGCGCCCCTTTGCTGTTTATTTTGGCTTTCCTTTTCGATTACACTTTCGAATAATAATAATTTAGTATTTACATGGGAAATACACTTTTTTTCGTCTCGATTATAAAGGTTTTAACCTTAGGGTCATTTGACTCTTTTTCGAGTTAGAAAAATTCTGTTTTTCGCCCCATCTCTACACCCTATGTGCGAGGTTGGGACTCGAATCTGTGGAACAGTGCAGCATTTACCACTTTAGTAGCTCCCCGTGTGCAAGGACCACCTACCAATGAACTACCTTGAACAGTACGGGGTAAGAGAGAAAAACAAAACAGTGTTCGAATCATCACTCGTGTAAGTACCGCTACCGCGTTCAGATCGCTCGCATTACTCGATAATAATAACCTGTAAAGTGAATAACCGCGTGTGTCCTTTCTTTATAACTGATCCGAATCCATACGATGATTTCCCTGACTCTGCAATCTTGCCGTCAGGTTATGGGCCCAGCGGGATCGGATCGTAAAGGGTGAACACGAAATTATTGCGACACATTCAACAGGGCATAACATTTTAACAATTGGGTAAAAATCAACCAAATTTTGCACACTTTCTCATTGATGTGTATTGTTTACATGCTGTCAAACTCGAAGTTGTGTTTTTCGATTCAACGAAAATGGAGGTGAACCAACGCGAGTCGAGAGAACAAATTCTTTCCAAACACCTGGAATTTCCTGACCTGTCGCACCGGCAGTTGGGAAAAATGTTGAACATTCACCATTCAACCGTCTCCAGAGTGTTAAATCGGTTCCAGGAGCGGTTGACGTTGGACCACGGCAAAGGAGCAGGAAGAAAACCGGGACCGGAGAACAAAAAGACGAAGGGAAAGGTGAAGCGGATGATTACAGCAAATCCCAACGTCTCAAGCCGTGATTTGGCTAAAAAGATCGGCATATCGCAGAGCTACGTCCAGAATGCATAGAAGAGAGCTGGACTACATACAAGGTACAGAACGACCCAAACCGCGATGAGCGGCAACAATCAACGGCTAAAACTCGGGCACGGAAGCTCTACGAGAAGATGCTGACAAAATATGGCTGCAGTGTGATGGACGACGAAATGTATATAAAAGCAAATTCAGGTGTTGGAGTTTTTCACCGGCAAGAGCAAGTTTTTATGTGGACGACAAATTTAAGAAGAAGAAAATGTCGAAGTTCGCCTCCAAATATCTAATTTGGCAGGCCATCTGCTCTTGCGGACTGAGGAGTGAGCCTTCCGTGACAAAGGGCACAGTAAATGGCGAGATCTATAAATCTGAGTGTCTCGAGAAGCCCCTTTTGCCGTTCATGCAGCAGCACGACGAAGCTCCGCTATTTTGGCCAGATTTGGCATCATGCCACTATTCTAAAAGTGTCCTGGAGTGGTATGAGGCCAATGCAGTCAGCCTTCCATAAAAAGATTAATGTACCATTTTTGATTGGCAGTCACTGATTTGCTTATGTTCTTCTTTCAGGCATTAAATATACTGCAAAGAGAACGAGTCAGTAGGTCAGTTTAGTAGAAAAAACTTCACTGTTTCCAAAATACATTCAGTGTGTCCAAAATATGCTTGGAACACTGTCCACATTAGTGTGGAAGGGTCCGAAATGTGAAAAATTCATGCTGTGAAGAAATGTCATTTTCTAGTTTACGTCAATGTATAAAACATCCACTGACAGTTTTCTTTCAAGCAATGTTGCAAATATTCTTCGCCGAACTAGTTCATTCGTTCATCATCGATGCGATATTCGTCGTGTCATTCACCCATGCCTCGAATAACGCTGCGCCGTTCGTCACACGAAAGCACAGAATCATCGAAAATGAATAATACAAACAAACAAAAAATCCGAATCTGATGACTGCTGTTCGCTGCTTGTTCGCATCGTTGTTTGTTGAATTTAGCCATTCATGCAATGTTCATCTTCACGCATCGTTCGGATCGGCACACGAATGGCTTAGGTGATAATCGCCACTAGCCATTCTTCGCTAAGGATTCTTCGTTCTTCATTCCTCCTGCATTGCGACCAAGAAAAACAAATTTCTTGTTCATTGATGGAAGGGTCAGAGCTTCATGACTGAAGTGGTGCAGAAATGCTTGCTATGTTCGGAATAGGATGACTTTTGCTATAAACAACAATTAGTATTACATAATGATTATTTGCTGATGTTTTTTTTTATCAGATTTGAAACGGGAAGCTGCGTAAGCAAAGCAAAACAAATCAATTACATATGTAAATCTGCGGATGTCTCGCGGGCGAAAACCGAATCAACACAATTATGAATCTACATAGTAGACTATTGGTACTTCAAATAACTTTTTTTCTAATGATGAAATCAACACTGGGTGATAGTTTCCTTGAATCTACGTTTAATGATTTTCTTAGGACCATTTGGCACAAATAGCAACCGTAAGACGAAATACTCTTATATAATATAATTTCTATATCTATAGAAGTATAATCAAGCCACAAGTTTTTGACAAATCGATACATTCCGATTTCAACCAAACTTAGCAAATATTAAACTTTTTGCCAAAACTGAACTGGTTAGTCTTATACCCTAGTATCAATTGAGGTTTTATCGTACTTTTATAGCCACTCATAACATTTAAATTGCACTTGTAGCGTGCTATAAAACTTCAATTGTTGCTTGTAAACATAAGTTTTTGTATCATGAAAGACTATTCTTTAGCTTAAATAGCAGCTAATATGGTTTTAATTTCAGCAAAATTTAGCATGTTTTCAATAAAGTTGTACAACAAAGCATTACAGAAAAAAATGCTGAATATGTATATCTTACTTGACATGACATCATGAAATAAAATTTGGATATATTCTATTAAGGGGCTACACCACTGTAGAGCACGCCAAATATGTCATGAAAATGGACACAAAATTAATTAAAAAAGCTAAGCAATAAAAAAAAATCCTCCGTACGTCGCTGGAGAAATCAATTTTGAATATACTGTGAAAATTTCCAAGCGTTCAAAAATCATTTGTTCGAGTTACATTTGCGGCTTCGAGAAAAACACGGTTAAAGTTTTCAGTACACACGAGATATACATAAGAGGCATTGCGGTAGAATGGAAAATCTGAATATTTATGTATTGTTTGCGTCTTCCATGTTTTGGGACATGATTTTTAACATTCTAAAGCCATTTTTGACTAATAAATTGAAAATCGACTTTTTTTTATTCTACAGTGCTGTGACACTTTAAAACTGTTTTTAGATAAATTTAGTAATTATTATTTAACATAAATGTAATCTCTGGACATATTAAAAATATTTTAGAGCGCATGAGATGTTTAAGGACACCAACCACTAAACTATTTTCATTTGAAAGTTATAAGAACTTCGTCATCTTCGAATAAAGTGCCTGAAAGTGAAACCTGTTTTTTCCATAAAGAATATACGACTTTTTAGAAAAAAAATGGGCTGAAAATGCCAAAACAATTTTTTTATATGTTGCAATATTCATTCAAAATCCTATATAAAAAGTGTTCATAATTTTTTCACGGAACAAACTAGAGTCTAGGGAATCAATATGTCAAGACATATCAATCCTCTAGGCCAGATTTTTAAAGGCAAAATTTTTCTTCGAAAACTTCAAAATTTCTTTTGTGGAGAATATGAGAAATGGACGTTAAAAATATCAATATTTTCCAATATCGCTCAAGTGTTCTACAAGTCATGACATACTATGAAGTTGAACGGAAATAAGCTTTGCTTGCCATAATCAGTGCTACTGGAATATTAAACAGAAATATTTTTAATGAAAAAGTGTTCATAACAGTTTCATAAATAAATTCAAAATGTCTAGCGTGAAAATGCGTTCCGCGATATGCTTTTTTTTAAACGACTTATTTTGATCAGAAATGTGTTGATTATCTTGAAGCTTGCGTTACTAAACTTGATCAAGCTGTTTATTTTAAGTGGGCGAAATTTAAATGTAAAATTGATTGGAACTTGGTACTTCTAGCATATTTCGAAAATGTACGAAAATTTAATTGCTCTGACGATAGAGTAGGGGAACATGGGGAGACTTGACTAAGTGTAAGATTCTACATTTGGCTATAACGTATTCTCTTTGGTTTTTAATTTTTTTAAAATATTTTTATGCTTGTTTCGATCCCTTAAGGTAATTATAAATGTTTGAAATGGAAAATACTTTCATCATAGAAAATATTCTGCTCGGGGCCGCCGTACCCTAATTACGTAAGGCTTTTTTTAGAACTATTCAACCTCGCCCTCCCCCCAGATGAGAGTTCGTATGATTTTGGTGAACTCCCTCTCCCCCTACATAAGATTTTATCTTACTTTGTGTAATTTTAAATCATATTGTTAATTCATTAAATTATTCGATAGCGAACACGATACTTATTGAATTATTAAAAGAGAACTCAGGACAAAATTTAACTACACACCAAAAAATTATAAATTTTATCATTGACGTAATTGCAAACATGACACAATTTAACAAACCGTAATTCACGAAATGACTAAATATTAAACATCACCGTGTTCCATTTAATTTTACATGAAACATATTTTCCATGCGCAATGACATAAAATTACACTTACTGTCATACAGAACAAACGCCATATGTGGAGTAAAATTACATGATTTACGAAATTCAATGTCATGTAAAATTAAAATCAAACGTAAAACTAAGTCATTTTTGATGCTCGTATATGTCAGGATCAGGAGACGTAAATTTATACGATTTTTTCTAAGTGTGTGTATAATCATCTGTAGAAATTTCATTTGCATCCTAATCTCGCCCAGTAGAAATTTCAGAATAAATTTTAAGAGATATTTAGAAACTCCGATTTGTTCCACATAATTTGCTTCGCTATATTCCACTTCCTTTGAATCTATTTTCTTGTGATGTAGAACTCAAAAGAATTTATAACCTCTTCTGATGTGAATTTGTTCGGAGTTTCAACTATAACGCTTATCGTACGCATAGTTCCGACATAGCTATCTTCGAATTTTCTTGAAGTAAAATACAGTTCACACTCTGGAACTATACAGCCAACAAGTTCTTTGACAATCACATGACAGAAAATTTTTCATATACCTTGCGGGTTTGAAGCGAAAGTTTGAAAAGAAGGATGTTGGTCTAACAACACGAATGGTCTCAACACTTCTTAACTCGTAAAGCAGATTGTGACTCCAGTTCCCGATCAGAACAATGTACCACCAAGAGTCAAGAAATTTCTGTAACTGCTCCAAAACCATCGACAATTAAGCCGCCCCTTACGTTGGCAACAATAAATTCCATAACTAATTTAACAATCATATTTTGTCGCTGCAAAACACTTCGATTTGAGGTCTGCGTTTCCATGACCATGATGTACAGTATGTGCTCATTTTGATTGATATATAAAATGTTCATGGCACAAATAAGAAATAGTTTCTTTTCTTATGAGAAGAATATTTTTCTTATCGATTTCATTTTTCATGCATGTTTTATGATATTACTTAAGAAAGGACAAACCTTCCCTCCCCCAGGTGAGAATTGGTAAGATATTTTGAAACACCCACTCCCCCCATATGTCCTTACGTAATTAGTGTATGACCCCTAATTAATAAATTTGCGTTAAATGATGTTTTTTTTTATCAAACTGTGGTACCTACTGTTAATGTTAACCACGTCACAAAAAATCTCACCTTAAACATCAATCTAACTTTATAGCACTAGTTAACAAAGTTAGCAGTCATGGTTGAATTCGTGAGATGTGCACATGCAATGTAATCATTATAGCTAATCCCTAGAAGGGAATGCATTAAAAATCGAAATTCAACAATTTTATATTTTTTGTTGGTATCTAAGAATCTCGACAATATGGAGTAAAATAATTACAGCACGTTTTTTATGCCAAGTCTTTCCCGATGGGGGAACAAGAAGTAATATTTGTATTGTCCATATTACACCAACAACACACTGTTCATTCTACAGCTAATTTATTTTTAAACAACCGTGCTGATTAAGCGAATTCGTCGTGATACTAGCAAAACATGCGCAATAGGTTAAATTATTGTGATATAACACCATGAGCAGATTAAAATCAAAACTTCATCCAAAAGAATTTTATTTTGCTTATGCCGAGTTTTATCACCAAACATTGGTTCAATCTCCTTTGAATACTTGGCACACAAGGCTTCTATTAAGATTGTACTATATTTAACAAATATTGCCTTGATTCGGCTGTTAATTTAACCCATAGTTTTGTACTGAAGAACCAGTAGCGCATTGGCTTGTTCCGAAAAGTACAACGCATCAGAATAAAAATATATTTCTTCGCGAGCCATCATTCTGCGAAGATAAAATTGAAGTCATCTTCGCCAATAGTTGTAAGCGATCATCGCTATGGTGAGGAATGGTTTGCTGATTCGTTTATTCGTCATTCGCTGCATAGCTTCCTCGTGCAGTTCATTCGGTCGTTCGATGAGTAGCAAGGCAAGAACGTATGGATAAGGCATTCGGGTAAACACGGATTGGCAGTCGGATTCATTCGTGGATGAATATCAACAGCAAGTTGAATATAACAGCGAAGAACGATGTTGGACGAATGCAGGTGATTCATATTCACCGTGCTTCGTCGCGATGAAGATTCTGAAGCAACATTGCTTTCAAGAACAGTAATTTTGGAGCAGACTCGTGCATGTATTGCATTAAAAAACATAGATAAGCCAAAGAGAATAGGAAAAGAGACGAATAGTGTGAAGCCAAAAATACCTTATTGAGCAGACCAATCGTGCAATGTAAATAAACATTACTCATGCCTGAGTTGGAGGAGATAAGTATTGTAAATCTATCAAAAAAAAATTTGAATTTTCGTCAGAATTTAGTGCAATCGTGATTGTAAGGTGCATTCTAGAGTCTATGTATGAGTAAAAACAAGTTTTAGAATTATTTCATCTCTTTGTTTCGAAATGCACATCGTTTGATATACAAATTCAACGATCGACAAAAGGTTTGTTTTCAAAATATAATAGGAGTCATTTAAAGTGCTGCCTTTGGAAACGGTTGCCAAATTCTAGTGTTGAAATCATCGTAAAGGGAGTGTTGCCGTTTTGACTGATTTTCACTCTGCGTCTCTTTCACTATTCTCTTTGAGATAAGCAAATATTTTTTGACGTTCACGTAATTTCACTTCCTCTAGGGGTCCAAACTTGGTTGGTTACCCTAAACATAGACAACCATACATAAGAAAATTGCGGTTGTTTACATCTGGCCTATCAAGACAACACCCAAAATGAAAAAAAAACTATGCATTGGATGGTGTTTATGTCGAATAAAAATAACCCTGCGGGAAAACATGTATTCATTTTTTCTGACATGGCATCATTTGTCGTGAAATGCGATATGTCAAATGCTTCTGATAGTGTCAAATCGAGTTTGTCAACATATTTATTTTAAATTTCAATTTTATTTTCACATTTCCTGAGTTGGAAAAAACATTGTTGTGATCACGAAAATCAGCTTTATCGTTGTATATAATAAACCAATTTTTTCTCATTTAATGACCCAATTGAAACACCATTTCATGTCGTTGATTTCATCAAACCTAATAGAAATACCATTTTTCCTGAAGAAAACAATTTACGTTTAATAGTTCCCGGCCAGATTTTTCGCGCGCAAAATTTTAAAAACCCGTGACGTTTTGCGTGGTTATCGGCTTACATTTCATGAACACTTTAATTTTTCTGTATACTCATTTGTCTGCAACGAGATTCAAAATCCCAGACTCAATTTTATATATGCAGCTACCCAAATCCTGTGACACGTTTCCGAAACTATAAACTAGTCTTAGGGCCGATTTTTTCATCCTTGCTTTACGTTTAGACCAGGTTTAAAAGTACTGAGAAACCTGATTTAAAAGTTAAGCGGAGATGAAGGAATCTGAATAAAGTTGTCATGTACATGGAGAAGGTGCCATGATAGTCCAATAGATAACTACCCGCACCTTTCGAATCTAGCAATCTTGTCCTTTGACAACTCGCTGTCATTTTTGTTTGCGCTTTATACGTCGGTTTTGGTGTTAGTTTTGGTATCGAGCTCGAGCTGCTGAGTTTTCGCTGGTGTGCTTTAGTTCTATTTCGTGCTAATGGGAAGAAAATGTTCCACAACCTGTGAGTTTTCTTTGTCTCGGGCGAAGTTAGGTGAAGATTTGGAATCCTCCGTGACCATCAGCAGTTCCAAATTACGTGTGAAGAAACCGTTTCGCGTCTAGTCTGTTCGGAATTGAACGAAGGTGAAGGATTTTCTGTACCCTGCATATTTTCAGCAAATCGATCTCACGAGCAATGAAGAGAGATCTCGCAGCCGTCAATTTTCACAATCGATGATGCCAAATTTAAAGAATTATTCCTCGTGCGTTCTACAGTGACATGTGTAGAGAGAAATATGACTACGGAGTTCTAAGTTGACTGGTCGAAATCAATGAGCCGTTCGAAAGATCGACGGAGAAAAGTGACATGCCAAAAAATTGTGAATTGTGAACCGTTTGTGCAACGAAGTCTCAATCCACCATCTTTGGGTAAATAATTTCTAAACAATCGTTATGTTACTTAAAGCCTAAAATGGGGTTAAACGACAAAATGTTTCCAGCTTTTCGCAGATGCAGTGCGACCAGTTGTTACTGCTTACGCATACTCCAACTCAAGGTTTTCATTCACTACAACACAACCGAAGGTTGTAATTTATTGCTCTTGCATGAGCCCCCCAACATCATCAGCTGAAGAGTCAAAAGTATCGAAATGAAACCAAGCACAAGATGCTACTGCTGAAGCAACTAACAGCATAACTAAGCATTTCCTGCCATCATCAAATTACATAAGTCTCTGTGTATTGGATTACCAGAAAGAAGACGGAGAGAAGCACTGACGGATTGGTAGACAAAACAAAGACAGATAGCAAGAAGGGCATTGAAAATCAGAAACCATCCAACAAGAGTGTTGTTGGTTGGTTGGAAAATGTGTTGCTTGCATTCCCAGTTAACAACAAAGCGCGAATACATGCATACACTCAAAGGTAGATAGAGTGATCGGCTTATTTTTACCCTATCAGGGAGGATGACGTACTGTTTCGTTTTTTTTGCGTAGGCTACAATCAATGGAACACGTTCAAATTGGTACCAATATGTTTGTTTTGTTGCTAAGTAACAATCACAACAGTTGCTTAGAAATTGTGGATTTCTCGTGGTTCAGCGAAAAGGAAGTGCGTGTTGATCATTAAATTTTGAGCCAATGCTCTAAACAAATGTATTAAAGACAAGCCATTTTTTTCAGTTTTATGTTAATGATCTGGTTACTAAATGAAATAGTGTAGCATCAGCCGTAATAGGATCAACATAGGCAAATCACCCTAGAACATCTTTTTATACAGTATTCCCCTACTTATAGAACAAATTCGGTTTATGCCAAAAGGCTTTCTAAAGCAAAATTTGATCTGCGCCATCTGTGTTTCATTTCGTGAACCAAGAAATATTTTTATTTTGACAAGAATCATACAATTCGAAAAAAGGGATGAATACACAGTAAAAAACTGAAGGAGCGGAAAAAATTGCTAATCTCAATTTTAATCACTTTTACAAAAAAAATATAAATTTCAATTAAAAGTGATCATTCGGTACAAAAACACTTCCAGCCCTTCGACTATAAAATCAGTTTTTTTACAGAAACTTGCGATTTTTTGGACGAAAAAAACATTTTGCTTGTATTTTGATAGCACACATAATATTTTTGACTACCTTTTTTACAAGTTTAAGAAATAGACTTGGCATAATTTTGCTTTACATGTGTTCTCACTTTGTAAGGTAAATTGGAGAAGCATTTGTTTCAGATTTCCTTTTTTTGCAAGGGTGCTTTCGTTGCCCATTTGTCCAAAATAATTATGAAAAATCTGCAACTGCCACGAAGTGTTTTTATTGTGTGTTGGATTCACAATGACATTACCCAACCATAGTTTTTTTCTGTTAGGATAAGAAGTGCTATCTATATCTATTAAAAATAGTCTATGGTGTACTGAAATTTTTCTTCCTATTTTACAGTGTAGATGAAGATTTACTAGCAACCAGTGCAAACCAGCAAAAACGTTGACTCTCGAAACGAAGGGTTGCGGGGGTGGTAGCAAAGCCATAGAAGGAAATAGTACAAAGGGGCTTTGCTTGCCAGTAGTATCGGGACCGGCCGCAGAAAGTAAACGTCCAGCACCATCAGAAAACATGTCGTCCAGTTGCTGCGGAACGAAGAAGCAAAAGATGAACGGAAATTACTTGAATACCAACGGGCACTGTTCAGGCGAGGGGAGTCGCGGAAACAGTGGGAACGGGCCAATGGTTAATGGTCACAATGGATACCTCACCAATGGGCACACGAGCGATGCTGCTCAATCGATGGCCAACTCAATGCCAGAGATGTGCTTCTACTGCTTCGAAGTGCTGTATCGGGAGTTGCACAACCTAGAGGAACCTCGTATGCCGTCATTCACCAATGATCCTTAGTGAGTGACGTGTTGCTTAACTACGACAACGTTTCACGTAATGTCCTTTTTTATTTTAGTCCATTATTTGTTACTTGGAAAATTGGGAAAGACAAGCGCTTGCGCGGATGTATCGGAACGTTCAGTGCAATGCGTTTACACTCAGGTTTGAGAATGATACAACCCGCTATTGGTTTATTTGAATAAACGCCTTTTTCGTTACAGGTCTCCGAGAATACGCAATAACAAGTGCTTTAAAGGACTCACGCTTCTCGCCAATCACGCGGGATGAGATCCAAAGACTGACCGTTTCGGTGTCGATCCTTCAAGGCTTCGAGGAAGCGCGCGGGTATCTGGACTGGACGCTCGGCGTGCATGGTATTCGAATAGAGTTCTACAACGAACGGGGCTCCAAACGAACTGCCACCTATCTACCGCAAGTTGCCACAGAGCAAGGTTAGTTATCACGGAACTTGTTTAATTATTAAGAAACGGAAATGCTGAGGCACGTTTTCCTTCTTCCTCCAGGATGGGACCAAACGCAAACGATAGACTCTCTTTTACGTAAGGGTGGTTATCGAGCTTCTATCACTCCAGAGATGCGACGTTCGATCAAGCTAACGCGTTACACGTCCCAGGAGTGCCATATGACTTATGGCGAGTATCGCGACCTGCTAGAGAGACAATCGCACTACAACAAGCCTGGTAAAGTGCAATGCTAACAACACGTGTTTTATCTGTCTCCTCCACAACCACCACCGCCTCTGCCACTAACTCAGCAGTACGACCACCAGCAACGACATCAGCAACAACAGCATCATCACTACCATCAGCCCTTGCAAAATCTGCAACCGTCGCCTATGTGTCACCCGGCCTGGAACGGCAACGGTCACGTACTGCCAGATCATGCTGTTGGTGTATCGTTTTCCTCATCCTCGTCATCTTCATCGTCCTCACCGTCGCTCTCCTCATACTCACCATCTGGAATGTTTCCGCTGTATCCCTACCAGCAACCTTCGATATCGCCAGCCACACATCAACCACCACCACCTCCATACCAACAATTCCATCAGTCATCAGTCATGCAACATAATCCTATACAACTATTCCTACCCCCACCACCACCTCCGCGGTCGCGCTATTTTCACTAAATCGGCAGAAAACGTTGTGATTCAGGCAGATAAAATACTACGATAAATACCAGCTCTAATACACGAAATAATAGGTTTGTTTTTACGCCAAACGATAGGCATTTTTGTTTTAAATTTTGGTCTTGCCACCATCGAACTGTGGATCTTATTACCGACGATGCCAAAAGGACACACTCACACAGAGAATACGGGCAAAGTTGTGGAAAGACCTAAAGATTTTGCCACAGATTTAACGAAGCAAAACAAGCGGTAACTAGATGTTCATTAATATAAATTACTAACTGTAGTACTAATAATGAAACAAAAGGAAGATATTTTAAGAAATTAATTAATATTGAACCATTGTAGGGGTAAAATCTAAAAGCGTATTTCTGAATTATCGAACGATTGCTCTAGCATGTCTAGGACAAATTAAATTAAATCATTTTTAATAAAAAAAAATCAGATTTGCGTTTATATTCTTGACAACAACAAAAAAGCGTGATCCTTCTCAATTTTGAGTGATATGGAATCAATAATTAATGAGTCATTTAGTTCCGTTTAATTTTTCATCGCTGCCAACAAAACCCCCACCATATTTAATTTCTCAAGAGATTTTGCGACTTAGCGTTGATAAATTCGCTAGTTAATATTTTGAAAGACAGGTTGTGCCGTTGAGATAGCTCTTTTGCGTGTATCGCCAAAATTCCAATAATCAGAATCAAGATTGCTAATAGTTGAATTTTATTTTCTGTCGGAATTAAATATTTAAATTCAACTGAATCCTCCTTCCTGTAATTGTATTAATATTAAACTTAATATCAATCAGAGCGCATAGGAAACAACTATTTGCATTGTGCATAAAAAAAATCTCTCAAAACCTCGTTCTAGCGATTGCAATGCCAACCAGTGTCTGTACTTAACAAAGTCATTGACGAAGGGCAATCTGAACATCGAAGCATTTTGCACTTTGTCCAATCCAACGACTAAAGTGAACCATTTTAACAGGTGGAAACATTCCGCAAGACCTATATATAAAGTGGCATTACGATATGATCATCAAAGAACAGCAGAAAAATTCACTAAAGTTGTGCCGCCAAACGTCTTGTAAAATGTTTCTGCCAACAGACCCTCATTATAATTTCTACATCTAACGCACACACAAATTATTTAATTTGTTTTTATGACGCCTTTTTTAAATTTGATTTTTAAAATGATTTCGATATACCTTAAGGTTTTGTTGAGAAATCCGATCAAGTCAGTTTCCAACTACACTATCATTTCCATAGTTTGTTTCCCTTAAATATTTCCAAACCGACAGACATTTTCAGATTTCTCAATTGAATCTTCACTGCCTCCGCAGATCCTCGATGTTTATGGGCATTAGGCAGAGCATAAGAGCAAAAAGAAAAAATGAAACAAAATCTCATAGTTAGCTAGGCATCCGGAAAAATGCTTTAAATAAAAAAAAATGTTCAACCACGAATAATAATCGCAGCAACAACAACAACAAAAAATTATAACAAACAAAAAAACGAGTAGATTTTAATCGTATAAGAAAGGCAAATTTATATGACGTGAGAAAAAAATTTAAAAAAAAACTAGAATTTTACTATAGAAGCCGCCCGGGCGATCGAGTTCAAAGGCCAGTCGTTTTACGCCGAATAGTGTTATTTCCGATTCTACCCCAGTTCAGATCATTCTTCGTTCTCGGTGATATGCTTACGTTTGTTAATTCAAATTTCGAGCAGAGGTTAGTTAACAACACACAGATAAAGGAAGTAACGTTTAAATCGTTTTTTTTAAAGGGAACTAAACGTGTCCCATTCGAGATAGCCTTTGTTTTTAAATGATAGCGTTTAGTAGACGAAATTAACCGTATTTTGATTGTGAGCCGTGTTTGTTCTGTGAAATAGTTCATTTGAAAGATTCTTTTGCGTAACCTACAAAAAAGAAGCGTTAATTACATGTTTCATATCACAGAGCGAAAATATATATATTTACCCTAAACTCGTGCAAATGATGTTCAATGAAATTTAATCGCTGACTACTAATAATTGGAACTAAAAGAAATGCAATAGGATCTTCCGGGGAGTAAAGACGTTTACTACGGACTCTACTAAGGACCCATAAATTATGTATGATAAAAATCTTATCTTAAGTTTTATCTTAAGCACTATTTAGACTCTCCGTGAAAATGAAAGTGCACAAGTGTTGAATACCTTCAGCACTATTTAGACCAAGGAGTTTTTATTCTCAGGTGATACAATCCTCAAAAACTCCGATCAGCCATGTTGGTTTTAGAAACGACAGCTAACAACATTGCTTACTATTTCTCTCCATATGTTTGCTTAGATTTCAGGCGGTAAACAAAGTTGTTCGCTGTCATTTTTCTTCCCCGCAGTATGCTGCACGCTTACCTCACTCCTCACCTAGTTACTGCCAAAGACGAATCACCTAATAACTCAAAGCACCTTGATTTAGACTCTCGGTGAAAATGAACGTGAACATGTGTTGAATACCTGCCATTGTTCACGGTGGACGACGTCGTGAACAGTTTCATCAGCGAACAACGTTTTCCCGCTCAACTGGCAGTTTACAGTTTGTCAGAATGCAATTTGTTATTCGAAGGTGAACGTTCACCGTGAACAGCGATGACACTTATATTCACCACTACGCATCAATTCCGTCCATCGGCCCGTTTACACTCCTGGTGAACAAGTGCAATATCCACTGCGAACATATTTCACCGCGGAATATTTAAAATGATCGGGGAAAACGAATATTATTGCATTGGTTCAATTATATCGAATAATTGTGTATGGATTCGCTAAGTATATTAATGAACTATCGTTTCGTTCCATTTTCATCAATTTCTATGCACTAATAAGTGAGAATACACTCAAGTTTTTTTTACGCGGTTTTTTTGCGCGGTATTTTTTACGCGGTTTTTTTTTACGCGGATTTTGAAATTTACGCGGTTTTCATTTACGCGGATTTTGAAATTTACGCGGTTTTCATTTACGCGGTTTTTGAAATTTACGCGGTTTTCATTTACGCGGTTTTTGAAATTTACGCGGTATCCATCAATGAGGTTCTTTTTATCGCGGATTCTTAAATTTAAGTGGTCTTCATTTACGCGGATTTTGAAATTTACGCGGTTTTCATTTACGCGGATTTTGAAATTTACGCGGTTTTCATTTACGCGGATTTTGAAATTTACGCGGTTTTCATTTACGCGGATTTTGAAATTTACGCGGTTTTCATTTACGCGGATTTTGAAATTTACGCGGTTTTCATTTACGCGGTTTTCATTTACGCGGCTCGTATCCCCCGCGTAAAAAAAACTTGAGTGTATTGGAAAAAAGAATTTGGTGCGCATCAAGTTCACGTTCATTTTCACCGAGGGTGTAAATGGGCCTTTCCATTGTTCACGGTGGACAATGTCGTGAACAGTTTCATCAATGAACAACGATTTCACGATCAACTGGCAGTTTACAGTTTGTCAGAATGCAATTTGGTATTCGAAGGCGAACGTTCACCGTGAACAGCGATGACATTTATATTCACCACTCCGCATCAATTCCGCCCATCGTCGCGTTTACACTCCCGGTGAACAAGTGAATTGTCCACTGCGAACATATTTCACCGTGGAATATTTAAAATGATCGGGGAATATGAATATTATTGCATTGATTCTATTATATCGAATAATTGTGCATGGATTCGCTAAGCATATTAATGTACTATCGTTTAGTTCCAGTTTCATCAATTTCTATGCACTAATAAGTGAGATATTAGAAAAAACAACTTGGTGCGCATCGAGTTCACGTTCACTTTCACCGAGGGTGTAAATAGGCCTTAACAGATTGCATTCTGACAAACTGTAAACTGCCAGTTGGTCGTGAAATCGTTGGTCACTGATGAAACTGTTCACGACGTTGTCCACCGTGAACAATGGAAGGTATTCCACACTTGTTCACTTTCATTTTCACGGAGATTTTAAATAGTGCTTTAAGCAAAAACATGTTCGACCCTATTCTGCGCGGCGTGTGACGTGAGACGACTAATCTCACCTCACTCTACGTGACTTTTCTCACCCAATTCTGAAGAGTCAGTTCGGGTGACGTGAGGCGCCCATTTAACCGCAATGGAGAATCTCACCTCACCCGAGTCGGCTCTAAGAATCGAGTGAAAAAAGTCACGTAAAGTGAGGTAAGTTTAGTCACACGCCGCGCAGAACAAGGCTAGTTATGTCACGTTTACTTCACCTTCCCTATATGCCACATTTTGAAATTTTTTATCTTTGGACTTTAAGATTCGAAGAACTATAGTTTGCAACGAATAAAGTGACTGATTTTCGATTTCTTGAAACGAAGTGTATTTCAGCGCAATCGACGATGATAACAGCGCGGGTCGTCAAACGGTGGGATAACAAAATTCTAACAAGTTTCCTATCTCATGCCTCCACGCGAGTCTAAGTCTATTGATGACATTTGGTCCTTAGACCGGCGACGACTGGGTGCTATCAGCCTTCTGCCGATAGTAGCAGAATGAGAGGGTGCGAACAGATCTAGTCGAGAAAACATTGCCGTAAAAATGAATAGTTGATCGGAAATTAGCCCCAATACGAATAATCTGACTAGTATCTATGATCACGGGTCAATACGTATTGAAAATTCACCGCGTCTGTTTTTATCAGTGTTTCAAATAAACCACACATTTCACACCAAGGAGCCTGTTTCCAAAGGAGCGGTGGAAACCAATCATTGTTATGCACGTTTCTGGGAGTGAGTATAACAATCAAAGCAATCCAAGTGGGTTTTGACTCTTAGGTTTTCACTCCTGGTTTTGGCTCCTCCTGTCCACTCCGGTTTGTGATTCTTGTTCTGTCGTCTCTTATGGATCGAATTTAATAACAAACTTTGATAACAGGTCTTCAAAATTTGTATGTTTAATTTCTCAATTATCCCATGTGGTTGCAATATACATCGGCTATCAAGATCCAGCAGCAAAACTGACACTTCATAATCGTCATCAGAAGCGAAACATCAATCCATAACCTATGTACGCCGACAGGGCCACAACTCAGTGTGATGTATCTGCAATTACCGGTAAGAGCGTTCTAATTATATTGTTTATACTTTCAAATGGTTATGTAATTTGTTCTATAGTGGTAGTGACTTTATTTCTTCTAAGTATTGGATTACTTTTTATTTTCACTATCTGAAGTATATCCATAAGGTTCGTTATATGCAATTAATCCATGATATTTATTTCAATATTTGGGCAAGGAGGGTGCATCAGGGTATTATACGAACTGTGTCATGGATTAGGGTACGTAGATCTAGTTAAAAGATTATAATGTCTGCGCTTATTTCCTAATTCTTCGGAATTATGTAGTTATTGTTAATATTATTATCTGGCACGGCACGGTAAGTTTAAGAGCGAGTAAAAGCGCTTCAACCTAGGCTTATTAGCCAGGGCAAGGTGTAAATACCTCTGTCCCATCCCAAAGGACCAAAGGAGTGACATTAACCTTCTTAGCCAAGTCACTCCCAACGATTGATTGTATTCCCTTTAAACTGAAACGGTTGGTACGGTTGTCCTCGTTTCTTCCTCCTTTAAGATACAAAACAATTCGTTAATTAAATTGTTCACTAAATGAATAATTTAATTGCCGTCTAATTTTGAAACATCTTGAAACTTAACTTTGCACTGTTGCCCTGGCCGTTTTAATATCTGCGACATATGAAAATATGCTTCAAATATTAATGATGACAAGAAAAACACTACAGACCAACTGCAGTGTTTTCCAGGATGCTTTTCAATACTGGCTGTGTAAGGGTTAGAATGGAAATAGAATAGAATGAAAACTAACAAAGTTTCAAATGGAATTGACAGATTCAAAGAAAACAATTTTTGTTTTGAAAATTATAACTGTGAAAATTATAACTGTGAAAACAAAAAAGTAGAAAAAAATGCTACTTCGGGAAAAATGTGAGATTTCCAAAGCTCTCAAAATCTCTAGAACAAAGTGTTTTAATGTAAAAATGTCTGAGGAACATGATGGCAAATTTTTCAAAATCAAAATATACGTATTGCGAGAAAAACGTTCTTTTAATTTTTAACTGAAAAAAAAATCGCATAGTTGGCAACACTGCTGCTTAAAACTAATATTTTTACTAGACTTCCTTCAAAAAACATCTTGCGATTCGAACCGCAAGATCAATTATTATTCAAAGAGAATAGGGAAAGAGACGAAGAGTGCAAATCAGTCAAAACGGCAACACTCCCTTTATGATGATTTTAACACTAGAATTTAGGCAACCGCTTCCACAGGCAGCACTTTAATGACTCCTATTATATTTTGTAAACAAACTGTACGTCGATCGTTGGATTTGTTTATCAAAAGATGTGCATTTCGAAACAAAGAGATGAAATAATTCTAAAGCTTGTTTTTACTCATACATATACTCTAGAATGCACCTTACAATCACGATTGAACTAAATTCTTACGAAAACTCAAATTTCTTTTTTGATAGATGTGCAATATTTATCTCCTCGAACTCACGAACATTGCACGATTGGTCTGCTCAATAAGATATTTTTGGCTTCACTCTATTCGTCTCTTTCCCTATTCTCTTTGTTATTATTAGGTTTGTTCCAGTACACGGAAGTCATTCCGGAGTAAACAGGAGCAAAAAATCTTTGCTCCTTTTTACTCCGGTTTGCTACCAGAAGAAGAAAAAAGAGAAGAAGAGAGTACAGGAACGATTTTCTCCGGAGTACTTCCAGTTTTTCCTGGTACTGGAACAGACCTATTATAATCAAAAGAAAAACAAAGGTTTTGACAATTTGTCAAAACGGGGGGTGCTTCCATGATCCGAGCGATGGTTCAATTGACAAAAAAATGGATTTTTATTTGATGGCACTAGATGAAAAACTCCTTTAAAATTGGTTCAAATTCGTGAAGGTCAATTTCCATATGACTTAATAACCCAATGCAGCCAAACTCGTCAGTATTGCATTATCCTAATCACTGTGAATAGACCGTTAATTTTTACACAGTTTTAACACTCAAGATGACAGTCTGTTTGAATATTTTAGAAGTTGGCTTTTTTGTATCAAAACGATGAATCTCTTGAGTCAGAACTAGGAATCGCAAAGAGATTTATTCCAAGGAACGCTATGTGGGATTAATCGAGTTAAAGGAGATATGGGATAGTTGTAACGAGATTATGAATAATATATTAATATGTTCAACAAAAATTGGAAATCAGAATGCCTGTGAAAAGAAAAATCATTTTGTTGTTTTGAAAGATCTAGGTTTCGGAACCAGATTAAAATGCAACACCGATGCCGACTCGATCGGTTTGAGAATGGATTGTTGCATATGAGCCGAAATCCATTCAGGATACCGAATTAAATGTCTAATAGCTTGACCGGGCTGCTGCGCAGGAAGTAAACAGGTTAGGTGTTCTAGTTGCGACAGTATACAGCTTTGAAGAAGGATGTGAACATATGAGTACACAGGGACCCCCGAGCAAAGTCGAACATCCTCATTCAGTAAACAACGATTTGCAGTCGCAATACTCACCGTTGTAAACAACGTGTTTCCAGCGTGCTTACGCCACCATTGTACATAAGGCTGTGGTTAGCATGAGTTTGCTCAATAATATTTACTTAGCTATCCCGGTTCCGCTCTGTATGACTGGATATGCAAAACAACTGTTGCGTATCGTTGATATGTGGTCCCTGTGTACTCGCATATTCACATCCTTCTGCAAAAAAGTATACTGACGCAACTAGAACCTAACCTGTTTTCGTCAGGTGCAGCACTGTTATAAGTATATTCTTATTCTTCATTACCTAAATCTTCCAAAAGTAAACAAATAGAATTTCTTTTCACGTGCATTTTCGTTTCGTTTCAAGCAGACTGTTTCATCATTTTTGCAACTATTGATGCAAGAAAAGTACATTTTTACAGGTATTGGTCATTTCATGCTTGCAATATTTCGCATCTATTTAGTTTGATGTTCCAAGGGCGACACATACTAGCAACGGGTTCATTATAACCATAATTTGTTCTGGCAACAGAGAGACAAAAGAATGATCAAGTAAATTGATCTAAATCTTTTCAGTTATCGTGGCTATGGCTTTTAGTGTTTCGGATTCTTCTCCACAGTAACTAACACCAACTTAATGCTAGTTAGATAAGTCTAAACCAGCACAAAATTGGCGCTAGTTAGACACTAAAATCCAAAAAGTCACACGTCTTGCTTGAACACTAAACAACAAGCTGATACCGAGTGATGTCCCCAATGGTCAGCACAGAAATTCTGTTGCCGACGAGGAATGTGAACCGAAACCATCTTTTGGTACAGAAACCAAATGCCTGGTACTATGCAAAATTCCCAAAGAGAAAAGATTTGGACAAAACCATTTTATGATAGGTATTGTGTCATTATGCACAAGATTTCGCAAACTGTTCTCTAGCGGGAGTCATCTGTAAGACTTGGGGATTTTATTAGACTCTAAACTGGATTTTAAGGAACACATAAAATTTACAATTTACAAGCAGTCTAAGTTACTGGGGTTTAGTTTTCGTGTTTCGAACAACTTCGACGATATACATAACTCAAAGGCACTCTACTGTGCTCTGGTTCGTTCGACGCTTGAGCACGGCGCTGTTGTTTGGGCACCATATTACCAAATCGATATTCAGCGCAACGAAGTTATTCAGCACAAATTTGTTCATTTCGTTATTCGGCGACTTCCTTGGGGAGATCCACTAAACATCCCGAGCTATCAGGACCGCTGTCAACCTATCGATCTTGATCTGCTGTCCGTTCGAAGAGATGTCTCAACATGTGGACATCCCACTCTTCCATTGATATCGCTTCTTTAATTCTTGGTTCGTTGACTCCCGAGCTGGTCAGGTCACCCATTTTCGAACTATCCGTATAGAATTATATTGTACCTTGAGGTAGTATGGGACCCCTTACGTTCCATATCTGATGAACCACTGTGGACCTAGTATGAGACGCACCCTCTACGTCAAGAAAAGGGCAAATTGCTATTTTCTTGAAATCGAGGGTTTTCTCAACTAGTGTCACTAAGGTATGTAGGGCTGTTTCCATAGATTTGCTCTTTTGATATGCAAACTGGTATTTGTTTAGCGAAACTTTCGATAAGTGCTCCGTTCGAACATAGTAATCCAGTAGTTTTTCCATCAGTTTCAGATGTGCTGATAATATTATCCGAACTTCTCTCCAGACTATAGATGGGTGCCCAAGCATAAGACTGGATCTCAGGATGTTTAGTAGATCCAGAAGAATTATTTCTAGTGATTTTTGTTGAAATATTGGAAGAATGTAATCAGGGCCGGGAGATTTGTAAGGTTCGAAGGTGTTGATAGGACATTAAATTAGAGATGGTAGGAAAAGCTGTGATACCTACCAAGTCCAATTAGGACGACGTCCATCACAATTCTGACCGGTCGAATTCTCATCTTTTTCAACCGACCTGGGAAAGTTGGTGTTACTTAGACAATCCAATGTTTCACTATTGCGAATTGTGAGGGAACAATCGCCTTTATTTACTTGCCTTAGGCCATTTGTGTGATACTTTCATAAGACTTTTTGGAGGCGAACTGCCTCTGGAAAGTATTCGTTTTTCACAAAACTCATGCATTGAGTTTTTAGCCTTCCTGAACTGTATTTGGTTAGAGTAGTCCTGTGATTTGACCAGTTACCAGTAATCTTCGCTTTCTTTGACAAGCACTAAGCTTCCTTTCTAAGTGTTGCTAGATTTTCGTTCCGCCAAGGAACATCACATACAGATACACATACAGACCAAGTTACAAGAGGGCAACTGTCATTATAGGCGGTTATTATCCTCTTTTGTAGGTCGTTTGCCGCATTATCTTGATCTGCTGGTGATTGGATTTTACTACTCGTTCTTTTTGACTGTTCCAGGTGTGAGCGCAATAACCACCGATTTTTTCCGTATTTCCCTGTGTTTCTGCACTGAGTTGGCGATCATTATGTGTCTGTGATCCGTCAGACTAGGTTCGTCTGAAACGTGCCAACTCTTTATCTTTTCCGTTATTTGAGCGCTGCCTAGCGTGAGGTCCAGTACTTCGCTCCTAACTGCATTCATAAATGTACACACCAATTTTTTGTATTTTGTTTCAGCAAAATATTTTGTTAAAACTATTCAGCAAAACTGGATTTGCTGATATTTCAGTTTTGCAATTTTTGTTTCGCTGATTTTTAGTAAAGCCCATTATTTTGACGAAAATCAGCAAGTCTATAGAATTTGATTGCTGAAACAATCAGTGAAAGAATGGCAATTTTGCTGAGTTCCTGCAAATCAAACTGACAGTTCAGCAAATTTTGACAGTTTTGAAGTGCTATAATTTCAGCGAAATATTTTTTTCTGGTAGCATTGCTGATATTTCAGCAAGGCAAAATTCAGCTAAATTTTGCTGACATTCGGCAATCAAAGTTTAGTGTGTAGGTTCAACCCCATTGTTACATACATTAACATCATTTGACGAAAGGCATTCTATAGGGTGCTTGCAGAGCGCATATGTATTGGTGAGCCGTTGGGCAGGCAAAAATGACAGTTGCATATAATGTATATGGAGCGGATAGATTGATTTATTTTAAATATTTAATTCACAATTTTAAGAGCAAAAATGAGAATATGTAATGTATTATAGGAATCACAATTAAATATTCATTGCGTGACATAATGTTTTCTATCGTTTGAACCGGATACGCGGACAAAATAAGTAAAGCATTGCCAATGCTATGCTTCATACCCATGGAAACAATGAGCATTCCAAAAGATTTTTGCAGAAAAAATGGTTTTTATTTCAAATTTGTGAAATATCTTGTGCATCGAGAGTTTATGCATACAAAAAAGCTTCTAGACTTGAAAGGTTTTAAGGCCTATACGACTCAAGTAGAGGTGTGCGCCGATGCATTTTTAATCGGCGGCGGCGTAAGCGACATATTTGGCCGGCGGCGGCGGCGTTGGCGGCGTCACGCCGTTGGACCCCATCGGCGGCGGCGCGCCGGCGTGTGTCGGCGTAACAAATATTGACACCTATGTAACTAAAAAAAATCTTGGCAGTACAATTCCTTTCCCAAATTTTCGGGTTCTATTGTATGAGGCACATACAAACAGACGTTACAGCTTGAAGAAAATTCTAAAAAAATCATCGCCCACAATGTACTAGCGACATCTGTTGAACACATTGCACAAAATGTAATTCTCGCAACCACATCATGCCCACCCTGCTTGCGAAATGCAAGATAATAAATGAAAGGCAGAACTATTTTTACAGTTGTAAAATTTGAAGAACGAAATAGAAAAATTGTCGATGTCGCATACTACGACTTCGCATGAAATAATGATTGCAATTGACAAATTTGAAGAATGCAGAGTAACGACTGTATTTCAATGACCCATAATAATTATTTATTGTTCTATATTTGGGAAATTAAGCAACGGTAAAACAGTTTTTGTTTTGTTTGAGGAAATTAATTTAAGTTGTCGTTTCATTGTTTTTTGTTTCAATTTAGTCTTCTTTACCGTCGCTCCCGCAGATACCAGGTACCCTAACAGGAGGCGTTATTAATGGTATTACTGCGCAGAAATATCACTTTTAATACGTGTAAGGACGGTATTTAGAATATTTTAGTCATCATGCGGTCACTTTTCGAAAAGTCGCCTCGAGATAATCACGTTGTGTAATTTATTCACATTTCAATGAAAACGTACCCGAACGTACAGCACAGAAGACTATTATTTGTTTGATCCCGTTGATTTGAAACACGGCACAACAATATTTAAAGTTTGAAACAGGTCTCCGGAAATATACTGTGATATAGCTTGCACCCATGTATACCCCATGAACTTCAGAGTGCTCAGTTCGCTATGAAAAGTGCACCACACGCTATTGAGGATATGATACTCACAAATATATGAAATTTATTTTCGGTTTTTGGCCAAGCACAACAAAAATCCTTAAGGTAAAATAGTAAAAGTATGTATTTATCGAGCAATTTTTGATGAAATGATCATCTGACTGTAATGCAACAGTCTGCGTTTTGGCTCATATAAATGTCGAATTTTGATTGCATTAATCGTAATTTTCAGCGGTCAGTAATCATAAAAAAACTCAACAAAACTACCGACTGTAAAAATGTTATTAGAAAATTTTCATTCTCAGCAAAGTTACAATCTAAACAATCTTTTTTGAAGACATCAATTCTAGACTATGAATAGACTTCCAAATTTATCGCAATATTTATTAAAGTCTCCAAAAATAAGTTTTCACAATATTTTAATACAACATAATGTTTCTGAATAAAGTATCCCTATATCACTAACCTTTTTCTTTGTGATAAATTCGTGTACAAACAAGCATTTCAAGCACTTTTGAATAATAGAAAAATAATGAATTTGATTAATTATTTTGTATTAATCCCATTTCTGTACAGACTCCTAATAGTGTTACCCAAAAAGTGCCGAAATGTACTTAATGAAAGGACAATGTATCTCTGCCATTCATGCGATTGATATTTCCCTCTAGATTTAATTATTGTATAGGAATAACAAATAGAAATATGCTAGTTTAGGATTAAACACATAATTGAGCTATTTTTGTAAATGACAAGTTTAAAAGATGTTTCAAAGATTTTCTTCCATTTAATTCCACTATGTTTTTATAGGAAAAGAATGGAATAGAAGTACCGCCAGGCTTATTGCTACTTTATGTAACCACTTTTCCAAAAACTTGTAAACAAACTTTCAAAAAGACGAATTTTGCGCTAAATCGTATTCAGAGTTGGCAGCACCCTCTCAGATTTTAATGAAATTTTCTGTACATAAAGACTTTGTCATAAAAAGCCACTTTGCATACTTTGTTTTTCCAAAAATGATCTAGACTGTATTTTGAAAAAACTTTTTTTACCAATTTTTTTTCAAATGGTTATAGTCTAAAAATGACAAGTCCTACAAAAAAATGTTAAACAAGTGATTTTCACAAAATTAGTCAAATAAGAAATAAAATGATTGAAAAAATTCACACTGAAAAAAATCGATTTTAAAAATTTAAAGTCGGTTTGCAAATAAAAACCCATTTTTGATTTGGATGAAATTTTGTTCCAAGATAGGTAATTATGTTCCCTACTTACCGTCAAAAATTCAAGTTTGTCACTTTTAAGGAAAAAAGTTAATAAAAAAAACTTTTCCTTGACCAAACTGATTTTTTTCTTCAGTATATTTTTAACTAAAAACTAAATCAATGAAAGCCATAATCATCTCAGACTCCAATAAAACTTGGTTTGTGAGAAGATGTTGTCTAATTTAGCAACAAAGCATATTTTTATTTAGGGGTTAAGTACTTTTTCATTTTTCATAAGATCGAAATTTTTTTGTTACTTTATCTGAAAGTACAACTCCTTGAGAATGTTTTCCCATATTTTTATAGAGATCCGAGAAATAGATCGAAAGTTACAGTGCTTCCAAGCGCGCTTCGTCTACCAAGAGCAGTGGTAATTTGAAATTTTAAACTCGATTATCTCGAAATGTAGTTTTACTAAAAATGGTTTTTTCGCGATCACGATTGTCGAAAAACTAATGAATCAATTTTCTTATTTTTTTCAATTGATCGTAATAAATTTTTCGCGTATCTTAACTATTCTTTTTTCATTCATAAATTTTTGTTTCATGGATAAGAATTTTTTAATACAATTTTTAGAGCTTAAAACAGCGTTTTTTACTAAAAACGTTCTCGAATGCAGGAAAAAGTTATTTTTTATTCAACTAATCGTAAAGAAACGGGGAATACTCATATACGAATGGAATTTTTTGAGTTTTGGGATTTTAGATGATCTATTGGTCTTCAATCGGTTTTCGGGAAAAGCCATAACTCCACCAATTATCAAAATATTTTTATAAACGTATGCTTGTTTATTTCACTGAAAAGTGTACTACCAAAATATTATAAGTTTGATGTAATGAAATAATTGCTTTATTCATTTACATAAATTCAATTTTTTTTGACATTTTTATCATTAAAAGGTATGTAACTCCTTAATCAAGAATCCCATTAAAAACAGTTTACGTCATTAAAAGAATATTTCATTATTACTTCTTTATTTTCTTGTTTAGTGCTGAAAAAGAATCAGAGAAAGAAAAAAACCACCACAACATTATGAATTGAATTTTATATATAACATTTGTCTTAGAATTATCTTCAAGCATGCTATTTTGTACTATTTTCATACAAGGAAAATATTTTTGGTTCATCTTTTGAATTAGAAAACCTTTTCTACTTCGCCACTAGGAATAGGTACAAAACTGTGGAATTTTTGAGTACCAGATATTGTTTTGGAGTTATTATACAGCTCTTCGCAGCTCTTCGAATTCTTTTGACATTTTGTTGTGAATATGTAGCAGAACATAAATTTTGTGATATTTTTATCAGTTTGTTCAACTGCTCAGTTATATAACTCTCGGGGAGTTGTTATGGTATTTCCATAGTCGCGAGCAAGACTGGATGTTTTTGCCATTCGCTTGAGAGTACCACCAATAGCATCACAGGGTCCTTTTCCATGGGATGCTGCAACAAAATGCCATTCTGCGCTTAACTCATACTTTGATTGGAATCTACACAAGCTTGCGAAGTTTTTCTTATTTTTGTATTGTGCTACTGCTCCATCAGACATAAAATAAATTTTAGAAATTTATTAGTTTTGAGAGGAACAAATGAACTGCAGTCTTCATGTCTTCCAGTCTTCTAGTCTTCCAGTCTTCCAGTCTTCCAATCTTCCAGTCTTCCAATCTTTCAGTCTTCTGATCTTCCAATCTTCCAGCCTTCCAGTCTTTATTCAAGTTTGTTATGAATATATACCAAGTTCGTTACTGATACTTTTTGCATGTATCAAGCAACTAGCAGCTGGGAAAATGGAATCTGAGATGATTGACTTTCATTGGTTTTTCGATAAAAATGCACTGAAAAAAGTCAGTTTAGTTTGAACAAGGAAAATTTTTATTCAAATAACTTTTCAAATATATTTCATCCAAATCAAAAATGGGTATTTTTGTAAATCGACTTTAAATTTTTAAAATCGATTTTTTTCAGTGCATGAGTCAACGAAGAATTTTTTCAATATTTGTATTCAAAAATTTGACTAATTTTATGAAAATCACTCCTACAACACTTTTTTAGGACTTGCCATTTTTAGACTATAGCCATTTGAAAAAAAGTTGGTAAAGAAAGTTTGGCCCTTTTCAAAAGACAGTCTAGATCATTTTTGGAAAAACAAAGTATGCAAAGTGGCTTTTTGTGACAAAGTTTTCATGTACAGTAAGTTTCATTAAAATCTGAGAGGGTGCTGCCAACATTTGTTCGAGTTGGCGCGAAATTCGTCAAAAGTAGCTGGTTAATGTGAGAAGTACTGTTATGGGCCAAGTGCAAAATGATCAAAATATCACTTTTAACATTGGACGGTTTATTTCACAATAGTTCTTAATAATCGAAATAAGACATCAAAATTTGAGATCAGCTTGGATTATTTTCTGGAAATCAAAAAAAAAAAATTTGCGATTATCAACTTCATACCACTTGATACCTAGCCCTTGCGTACTTTCTACAGTCAACGGTGAAAAAAATTAATCATAACTTTTGTCGCAGATTTGCGCAAGATCGCACTAAGATTTACTTAAAGTACACAAAAGTTGCCACAAATTAAAGTTGGAGTGATCCGTTTCTGCCTTTTCCTTCCTATTTAAAAACCTAGTTGTATTATTGCATTATAGCGCCATATGTTTTCCATGAAAGGAATGAAAAACATCTTTCACCACCCCTAGTTCAAAATGCTCTGGAGAGCTTATTTGTCATACGATAATCAAGAAAATTGGAAGTATGATGTCTGAAGTGCCGTAGAATTGGGAAAAAATAATATGGCATATGAATTAAATAAAAACTTTTTGGGGGTTTTTGCCATCGCGGCATCACTGTGCAACGTCGCTAAAAGTCAAGATCACTCTGCCCAACTATTCTTCAAGAAAAAAATTTCAAAATAGGTCACGATTCAATCAATGATAAATAAACCTTGTATTGAAAATAATTTTTGTGTTTTTACAAAACTAGTTCACGCAAAAAAAAATTCCATTATACTCAAATGTTTAGTAGGTGGTTGTACCTGAATATGTTTAATATTTTTATGATTCTAGTTCATAACTTGATGATACATTGATTTATATTAACTTTATTGACTGAAAAAGTCAAGAATTTAACGATTGTGCAACGATTTTCGTAAATTCTTGTCGTGTTATCGTGTTATTTTAGTCTTGAGCTTACCGTCGGATTTTTTACACAGAGTCACGTGTCTTATAGTTTTCTTAATTATTTCACGGACATGAATTGTGGCTAGATAATGTATTTTAGTGCTCAGCGCAGTTTCATTTAATTTCGAAACTTACACTGAATCTTAACAAAAGAATAACAGGGTTACAGGCAGGGATGCCATTATGCCAGATTTATCTGGTACAGCCAGAGGTTTTGGCAGCCTTCAGACAAAATGACAAATCTCTCATTCTGTTAGATTTTTAAGTTTTGGAAGCGGCTACATACACATTTTGGAAATTTGGGTAAAAATGTCCCAAATTTTACAAAAATCGATTGATGCACATTCTAGGAAAACTAAAATATATGCCAAATTTCGATGACTATGAGGTCGCTGTCAAGTGCCAGATTTTGCCAGATATTTTTAATTGAACTGCCAGATTTTCTTTGAAAAATAGTGGCAACCCTGGTTACAGGTCCTAGTAGTTTCCTTGTATCTAATACTCGCGCCTATGAGACTGGTTGCTAGCAGTTGTACACAATAGCTCACATAGAAATTTCGAAACCAAAGAGTAGAGCGAATAATCCATGAATAATAGTCTGAATTCTTTGTAATTGTTTACGTAAGTATATTAAGATTATGTGAAAGATTTATTACTATATGAACTATATCATGAACAGTTTCACGAGCTCGACTGGTGAATCGTGTCTAACATATAAGGAATCAACTATATCTTGAAAGTGGATGTGTTTTTTAATATGTGGACCATTCCACGAATGGTGAATTGTAACTTATATGCTCGCAATCATAACCAGTTCGTTTAGCAAGAATGGATCCATGAATTATATTCCGAGTGTCGTGTAATGATTTTCGAGAAAATATCAAGACTTTGTTAACTTAGTGATCTAATTCACAACCACTAATACCAAATAAAGATCAATATGTGATAAATCATGAATCAGTTAACGTCGTATATTCGGACCATAGACAATGTTCATAGATTTGTGGATAAAATTATGAGCTAATGATTTTCGAGTTCGCGAATTGTCGGCGTGACGAAAAAGCGTCGGCGGCGCGCCGCCGGTCTACCTTTCGGCGTCGGCGTTTGTTGAAATTTACCGGCGGCGGCGGCGTGGCGCGGCGGCGCACAGGTCTACAGTCAAGAGGAGGCGGGGTAAGGGTTTCGGTATAAAGAAAACACTTTTTGCGATTTTTTAGAAATTTGAGTGAAGCGAATGAACTAAAACTTGTACATTATAATATTTCATTTCATTAACATGCTGTAATTTTTCTATGTAAAAATATCAAGCGAGTCGGAGGTGAAGCTTTTCGTAGAACGTCTTTGAAAAAACACGACTTGAAGTGTTAACTGCCATTTAAAGACTACTGAACCGATTTATTTCAATCTTTGCATATACATTCTATGTAAAAAATACCTAACCCCTACGTTGAGTCTTCGAGATAATTTTTCAAAAGTTTTGCTCGATTCGCTTCAGTTAAATTTCTAAAAAAATCGCAAAAAAAAAGTGTTTTTTTTTTCATACTGAAACCCTTTACCCGTACTCCCACCCCCTGATACAAGTTTTAAACATGTTGAATTTGGCTCTCTTATCATAAATAATAGGGTGAAATTTTATGCTATTTCAATGCATATTTGAAAAATGTAATTTGTAAAAAATATAAGTTTTGTTTTTATAGGTGAACAAATATGATATCTGAAGTGAGTGTCAGTAGATTCCACAGGAGCAAATCAAATATTTCTTACGTTTATATGCTTGGGTTTGGAAAATTTGGTTTGATACCAAGTCGGTCTACTTCAGTACATTTAGTACACCGGATTCTGTTTTTGCACGCACTTTTTTTGCACGGTTTTTTTTTTGCACGACTTTTTTTGCACGGTTTTGCAAAATAATACGATTTTTATGTATAAAATACCTATTTCGATATACAAGTTTAATGATTTGATCATCCCGTGAAAAAAAACCGTGCAAAAAAAATCCGTGCTATTTCGAGAAACCGTGTAAAAAAAATCCGTGTTATTTCGAGAATCCGTGCAAAAAAAATCCGTGTTATTTTGAGAAACCGTGCAAAAAAAATCCGTGTTATTTTGAGAAACCGTGCAAAAAAAATCCGTGTTATTTCGAGAAACCGTGCAAAAAAAATCCGTGTTATTTCGAGAAACCGTGCAAAAAAAAATTAATAGGCATTTAGTAACGGCAGATGAAAATAAATGGCATTGGATATTTGCAATGCAAATGGGGATGATCTGCCAATCTGTAAAAATCGCGTATTTTTCAATTTTAGGAAATGAGTTGTTATTCAAAATTCAAGTTATGGTAGTTGAAAATCAATAATTTTGGGCAATGATTTTTCTAGGATTGTATGCTTTTTAGATATCATCAAATAATATTCCGATTCATATATCACATCGCATTGGCAATGGAGCAATTGGTATATGGCCAAGTTCCCCCGGGTAGTGCCACTACACAAAGTATATTAATTTTGCTTGTTCAGTTTGATAAGCTAGAAACTGATAGCGGAGATTTTAATATGCAGGGATACGCAATACGTATTGTTTGGTCTGAGTAGATAACGACTGATGTTTCTTTTTATCAACCAATTAGTGATCTCTTGTTAAATAGAGCTTGCAAAGAGTTAAGAACAGGCACAAGTCTATTTTTTACTGAGATGGGACAAGTTGGTGCTGGACCTGTGGCCTTCGTCTGGTATGATCAATTCTCGTTGGTACGGATGTGTTCATGACTGGTTTGTGGATGTGGATGACTGGTTTGTGGACTTACAAGTGAACTGATCACTTCGCTTGGGCGGAGATATATGTGAATTCTGCTAGCTGTCGAGCTTGGATATGTTAGCTGGTTCCAAGAAGTTGTGCAGGACTGGCACCTACGAGAATGTTGATTGTTTTACTCGAGCTTTGGTTCTTGGAAATAACAAATCGCTTCCTCGGTGTGATATGTTCGAGTTGAATGCTCAGTGGTATAAATGTGCATTCGGTTCGAGCAGAATGGAGGATTGGTGGTCTCCGAGAGCAGATGCGAATAACTCTGAAGTATCCAATAAAGGGAGATTCTATCTGTGGAACTGAAAAATATTGTCACTACTCTAGCTTATTGGTACATCATAACAACTACCAATATCGACTATTTAGAACAGAAATTTTCAAATTCTGTTATAAGATCGAGAAGAAATATAGCACAGTTGTAGTGAATAAAGTATTTGCGAATAAGGGCCAATACTGCTGGTATCTTTTATCATATTTATTAATAGTCAATTGATCCGCTTCAGACCTAGGAGACGAAAGAAAAGAATAAGTACAAGACAAAAGGCGGTTCTAATTCTAAATTGGTTTAGTATAGATACAGACGACTCAAACGCACTGACAGGAGAAAAATTTTCAGAATTAGACAAATTAGAGGACATCACACTTTTTGAGACACACATGCACAAAACTTTATCGTCCTCCTAAAGATCGGTGTTTAATTGGCAGATAGTCGCCATTTCGTACGATTTTGCAAAGTTTGCCTCGCGGGACGGACCGATATCCACCCAGGCACAGGTTGCAGTCGTTAAAAAAACTAGATTCGCTAAGTGTAAAGTAGCGAATTTTCAGCTTTGCAGGAAAGAATTTTTCATCAAAGTGCAGTTTTGGAAATTTTAATTGCAAAGAAGGGGTCTGTCAACATTGCAAAATGGCAATTGCTGCCTCTTATCAGGAAAGAGTATTTAATTAAGTAAAAGCCAATCAATAGGCCGTTGAAAATTGACAATTTCTGACATTTCAATTGCGCAAGAGAGTCTTTGTATCAATATGATTTTTTTTACTTTTCATGAAAATTCTTTTAATGAGAAGATAACCATTTACATGAAAAAATCGCAAAAAATGACAATTTTGATATTGTTGTCCCAGAATCGAACAATGTTTCGTACCAAACTGTATATGACCGCATACTGTTCGAAAGGTCTAGTTTTCTTCGTTCAAAAAATGTTACAAAACCGAAAATCGGCTGACAACGTAGCTAATTTTGTTGTGACAAAGGTCCCAAAAAAATGTTTTTTTGCTTCAAAATTTCGTGTGTACATTACTTTGTATCGCATTTGCTATACTAGTTCATTTTAAAAATTTAAAATCGCTGTAGCACAGTGTAATCTACAAAAAGTTAACAAACTCTAAATAGTTGAAACATTTTACCATTTTAACTATTGCTTTTCAACGGACAATAACTTCTTTTAACGAATAAAAAAATTTACATCTTTCTAAAAAAAACTCCTCGAAAAATTAAAAAACTTCTACTGGGCACATTGACAGCCCCCTTGTGCATTTAAAATGTCCAACAGTATTCATTGTTAAATACGATAACCAAATAGCTGTTAATAAAAAATTCAGATTTTTTTTACACGGTTTCTCAAAATAACACGGATTTTTTTTGCACGGTTTCTCAAAATAGCACGGATTTTTTTTGCACGGTTTCTCGAAATAACACGGATTTTTTTTGCACGGTTTCTCAAAATAACACGGATTTTTTTTACACGGTTTCTCGAAATAGCACGGATTTTTTTTGCACGGTTTCTCGAAATAGCACGGATTTTTTTTACACGGTTTCTCGAAATAACACGGATTTTTTTTACACGGTTTTTTTTTTGCACGGAACGCATCCCCCGTGCAAAAAAAGAATTTGGTGTATTGTACATTTCCCTACGATTGAACCTAGCAGTTCTGGACAATTAAACGCCAGCGAAAAGCGAAACCATACTTCCTCTTCACGATTGTCCTTTTTGCAACCATCAATTACACACGTTCTAAACGCGAGTTTATATGTAAAAATCTTCAAATAATCCTTTGTGTTTATTGCCATATAATCACAGATTATTATTATGGAACTGGGTGAATTTATTGTTGAGAAGAATATCGTTTTGCTCGAACTTTTAACTTGCTGCATGGAACGTAAGCAGGCTATGTGTGCCCAACAGATGCTTTGACTGTGTGTGTAGCAAGAGCCCTATATAGTAGGTACTCACCTCTGATATTTATATGAGTGCTACCCAGTATTGTGTTATGTGCATTGGCATCACATCCAATGATGAGGGGCTTGTTTATGCTTCTGCAGTTCTCTATGAGGGCATTGATTTCAGAAGGTGGTGCAGTATCCGTATGGACAAGGAAATAGGCAGACACGACCACACTGCTTGTGGCAGGCCGTCGGTGCCCTAACTGTTAACTGAAATCTCGTTGAAGAATCCTGTAATTGAAGAGAACTTTTTTGCTCCGTTTATCAGAACGGTAGCTCTTGAACTTGGTTGCTCTTTACATTATACTAACTTGTAAGGTGAGGAATTTAAGCCAAATATTTTGTGTTTATTTGGTGTGGCTCCTGTAGAAGAGCGATTTCTAGGCGATCTTTGGTGAACCACCGGACAAGGACGCTTATGGCACCGTTTACGTAATGAAAGATGCTGTCATTTGTTTGGTGTTTTTCTGCTGTCGATAGTAGAGATGGGCGAGCTAATCTCGAATCTGCCAAAAGAATTGACAGAGTGAATTGGACACGATATTTTAAAGAGTTACGAGTCATTAAAAAAACTATCTTTGATACTTATTGGAGTGTATAGTTACAACTTTCATAGCAAAAAACTTCTTCTAAAAGTTGTAAGTGCAATTCACTGACAGAGTGATTGAGATGCAAGTCAATGGAAAGAGTTAGATGGTTAGCTTTGTCCATGAATCGCATAAAAATAAATAAGCACGATCAATAAACGGACAGTTTTGGAATATAAAATAAAATATCTACTGCTCTTGTTTTCCCAATATGGCTGTGATTACTCCACCATTGAGCATTGCAAGAACCCAGTCTCTTATCGATTTGTTAACTTCTCTTTCCCCAGGTTTTCTTTAATTAACACGTAGGATGTATTATCATCTTCGCTGTTAGGAAAAGCGCCAGTTGCATTATCCTTGCGATGGATTTTCATTCGATAATTGTCATGCAGGACTATTTTCGTTCATTTGGTAAGCAAACTGGTACTAGCTTGCTAAGCGGAACATTTGATAGGACTACTGATCCCTAATTCATGATAAGGTGATAAACGGGGGCGTTGCATTCGAATTTTCACTTTGTTGAACCACATTTTTACATTATTCACGCTAGTTTTGTTATTCTACTGCTTCATGGAAACGATGTAAAAACCCGTTTGAAAATTATTAATTAATGCCAAATAACCGACTACATTCTTGATGGTCAATATTTTTCGATTAATATTTTCCGATTGAAATTTTTTTCTATAACCACGCTCATTCATGGTTTTACAACAGTACAGCACTAACTGCAAATTTACGAGTATTCATGAATCTGACGATAGGCATTCCAACAATACATTGATATCAGCATTAAATCAACGCCAGAAATTAAAGGCGTAACCTGTGATCACGAAAGCAAAAATTTGTCAATATTTGCTAAACTAAAAGAAGCTTATTTTTGCTGAAACCTGCCCCCGCAAAGCTCTGTTGCCGGGCATCCAGCCACGGAATAACAAGACTATCAATAGCAGATGCAAATTCAACTGTAGCCTGTTTGACCGCAACCTTTATAAAAGCGTCCCAGCTCAGATCTACGGATTAGTTCGAAACTGGAACCCATTACAGAAACAAGTCGTATAAAGTCGTAAACCCTGGCGGAAGTGCCAGCACAGAGAAATATAAGTACATTCAGCAAGAAGGCAGCAGTGTGTCAAACAGCGAGGATTAATAAAATGCTAAAAATCTTCTCAACTAGTCGAGAAGTGCCGGACGTTGAAGTGTTTTGGATAAAATAGTAATCCATCAAGTGGCTCGAGCAGGAGAAAAGCGGCTGTAGCTGCCGGATAAAGAACACTGGAAGAGTAGCGAATGTTACAAAACAATCCATCAAATTGACAGAAGTGACAGAGTTTCCGTTGAAGTACGTAATCAGTTCTTCGTGTATCTCCGGTCGGTGGAAGAATTACCCAAAACTGCGTTGGTGACTATGAAAGATTTGAAAGACCTTACAGCGATTCAGTTGAAAACTTACACCCCAGTCAAAAGCACTCGTACCAGTTGGAATGTACGAATATCTGACTTTGCCCGGCTCACCCACAATCCGATCCGTGCCATTGTCGAGGGACTGAAGATTGTGCCGAACCCGGACAAGCAACTGATTGCCCTCTCCATCGGTAAGTAAGCAGCAGAGCAGCTGGTCTTTCGGGAACTTGTTTGCTAAGTAGCTGCCGCATCGAAGTCTCCGGCCGCATGTATGCGCATATTTAATGTATGTAGATAGTGCCGTTTGCGACCGGTTTCACGCAGTTTTCAATATACACGTATAGTAAATAAGTTGGGGGTCTCGTCGACGACGGGTAGGCAGGTTTTCGCTGACAGATCTTCGAGTCGGACAGGCATTGGAACATTCTGGATTTTCTGGAGGGATTGCGCATCAAATTAATGCTGTTTTCGTGAAAACGCAGCGCAACAGAATTTTTTAAAATGGTTGTTCCGGTTATGCATTACTCATTTGGTTAAAGGGTAACGGCTCCTTAATTCATCTAGAAGCTTTATTTGTTTACAAAAAACTTTCGTTTCAACATGCGGAACCCTACTTTTATTAATGCATCAATTCAAATGGTAGGATAAAAAGAGGAACACTATTTGAATTTGTGATTGGATCAAATACGCTTATTTTAGATTTTTCACATGAGTTTTGTTATTTGATTAATACTTATAATCGAAACAATGATTTAAACAAAATCCAATACTTGTAGCCCGTGTTATCAAATAAATAATGAGATTTTTCTACTTATGAGATGAATAAGGGAACAATAAACCCTTCATACAATTCCTAGATGTTAGGTTATAATCGATATCGTGTAGTGTAAAGAAAAGATAGACCTCTTACACCCAGTTTTGAATGAGGTTTGCGTCGACGTATTTATATAGAAAGTATTTACCACATAGTCTAATATAAATCATTAATTTGTATCGATTTTGTTGGCTATTTTCGGCAAATTTAAGACTAAGAGAAACGAAAGCAATGAAATTGAAAGACGGATAGGTATTCTAGAGCGAATCAGTTATAAACTTAGAACGGAAAACTAGGACTAGGCAGGCTCATATGGACATGATCGAAAGGAAATGGGAAGAGTCATTTGCCTTTTGCTAAGTAGGAGTTGGGCGTTGCACCCAAGTCTACCGCATGGTCTTTGATAGAACATAACTCATCATCATGTTTTACCGTCGACGCCGGAAAAGCTCTCATTTTTTTCATATGTATCAATAGTGAGTGGTCTCAATTATTCAAATCGCTTTAGAAAATTGAATAACTCACATACCTATTTGGGAGACATGACATTGATTGCCCAATCCTTAATCTACAAACTAGATTCAAAGATGATCCTGCATTTGCTAGCCGAAACTCATCTGCACAGACCATGCAAATTTCTATTAAAAAAATAAAACCTGTTGCACGAGCCGAGATATAATTATCAACATTTTTGTTTGCGCATTCCCGACACCTCGAAAATCAGCGGACAAACGAAGAAACTATAAAAAACAAATACTGAAAAGACAATTTTGGCAACATATCTCTGCTTAAATATTTGCCTCGCAAATACAACACGAGACCGGTTGGCGAATTGTTACCAGTCATTTGGGTACACTCCTTCGGAGAACCGGTTCATTTTGCGCAGTGTCTACTGAATCATTCCTTTCGTCCTAAATGGCAATTTGCAACGTCTTGAATTTCTTTTCACGGATGATATCGAGCAGGGACTGAAACGTCTTAAAGTTGTCACAGTGAAAAGCTACTATCAAATTATTAACGGTAGAGTAACATTTAAAAATGATTCCATCAAACATTGATCCGATTAAACCATTAGGTCATTTATTTCGAACAAAAACGTATTTTCGAAAAAAAATCTGTGTATAATCGACATTAACGCTGACTCCATACCAAAGAAGGGGCAGAACTGTGTACTGTTTTTAGAATTCAGTGTCAAAATAGTTTGGATGAATTAAACTTGTGAGTTCTTAAATAGCGATAAAAATCTCTTGTTTCGAATATATTTTAGTCCTCTCAAAACCATTTTTTTTGGCCACAGATCAAGATGATCTGAAGATCGAAACCCGAGATGCATGCAGAGAAAAGATGTCAGTATCTAGGCTAGTCTACACATACACAGTCAATACATGTAGGGATCCTGGAAAATTGAAGACAATTTTTCTTGTCGATACTAATGTCTGAGGCACATATGATATGTGACACAATCAATAAAGCGGCCAGGCCAACTTTACAGTGTACAAAATGAAGATGATTCAAAATTATACGATAATGAATCTTGCATAACGAAGAAACGTGGACAGCCGTACCGACCGCTTCAATTTGATGGGGATTTGATAACTTTTTAATGTTAAGATAAATAACACCTCCCGCTTTTTACTGTAAAAGTCAATTTTACATTGAAATTTATCGTAGAAACGTTGAAGTTTATTGTTTTTGTATTGTAGCAAGTTATTGAAATTATTGAATTGAATTTATTGAAAATTATTTTAAAATTACTGTACTGTCACAGTGAAAATCATAATTTTGTTACAGCACATTTCTATTCGGGCATTGTTCAAAGTTATGTTAGTTACATCAAAACGCAGGTTTGAATAGACTACCCTGGTAATGAGTCAGGATTTTCAATATATCGCATAAATATCTGACGGTTTCGCTCGCAAACTTAGAGGCCTGAACGTGGTGTACAATTACATTGCATTGTCGTTTGGTCTGCGGAAATTCGCCCTAAAAATTTGGTCTCAAGTACTCTAACGTGAAACAAATCTAATAGGGTAGACGAGCCCTTATCCATCTCATTAGTCAGGATGTCACACTATTTTGTTGAGAGCTCGACTTAGAGTGACTGGATTGCGCTTAAATAGGTATCAGTTGTTCCTCAGGAGCAATGCAGCTAAAAATTTTGCCTGAAAAATGTAAAATGCTTCCAACTATTTCAGCTAATGCATCGATGCCTACCTTCGTCGCATCCAGAATAATCTGAAAACTAACCCTAAAAGCTTCTGGAATCACGTCAACGAACAGAGAAACGAAACTGGACTACCAACTCACATGATACTTGATGACGTTCAATCATCTACTTTGCCCGACATATGCAGCTTAGTCCGAACGCACTTCAGCAGCGTTTTCACTGAAGAAGCATTAACCACTGAACAGGTTTCTGAGGCTGCCAGAAACGTCCCTGTTCGTTCTGCAATTGGATCCCATCCTATTATTACATGATCCCGATGGAATTCCATCTGTAGTACTGAAGAACTGTTCTAGCAGTCTCCTGATACCATTACCAATCATGTTCAACAGCTCTCTACAGTCTGGAGCTTTCCCTGATACATGGAAGAAGTCGTATATCTTCCCAGTATTTAAAAAGGGCAACAAATCCGTTCTCTCTAATTATCGCGGGATTGCCTCATTGTGTGCTGTATCGAAGCTCTTTGAAATAATCGTTCTAGATTTCATTACTCACAACTGCTCTAATTACGTATCAGAGACTCAGCACGGAAATCGTCAACAGATTGACGCTATATACACCGATTTCTCGGCAGCCTTTGATAAGATGAACCATAGAATAACTGTTGCCAAGTTATATAGGCTCGGATTCAGTGGATCTTTATTGGGTTGGCTTCAGTCATACCTTACCGGTCGCTAAATGGCTGTAAAAATTGGAGACTGCATCACTGCTTATTTCGCTGTCAGCTCTGGAGTTCCTCAAGGCAGTCATCTTGGGCCATTTATATTTCTGCTCTACCTCAACGATTTGAATCTCTCAGTAAATTGTCTGAAACTACCATTCGCCGATGACTAAGTTATACCATCTAATCAAAAATGCTGAAGACACTGAATTCTTACAATCACAGTTAGATATATTCACTAATTGGTGCACAGTGAATAAGGTGGTTTTGAATGCTTCAAAGTGTTCTGTTATCTCGTTCACCCGCAAACACTCGATAATTACAAACGACAACAATATTTCGAAAAATATTATTAAGCGTGAATCTTCTGTAAAGGACTTAGGAGTTATTCTAGAGTCCAAACTAAATTTTAAGGATCATATGGAATACGTCATTTCAAAGGCCTCCAAGCTCCTTGGATTCATTTTTCGAGTTACTAAAAACTTCAGCGATACACATTGCTTGAAAGCACTTTATTGTGCTCTGGTTCGCTCTACTCTCGCATATGCAGCAGTAGTTGGGTCACCTCATTACCAAATCGATGTCCAGCCTATTGAAGCTATTCAACGCAAGTTTGTTCACTTTGCACTTCGTAAGCTACCATGGAGGGACCCGCTAAACTTACCGTGTTGCTAAGACCGTTGTCAACTTATCGACCTTTATTTGCTGTCTGTTCGTCGAGACGTTGCTAAGACAGTTTTCATTACGGATCTGTTTCAATCAAGAATCGATCGTTCTGATCCTCTGCAACTTGTGGATTTTGACATACATCGTCGTATTCTTAGATTTTATTCATTTTTAAGAATCCCTCGCGCCAGAACTAATTACGGCTATAATCAGCAGTTCATTAGCATGTGTCGTCTATTCAATCGGTGTTCCAATGTTTTCGATTTTCACCTGTCACGTAGTGCTGTAAAACGATTATTTCTAAGCTCTCTGTCTCGATAGTCATAGCTCTAGTCCTAGTTCTTAGATATAAATGATGTTCTGTTAATATTAATTGTATAGTATTGGTCAATGAAATGTATCATTTGGAAATGTGTAATCTGTTGATATAAAAGATGGTTTTATGCCGTCTGGAGAGCGATGTTGGAAGGTTGCAAGAATTTCAGCTCCAGGAGGCTTTTCCCTACTAAAAAAAAACAAATAAACAAATAGAATAGAGATAGCAGACACTGCTCTAACTAATGTGTTCAAATGAGTAGGATGAATAGAGGGGCTAAGATGAACTAGGGCGCAGTAACCCTAGATGAAAATCAATAAAATCACAATCACGACTGCATTTGCCGGAAAATATTTTGGACATCTCAAACATCAAACGGTACTAAATTTAATGGATTATCCGTTCACTTGTTTGTTTAGTTATGCTGAGCCAGTCGCTACTGATTCCTGATAGCTCCGCTAGATAGAAATTTGAATGATCTTACTGATTTCTTTGCTGCTACCACTTTCCTCGACTTTCGAGCTTTATTGTGTACCTGCTCCAGAATCTGCTCCAACCTTTCCTTTCAGCGGGTGATGCGATAGCTTAGCTAGACGAAGGACCACCCACTACCGCGACTTCAAATTGTAGAATCCACACAGCACTAAATAGCGGCACGTATTGACGTTTTACTGAATAAGATCTTAGTTATTTTAATGTACAATCTTTTAAAAACTTATATTCGAGAAAATACTCTCTCCAGGAAAAAAACAGCAATATTTTCAATCACAGCCCACTCGCCAATCTTTTCGAGCCCTTATTAATCTCATTGGTCAGGATGTCACACTATTTCGTTGATAACTCGGTTAACTGTCACTATTGCGCTTGAATAGGTGCCAACATCGTTACTTCGTTCCTAAGAAGTAGGAGAGACCGGGGCTAGTTGGCGGTGTTTTCAGTTTCCATTTTTTTACCACTTTGGTGGTATGAACGGGCAGACTTTTGGCAATATTGTCTTTGTTTTTATTAACAAAAATGGCGGAAAACCCGCCAACCTAGCCCGGCCTCGGAGTAAGTTGGCGGTATGTACGGATACGCCAGAAAATAAGCAATCAAATGGAGATTCAATTACATCAAGGGTCCTTACGGAACGTGCTGGATGCTTTTCAATAAAACTGTACATTAATCGACATTTGCCAATATATTTCAGTCTCTAGACCCCGGCATTTTGACTTTGCCGCGCGTGAAGTTAATATCCCCTGCATTGACGAGATACACAAGAAAAAGATTTTCTTACTTTGGAGTGAATTCCAAAAATAAAAATTTTGATGACCATTTTTGAACTGTGCATAGTACCGCCAATCTACCCCGCGTGCGTCACAGTAAACTTACCCCAACCGCTTATTTTATAAAAAAAAACTATTTAAAAATCACTTTAATTCGTGGATAGATGTAATATCTATACGGATACTGAAAGCTCTTTTCAGTACTATCGAAAAATATAATCATTCGGGAAATAGATTGAAGATCACCCTAAATAACACAAAGTGCTTAAAATTTAGAAAATTTACTTCGTATGATCGAAAACACAATATCGCCCAGAACTTATACAAAACAAAATGATTTTCAACAAAAACACATTGAATAATGGGTTTCACATAACTTGAAGTACACAGCGAAAGGTAGCGCTATATGTCTAATAGAAACGGAGAAAAAGGGATTCTGCCAACTTACCCCAACCGCCAACTAGCCCCGGGCTCCCCTAATACAATGAAAAATCTGGGCTGAAAAATGTATAATATTCACATTTGAGTTAATTCAAATCATACCATTAGAGTGATTGCATTGAATAGATATAGCAGACACTGCTATTGTAGTTATTTTTTGTGCCATTTCAGCTGAGCTGTATAAAAAAACGGAATAGTAGCTAGGGGTGATCCACGAAATAAGAATATTATGCTTTCCAGAACTGCTAATTTGCGAAAAGTTTGAAGGTGGAAGCTGCTCAATCTTTTCCATTCATTTTCAATTTCATTGACCCTGTGAATATGTCTCTGCTTGGGTACAGACTAGGTCTTGCAAGAAAAACTACAGTGACTTAATAAGATTAGAAATATCGAAAGCTTTGAAAATACAGTTCACAATGTCAAAAGTCACTCGAAAAGAGTCTGCTTGGAAGTAAGTCTGCCTGCCATCTACAAACGATGCTGAACGCAATTGCCCGCATTTAAGTTTCTTTACTGGCTAAAGCAAGAACTCCTTGAAACGGCCAACTCCTGACTTCAGAAAATCTTCGGCGTTCAGACAAGACGCAGTGACCACGCCATCATTCTCAATGTTTCGTGAAGATAAATATACGTGGTACTCCAACGTGAAGAGCTGATCACTAGCAACCACGTTTGCTTGCTTCAGGTCAGACAAACCATTTGTGACCAGAGGCACCAAGTATGATGAGATTTAAGGCTTTTGCCGTTTTTGAGAGGGCATGATCAAAAACCGTTGTTTCGATCTGATTTGGCGTTATGTCACTATTCCAAATCCGCACAGGAGTGCTATGCAGGAAATTCGGGTGGATTTAGTGCCGAATGGCATGAACCCATCAAACTGTCCTCAACCCCGCCCGATTAAAACTCATATCCAGTCAATGAACGATGAAACCCAATGGATTGCCTTTGCGCTGCCTCCTTCGTTACTAAATACATACAAAGCAAAACAATAAACACAACGCCCCTTCTTCTATCAATTCTCCTGAAGCGAGTAGCATAAGTAGCGTCTTTCGTTTTTCTATGACAATACGAAAATTAAATCTCGTTTTAATTTTAAATCAGTAATTTTGATTCTCATTTTAATTTTTCATTTAACCTTCCGGCAGTCGCGCTAGTGCACTGAGTACACGCTGCTCTGAAAGACCATAAGCGCGACTACACGGGTAATATGCACACTAATAGTGCTTCAGTCGTCAAATTTCATCGTTAGCTCGTAATTCCGCCAAATCGAACAACGACAAGTAAATATCGCTACTAGTGTATTTTCGTTTGCCCAGCACTATGTGCAATATCGAAAGGACTAATGTCGTTCTCAATCTCAAGGCGAAAACGAATGAGTGGAGGAAATAATGAATTTATAAGGATTTACTCTAAAAACCTCCTGGTAATTAATAACTTTATCAATAAATATACCTATGCACAAGGACTGTTATGCTAAGTTACTGGTTTTCCTTAACATAAAAATATTCATACTGAAAAACACAGCTCAAAATTATTCCGAATGACGTTACTTCTCACACAGTCTAAAATTTTGTCTGCTTCCCTGTAGATAGAAAACTGGCAACTGACCTTCAGTGTGATTACTTCTCAAAATTATGCCAAATGACCGCTATACTGGCGATAAAATCAATTATACCAAATGTCCGTTATGCCACACCTTCAGTGTGATCAATTCTAAAAAAAAATATGCCAAATGTACATTATGCCACATGACATTATGCCAAATGACCCAAACCCGTTTTGTAGATAAACCTACTTTGCTTCTAGGTCAGGGTTTATAATCGCCCGATTTTAGAACATATACAATGTCCTTCTCGTCTTTGACTGTCTTCTTGCTCTTCCGAAGTTTCCGCTACATCATTGCCCAGTACTGTTCCACCGGGCGCAGCTCCGGACAGTTTGGCGGATTCATGTCCTTTGGAACAAAATGGACAGAATTGGCCTCATACCACTCCAGGACACTTTTAGAATAGTGACATGATGCCAAATCTGGCCAAAATAGCGGAGCTTCGTCGTGCTGCTGCAAGAACGGCAAAAGGCGCTTCTCGAGGCACTCAGATTTGTAGATCTCGCCATTTACTGTGCCCTTTGTCACGAAAGGCTCACTCCTCAGTCCGCAAGAGCAGATGGCTTACCAAATGAGATATTTGGAGGCGAACTTCACGAACTTAAAATTGTCGTCCACATAGAACTTGCTCTTGCCGGTGAAAAACTCCAACCCCGGAATTTGCTTAATATCGGCTTTCGTCGTCCATCACACAACAGCCATATTTCGTCAGCATCTTTTCGTAGAGCTTTCGTGCCCGAGTTTTAGCCGTCGATTGTTGCCGCTCATCGCGGTTTGGAAGGTTCTGTACCTTGTATGTATGTAGTCCAGCTCTCTTCTTTGCATTCTGGACGTAGCTCTGCGACATGCCGATCTTTTTAGCTAAATCACGGCTTGAGACGTTGGGATTTGCTTTAATCATCCGCTTCACCTTTCCCTCCGTCTTTTTGTTCTCCGGTCCCGGTTTTTCCAGCTCCTTTGCCGTGGTCCAACGTCAACCGCTCCTGGAACCGCTTCAACACTCTGGAGACGGTTGAATGGTGAATGTTCAACATTTTTCCCAACACTGAAAAAAATCCAAACGTTAATTCTATTTGCTTCAAACCGCTTAAAATTCATATGAAGAAGAAATGCTATTGTTATCATGCGCACACATACCTTCCATGTGTCAACTGTATAAACTATGTATGTACACACATAAGTTATATGTGCATATTGTTATAGAATGGGGTTTTATGTGCCTAATAGTTATGAAATGTGAATGTAAGATTAATATTTCTTGTAAATACACACATTAGGTTTATGTGCCAACAAATAGTGTCTAATTGCAACAATCTATGTATAAAATCAATAGGCATAACATTTACTTTTTTTGAGTGAACTGCCGGTGCGACAGGTCAGGAAATTCCAGGTGTTTGGAAATAATTTGTTCTCTCGACTCGCGTTGGTTCACCTCCATTTTCGTTGAATCGAAAAACACGACTTCGAGTTTGACAGCATGTAAACAATACACATCAATGAGAAAGTGTGCAAAATTTGGTTGATTTTTACCCAATAGTAAAAAAGTTATGCCCTGTTGAATGTGTCGCAATAATTTCGTGTTCGCCCTTTAATGGTAAAACCGTGATAAAAGAAACAATTAAAAGAGAACAAATAACAGGTAAGTGTTTTTGAAAGCTTGAGGCTCCTATTTGTTTGGGTGAGGAATTGTTTTTGTTTGGGTGAGAACACAAATATTTGCAAGATGCAAGATTCCATTGTAAAAAAATAAAAGAATTGACGGTCTGAATTGACTCGTAGCGAGGTCCGCATTACCCCTACATTGTAAAAGGATGGAAAAACGTAGCTTTGTAAATAGTCGCCTATCGCTGCCATGGAGTAATGCAAATAATTTTTTTGGCACCAAAATATAGCTATGATTTCAAACTAACAATTAGGATATTTGACCGATAAATTCTTTCACATCTATCCATCTAAAAGGGCAGTTCGCTTATGTAGGTTCGAATAGCCCAAGGTTCCTCTAAACTTTTAAAAATTCACCGAGTTTATCATCGCGCTATATGGACAAATAGTTATGATAACGCGATATGATATAGACCAGTGATTTCTCAACCTGGGTCCGCGAACCCCTAGAGGGTCGTGAAGTCGTTGCTGGGGGTCCGCGAAGAAAAATATGATTTCCGAGTGCAGATTGAAATTTCAAGTCTTGTTTCCTAACAAACTGAAAATAACATATTGATAGCATACAAAATCGATGTTTATCTGAGGAGGTCCGCAGCAAGCCAGGGCGATTTTTAAGGGGTCCGTGGTACGAAAAAGGTTGATAACCGCTGGTATAGATCAAGGAAAGTATTTTCTCTTCTTGATATCGGACTATTAGTAGTAGTTCATCGACACTACACTAATCAAATTAAAGTCGTATTGGGACTGATCTCCGTTCAACCATTCATCTTTACGGTAGTGTTTTCACGCCCAGATCCGTTCGCATCCTCACATTCTACTACAACCGAAGACTGATAGCACCCAGTCGATGGCTAAATCTGTACTGATCATGTATACCAAATCCGTTTATGTTTCAGCAAACTTTTAATCTTTTTATTTCGACTTTTGAAACAGCAGATTAAATTTAGAATACACATAGGACCACATAAATTAATGAAATACAATTTCTGTTGAATCTCGGAAACCCAGTCAGAAAAGCCGCTCCGCGAGTTTATTAAATAAAGCTTTGGGTAGCGTCCAATCCGAGTAAAAGTTAGCTTGACGGTTCATAAAATTAAGAGAAATTGTTAGGACAACGTTAAAGTTTACTCTAAACACAACGAGGTGGAATTGTTCGACAAGCATCCTTTCGATAAATCAGAATTAATGGACAAATCGTTCAAAACATTTCTTTGGGGAATATTTAAACGAGGGCGGCAAATTACATACGGGAGTAGTGTTTCGAGATAATATTGCTATGAAAAGAAAGAACGGTAGTAATTGATTTTTAGAATGGCGTGATTTATATGTGAGTTACTTTTTACGTACCGTAAAAGAAAATGTACATCAAACATTAGCAGTTTCATTTCGTAGATTGCGATATATTTTGTCAGAAACGCGTTCCCTCACGTTAGCAACAGGCTCGAGGCTACCTATCGTACCGATACAACGAGAACTAGTTGAAGAAATCGAGTATGTAAAATGATACGTCGAACAACCGCATAGGTGATTTATTTGTACTATTGTAAATTATTCAGGAATGACCGGTACCAACTACGTTTGAACAAATTATTGTCAACAAAAACACGCCACCGCGAATCGCACCACTCTTCTTTCGCCGTCTGGTATAATCGTGTGATTCGTTGCTTTCCATATGCGTCAATTCCTAATAATTCGCGGTATAAACAAAACAAAAACAAATTTATTTTCAATTTGCATATATGGTAATATTTTCTTAACCACCACGCATTTCGCATGTTTGTTTCTGCAACATTATTCATTCATTTCTTCTTCACCCGCATCCTTGCGAAACGCGTGGCTTCAACAGTGATTCGTCAACTTCACCTGGTAACACAGTATTTAAACGGACAAAAATAAACGACCATTACCGCGATTGGTTGAATATGAGACGAGCCACCCATTCGCCGACCAATCGCGAGCAAGCAACCGAGCGGGCACGTCATTTTATGAACCGCGAACGGGTTCGTCGCTTGGGAAAGCTCGCCGTCCTGCAAACGGCGTTATCGGCTTGTGAAAGCTTCAACGCGCGAAGTTCGTGTGGACTATGAGTTCATGGCAAAATGACACTGTACCATGCGTCTCCTTCAGGGGGTCGCTTAATTTAGATGGAAATTAATGTAGAAAATTACGACTTTGGCAATTAGCAATCTTTAAGGCTTGAAACGCTTTTAAACTTCGTACTTACAAACATAAACAACGTATGAGTCACCAGCCAGAGCTTGCAAAGGGTAGGTGGAAAAGTGTTGACCTTAGTCGAGATATATCGGTCATTAGTACATGGGACAAGTATTTTGTTGTTGTTATTCAAAATGATGTTGAAAACATTTTATAGTATATGAAAACCAGCCTTCAAAACTCGGAAGTATTTCACAGACTCGACCGATAGTGTTTGACAAGTTGTTTATGTCGTAGGAAAAATAGTAACTAGTCTCTAGGTTACAGATACCTGTTCAATGTGTAACTTATGCTGATTTCGTTTTTAGAACGGAGTCGCTCTAGGTTCGCTCTGAGCTGTCACTTTTGTATGGATTTTGTAAATATTAGAGCGAACCTAGGGCGACTCTGATCTAAAACCGAAATCGGCATTATTCAACTATAGAACGCCAACGTTGGCCGACAAATCTAGTTATGGAAATTACCTAAGAGCGGCTGTAGAAATGGAAATTAGTCGATGACTGATGCTACTGGGAGGTTTAGAAAATCGTGCTGTATCATTGTAGCGCAGACAGACAACAAGTAGACTAGTTGCTCTTTTAATGATTGAGTTTTCATATGCTTGATCATCTAAAAAAAATATTATAAATACTATAACACCGAATTTTTGTCCACTTTCTCTTCAGGTGACCCGACCACATTTGGAAATCTCAAACCAGCCCCGGAAATCATCGACGCAGTACGGCGGGCAATTGAGGACGGCTCGTGCAACGGTTACGGTCCCAGCAACGGTTTTCCCGCGGCACGTGAAGCAGTTGCGGAGTACGTTGCCCATCAGGGCGCGGTAACACCGAACGATGTCATTCTTTGCAGTGGCTGCAGTTGCTCCCTGGATCTCTGCCTGTCGGTCCTAGCTGGACCGGGTCAGAACATCCTGATACCGAAACCGGGATTTTCAATATATCGCACCCTGGCAGAAGGGTTTGGCGTTGAATGCCGCTACTATGATTTGATGCCGGAGCAGAACTGGGAGGTAGATTTGATACAACTGGAAACACTGATTGACAGCAATACGGCCGCTTTGATTGTCACAAATCCAAGCAATCCGTGTGGAAGCGTGTTCAGCAAGAGCCACTTGAAGGCGATTATAAATATCGCGGAAAAACATTATCTGCCAATAATAGCGGACGAAATCTATGAACACTTTGTTTTCCCGGGTCACGAGTTCTACTCGGTCAGCTCGCTATCTGAGAAAGTACCCGTGCTATCGTGCGGTGGGCTGACCAAACGCTTCCTCGTTCCCGGTTGGCGAATGGGTTGGATAATAATTCATGATCGAGATAATCATTTTAAAGATGTGCGCAAGGGGCTGGCTAATCTCTCGGCTCGGATCCTGGGAGCCAATACAATGGTTCAGGGTGCCATTCCCGACATTTTAAGGAACACACCGTCCGCATTCTACGATAATTTGGTTTCAACTCTCTATGTAAGTAGCAGTAACTTGGCAATTTCAGTGATAATTAATGTAGTTTACTTTAACAGCGTCATGCCGAGTTAGCTTATAAAGCCATCAAGCAGATCCGTGGTCTTCGTCCGATAATGCCCGGTGGAGCAATGTATATGATGATTGGTATCGAAATCGACCGATTCCCGGAGTATGAAACAGATTTGGACTTCGTGCAAGCATTGGTCGCGGAGCAGAGTGTTTTCTGTCTCCCTGGACAGTGCTTCGAATATCCGAACTATATGCGCATTGTGCTAACGGCCCCGGAGGAGATGATCGTCGAAGCGTGCAAGCGACTGGACGAATTTTGCGAGAAACATTATAAAATGGATGATAATATTATTCAGGATCAACAGAAAGGGCTACTCGCCAAAATGAATCATTACTGATGAGATGTTGAACGCAATCAATTTAGGATGGTGGAGGGGTCAGCAAATACTTCAATAGCACGTCTAAACCTTGTGCACGGAACGGATTGTTTTAGACAAATTTTACATATTTCTATTTGTCTGCCTACAAAATGATTATTTTTATTCATATTGGTGATTGCAATAAAGCATTTTTAAACCGACTATCTCCTATTTTTCTGATATCTGATCCAGACCTCGATAAGTTTCTTTTTTCGCAGATAATACACGCTTAAACTTGTATTCAACGAATACAAGTGTCGAATACAGGAATACAAAGTTTTTAACGAATTACTGATTTCAGACGCAAGACGATAGTAAATCTTACACATGCTTTAACTGGAATAAACTGTTCTGGTATGTTATTTAAGACCAATCTTCCCATAAACATTGTCAAGGTTGTACCTGGAACTTCTAGCTCATTTCTCTAAAACGTTCAAGGAATTCTTTCGCATTATTTCAATCGAAAAATATCACATAATTGGGTTTTGACTAGGCACTAAAATTATATCAACCATATGCGTTTTTAGACTTTCCCCCGAAAATAACTCCAATAATACAACAGAGGCAGTAGGAAATCACTTTGCGCCAGCCTCGGGTCGGTCAGATGAAAATTCGCCCGCCTCAATCGTTCCAAAAACCGCCCCGTGGCAACAGCGGGAAGAAATACTGGCCTCACCTGTTTCGGAACCGATCCCCAAAGATTCCGCGCGTGCTCAAGATGCCGATGAGCAACTCCAGCCAGCTGGAAAACCACTTCCTCAACACCTTTGTCGTCTTTTTGGTTTCGCAGAACACGCTCCTGACTAACACCATGCTGCATCAGGATTTCCTGCGGTATCGGTACGACGTTTCGCCGTTCCTGACAGGGAATCGATCGCAGCAAATTTATAATTCCCTGTGCTTTGCCCAGGTGGGAAGCTACGTGATCGGCGTGAACATTTCTTACCCCGTGAGCTTCTAGCACCAGATACAGCACAGTGGAAACGGAGTCATCCACGTATTCCTCTAACTGTTTAGTCGTCACAAACCGTAAATTAGTATTCAGTCGAGAACTGATAATCCGTTGAAAGTACCGTTTGGTAAGCTTGTGGTCATCGATAGCTTTCTTGATCTCTCGAATCACCGGCTGATCTGGAACATGCTTCAAATCATTCTTATACAATTTATCGACAGTTTCTTCCCAAAATTTTAGTCGCATCTGTCCAATCCGATCATCGGACACAGAACCGGTGATACGAGCAATTTCAACATTGAATGCTCTAATGGCAAGAGCACTGCGACGGTGCGGATTGCTGAGCAGCAACGTACAGAGAAAGTTCTCCTTGTCATACTGTCTAGTACCGAAATTGGAACATACACTTTATCATTGATTTATAGATTGAAAAGGTCAGATAATTACCTAACAAGCTGCATGCAGTGGTTCTGGGACACCGCACCGGACTGTTTTACAGCCATGCTCGAAGCATGCTTAACGAATTGTTTCAAGCAACACACTCCACCACTTCTATGCATTCCGATAAATTCTATAAAAACGCCAGGAAGATTGAAATTAATGTAGAAATTTGATAACGAAAGCGAATATCGCTTTATATGTGACAGCTCGAGCAGCTGTTTATTAAATTTTGTTTTGCTCCTGTGTTTCGTGTATAAACCTATAAACACTTGAAAGGTGCGATACTAAATTATTGAGAAATCCAAGAACGTATTGGCGCACAGATAGCGCGATGGTAGGACTTCTATACTATTTCTTATGTATAAGAGTAAACAGCTATATTTTAATGTTGGACACTATGATCAATTTTTGGCGAACGCACATTTTTTGCAGCAATGTGTGTGTGTGTTAACCATCCTATTTCTCACTGGCTGGTAGTGATTTACAAAAAAAGATGTTTGTATGTATTTAAATATGTTCATGCAAATAACTTGGTTCATGGATTTAGGTATGTATTAGCTCAATTGACTTTCCGATGACCCATTTCGTGTACAGCGCCAGACATGTTCCGAAGTTATCGTTCCATCAACCAGCCCCGGCTTAATGTAATGTTTGTATCAATTGGATTTTAACATTAGAGTAAAATTTTCGACTCCTTCCCGGAAGGAAGAAATCGGCGCGTATTTAGTGTATTTTAAATTCCGGCGAATGCGTATGACATTATGACACATTTGGAAACTTATTTCTCAGCTTCGTTGAATCGAATATTGTGTAGTGTCTCATTCCCTCTTCTAAAACTCGCTTACCGCTGCTCATCTCTTTCGGCATTACGCTCTCGGTCAACGAACATTTTTTGCTGTAATGCTGCAAAATGTTAGACTACAATCTATCGATGCCACAAGAGCTCTAATTGTTGTCAGCACACCAGCTTTAACCGAACGATTTGACATTCAAACTTCTACAAGGACATTGCACTGTAACATTCTCCTGAAAGGATCTCTTCGGCGGTCAATGATTTGTTAATAAAGAAATAAAAGAAAGTTTCGAGAATTTAACCTATTGGGTTTCCGAACATGAAACGTTGGTTCTACAAATAACAAAATATACTAGGCCCCAGTGGTTACGGGATTGTCATCAGAACCTAAACAATACTGACCAGGACGATACGTTATAGATACCCTGCAAATATCATTTATTTTCACTCGAACCCGCTTCTACTGGAAGAATTGAACCATGAGCCGATAAGTTCACTGCGTGACTTTCTTTCAGATGGGCCCCCAACTTGTCGGAGCACTGTGATTGAAAACTGCACATCGAACACCTAAATGTTTTATGATCCTCCATGATGTGCTCGTTTCTAACGAAAACGTTGGGGAAATGTTTCAGGCAATGTTGGCAAAGGTGGGCACTTCTGATGTGAACCGACAAGTGATGGGGCCTGGAAAAAGTTTTGGGACAGTGCGTGCAATAGAATATACCATGTGATTCGACCCGATCAACATCTTTCTCGCTGAAGATTCGACTTGACGGAGAAATTGTTGTTTTTTCAACGTGTAGTACGTTTTTCTTCTCGGAGTCTTTCATCTCACTTGTAAAAATAAAGTTAGGAACAACCAACGTCTTCTCTAGTTGTCTATCCTCGTTATCTTTACGCTGCACCTTTGTCGGCGTGGAAGAACATATTGGCTCTTCCGATTCTTTACGTTTCCCCTCGAAAGAAATGCTACTAGCAGTAACATGTCTTAAAATACTGCTCACCTGATTTGTAAGCTGGAATCGAGGCTTAGCGTAGTGTACCTTTCCAGGCTTTACCAAATCTGCCAGTGAATCGGGTTCTGACGTGAGATCTGCGGAAGCATCGCTTGATTCGTCATCGTCCTCCAGGGACGGATCTACGTTTGCAAGTTGTAGGGTAAGTCCAGTTTTACCCTCCTCTTCTTCCGTAACAAAACTGCGGATTGCACAATTTCTTCGCACAAGAGACTCTGCGTCGTGAACTTTGATTCGAAAATTGTAGCATCGCAAAAGTTCACTACAGCAGCGCTCGCACAGCATGATCGGTTCGTTGTCAATTTCTGACGGGGAAATCTGGAAAACATGAAATAAAAATACTCATGGCTTCATGGTGAAAGCTTCGTGGAGTCACCTTGAACTCGCTGAAACAATTGAGCGCATCGACTATGGTGATCGCATCGTTAACAGCCAAGCGAAATCCTTCTGGATGTCCTTGATTATCGTTCGATGGCGACAGATTTGTCGTTATAGATAGTTGGTCTTCAAAGATTTTGTAACTGCCCTTACCGAGGCAGATCCGGCACATCCACTGTTCCAGCGTAAGAGTTTGAATTTCCATGACAAATCGGATCTCTCTTGCTTCAATATTCACTAAAACAAACCAAAAATCTTGAATAAAGCAGAGACTATCGACATGAATGGAAACATTTTTGTTTTGATTCTGGTGAAATTTGATTGAATACGCGTTATTGAACAATCCATGTTCGTGTCTGCTCATAGACGGCGCAATGGTTAGATATTTCTGTCATGATTTTTTAATTCAACGTAACCAACAACACTGATAAAATCAAGTACCCATTAATGCGTAGAAAACTACTCATTTTCAATAAAAGTGGAATAACCCATTAAATGGGTAAAGCGTTTGTACCCATAAATGAGCACAGACCTTGTACGTCAACCTGGGTATGTTTCACCCATTATTTTTCGCAGAACTGTTACAACAAAATGCGTAAAAAATACCCGTTCATGAAATTCGCGCCAGAATGTAAAATATTGTCAATATAATTTTTTCTGAATTAAAAAAAAACATAAAATAACGTTCATTTCACATTATTGTTTCCTTATAAAAGTATAGGAATCTAGATAGAAATCCTATTCTAATAATACTTAACAAAATAAAACCGCCAACTGGATATATTTTTGATGGCTGGATCTTTTGGCTGCTCTAAAAATGCCGAACTGGCGCATATTTTCAACATCCTCAGTAGTCTTAAAAGAAGTTGTTTTCGGAGCATTGCCGAAATGTTCCGCTTCCGCCACGGACTCCGATGCAGGGCGATAATTTGCAGATTCCACTACGATCCTTAGTTTGTAGGTTAACTCGCTTGAAATAATGCTTAAGGATTTTTCACCCATTATCAAGGTCAATATACCCATTGACATTACCTCATCGAGTAGTTGTGAAATGGATAAAAAGTACTCATTGTTAGAAACAAAAAATACCCCTTTTTGGCAGCTCGAATAACTTCCGAAAATGGGCAATTTGAATACATAAAATGGGTAAAGTTTTTTTTACCGTGCAGATTTGGTGTCGCCCTGTCAAAAAAAAAATGCGAACGAACATGTTCAGGCGATTTAAAAAGTTTGACGTTTGACTCAACTCGCCTGTGCTAATTGCCCATAGGAACAAATGCAATTTGCGAATGCGATTTAAAGGCAATTTCAATACTTGGACAAATTTTCTGGCGGCTGAAATGGACTTGGTTGTTTTTTGCGTTTTTCAAACATGGCGGTTCATGTTTGGCTTAAGTTTAAAATTGTTTTTTTTTAACAATTGGCGTGTTCCTGCTTGTATTTTATTTGTTTAGTGCACTTAATTTAGCCAACGAATGTGGAAAATTGTGGAATCGTGTGTAAGTATAGTGGAACAAGATCACTGAGTCTAAATGAAAGTCAGATAGTTTTAAGTTTTGGTGTGCAATACGAATTTCACCATCGATTCTTCCTATAGTCTGGTGGTGATTACCTAGTGTACCGATAAATTTATGTGAGTAGATAGTGAATCCGAAAATAATTATTATTTTTAATTTTCATATGAGGCAATTAAGGGCGATTAAATGGCGCGTTCCCTGGGCGATTTAGGAGCGATTTAAGGGCGGGTAGAGCGGCAAAAAATAACAGCGGCAAATCGCCCAAATGTTGCATATAAAATAGCTCCCTAATTGCCAGCAAATTGCTGGCAAATTGTAGGGCAATTAGAGCATCCGAGTTGGCAAATAGCCCCCCGCTAGCCAGCAACTTGCCCTTTTTGACTGGGCGGAGCCGGTCGGACCTACAAACACTTTATACACAGACTAGTGAAGTGTCAAAACTTGCAGCCAAACGGACTGTCAAAAAGTGCAGCCAGACGAGCATGAGGGTTTTGACGAGTTTTGAGAGGGAAAGTACAAGAGGATGCTCGTGCAAAACTTATGGGAGCTTCCGCGATGCCAGTTTACATTCATGGTTGCTAGTTTTACTGTTTTTCTCTCCGCATGTCTGTTATATAATGTGTCTGTAGTCGGACCTAACAAAAGGTATTTGGTTTGTTCCAGTACACGGAAGTTGCTCCGGAGCAAACAGGAACAAAAAATACTTACTCCTTATTACACCTGTTTGCTACCACAAGAAGAAAATGGAGAAGAAGAATACAGGAACGATTTTCTCCTTGTTTGCTCTGGAGTATACTTCCAGCTTTTCCTGGTACTACTGGATACGAAAAAACGTAACGTCAAATGCAGCCAGTCCATTTAAAATGTGTGAGGCATAAAAAGGGGCTATACGAGACGAAAGTGAAATAAACAAAAAATGAAAAAGAAAACGTCTATCCGCAGGTCCCATCCCAGGTTATCTTTTGATCTAGCTACAGTTAAACGGTTTGTTCGAAGCCAGTTTGAAACCTTTGGGGTTTTCGATTGATTGACTCCGGTGAAGTGGAGTGCACTTAACATATTTGTATTTGGTTATATCGTGGTTTATGCGCCATCGATCTAAAAATCTGATTGAATTCTAACTTGAAATATATTTCAGGTTCACGCACTTTGCTTAAGGTATTGCGAGAACCTCGACTCTCATCGATGAATTAATGGTTAAATTCATCGATAATAACGAAAATAACTATCGAACTGACAAATTTCAACAAATAAAAAAGGTAAAAAATCACCGGATGTACTTTGTTTGACAATTCTCGGTAGTTTGTTTACATGGAAGTTACGTGAGTTCGAATGTCACAGATAAGCACCAAGCATGAACTTCATTCATCATGAGTTCATTTATATCGTCATCTTGTAGAACTCAATTACTGCTGTGCCATGAAAATGCTTTTTTACTGCTGTTATACATTCAGAATACTGCTTACTGGCTAAAAGATTTGAAATAGTTTTTGAATGCTGATTAACAACAACTAAATCTACAAGAGTTCATTTTCATTATTAAAAGTAGTAACACTGTTCGTAAACGTTATATAGCAATTGATGTGGATTTTTGCAGGGGTCAAATTTGCGACAAGAAGAAATTTCTCGGATAAATTTCGCTATATTGATTCTTTTGATTTCAACCATAATATTTTGCATTTTGTAACAGTCACTCATAATCAGAGTTAAAAATATTTAAATTCATTGAAAGAAAATTGATCATATTAAGCCGCATTCTTTTTCAATATTCAGTGGCGCAACTGAAATCGTCAAACGACCAAACTGCCCATTCATTCAATGCAGATTTTCATTCCTCTCCGAATCTTGCACCAAGCGAACGTGCAACAACGAATCAAACGTATCAAAGTAGGCCATGGCACAATGAAAACGATGATTATTATTATTCTATATGCTTTTCCAATACTTGAAAACATTTACCTAGATAATTAGTGAAATGAATATTGTTGTACGATATTCAACTGAATGAATAACATGGATTTTCGAATGAATATTTCTTCTATTCACCACGAGCCGCATCAGATTCATTTTCAGCCGTCAAAAGAGAGCTTCGATTATTTTTAACTCTGCTCATAATATTCATTACAGAAATTCATGTGGCGTATATAAATTATTATAATAATTTGTTACATAGAAACTCGTTTTATGGTAGATTCCACATATATAAATATAAAGTACATCTATAAATTTGGATGTGTTGAAGCGAAGATACCAGACATTCAGGCTAGAACAACATTACTTAAAAATCAGGGTTCAGACGTCCGATTTTTTCAGAATTTTGGTTGCGGGCTAGGGGCAGATCACTTGTGATGCATTTTCAAAATTCAGCGAAATTAAATGCATTTCTTTCCATCAAAATAGAAATAGATTTTGCGTTGCGTGCAATGTATTTTGCGTTGCGTGCAATGTATTTTGCGTTGCGTGTAAGACATAAAAACCCTACAAAGAAACAGCCCTACATTCAACAAAACATCGAACAAAGTGGATCAGCGTAGGACGATTGTTAAATAATCTTTTCTGCGAGGGAGTGCAAAGATGATGAAAAAATAGAAATTAAATGCATTTTTTCTAATTTGATGCAAATTTGTTATACAATCCTAGAGTGATGTGCGCCTAGGTTGCGGGTGTTTACACATACACACATTTAGAATCGAGCCAAAACATCTGTTATCCGTGGTTGAAGGAAAAAATAGAAGCCGACGTTGAAACTCAAAAAGTTTACTTATGACGTTTTTGGTTGACCCAGAAACTGAGACATGTTCTAAACCCAACCGCTATCAGTTCATACATTTTGACAGCAGTTGGGGTTAGAACAACGACACGACCTGAAACTTCATGAAAAATTCCGAAGAAAAAGTGTCCACGAAATTTGCTGCCAGTTACCAGTACATTGAGCGACCCCTCGGTAGTGGTGAAATATGAATTTTTCACGCAACACTGCCTCAATTTTCTTAATGTTTATTTGCATACCCTAGCAACAAAAATCCGTAACCGCTAGGAAAGAAAACATTCTGTTTCGCTTGCCGCAAGAATCGAATGCGAACCCGGAAAAGTTTTGTTGGATCCAGCAATTAAGAGATTGATGATACCTTTTCTTATTACGGTACGCTAAGAAACGTTTGGGTTGCTTGGAATCCACCCGGGTTTTCATTTGTGGAATTTGAAGATGCCCGGGACGCAGATGATTCGGTACGTGGTGCTGGAAAAACAATCTGCGGTCGTTGTGCTCCCGTCGAACTGTCTACCGGCAAGGGCGTGACAAATGAGGTCGGGGTAATTTCCATCCGGACGACAGATGCTGCGAGTGGAAGGCGAAGTCATTATACCCGGAAGTCATTTTACCCGGGATTCCACATTCACGTTCTCGTGAGCTGTAAACTCATAGGAATATCTACAGCCGAGCCGTGACCTCGACCATCGTGCCCGATCCAAAACACCGAGGAAGACAACCCTCGATCGTTCGACTACTCGTGATTATACTAAATCACCACGGCTGTCCAAGACCCACTCCTGGAGCCGCTCACGAACACCCCGTTCAGCGACCAGGTTACGCTTCAGATCGAATCGTTGCAATGGCGGCGTCTAACATCACGATTAATCGATTCGTTTTCAGGGCCGTTCTGCCACTAGCACTCTGTCCAAGGAACTACGGGAATGCTAGACCACCGGAAGCGATTACAGAAACTAAGGGTGCAGATAAGCTCAGAAACGGAATTCCGTTTTCTTGCATCTCTTTTCCGGCTGCCCTATTTTTCTATTTTGATCTCTCTCTAAAACGGAATGAAATTTATTCCGTTTCGTGATCAGGGTTGTGTTAAATTCGAAGAAAATCTTCCGTTCCACAAATATTTGACATTTTGTTCCACAGCTTCCACATAGAGCTGTCAACATTGTTTTGACTGTTGTTACTTTGAATATAAATATTTGATATTATATTAATGCAATTAGATAAACTTACAAAAGATTACAAACAAAAAGTTAATGTTGTTGATCCAAATCTTAGCAAAAAATTGTTTATTCAGTTGGTATGGGGACAGACATGCAATTTGAAGACAACATATATGCGCTAGTATATGCGTAATTAAAATGACGACGAAAATAAGTTGTTTTGAAAACGAGTGCGGAGTATTCCAGTTGTGACCTACTTCTTGTGGTGGTCAAGTTTCATTGAATGATAGACTGCTTTTAAGAGTATCAAAATTTATTCATTGGCTACCATTGTGAATAACTGTACCTGTAACGGACAAGTTCATCTGAAACCTTTTAATTAGATATTAAAACTCTAATCATTGGCTAAGTTTGTCGCAGTTTTCCCAATTGTAGATAGTAAAATTAAAGTCTTTCCTAGCAAACAATCGTACATTCTGTTGGTTAATTTGATCTGCATAGTATCAGTGAGTAGTTGAGGGATATAACAATATAAACATTCGCGATATTCTAATCTGCATCTGTGTTTCTCATGCTGAAATATCGATATATCGTTTTGCATCACCTGCTAGTAAATATATCGTTTTGCCTCATCTGCTTTAGTAAAATCATTATTTTGCCTCACCTACTAAAGAAGAAAATTGATGTTGTTTATTTCTGTTTAGGGTTTGTGACCAACGTGCAATAATTGCTCAGGCCCGGAATTTGTGTTTGAGTGACTGCAAATGTTTTAATACCCGCACACCGGAAACCCACTGCTACGGTTACGTGCCGGTTGTAAGGAAAGACGAGCATCATCGCCAACGTAAATTTTTGCTTCTGGGTAAGTAAGGGTTAGCCTTCAGCTATTGATTACTTTAATTCCGTTGTGTATTATTTCAGCCACTGAACCTTCCCATCAACAACAAACTTCCAGATGATTCCGCCAACGAAACAAAGTGCCAACGAATATGCTTCGAAATGAGATAGTCAAGTCACGCGATGACTACAAAGTTCGGAAAATTTTTTCCCGAGCGGAGAACATGAACATGATGCAAAATGAGCCTATTGGCAGCGACGGCCATCGAATCGATTGGCAGAAGCAGATTTTCCCCGCACTTTGCACGATAGTCATCAATTCGAACAATTTCAAGGTACGGATCAATTCTGCAGCTGCCCTTTCGGTAATCAAATTTGAAGCTCTCTGTGGACCGCACTAGAGCAGTCGGATAATCTTATTGACTACAATGAGTACAAACACAGAGATAATCTGCAAGAGCAGCTTTGTCTGTCACTTTCGCACTTTCTTCGACTGACAACGCGGGACGACCTGGTGGCAATGAGCAACGAATTACTTCCTTTGTTCGATACGGTGCGCCAGAATTGGGACCGGGTCATCAACCGGATATTGCAGGAAAAGGCGGTCAAACTGTTTGAAGCACACGTCAAACTGAAAGAATTATAACCGACGGTCAGAAATGCGGAAACACGTGGTGCCGTTGAGATGATTTTGAACTGTTTCGCCATTGATGGACATGTTTTGTAGAATTATTATTATATCATAATTTATTATATATGTTTATAGAATGTTCTACCAATTAGCATTACACAATCAATATTTGTGTAAACTTTGTATATTTTACTAAAAAGAATCCCTTTGAATAACATCTAGGAAATCTCTTTAAAGAAATACCCGTAAAGTACAAACCGCCGGCGTCGGCCAGTGAACTAGCAGTGTCGGCAATGTTGGGCATTATCGTTTAAACGTTACCTCTCGTGATGCTCAAGGTCGAATCGGACCGACACAGAAATTTGGCTATTTAGCTTCAGTTGACACTCATGACTATGATCGACCGGGCGGTGGTGATAGAGGTGGCCAATGGCACAGCAAATGAGCATCATAGTGGCCACGAGCACTGGATACAGGCCGTTCCTGTATCCGCCACCCGTGGACGCGCTCGATGGCTCTCAGCTGAGCTTGTGTGTACGTATGCGAGTGTTAAATAATGTTACTTTTCTCAGAGATGGCTGGGCCGATTTAAACAAAGTTATACTCAAATGAAATGTGCAACGTATCCATATACTGCTATTAAATTTTATTTGGATCTGGTTCTGGAGTTATGAATATGAAAGTGCGATCGCACATGAAATTCCCTAAACCTTTGTGCTTTTCGCATATAAAGAAATGCTATGCACTCACTCCAAAAATCAACTTTCCAACTGAGACTCGGGGGCCGAATGTCATATTCCATTCGATTCAGTTCGTCGAGATCGCACAATGTCTGTGTGTGCATGTGTGCATATCTATGTGTTAAATAATGGCACCGATTCGCACAAATAAACTTAGTAAATTAATTTTGAGGCAGCATGAATGGTCTCGTCAGGATTCTAATTAGAAATTATTTTTCGTTGCAGTTGAGAGTCGCAACCACATGGTCTCCGGCTTACCTAATCGATGCGAGCAGCTGTGATGATGGACTAGCCGTGATTTTGCTCAATCGGCCTATTCTACTGCACAAGGAATACTTTCACTCTGTTTGGAATAATGGTTTGTGGATTAATTTAAACATCGTTTCTGCTGCAATTATTTGAGCTTGTCAAATTCCAGCAAAAATCCGCATTACCGTCGACGGGGGTACGAATCGATGGACTTTATTAAGGAAAATATTGGCACAGAAGCACAATTAAAGCCACCCGATCTGGCAACGGGGGATTTCGATTCTTGCACCGATGAATCCATGTCGTACGTAATGCGGTTGAATTGCAAGGTAAGAACATTAAAAAAAACATTTCATTCGTTACTGATGTCTATTTAACAGATAATCAAAACACCCGACCAGAATGCTACAGATTTTACAAAATCTCTCAAAGCGCTCCAGAGCGCGGGTTACGATAGCGAAATAAGTCGGATTCTGGTGTTGTGTGAAAGTTCTGGCCGGTTGGACCAAATCATGGCCAACAAAGTATTAACTTTGTTTCTGGCCCGTGACATTCTACCGAATGCATTTGTATTCTTGCGACCCAGTAACTCTCTCAATTGGCTGCTACCGGCGGGAACCCACTTAATACAAATTCCCCCTCGGTTGGTACACGAACGTATCTGGTGTTCACTTTTTCCTATTGGACAGCGAGCCGTATGTAGAACTAGTGGATTGCACTGGAACCTCGACAACCGGGTGATGGAGTTTGGCAGTTTGGTAATTACTTCGAACACTTACTCTAGCCAGGAAGTTCAAATTCAATCAGGGAGCGCCGTACTTTGGTCAATGGAAACGACCCCGAAGGATATGTGATAAGAGTATTGCCTAAGCAACTGAAAATACGTGTTCATGTCAACGGGCTTTTAGGTGCCTAATACAATTCCCTCATTTCTGTATGTTGCTTTATTAGATGTACGAATATATTGATATAGAATGACAATGTTTTATTTTCTTAAAATAAAAGTATCAAATTCTAGTTTTTTAGAAATGGTGTTCAGAGAAATCGATTAGAAAATAGGATAGCTTTCGGAAGTTCCGAATGCTTGCAAGTATAAATGCAGATACTGCTGTAGGTGTGCATCTCTCCAAGAACCTGGGGTATAGACAAACCTCACGAATGTGGTACCTGTTGAGCAGCCAGCACATGAATCGCTCCAATCCCAACCCGTATCCCCCGTGCGGTTGTGAGCCATACACTCGTTACCGACGTTTTTAAAGCCATCGCGAACCCAGAGCTTCTGAATTTTCTTGAGTTGAGATTTGGCTGCCAGTTGGTAGAGTGATTCCGATTTTGCATTCTTGGCGTCCACGTAAATTGCTGAGAAAGGTTCCTTACCGGCGTCCTTCGTGGCTTGCAGGATTGTTTTGAAGGGTTTTTCCGCTGTTCCATCACCGGACATCGCCACGCTTTTCCGAGGTGTGGAGTTCGTCTGGAGGTGGTGAGAAAAATTGGATCAATATTCAATTATTATGATCTATCACCGTTGGTTGAATTTCAGCGGCCGTTCACTTTCCGGCAAGTGTAATGGCTAAGAGCACTTACTGGCAACGTTGGGTGGTCTTTTGTTGAGTGCCGAACAGGCGATTGATTTCCGTTTCATCCTTGTTACTACGAGTAGGTTGTGCTTCTTTTGCCATCTCAGTATAGATATCAGTTTCGGCTGCCAACGTCGGATGGTAATCTAACGAGAAGAGATTATATTGTGCGAGAAGAGATTATTAAACGAAAATTTTAAAGAAAGAAACCACCCAACTGGCTATTAAGAATTGAAACTTTTCATAGTTAGCGTCATACTGTTGAATTTCGCTGTCCAAGCATTCCTGACGATCTTCCGGGTGTTGTATGTGCATCTCCGCCCCCCGTAACGAACGGTCGTGACCGCTTCGATCTGAATAGCTTTATCCAGGTCAGCTGGAAGCGTCTAACCGCAATAAAAGAGCAAAATGAATAAAAGAGCTCCTGATTGAAACAGTCAACCATATAGTGTAGATGATTTGTTTTTCCTCGAACTATTAGAGCTTCCGATCAATGTATTGAAAAAGGTAGAAACTTGATTTAAACAAATAGCAGGCACTGCTCGTACTAATGTATTCGACTAGGTAGAATAAATAGAGAGACTACGGCAATTTAAAGACCTGTTTCCCTTTCAGTAGATAGAATATTTATACGGTTTTACTCGACCGAAACTAATCATAATTCATACACCATAGACAAAAATATTGCGAATGAATAAATTGAGTTCCTGAAGCAAATTGCTTTATATATCAAAAGAAAATATCCAGTAGATATAAAAATTTACCCTTCTGTTTGGGAATAATTCAGCAGTACAATCTTATAGTTTACAATCTTGCCTAAAATAAAAGCACTCAGGGAGCCGGAAGCGATATACGAAGAATAAGTAGAATCATAATAACCTTGTATGGAGAAAAGAACTTAGTTTGGCTTTCTTTCATTTACAATCTTGATTAAAAACAGTATACGGAGTGACGTTTTTGTTTATTCTTATATATTATTATGCTTATTCTTTATATATAGTCATGAATTGTTATGCGCCCGCTCCAAGTAGCATGCTAGCATGTTTAGATCTCGTACCGAGGGTATCCATTTTCGCCGCTACAAAGCGGCATGGTCACCGATACAGATAGCAGACGTTTATCAAAGCTGCGTACGCTGGTACACGTTTCGCTCGCAGTAATCTCGTAATTTGCACTACCATATAGTAGGGCCCTCCACTGAAAGAATGCAGAAAAGGAAAGCTATCGTTACCTGAATCCAAGGAGGATGCGTGGCATTTAACGAATAAAACATGCGACCGAAATTTAATAATATATTTTCAGTACAATAAAACACTATCAGTAGTAATCTTAGTCAGTCTTTTCACTACATAATCTTCCTGTTCGTGCTATAAAACATCTAGATCAATCTCTTGTAGTTTCACCACGTATTACACATAATAGTCAAATATTTTAAAAAAGCTTTTAACGTGGTTTTCACAGTGAAAAACGATATATTATTCTTTCTAGAGTGACATTATCAGGCACTATTTCAACCGCACATCGCTCATCAACCATTTGATATTTTTTGCTGACATGGTATTCAGTAATATTTACCATCACCAGCTTACTCGGTCAAACAACAAAATATACTCCACAAGCGCTTCCGGAACTCGTTCATGCTTCGATTGTGATAAACATTTTTCAATGCATGTTTTAACTGGAGAAAATAGACTTGAAATGAACAAATTTTATTTACTGCATTTAATAATGTAAACAAACTGAATTTTTCATCTCTTTCCGTCTGCTAATGGAGTGTATGATGACACACGAAAGAAAAATTGATAGGAGAAAAAGAGATGCTCGATTTGTTTTGCTCTGATTTAGACATATACACAGGGTTGAACATAAGTTCCACAGCGATCCACAACGTCAAAACGGAACGGAATCGGAACGGAATTTCAGCTTATCTGAGACTAAGACTTCAGAAACCACAAATTATATCGAGATGTCTAGTTAATGAAATTGTAAACATCTTCTCGGAAATCCTCAGCGAAGTAAGTGTTTTAAACTTAAATGAATTACTTTCTACTAAAACCTTCGATTTCAGGATAATATGAAAAATAGTCCAGCAAGTGCTGACCGTTATGACCAGCATGTAAGGACCAAATAATACACCCTGTGCAATACTGAATTTCTAGTTTCCCAGTTCTTTGAGCAGTTTCCCCGAGGCATGGCATATTACGTCGTTTTATGCTGTTTTCGTTTTTTAATTCGGTTCGGGGTAAATTCGTCCAAAAAAAGAGATTATAACTACTAGAGGGAGCGAAGCGCTACTGTTTCCATGTGGTCTCGCTCTAGCATATTGTATCCCATTACTTTGACAGGTGTGTACCCGGGACAATATGTGTCAAACTAATGGGCCTAGCATATGTAGGAGCGAGATGATGAATTATCAGTGTTAACAGCGACATGCGACCTCTAGTAGTTATTATCTCTTTTGTTCGAAACCTTCATTTTCGTAAATATGAGAGCGAACCTACTCTGATTTTGTCCTGATGTGCTTTTAATAGCCACCACTTGCACTACAGAATTGTGTCTAAGCTCCCAAGCGGTATCTCAGGCATCGGAGAACACTGGTAATATGACCTGAGCTTCGGTCGGATGATGATGAAAACATTGAAGCAAACAACGATCTGATCTGCTGTGTCACTTCACAAACAATTTGTAACCCAAAAGAAACGGCGGTCTAAAAATAGCTTTGCTTTAGGCAGTTTATAAGGCTCTCAAAATGCGTGTCCCAGACGGGGACTCGCCAAAACTCCAACTCCTGGTAAGGGAGTCTTGGAGCGAGCACTCAAGGCTTCTTTTATTCACTGAGTCCCAGGGCGTTGTTTCTGCGGAGGAGATTTCGGACGTGTAACCACTTCACGAAAACGAAATAAATACCTTCTACGTTTTATTGTGTTAAATCGGTGGTGGCTACACAATGGGATGGCGGGGTAGTCTGGATCAGCGGCACCGATTGTTCATCTTAACCACGCCATCATGATGAATTTTATGAAGGCAGCTGACCTAGACGGCGGGTTCTGGAAATATGTGAAAGTACAAATTAAATATTTTCCTTATGTTCCAGATGAAATCACTCTTACCTCCTCCATTAGATGTCGGTGAACCCCACATCGGAACAACTCATGGAGTACAGAATATTACCACCAGTGGCACCACTGCCTCCGTCCGATCTATCAATATCTATAACGCCCCTTTATTTCATTCAATCGTCAAGTTTGAGTGGTGTTTGCGATCCTCAGTTTCCGTATGCGTTGACAACGATTGATGAGGTGCACACTAATGGAATTTTTGTTTTTAACAGTGCACTACATCGGTGTAGTCGCTGCTATAAGTTTGGGCAGATTTCGATTACTTTTATCGTGGATCGGAATAAGGATAATACAGGCGGTTAGTTAGTTAGTAAGCCTCACTTGGTACTTGTAGCCACTATTCAGAGCATCCTATTTGCAGAATCACGCATTAATACATTAATGCTATCACCCTTATTCTTGTTTACGACGAATGCGAGATTCGCTCGAAAGCGGTTCGAACTAATAGTAAGCCAGTTTGATTTTACTATTATAAACGAGAATACGAACCACTTTCGTTCGAATATCGCATTCGTCGTAAACAACAATAAGGAATCTTTGAGGAGCTTTTTTTTTGCTTAGATTTTACTTATAAAGTTGCTCTGTATAATTTTCTCAAAATTCTTCAAAAGGTCCTTTGTGCAAATAAGAGCCTGTCTTTAGCCAAAGATGTTTATTCTATTCATCGCACATATTGAACGATCTTAGGGGTGCCCCGAGCTATAACAAATTATCGAAGTTTGATCAAATGAAATTAATCTGGCGGTATGAACATTCCATGTCTTATGTAAAGATACTTCATTATTAATATAAATAAAAATAGCAATGCATATTAACAGGGAAGTTTTATTCACAAGGACTAAGATTTTGAGCAGTTCATTCAATTCACTTGGTCATGCACAGAGGTGCAAGTCAAGACAGCACAACCATCATGTGCTATCGGTTGAGATAACTAAATATCATTCACGGCTGACCGTTGATCGACATCCTTGTTATTGAAAATCTGCACAGAATTGGTGATAGAACATTCAATTGGATGATTCGCTTAGGTGGAAAACAATTATTGTCCAACCGCTGGTCTCGTTTGTCCCACATGTCTCAAACCTTGGTCATTCATTCTTGTTGGAAACTAGCCGTATACACTGTTCTTTGTTAATGAAGATTCTCCAACAACTGTTTTTTCGAACGTTGAGCAAATCTGGAAGGTCTTATGTTACCGGTGAGTGTTATGATGCCTGCATAGTTTTGGTTTGCCAAAGATTGTTTTGCAGTGGAAAACACTAGTGTTATGAATCGAACCGTGTTTTTGGTTTACATTTTGCATCCTTTGCCGCATGCCACGTCCTTATTGCTAGGAGTTATCAAGACAAGCGCCCTCACTTTGCGTCCGCTGCTGGTAGTCGTGCTGTATCGTTGTCTGACGCAGCTACTCGGCGGTGATTTGTATCACTACTGAAACGAAACAATTAAGCACTTATATTGGATTTATTCAAAGCAAACTTACCTATGCCACTTCGGCATTTTGTGAACTGGCAGGCTAGAATTTCACAAGATTCCGGCCAATTTAATTTGGTTTATTATTGTTGTCACAATATTTTCCTCTGTGTAACCGGGGGTTACAGTTATTAGGAAAATATAACAACTCATTTATCAGTGCTCCGAGTTTCCTGCATTTTGCTTCAAATTTCAAATTTGACAGTTCCAGTTACCTCAGTCACTGAGGGGTAGTCAGATTTGTGATACAGTTTCGGAATGCAAGTGTCTCGTCGTGTCGTTGGTTAGAAGCTGACTCAGTTTTGCTTTAAACAAAAATTACATTAATGTTAGGTTTGTTCCGCAGCACACGAAAGTTGCTCCGGACAAACAGGAGCAAAAAATAGTTACTTCTTTTTACTCCAGTTTGCTACCAGCACAATTTTCTCCCGAGTACTCCAGTTCCTGGTGCTGGAACAAACCCATTGACTTCCTGTACGGATGGCATTAGATGGGTGAAAAGAATTCGATACTTTAGTATTGCTTCGGTAACGTGTAACAGCTCCATCATTGCGCCATCTGCACGCCGACACACGGTTGGATCTCTCAGTTCGTGACACTGAAATAAAATTCTTTAATTAAATTTAAAGTGAGCTAACCTCACGGGCGTCAGTTTCATAACAGAGGTAACATGACAGCTGAAAATGTGTCACCTCAGTTTTGTTTTGAAACCCGCATGATGACCGAAAGTGCTTTACTTTGATTGAATAACGAAAATTTGAGTCGGAAGGGAAAATAATACTAATTTATTGCAGCTATGTTGTCGGTTATAAGAACCGGTTTAGCAGCACGACTACGAGGCAACCTTCCGTCATCATCCCGATGGAAATCAACGTTGACCTCGCAAAAACAGACCGAAGATTATGGGAGTTCTGATGGAGACATCAAAATTAATACAAAACCGGAACACCAGCGACTGGATAAACGGGAACCACTGATGAAAAATATGTTCGTTGGGGTAGTTGATACGGATCTACTAGTGTATCCGGAATCTTTGAATCGTGACGAACAATCCCGCCTTGTTTCGGAACGGAAGCATTTAGAACAGCTACTGAAAAATGATGAAGCGGCGAATTTAGAAACATTGACCAAACGTGCCGGTATTTTTGGTCTACAATCCCCTCTTAACTATGGTGGAAAACAGTTGATTGAAACGGAGCTCGCTTACTTCAATGAAATTATTTCCAAAGATTTCCCCACGGCGTTGATTGTTGGACAGCATAATGCAATCATACAGCTGTTGAATAAGTTCACCAGTGACCGGTTGAAAGATAAATGTTTGGAGGAGCTAAGCAGTGGACAGAAAATAGTCAGTAGTGCTATGTTAGAACTGAAGGCCCCGAATGGAACAATGTTTAGCACATTGGCTAATTTAGGTACGACTAACAAAAGTTGGTTACTTAACGGTAGCAAATCGTTTGTGCTGAACGGCGACAAATCGGGTTACTTGTTGGTGTTTGCGTCGACTAAAACTATTGAACATATGAACGAAAATGATACGACAGTAACCGCTTTCCTGGTGGATGCACATGCAAATGGCGTTAAACGTACGAGCCTGGACGAGACGTTGGGATTGAATGGTGTTAAACAAGCAACGTTTACTTTCGAAAATGTCGAACTGACCGACGGTAAGATGTACTTGATGTTGGCATCGATAACTGATAGATGATTGCTGTTTTTTCTCCGCAGATGACATCGTGGGAACCGAAGGAAAAGGTGCCCAAATACTGGTAGAATTGCTGAAGTCTACTCGTATTCAGACCAGTGTTCTTGGTGTACAGATGATGAAGAAAGTCCTGAATAAAGTAACCAAATATTGCATCGAGACGAAATGTGGTGACGGGCATCTCATGTGAGTTCCATCTATATCGACTTACGTGATAGATGTCTAAATTTTATCTATTTGCCATAATAGGGAAATTGAGAATATTCGGGAGGAGTTGTCACGATCACTGTGCTCCATATACGCGGCAGAAAGTATGATCTACCTAACTTTAGGTCTGCTAGATGACTTTAATGGTCAGGATACCGACATGGAGGTGGCCATAACGAAAATTTTCACTACGGAAAAATTGCTTCAGCTGACTTTGATGCCACTTCGATTTATCGGTCCCCAGGCTCTTGTCAAGGGTAACGAATTCGAGTCCGTGCTACGAGATTCAATTCAATTTGCCAACCATGCGGAAACGCTCGATTCGATCAAACTCTTCGTTGCCCTTACAGGGGCGCAACATGCTGGAGTAAATTAAAACCCAAAGAGTAATTTCTTGCTACTTAAATTCTCAATATTATTATATTCTAGATGGCTTCTTATAAAACAATCAAAAAGGATCGCAACCCAGCGATGAATCCGTCACATGTTTGGTCGAAACTCTTCGAGAAAAACACTATCGACACACCGAAGAAATTCATCAATCTAGAACATTATTTTCACCCATCGCTGGAACCTACCGCAAATCGAATCGAATTGTCCATTGCGCGCCTCAAATTGGCAACTGAATGTTGCTTGTCACGACATGGCATTGAATTGATCAAGCGCCACATAGAGCTAGTTCGGTTGGCCGACATTGCAGCCCTCATCTATGCGATGGTAGCGACCGCCAGCCGTGCATCCCGTTCGTACTGTATAGGACTGGCTCATGGCGATCAGGAGATTCATTTGGCGCATGCGTTCTGCTTGGAGGCGAGCGAAACTGTGAAACGGTTGGCCAAGGAACTGGAACGGGGTCAATTTATAACGAACGATTCCAATTACGATGCGATGGCACGGTATTTCTTCCGCCAGAAGGAGTATTTTTTTGAGCACCCGCTAACGAAAAATTATTAGGTGATATGTATAGAAAGTATATAGTACTAATAGAAAGTTTTAAAAAACTTTTGAAGGATATAAATGTGACATTTCCTTAATGTTTCATCCAATCAGTTATTGAAAAATTCGTTCGCATTCTCAGTCTACAAAGAAAAATGTTCTTTTGAATTGCCCTAACTGTTAAAAAAATACTGGGGTGTTGCAGCCATCATTCGCCGTTGACATACAATTGAGCTTCTTTGGGAGTATAAACATATTGCCACATGGGCGTGATATCCACAAAAGTTATGATTCATTTTAGTCCTCATCAGTAAAAATCAACTTCTGTACCATCGGGACATTAGTCCCGAAAAGTTGTTTCAATGTACACGTTTCTTAGTTTTAGTTTTTAGCTAGCGGCGCAGTCAGCAGCTACTGACGCGGTCAATCCGAAACACAATATATCAGACTTAACCGTCAGTTAGTTTGTGCACTAATTGCATAAATCCAGGGGTTTAGTCGAATTTAGGTCCTTAGTAAGTATGAACATGCTACAGAGTCATCTAGGGAATGTCCGCAAACTAGATTCGCCGAGAACCAATAAGTTGCCTAGCTTCATCCCTTTCGGTAACGCTGTGCGGAAACCTGGAAGCAGCGAACCTCATGTAGCACCTTATAAATCCAAAGCTCGTCGACGAGCTTTCTGATGGTGAGAAACGACAGATTTTTTGGCGGAAATATTTTCAGATGCTTGCGAAGCGAATGTGAACGTGGAGTACAAGCGCTAGAGGTCAATCCAGGAGAGAACACGCAAAAGGGAGAGAAGCAAAATGTTACCGTAATGACATCGAACGACGAGTTTGACACCATGTCAGGTTTGTCAGTTGAACCTAGCTTATTCCGACAGAGAGAAAATTTCCCGAAGTCGAGCCATCAGCCAAGTTTCGAGGTCGGTTTGGTGATTCCAGTGGAGCAAGCCGTTCGGTTCGCTGGTGCTCCGACGACCGAAGCGGGTGGTGTGTAGTCGCGATCTACACAGCCTAGTCCCCGACGGTGAATCCTGCTTTCGCCGACGGAGAGTTCCCCGGTGGAAGAATTTCTTGTAACACCGATTCTTCTTCTGTTTTCGCTATATTTTCCTCGGGCCTACCGGTAGGGTGCCGTGGTCAGTCCGGCGGCTGAGGGTGAAGCGTGGCGTCCGGTTCGCTGTCGCCCCAGCGACCCATACCCGGCACTCTTTCGAGGTCTACTAGACTAATCCCCAGCGGTAGATCTAGCCTACTCCGGCAGAGTTTCCCGGTGGTGACTGTTCTTCCGAAACTGTCGCTCGCAGTCATGATCTGCGTCACCACTTTGTTGATCGCATTCCACGTGATTACGTCACTTATCATTTTGTGTACAACATTATCCTGGTTGATGTCCGACCCTCCCGTTTTAAGCATCTCCCAGCGTAACGTTTCGAACCTCCAACATTTGAAGACCACGTGCTCCGGTGTCTCCTCGATGTTCTCACACTCCGGGCACAACGGAGGCGTTGCGTGTCCGATCCGATAAAAAGGACAGGAGCTGTGTCAGGTGGATGCTCACCTCAACGTGCTTTCTATTGAACCACGTCGACATGTTTATGATCAGCCGGTAGGTCTACCTTTTTCCGTAGCCACCTTGCCATCAAATCGACGCACACCCTCTTCCTCAAGTTTCTCGGATTGTATCACTCAATATCCTCCACCAGGGTGATGCAGATGGAGATTATTCCGGTGATAACGCATACGACTTCCGACGATATTTTTCTGTACGCGCTCGCGACTCCTACGGTCATCAGCCGGAACGTCCTGATCAGCTTTTCGCGGTTCCGCTTGGTTTTCAGCGCCGCACTCCTGGCAGGAACGCCATATCGCAATACCGTTGAGGAAACAAGAGATAGCAGACGTCTCGTGCAGCTTTTCGTATTGCCGACGATTAGCATGATCCTCCCCATTGCGTTCGTTGTCTTCGCTGACTTTTCGCAGGCGTGGAACCGGTCTTCGATTAGTTTTCCGAGTTTTCTGAGTATATCCAGCAGACATAGACCTGTACGAGGCGGGATCGCTCGGTAATTTCCCTGGTTTTAGCAGCATCATCAGCTTCTGTATATTTCACATTTCAGAGAAGTTGCCATAATGTAAACACTTCTGCAGCACCATCTTGTACATGTCCGGATATAGCAAGATCACAGCGTCCAGTGCCATGTTTGGTATTCCATCCGTACGGGGGACTTGACACCGTCTACTGCATGACACCAGTTTCTTTGCGGCATTGTGGCGTCACAATCCTTCTTGTTAGATCAGTCCCATCAACATTCTCGGTCTCACTGTCCGGCCGAAGTGCCTCAAGGAAGAGGTCAGTCACTTACTAGCTAGCCGGTCGTGCTTCTCCGCGCTGAAGCAGGGTTCCTTAGCTGATATTGTAGCGAATCGCCTGGTGGTTGCTATGGATAAACTTCTCTCACACTCTTCAGTCCAAGTTCTCCGTCAGTGAAGGACAGAGAATCCCCAACAAACAACGTAAGCTGAACAAGCCTTTGGTACAAGAGGTATTTAAAGTCCTTTTCCGGGACAGTTTCCTGCCACCATAACTGTGATTGTTTAGAGCGCGTGCGACAGTGCAGAGTACTGTCGAAAAGTGCCGGCCCGTGGTCCGGGTATTCAATAAAGTGGTGCTGGATGCCGAAGTGGGACAGCGAAGTGACAAGGAGTTTTCGCTTCCCCGGCCAACCATTAAAGATCATAAGCATCCGGCCCTCTCGTTGTAGAGGATAATCCGAACGAGCCTTGCTCTCCTCTACAGCTAATAGCCAAGGAGAGTGAAGCAGGAAGGACAACGGTTCCCTCTGGGAAGGGCACTGCAGTCACTTCCGGGATTGCTTTCGGCGAGGAAATTGATCCGGCGATAGTTTGCCAACGTCGCTAGAGAGGTTCCAACAAACGAGTGAAGCTCACCTCCCTAGCTAAACGCTAAGGACCGCTTCCGTAGCAGTCAACGACATGCCGGGAGAACTCGGCACTTGTAGTCCGGGCCGGTCGGATGAAACCTTTGCCATCCCGCCAACAGCAGCAGATCGACAAGCTGCGTAGAGTGCACAGAGCAACAAGAGCATTTGGAGGAAATAAAAGTCGGTAAATTTAGCTTTGTTTACCTTTTTGTTGTATTACGAAAATCCGAAATTCTTGTAGAGGCACCTAGGCCGCCCAGATAAGAAGCATCCGCCGGGCAAACAAGAATCCGAGTAGTGGGCAAACTGTTACTTACCATTGAGTGACCTAAAATTTCTCACGGAATTTCACGAAGAATTTCACGCGGAATTTAACGTGGAAATCCTCACTGAATTTCACGCGAAATTTAGCGATGAATGCTCCCCGGAATTTCACATGGAATTTCTCACGGAATTTCACGTGAAATTTCGCGAGGAATTTCCCACGGAATTTCACGTTGAATTTCTCACAGAATTTCACGCGGAATTTAACGTGGAAATCCTCTCGGAATTTCACGCGAAATTTCGCGAGGAATGTCCCACGGAATTTCACATGGAATTTCTCACGGAATTTCTCATGAAATTTCGCGCGAAATTTCGCAAGGAATGTCCCACGGAATTTTACGCGGAATTTAACGTGGAATTTCACGAGGAATTTCACGTGAAATTTTACGTTGAATTTCTCACGGAATTTCACACGGAATTTTGCAAGTAATTTTACGTGCAATTTCGCGCGGATTTTCACACGGAATTTCTCATGGAATCTCGCGTGGAATTTCATGCAAAATTTTGGACAGAATTTCGCGAGGAATTTCGAACGGTATTTCGCGCAGAATATCACACGGAGCTCTATGCGGAGTTACACGTGGAATTTGACGAGAAAGTTCGCACGGAATTGCATGCGAAATTTCTCACGAAATTGCGAGGAATTTCACGTGGAATTTCGCGCGGAATTTCACGAGAAATTTTGCATGGAATTGCACGCGGAATTTCTCACGGAATTAACGAGGAATTTCGCGCGGAATATCACGTGAAATTTCGCGAGGAATTTCTCACGGAATTTCACGCAGAATTTCGCGGGAAATTTAACACGGAATTTCGGGAGGAATTTCACGTGGAATTTCGCGAGTAATTTCACGTGGAATTTCGCACGGAATTTCGCGCGAAATTTCACGTGGAACTTCTCGCGGAATTTCGCGCAGATTTTCACACGGAATTTCACTAGAAATGTCGGGCGGCATTCCACGTGGAATTTCGTACGGAGTTTCATGTGGAGTTTCATACGGAATTTTGCGTGGAATATCGCATGGAGTTTAACGCGGAATTTCACACATAATTTCACGCGGAATTTCGCGAGTGATTTCGTACGGAATTTCGCGCAGAATTTCATGCGGTACGGAATTTTGCACGGAAATTCATGTGCGCAGAATTTCACGCGGAATTTCGTGTGGAATATCACACGGAACTCTATGCGGAGTTTTACACGGAATTCTACGCAGAATTTCATGCGGAGTTTCGTACGGAATTTGGCACAGAATTCACGCGGAATTTCGTACGGAATTTCATGCGGAGTTACGTACGCAATTTCGCGCGTGCTAAAGTCTTGATCTGCTTTTTTAAATAAGTGAGATTAAGTCATGATATTAATCAGGATAGGAGTGTTATTCCCAGGTACACTAAATTATTGTTTGAAAGTAGAACTGAAAAAGAGAGACAAAGCAGACAGCAAAAAGGAGCATAACTGAGACTCTACCAAAGGTGCAAGAAGATTGCGCCACGGTCTTAGTCCAGAATAAACAACAGTCCAGAATAAACAACACTCAAAAATATGTAAACGTTATGCCTATTGATTTACGTATAGATTTTTGCAATTAGCGGAGGCAGATAGACACTATATTTGCTGGCACATAAACCTAATGTGTGTACAAGACATATTAGTCTTACATTCACATTCAAATCTGATTCTATAACAATACGCACATATAACTTATGCGTGCACATACATAGTTTATGCAGATGATACATAGAAGGTGTGTGTGCGCGTGATAACATTAGCATTTCTTCTTCATATGGATTTTAAGTGGTTTGAAGCAAATAGAATTAACGTTTGGTTGTTTTCAGTGAACAAACAAAACAAAGACTTATTTCAACAAAAATAGCGAATAGTATTTCAAATTTATTCCACTCGTTTTCTCAGTTTCACAGGAATCGGGAACGGAAATGTGGTCATGGCCAGTAAAGCAGGCTGCCTTTTTAAAGTTGTAGCAAAGATCGTAGAGTAATCGGGATAAATCATCATCGAGAAGTTAACCCTATGCCATACCATGAAAATTAAAATCTCATCGATGCCGGGAGGAGTTCCGTAATACAGTCGTGATTCGCTGGTTGGACACTTTTTAACTGGACCACTTTTTAGTAGGACCTCCGCTAGTTGGACCATTGTCCAACTAAAAAGCATCTGAACGTCAAAATCTCATGTCAAATTTACTTTGACAATTAATCTGACAATATTTAGAGATGTGAACAGATAAATTTACACTGCCAACATCTCCTTTGGAGAGTTTTTGTCATTTGTCAGTCGGTCCAACTAGCGAATCAAATTCGTTAGTCGGACAAGGCTGTGGCCCAACCAGCGAATCGCGACTGTATCACAAAGTGGCTGGTTTTCAACCTAGGTCTAACCACAGATAACAGACGTTTAGGCTCGATTTGAATCGTGTGACGTCGAATAAATAAGACGTCTGAAACACGTTTGGCAAACGTTTGTAGATGGCGCAGTGATCGATACAAAGCAGTTAGAGTGCAGCTGTCAAACACGTGTAGCAAACGGTTGCGCAGATGGCAATAGTGAAACACGGATTTCCAACGCTTATTAATTTGAAAGTTTACACAGGTTTTTGAAGAAATTTTGTTCTAGCCTAAACATCTGTTATCTGTGGTCTAACCAATCCAGCACTAAGTTGAATCTATTGTTGAAATGTCAATTGATTTTTGGTGTTCCTGGAAGCGTTGGAAACTTTTTGTCTCTTCTGAATTTAGCAGGTGCTTTGCTTCGGATTTATGGCAGAGCTTCCTGGTATATTTAGTGGCCTTTGGCAAGAGAAAAAAATATTGTTACGAAGACTCATGCAAACGATTCTTGTCGAAGAATACGCAAAGAAGTCTCGCCAAAAGGTCACCCGACACTAGTTTGAAGGTCCGGTTCGATTGTTACTCAATATCTTGGCTCACTAGAGCCAGGGGTCATTGAACCAGACAATCCCGTCCTTCAGTAGATCCACGCATGTTAAGTTCGAATCGATAACTACACTATCGATCTCAACTTTGTGAGCGGGTATGTAAACGCGTTAGATCTTCATGAAAGTCTTGTCGCCAGTAACGTCATTTGTTTGCTCTAGACAACATATCACAATTCTGAGCTTATCTAGGCGAACTTTCGAGATATCTGGCACAGTTGAATATTTCTGCGTCCTGCGGAATATTAGAATATTTCTCGGATTATCTTTGATCCGAAAGAAGATCGGATACGGTCGAACCCAGTGCAATGTTGATTTGGAAATGGAAGCTCGGATTTTTTGTGACGAATCTTGTTCGACATCCATGTTAGGATCATTTGGGTCAATTGAGGAGTACGCTTAATATACGGTAGAGTGGCAATATTTATGGTCTTTCTGAAATATCAAATCGAACATACCTCAAAAGTATTGGTACCTCGAAAAAAGTCCCCATGCAAAATTTGAGCGCAATCGAAAAACAATATCATGATGTCGAGATCTGGTGTAATGTTGAAAAATGTCTTTGTGGTACAAGGAATATTTTTGAATTGAGATGGGGCTTCTTGAGTTTGGAAATGCAGTTTTTTGTATGCCAAATGTTTTAGAAATCAACGAAATGTCAAAATCTTGTGTCAATTCGAAAAATTAACAAGTTTTTTGATTTTTTTTGTAAAATCTCAGTCTAAAAATTAAAAGTATGATAGCATATACTAGATCCTAGTTTCATGCAGTTCTAAGACATTTGGCATAGAACATAAATTAAAAGCAGCCTTTTCAAACCCCAATATCAACTCAATTCCAGAATTTTCCAAGTTGTATAATGGCTACCTTAAAACAAAATTCAGAATGGCAGTAGTTCTCTCGTTTCATTACATCCTAAGACATTTGGCGTCAAAAAATCGAATTCGATTTTGGAATATTCTAAGGGACCTTTTGAGTTTTTGAAGTGAATATTTTTGCACTTCGGCTGCTTTGCGCAACCCCTTAATCGCGTCCGATTGAGCTAAACTTTTTTTTGTTGAGGTGCGTCAGGTTATTAAATTCGATAATCACCTATTTTCCATACATGCCACTGGCACTCTAATATACATTCGTCTGAATAGATGCTCCCTCCGTCGCCTTCGAACACCTAGCGTCAACTGATTTCCTAAATATTTGAAAGATTTGTGGCTGGAATTTACATGAAATGAACAACAGTCAAACATGAATTATGTAGGGAGTAGATGGGCCATTTCCATGTACACAAATTATCATTTGAAGATCGAATTGAAAAAGAAAGCCAAAGTAAACACCAAAAGGGCGCAAAACTGAAACTCCGCCAAGGGCGCCAGAAGACCACGCTACGGCTTTGGCGGTATTTTCCGTGCTTGTCCAAAGAGCAGCAAGAATCGTAGCGCTATTCGGCGCACGATTCGTCGCATTGTATTTCTTATGGGATTAATGACAGTTTATAAAAAAAGGTGGTGCAATTTTGTGTAAAAACCTTATTGTAAATAAATCATACGAAAACCTGAAAGTTTAAAGTAAACAATTAGCACACATTAAACTTGGATAATACATATTTTTCGACGTTTTTCAGCATTTATTACCAAATGCACTAATTAAATTCGTCGCCTCAAAATGATTTAACGGCGCGTTTCCAATGACACGTACAATATTTTACACGGAATCTCACGTGGAATTTCCCGTGGATTTTTACGCGGAATGTCGAACAGAATTTTATGCGGAGTTTCGTACGGAATTTAATACAAGTGAAATTCAACGTCAAACTGAATATTTCGCTTAAATATAGCTGATTTTTACAGCCTTATAAAATTTAAAAAGGTTCAACGAAGCGGTCAGTTCTTCCCACTTTTATTTTCGGGACTTCTTCTTTCATACAACAAAAATACTGGCAAGTAGGATAGGTAATGCGAACCAAACACTTTATTATGAAAATCCCTTATTAAATATGCATATTTTATTTCTATACCTCCGGAATTAAACAATACCGAAACAATCTATTCGCAAAGATAAATAAACTATACAATTGTGATGTACATACTTGCAATCTAATGGCAAGCGAGGCTGAAGCAAATATTTAGTAAACTTTCTCCCAGTTAAACCTTACAAGTTTTTGAACTTCCAGCCGAACTTTAAATTGCAGAAGCCAACTGAAGATTGTATTTATTGATCGAAAGCCGTTTCCCGTGTATCCCGAATGGGCTTCCAACGAAACCGTTTGAAACAGAAAAGAACCCACGAGGGTTCCTAATCCACCAGCTCTCTGGTAGAGACCGTACTCTCCCGACTTGTACTGGGATGTGGTTCCGTTGATTCCGGACTCGTGGCTGCTGATGGTGACAATGTAATGGCACCGCCTGCCGTCGATTGCAAGGAGCTTCCTGCCAGCCCTAGCAGAAGCATCCCGTCGCGGACTTCATTTTTTACATACTTTGGATCCTGCGACGGACACTCGAAGTGAACACAGTGGAAAATCTAGAAAAGATGAAATGTTGACGAATTTTTACTTTCAAAGTATTTAAGAATGTACCTCATTTGCTGTGTTGTGAGTTCCCACTATTTTGATGTACACGACTATTTTAGGGTCAAAAGTAAAATGCTGCCAAGACTTCAACAAGTCATTTTTCTTATCAACCACCATATCCCACTGTTTTAAATTGGTTGATGTTTCGATGTAAAAGCTGTAGGATCGTTCATCACAATCCCATAGCAGTAGCCGTAGCGAACCAATCCAGTAAGGTTGTCCTAGCTGAACTAAGATTACTCCACTGCCAAGCTGATGACAGGTGTATCCCGAATCCCAGTCATAGTTTTTCACGTCGCCATTCAATAGTACATTCCGTGTACGGCTAACGCCTTCCACCACAGTGGCACTACGATCCACCGTTGCCACGTTATAGTTCGGCGCGACTATACCATTCACCACTGGAGTTGTTTTTTCAGTGAACATCGCCTCTAAAGCGACTACATGAAATATATTGTTGACCGTGTTATGAGTTCCAACCAGCCGAATGTAGCGAACGGCACGCGATGGAAAGTACAAAAATTGCCACGATCTGCAGAAATAGTCAGTATGGTCTACCACCCGTTCCCAGTTCGCTTGATCAACCGAAACTTCCACGTAGTACGAGTATGACCTCGTGTCTCGGTCCCACAGTAAAATTCTGATGTGATTAATGATGAACATTTTCCCAAGCTGAACGATGATTCCCTGCGTAACACCCGTATCGCTGATCGAATGCCGCGTGTAGCCTTTGTCCATATCGTACGAGTTGGTGTCCCCGTCTAGCAGTGCAGGTCTGTACTCGCCTTGAATGGTTCGCGAGCTGAACTCTTTACAGGCGACGTTCTCTTCTGGCCCTGAAAAAATATTTAAGGTTGTTAATTATAATGAAAATCCTTGAAGTCCGCCAAATTCCACTTACACAGTGCTCCTCTGTACGGCAGCTGCGTAGACGCTGTTTTATCGGCAATGGCATCCAACAGATGGTCCGGATCCAGAATACCGGACGGGCGCACAACATGCAGCAACTGTTCCAGTGTCATTAGCGAGAAACGAACCTTCGACACGACTGCCTCGACATTGATGCCCTCCCCGTTCAATTTGCACCACTCGTCGACGGCCTGGAAAATCTGCACTTCGGGAGCGAAAAATGAATCCCTCATCAGCAGACTGCAAATCGATTCCTGCGATAGGTTCTTGAAGGTTTCGTGCTGCAGTATCTCGCCCGCATTTCGATCGAGAAACGAATGGCACACGTTGATAAGTCCGTCCAGGCCAAAAAGCTTGGCAGCATCGAGAATCGCGCAGACGTTACTCAGAGACAGAACTTGTCGGAGGTAGTCTGAGATGGCGATTTCCAAGTCCGTAAATCCGTACTGATTGGCCAAACCCAACGTGTCCAGTATGTTTTCTTCCTTCATCTGAGCAAGAGACATGTTTCCCGAGTAGATATATTTCAGCAGGGCTTTAAAAGCCTTCAATGGGATTTTGAGATGAATTTCATCTTGATGCGTTTCCGACAGACCCCCGTAAAGCAAAGCCCGAAAGTATTCACTTCGGGCTGCCAGGATGACGCGGTGCGCCGGTAGTTTTTCATTCTCGACTATGAACGTTACGTCGGAATAATCGGGCGACATGCAGAGTTGCGCCATTTGCTCACTGAAGCGTGCTGTTAGTGCTATCTCTTCGCTTGCTGGTTTGTTTGTTGTCGACGGGTGCGGTCCAGACATCTTATGACTTTGGCTGCTCATTTCAGGTGCCGATGGCTCGTTGACGCAGCACAGGTGGCAACACAGCACATCCAGAGGCTTGGCGGCAGCTATGGCGTATGGAAATTTAGTCAGCGTGTCTGGAATGATAAAAAGAAAGTTTTTTATCTGTCATCCTCTAAAATGGACTTGATATCGCTTGAAGGTATTCCTATGCAGAGCTAAAAAACTAGTATCTGACACCGCCCTCCTACAGATCAAACCGGAAGTTATTGGTTTAATTTTATCTTTCTATAAAAGACGGGTGTACTGAATACTGTATAATACTAGAAGACCTAGTAATATGACACCAGAATTTGTTGCCCATGATTACAAAATCTACCAGACTACCATTGCCCATATCGGCCTATGGCTATAGCGTTGCCTTTCTCTTTTTGCATAAAAACTCTACCTTCTGGACAAACCATACTAAACCGTCTTAAACGGCCGAGGTTGGGAAACAAGCGGCTCAAATTGTACTTACCAACAATCACTAAGGTCTGCTCCTATGTTTTTCGACAGTTTCGGTTCTGGCGGTCACTGGTTCTTTAAAAAATCCGGTTTTTTCTGCTTAAAAAATAAAAATCATCACCCGCATCACCAGACACAAACTACGTATATACCAAAACGACCAAAACAAGAACTAAGAAGAGAGCTGAGCATATGCGCATTTCTCTTGGAATTCTTAACGAAAATACCTTGTTGACGTTTGCCTGATGATGCGTTTTTGCACTTAACGAAAACGCCTAAACATCGAAAGAAATTTAATTAAGAGTACTTATTCAAAAGGTTCTAAGAAAAAAACAACCATCAATTGGCCTGCGTTAAGCCAAACCGAACTGAGCGCCATCATTTTTTTCTGATGTTTTTCATGCCAAAATTCATTTTTGAATAACTTACCACTAACATAGAAATTTTATGAACACTTATATCCTTTCATTTGCTATTTGAGTTACCAGAAATAAATAAATGTGGGTGTTTCTAGAACAACATCAGATGCAATAGCGTGTTTAGAGAATGTATCTCAAAATGGCGCTTGGTCCTCTTTGGCTTAACACAGGCCAATTGAGAAAAAACAACGGGACTCGCGGATACGATAAAAGTTAATGTCAAATGCAGCAAATTCATTTAAAACAAATATTTGATACTGAATGGAAGGCTATGCAATGAGAGATGGAAGATGAAATATGCCCAAAAAACAAAAAAAAATATCTATCCGCGAATCCTATCCCTGAGAAGAACGAAGACTATGGGCATTTTATGTTACACCCTACACACAGAAAAAAAATGTTGGTAAAAATAAGAGTTTTTCACTCTTAGCAAAAAACAACCAACCCATACTCTTAGTTTAAAAATAAAACTTTTGTTTTAGGTACTATTCTTCATTTGCTTAAAAGGAAAACTTTTACTTTGATTATTATTCTTGATTAATTTAAAAGTTTTACTTTCAACCTAATAGTTGGCGTTGGTTGTTTTTTGCTAAGAGCGGAACACTCTTACTTTTACCAATATTTTTTTCTGTGTGTAGGGGCGGATCACTTGTGATGCATTTTTAAAAATCAGCGAAATTAAATGCATTTATTTCCATCAAAATAGAAATTCATAGTGTATTTTGCGTTGCGTGCAATGTTTTTGCGTTGCGTGTAATGTTGTTTGCGTTGCGTGTAAGACGTCAAAACCCTACAGAAAAACTAGTCCTACATTTAACAAAACCTCGAACAAAGTGGATCAGCGTAGGACGTTTGTTAAACAAACTTTTCTGCGAGGCAGTGCAAAGCTGATGCAAAAATGGAAATTAAATGCATTTTTTTCAATTTGATGCAAATTTGTTACACATTCTTAGAGTGATCTGCCCCTAGGTTACACCTATACTTAAATAAAATCCCTATTTTAAAACATTTTTTTAAGATGAAACGATTCTGCCAATATAGCCTAACGATTTTGAGCTACAGCTGAATAATACTAAAGCTATGAAATGTTTAGTTTTAATGTAATTTATATTATGATTGCAATTGTAGTTGAAATTGAAAATCTAAATAGTGAACTTGCGCATCCCCCAAGAAGAAAATTAGATAGTTTATTCTTTGAAATCATTTCAGAAGAACCATAAAAACACGTTTTGTGGTCTGCTTTAATACCAGATCTATCGCTAGAAGGGTTACTGACGATTATGTTTACGTTTCATCGAACTGCTTCTCCGAGGGTTTTGTCACACAATTCTGCATCGGCAATTACCCCAACACTCGAAGGGGAGATCTAACTGAAATTATTGTGTTCACCACTGGCAATGTGTCCATTCCGAACTTCTTTTGTCCAACGTAATTCATGCTAAAATGGGAGTGCTCTACCACTATGAAAACATTCCTCTAGAATAACCGGACGGTTTCAAAAATGTGCAAAACTCAGTTCAATATCGTTAGGACAGAAAGAAAAATACTTCAGTCGAGATTCGCTCGTTTGGCCACAACCTCTGTACAACTAGCGAATCAAATTCGCTAAATGGACAGAGGTTGTTGCATCTGTTCAAATTTATAATTGTTGACAATTTGATTGTCAAAGTGAATTTGACGCGAGATTTTGGCATTAGAATGCTTGTTGCCGCGCAAATGAGTTAATTATACAATGTCAGCAGTGCATAAGAAATGCATCACTGCTACGCGTAGGGAAGGTTGATGTTGATCTTAAAAACCCGAAAATGAAATGAAAAGAACACAGAAAAAGGGATCACTGTCTATTTACCAACCTCCCGCGCCTAATATACATAAGCGTACCATACGCAGTCCGATTAGCTAGCTTTGGTTTTTCCTTCTCACTTACTCTGCGGTTATGATAGTAATAAAATCTTAGAAAGCGGTACAAATGTAACCGCATATTTTGTGAGCCCTTGCGGGACTGGACTAGGATTGAATAGCAGGAATCCGTATTGTGGTTAAATACGTCAGTCTTGAAGAGGCAGGGCCAAATATATAAGTAAACAAATAGGAATTGCGCCCTGCTAAGGCCATAGGAAATCTACACCGTATCTCAGGAGAATAGGGACAAACTTAAGGACTAAAAGGGACAAATTTTCCCGTAGCGATATATGAATCGCGCGGGCAACATGTAGCTTTAAGATAACTTTTGTAAATATTTTCTGAATAAATTAAGTTTCAAAGTTCTAAAACTCCAGACGTCCTTCTAAGAAAGAAAACCTAACCACGGAAGCAGGACCACAGCCCAAGGAACATTAGGAGAGATAGAAAGTCCACGGCCTCGCTCTGGTAAGCAAAGTGTTGGGAAAACATTCCCGTTGTTTCATGGTGGCTCCGCAGAGAGGAGCACTGGAGAGTGATAGTTGAAATCTATCACTGAACACTGAAACTTCCGGACAGTCGAAACCTGGCCGATAACCAGAAATAGTGTGATAAGTATAAACGGTGTACAGCATAGAAAACATTCTCCCAGGATTAAGTGCGATTAGGGAGGTTGCGCGGATGAAGTGGCAGCTTCTGAGGATACAAATGTAAACTAAAGTTCTAATACAGTGTTACAAATACAAGATCCATAGAAAGTAAACATACATACCAAGTGTATAGTGACTAGTAGAAAGTATAAGAGACGCAGCAGACACCTTAGACAAGGGGAATTTGCTGAACCTTTTGACAGCACGCATATTAACACTGATAGACGTGGGTGCGGGGAATCTACATTTGATGCAGTCTGACATTTGTAGTAGTGTTGTGATGTAAAACGTTGGATAACTATCCGTGAAAACGCAAAAGTTGAGTAGTGTTTCTTCACGGAAAACTGGAGACAAAAGTTATGTTTTACTGCAACTAGTTAATAGGAAGGAAGAACACAGTCGGTCTCGCGCCGGCACCTACAGATTAGAAGAACACAGTCGGTCTCGCGCCGGCACCTGCAGATTGGAAGAACACCGTCGGTATCGCACCGGCACCTGCGGACTACGAAGAACACCGTCGGTCCAACACAGAAAAGGAAACAAGTAAGCTAATTTTAAGAGCGTAGCTATGGAGTATAATTTTGTACAAAATCCAAATGGCAAATGTCGCCTATGTGTTAAAGCTAATGATGTAGACAATATGGTGGCCTGCGACGATTGCGATCGCTGGTTCCACCTGAGTTGCGTAGGGTTGAAACATAAGCCAAAGAAGAGCGAGCTTTGGCTTTGTACACTGAAAGAAATCCAAACGTTAATTCTATTTGCTTCAAACCGCTTAAAATTCATATGAAGAAGAAATGCTATTGTTATCACGCGCACACATACCTTCTATGTGTCAACTGTATAAACTATGTATGCACACACATAAGTTATATGTGCATATTATTATAGAATGGGGTTTTATGTGCCTAATAGTTATGAAATGTGAATGTAAGATTAATATTTCTTGTGAATACACACATTAGGTTTATGTGCCAGCAAATAGTGTCTATATGCCTCCGTTAATTGCAAAAATCTATGTGTAAAATCAATAGGCATAACGTTTACTTTTTTTTGAGTGTAGGAAGTGCCAGGCTATTAGAGACTCTCTCGCGGAGAAAGAGAGGCAATTAAGAAAATTTAAAGAGAGAAGTCAATTAGAAAATCCCCAAGCGGAAATTTTTGACTTATTAATTCAAAAAATTAATAAAATCAACGTCGGTAACCAGACTACCGCAAATAAGTACGCCCTAAGGCAGTCCCTAATGGACTTGCCTTATTTTGATGGGTCCTGTAAGATGTGGCCCAGATTTAAACAAACCTTCTACGAAACAACTCGTGAAGGGGAATTCATTGATTTAGAAAACCTGCATCGATTGCAAAGATGCTTGAAGGGAGGCGCACTACAAGCAGTTAACGCGCTGCTTTTAGACTCGCGCAACGTTAACAAAATTATCCAAAAATTAGAGGATCAGTTCGGAAGCATCGAACTGATATATTCAGGCCTTTTACGAGACGTGTTAGAAATTAGAAATCCACGTTTCGAACAACCACAAACCATGGTAGACGTATCTCGAATTGGTAACCTTGTCACCAATATGGACTGTTTGGGACGTAAGGAATATCTCAATGACCAACGTTTAGTTCGTGATTTAGTCAGCAGGTTACCACAGGGACTGCACTTAAAATGGCTAACTCACGTTAATGAGGAAAGGGCGCTTTCAACCACTGCAAATCCCTTTGTCGCTCCAACGGTAAGCGATTTATTTGATTGGTTACAGCCCCAGCAAAAGCTAGCTACCATGTTGATAGCTGAGCGGGGATTACAAGACGATAAACCCGTTAGAATAGAAAAATCTAACAGGATTAATTATCACGCTACAAGCTACCAAAAGTGCTTGTTATGCGAGCTTGACCACAGGATAATAGATTGTGGTAAATTTAGAGAACTCTCTCCCGACCAACGGAGGAAGATCGTTAAGGAGAAGAATTTATGCTTCTCGTGCTGCAGACCGAATCACTCGGTAAAGAATTGTAGAACCACTAAAATTTGTAACATAGAAGGGTGCAAAAGTAGACATCACCAACTGTTACATGTTATAGCACAGGAAAAAAGGTCTGATGAAAGCGACAATGAAAATATAAATTACCACCATTCTTGTAAAATAATCCATTATCAAATAATTCCCGTCACTCTTAAGAACGGACCGCATGAAGTAGAAACCTTTGCCTTCATGGATACAGGGTCCTCAGTAAGTCTGGTACAAAGTGACATAGTAGAAAAACTACATTTAAAAGGAATTGAACGTCCTATGACATTAGCATGGACGAATGGTAAGACTCAAAAAGAAAAATCGAGTCAAGAAATTCGTATGAAAATAAGAGGTCAGTTTGATAAAACTTATTCGTTAAATGGCTTGAGAACGATAAAGCAATTATCGTTACCTACTCAAACTCAAGCGCGAAACAAACTGATTAACAAATACTCTTACTTAGAAAGTACAGGGTTACCGCATTATGAAAATGCAACTCCTACATTATTACTTGGATTGCCACATGCGTACTTAATGACTGGATTAGAGAAAAAATCCAGAGGGTTCAATGAACCGGTAGCTAAGAAAACTAAATTAGGTTGGGTTCTTCATGGCGCAACACAACGTGGAAAGTTTTCGCCAAAGCATGATGTAGGTCCAAAAAGGGAAAACAAAAAAGAAATGATCCTAAGTCATTTCTGTATTGAATCTGTCAGGGTCAAAGAACCTGAGAAGCCGTTCATCTCAAAGGGCGATGAACAGGCAGAGAAAACAAAGTATGACGATACTTCAGGTCGTTTTCTAAGGTTGGAACAAGGGTTAGGTAGAAAGCCCTACCGACAAACAAAACAGAAAGAATATTTTAAAAACAAATATTCAAATTTTGAAATGAAACAAGTCGTGTCGGGCGTTGACCCGCAGACTTATACTTTATCGACAACACGTGTTTTGCCAACACGCCCTAAAAATGTTAGGAATAAGAATAAGGCACATGAAAGATTGAATTGCCATAAAATTGAAGACAACAAACAAAAGACCAAAGGGCGAGAGAAAACAAAGACAGACATCGCCGTAAATAAACAAATTTGGCTGGGTATTAGAAATTCCAGAACTAGATCACATACCAGATCAGCAGTAAAATTAGTGGGATCGGATTTCAATCCTCCAAACAAAAATCAGCCGGAACTTATCAGGAATAAAAACCAGGCGCTTAAGCAGCTACCTTTTCCGCAAAACATAAATAACGAAGGGTACAAGAAACACTTTATCGAAACGTTGAATGAAATAAAAGAACCTTATGTCTACCGCACACGCAAGCGGGTATACATTGGGAAAACTAAACATATGGTGGAAAGAATACTACCACCAAACCCTAGGAAAATGAAGAGCATAACTAGGCCTCGTACAAGGGCCAAAGCACTTCCAAGTAGGTGCGCTGATACTCTTCGTATCAGTAGATCAAGTACCAACCTGACGTTTAATGAACAGTTTCGAAGAACTTGTAGTTAAATAGAATAACGTCATGATTTACACCCGTAAGAATAATACTAAGATTTTTGCGCGGTAAAGCGATAATTTGAGTAAACCACTAGGATGATTTACGGGCCCTGGAATGTTGCCGCGCAAATGAGTTAATTATACAATGTCAGCAGTGCATAAGAAATGCATCACTGCTACGCGTAGGCAAGGTTGATGTTGATCTTAAAAACCCGAAAATGAAATGAAAAGAACACAGAAAAAGGGATCACTGTCTATTTACCAACCTTCCGCGCCTAATATACATAAGCGTACCATACGCAGTCCGATTAGCTAGCTTTGGTTTTTCCTTCTCACTTACTCTGCGGTTATGATAGTAATAAAATCTTAGAAAGCGGTACAAATGTAACCGCATATTTTGTGAGCCCTTGCGGGACTGGACTAGGATTGAATAGCAGGAATCCGTATTGTGGTTAAATACGTCAGTCTTGAAGAGGCAGGGCCAAATATATAAGTAAACAAATAGGAATTGCGCCCTTCTAAGGCCATAGAAAATCTACACCGTATCTCAGGAGAATAGGGAAAAACTTAAGGACTAAAAGGGACAAATTTTCCCGTAGCGATATATGAATCGCGCGGGCAACATGTAGCTTTAAGATAACTTTTGTAAATATTTTCTGAATAAATTAAGTTTCAAAGTTCTAAAACTCCAGACGTCCTTCTAAGAAAGAAAACCTAACCACGGAAGCAGGACCACAGCCCAAGGAACATTAGGAGAGATAGAAAGTACACGGCCTCGCTCTGGTAAGCAAAGTGTTGGGAAAACATTCCCGTTGTTTCAATGCTTTTTAGTTGGACAATCCAACTAAAAAGCAGCCCAGTTATGCCACAGTAGTGTTTATTATTTTCAATGGTTGGCCTGTTTCCATGGTTGTTCTAAGGCGTAACGACGCTAGAATTCAAAGAGCAAACCAAAGTTTACTGAAGCTTGGTTCATCGGTCCACGGTGTGCGAACCATACATCATCACTGCTTTGTATGGTACCTAGTTAGTAATTCCTAGGACATGTCCTGGTTTTTCACTAACCGTCCTGTTGTCCTGGGAAGTCAAGGAAAACGCTTTATTTGCCCTGGTTGTTGTCCTGTAAGCCTAAAATATTTTTCTTTGCTGAGTCTTCGCTCTATTTTCTCTGATTCAGATCGCAGTTACGACCGATCGCAACCATAACTGCAACGTAAACTCTCAAGCAAAAAACGACAAACAAAGTTTTACACACTCGAATCCCTCAATTGTACCATCCGATATCTTTTTTAATCTCTCAACTTTCTTCTCTTACGTGGAAATTGAAAAGATAAAGAATGAGGCGTTCGTACTTAGCATATGAATGACCTGTTTAATCAGTTTTCAAGGAAATTTAGCAGCCGAACAAATCGAAATGGTTCCAGTTGTGGAACAATCTCTGGCCGCTATCAATGTCGATGAAACAATGATAACTAATGCTCATTCCCATCTTAAATTGCCTTCCAATCCGGGATCCGCAGAATTCCTTTTGGTGCCTCTGAGAAAACAAATTGAAGACGATTTGGTGACTTTGCTTCTGCTTGAGATCTCTTTCCATTGGCATTTTTTCGTCTTATTGGAAATTCGCGAACATTTTTCTAATCCATGAAAAGGGAAATGACGAAACATCAATAACTATCGTGGAATAATTTCATTGAGTTCCCTCTCTAGCTGGTGATTATGGAACCACTGAACGCTGAACAGCGACTAACCTGCCAAGTCTAACATCCTACTTAACAGGGAATATGGCTGTTATTATTTACACCAACCTATCCGCTATTTTTCATTCAACAATTGATAAAATGGAAAAATTTGTAATCAACGGCAGTTTTTGCTCTCAGACCGAGAAATAATGATTGCCATTGGAGAATGCCAGTTATTTATTTTTAAATCAGGAATGGCGTACACTGAGCAAAATTTGCTTTGAATTTCCATAAAAACGTCTTATGACTTTCAGACATAAGGATTTTAAATGGATTTTATAAGTTTGTCTTATGATTTGGAGGGGAAATTTTCCAAATCCATCTCTTATTATTTTCATAATACAGTCTTATGAAATTTATGAAAATGTCCGAATGAACGCCATAGGTGCCCATTTATGAAAATTGCTGATATTTATAAGCAGAAAATATAGTAGAAATAATGATTTCCATAGAACAGTCTTATGAAATTCATTACAATGTTCGAATGAATGTCATAAGTTTTTTTTATGGATATTATTATACATTTATATAAAAAATAGAACATGGCTGACATTTCTCGAGCATTTTTAGTAGACAAAAAATCAACAGTAAAAATCAACCTTTAGAGGATTACAGGTTTTACACCAACCGACATAACCCCAAAATGAGCCAGATGAACTTCGTTTAACAATTTTCGGTGGTTTGTTTACATGGGAGTACGTGAGTTTGAAATTAACAGATGGGAACCCGTTGTACTCGAACTCGCGCAACTGACAAAGTAAACAAACCACCGAGAATTGTAAAACATGAACGTCATTAATAATGAGTTCATTAGTGTGGTCATCTTGTTGAACTAAATTCGGGACAAATGAACCGCCAAGTGTAAATCCCTTCAGAAGATTGAAGAGAAAACTCACTAAATGGTAAAATTTGTACATAATGAGCAACGATTCGTCAATATTTCGTGTGAAACTGGGCTTAGACAACTGAATGATAATGATTGTTACTTCTCAAATGATTTTGATAATCATAAAATACGCGTCAGACACTAATTATATGCACAACTTATTTCATTTCAAATAATCGGATATCTTCTGTAAAAATCATAACCATGTAAACTGATTTAATGCTCATAGTAATTTATTCAATAACATAAAAAACAATTATTTAAAATTTTGTAGCAATTTGACAAAAATCTTACTTCTTTTGTTTGAAACAGCGGTAATCAAAAAGTTCTGGCCTGAAACTATTAGCTTCTGGTTGGCCGTGCAGGCCAGTACTGAATTCATAAGAAACAATTATGAACTTTTCACAAAAGTGACGTTTACGAAAAACAAAATACAATTTTATAGATTCAATAACAGATTTCATATGGGTTTCATAAGAAAAACTTATGAAATTCTTAAACGCATGTATTGGAGCGAAGTCATAAGACTGTTTTATGAAATACATTGTCTGTACGTCTATGGAGTGCATGAATAAAGATAAATGAATTCATAAGCCTGCCTATGACATTCTAAAGCGTTCAATGGCATCGTCAGAAGGCTGGTTCATATGTCGAGACTTATGAAATTCCCAGATGCTTTTTGCTCGGTGTAGGAAAGTTACTTGAGACCGTTGATGTTTCTATTTTACTCCAATGACGTGTGTTTACTGCGGATAACCTCTCGCCGGTCCTGCACAGATGATTTCAGAATATTTCGTTAAATTGCCGATTTTTCTAACTGGTATGTAACAAGAACTGCGTGTGTGTAAATCCGAAAAAAGAGCTCGGTGATCGAATTCACATGAGACTTTTTGGCTGAGCTATGCCTGCCAGACCAGTAATTTTACTGCCGAATCTCTGCCTGCCAGAACCAAGAACTTCTTAGCAGCCGAAAACCTGGGCAGAAGGCACAATCGATTAAGAGGTGATAGAGGGTGGTAGTCCCTTTTGGACTGTCCTGGTTTTTCACTAGCTTGATATGGTCACCCTAAGCTAGTAATCTTGCGTTTATCTTTGGCTGAACTGCTCTATACTAGAAATGCATTTAGTAACTATTTCGCGACCTTCTCCCTCCGTTTACCACGCTCTTTGGACCGTACTACAGCCATCTTCCAGTATGTCAGTTCTAATCATGCCATGGAACGTATTCATTGTGAGAAGACTTTTCGGGGGTTACACCAATCTGCCGAATTAAATAAGCAGATAAACGATTGTCATAAGTAGTTAGTAGTGGCTCTTGACACTACTTACTACTTATATTTTATACTTTGATATTGTTGTAAATTGTAGTTGTAAATAGCTGGATTACTGAAACAAGTTCTCATTAACCTATTTAAATCTCAGGTTTCAATCAGAGCAAACATAAAATTAAATATGGAGACTAATTTTTGAAAGACTGATGGTAATACAATTTTTTAGAAAGACAACTTAAATTTCTTTGGACATGACTGTTTCTGGTACCAGCAAATCAGAGACTCTCTGTAGTGATTGTAATGGTCTTTTTTAATTTTTTTCTGACTAATATGTAGTCACATTTTCATTTCTAAACAGCATTCACTTAGCAAGAGATTACTAAGTAAGGTAAGTTATGAAATTTTTGAACCATAGTACTCTATGGTTGCAGTTGAAAATCGAAATAGTGAACTTGCGCCTTTCGGTTTTCTCCTATTTTCAGCTTGTGCAACTAAAGCGCACCTGGTGTAGATGATGCGATCTAACATGTACATAAGATGCGCATTAGTTGCGCACTCTGCAAATAGGAAAAAAAAGCGAAAGGCACAAGTTCAATATTTCGATTTTTAACTGTAACCAGAATACTCAAGTGAGAGCAAGGATGTCAAAATACAGATACTATTTCTCCGTGTAACCTTTATATGCCTCATTCTTACAACCTTTCGTCTACAGTCTTGAGATTTGACGAAACCGCACCCTTTGACAGCCGCAAGATCGCGGCTGTCAAAATAAAAACACAAAATTTAATCAGCCTGGATGTGTGCGTGTTGCAGTTGAGTGAGTGTACGTAACGATTCGATAATTCGGTCTCTTTCGCTCCACTTTGCGCTGCGATTCAATCCTGCTCTGGTACGAATCGAGACGGGAGACGGTGTTCAGTTTCTGTTCGTTCGTCGCTGTGCTTCTCCGCGCTGCTGGCTGTGCTGACACGCACATTCATGCATAGATTTTTCCTCATTCGTTTTTTCAAAAATGGCCGAGTAGGTAGTGCTCAGTGATAGCTCTCCATTCGTTTATATTAAAAATCGAAGTGCTCCTTGAAGTTTCCCATTCTAGCTAGTGTGTGAACATTTTGGTGATATTCAGCGGGCTCTGGTCGAAAATCTATATCCAACAGTCCAGAAGCTGCCCGCCCGTGTGCCTGTTGGCCGTGTGCCGAAAAAATATATCCGAGCGGAAATCCAGAGAAAGAGGAAAGCTCGTGACCCTACCCACAATCTTTTTTTATCTTGAAGAAAAAAGGGAAAAGAATTTTCCTTTTTGGATCAGCAGTCTACTACTAGTATTGCTAGCCACCAGCGCTCCGCGTAGAAAGAAGACGACAACGACGACGGAAGGAAAGAAAAAGTGTAAAGTACTAGACTGAGAAGAAGTTCCTCGATAGCTAGATTGTCCTCGTGTGTAGAAATCAGCGAAAGAAGTTTTCAGGGAGAATCATCGGTGGTAAATCGCCGTGGACGATCGGTTGCAGCGAAACCGGAAGCCATCTCTCTCGTCACCACTATTATTGTTCTGTTGAGGAAAACCGAGCAGAAATTGTAAGTACGGGCTGAAACTGCTTCTTCTCCTATATATTTCCAATAGTAGGGTCCCCATTCATTGGATTGCTACGACATAAGCAAAAGCAAAAAGTCCCGTACCATTGGTATAGAATGAATCAGCGGGGTTGTCTGTCAAATTTCGTGTGTACGAGGAGACGTGGGGAGGGGCTACCAAGGGGTAGCCATTTCAAAGGTGTTCCGTTTTGCGGAGGGGGGCAGCGATGCCAGACGGTGGTAATACTCTTTTCGTTGAAACTATTCAGTGAGCTATTTTCAGTGGAAAGAGCTGTTAAACTGCAGCTTTGAATATTCCTTCCGTCCCATGTAGGGCATCAGTCGCTAATTACGTCACAGCGGAGTAATCTATCGCTTTTTTCAAAGAATTTGAAGCTATCGAAAATAGGTTCGCGAAGTTTGAGATGAGTAACTGTTCATCATTAGGTTCTTATTTTTATCGTATTTCTGAGAACCTGATATACTTGGTATGCTAACAAGTCGTTTTATCAGTAGAAAAGTTAAAGACCTAGGCACAAGCAACAACAATGCAATAGCTTGTTCGCTCGGTTGAAGGTGTTGAAATATGTCATTGTTATCATTCTTTTAGTTTAAAGCAGTGCATGAGGATTTTTCAAAATAAACCCTTGTGCATACATATAAGCCCTATAATATCAAAGTAAATATTCGGATGGAGAATAATCGGCAATGAACCGCATTTTGACTAGGTTAGGTATATTGGGTACGATCGACGGTACAGTTATTCCCCTACACATTCATGAACAAACTCTTCGTTGGTTTTGTTCTTGGCTCGATGGCAGGCAACTTCAAATCAACATTTTTTCTTTATCCGGTATCCTACAAGGAAGCCTTTCGACCCAGTAATGTTCTCCGCTATTTTAATCACGTGAATGTCAAGTTACAAGCGCCTTTCGGCGGATACGGGATTCAAAGGTTGCTGAATTTCCTCTGAAAAAACTTGGTAGCTTTAGTACGTGGTGTGATCTAAATAGAACGGTTTTAAGCCCAAGCAAATACTCCTTTGTCCCATTCGAACGAAAGCGGCATCCGATCACATTCTGGTACCATTTGTTTGACAAGAGCATTTCTAGACGCTCGCCGTGAATGTATACTGTTTTAAATCACATTATTGTGTGTTGGTCCGCTGGACATTAAAATTTTGTTCTGCTGGGTAGAATTCCTACTAACTAGAATGGGGTTGATAGAATCCCAACTGGCGAAATAGATTTTATTTGCCGAACTACGAAAATCAATACGAACACCTCGACACACTCAACATCCGGAGGGGCTGCTGTCATTCATCTAGAGTGAAGTGCTCTACAAAGATCAAACCCACATTCGAGTATACTCCTTGCGACTACTATTCAGTAGAAACTTCTATGCTTTCCACACCGTTATTGCTTGCTCATTTGACTTTCACTTGACGAGAATTATGATTAATGTAAAGTTTTTGTCTATCCTTAAATGTAACTAGTCTAAGTAATCGCCATTGAGTACGAGAGGTCTGTTAAGGACGATTCAGACGATACAGCAGCTTCCGTCAACGTCAACGGAACGTCACCGTTCCGTCAGGATAAGTTACATGCAGTTAAATGGAGGCATTCACACACAACATCAACGGCACGGAACGTTTTGACGTACGGCATATGTGAACGGGCACAAGAGAAAAGTATTAAACTTATCCTGACGGAACGGTGACGTTCCTTTGACGTTGACGGAAGCTGATGTATCGTCTGAATCGTACTTAATACTTTTCTCTTGTGCCGGTCAAACGTGCCGTACGTCAAAACGTTCCGTGTCGTTGATGTTGCGTGGGAATGTTTCCATTTAACTGCATGTAACTAATCTTGACGTTCCGTACCGGGGACGGAAGCCTGATATATGGTGTACTTTAGTGTAGATACAACAAATAAACGAATTCAACGTTGGTATATTACATGTCATCAGCACAACGAAGATGTGACTGAACTGACCACAACGAACATAGTGATGTCAAGTTTCATACAAGATTGGTTTACTTTACGCCAAAGCGTCCTATGAAATATCGAGGCTTTCGCGACAATTGTGGTCCCATCAATGCGGTGGTCACACCACCACCACCGAGAACCTCGGATGAAGAATGAGCAAGAGCAGAGTTGTTTATACCCCTTTGGACAAAGTGAGAACTAAGACAACTGTAAAAAATCACCAGAAAACACAGATACGATAACCTGTGGGTAGGTTACTCATGGAAGCCTTCTCGCAGTGTAACTCTGGCGTAGTCTATTGTCGGAGATCTAGACTAGACAAATTTTAACTTTAATGGTCTACAAGAAGAATCACAAACTCGAGTGCATGACAGCAATCATCAATAGCGATAATAAGGTACTCTCCCGAGTTCTGTTTAGCAGACTGCGCCCGTTGGCTAAACTTATGTCGGCGAATACAAAGGCGGGTGTCGAGAAGAACGACTATGGATGGACCAAATATTTACCCTCCACCACGTTATACAAATATACGCTACAAATGGCGAACTCATAATTTTGTTTGTGGATTTCAAGGCAGCGTACGATTCAGTGACATGAGACGAACTGTGGCATATAATGTTTGAACAAAGCAAATGGTACTATCATCATTAGAGCTTGCTTGCTTTCTGGCTTCTCGGAAGACATCAGTACCAATAAAATCGAACGCAGAGCAGCGGAAGAAAAAAAGTACAAGGTAGCTGGTAAAGAACGAGAGAGACCGAACGATGTTGATTCCGAGGTGTAAATTGATGGGATGCGGTACGAGGTTATCGACGAGCTCATGTATTCTGGAACACTAATGACATGTGATAACAATGTTGGTCGCGATGTGGAAAGGCTGGGCTGTGGTTGAGAATCTGACTAAGGTTCCCGTAGTTAGTTTAAGATCCGAAGCTCGTTGAGGCTCTCTGCGGCAATAAGGCGTGGTCGTTGTCGAACCTTCGGTGTATTTCAGAGACGAATTCTGCTTGCAATAGAAAATGGCGGAGACGCATGGACCACGCTGTGCTGTGCAAAACATGCTGACATCGAAAGGCTGGTAAAGTACCGTAGACTACAGTGGGCTGGACACGTATTGCGAATGCTGGAGAGAGACCAGCTAGAGTTATTTTCAGCAAAGTGCCTGGAAGGGGTCGTCGACTTCGAGGCACATCCTGAACTAGCTGACTGTTTGCAATCGAGAAAGATGCGCATGCGACGGGCGTTCAAGGCCCAAGAACGAGTCCAAGTCTAAAACATTCAGAACACCGATTTGTTCGGCCACAATGATAGTTATTCTACTCCATAGATACGAAAATGATGCCGTTGTTCATCCTAACACGTCTTATACACCAGTATGCTTAGCGAAGCATTGCGTCTAGGACTGTAACCTACATACCTAATTAAACAATGCATGAGCCGTTTCTGATCAGCTGGTTATTTCTTGTTTATCTTGCTTGACGTTAAGTGATTAAGAGTGGTCGCGGAGACGTTAGACAAAATCGTCGATTCGATCCAACATCAAATAAATCGGACCAACGTAACATGTTCATCGAAGGATTTTTTTCTGTTCGTTTAGAGCAAAATAAACTGTTCTCCGATATTTTTCACAACATCCCCGTACACACCTAACGATCGCGCAAGCATTGGACTGGCTAAGCGGATTAAACTAGTACTACAATAAAACATCAATGGGCGATACAACAATCTAATGTCGTTTCGTTTTCTCTTGAGGCAGAAGCTAACTCAGTTTCGGATCTAACTGCTGTCTAACCGTTTGTTTGAACTGGCTGGAACCTAGGTTATGCGCCACAACTGAAAACCGGGTTGGGTTTTAACCTGAAGTATATTTCGGGTTCGCTCACACCATCGCTGTTTTACGAGAACCCAACTTAGTTTCATTAAAAACGTTTGTTTGAAGCAGCTAAGCTGGGTTATTTCCTAAGACGGCGCCGGTGTTTGGGTGGTCAGCGTGACCACCACTCATTCCAATTTGCCTGGGTTCAATTCCAGCCGAGGTCGTTGAGATTTTTCTGAGGTGAAAGAATCTGTGGTCACGTCTTCCTTCGGAAGGGAAGTAAAGCCGTTGGTCCCCGGTCTGTGAGTTTGGTGAATCGATATCTAGTCCAGATAGTGAAGTCACCTCTCTGGCGTCATTAACCCTTTCATGCCCAACTTTTTTCTAGTGCATGTAGGGTTTCAAAACTATTTTTCCTTTAAAACGGTGTGGTCAAGAAACTCGAAAACCCCTTTTTCATAAAGGTAGGTGCTTTCCTTGCAGTGCTAGAAGCTGCTCAATTTTTACCTTCCAATGCTTACTACAATTCTCCTAGAATATTTACAATAGTCCAACTGCATGGAAAACGTAGCCAAAAATAGTCTAAATTGACAAGTTTTATCAGTTTTCACTAATATTGCAACATAACGAAGTTATATGAAATATTCATTTTCCGTCGTCAACGTAAACTGTTCCTGGCAGCACTGCTCCATCGGAGTTCAATTAGATTAATTGCAATAACTTCAGTTCAAGAGCTGATCCTTGTAACTGTACTCAAATGAAAGCCAATAGTCACATTTATTAGCCTTACTTGTTTTTGTGAGCAAATCTTGCCTTAATCAAAAGTTATAGCTGTTTAAAAACGTTGTTGTCCACAAACAACATGGGCATGAATGGGTTAAAGAAGAAGTGATCCAACTTCTATACTCTTACTAACAAAAATATCCTCCTCCCGTGATACTTGTGGAGCGCAGTAGTATATACGGCCTCTAGCAAAAGCAAGTATCGGACTAACCATTCCTTCCCTTTCCTTCCGCGATCTACGTTCGGGCCTGGCCGGTGCCGGTATTGATCAATACTTTAGGAATACCAGGAGTTGCACATTGAAAGATGTTTCGCTATTCCCAAGCATAATTATCTACTTATTCTCTGTGCAACTTCAGCTAGTCCAGATCGATAACGGAGTAGCAGCCAGGGGTGGTCGCCCCCGCTCAAGCTAAGCTGGGTTATTTCCTAGGTTCTCAACCGATAACGACATAAGCGACCTCGAACTTTAGGTGTGGTAAGAAGTGCATAATGCATCAAAACCATAATGACTATGTGCCTACAAGTGCTGTAATGTTCCAGTCATTGATATCCGCATCGAATGTCAGTTTTTCTTATCAGTGGTACGTTGATATCTGCTCGGCGCAGATGCCACCAACCTACATAAGAACCTGTTACAAGGCATCTGAGTTCTGTTATGGCCAATTTCTTCACACACGCTTAAATTTTAAACCGGGTTTAACGCACCGTTGAGCCTAGTTTAAATGTTAGGCAGGCGTGAGGAAATCGAACTCTACTATCGGGTTGGTTTATGGTTCATGGCAACGCCAACGGCCATCATCCGTAATAGGTCATGAATGATCAGGTTCTGGAACTACGAGAGATAGTTCCAGAACCTGATCATTCGGGGTGATGGATCCTAGATCTTCACTAGTGAACAATCTCTACAATCTACTGTAGAAAGTTAGCAACAATCCATTGGAAAGTAAAAACTAGCCCCAACAGTTTTCATAATTAGGTTTATCCAGATACTTTGAGACAGACATGCATAAAAACGTGGTACGTCGGTACCTAGCTACTGGCACATCATGTGACAGAGATCAATCCATTGAGTTAGTGCTTGTTCTAGTGCACGATGAGTTAGCAGGTAGCATGACCCACGTTGGACGAGAGGTCTCGCTAGCAGGCTATACTTGAGCTGGGACGAAGCGCTACTGTGAGTAACAATGTCCCATCGTTTTTTTTCAGCAACATGACCCATATCTATACTGTGCTATCCTTTCTCTAAAATGGATAATCACCGACGTGGAAACGTTTTCTTTCTTCGACAACACTGCGTACTAGTCATTACAGAAGCTTTTCCTGTAGCATTGGGAGCAGCTTTATTGCAGTTTTCAAGTAAGTCCGATGATGATTATCATGTCGTATGCTATGTTAGTAAGAGCCTAACCACCACTAAGAAGCGATACTGCCAAACAGCGAAAGAGAGCATTGGTATACTGCCGTTCTACGCATAATTGTCCCATGTTGCTTTTTGGTCATTTTCACTTTTTTTAATCAAACAGTCCTTTTTGATGTATATTTTCAGAAAACACATCCAAATCATAAAGTTTGTTCGAAGACTTCGTGGAAAAATACCAAGTCTGTTTGTCCCATTGTTGATATTCTACGCATAATTGTCCCACTAACAAAAATCCCAACAAAGCGCGCAATAAAAAAATAATTACGTAGCGTTTAGTTAAGAAGTACATTACGCTAGATGTCGGGCACTGAAAAAATTGATGGAAAAATACAGGATCATTAAAAAAGAGATGGCAGTGGCAATATTAATCACAGCAGTGAGAACAATCCTGTAAAGCTCTTCATTATTATCGTCGCTTGCATAATATGGCGAACGCATCTAGGATAACTAGCCTATATTCGCAATGTTTCTATTATCACGCTACCCATTTGAAGCCGTTGGTTAGTGCAGCGTTTGCTATCTTTGTTCAACAAAGATGATCAACTGGTAGGGCGACAATTGGGGCACTCGATTGGAACTTAAGTTGCGATCAAACACTAGCATTTCATCGTTTTTAGGCCATTTTTGTTATTAGATTGGTTCTTAAGAACGAAACAAGGTTGTGAATGCCAAATTAATGCACTCCATCGAGTGTAGGCAGAGTAATTAATGATCTTGTGAGGTACGCTTCTAAATAGAGTAAAAATAGGTACTTTACCCTATTTCCAATTTTGATGAAGCAACAAATCTCCCGAGTAACAGAAAAACTCACGACATACACTTTTGTAAAAAAATGAGTTATGAGCATCATTTACATAGATTGTTATGGGACTGATATGCGTAGAACTTTCCGGTTTCCGATCGATTTCTCGGCATAACAGTCCCACTTAACATTTTTCTTAAAAACTAACGTTAATTGAATCTCTATAATAAAAAACTGGACTGATTATATTGAAAACGATTGCCATGAACGTAATTTTAGACAATAAAGCTTTATTTGTTACACCGTTTTCCTCCAGATTGCTAATTCAATTTTCATCTTCAATCGCGTTTTTCTCAGTTGCCAGTTTTGCAACATGGGACAATTGGGCGTAGAACGGCAGAGCAGCAGACATTGCATTTATCGCTCCTATGAGTAAATGCGTTCGGATAATTTGCTGCTGCGACAATAAAAACTCACATTTTCACATGAAAAGTTATTGACACTAACACAACTTCTCCGGATAAATACAACGTGTTATTTCTCCGGATAAAAAACCGCCGGAGAATGAGCGAATCCTTTTTGCGCTCGCTGCCTTGCTATCGCTATTCCAAAACGCGAAAAAAACAAGTCCGTCGTACTTCTTTGCCGCGTTTCTTTGAAATTAAGTGTATATTTTGACGCTTTCATTGGTTTTCACGAAATTTAAATATTATCACCTTCTCCGGTGAGAAGGAAAAAATCAACTAAATTTTATCCGGGAAATTATTCTCACGCTATTTGTGGAGACGGAGAATTTTGCGACTTATCTCGGAAAAGTTGGACATCGGATAAGCCTCTTCTCGCGTGAGTGAGAGAGAATTACAATGCCTGGTCAGCAGACACAATCCGTTTAATACATCACTCATCCAATTTCAACAGCCGAGCCAATCAACGCGCAGCTCCAGTTTCGCGACGTTGATGGGAGGAAAGTTATTCAGCGCCATGGTGGCCAGATAGAATTCCTCAATATCGGTAAGGTCACTAAAAGTTTATCGGTAGTTATCGGTAGGCCGGGTTATTGTCCCAAAAACGTAGTGTTGACATAAAATTGTAAAACACTGAAAACATAGATCTCAGACCAAATCCAACCCAAAAATGAATGTTGAGTAGGATGTCTCCAAAATCAATAAAAATCGGTAGTTTTCGGTAGGGATAACAAAATATCGGTAGTTTTCCCTTGGTCATCTGTGAATCGGTAGGAAAGACCAAAATCGGTAGGACTACCGATAAATCGGTAGATCTGGCCACCCTGTTCAGCGCATGCATGAAATCCAATGCTGTACATAATGATCGAACTCTCCTATCATTCCTTAAATGCGCTCTCCTAATTGCCAGCACGAGTAGAGCTATTTAACAAAATCACCGCTGCTCACGTTTTCCCTAAAAGCTTTTTCAGTTATTGCATATCAAAGTCTAAGAACTTTCATCCAACGGAACCGAAGGATTTCAGATCTATTAGTGTACTACGCATAATTGTCTCATGTATATACTGCCCATAATCGCAACTCAGTCCCATGTTCTATGGGATTCCCTATCTACATGGGACTGACTTGCGATTATAGGCAGTATAGGGAATCCCATTGAATATGGGACAATTAGGCATATAACTGCAGTATTAGTGGTCTATTTTTTTACCTTGCTCAATTTACAGAACGTCTCAACTCTTCAGAACCACATATGTTGGCTGCAAAGCAGAGTGGTAATCACAAGCGACATAGTACAACCGCTGCTCGCGCCAAAGTGCCACACAATGCTATTTTCGAGCTTGTTGGTTATATGTGCTCGGTTATTGCTTCTGGTGGATTTCTCACTAGCTCTCAATCCAGTGATACCATCTGTCCTGTACTTCATAACAAGCTGCATAGTGAACTTAGGTTTTCAGAAGGTGCATACAACCTAGTGAAATCGTTCCTCGGTTATCGGAACCAGATGGTAAAGTCTCTGCTGGTTTTTCAATGTCAGTACCAGTTGTATGCAGATGATTTGCAAATTTGAACTATTAATTACAACAATGAACAGGGATCTCTTAGTGATAGTTCGCAATTCACCAGCATGCATCGAACGCTAGGAGAATCGTGCTGCTAGAAGACGTTTCTCTGTAAAGGGCGAACACGAAATTATTGCGACACATTCAACAGGGCATAACTTTTTTGCCATTGGGTAAAAATCAACCAAATTTTGCACACTTTCTCATTGATGTGTATTGTTTACATGCTGTCAAACTCGAAGTCGTGTTTTTCGATTCAACGAAAATGGAGGTGAACCAACGCGAGTCGAGAGAACAAATTCTTTCCAAACACCTGGAATTTCCTGACCTGTCGCACCGGCAGTTGGGAAAAATGTTGAACATTCACCATTCAACCGTCTCCAGAGTGTTGAAGCGGATGACGTTGGACCACGGCAAAGGAGCTGGAAGAAAACCGGGACCGGAGAACAAAAAGACGGAGGGAAAGGTGAAGCGGATGATTAAAGCAAATCCCAACGTCTCAAGCCGTGTTTTGGCTAAAAAGATCGGCATATCGCAGAGCTACGTCCAGAATGCAAAGAAGAGAGCTGGACTACATACATACAAGGTACAGAACTTCCCAAACCGCGTTGAGCGGCAACAATCGACGGCTAAAACTCGGGCACGGAAGCTCTACGAGAAGATGCTGACAAAATATGGCTGCTGTGTGATGGACGACGAAACGTATATAAAAGCCGATTTTAAGCAAATTCCGGGGTTGGAGTTTTTCACCGGCAAGAGCAAGTTCTATGTGGACGACAAATTTAGGAAGAAGAAAATGTCGAAGTTCGCCTCCAAATATTTCATTTGGCAAGCCATCTACTATTGTGGACTGAGGAGTGAGCCTTTCGTGACAAAGGGCACAGTAAATGGCGAGATCTTCAAATCTGTGTGTCTCGAGAAGCACCTTTTGCCGTTCTTGCAGCAGCACGACGAAGCTCCGCTATTTTGGCCAGATTTGGCATCATGCCACTATTCTAAAAGTGTCCTGGATTGGTATGAGGCCAATTCTGTCCATTTTGTTCCAAAGGACATGAATCCGCCAAACTGTCCGGAGCTGCGCCCGGTGGAGCAGTACTGGGCAATGATGAAGCGGGAACTTCGGAAGAGCAAGAAGACAGTCAAAGACCAGAAGGACATGTTAAGAAAATGAAAAAAAAAACTGAGAAACTGATATCGGATGACACTGTAAAGACTTTGATGGAGGGCATCAAGCGAAAATGCGTTCAATTTTACACTCAAGGCTCCATCAATTAACTTTTCTTTTGATATGTATAAAACTACCCTAAAATTTTGGTTTGATTTTAAACATTATAAGAAAATTGGCATGACATTTTCGGTGTCGCAATAATTTCGTGTTCGCCCTTTAGAATCGTCTACCGCTTACAGTGAAGAGCCTTCAGCGACGAGCTTCAATGAAGCGGTGCTACCGCGGACCAGGCAGTAACAAACACCAGCTCAACAACGATGACGACATGGACGTGAACGAAAACGTGAGATAAGACAACAGACAACGCACCTAGTGTTTCACCACCAAGGAAGAGGATCTCAACACGTAGCAGCCAGCTGCGTCAACAAGACCAGACGGATAGGCTGTAACGCTATTTTTTTAAATTTTTGCATCTTGTAAAAATACGAAAGATCCACGGCTCAGTTGTGCTAACGCATTGAGCGGTGTCAAATATATTTGAAGAAAAAAAAAGAAAGCGATGAAGAGGATAAGCAACTAAATTAAAACCTTTCTAACTTCTATGTTTGTTGTGCACCTTGTTTTCCATGATATAGTATCTATTAAGCTGTTTGCACATAAGGCGCCAGGACACGCCATAAAAATATTCATTATGGGTTTTGTTTACTTATTCCAACGTTGCTGTTGCCGCATTGGAATAGCTAGAGCAAAATGCGTAGTGAATATTTTGTGACGTGTGACCTGTCGCTCCGTGTGTGTGCAGATTTATTCTTTTCTTGACCTAGATCAATTTTTAGAGCTAGTTAGAGCTACTGGAGCCAGAGCTTCGAATTTTCAGGTTGTTTTGAACTTGAAGGAAAAACAAATCTCAAGTCATGCCCTACTATGTTCAATTCGCAGTTATTCGTTTACGTCATTCATTCAAACAGCCGAGCTGTTCAATCATTTTCCATTCATTTTCGATTTCATTTACCTTGTGAATATCTCTGTACTGGGATATTGACTAGGTTTTTCAAGCAAAACTACTCTGAACATACTTCTTGCTGTTCATGTAAGCTTGAAAACGCAAAATATGTCAATATTTAACCTAAACTGGCCTCTACAGAGCAGATGACAACTTTGGTTAATGAATGAAAAAGCAACAATTTGAAATGAAGACGTACGGTTTGGTTATGAAAATCCCGCCAACTTGAAAGTGAATGATTAAGGGAGGCTTTGAATTTGAATCATGGTTGAGCTGAAAGTTGGCATTTGAAAATGAAAATTTGCACCACTGACTGGAGCTACTTCGTGTCAACTCATCGTGCTAGCTCGAGCAAGAAGGTTAGCTAGCACGAGTGGTGCCAGTTTTTATTTTTTTATAGGATGATATAAATAGGCTATGTGGATCAAAATAAGGTTAATTTCTACAAAATTTTGTACAGCAGATTCACCAAGCTACCAGTTCTGCAATCCCAAAAAACACCTCTAACAGCGATCGTAGGTCACTACGCTGGTGGTCAGGCGTAAAATTATAAAGAGCCAAAATCGAAAGAAAAGCTATTCATGCCCCCAAACAATACAACTCGCGATGTGAATAAAACTTTGAGGAATTCCCTATCAGCATTTTTGTGAAAGAATCAGTCTCTCACGGGGCGCTGTGAAAGAAGATGATTGTTGAGCGAAAATTTCAAAAAAAAAACCTTGTGTGGCAGTACACCCACAAGGCATAATAACCAGGTCCTTGAACTGATAGTAAATGTTTTCGGCGAGTGCTTTGCGTCACTATCTGTTCATAGAACTACACATGATCACGTTCATTCTCTGCTATGAATTCCACCCAAGTTAGCTAAGAAATAAATAACCAACCTGTTATTTTAAATTTTGGAATTTCCAATTTAGAGCGAATAACACCTCGAGAAGATTTTAAAAAGTTGTTTACATCATACCGAGGTTTTTTGTAACTTTTTTTGTGTATCCATTATGTCGAGGCCGATCAACGACAGCACCAAAAACATGTTATCATCCAGTTCACCGGTTTCGTGCTTGCTGAACCTTTCTTTTTCAATGGTGCGTATGGGATCCAAGTTCCTTTGTAATAGACGTAAATGATAGACTTAGGATCCGATTTTTTTCACCTGCTATGTCAGTAAGCTCCTGCAAAGAATATAGTCAATCGTGCTTCAATAATGCTAGAGTTGGTATTCCAATTTGTGACAATTAATGACATGGGATAGAGGGGTCAATTTTAGGCAATTCTTCCGTGACATAAATCAATAGTGCCTAATGTAACAAGGCTGCTGTTGAGCTGGTCTCATTATACACATTAGTGTCAGGGTCATACAACCAATCGTGAGTTCAAAAGGGCCATTTTCTCTCGAATTCTTTTGGCTATATGCTGAATATTACGCTCAGCTGACAGGGACAAATCAGCATAGCATTGAGTGGACTGATCAAGTGCGATAAACTGTATACACCTACAGAACGGGTGATACCATTCAACACACAACTAACACAATGGATAAACTGTATTTACATTTTTGTTAAGAACTGATTCACACGTTTATGCTGGGGGGTGCAAAAACTAACCACTGTCCGGCACAATAAATATGTGTAAACTGTGATACATACTGACAGGACACGTTCCACCTTTTTTTATAGGTCATACTGGTGATACGCACCCGGCTTGCCTGTGCGTCTCAGTTGGCGTATTATTTTTACGGTCATGGTTGCCTTCCGTGATTACGCAGCACACATCACCTCTCTTAGCCTTTAAAAGTAAGAAGTCATACGCAAGAGTGAAACGAAAGCACTGGGTACTGCGAATCCTTTTTCTCAAATCCATTATATGTACTAGAAAACCAGGTCATGTGGCGCTGCCGTGTGCCGAAATATAAGCCCATTTAATTTGCGTCAATGTAAACATACTGTCGGCCTACTTCCATTGGACGAGAGTTTTACATGTATCGATCAATATGCCGTAGGAATGAGTATTATGACTACAGAAGTATATTTATCATCTGTTAAAAAATCGAAATTAACGATTAATGCTATAGTCAAGTTAGAAGACAATTTTGCGTGAGTGAAATGTGGCTCCCTTTTCTCATTCAGCTCACTCCAAACGAAAGGCGACCTGGACCTAAATATTATCTTGCATTTAATGTAATTTGTATTTTGGAGATGCCATATACAGTGCTAAGTGATTCGAGCTAGTTGAAAAAAATCCCCACTAAGGGCACTTCCTGATGAGACGCTGATGTTCAGGTATGCGCCGTTCGATATGAACGTTCATGCTGGATAACGTTACTAATAAATGTTTAAGGTTGAACAGAGATCAATCAGCAGTACTGTAACAACATTCTAAATAAGCTGATTGATTTTTATGAAGATCTAACACAAGGTGTGGAAAAAACTGCTTTTTTCGTTTCCGATTTTTGCCCATTCTCTGTCCAACCTTAAACAAATATCAAAGTCAATTCCGATGAAACCTTTTATTTAGGAATACGGATTGAAACTCATTGTTCAATTATTTTCTAAAAATGTTCGGTCCCAGAATAACTCATGGGACACAGCAGCCATTACTTTTTTTTTTCGAAGTCTTTCTACATCGTGATTCGATTCCTAGATAAGGCAATCTGGCAAGGCTTCTGTCAGCACCGTCACGTCTCTGCCGAGTCCGCTAGAAAGTTGTTCGCATCCGATTTGGACTTGCTTGTTGAACGGTAAAATTGCTTTACAAATCCGTCGTCGATAAGATCAAAACTGTTAAACTCTTCAAACTAATTTTAGAGTGTTTTTATTAATATCAGTTTTTTTCCTTTTAATATCAGTGATAGTTATATGTGGAGAGTATCAGTATTGCACGACATTACGAGCGTAAGCTCATCCTTCTACTCCCGCTCTGAGTGCATGAAATTTTAATTTATGAGGAAGGTGCGATGTGTGTACAACCTCAAAAATGGCGGGGGTGGTGCGTTAACGTTTTCTTTGTTGCCCATCAAATAAATTGAGCAGATTCTGTTGGTGCTTGAAATTTGGATTGTCGACCAAACCGAGCAGATCTATCGACAAAGTAGCGAATCGGTTTTTTTATTCTGTGCCGCCATCGTTGTAGACGTTTATATTTAGCATTATCATCCTACGCAAGGCCGCGCTCGCTTGCAGCAGCGGATTCGGGTTGTGAAGCGTACTTGCGGGTGTCATTTACTGGAATGGATGTCGAGCGATTATTCGAGTTATATTCTGTACATAAGGGAATTTGTCGGTATTTTGAGCGAGAACAACCTGCGAAGAAGTCACTTTTATTGATTTGATAGGTTGAAGTCAATAATAATTGCCTTGAATTTATCAAATCCATTAACATGACGTCATCTCAGGTAGCTTCTGAGTTATTGAGCTTTTTCGCGTTCAAAATACGTATGATAATGCATATACATTAAATTGTATAATGTACATGTTCATTTTAGTAATACAAAGACAGAGCAGCCGATTTCCTAATTCTCGCATACTTATCAAAATGGTCCTATGTGTAAATGAGAGACTCTTTTTGTTTACTTTCTCTTTCCAATATTACGGCTTCGGCATTAATCTTTCACCTAATTTTGCAGTACATATCGGAAGAGTATGATTTCGATTAGCATATTATGCAAAGAGTAAAGCAGTACACGCACACGCGACGCGAGTTACTAGCGAAAAAGAAAGTAAACAAAGTGAGGCTTACATTTGTACATAGAACCTGTTCAATAAGTTTGTTGGCATTCTTCCCAGAGAGTGGAGTAAAGAATTTTCAATGCCAAATCAAAAATAAAAATAAACTAGGTAGATACATGGAAAAATCTAAATAATTGAACGATTAGGAATTACATCCAATTAACTTCGTTTAAACTGGGCTCATCATTCATGAACACAGTGCTTATATATATACCCAGCAGTGTGCTAGAGAGTATCTACCTATATACTCTGCTATGTGTAGTGTGTTTATGAGGAAAAGCTCCCCAATCCATTGGCTTCTGTCCATGGATTAACGCTTAAGAATGCAAAAAACACAAAAATAACACTTCACGGACCGCACGAGAATGCTAATCTCTGAAAGTAATAGTTCACATAAATGTTTTTTCTATGGTAGCACAACTTCCCCCCGTTTGATTCCCCTGAATTCATATAGGGGAATTATGGTTAATACCGACACCTTAAGCTTAACACTTTTTCTAAGTTGCCACAAAACCAATAAAATTATAATTTTAATGCACAATTCTTTTTCAGAAAATTCTTAACAAGACTTAATTTTTTCAACGCTTTAAAAAATTAATTTCATTAAAAATTATTGGTTGTAAAACTTGGAAAACAAAGTGACTTTTTGTAGGCACTGCGGGTAAACCGACACCCTATAGAGGGTAAGATCGACACCCCTTTAATTTATTTTCTCTCCACTTTATTAAAATCTTTATTTTTATTACAAATTAGATATATGCGTGATTAATAAAGTGTGAGTATGTATGATGCAAATATGTGCTTTTTATTGCTTCATCATGTAGTGAGGGGAAGAGAGTTCAAAAGCGTAGTACTATAAATAAGAGTATTTTATGCTATAGGATTATTTATTGATATGAGTATTTCCAAATAATCCTTGCGCACATCATTGCAACCTCCAGTGTCAATTTATTTCGTAAAAGAAGATTTGCCAGCGTTCTACGTTCTGCTAATTGGATTCATTCACTTATAAGTGACACACACTTCTTAGTAAAACTATCTTTTTCAGATTTGATTTTTCGGGCTCTGATCATCATCGATCTATTGGGGTATACATAATATCATTGTCTCATTGTGATAAAGTTCGTCTATGACAAACCAAGAGAACACTAAAAATTCGGTTTGAGGAGCTTTTTGCAGAAATAGCAAAAGCTTCGATAGAATCAGATAAGCAAAAATTCCAATTATTGATTTTTAAAGAGACTTACAAGAAATAAACACAATAAAAGTATTTCTGTGTATTTCTGCTAATGCTATAGTGTTCTAATAGGCTAATTGAAGTGTCACAAAAATCCCCAGTATCAGCAAAAAAGTGCAACAACGTCAAACTATATTTATATAAAACATTAAACATTTCTATTGTTATATACGATAGTTTTTCGTTTCAGCACGGTTCGCCTTTTTTCACTACATTGCTGTAGGTTTACATTATAGGTACGTTTTCTTTTTAGAACTCTATTTCGTCTTTGTCGAAGGATATTCTGTACATGCCAACCTTCAGGTAGGTTGTTCTAGTGTCCTCGATTTTCAAAATTATTTAACGATTAGAAGAAGGTCTGTTCGGTTTATTGCACCTTATGTTGCGATTGCCAGGTGGGTTGTTGGTTATCGAATTAACTGCCTGTCAGCATAACTTGCATACTTTGCCACTTCGCGATTGTAATTCTGAACTCTGCTAGAGATTTTTTTTTTTTTTGTTTAGATGACATTTTTTGACTGAGGTTTTAACCTTAGCCTTTTTATTTCGGGTTAGAAAAATCTCTAAACCTGTGTGCGGGGTTAGGAATCGAACCCAGGTGAACTGCAAGGCAATCGATTCACCAACTACGCTATGTCCTCCCCGCTATGATGTAAATTGCGATCCTTACTGATTAAGGGTGGCATAAAGTTATTTGACATAATAATGAACTTTAGTAAATACAGGTATACCTTGTGCATGCTCCTACGCTTCGTTTAAATCAGAAAAATCAGCAAGAATAATCGATTTTTGGAGACAAAAAGATCGATTGTAAGAAAATCGTATCTTTTTAAATGGGAATTTTGAAAAAAATCGATTTTACCAGATCGATTTTTTTAAGTTAACAAAATTGATGTTGCCAAAAATCGGGCTGAAAAGATCGGATGCAAAAATCGGTGTTTCGAGACAAAAAGATCGATCACCCATTCCTAATTCGCCCTACTTGACAAACAGTTCAAAACGAAGTGCAAGTCTATTGGGGGTGTTCGCATCCAAAAACAATCAAATCAACAGCAAATCACTTCAAGCTGTATTTATTGCTTTGCACACCGCTGTAGACGTCCCATGTTTTATATTTTCAATACTTACAATACTGATATCAACGATATATCACATCAAGATAAAATTATTTATCCTTGAATTTAATATTTATTAAACATTGGTTGTAAAAAAATTAAATTTAATTTTTTTGTATTTAAATTTAAATAAAAATGTCGTGTAATGGAACGTCGCAATCCCCAATTTAAACATATTGAGCGCAGCAATGGTTCATTCCTAGGACATCCCGTCTCAGGTTCATTTCGTGACCTGAAAACAAAGAATATCACTTTAAATTTGCCTATGACAAAATGTTAAAAATGCTCACGTTCTATATCTTCTTAAACACTTAAATGTAGTACTTCTACTTGATCCACTTTTGCTCCAAGTGCTGAGCATTTGCCAGTTGTTAAATAAACAACTTTTTTGTGTCTGGGCTATTTTGACATTTGTAAAAGAAGGTGAACGCATTCAAATTCAATAGTGCTAATGCAACAGATAGAAATTTTGGTTTGAAGGCAATTTCTTTTGAGTAATTTTCAAAAAAAATCCGAAATTCTCGGCAGCCGGCTGCCCAGAGAAATTATTACATGATAACGCTATTAGCACATTTACTAACAACTCTCCCCTTCCCGTGATACATGTGGAGATGCAGAGGATTCCTCGGTCTCTAGTAGCAACATGTATCGGACTAACATTCCTTCCTTTCCCAGAAGATCTGCATTCGAACGTAGCCGGCGTCGGTATTGATCAGCATGCAGGCATCAATATAGATTGTACAATGTGGCTCAACATGTTATTTCCAAGCATGTTGTTCCAATGAACATTTTGCAACCTAATTCGGTTCTGGTCAATAACGGAGTAGCAACTACGGGCGATCTCTTATGCTTATGCTTATGCTAATTTCTTTTGAGTAAATTTCAAAGACAGATTACTTTGATCGTGAACAGCAAGAAAGCAGTACCGATAATGACAAGGACGGGAACGATAATGCGCGAGAAGGTAGACTGAATGACCCCCAAGCGGCTTCACCGCCAAGGAGAAGGATCTCAACACGCAGCAGCAAACTGATCTGGCACACCGACATTCTTAACATTTTTTTTATTTTCACTTATTGTAAAAAAATTAAAAGACCCACGGCTCAGTTGTGCTAACACATTGAGTCGTTTCAAATTAATCTTTAGATTAAAAAGACATTATTTTCAAGTGAGTGGTAAATTACTAGAAAATCAGTACCTACTAAATAACTTCAATTTGCAGTGAGACGTGCTAGTGCAAAATCAGTTGAATTAGACGGGACATTTTTTTATTATGTGCGCAAATTCGGAGTATCACATACAAAAATGTGGGAAGGAACGAGAAACGAGCCGGGCTGTCAACGTACAAGGTTACAGTTACATCTAATCCAAATGACGAGCAAAAGACCACGGCCAAAGCAAAAACATGTAATTTGTATACACTATTGTTGACCAATGCGTAATGGACGATAAAACATACGTCAAGATGGATTTCAAGCAACTCCCACGTTATGAGCAATGCACAGCAAACCAGATAAGGAAACGTTCAATATAAGTTTAAGCGGAAAAAATTGCCAAAGTTTCCGAAAAAAAAAATACTTAGTTTTGCAGGCGATTTGCACACGTAGGCCGAATAGCGAAATTTCCGTGACAGCTGTCAAAAAATAGGGAAGAGAATAGCAGAAGCTCTCTTCAAGATCGTAATGGATTGTTAAAATCAAATCAAAGATTGTCTGATATTGTTGGGATGGCAACCCTGTGTGACTCAACGACCCTAGCGGTGGCTCATCATCTGACACAGCTGTGACCTAGATAGACGTCATCCGCACCGATTGGAGTCATGAGTCAGATTGTCTCGCACCAAATCAATACAATATCTCCATCGTTTTGTTGTATACTGCACATCATGGGAATAAAGTTTTAATCAATATTGGCGCTTGTTATACGTTTTCATACGATGTTACAACAACGTGGCGAGGAGGATTTTGTCGGTTTCGCGATATTTAGCGGTGGTTTCATTTTGTTCGTCGACGGCGTTCCAAGAGAAAAAATTGAGGTTAGATACCATGTCTACACGTGGTGCCGCAGCACTGATCGAAATCCTCACTCAGCAGCACAGACTCATCAGTCAGGTATCTCAGCAGATGACTGCAACCTACCTACCTATGCTTCAAGGAAATCTCCCGAGATGACGTAGTACTCGATTTGCCTTCGAGCAACATAACCGAGCGGTAGTAAGGTCCTCAAGAGGACTGCAAAAGTCTAGTCAACCTCAAGAAGGACAACGTACTGGTCGATAACCAAACCAGACCAAACCAAAACGTCAACCATTGGCTGTAAGGAATGAGCAAAGTACCGAACAGCTACGTACTCCGTGTTGGTCATATGGAGGAATGCACTATTCTAAGGATTGTCATTACAAATATCATTATTGCCAGGAGTTGGGAAAAAGACCTCAAAGTGGGCTACTGTGTCCGCTTCTCAGGAAAATATGCAGCCTAGAAGTCCAAGATCAGTACGAAGAAAATCAAAACAATCAAGGTCGCCAGCAACGGAAGGAAGTACAAAATCGACTAGCAATCGAACAACGTTCTGATTGGAAAACCGAAAACCAGTCGACTTACTTGTAAAGCAGTGACAGCGTCTGGGGAACCCCTGGAACCGAGCATCCGAGCTCTGGTGTGACGTGACCATCCAAGGCGTATCAAAAAGAGATTTGTGTCATGTTGCAAATCACGGGAATAATCTGTACGTTTTGGGTGCCGACTGGAGGGAAAGTGTTGGTCTGTGGGATGTACCCATTAGCTCATATCTGTAGCACAGTGTGCACTCAATCAATCATCAATCAAAGTATGTCGATCAGCAGAATGGGTATCTGTGCCAAAACGCAAATCAAGCCGGCGCTCTGGGACAACCCAAAGTCTATATTCCGAACAAAGCGACCCGTCGCCTACAGCATGGAAGGTGCTGTAGAGAAGAAAATTCAGCGTCTCAACAACCTTGGCGTCCTTAAACCAGTGCAATTCTCCGACTGGGCTGCACTAATCATACGCATCTGCGCTGATTTTTCGACTGGGTTAAACAGTGTTCTTGAAGCAAGCCAGTACTCGCTGCCACTTACGGAAGACATATTTGCAAAGATGGCCGGATGCAACATCTTCAGCCATGTAGATCTATCCGATACCTATCTCCAGGTGGAAGTTGACCCAGCTTGCCAGGATCTCCTCACAATCAATACCCATAAACGACTTTTCCACCCGTCTGTCACCGGGAATGAAATCAGCACCAGGAGCCTTTCAACAGCGAATGGACACGACGCTCTGCGCGCTGAATGCTACCAGCGGTTATTTTGATCACAATATATACGCGAACGGAGTAGAGCTTCCATTTCCCGACGGTATTCAGCTTCCCGGGATTCGGGAAATAAATAATAAATTTCCCGGGAAATCCCGGGATCCCGGGAATACAGAAGAAAAATAAAAAGGTGAATGTTTCTCTTGAAAACAAAAGAATAAATTGAAAAGTTTTCAAACCCGTTTGATTGCATGTATATCTGCCCTAAAGCAGTTGTCAGAAGATGGCGATTTGGTGGCTTACACATCATTCAATCATTTGATAACTCGTCAATAAGTTTACGCAAAACTTTTACTTGGCTATATGTATAGCCTAAATTTTGGTAATTACGATTACGATTGGGACGATATACTAAACGCAGCTGCTGGAGTTACTGTCCAAAATTGGAATTCGTTGTTCTGATACGATGGAATGTGATCAATTTAATGCAAAGCACCTTTTTGGTAATTTTGAATGAAAAGATTGAGCTGCTTCAGGGTAGCCTACAGTTACTTCCGATCAAATGAGAAAATGTTATATATGGAATCCATTTCCGTCACAGTAGGATCAACATCATTTCGAATTAAGTGTGAATCAAAATCAAGCAGATAATGGACGAACTGTGCAGCGATGGATGAAGCCTACCATCGATTTCCTGTTACGGGCAAGTATCTGGATTGCTTGATCGAAACCCTTCAAAAATTCTGCCTGCATCCTTGAAAGCATTCAAAGAGTTTGGATGCGCATGATATTGGACAGATACAACGTTATGTATTTCTTTTCATACATCCCAAAATTTACAGATATTACAGTTACAGTATAACAAATAAGACGAAATATGCATTCGATGAACCGATCAAATATTTCTGCAGACGTTCTAGAACCATTCCTTATTTTAAATAGCGTTTGCGTTAAGCATGATATCACTACAAACCATCCCAAGTTTTGAAACAAACACACATCGATTTTTTAAAAAAGTAACGCAATTCGATTGCAAGCCCTTTCATTCAAGATCTAACTATTAAAATAAACTATTAAAAGAATTGTTAAAAATCTGATCAATCCGTTCATCGGTGGCAGAGGTATCGTGCGCATCACTAACGCTACTGTAAGGAAATGGTTCGGTATAAAAGCCGGCAAATTAATCCATTTTTGAATGAAAAATTGAATGAATGCAACATTCTTTAGCAGTGTTTTAAGTATGGCGTCAACTATATACCTAAAAAATCACGAAAACATATCAGTGAGCCTAAAGATATATAGTCCATTGATCTACAAATTAGTTGGAAAAGCACAATCTGCATTCACTACTGACTCCAAATGTTTGCCGGTAAAGATATTTCCTACAGAATTTCATTTGGAGAATCTAAATCTTATGGAAAAAATTAAAAATCTTTTCCCGGGATTCCCGAATCCCGGGAATGAGAAAAAACAATTTCCCGGGAATCGGGAATCCCGGGAAATCCAAAAATCCCGGGATTCCCGGGAAATAAATTCCCGGGATGGAAGCTCTAGAACGGAGGTCTTAGTGGAATGTACGTAATGTTTCAAAGGTTTTCTTCCATTTAATTCCACTATGGTTTTATAGTTAAATGCACTTGCACTTCACTATTTAACAGATACCGGTATTTCGATTACTACTTGTAATCTTCTTCAGTGTTTGTATCAGTCTATAGGAAATTACGGGATTGTAAAGTCGTTTTAACTAGGGAACCGGGGAGAATGTGGTCGGTGGGTATCTAGATGCATGAAGCTGACCGTTTTTTGCATGTAGGTAAAATTTCGAAGAGCCATGGATATCCGTCACCTTGGTCTCGATTTAATAAGGAAGGAGACGAATGTTTGAAAATTTACAGGCTTTCAGCTACGTCTAATTTCCAAGGATTAGAGACTTGACGCTGAATTTTAATATCTTCTATAGTTAAGTTATGTTTTTCTGAAAAAGCGTGTTCCGCTACCTTGGATTTGAAGTGGAATGGTAAATCTTTATCAGATTCTCTAGAATTTTTTTTTTATTTTTATTAACGTGACTTTAAATTTTAATTCATTCGTCACGCAGATTCTCTAGAAGCTTTTGCTATTTCCGCAATATGCTCTTTGAATCGAATTTCTAATGTTCTCCTGGTTTGTCCAATATAAACTTTATCACAATGTGAACATAATATTTTGTATATCCCCGATTTGCTCAGTGTTTCTATCCGATCCTTTGTGGATCCTAGTATTGATGTTAGCTGGTAATTTTTACTACGGAAAACTAGATCTACACCAACCTTTTTTAATTTTGTCCAGGGTGGATAAGCCGTACTCTGGTTGAAATCTACCGCTATCCTTTTTAAATTTTCAGTTGTTGGAGTTAAGGTTGTGAGGTTTTGCTTATGAAGTATTCTAGATTTTTTTATTATTTATTGATTTGATGGTTTGCTCTGGATATCCGTTGAGCTTATTTGTTTCGAAAATGAATTCAGTTTCTTTAGTTTTTGCTTCTTCCCCTAATGGTATAGTAAGCATTCTATGGATCATGTGGTGAAAAGCGGCCATTTTTTGCTGACATGAATGGTTTGAAGTATTTGGTATAATTCTCTCAGTATTTGTAGGTTTCCTATATATTTCGAAAGTCAAGGCCCCCCCCCCTCTCTTTTTACAAGCACATCCAAGAAGGGCAAATTGTTATCTTTCTCTTCTTAATGTGCAAAATTAATATTTTTATGGATGTTGTTAATGGTTTCCAACATCCGTTTGACGTTTGATAATACAGAAGATATCGTCAACGTATCGCCATCAGCGTTCTGGTAGCTAACCTTTTTCTTTTAAACATTCTTCTAAGTTTGCTATAAAAAGTTCACAAAGAAATGGAGAGAGTGGGTTACCCATCGGAGCACCCGTGGTTTGTTTATAGAACACACCCCGGTTATTTTGATGACGTTCTGGTCGATGGAAGACCGGAAGAGGAGCACGAACAAAATCTTCAACAAGTGCTAAGTCGACTTCAGGAGTACGGTGAAATTAAAAAAGTGCAGTCGTTCAATGCGACATTAACAGACCTGACCCTAGCAAGACGTCAGCCATTGCCACTATGCCCCTTCCGCACGATGTCCTCCTTCTTGGGATCTTGAACTATTACGCAAAAAAGATTCCGTAGGTGCGAAACCTACTTTTTCTCATAAACCAGTTACTGAAGGCTAGGAAGGGGGAGATGTTTTGTCGGCAACCCTATTGGACCCAACGACCCCAGCGGTGGCTCATCATCTGACATAGCTGTCACATCGATTGACGTCGCTTGCGCCGAGTGGAGCCACAAGTTAAATTGTCCTACGTTTAATCAGTCCAGAAGCTCCATCGTTTTGTTTTATGCTGTACATCAGTGATTCTCACTGGGGTCCGTGAAGTGTGCATATTGAAATTTAATGTCTGTTTCCTAACAAACTGAAAATAACATACTGATAGCATACAAAATTGATGTTTATCCCTGGGGTCCGCAGCAACCCAGAGTGATTTCTGAAGGGGTCCGTGGTTCTAAAAAGGTTGAGAGCCGCTGTTATAGACAAATAAATTATTTCTCTGATTTCTATTTGCAATGATAATACGATGCATATAGTGCCACCTAGCGATGAAAATGCGAATTAGTGAACTTTCTCCATATAAATTGTCAAAAAATCCAATAAAAACTTCAGGCACGTTGGTCCGGTAGCTAGACCTGTCCTATTTACTTAAAATTTGGAGCAAGTACTCCTGGTGGGACTAGGAATCGAGTCAGGGGCTGATTGAGTTTTCACAAATTCGTTATCATTCTGGGCAGTCTACTGCACACATGATCAAAAAAACTAGCTCGTGCACTAAAAACATGCAAACGCTATTCTGATGCGATCAATCGAACGGAAACACGCGATCACGCCAAAGCGCACGTGCAGACGAACGCTCATATTTCGATGATGATCTTGGTTTTACGTTACCCTTGTTCAAGGCACCATAGTATTGTCCTTCAGGTTAAGAATGTGTAGAACCCGCCAGCGCTAGGCCCATGAAGTGGAGAAGGATTTTTCAAATCCTCGAATAGTAACATATCACCGAAAATCCGGATTCCCAGGGAGAAGATGATCTCCTTACAACTCCTTCTAGGAGGGTCCAGAAGTAGAAGAGTTATTAAATCCAAAACACCCAAATCAGCTAGCAAGTTTCATAGCTATGGGGAATATCAGTTAAAAAGGGTTAAAAAACAGAAGTCAATTCTCAGAACTTCCTTGCTATATCGTCAATTTCATCTTCTCGAAAGTTATGTTTGGTGATGTTCCAAAATATCATCAAGTACGGTAATAACCCTATTTTGATTCTAGTAGTGAGAGTGCCGCATTATGTCATTAATTATTTGGTCTCCACTTGATGTAATGTGTATGAATTGGCATCAATATCTCTGATTCGTTAGAACCCGTGTAATAATATAAATGGGCTGTAAATGGAGAAATACTCGTGTTTAAACTAAACATAAACTCGAATCGAGTACCGCGATTAACACCCTACCATTTGACCAATGATTTGAAATGAGTAGGATGGTAGTAGCAACATGGCGAAAATAGGCTTATTATCCTATTCTGCATTGAAATAAATAGTTGGAGTTCCATGGATTAAATTTGAATAATTGGCTAATAATGATTATCTTGAGTTCATACATGAATCCTGTCCAATTGCCGTCGAAAATTCGTAATTCCAGTTATATTTAGAAATGCATCATTGCGACGAAGGAACATTCAAATATTCTACTTGCACCAACCAAACAGTAAATACACAAAAAGTGAACCGCAATAATTTAGTCATTCTCCACCAAACTCCGGCACTATGTGCCAACTCGCGATGATCTATTCCCAATTGCGCGGCCGCACGGGCACGCCACACATCCGTACACCCCGAGAACGAATGACGGTGATAACAACTATATTTTAATTTATTGTACATCGCCTCGCTATTCGCTGGCATGCCACAATCCAACCACCACTCATAACATTGAACGAACAAAACTGGAAGTTCTAATATTTCACGTCATCATTATGTGTGCGCCTTCCTGTGGACTATGGCCCATTCCACAGATGAACAGTAGACATTTTCTGTTGTTCACACACACGAAAAAAAACCGCTCCGCAGAAATCAAGCGAAATATCGCGAAATGATGTAAGGTGCTAATTTGTTTACCGGAGCCAGAATGCTCGCTCAAGAAGAAAAAAAATATGATGTGGAAAAACTAGAAGCAGGTTCGTCGCAACTTTGTTCTTCGAGCTTTTCTTCTTGGTTCTTGAATCGGTCTAATTTTCACATCGTTTGTTGAAATATTAAACCACCCTGATATACAACAACTCCACATACTACACATTCATTTAGTGTCTGACACATTTTTAGAAAACTGCAGTGGATGCCTCTCTTACGTCGAGCAATCGAGCTTTGTATTCCGACTGAACAGCGCAAGATAGCCTTCGCTCAGAATATCCGTTCGGAAACCGGACCAAGAGACAATGTTCCCCTCGACTAAACAGCACGATACACATATGTATGTATACACAAATGTTGCTGCCAAACAATGTGATATGCATTATGCGCTAGAAGTTTAATATACTATAACGAGCGCTCCTATTTCAGATAGCAACATTTTCTCCTCGGATATTCCTCTAGGGGCACTTGGGCAGCAACCGTTTAGTGTGCTATATGGGAACAACAGCAGCAGCATCGTTTTTTTGTTGGTTAGAATTTCATTCTGCTGACCGCTTGTGACCATTACGCCGCATAGTCTTCCATCCGGTTTGTATGATTGATTGAAAAAGTATTTAAAACTAGACAAAACTTAAATTCTGACATTAGTGGAGAAAAAAAACGGAATTTAAGACAATGTTTGCTCCGGCATAGTCTGGCGGGTGAATGGGCAATAGTGAGTCTAGCTGGGACTAGATTGGTCGGTGGATACAAATTAGTTTTAGATGATACACATTTGGAGCAACATCATATGCTATTTTAAGCTATTGTCAACTGATATTCGACAGTTTTCACGACCCAACCGCGGTACGGTTTGGTAATTGTAATTCAGTTGTCACACGGTAACCAATGCATTACAATTATCACATCGCAACGCGGGTGGTGTCGTGAAGACTGTTGAATTTTGAATTGGTTAAGGTAAGTAACTGGTTGGGAAGGTCAAACTACTGAAGGGGGTCAATCGAAGTTACCTGGAAGTGATTTGGTGTATGATTTTTCGTCTCTAATTGCATCCTCGGAGCGACTCCAAACCTACATAAATCTGCCAGTGAATGATATCTGTTACAAAACCGTATACAAACTTATGATACGCAACAATATTAATTAAAACTTTATTCTTATGCGGCAATTCTCAACCTTTTTCGTACCACGGACCCCTTAGTAATCACCCTGGGTTGTTGCGGACTTCCACGGTTAAACATCGATTTTGTATACTACCAATATATCATTTTCAGTCTGTTAGGAAACAAGACTTGAAATTTAGATATCCACTCGAACCCCAGGTTGAGAATCCCTGCCGTAGAACATGTAACTGACACGCGATTATGGGTAGTAATCTGCTACTACAACGCCTAGTTCGGAAGCAGGAAAAGCGACTATTAATAAGAGGATCTGAGAGAAGCGACAAACGGGGCAGCCAAATTGCGAAAGTCATGGAAGAATGTAACGCTATTATACTTAACAACGGAAGCTTCACCTATATCAGAGGCCAATACTCTTCCGTTTTGGACATATCTTTCTGCTCCGCGGAGCTCGCTGGGGCCTGTAGTTGGTCCGTTCTCGCAGACACCGGAAATAGCGACCAATTCAAATAACGTGCGACCGCATACCACCAACCACGACTCGCCGTCAGCGCTGGCTATACGATCAGGCGAACTGGGTCGCCTACGAAGAGGCAGTCTCGGACTCTCTCGCACCAGGCCGCGAAGACACACCCGACCAACTAATGGCTAAACTCGTTCAAGCCGCGGAGCGCAGTATTCCTCGTACAAGTGGCAAACCTCCACACCGAGCCACCCACTGGTGGAACCCGGAGGTCAGGCAAGCCATCAAAGACCGCCGCAAAGCACCCCGGATGCTGTAAGAGACCCCCGCTAACCACCCCATGAAAGAACAAAGGGCTGCAGAGCTTCGTAGATCACGAAACCGGGCCAGGAAGGCCATCGAGGCTGCGAAGATCAAGAACTGGAACGCGCTTCTCCAAGGGATATCTCCCGATGTTCCCACGACAGGGCTTTGGAGGAGAGCTAACGCTCTCAGCGAAAAAAGAAGGTAAGTCGGCTTCTCCCTCGAAGTCAACGGAACCACAACAGTCGAACACCGAGTAATTGCCAAAGAACTCGGCAAACACTTCAGCTCGTTATTCTCAGACGCTGTCCTCCCTCCAACCTTTCTAGCACGATGCAGTAGACTCGGAAGAGCGCCCATATCCTTCCCACCGGACTCAGGACAAGACTTCAGCAGAGCGTTCTCTGGGATAGAATTAACAGCGGCACTCACTACCCCCCACGGCAACGGACTAGATGATGTCGGCTACAGCTAGAAGAGTGCTATTGGAATGTTTGAACCGCATCTGGAATGACCAACCCATCCCATCTTCTTGGAAAACGGCCCTTGTAATCCCCATACCAAAGAAGGGCAACACTCCTCGTACGGCGAAAGACTTCCAGCCGATTAGCCTGCTCCCTTGCGTAGCAAAAACTGGAGCGGATGGTCAACAAACGGCTTATGACCTACCTCGAAGAAAACTCCCATCTTGACCAGCGCCAATTCGCATTTCGCAAGGGACCTGCATGCCGACATAGCTATATTGGACATCGCCAAGGCCTACAACACAGTCTACCGCGAGGGGGTTCTCCGTCAACTAGCCAATTGGGGAGTCACCGGAAACCTTGGAAACTACATCAAAGACTACCTCAACAATCGTGTCTTCCGAGTGGGAGTCGGTAGCCTACAATCCAGAACGTATGTGGAAGAAAACGGTATCCCACAGGGATCCGTCCTCGCCGTCACTTTATTCCTCGTCAGCATGAACTCCCTCTTTGCATCTCTACCGGGGGGAATTTATGTTTTCGTCTACGCCGACGACATCATAATCGTCGTAGTGGGAGGATCGACCGCTCGAGTGCGGATAAAGCTCCAAGCCGCAGTAAACGCCATCAGAAAATGGGCTGAAACAGTGGGGTTCAACATAGCCGCCGCCAAATGCTCAGTATCACACTGTTGCAATTCCTATCATCTAGACCGGTCAGGCTCAGAAATACACCTATCCCTTTCTGCAGAGAACCAAAAATACTCGGTATCAAGCTGGACCGCCGTTTAACTTTAGTATTGCACTTCGGGACTGTCAAACGAGACTGTGAAAGCAGGAAACGCCTCATTCGAACCATCAGTGACCGGCATCCGACATGGAACAGGAGAACTGCTCTGAACGTCAGCAGTGCGCTCATCAACAGCAAAATATTCTACGGTATTGAAATAACCAGCTACAATATGGAAGGGCTTATGAGGATCCTTGCTTCCCTGTACAACGTTACGACTCGGTTGGCCTCTAACCTACTGCCGAGCACTCCCGCCGAAGCAGCCTGTGTCGAAGCTGGCATTCCCCCCTTTCGGTGTGGCCGCTAGCATCATACTCAACCTATCCAGGTCACTGGGAGCAGGCTCTCCCCCCGAAGTCGCTCAGGCCAAATTCCTAGAGCTGATGAACCAACGATTCCCGAACCACGTCCGTATCTACACTGACTCTTCTAAGCTGCAAGGAAAAGTTGAAGTCGGCGTCTGCGGAATAGGAGCTGGTCTGGCCTACCGCCTCCCTACAAGCTGCTCCGTTTCCTTGGCAGAAGCTGCTGCCATCAGTCTCGCGATTGCAAGGAGACCAGAGGGAATACCGAATATCATTCTGACGGACTCTATGTCGGTCATATCCGCCCTGGAAACGGGAACATCACGCCACCCTTACATACAGGGCATAGAGGACACCTGCGATCCATTGACTACTATATGCCGGGAATGAGGAAGCCGGCAGCTTGTGGAAGACAGGCCCGAAGATTGCTGACCAAATTGGTCCCATCGACGGATATCATCTCCTACTTTAAAGCAGAAACCATGGCTTACTTTATTAACCACTGGAGGAGCCAACCGGGCCACCTCCAAAAAATCAAGGGAGCACCGGAACGATGGACCGACCGGAGTAACATACTCGAACAGAGAGCCCTCTCCCGCCTACGAGTGGGGCATAACTCACGCACATACGATCACTCGAACTGACCCCCCCCCCCCCCCCCCCCCGTCTGCCAGGTATGTCAAACCAGACTCACCGTGGAACATCTTCTGGTAGATTGCCTAGAATTTCAAAACCTCAGAAACCTTCATCAACTACCGTCTTCAATCCGAGACATTCTGGCCAACGACCCGTCAAGTGAGGAGACAATTATCTCGTTCTTGAGAGATGCCGAACTGGGAATTCCGGAACACGGTTCCCAGGACGAAATTTATTTTTTATGATAATTGTGGAATGCGGCACATCAAAAAACATCAATTCGATGATCTATGAAGAATGCAATCATATACGAAGGCATCCGTACACATGTGGACAATTGATGACCAGTTCCGGGAATTCCGGAACACGGTTCACAGGACAAATTTTATTTTTATGATAATCGTGGCATGCGGCACATCAAAAAACATAAACTCGATAAACTATGAAGAATGTAATCATATACGAAGGTATCCGGACACATGTAGACACTTGATGACCAGTTCCGGTAATTCCAGAACATGGTTCCCAGGTCATATTTTATTTTTATAATAATCATAGCATGCGGCACATCAAAAAACATCAACTCGATGAGCTATGAAGAATGTAATCATATAATAAGGCATCCGGACACATTCGGACACTGGATGGCCGGTTCTGGGATATCCGGTACACGGTTCCCAGGTCAAAATTTATTTTTAAAATTGTGGCATGCAGCACATCAAAAACATCAACTCGATGATCTGTGAAGATTGCAATCATATACGAAGGCATCCGTACACATGTAGACACTTGATGACCAGTTCTGGGAGTTCCGGAACATGGTTTCCAGGTCAAATTTTATTTTTATGATAATCATGGCATGCGGCACATCAAAAACATCAACTCGATGAGCTATGAAGAATGCAATCATATACGAAGGCATCCGTACACATGTGGACCATTGATGACCAGTTCCGATGAACCGTGTTCCGGAATTTCGTCTGGGAACCGTGTTCCGGAATTCCCGGAACTGGTCAGAAAGTGTCAAATCTATATTAAACCTTTATTGAATTAATTGCTTGTTATATTAAGTAGACGATCTGATAAGATTTGTTGAAATAAATTAGTGTTTCTGTTATAATAAAGCATATGCAATGTAAGCTCATGAATGGCCACTTTTGGGAACCGCTCCCAGGAACTGGCCAATTCGTATTACTCATATATGAAGTGCAATTATTATGTAAGAAGGTCATTTCTAACAAATTATTGTCGAAAAATGTTGAATTCTAGCGTTGTTTTGAAAATATTTATGAAAAACTGAAAATGGCCGAAAGTTGGTACCCCACTGCAGTCTGGATTTACTCCGGAGTCGTAGCTCCGAATACAATTTTTAAAGCATTTTCGAAAATTGGAATAATTTCCGGTTCTTTGGCAAAAAACTGCATCAAAATCGATTAAACAGAAAAAAAAGTTATGGCCAATTGAACGTCGATTTTGGTGTATCCAGGATGGCTTGGTAGTTTGAAGGTTAATATAACATTCATTAATAGCTCCAAACACTGGGCCTTATAAAGGGTTAACAGCTTCAGTTTATTGTAACAATTTTAACCTTAACGCCTTCGGTTTATTAAAAAGAACGAAAAAAATTATGTTCCCATTTTGTCAGCCGAAGCACACCAAGGGACTGATAAATCGGGTCTGCACTGTACCCATATCATTAGTGTTATAGAGAATTTTTCCCAACCAGAAGTCGTCATCTTGGATTAAAAAATGGCGACATTGCGTAAGTACTCGTCAAAACAGGCTATGTGTCAAACTGTTTAGAACTTTGAGCGGCCCGGGGTATACATTTTTTCCGCTCATTTCCAATGCGTTCTTTCTCGATTAGAATCGATTGTCGATTAACGATCGAGTTGACCTTTGACATCCTAACATTTATCCAAAAAGAAACCTTTCGTGACTGGCGTGGCGGAAGTTGTTGGTGTACTTTGAGCTCTCCTCATAAAAATCACTAAAGAGAAGAGTAACTAAAACTGTATAATCACGCCAAACCATCCTTTTAATTTATTTTATTCAGGTAATTATGATAATCAGAGACCTAAGCTTTAGTAGAGTTTGGAGCTTGTTTATGTGCTGTCTAAACCAAACGATGGATTTTCTCGATTATAATGTGTATTTAAATTCTCTAAATGCAAGTTTTTTGCCAAGTATCTTATAAATCTTTTGAACTACTAGTGTAGCGACCCGGCTATTGGAAGAATCAAAACAAAAGGAAATAAACCAACACTTTCTTCGAATTGTCGACCGCGCGGATAGCTCAGCTAGGCTGCCCGGCGGTGAGGTACACGGCAGACGGGTTGCTGATGAGAACTGTTTAGAAACTCGCTGCACGTTGTCGATGCATAGCGCGCTATTACCGAAAACGGATGGTGTATCGACCGCGCATACAGGAAGCGAATTCCAAATGCGGAAAAGAATCGATTCAATTGTTTCACACTCTGGATTTTCAATATGTTTCCTGTGGGCGTACGGGATTTTGATTGTTATGTTGTGCTTAGGACACATATTTTATATGGTTTTGTTCAGATTTTTGATTCATTATACAAATTAGAAAGAAAAAACCTGTTTTAATCCATCTAGTTGTGCAATTGTGCCTTTCTTATTCTATCCAAATTATGATTCCATGGCTGTTTATTTTCAATATAATTCTGAAACAGTCTAATACATAGCTATTACACGCAGAAAAAAAAATCAGTAATAATGAACAAATTTTGGTTTTAATTAACAATTTTCCCGTTTGATATAGTGATAAACAAGAATCAGGTTTGGTTCAATCAATACTGTTGCTTGAAATTACCAACAAATTCATTTGGTGGCTTTTCAATTTAAAAAAAAAATCGTTTGATACAACAAAATCATGATAAGTTTCACCGAACAAAGTAGTTCGAAGAAACAAAAAAATCTTTAGTATTAACCATAGGAGGGAACAACTCAAATTTAGTTGAAATATATTGAAGGTTTTCGGTGGGAAGGGGGGGCGGGGTGGCTTCTCTAATCTTCCTGCCATCACATCACATGATTTGGTATTCTTAGTATGTATAACAAACATAACAATGTGACAAAAGGTGCAAAAAGCGCAATAAAATCCTGTCAATCCTATTTTGCATTGGATTGTCTGCTCTAAAGATACATATCACCAAGGGGCCGATTTCCTATTTATTTATTCCTTTTAGATTATTTCCTTTTTTCTGCGAGACATTGTTCATGAATGGCTCCCAAACAAACAATATTCCATAACGAATATCACGTAACATCGATGTCAGAGCAGTGGGATCAAGGCCAAGTTACCTCCGGGTCGTCCTAAACTGAGAAGCAACATCTATTTAGGTACCGAGAACAGATGTCCAGTGTAAACGTAAAAGTTGAGAAAAAAATTTACGGTGCATTCAAAGAATATTATGATGATTCCTACCGTTGGTCCATTTAGTGTGTGGGTTTTACTGAATTGACAGTGGACCACACAATTGATGCCCAAGTAACTATCACAATTATACTGGGTTATGCCAATATGATGACCGTAGTGGTCAAGCAAAGATTAGTTCAAATAGCAAAACAAGTATTTTAAACTTGTTTGTTCGACACCTGGGTGTCTGTTCTCAGTGATTTAGCTGTAATTAATCTTCCCAATTGAATCGAATAAGCAGATAGTATAGCCGACGGGAGAGGCATTTAACAAGGTTAGGAAAACTAGGAGTGAGGACGAGAGGACGTCTGATGAGGAGGATCACACCTAACAATACCCACTATATTAACCCTTAAATGCATGGAACTCATTTTTCCTTGGTACTCATTTTCTGGTTGGATACAATCTATACCTCTTGTTAAAGGCTTTATGTCACGGAATCGAGGTATGTTGCCAAATGGCAACAGTATGCATTTAAGGGTTAAACAAGCATAGTGGCGTTACAACAGAATAATTAAATTCGTTACAACAATCATTTAAGCAATCATTAGTACACTCTAGAACAGAAAGAATAACTGGTAGACTAGCTGGAGGGAATTTAGTATTCGTGGACATTACGGTTGACAGCGCTCTCTGATTTACTAATAGTCGATTGATCCGCTTCAGACCTAGGGGACCCAAGAGGAGATCAGGAAGAAGACATCAATGCAAAGATTTAATTGCATCACTGATGACTTAGCATGCGTTGTTAGGAGCAGGATAACAAAAGCAAATCTTAATTTCAGGAACTGTACGAAATGGCGCTGGGCCTGTGGCCTTCGACTGGCATGGTCCATTATCATTGGTTCGGAAGTCTTCTTGACTGGTTTTGGTAGATATGTGCTCCTACTTGCAAGTCGATCAATCCGTTTGAGTGCGGGACATGTGGATCCTACTAGTTGTCGACTCTTTTGACCGTGGGTATGAGGCTAGTTCAGGAAAGGTGTGCAGGACTGGCACCTAAGAGATTGTTAATTAATCAGAACTTTCTCTTACGATTATTTAACTCGACCAAGCATACCGGCTCTCAGAAATGATAAGCAGCTCTTTCGGGTCGGAGTGGTCTGTTCGAGTCGAACCAGGCGGACAATCGGTTCGAGCAAACTTTGTAAGGAAAACTGGATTATGTTCTTATGTCCTTTATAGGAAGAAATTCTTTTTGTGAAACCATAAAATGCCTTCACTCGTCTACTCAGGATAATAACAATAGAAAAAATGAGGGTTTGCCTGGTCCATAATGTAATGAATACGACTCATTGACACTCAATTTGGTTCGGCAATTCCCAACAGCCGTGTAGTCAATAAATTTAGAAACTAATTTCTCAGTAAAGTAAGATTTGTTTGCAGATTTTCAGTGAAACATTTTTAGAGTCTCAGCTATAAAACGTCACTTTTACTGAGATCCCAGCAAAAAAAAATTGTTTGCTGAGATCTCAGCTGTTGAGATTTCGGCAAGAGATGCGAAACAAGCTGAGATTCGGCAGAAAAAGTTACGTGTGCAGGGATAATCGATTTCTGATTTAAGATAGAGATGAAATAGCACAGTTGTAGGAAGAAGTATTTGCGAGTAAGGACTAATACTGCTAGTAGACTAGGAGACAAAAAGGAGATTAGGAAGAGACAGAGGCGGAATCAATGCGAAATTTGCCAATAAAGCGTAGACTCCAAGGCGATGCTAGCATGATTTTCCCGTAGGATTACACAGATTAGATGACACGACGTTACAAGCTCTAAATTTGTGCGAAGTAGTATGGATGTATGTATTAGACTGCCCAGAAAAATAATAAATTTTTAAAAACTCAATCTGCCCTGAGTCGGTTTCTAGTCCCATCAGGAGTACTTGCTTCAAATTTGAAGCAAATCGGGTAAGTCTAGCTACCGGACCAACGCTCCTAAAGTGTGTATGTGATTTTTCGACAATTTACCGCTAGGTGGTACTGCATGCGTCGTATTATCACTGCAAGTGAAAATAAGACATAATTTAATTGTCTAAAACTTTGTCGAAGACTGCTAGTCAATCCGGCTTTGTTAAAAGAAGTTATTGAACTTTGAACGAAGTGATGTCTGAGTCAGTTTTGCATGGGCACATGGTTTTGTATCAGTACTCGATTCCTATGAACTAAACATTTTTCTGAAATAACGGTTAGGTTTAGCTCAATAGTATGTTCAGAAGAATTATAGTAAATAATACGAGTCATATTTTAGTTAGAAATTTTTAGTTCAATCTGTAACCGCATAGAGGGCGCTAACACTAACTTTTCATAGAAGAGAGATAGAATATCAACATGTTCGGAAGAATTATTGCAAGATGCTCGTTCTACAACTTTGTAGAAGACACCTAATTTCTATCTCTCTCCGTTGAAAAGTTAGTGTTGGCGCCCTCTATGCGCCAACATGTGGAACTAAAATATTCTAACCGAAACATGACTCGTATTATTTACTATTATTCTTCTGAACATACTATTGAGCTAAATCTAACCGTTATTTCACAACAATATTTAGTTCGTGGGAATCGAGTACTGATACACAACCAGTGATGTACCAAATCGGGTTTTTATGATTTTGGGGAAAAAGCCCAAGGTTTTTTCCCGGTTAAAACGGTTTTTTTCGCGGGAAGATTGGGTTTTTTGCAATTTTTTGATATTTTAGTAATTGAACATTAATGTTTTGTTATCCAAACATTTTTATTGAGCATTATTGTCATAAAGTTTTGCATGTATATGAATTCTGAATGGTTTTTCTCGTTTGAATCATTGTTATAGCGGTAATCCAACATTTCTTTACAAATATTGTGGTTAAATAAGTGATAAAACTTTTCAACACGTTTTGGGCTAAGTCGATTGCGTTTCTTACTGTGAATCCACCTAAACGTACCAAACATTTTTTCTACTTTTTCTGATTTAGTTGATGCCGAAATAGGGTTGCCACCTCTGGAGATACTTTGACCCGGAGATTTTCACTGACCTGGGGAGTGGTGGATTTTGAGTGGAACTAGGCAGAAATTGAAATCAAAGCGTTTGCTCGATATTTTAGAGCACTTTAATCGCTTTTTATTACTACGGTAAAGTAAAGCTGTAAAAGTTCACGTTTCAGAACGGGTTTGTCAGTTTAATCTGGTGTAGTAGTTCACTACCGCTATACGCATAACTGTCCCATGTGCTATGGAATTTCCTATGCACATGGGACAATTATGCATAAAGCGGCAGTTCGCTTCCCCGACTAAGTGCCAAGAACACAAAAGAACCAGCTACTCTCGCTGTGGAGGATAAGTCGAACGAGCATTGCTCTCCTCCATAACTAACAGGAAAAGGAGAGCAAAGAAGGCAAGGGCTGCGCCACCACATGGGAAGCACTATGTGGTGTCTATTATTCATCACCAGAGGTCGCAACAAAGGGGCAAAACTCACCTCCCTAGCCAACAGTTAAAGGTCGATGCAGGAGTAGCAACAACACCAAAAGAACTTGTTTGATGTTAACCTAGTCAGTTGCATTAGAACAAATCTGTCATAGTAATAGTTAACATCGACTTTTTAAATATTTTGTAAAGAATCAATTAATTAAAAAAATGAAATTATGCTTCTTTCCATCAAACCCGGAGAAATTGATGTAAAATCCGGAGGCCCGGAGATCGCCCTCGAAAACCGGAGTCTCCGGATCAAACCCGGAGGGGTGGCAACCCTATGCCGAAAGAATTTGGATTGCGATTTGTGAGAGTTCTGATTACTGTTCATACTAAAGACGAATGTCGAGGCCACTCCCTTTTTTGCATATTACTCACTTTTAATTTTCACCGAACTAAATAGGTATTTTCTAAATTTTGTGTGAATACTTAACTTATTTCGCTAAAAGTATAGCAACCCCTAAAATGAGTAACAAGCAGAATAAAAGTAGTTTTGGTATCACACGATTATTCTAATTTTCACTAGTCAGAGTAACAATGACTATTGTTCCCAGTATTATATAAAACAAGTTGGAATATGGAATGGACCGAAATTAATGTCGCAGGAAAAGAAATTGCTTCGTAAAACCCGTTATAAATATACTAGAATGTGAAAATTGGATTTGAACTTCAAGTTTCAAAATCGGACAGAATCTTTTCGATTATGTCCTATAGAATAAAAACCGTAAAGAAGTATATCCGGTTCTTGCAAAGGACTTTTCCTTATCCAACTTTTAATCTTGAATGTAACGATGTACGGAATTTCCTGTGAGCGAATTATACTGGAGGTTCATACTTGCCGACTTTTTCGGGTGAGAATATTCTAAGCGATTCTCATGCTCAAGGATCTCTGTCTGATTTTTACGCTTGATGTTTATATTCGATTTTTACATACTAAGATATCTGGAGTGGGTTCTACAAAGTATGTTTTATCCTTGCGACTTTTATTTTCGGTCTCTCAAATGTAAATGCAAGATTCTTTAACCCTCCAGAAGTCGCGCCCACTGAACGAGCAGCCGCTAGTGCCCTAAGACGATTTCGCTAGATTTTCAGAGCAGCGTGCACTCGGTGCACTAGCGCGACTACCGAAAAGTTAAAAAACATTAAATGAATATCATACATTCGATAAAACGAAAAAACTCATATTTCGTCCGGGTTAAAATGATTTGGGAAAAAAACCCGGTTAAAACCCAAAAATAAAAAGAAGATGGAATTTTTCCCACCGGTACATCACTGTACACAACCATGCACTGCTAGGCCCCATGCAAAGCTAACTCGGACATCACTTCGTTGAAAGTTCTTATTCTTCTTTAGCAAAGATGGATTGACTAGCAGTCTTCGACAAAGTTATAGACAATTAAATTATCTTATTTTCACTTACAGTGATGATACGATGCCTACAGTGCCGTCTGACGGTGAAAATGTGAGGTGGCGGTTTTTCTTCTTGTAAATTGTCTAAAAATCCCAGGAGCGTTGGTCCGGTAGCTAGACTTGTCTGATTTGAAATTTGGAACAAGTACTCCTGGTGAGACTAGAAATCAGGTCAGGGGTGGTTTTTCTTCTCATTCTAGTACGTATCTATGAATGCAAGCCTGTATGTATGTATGCCTGTATGCATGGATGTGTATAGGAGTAATGTAAGCAACATGGAAGGACAGCCTCTGAGCCGCCAAAACGCTCATGGGAAACCGGGTCCGCGGTCATAGATGTAACCATAAAGCACTGCACACACTGTCAAGGGCAACGGTGAGACGGTAGGTGTACAGTTAATGCACATAGGTTGCATAAATGGGTTGTTAAGACAGCCCGATTCGATTGCACACTGATAAATAACAATAACAATTCTACTTGTTGTAATTTTGATGTTCGACTTTGCTCGGGTTGCCAGAGTATTACTGGTTGATTTTCATGAAGATTTTTCTCTTGGTGTGAGAAAGCACGGTTTTCCAAGATGACCGCTTTTCTAAGCTTTCTCAGTTGAACCAAAAGAACCATAACCCGTAAGTCTAGCAAATTATCAAGGCCATCCAATCGCATACACGCCTACAACAATAAAAAAAACATCAGGGCAGCATGGACGAACTGAAATTGGCCCCTATGCAGCCGTAGGCGATGTAGCTAATCGCTCTATACCGAAAAAGTAGGTCTTCACGCGAAGTAAAAATTGCGTACAGAAGATCCATCAAATGATTATTTATGTTTATTTTCACATTGTAAACATTAAAAAAGCCCACAGCTCAGGCAAGCTGTCAAATACACGTAATTTAATTACAAAAATTTCCGGAATCCTGAATGATGTTTGTTTGAATATCTGCTCACATCCTACTAGGGCAGATGACCAAACAGATGTGCTAGCAGGTATAGTTGTGCTAGTGGGGTTTCGCCACGGTTACCGGCAAATAGGCATTAACTACATTTGCGTTAGTGGATCACACTTAATTCTTAAGGTTAAGATTTTTCATTCCCTAAATTTCCCGAAAAGTGAGGGAAATAATTATTTCTTGTTTTAATTTGTGATTGAGATGACAATAATAATTAGGGGAACCCGGGCCTATTCGGACCTACTTAAGCAAATCGCCCTTTTAGGTGGATAGATGTGAGAAAATTTATCGGTCAAAGGTCCTAATTGTTAGTTTGAAATCTCAGCTTCATTTTGATGCTATAAAAGGTTCATTTTCACCACTCAATGGCAGCGCTAGGCGACGATTTGCAAACCTCTACGTTTTTCCATCCTTTTACAATGTAGGGGTAATTCGGACCTCCCTACGGGGCAATTCAGACCGTGATTTTTCTTTAATTTTTTTTGCAATGGAATTATGTTTAACTATAAAATATTTATAAGAGAGACTCCTTAAGAAGCAAAAAAATAAATTCCTTTACAAAAACTTAATCTGGTATGTCACAGCTGTCGATTGGCGAGCCATGTATTTTCTTTGCTGTGGCATGTGCAATGGTGTGCGCAGCCGCAAGCCGCTGAACGATGGTTGACGGAATAGGGGTCCGAATATCCCCCCGTTCGCTCATTTCGCACAAATGTGGTGAGCGTCTCGAAAATATTTGTGTCTTCACCCAAACAAAAATCATTCCATAAAATAGGAGCCTCAAGCTTTTCAAAACACTTACCTTATATTTTTTCACTTTTATTTGTTGCTTTAATCACGGTTTTTCCATTAGAATGATTTTTGTTTTGAGAATGGTATAAAACGAAACACGTTGTAGGGGAGACCGGGGCTAGTTGGCGGTGTTTTCAGTTTTCAATTTTTACCGCTTTGATGTAGGTAGATCTTGCAAAATAGAACACGCGGCATGAAAGAGCAGACTGTTGGCAACATCTCTGATTTTTTTTTCAAGTGTTTGATGCATTGTCTCCATTTTTAGAGACAAAAATATGTGACGCGGAAAACCCGCCAACTTACCCCGGCGCCGGGGTAAGTTGGCGGTATGTGAAGATACGCCAAACACTAAGCAATCAAATGTAGATTCAATTACTTCAAGGGTCCTTTTGGAACGTGCTGAAGGTCTTTTCGAGAAAACTGTACATTAACCGACATTTGCTATTATATTTCAGTTTCAATACCCCGGCATTTGGACTTTGACGTGTACTCCCTATTCAAAAGCAAATTTTCGAAATTCTTTATGCAATTGGCCGGAATTAATGTCTCCTACATTGGCGAGATACACAAGACAAAGATTTTCTTACTTTGGAGTGAATTCCAGAAATAAAATTTTTTGATGACTTTTTTTGCACTGTAAATAGTACCGCCAACTTGCCCCGCGTGCAGCACCGTCAACTTACCCCAACCGCATATTTTATTAAAAACTATTTAAAAAATAACATTTGTTTGTGGATAGATGTAATATCTATACGGATGCTGAAAGCTTTTTTCACGAGCTATCGAAAAATATAATCCTTCGGGAAATTGATTGAAAATCACCCTAAATAACGCAAAGTATTTAAAATTTAGAAAATTTACTTGGAATGCTTGAAAACACAATATCACCCACAACTTCCACCAAACAAATCGTTTTGCAACAAAAACGCGTTGGATAACGGGTTTCACATAACTTGTGGTACACAAGAAGAGGCAGCGTTATATGTCTAATAGAAACAGAGAAAAAGGGATTCCGCCAACTTACCCCAACCGCCAACTAGCCCCGGGCTCCCCTATCGCCTTTCTACAAAGAATCAAATTCAGCTTTCAAAATTAATGTTTCAGAATAGCGGTTCCACGAATATGTACGTTAGTCAGAAAGTCTTGCTACTTTCTGAGAAATCGAGGGGGTCCAAATTGCCCCCGCTGTCTTAATAGCCCCAGGTTCCATTATATTTTTATTCGTGTTTGAGAGGATTATTATTTAAGACATTTTGAAATAAGCTCAGCGGCGTAATGGTCTATGTCGTGTTAACTCGTGCTTGTGGCGGGGATACAATACAATCATAATGCGAAATCAACAAATAATTAGAGGTAGAAACCAACTTTGACCTACTTCCTTCCAATTCTAATCGTTCCCTGGTGAGCGAATATGCCAATAAATCTATTGATTTATACGCGTGCGAGGTAGAACTAGTATTGGGAAGCTCCATTAACGTAAAACGGTAAACGCTACACACAAAAATAAAACAACCCAAAGAATAGGTTCTGTTATCTTAAATTGCTTGTGAGTTTTGCGTCGCACTCGAACTTGATAGTGTTGCCAAATCCAAAAAGAGAAAATTGATTTAGTTAAGCTCTTCCGTTGAATAAGGTACTTTTTAATTGTTTGAGCCAAACTTAAACGTTCTATTGATTGAAGGGAAGAGTAACTCGTAGTAGTGTGTCACAGTCCCTAATAAGGCTAAAATAGGTACATTACTCTATATAATATTGAACAGTACGACCAAACAACTGCAAATCAAAAAAAAAAAAAGAAATAGAACCTAGCGTGAAAAGCCAGGATCAACAACCTGCCATGTTTTTCTCTTCCTTGTGTCGTACAGACGAGCGTGTAAAAATTTTCTTGTTTCGTATTACTTTCTCGATACATAGGGTAATGGGCCTATTATAACATAATCCCTATTATCATTCTACCCATCACCTTCTACACCTTTGTTCAAGGTACTTATTGAAATGGTAGAGTTAGAATTGGCGTATTCGTTTCGAAATTTTCTTTGTACGCTAACACGAGTACTTCGCCTGTTTTTAGTTCATTTTTGTTTTCATGCTAGTACCCATGTACGCAATCCATAGAGTGCTGGCCAAATAATTATCGAAGTACCGGCACCATCCCTAATACTGCCAAAATAGGCTCATCATTCTCGCTTGAATTAGTGCACCACTAAAATGTCGGGCATTACACTCTTCTGTTGTCATCGGCGAGCAGCTGTGCGTCTCGCAAATGCTCATGCACTTTAATCATAGAGTAGAAGCAGTTCTTCCGTGCCATTCTACGCCTTTTGTTCTTTTTCTCCACATATAAAACTGTTCGGACGTGATTGTGTTGTGACTAATTTTCGGATATTACCATACCCACTCATATTTATCAAACCGTTTTTTGCATGTTCGTCTGGATCCTTTGTTATCGAAGGAACCGGAACGTCAGGTGTGTTTATGGTGTACGCAAGAACGGATCGATCGTTATATTTGAATTATTTTGCAGCCTTTTATCATCGTGAAATAATTTGACTTTCTCGATTTAAAATTTCGAATTATTTGCTTCGTAAATGTTATTATTTTTTCTATTGTACTTATTCATTGTGTGGTGTGTTTTGAGGGTGAAAAAACCAGTCACTTTACTTTGTGACATGACTTGAAAATGTTGATTAGCTAATTGCAAACGTTATTATATGTTCCTGTTCGCTTTTCAAAAACCACAATAGTTCTTCGTTTTTAAGAATTTTTGGCTGATGTTAAAAAAAATCAAAGAGGACAACTGAGAGAAAAAAATGTATTCTTAACAACGGCTTTGGCTGATGAACAAAAACTAGAATTTTTCTTAGTACTCATGTTGTTTCAATTTACAATACAATATCACTATCAACTTTGCTTTTTGCTTGACAAAAATTCATTCCTACAACATCACGAAAACAACAATAAATAAAACAACGGAGACACATTTCGATATGCCGAGCTGACTCATATGCTTGATGAAAGGAAATGTGTAAATAAACATAATGACGTGATTACCATTATCGTGAAAATGAACGATATTCTGGTTCAAAAGCTCGTAAACAGTCTGCAAATAAGACGTTTTTCAGTAACATTGAAATACATTTTTTTTTCGCTTTCCTCAGTAACTGATTCTTTTGCATCTTTTCCTTCAATTTTCAGAACGCAGCTGATCCGAGTCGCAAATTCGCACCGAGTCTGCAGCAAAGTCTCCAGAAGCATAAATCACACGTGGCTGCGAGTTTGTGTTTCCAAAGAAGAAGCTTTTTTTCATCGTTTGCATCCTCAACGCAGAACCAGTGCGAGTGCAGGTGATATGTGAATAATCTGTAGCCAGAAGAAAAACGTATCCGTGCGACGACATTGGTGTGTATGTGTATATCAAGCATTGTATCAGTGCGCGACGGTACCACATCGTGGCGAATAGGTGAACGAAAGAAAGTGTTCTTTGGTGAAGTGAGGACTATAGCTTGAGAAGTGCAAGATAGAACTAAGTGCGGTTAGAGGAGAGGGAAGAAAAGAAAAGCAACCGCTCGCAAGAGCACCAATCTTTTATGTATTGCAGTAACCAGAGTAGTATGGCTACTCTGTTACAGCAGAAGAGTTTTATGAAAAATTTGACCAACGGAGCAAACAACGTGGTCGTCGTAAATGGCACCGACGATAACCAGACGACGGCAATGGTGGCAACGGGTGCTACGATGGCCGCCGTCCCAGGAACTGCCTCCCGAATGCTGCTGCCGCACGAAACGTTGGTCCTGCCAGCATCCCATCAGCAGCCGCTGATTCATCAACAAACAACGGTGAATAGCACCTTCACCACAACGCATTCGCCTGCCTCCAATTCGAGCAATAGCTTTAACAGTCAGTTCATTAACCATCTCCAGAATACGCATCATCTGTCAACACAGCAGCTGTTTGGCAACAGCAGTCAACGCGTCGCAACAACTACAACGCCCACCACTACCTTCCAGAGTCAGTACACAAATGCCGATGTCAATGCAATTTTTCGCCCGGCAGCAGCATCATCCACCGCTAACACTAGTATCGTAACAATGCAATCGTTTGCGTCATCTCATCAACAGCTGCCACATTTAGCGACCAGCTCTAGTTCCTTAGTCTATATAAATGGGGCCCAACAAAACTCGGTGATGGTACCAAAGCAGGAACCTAGTGAACAACATCATTCTCAAACGCACCACTATCTACAACAGACTGTATCCGAGAGCCAGACTGCCAACACGATTACAACCACCGACGCCATACGTAGTGCTGTGGCTTCCGGTGGTTGTGGAGATCGTGACACCGGTACCGTTGTTGCCGGGACAGAAGAACAACCAGTAACTGCCACAGCGACTGACGCCCCGGACACAGCAACTGAAGCTACCACCGACCATGTAGAAGAACAGCAACAGGAACAGGAGGCAGAATCGGAAATCGACATTATAATCAATAATGTGGTGTGTTCGTTCAGCGTGCGCTGTCATCTGAATTTGCGCGATATCGCGCTCAAAGGTTTCAATGTGGAGTTCCGTCGGGAAAACGGAATGGTCACCATGAAACTAAGACGTCCTTACACAACCGCCTCTATTTGGTCTTCAGGAAAGATTACCTGTACTGGTGCTACATCAGAAGATCAGGTAAATCGACCGTCGCATTGTCGGGACCCGATTCTAACTCCTTTTTCTGTCGATCACAGGCAAAAGTTGCGGCCAGACGTTACTCGCGTTGCCTTCAAAAACTAGGTTTTAATGTTAGATTTAGAAATTTTCGCATCGTCAACGTACTGGGGACGTGCAGCATGCCCTGGGGCATTATGATCGTAAACTTTTCCGAGCGGTACAAGAAGGATGCCAGTTACGAGCCGGAACTGCATCCGGGCGTTACCTACAAGCTGCTCAACCCGAAGGCGACGCTGAAGATCTTCTCCACCGGCAGCATCACGGTGACGGGTGAGTAGAATTGATGTTGGAAATGCTGGGGAACTTCTAAATGTCTAGCGTGCTATGAATGGCATGTCTGCTTCTGCTCTGAACCCTTCAAGTGGTCCTATGCTATATTTGTCCTTGGTGGAGAAACATTTTGGGTTAAAAAACTATTTTTTTCTCCACTAAGGAGAAAATTATTTTTTGAACCAATTTTGCGCGTAAAGGACGCAAAACCTATAACTAAATTAATTATTGGAGAGGCATTTCGAGTTCCTCTCATCAGAATCCGACACTAACTTAGCTAAGAGACTAAGCTAGCGCCGGATTGATGCTAGCTCCAAAAAACGAAAACACGATTTGTGCTTCTGAGCAAACATCTAGTCCTACGTTATGATCCGTAAGAAAAGAGGTTCTGATTTAAGATGATGAGAATTAAATAATGGTGATGATTTCTTCTCTGTTTGTAGTTTTTTGTTATTCAGAAAATGGATATTTTTGAAAGTTTCAGCTACATCCATGGCACGGTAGTTAGTGATCGTCTACCCTTCCGATTCTGTGTTCGGGAGTGGTGATAGTATCCGCATCTATCTGCAAATGACAACCTAACAACGAACGTGCTAGTCTGTCAGTTAACGCACCTCTCCAACCGAAGTGGAATCAGTTTGCCGGTGTAATCAGGTCGTCAGTAGTTAAATTCATCAGTGCCCCATTAACTTACCCAGGATAATGGCTGCTGTTATGACATCTTCGGTACTAAACTACCACGATGATATGATTAAACGGCAAGGAGGAATTGACGTCAATATATGGACTTCATATCCTTCAAAGTCGGAGTGCTCCCAAATGCCGCGATACAGCTCCTAATACAGATACATAGCCGCAAGGTATATTGCTTCGGTAATATATAGTGCTGCCTTCAGAAGAAGCATGCAATCCGCTGATTCTATACGGCCAATCGACGACCTTGTCGATAACTTCGCAGCGATTGGCAATGTAGCAAATTTCATACTACTTTAGTTATAGGTTTTGTGCTCTTGACGCATAAAACGGTTTTACTCAATTTTCTCCTTAGTAAAGAAAAATTGTTCATCACCCAATATTTTTGCTTGAATGACCATCTGGTTAAAGCCCCCAATAAACACATTACAATTACAATATAGCATAATGCCGACATATCAAGCTACACCGCCATTGTGAAAAAGTGACGATGTGTAACGCATACTGGGACGCAACGCAGCTCGTTCTATGGAAGTCCTGAATCCTCTCGCCAAAGTCGAATCTTTAACGCCAGTGTTCAACATTCGTCCTGGTCCTGTGTGGAGAAAGTGCCCTCAAAACCGTCATCTCCAACAAGTATTATCTATTTTGCAACCATATAACGGCTGATGCGAACTACTTTTCTAGCTAATCGTCTGGCTCTCGACGCAGGCTACCACCATCGCTACACAACGCAGCCAATATGCGATGCCTTGAATCCCCCTCCACACTCGAGCCCGTGATCGTCTACCGCTATGTTTTATTATGTTTTACCGACATTTAATTAGCAAGGGATTGGAAGGTGTAAAATATTTTTCAATATTAAGAGCCATAGTACTCAAGGGCGACTTAACCTTTTGTCTGCTACCGCAGGAGTCAGAATATTTTGGCATTTGAAACGCGAGTCACCTGAGTCTGCGGCATGTCCTGGACGAGCGTAAAGTAACTTTGTACTTTATGCTGTCGGAACCGCTAAGATTGTGTACCCAGGAGTGATATAGAAACATACTGTACTAGAGGAGACGGATTCCTGCTATGTTATCTGCTACTACTACACTCGTAGCCACTCCGTCCTCGAACAGCATCGAGGTTTACTACGAGACCGTTGGTGGCGTGAATTCAAACGCGTGGACCGTGGAACATGCGTTTCCCGAGCGACTGTCCTCTAATCGGAGGAAAAAGAACTCCTTCGTCCGATTCACGCACACCCTGGACTAATGATTATTTACCAAATTCCTCGATTGATTCTTCCGCATTCACTAAATTATATACGAGAGCTGATGGCAGCAGAACGGCAGAACCGATCAGCGGGGAATTCTTTTTCGCAAGGAGTCGCGAGAACACGAACACGCGCACTTCAGCTTATTTATTAGCTTCAACTTATTCGTTAGTGCGTGGTAATCTTTTTTTTCTAATCTATTTAACTACGAACTCGTCCGACTGACGGAACTTTGACTTCCGACTAACGACGATTTCCGGCTAATTCTGTGGTTGTGTCCGGACGGTCCCTTGAAATACAACTAAACTTGGTGGGCCTTGCAGCTCGAACGTCTAGACTAACGGCCCTGACAAAAGACTTTTATTACTAAACAATGTAGTTTTCTGCGCATTTTCAAGAGAGGCTTGGAAACCGCGAAGATCCAAAAACTAAAACATCTATTATTATCCTAGAAGTTGGAGGCTGTGGCGGCATTAACTAAGTTCATTACGGGAAATGTTGCTATTACGCAAGCCCGTGACCCGGTTGTTCCTTTGGGAGCGCGACGGCATTGTTTTGCTTGCGTAAGTGCAACACAAAACTACCGTTGAACTGGTTTGCCAAAGGTGGATAAACACCTTCCAATGAAATGTACCTTGCTAATAAAATGTACCTTGTTAATGAAATGTACCAGGACTGAAAACCATGAGCACTGCGCTTGTTCAATAGAGAAATTGGCGCTTGTTGCAATCGTTTTGTGTGCTATATCATAAAATCAAGTAGAATTTTAATATGCTGAACACGCAAATTTGTTGTGATTTAAAAGACAGTAACAGATATGTCATCTACCTTAGTTTACCCTACAGTTGCGTTTGTTATAAGACAGCACAACTCCGATGATCTGATGTTTAACGCTGTGACTGCTACGCCCCCAACAGCCACAAGGCCGGATGCCTTGGTGGTGTACTTATTGCTGTTGCCGATGGGCTAGCTCCGAGAAAGTGTAGTGTGCAAAGATGCCGGTCACACTTCTGTGTTTTCCTCCTGATAGAAGTCGTGATTCCAGCCTGTTCGACCTTTCCTTAGTTTCTTTCATAGCCTCTATTGCCGCCCGAACGATAATATATTTATTCTAGGTGATTTAAACTGGATTGACGTGGAGTCCGTGGTGAATTTCTACGACTGGATACCAAACCTTCTGCGCTTATCATCAACGCCAGTTGTATGTTAGCCCTAAAATGCATACTTTTGCCATTTTGCATGTCTCCCATGGCGTAACAGATTCCAACTGCCGGCCTATGAAACAGTTGTCGATTAATACAAGACATCACAAGATTTGTGTTTTGCTGTATCTTATAATTATGATCTGAATATTTTGGGCTCGGATTGGATTGAGTTATTCGGGCTGTGAAATGTTCCCTTGAATTCAATCTGTCGTAAAATTACCGATTCATCAACGAGCAATTTTCAAGTACTAAAGGCACAGTTTCCGACGGTCTTCCCTAGGTACAAGACACTTTGCATTGCACTAACACGAAAGTGTAGCTCACAATGAACTAGTGCCACTTTAGAACCGGTAAATTCTCATATCTGTTGATCATTCCGATTGGACAGCTCTAATCGTGTTAGTGCGGAAACCGAATGGAGCCGTACGTATTTGTGCTGATTTCTCCAAGTGACTGAATATGATCTTGGAGCGTAACCACTACCCGCTCTCTCTACCTGAGGACATCTTTGCGAAGATGGTATGTTGCAAACTGTACAGCCACATCGATCTGTCATATGCTTTCTTTCAGGTCGAAGTTGATTCACGGAATTAGCATCACCATCAACACACACAAAGAGTTGTTCCCGTACACCCGCCTCATTCAGGGTAGCAAAGCAGTGTCGGGGGTATTCCAACATTTGGCAGACACAATGATCTTAGTGACCCCTGTCACTACCTGGATGATCTCCTAGGTACACGGGAAAAGCATTTGCATCAAACTCGGGGACTACGATTTACGGTGAAGATTGGAAAATACAGCTTTCGTATGTCTTTAATGACATATCTGGGATCAAACCTGATCCGGACAAAGCTTCAACTGTGGCAATCATGCCACCGTCTCGAGACGTTCCATCGTTGCGCTCATATCTAAATACTATATTAAGTACCTTCCAGAAATGCGTAAGCTTTGATTCTCGATGGACGAACTGCTCAAGGCTGGCGTAGGGCAGTTCTGAAGTACTCCCGCACTCATTCAACCAATCTCGAAAAATTCTTTAGTACACTGTAATCTAAAATTGCATATTATGGTCTCAGCGGATACGTCCACAGCACGGAATTGGTGTACGCGACGCCCACAAATTGCCAAATGCAACAATCGTGTGTGTGTGTATCGCATAGCCTCACTGCAGCTGAAACAAACTAACAGTCAGATTGAAAAGGAAGGGACTTGTGGTCATTTTGGCCGCCACATGCTTTCATTGCATGATCTTTGGCCGGAAGGTCACGCGCAAAGCAGATCGTGAACCATTGTCGTCGATTTTTGGGGAGCAAAAAGTTTTTTCCGGATGGCACCACGTGCAGGTACAGGTTTTGAGTACACAGACGTTCCTTCGTGGCTAATCGACATCCAGTGCGGAACGCAAACAGAAGATCGTGCAGTATATGCAGCCCCACTGTCAACTGCCTACCACCCGGTCTAATACCGTCGACTCGCAGCTGCAGGAGTTTCATCAGCACAGAGACAACCTTTCATTATTTTTAAACTGTCTCATGTGTGCAGAACGTACGCCAATTGCAGGAAAGTTTCAGGAACGAATCCTGTGTCAGTTACACAAGGGACAACCAGGTGTGGAATGAATGCCGTCGGTGGTACGTAACTATGTGTATTGACCCGGTATCGACGAAATAAGTCACCCAGCTTGTTTGTTCGTGTGACGCTTGCGCCAAGGTAGCGAAGAGCAACTGCAGGACCAACTTGGCAAGCTGGTCAATTCCACAGCAGCCGTGGTTGCGGGTTTTGTGGGGTTAGTGGACGGATGATTCTAGATTCTACCTGATTGCGGTTGATGCGTACAAGGCTAAGAGTGATACCTAAACCTATCAAGTAGACCACAACCGCAGCAACATTTGCTATGTCCAGGGAGATTTTTTCGAGGCACGGTATGTCTGAGACACTTATCATCAACAATGCACCTTACAAGTGAGGACTTCGAGGGCTACAACAAGAACAGCATTCTCCATTTATAAACGCCAGCTTCGAATATCTTTGGAATTGTTCAAGCCCCCTACCCCGCTGTTTTGTCAACAAGCAATGAGATTAGTTTAACTTCATCATGCCTATGTTGTTTATTAACAACAACGTTTTTAAACAGCTACAACTTTCGGTTTAGGCCAGTTTTGTTCACAAAAACCAGTAAGGCTAATAAATATTACCTTTCATTTGACCACTAACAGTTACGAGTATTAGCTCTAGAACTGAAGTTATTGCAGTTAGTCTGATTGGATTCCTATGGAGCAGTGCTGCCGGGGTCGGGTTGTCGACGAAAAATGAAATTTTGATATATCTTCGTTATTTTGCAATATTAGTGAAATCTATCAAATTATACTGCCTTCGACTTCGTGTTCCACGCTATTGGACTATTGTAAATATTCTAGGAGAATTGTATTGAGACTTGAAATGTAAAAAATGAGCAGCTTCTAGCACTGCGAAGGAAGCACCTATCTTTATGAAAAAAGGTTTTCAGTGTATCTTGAAGGAAAGGAAACAATTCAAGGAAAAATAGTTTTGGAACCATATATGCACCAGAAAACAGTTAGGCATGAAAGAGTTAACAGAAAACAAGGTACAAAGGTTCGACGCTGGAAAGTCTTAGATCTGGTATGGAGTACAATCTTTTGCAAGAATACGTGGGTTTGGATACCTGATCAGGCGCTGGAACGGGTAGGCCGCGTGATGTACAACGCGTGGCTGCTAGAGAAGCAGAATCTCATCAGGGTTCACTGTAATCAATTGCGTATACGGTGTGAATAGGATATTACCAGATATTAACGCAAAGCAACAGTTAGCACATATCTCCGCGCACATTCTTTTGGATTCTTGGGGGTTTCTACCAGCAACAATAGAGACTGTTGCCCAAGAATCGGGTTGATAATCACAGCAATAGCACACTGGGAATTTATTAGGTATGATATTTGCGTTTAGAATTCGTCTCATCAGAACCCGACACTAACTTAGTTAACGGACTAAGCTAGCGCCGGATTGACGCTAGCTCCAAAAAAAACGGAGACAATTTGTGTTCATGAGCAAACCCCTAGTCAAGCGTGATGTCTCGCAAGAAAAGAAGGTTATTTTAAGCTTATGAGAACTAATGAAATTGAAACATTTGGTTTAGCTTAGGCGGCCAATGCAAGATGTACTATGCCATATTTCTCCTTAGTGGAGAGCAATTTTGGTAAAAACTATTTTTTCTCCATTAAGAAGAAAATTGTTCAAAACCATCATTGCGCGTGAAGAGCACAACACCTATAACTAAATTAATTGTGGAATTTACGTTTCGACTTCGTCTCATCAGAATTTGTTTTTTCCGGGATCTCGATCTTGGAGGGAGTTGTGGAAACTCTACCTAGTATCTGCAAACCCTTCACAAGCTACTCGTCAACAAGCGCCCAATTGCATTTGTCTCATCAGTATCCGGCACTATCTTAGCAATTAGATAGAAGCTAATCGAAAAACGTAACATCCCTTATTATGGTGAAATGAACACCTTATTCTGAAAGTACAGAAGTTGAAATATTTCGTTTTCGACTGTGCACTACCCCGGTATATAGTCGGTGCTACACTCATTCAAACTTGGGTTTAATCAATCTATCTCTTTTTTGTACTACTTCGGTTTAGCACCAGGAAAAGACGAAATGCTATTAATATGTTTTGTACTACGTTTCGATTTCGTCTCATCAGTATTTGGCATTGACTTAGTAACGATATATCAGACCATTCTTAGCGCATATGAGTTTGCATAGTTCCTGATATGGATAATGGACGGTATCACCATATAGTAGACATTTAGACGAGAACAAAATTTATTTAAAAAATGTTGTAAACTTCCAAATCGATATACACCAAAAACCGGTAACTCGTCACTGTCATCTACTCAACTATTACATGTAATTTGATAGACGTTTTCCGGTTACATAGCATCGATCTTCCTTCACTTCCTACCGTTTGTTAACCCTCAAAAAGGCAAGAGGTCTCAGAGGCTCGACTAGTAACAGTTCTCTAGTTTCAATGGACTTGTAATTTGAAATACAAATGATCGAGCGTTTTCAGGCTTTCAATTCTCTCACTGATAAAACGACAAAATAGAGGCTTTTGATTTCATTGGGTTTTATGTGTGTTTCTTCTTGGTCAAAATTTTAGCTTGCCTTTTTTAGGGTTAAAAGTCTTTTAGTCGTTCGCTTTACTTACGGATGGTAGTTGTAAATGCTTACACACTTTTGAATATAAGTTCACACGTCTGTTATTTGTGATATAACCCTTGTTCCAACGCATTCTAAAATAAGTTCTATGCTCGGGTTGAGAGATGCTGGGGCAACCGTTTGAATTTACAGAACCTAACGATTCGTTTATTCCTTTTCTCATTGTAGCCGCCAGCGTTGCCTTCGTACAGGCGGCCATCGAGCACATCTTCCCGCTGGTGTACGAGTTCCGCAAGAAGCGCACCCAGCAGGAAAAGATCGAAATGATGAAGCAGCCGGTGTTCGACTCGGAGCTGCTGATCGAGGAGGAATGTGATATCGAGCCGGCAACGAAGCTCCGGTCGGCGGACGACGGCAGCGACGAGGACGACGATGCGGACGTGTTTGACGACGATGAGGACGTCCTTAACAGCGGCACCGGCGACAACACCAAAGCAATATACACCCGTAAGAACCGCCGCCGGATGTGTAAGTCGCGCTACAGTAGCTACCGGTGCAACGGTCGGAAGCGTCCCGCCGGCAAAGCCGACAATGATCCCACCGAGGATGCGATGTACGTATCGGATGACGGCGTGGACGATATGATCGAGAGTGATGAGGATTAGGTTGTGCACGTCGCGTCGGCCGGCAAGAGGAGAAAGGATTGGGGGGATGTGTCTTAGTTTCTATGTTTTGGCTTTACTCAGTTCATTGTAGTGCTTGTTCGTTTTTTATCGTTTTCACATTTTCTATTGTTTTCTAATAGAAAAAAAAGATGGCTTCACGGGCGCGCGTATCGGCACACTGCAGATGAAAAGGGAACCTAGGCTACTGCGCTAGCGTGGACAATACTGTCTTTCTGTTTAGTCTACAAATCCTGTGAATAATAATTATGTAAGAGAATGGATAATTTATTCAGATTCGCCAGCTTTCCTTTCGAGCCAAATAATTTAACTTTGTGTACATATACATATAAATAGACACCGTACCACAGCAATATACGCAACGGTTTTAGTTTTTAGTCGGGGTTTTTATGGATGAAGTTCGTGTTCGTAAATTCATCAAAATAAAATGTATAGACATTTTGATGGATTTTCGGAAAAAAGTGTGAGACTAACTTTCGGAAAGCTCCAACAACTTTAACGTCAGGAATAGACGGAAAAGCGTTCCTACAATGACTGCAACTTCCCAAAATGGGCATTATTCTTCGCGTTTCAGCAACGTGAATATTCAAACTACAACACATATTTTCAGCGTCAGTTTAGGTTCTATATTTTATTATGTGAACTCTTTCCATGTATCAGCTGACGTCGGTTTTGTTGAGTACTAGCTTTTTATTGAAATATCACTATATTAGCGAGTGATTCATCAGTTTATTGTTGTGTATACTCAACTAAGTTGTTTGCGGAGTTTTGGCCAATTGATAGATACTACTAGGCGGTTACGGTAGAATGGTTTCTTGATTCCTTGAGTTATTTAGAGAAAATTATGCCAGTGCGGTTAGCCGGCATCCTGTTAGGAAAGTCTCATTGTACAGATTCCAAATTACTACATATTTCATTTTGCTCATGCTTTTTACAGTCAACAGATTTCTTCCATTCGACATTTTCTTTTTTAGTCCCTAGTCTTTGTGTTCATGTTTAAGTTTGTTGTTGTTAAACTAATCATTCTACAATTTTTTAGTCGACTTAAATGTGGTTTATTTAGTTTGACAATCATTCCATTTGTTGACCTAGTTCTTCAGCGGTATACATGCTCAATTGTCAATAGCCGAGCAGCAACACCTGCTCAACAAAGTGTTTTGGTTGTAAACCGCAGGCCGTTTTTGGTTTATGTGATTGGTTGCAAGGTTTATTGCGTCGATTCGAAGGCTTCGAATTTTTATGTTTCAATATTGATAAATCATTTTTCCTAAATGTACAAGTGTTTTAAGCATCGAGGGTTCCCGACGGGTTGAATTATACTCCATCCAGCAAGCTGAGTTCAATCAAACAAACGGGACACTGATAAACCAAAACGTTTTTACAGAAAGAATCAGTTACTACGTGTTATGTTCTACCATATCGTATCGATCCTTTATCAATTATGTCGAATTAACGGGGCAAGTGACGTTTTGAAAAAACGAGCAGCCGCCCTCTATCAGAACAGCAACTACACATATAATTATTCATATTATTTATGAACAAAATTTGTCTGCAATGAACCAAGTCAATATCAGCAGATTCATCAACGTTACAAAAACCTTTGACATACCCTAGGAACATATGAAACGATTAATTTAAAAATCGTATGTAAACTTAACGAATATCAAAGAGCTGTCAATTTCTAATCACGTTTCACGTCGTTATCTGCGAATGGTTTTCTTTTCTCGAATTTCTCTTTGTTCTTAATTTACGTCCACAACTTCTACTCTGAAGATTAGAAAAAGCCATAGTCGTGGAAGACGGTTACTAGAAGAGTCCGTAGTATCAATCAGCTAAAAGAAACAAAAAACTACAATCAAAAGATTGACTACACTAAGCAGAAGTAAGCGAAGGAATTTGAATTAGAGAACAAGAAAACAAAAGTGCTTTTTGTAAATTATATTATAAACATATACGATACAACTTGTAATAAGGATGAAATCTAACAACTGCTAGATGCGAGATTTGTATAAATAGCTTAGCCCAGGAAGAGTAAAAACTTATAAGAACGATAAGCAACACAATGTAAGCCTTTCCCCTCTATTACGTACCCGAAACTAATAAATTGGGCAACTGTCTTTCGAGGCTGGAAGTCAGACAACGGTTTGCAGAAGCAGTCGCTCCAATTATTCATACTAAACGTTTCTATACGCCCCTTTGTCATCCTATCAGTTCCGATAACTGTGCTAAACACACAATAAAATTAAGCAAATAACAAACATGATGTTAATCATAGCGTAAAGCATGAAACAAGCGGTAGTGTTTAATAATTCAGAATTAAATATCTAGCAAAAAAACGTAAGAGTGTAAGTGACAAACCAAAGACTTATAAGTAATTTATAATAAAAAGCAAACGAATCGAAACTTGTGAAAACCCTTAAACATACACTCACACATCCAGAAATGTAAAATCAATACTACGAATAATCAATTACTACTGGACGGAACTAAAAATACTACAGCTTTTGGCTGGCGGGAGTGTCAGGATCATGTTTCGTACAGATGTAGCCAAAACAAAAAAATCACACATACACACAAAGAAATCTCAAAAAATTGTCCCTCTGGAGGGAGGAGAAGAAGGAGGAATCTGTCTGACCTACGTTTCGTTCCATAATTCAACCACTGGAGGAAGCACAAATCTCGTGGCAAAGTGATAGATTACAGTTACTCAATTGTGTATATTTATTAAACTATTAGCGGTTAAACCATGTTTTGAGCCTGCTGAAAACGAAATGTCTTGTCTAAAGTGCCCATATCACTTTCCCTGCGTGATCGGTAAGCGACAGTTTGTGCTGCCTTAGTGGTTCGGTTCTGAAACGACCTTTCCCCCCTTGCCAGGCGGGTTTCTCTTCAACACTCTTGATATTTTCTTCCTATTTATTTAAACATATTGTTTACTTTTTCCAATCAAGCATACGCAAAGCATGTGTGTCCTCAGCTTCTTGAGTATGATCGCTCATTTCTTGAGGGAACAAGAAAACGAACGTAATGAAAGAGGAGGATATTTTTTACTGTGAGGAAAGAGTCGTTGAAGCAAAGTGCATAAAGCAACTGCTGGTCACTCAGCGTATAGGAAGCGTTTATAGTTCAGTGGCGATCCTCACACTCAAAAAATCGTAATTTAAGTGATTGAAGAAATTCGGTGTCTTTTTTGTAGCGAAAGCAACAAACAGAAAACAATGAAAGGAGCAAGTAAAACAAGAATAAAGCGAAATGGCAAAAGAACGGGAGGGAGAAACAGAGAGAAGCAAGTGAAACAAGAGTAACAAATTTTGTTGTAAGTAGGAAAACTAATAATTTTATATATTGTATTGTGTTTGTAGTAGGAGAACAAAAACTATATAAAATGCCTAAGACTAGAAGAAAAATTAAAATAAATAAAAGGAAAAATAATGAAAAAAAAATGGGATAGTGAAAATAATGGAAACATTTGATGGATCAATAAAAAATCGAAAAATATTAACTGAATGTATTCATTTCAATCAGAACGCTACTGATTGATGTTTCATTTTGATATTATTTGTGTGAATATTCAATCCGATCATGCCGACTATCCACAATACCCTCTGAAAGGTACTTCCAGTGTTCTGGACAGCGGCCGTTGGTTATTTGACGGTGAAACCCTGGATTAAAAAATGGACGATTAGCGATGGAGCCCAAATATATGCCAGATGTCAGGATCGAACAATCACAATACACCCTACAAGACGGATACATCTTCGACTTCGCTAACGCGCAGATACTTAAGCAAATAGAAAACCAGGAGAGCAGAATGACGGCTGAAATGTTTCATATCAAAATGCTGCGGGAAGATAAAACAGTAAACCTCCAGAATGAATATGGAACGTTCTGCACAACGTATGACGGGCTGATAACCAAGCTTCAGCAGTGTGTGAAAAGCAAGGAATAGGACAAATCGTTCGCCAGTCGGTAGAAGACTTGAATGAATGGAGTGTGTTTAGGACGAATTTATGTGAGTTTGGATGTTGTGAATGCATTTCTAATCATTTGTGAATTATTGTAATTTGATGTGAATAATGTTTTGAAATAAATGTTTGTAGGGGTCTGACAATGGCTGAAGCGTATTAGTCCGAAACGTTGCATAAATGGACTCTAAGAAAACTGGAGCAAGATAATTACTCCGGTGATCCTAAATATAGTTCGGAAACTCAACGTATACCCACTAGACCGGCAACAATTTTGAATTTTTTCGGAACACTGTTAAATCAAACGGTAATTGGCTTTACATACCATTTGTTAAATATGAGCTTTTTCCGATAACTCTAGTTTACTCAAAAGAGTTTTCAAGTTTGTATGCATGTTTGAAATATATGAAAAATTGGCAATAGAAACAATAAATTCAGTAAAAATGACAGTATCATCTTGTGCATCCCAAAATCTGTAAATATATAGCTTAAGGTGTAAGGATCAACTTTGCCGAAGCCTGCCAATTGAACCTATTTTGCAGTAAAAAGATATTCTCATATAAAGTTATGTATTGCCTCTCTTTCTCGCACATGCTTAGAATAGGAAATTTCAAAAAAAATCCGTTTGTCTTCAAAATTAAATAACTTTGTCGGGGAACCTCCAATCAATATACATTCTTCAACAAAACAGTTCGTTATAAAAAAAACTACGCCACCGTAAGTTTTGAGGTAGGCAGAATTACTGTGGAATTTTTTATTGGAATTTGATTTTTAATTTCTGATTTTCCATATATTTCACCATAGAAACTTCTAAAGTCTTGTGAGTGAACTAGAGCTATAGGAAAAATCTCATATTTGGCAGATGGTTTGTAGAGCTAATTGCCAATTGATTTAGGAGTGTTCCGAAAAAAGTTAAAAAAAGTTGCCGGTCTAATACCCACCCATAAGTATGAGGATTTCCAAATTGATTCGTATTAACGCTTGTTATTATACTGCCACCTGGTGGTGGGTCGACCGGTGAATCATCAATAAATATACCAATAAGCTAAATTTAGAAAACAATTAACACCTCTGTCGGTTTGTTTACAGCAGAAAGCAGTGCAATATCTACGACGGTTAGTAATTACCTCCATCTCCATCCCGGACCGAAGAAGTCCGTCATCCTGGCGCACCTTCTATCGGCCGGATGCAGTCGAGCTTCCATATCCATCATTCTAGAGAAATATTAGAGCAGGGATGTCAGGTAATGTTTTTTTGAAACTGCACAGCATATGTGCAAATCTGTGTGTTGCCAACACTGCAAGCACCTAGTTTTGCTCGGGTACCGGGCTTCCAAGGAAACAGCAAAAAACAAACCGCAGGAGGCGAAGGTGAAAATTTTTCCTATTTTTTTGATTCTGAAGAAATAATTCCTTCGAACAAGAAGCCAATTCGTTTTACTCTGAATAATTATAATTATAATAAAAACTAGTAATAATTATTTTCAATCCACTTTTGATGAATCCAGTACTTGTATATACTGTCCGGGAATAAGTGAAATTGGTATACTGTTCCCAGCACACCAGCTACACTGAGCCTATTCAGATTCCTGCAGGTGAGCACTGTCCCGCTGTTTGCTACCAGGAAGTAGCCTACATTTTGGTCCTTCTTCCGCAGGTGAGCACTGTCCCGCTGTTTGCTACCAGGAAGTAGCCTACATTTTGGTCCTTCTTCCGCAGGTGAGCACTGTCCCGCTGTTTGCTACCAGGAAGTAGCCTACATTTTGGTCCTTCTTCCGCAGGTGAGCACTGTCCCGCTGTTTGCTACCAGGAAGTAGCCTACATTTTGGTCCTTCGAATGCCAATTGCCAGTTTATATGGAAGAACAATTACGTCGCTCTAGCAGAAAAAACCAAGGCGCAATTCCCAAGCGGTTAGAAAGTTTTATAGTTGAAATTCCGAAGCACAGCAACATGATACGCACTCCACCAAGCCAACTGAATCCAAATGTCCAAGACGGGGAAAAAGGTGCAGACAATCAGGACAAAGTACCAGAAAATGAATCTGTTGTCTCTGACGTATCGAAAAGAGGTACATCGCGAAGCAGCATAACTGACAGCCAAATCAAGCTCTTAGATCTAGAGGAGGAAAATGAGGAGGCGGAACTGCGTGCTTCTATTGAACAAGACAGGATTGTAGCCGAACAGAAACTAGCCGAATTGCAGATTCAGCATGACCTGGCACTGAAGACGGAACAAAGGAAAGCTGCGTTTCTGAAGCGACAACGTGAGCGAAATTTGAGAAAGGTTGAGCTGCTGTCTAGATCGAGTACCTCGAGCAGATCGAGTGTGTACACTAATGCGTCTAAGCGTGTTGAAGAGTGGGTTGCTGAGGCAGAAAAGGTAAGGCCACACAACGAATATGAAGAATCATCCCACCGGATGGATCATGCATTTTCACGAGAAACCGAAGTACGGAATACGTCGACACCTGGCGTAAGAAACGCGACAGCACCCGAGCCTGGGGGGAACGAAATCTTGTCTCAGGCCTTTAAAGCGTTGCAGAGTCGAAACATGAAAGACCTGCCCTCGTTTTCGGGTGACGTAATGGAATGGACGATTTTCGAAAGCGAATTTAAAACGTCAACTAAGGAATATAAACTAACTGATCGCGATAACCTGAGACGGTTGAACAAAGCGTTGCAAGGTAAAGCGCGCAAGACTGTGGAATCACTGCTTGCATCCCCTGAGAATGTGCAGCAGATTATACGAATGTTGCAGTCAAACTTCGGACGCACCGAATGGGTGGTGGCAAATAGACTGGAAGCGCTAAGAAACCTGGAGATCGTAAAAGAAGGTAACATCGAATCTTTCCGTGCCTTTTATAATGCGGTAATTGGTACCAAGGTTGCGATGACCAACGCGAAGGCGGATAACTACCTGATGAATCCCGAACTCATCTCTCACCTGGCTGATAAACTGCCTGCTTTCAGCAAACAGATGTGGGTTCGGCATAAGGCCGCTTTGATGAAAGAAGGCGTCACTATCGAGTTTAACACTTTCTCGCGTTGGTTGGAGGATGAAATGGACAACCAACTTGCTAGTCTCAATCCTGTATTTAGCGCCAAGAAGGCCAGCTACCAGCTCAAACCGAAACCGATGGTTCTGAATGTCAACTGTCGCGAAGATGAAGGAACAAAGATTTGTCCTTTGTGCTCGGCAAATTCTCACGTTGGTCTAGACAAGTGTGAACAGTTTCATAAGCTGTCTGTTGCTCAACGTCGGTCTGCTGCTAATTCCTGCAAAGTCTGTTACATCTGCCTGAAGTCAGACCACTCCAGAAGAAACTGCAAGTCCGAGAAGAAATGTTCAATCTGCAAGAAGAATCATCACGAGTTAGTCCACTCCGACGATTCTGCGAGGAACTCGAAGTACACCCGTACGAACACGTATAATAGTCAGCAGAATGTATGCAATGTCCATGGCAAAAATATGAATACACTGCTCCGAGTAGGAAAGGTGAGGATCCAAGGTCCGAGAGGTACAGCAGAATTATTTGCACTTTTCGATGAAGGTTCGTCTCTGTCGATGATGGATGCTGCAGTTGCGGAGAATATTGGATTGCGAGGACCGATCGCTCCTGTGTCCTATCGTTGGACTAATGGTACTTTGCACAAGGAAGAACAGTCGATGATGCTGTCGTTTCGCATTTCCGGACCATCGGAGCAAGCGAAATGGTATAACGTTAGCAATATCCAAACTGTGCAGAATATCGCTCTACCTCCGGTGAAATTCGACGTTGCGAATATCAAGCGATTGTATCCTATGTTAGACGATGATAAATTAGTTGCGATCCAGGATGCCTGTCCCTGTATACTGATTGGCTCGAATAATGCGGGCCTGATTGTACCTCTGAAGACGGTGCAATATTCGCTTCAAGGCTTGCAATTGACTCGTTGTCACCTGGGATGGACGATCCATGGAGTAATAGATCCGACCATTGCTGGATCGAATAAACATCATGCATTCCTGTGCTCAGAAAATGATGACATTGAACTTACTGATCTGGTGAAGAAAATGTACAAAGTTGAAAATTTTGGGATTTCTGGTCAGATGGCGAAAATAGCCGATGAAGATCAGCGTGCACTAGATATCATGAACCGCACGATCAAACGGCGTGGGGAACGATTCGAGGTAGGCCAGATTTACAAATACAACAACTTTGACTTCCCGGATAGCAAACCACAAGCGCTACGTCGGCTCCAGATTATCGAAAAGAAAATGGACTCAAACCCCGATTTCGCTGAGCGATACTGCAACAAAATTCAAGACTACGTTGATAAGGGGTACGCTAGGAAATTGGAACCTGAAGAAATAGCTGAAACATCGAACACCTGGTACCTGCCACACTTCAGTGTGGTGAGCTCCGAGAAGTTCCGTTTGGTCATGGATGCCAAAGCAAAGTCACATGGGTTTTCTCTGAACGATCTGTTACTGAAGGGTCCCGATTTAGTTCCACCACTGATTGCGATTCTGATCCGCGCCAGAATGAAAAGGATTGCTTTCGTCGCGGATATCAAGGAAATGTTTCACCAAGTACTCATCCGTAGAGAAGATCAAGACTCCCAACGTTTCCTGTGGCGTGGTATGAACCGTATGGACCCTCCCAGCGTGTACGTTATGATGGTGATGATATTTGGCGCTGTTTCGTCTCCGTCGATGGCGCAATTCATTAAGAACTTCAACGCGAAAGAGCTTGAAGAAAAGTACCCTGGTGTTGAACGAGCTGTCGTCAAACAACATTATGTGGACGATTATTTTGATTGTGCTGACACGGAGGAAGCGGCAATCGAAATGGTTCAGCGTGTGATAAAGGTACACGAACAAGGTGGATTCAAGCTGCTAAAGTTCTCGTCGAACTCCAGAGCTGTGTTGGATTCACTCGATCCTGAAATAGTAGCGGAACAGAAACAGGATGGTATTCGTGTCCTCGGAATCAAGTGGGACCTGCAGTCCGATGAATTTGTATTTCCATTGAATTTTCCAAAACTGGATGCGTTGTATCGGACCGGAAAAGCGGTGCCTACGAAGCGGCAACTGTTGAAATTTATGATGGGCATCTTTGACCCGCTAAGTTTACTCAGTCCTGTTACGATTCAACTGAAGTTCATCTTTCAAGAACTGTGGCGGCTGCAGTCCGGATGGGATGATGAAATTCCGGACGGTCTTGTTCCCAGATGGATGGAGTGGTTAAATGAAACTGCAAAGCTAGGAGAAATACGACTGCCAAGATACTACTATCCAACGGTACCGTCATTCGATAATGTGGAATTACACGCTTTCTGTGACGCGAGTGATAAGGCCTTCGCTTGTGTGATCTACATGGTTCATCGTCGAGAGGGTAAGTCACACGTTGCTTTGGTTTATGCAAAATCAAGGGTAGCGCCCCTGAAGGCACAAACCGTGCCGCGATTGGAACTGCAAGGATGCGTTCTGGCCAGCCAAATGATCCATGTACTGCAGTCTGAGCTGACGATAGAAGTCAAGAAGATTTTCTTCTGGAGTGACTCGAAGATCTGTTTGAGTTGGCTGAAGACAAATCAAAAACTGACGGCATACGTTGGTGCTCGCGTTATGCAAATCAAAGAGAATGGTCACGGCGTAGAGTTGTGGCATTGGCTTCCGTCGCAGCTGAACGTGACCGATTTGGCTACGAAGTGGTCTAAGTTTGGCAGCATGCTAGAATGGGTTCGTGGTCCAGACTTCATTTATCGTGATAGTGTCAACTGGCCGAATTACGAACCGTTGGAGATGTCTTCTACAGAGCTTGTGAGTTTCCACTCGGAACTGGATTGCACGGAGCAGGTGTGTTGCGGTGCATTCGCTGAAGAATTGATTGATCTTCCTGATATTGCGCGGTTCTCTGACTTCAATCGATTGGTTAGATCAACCGCATACTACCTGAAGATGAGAAAACTTTTAGCATTGCCGAAATGCGAAAAACCCAAACGATTGACGATAACTATGAAAGACATAGTAGATGCTAGAAGTGCATGGTATAAGAAGGTACAGTCTGAAATTTTCGGTGCAGAGTTGCGCAGCTTGATGAAGATCGGTTTCGTGAAGAGTAGCAGTCGCCTAAGAACATATTCACCATTTCTACACGATGGAATCATCCGTATGAAAGGCCGTATTCAAGATCACAACAAACCATTCGAAGTGAACAACCCTGTCATTCTTCCTGATAACCACCCGTTCTCAACATTGCTCATCCGTATGTATCATATTGCCAATGCACATCAGGGATTAGAGACCGTCGTTAACAGTATTAAAGAACGTCACCGCATTTTGAAGATTCGTTCGCAAGTAAAGAAGTACACGATGTCCTGTGTGAAGTGTCGAGAGCTAAGAGCAAAACCAGCCGTTCCGCAGATGGGCATCTTGCCAATGGAGCGCACAACGCCGTTCGTGTATCCATTTACCTCTACGGGCATCGATTACTTCGGGCCGATGGCTGTGAAGGTCGGCCGTCGTGTCGAGAAAAGGTGGGTAGTGCTGTTTACTTGCATGACGTCAAGAGCAGTACATTTGGAGGTGGTCCCATCACTCGATACAAGCAGCTGTATAATGGCAATTCGCTGCTTCATGTCGATTCGTGGACTGCCACAGTGCATCATGACTGATAATGGGACCAACTTCACCGGTGCTAACCAAGCGTTGAAGACACTGGTGAAGACGCTGGATCATCCACAGATTGAAGAATCATTGAGTGTTAGAGGTGTTCAATGGAAGTTTATACCGCCTGGTGCTCCTCATTTTGGAGGCTGCTGGGAGCGATTGGTACGTTCCGTTAAAACTGCTCTTCGTGCGATGTTGCAGGAACGACAACCCACCGACTTGGTGCTACGTACTGCTTTGTGCGAGGCAATGAACACAGTAAACAACCGACCGTTGACGCATGTTGCAGATGACCCGTTGGATCCAGAACCGTTGACACCGAACATGTTGCTGCTAGGACGAAACAATACAATCCAATTCGACCATGATTTCGATGAACGAGACCTAAGCTGCCGTGCTGCGTATAAGCATGCTCAGATTTACGCGGATCGTTTCTGGCGTAGATGGGTTGCAGAGTATCGTCCGGAGCTGATCCGAAGTCGCAAGTGGCCTGACAGCAGAAGCTATCACGACTACAAAGTTGGTGACATCGTGATGATAGTAGATGAAAGTTTGCATCGTGGTACCTGGCCAAAAGGTGTGGTGGAAAAGGTCTATCGTGGTCCGGACGGGAAGGTTAGGACATTGTTGGTCAGAACGATGAAGTCAACCTACAAGCGTCCAGTCAGTAAGATTGTTTTGCTGCAAGCCATCAGTTCGGTTCCTGGCCTGGAGAATGTTGCCAACACTGCAAGCACCTAGTTTTGCTCGGGTACCGGGCTTCCAAGGAAACAGCAAAAAACAAACCGCAGGAGGCGAAGGTGAAAATTTTTCCTATTTTTTTGATTCTGAAGAAATAATTCCTTCGAACAAGAAGCCAATTCGTTTTACTCTGAATAATTATAATTATAATAAAAACTAGTAATAATTATTTTCAATCCACTTTTGATGAATCCAGTACTTGTATATACTGTCCGGGAATAAGTGAAATTGGTATACTGTTCCCAGCACACCAGCTACACTGAGCCTATTCAGATTCCTGCAGGTGAGCACTGTCCCGCTGTTTGCTACCAGGAAGTAGCCTACATTTTGGTCCTTCTTCCGCAGGTGAGCACTGTCCCGCTGTTTGCTACCAGGAAGTAGCCTACACTGTGCTTGGAAAATAAGTTTTGTCACAAAACAAGAAGTTGCGACCTTTTTTAAGTTCGTTGAGGCACGAAGGATGTCCTATAACAGTGCATTATGTGCCTTATTATGTTATCTATGCATTATAACAGAAAACTGAAAATTTGTAGTTCAAAAAATCTGTGCAGTTTATTGAAACAGATTACCTGTGCACCTGGCATCGCTAGAGAGATGTGAGAGCATCGAGCGCAAGCTCTGACCGTACGAAAGGGGCGGCAAGAACGATGAAGCGGAAAGCAACATGGCCAAATTCTTCCGCTTTTTGGGCCGACCAGACGGTTGAAAAATGTTTGGCCAACATAGATATCGCCACGAGGAAACGGAAGGAAGTCGATGTCGGCCTCGCGCAAGCAGCAAACTAAAAACAGCAGCTGAAGGTGCTCGTCAAGGATGTCTTTCCTTCAAAGCGCAACGTTCCTGGAAGAATTCGTTGCAGGTCGTTGGCAATGATCCTTAGCTGGCAGGAGTATAACTAAATTTAAGCAGCACTATTTTGTAAATTTTGACAACTGTCAGAACCCAGCCGGTTGCCAAATTTTCTTCCTGCCGGACGTGGTTGTGATTATGGTCAACGAGGCGTATCTGATGCTAGGTGGCAATGACACGGCCGGTCCCAGGAAGGTAATGAGCAGAGTTGTAAAGTAAATCTTCCACACAAAGCTCCTAAAAATGGCCTTCTTGTGGCTGATAATCAGTGAGAAGGATATGTCAGCTAGTTTTTCTTCGCAATTTGCAGTCAACGGGGAGGTGCACGGTACGAATTGCTTACAGGAAGTTGCGGCCTTCATTAGGAACTCGAAGAACGATGTTTTGGTCGCTGAAGGAAATGGAGCATTTGAAGATCCCAGTCGTCCTAAGGAACCTGCCCCATCTACACCCACTTGAAAATTTCTGGGCGAACCTGAAGCGGAATATCTATTCGAACAATTGCATGGTGAAACCCGAAAAGGAACTGATCATTAAGGCGACAAAAGAGTTCAAGTGTATGCCAACATTGTTCTTTTCGATGGCTATGGCCAAAGTCATGGCTATCTATCGTAAGGTCGCCCGGCAGGGAGCGTTCCTTTATTTAAATCATTCATTCGTGCAGAAATCAATGAAAATTTGTTGTGTTTGGATATCGATAAAATCGATTTTTTTCGACCATCCGAAAATAAATTGTCTGTTTTCTAATGCAAGTTTTAATTGGAATTGATCGGTCAGCAACCCGGTCAGCGTGGCAAGCAGAAAGTTAGCAAAAGTTGAGCAAAGCGAAATTGATGCTGGCAGAGTTTCTGCGAGCATTTTACGCGATTTGTGCGAGAATTCTGGCAACGAATTCGCTCAAATGCAACAACCGTTTCTGACAGAAGCGGTTAAACCAACCGATGCTGCTCACTTTTATCCAGAATCGAGCCAGAAATGTACGGCCAAGATCTCTGCACGCTTCCTGCCTCATCTTTGTCAGATGTTTTGCTCGATTCGTGCTAAATTCTACCAGGTAGGAATTGCCAGGATCTTTGCACAGTTCATGACCGAGTTCAGCCAAGGTTTAGCTCGGTTTCTATCAAAATTTACCAGAAAACGCGAGCGAAACCGAGTTCGCCCTAGCTCAACTAAGGGTGTTTACAGAGTGGCGGCGAGAAGCTGAGCTGGCGCTGGAACTGACATTAGAATGCGAGATGCGAGAAACCTGCTTGCTGCAAACCAAATGGGTGATGTCAGAGTGAAAGCCGAGCGGATCGGCGCCGACTGCCCGCTTTCACTCTGACAGGCTTCATTTAATATGCTGCAAGCAGGTTTCTCGCATCTCGCACTCTAATGTCAGTACCAGCCCCAGCTCAGCTTCTCGCCGCCACTCTGTAAGCACCCTAACCCGACAGGATACGCGCAGAAATCTGACAGGACTGCCAAACCAAGACTTACAGAAATCTAGCAGAGTGGTCTCTGCCAGAAAATTTGCTCACTGGGAATCGCTATACGGGACTTGTGTGCAAACTTGAATACAATGGTGAATCACGCATGCGAACCTGTATGCGATGGTGATTTTCAACGTATTTTCATTTAAACGTTTACACAGGTTTTTCGGGAAAGTTTGTTCTAGCTTATATGTCTGTTCGCTGTGTCTAGATGAATCCATTGACTACGATCGATTTCTGTCCAGTATTGTTATTTCATTTTTTTATTCCCGAACTCTGCACTTAATGGCATTTGTTATGTGTGTATCAATTGTTGTAACGAAATCTTTAGGAAAATGCATGCATATATATATATTCGAGTGTGTAAACCCACCTATGTCTGCGATCCATGTTTATGAAGTCATCTTGGAATCAAATCTTCCGTCTGTCGTGTCGCCGAGCCGTTCTACGCTGCTCCAAGAAGCATTTCCTCATCGCCGACGATGCAGCGTCATAGTCTAATACGGATGCCTCCTGAGGAACGACACGCTAGGACGAGTTGCACCTCCACTTTCCGGGGGAGCAACCTTTGTTCTCTTGGCCCGCCGAGTTAACCGTGATCCTCAGCGGCTTCTGATTCGCGAAACTACGTTCCGCCTTCTCCCGGAGCGTAACATGTTACACCACCGGGGGTGGGCGTAGCGTAGTTGGTAAATTGCCTGTACGCAGCGCACCTGGGTTCGAGTCCCGACCCCGCACATAGGGTTAGAAATTTTCCATAAGAGATTTTTCTAACCCGAAGAGGCGAATGACCTTAAGGTAAAAACCTCTATAATCGAAATAAAAAAAATGTTACACCACCAGCCTCGCTTGAGCGCCGTCTTGCTGGTGGCGAAACAACACCCGATTAGTTTTTTCCGGATTGTTCTCGATCACGCGGTCGCGTTCATTCATACCGCATCGGATTCCCACGGCCCGCAACCCCTATCCGCACCGTTTTCGGCTGGTTCATTCCGTTTGATGCCATCGCGTGGGTGGACTTTTCTAGCCACAAATCACCATACGCACGATCGATGCCAGCTATTTTTTTTTTTTTTCAATTCGTTTATTTGATAAGGCAGGTTTGCGTTAGCTTAAGGGTGCCAATTTTGTTTTGTTTTACATTTCAAATTACTTAAAACTAGGGGCTTACATATTGATTTTTGAAATTAAACTAAGGCTAATTTATAGCTATACATATACACAAGGGGGTAGTATAATTTTCGTAAGATTAGAGGGGTCATTTAGTTTTTATGGCAATATGGTTTGACATTTTTAGCAATGAGATTATTGGAGCAAATAATGTTTAACTAAGGGGGAAAATTTTTACGACTATCTTAAAAGTAGAAATAATTAGAGGGCGTGATTAAATTTTGTAAAGATTCGGAGACATTAATTAGAGTTATTTTATGTGGTAGTAGAGTTGGGCATTTTCAACGAGATCATATAATATAATAGTTAAAACTAGAAAAGGCAAGAAGAGCTAAATGCTTCATGAAGATATTTGGGGGGGAAGGGGTGTTACTTCTGTGTATAAGAGTCAGGGGAAGTAGGGTGGACAAACATGGCAGGGGGAGAACATTATTTCAGTTTCAGACTTCGGGAGATCAACGGATGGATTACAGAATCAGGGTGGTCTTCATCAGGAAGAATCATGTACTGGGACGCCGGGTGGTCGTTCTCGAGATGGCAGGGGTTTCTCCAGACGATTTCGTAGTGCGGCTCAGATGTTGATCGGCTACATTTCGAGTTGTGCGTGTGATGTTCGTGCTTTAGGTCCCGTGTTTGTTGGCTCATTCGACAGGGATGTTTTGTGTCGCCTTGGAGTCGCATCAAACCATCGTGGGTGTATGGTACAGGTGGAAGAGAGTGCTTCTGAGAATGATAAGGAAAAAGGGGCAGTTAAAGTTGGATATTGATGGTTTTTATGAAGGTGTATATAAGGGACATATAGAGGACATCGCGGCTTGCCACCACATCTCGAACCGGGACGTTGGGTGGTCTTCCTCGGGCCCGGAGGGTGTCCATAAGCCGAGACCTGGCGGAACTGTACTCGGTGCACGCCCAGACTATGTGCTCTATATCGTGATAACCGTCGCCACAAGCGCAGATACCACTCTCCACGAGCCCAATACGTCGGAGATGTGCATCCAGCGTGTAATGGTTCGCCATGAGTCGGGACATCACACGAATGAAGTCACGACCCACATCCATCCCCTTGAACCAAGGTTTCGTCGATACCTTAGGGACTATCGAATGTAGCCACCTTCCTAGCTCCCCATTGCTCCACGAGGTTTGCCAACTTTCGAGGGTTCTCTGATGAGTAATACTGAAAAATTCGTGGAAGCAAATTGGTCTTTCAAAAACGTCACCTTCAATGGCACCCACCTTAGCTAAGGAGTCCGCCTTCTCATTGCCCGGAATGGAGCAATGAGAAGGGACCCACACCAAGGTAATCTGGAAAGATTTGTCAGATAAAGCACTCAGTAGCTCCCGTATTTTCCCCAAAAAATACGAGGAATGCTTTCCATGTTTCATCGAGCGAATAGCGTCAATAGAACTCAGACTATCCGAGACTATGAAGTAATGGTCTGCGGGTAATGTGTCAATGACTCCAAGGGTATACTGAATAGCAGCTAGTTCTGCGGCGTAAACTGAAGCAGGGTCACTGAGTTTGTAGGAGGCGGTGAACTTTTGATTGAAAATACCGAAGCCAGTGGACCCTTCGAGGTTTGATCCGTCAGTATAAAACATCTTAGAACAGTCGACTTCTCGGAATTTATTATAAAAAATATTTGGAACCACTTGTGGGCGTATATGGTCCGGAATTCCAATAATCTCATCTTTCATGGATGTGTCGAAGAAAACAGTAGATTCAGAAGTATTTATGAAATGCACACGGTTGGGATTGTAAGAAGAAGGATTAATATTTTGCGCCATGTAGTCAAAGTACAGGGACATAAAACGGGTCTGAGAATTGAGCTCAACAAGCCTTTCGAAATTTTCAATCACCAACGGGTTCAAGATATCGCATCGAATGAGCAATCGATATGAGAGTTCCCAAAATCGATTTTTCAGCGGGAGAACGCCCGACAGGACTTCGAGACTCATCGTATGGGTCGACTGCATGCACCCTAAGGCGATACGCAAACAACGATACTGAATTCTTTCGAGTTTGATTAAATGTATGTTCGCGGCGGATCGAAAGCAGAAGCATCCGTATTCCAGTACCGACAGTATCGTTGTTTGATACAACCTAATTAGGTCTCCTGGGTGGGCACCCCACCACGTTCCGGTTATTGTACGAAGAAAGTTGATCCTTTGCTGGCATTTCTGTTTCAGATACCGAATATGGCATCCCCAAGTACCTTTCGAGTCGAACCAGACCCCTAGATATTTTACTGTGAAGACCTGAGCTATAGTTTGACCCATTAATAGAAGCTGTAGTTGTGCTGGTTCACGCTTCCTAGAAAATACAACTAGCTCAGTTTTCTCCGTGGAGAATTCGATACCCAGCTTAATAGCCCATGCAGACAAATTGTCCAAGGTATTCTGTAATGGTCCTTGTAGATCGACAGCTTTGGGTCCCGTAACAGACACCACGCCATCGTCTGCAAGTTGTCTTAACGTGCAGGAATTGTCAAGACATTCATCAATGTCGTTGACGTAGAAATTGTATAACAGGGGGCTTAGACATGAGCCCTGGGGAAGGCCCATGTAGCTAAATCGTGATGTCGATAAGTCACCATGCGAAAAATGCATGTGCTTTTCCGACAACAAGTTTAGTAAAAAGTTGTTTAAAGTCGCTGAAAGACCATGCTGGTGCAGCTTCTCTGAAAGAATGTTGATAGAAACTGAATCAAAAGCCCCCTTTATATCTAGGAACACTGATGCCATCTGCTCTTTACTAGCATAGGCCATTTGAATATCGGTTGAGAGCAACGCAAGACAATCGTTCGTCCCTTTGCCTTTGCGAAAGCCAAATTGTGTATCTGACAGTAAGCCATTTGCTTCGACCCAATTGTCGAGGCGGGATAGGATCATTTTCTCGAACAACTTCCGGATACAAGATAGCATTGCGATCGGTCGATACGAATTGTGGTCGGAGGCTGGTTTTCCTGGTTTTTGGATGGCGATGACCTTCACTTGCCTCCAATCGTGTGGGACAATGTTAGCCTCAAGAAACTTATTGAATAAGTTCAACAAGCGTCTCTTGGCAGAGTCTGGCAGATTCTTCAACAAGTTGAATTTGATTCTGTCTGGCCCTGGAGCTTTATTGTTACACGACAAGAGAGCAAGTGAGAACTCCACCATCGAAAAAGGTGTTTCGTTCGCGTTATCGTGACGGGACGCGGCGCGGTAGATCTTCTGTGCCGGGGCGGAATGCGGACAAACCTTCTTGGCGAAATCGAATATCCAACGGTTTGAATATTCCACGCTCTCATTAGTACTGTTTCGATTTCGCATACGTCGGGCTGTTCCCCAAAGAGTGCTCATCGATGTTTCTCTCGTTAATCCGTCGACGAACCGGCGCCAATAACCGCGTTTTTTGGCTTTCATCAAACTCTTCATTCGCTTGTCTAACGTCGCGTACTGTCGAAAACTAGCGGGTAACCCGTCGTTCCGGAAGGTCTTAAACGCGGCGGCCTTCTCTGCGTACACGTCTGAGCACTCTTTATCCCACCAGGGATTGGGAGAACGTTTTTGTATGTTCGCGCCGGGTACTGGCTTAGTCTGAGCTTGATTCGCACTGTCGAGAATCAAGCCAGCCAAAAAGCTGTACTCTTCCTCCGGAGGAAGTTCTTGAGTAGATTCGATGTTGTCGGATATCGCGGCAGCATAGCTCTTCCAATCGATATTTCGTGTGAGGTCATACGAAATATTGATTGTTTCCAATGGCCTTGAGCCGTTATTGATTGAGACTACGATCGGCAGATGGTCGCTACCGTGGGGATCAGGGATTACCTTCCACGCGCATTCTAACTTTAGCGAGGTCGAGCAAAGGGATAAATCTAATGCGCTTGGGCGCGCTGGTGGGGGAGGAATCCGTGTCATTTCACCCGTGTTTAGAATTGTCATGTTGAAGTTGTCGCAAATATTGTGAATTAAAGAGGAACGGTTATCATCATAAAGGCAACCCCATTCCGTACCGTGAGAGTTAAAGTCGCCTAAAACTAGTCGCGGTGCAGGCAGGGATTCTATGATGTCATGTAGCCGGCGATGACCAATCGCGGTGTTGGGGGGAATATATATGGAAGCTATGCAAAGATCTTTGCCTTTGGTTGTTACTTGACAAGCGACAACTTCAATACCTGTTATCGAGGGAAGGTTAATTCTGTAGAAGGAATAGCGCTTTTTGATCCCCAAAAGCACTCCTCCATAGGGGGTGTCTCGATCCAGGCGAATAATATTAAAGTCGTGGAAGTTGAGATCTATGTCGGAAGTTAACCAAGTTTCACATAATGCAAATGCATCGCAACTCAAATTATTTATTAAAATTTTGAAGGAATCGATTTTCGGGATGATACTTCTGCAATTCCACTGTAGAACAGTGATCAAATCCGTGACCTCGTTCGATGAGTTAGCCATCGAAGGATACAATCGCTGAAAGGAGGGGCCATTTAGCAGTCAACTGCTTCAAAAATGTTCTTACTGTAGGGAGAAAAGCTAACAACAGACTTTTAATAGGATCAGTTATATTGAAAGTTTTTATTATCCAGTCCACAATGTCCGAGAGTTTGATAATTCCAGTGCCGCGATTATTCTCGAACTGAAACAGAGGAACACTTGGGATTTTTGATGTTCCGGGAAGTGCTGGGAACTCCTTCTCTGAGTTTAATCCTCCGAGACCAGGAGCTAATTGCTTCGGTTTGGTTGCAACACTTCCAATAGATGTGACTTTCTGAGTCCCGTCAAGGGATACCTTCTGGCCTTTACAACGAACTTTAGGAGAGGAAATGTTCCTCCTCTTCCTATAACTTCTAGGCGCCCTAGTAGATGTTCCCTCTTGTGGGTCATCAGCCTCGCCCTCGTTAGGAGGCAAGTGAGCATAGATGTTTGTTGAGGTTGGTGGTGTAGCTTTCTTTAGCATTTCTGCAAAAGAACGTTCGGATCGTCCAGCAAGGGAACGTTTTAGTTTATCCCCGCGTAGTTTGTACGCGGGACATGCCGAGATATCATGCAGATTCTCTGCACAGTAAGGACACTTCTCAGCATTCTTACTGCACGAATCATCTAGATGATTCTCCCCGCATTTTCCACAGCGGGCCTTATTGCTACAATGGGTGGCTGTGTGACCCAATTGTTTACACTTTGTGCAATTCATGACCCGCGGCACAAACAGACGCACAGGCAGACGAACCTTGTGCAAGAGGACGTAATTTGGCAAAGCGGTACCAGCGAAGGTCAACCGATAAGAGTTTGATTGGGGGTACGTTTTTGAACCATCCCCCGCAACTACTACTGAGTGCAAACGCTTGCACTCGAGTATTTTCACTGGCTGAAGTAAGCGGTCTCTGAAACGGCCAACCCCGTACTGCAGCAGATCCTCGCATGTCAAACTGTCATCGGTGACAACGCCTTCAGACTGTACTTTCACAGCTGGAATATACACGTGATAGTCCTTCGTAAAGTGCTCGCAGCAAGCAATATCGTTTGCCTGCTTTGAGTTAGTCAGCACGACCCTCAGCCTGTCTGAGCGGACCTTTTTTATTTCGATCACAGCCGAGAACCGTTCCGTCAGGTCTTTTGAAATCTGTAATAGATTCAGCGATTTTGTTTTGGGCCGAAAGAAGACCACAAAGGGACCGGTCGAGAGCTCTGGATATTGTTTGGGTCGGGGGAGAGCCTTAGGAGTCGACTCGATCTCCATTTGGCCATCCGGGGAGGAAGCCATCGACACCGTCAACGCACGGGGTCAGCACCCGCGCAGACGGGAAAAAGCCGTAAATGTATCAAAAAGGTAGATTTCACTTATCTGTATACTCGTTTCCCACGACGCACCAGTCCAGCTTAAATAGCTGGTTATTGTTCAATCCTCGCTTTACGAACAAAAGGTTGAGGAATGTGGCCTAACGGTTAACACACGCACAAAAGAAAATAAAAGTCCAAACCTCGAAGAGGCAGAGAATGGCAAAATAACCTTGAAAGCGGATTACTGCACTGTTCTTTTTCCAACAGACCGAAAACAAAACACTTCTATCTCGATCGAGCGATGCGTAGAGACTGAGATGCCAGCTATATTTGCAGGAGAAAATTCGGCTCTTAGCAGGATCGGGAATACGCACGTGGTCGCACTTTTCCGAACGATCGACTTGATCTTCTCGACCGTAGAACTGACTGCAGCAGTATTTTCTCCTATACCTTCCTGGCAACAGTTCCTATTTTCCGACCGCAGCTCGACTGAGCTAATGTCACCTCCGGCGCTCAGCATATCCAAAAACGATCTCCTCATTTGTCGCATCCGTCACGATAGCTCGACCGTCAATGAAAAGGACCCTTTGTTTTTCTCTCCGTGTCTTTCTGCTTTCGCATTGTGACAACTGCACTGAGAAACAAAAATATGCATCGCTAGCATACTTTCCATTCCCGTCTGTTTACTTCTGCTGTGATTTTTATGCATTTTCATGCATATACTTATAGTAAGCATTCAATGAGTGGATAGACCAAATATGTCCAATGCATAAAATTTTCAGCAAAGGAAACGAGAGGCAGATAGAAAAGTATACTATCGATGCCTAAATAAAATTCAGCGTGTTGGTTGTAAAACGTTTTGCCTCATTGTTCAAACACTGGATCGATTTTGTTTATCATGAGCAGTCTTCCCAAATGAACATCGAACACCACGTTCGCTCTAGTTCTGTGCTCATCTTATACCCACATTTCGTGTGCAAACTCGAACGCGCTAATGCGTACCAAAACACGTGCACGTGTTCGTCTGTACATCCGAACCCCGTGTACGTACGCGGTGTTCGTACATACAGGATCTTGACACTAGTTTTCTCTTTTTCTCACTCATCATCACTAGCGTTGACTCATACTGTTTAGTGCTTACCTTTCTTGTGTACGTACACGGTGTTTAAACTTAAGTTTGTACCTCGTTCGCTTGGGTTCGGTTTTCAATGCAAACTTGTACACAAAGGCGCAAAGCATGTTTGAGGTTGAACGCGTGCACGAAATTTTGTACACGGGTGCCAACGTGTCGATGTTCATGGGAAGACTGATCATGAGTGTACAGTAGAGTGACAGGAAAAAATGACCCCTATCGGCCCACCCTTGAGTCGATTTCTAGTCCCACCAGGAGTACTTGTTCCAAATTTGAAGCAAATCGGACAAGTCTAGCTACCGGACCAACATGCCTGAAGTTTGTATGAGATTTTTCAACAATTTACATGGAGAAAAGTCACTAGCTCACATTTTCGCCGCTAGGATGCTGTTCGCATCGTATTATCACTGTAAGTGAAAATAAGAAAGATAATTTAATTGTCTACAACTTTGTCGAAGACTGCTAGTGAATCCGGCTTTGTTAAAAGAAGTTATTAAACTTTTAGCGAAGTGATGTCTGAGTCAGTTTTCCATAGGGCCTACCCTGTAAACGAAATGGCGGCTAGGCGTGTTAAAATACATGCTGGCGAGCGGTAGGCTATTGAAACATTGTTCTAGGCAACCCGCCGTAACTCGCCAGCAACACACTCTGATAGTGTGGGTATCAGTGCATGGTTGTGCATCAGTACTCGATTCGCACGAACTAATCATTTTTGTGAAATAACCATTAGATTTAGCTCAATAGTATGTTCAGAAGAATTGTAGTAAATAATAGGAGTCATGCTTTGGTTAGAAAATTTTAGTTCCACATTGTACCGCATAGAGGGCGCCAACACTAACTTTTCAACGGAGAGAGATAGAAATTAGGTGTCTTCCACAAAGTTGTAGAACAGGCATTTTGCAATAAGTCTCCCGAACATCTCGATATTCTATCTCACTTCTATGAAAAGTTAGTGTTGGCGCCCTCTATGCGGTCACAGTTGGAACTAAAATTTTCCAACCAAAACATAACTCGTATTATGTGGTATAATTCTTCTGAACATACTATTGAGCTAAACCTAACTGTTATTTCACAAAAATGTATAGTTCGTGGGAATCGAGTACTGATACACAACTTTGCACTGCTAGGCCCCATGGAAAACTGACTCAGACATCACTTCGTTAAAAGTTTAATAACTACTTTTAACAAAGCCGGATTGACTAGCAGTCTTCGACAAAGTTGTAGACAATTAAATTATTTTTCTTATTTTCACTTACAGTGATAATACGATGCATACAGTGCCACCCAGCGGCAAAAATGCGAGTTAGTGGGTTTTCTCCATGTAAATTGTCGAAAAATCTCATACAAACTTCAGGCACGTTGGTCCGGTAGCTAGACTTGTCCGATTTGCTTCAAATTTGGTGAAAGAGCTCCTGGTGGGACTAGGAATCGAATCAGGGGTTGGCTGATTGAGTTTTCAAAAATTCATTATTTTTTTGGGCAGTCTAGTGTACAGGCATAATCTCATTTACTCCAAGGGCCCTATTCTCACAGTCACGTCACCTAGTGACTAGAAGGAAATTTTGTTCTAGTCACTAGGTGACGTGACTGTGAGAATAGGGCCCCAAATTTGCGTATTTTTAACTTAACTGTAACACACTCTCACAGTAGGCAAATTTAACACCTTGCTAAGCTTCGCCTGATTGACTTCGCGGCTTTTACGTCTACAATTTGAAACGAATCTAAACAGACAAGCCACTGTCCGCAGAAGTACGTTCTATTTGGACATGCTGTGGTCAATAAATTGTGCCCAGTTAATGCCTTGTGATAAAACAAAAATAAAGCTATTGTTACGTAATTGCTGGCTGCAAAACCTGCCATGGCTGTAATACCTGGCAACTGATGAAGAAAATTGTGTCGTTTGAACCTTGCGCTCTATGGATTCAAAGAGGGCTTGCGTCCCCACTTCGATTAATATTCGGTGGTGTTTACTTTCGGCGGTAACCATCTACAGTCCACAAGACTGACGATTTTCGTTCGTCAGATGGAATCCGGACAAAACTGTCTACATGCCTTCACGAGCCCTATTCTCACAGTCACGTCACCTAGTGATTAGAAGAAAATTTGCTTCTAGTCACCAAGTGACGTGACTGTGAGAATAGGGCCCCATAATCCATACTGCTGGTATCGCGACTTGCAGTTCCAGTCGCAGTATCGCAAACTGCTTCGGTGGATCAACTTTAGGTCGGGCCGTAACTAACGAGCACATCATTGCTTGGCAGCACAACCACCAAATACGTGTAAGTAAATCGATCGGTAATTGTTCGAGTGAACAGTTCCAAAAAAACCAAGGTATTTGCACGCATTCTACGTCGGGTAGCTACTCCGTCCGTTGTCGTCTCTGCGTCGGTTGACTCTTCCCATTTATATATGATCCGCTAAACTGCCCGTACATGCATAAGAGTCCCATATTGAAAAACAGCAAGCCAAGAAAAACGCTGTTCAACATTTACATTTTTCATTGAGCCTTATGGATGGGACAACCATGTTTTGGTATTTTTTTCGATATTTTCTGAACAAACCTGGTAAACTGATTTGTGCATTATGATTCAGTGGTGATACAGAATACAGTCCAACAGATATCTCATTTTCGACAAAAATTCATATGGGACTCTTATGCTTATATGGGCAGTAAACGCCTTGCTTACTTCGCATGAGTTCTGCAAACTAATGAATGATCCAACAGTGATAAGTGTATGAAATGTCTCATCTTACTATCAGGTGAATTAAGTCGGTTTTTAATTTAAAAATCAGAAATTAATAATTGAAGTTTAAAAACAATATGAGTGTACTCGTAAGGATACCTGCTATCAATGGATATGAAAAACTGAAACATTTTTGCCATATTAAAGATCCCTATTGCAAAAACATATGAATCTATGAAAAGCAGCAAAATCTGCGAATGTGGCAACCCTTGTCCAAAGCTCTCGTGATGTTGAAAGCTCAAATTGAACGAAAGTGTGAATGGAAAGCTCTCACTAAACCATAATAATGCAAAAATTGCATGACTATCGTTTGTAGATTCATCCACTTTGGATTCATCGCTGTGTGAGAAGATCTGTGGATTCATTGCAAATTCTACTCACTCGCGCTCTCAAGCCCAGTCTGTCGGTGACATCAGCCAGGTCCGGTTGTTGTGTTTTTACTAAAGAAAGATAAAGCCAAGAATGGTAAATAATTAGATATCATACCACTTTATTGTGTTATATCTGAACAATAATTGTGCAGAATGATGAGCATTACTGAAATATTGTATCCCACGATATTTCCATTGTGCTTGTTTACCCGCGAGTGATCTTTCGTGCTGTATTGTGGACACGGAGTGAAAATTGGCAGACGGTCGGAATTACGCTGTAGTTTTCCGGACACAAAAAAGTGCCTCTCTGCGAGAGAAAAGACGATACGAACGAGCTGACAGTCTTCCTTGTTTTTTTTCTGCCATTCAATATCTGGGAATGTGTCGATAGACGACATTGGATCTAGTGGCATTAGGTGATAGTTGTCAATCCCCGTAGATTCCACGATATTCCGAAGTACTAGTCGGAACTGGATACGGTTCCGATCGAGTGAAAGTGGTGCTCCAATAGTGTGTTATTTTTTGCACACCCAAGTTATGAGTGTATGTTATGAAAATATATCGCACTGCATGAACTGTGAAAAACGCACACAAATCTAACTCAGGTGTCATCGTTGCGTTCGAGTCGAATCGTTGTTGCTAATTTCATATTAGAACGATCTATCCTTGAGATTGATTATAAACTGATGAGTCAAGTATACAGAATCGAATTATTTGCCTAGCGTGATAAATTTTAAAAAACGAACCCTCACTGGAACGTGGATAAACAAATCAGTTCAAGGACCAGTGAGTTCATTTACTCTGGTATTTGTGAAACAGTGAGGATCAACGGTTTTCGAACAGCTGCAACTTGCATTGGTAAGTTTACGATTTTAATGGTGACACCGCGAATGTATTAGACGGTGCTATAGTATCGCTTATAGAATTATGAAAAATCATTCTATTAAGCAAATTGAACCGTTGGTAAAAGTCCATCTAAACTAGTAACGAAGCATCAAAAAGCGGGATTGACGGTGCTCTATTCTAATAGTCACGTAAAATAGTGACGTTAAGGAAATTCACATGACGTTACTCGGTGAAGTGATTAAGAATAGGTCTCATAGAGCAATTGAGTGCAGTTTCTGGTCTTTGTTTGTAAAGCCGACATTAGAAAATGTTTTGAGCGATTAAATTTTACGGGGGATACTTTAACATTGACTCAGCTTCACACTTAGTTTTTTTGCTGGGTCAACTGTAAAGATACTATCAGTGTGTCAACGACCTGTTTTTGTCGTTTTAAAATATTCAATTGTTTTTTTTTTAATTAGAGGCTAGCGAAATTTATTGTTCCATTCAGATGTATGTCATAAAATGAGAAATTTTCTTATGACTCACTTAAAAGTGTGTAAGCGAAATTGAAAACGTTCTTGAATAGTTTTTGAATAACCCATGTTACATTCCAATAAGTTCCCGTTTATTTTTGGCCTACACTGGATTTGTGGATTTCAACAGCATCGACGCGGCGACTAGCACGAAGACACGCGAACCCAATCAGTTCGACCATGTGCTCGATTTCTTCATTTTATGCAAAAATATTTTATTCTTAGATATCGAGTCGCTCTCCGTAGTGGTGTGTCATACTCGGTAGTCACGAGGTTGTTTATCGTTGCTGATGGAGCAGACTTTAAGCAGCTGTGAGCGCCTTCCTTCGCTATAATAGGAAGCTTTAAACAGTTCAATAACTTGGTGGGAATCTCGTTTAAATTTGGTTACCTTGTTACCTATGGTATTTTCAGTTATACAGCATCGTTGTTAGAGCATATGTTTTTGATGTTTTCATACAACCACAACAAGAGAGCTTCACTCAACGCCGCAAGCGATTCATGCTATAATTATACTCTACTCGAAACTATAAGCGCCAAGCGTTACTGCAGTCACAATCAGTCGGATAATTGCTGTGTGAATGTGTGTAGGAAAATTTCCTACGTCCAAACTTCCTTTCAACAGTTGGATATCACATTTGCACTATAATTGCGGTCGCCGGTTGGGTGATTCAGAGTTAAGGAACTTTCGAACAAAAAATTTCACTGATTTCCATTTTCAAAAAAATTGTAATTATGTTCTCATGGCACAAAGTGTGCTGAAAGGAAAGTATAATCTCAGTATGTTCTTAGGATCAGTTCTTCAATAATGTCGACGTAATAACTAACTAGATTGAGTCAGAAGTAACTCGAAACGTACTGGCAACCTTAAATGTGAAAACAATGTTCGAGTGCATCTGTCTGTATAATTACTACAGGTTAGCTGTAAAGGTAGAGATGAGGATCGCCCCGTCGATTATTTTTATATGATCTTTTCGATCATCTTGACCTATTAGATAATCGGAAGCGCTCTAATGATGATGTTTTTACAATCTAATTAACACTTGTTATTTAATAGACTTATAGAATGGCTTGGATTAAACATAATATGCGTAACAAAATATTGAAATTTGACTGGATGGTGCACAGGTAGGTCTCGCTGGCTTCTTACAAGGCTCTGGAAACGTAGATCGATTTTGAAGTCCGGCGTGATCTCGCGAACCAGACGATGGAGGGGCAGCTTGCGGATTAGTAGCTCTGTCGATTTCTGATGGCGACGAATTTCTTGCAGGGCGACTGTTTCCTGGTCGTTATCGCCCCCTCACTCGTGTCCGTGCTATGTGCCCTTCAGTCCTGCATACGGTTCCGTTCGGCTACTAATATCAACCAAAACTAATATGTCGTATTTTCCCCACCATTCGTCCTGTGCCACACTTGCATTTTCAGCTTTTCATCATTCCAACAATATTTTCAAATATTGTTGAGGTTTTTAAAAATGAGCTTTCCAAAAATATCCCCAAAAAACTATGTATGCAAAAGACGGTCAGATTGCATAGAAATGGTTTGGACCATTAGAAATTTCAACAGTATTTCCGCTGAAAATATTATACATAGTTCTATCGTAAACAAAATTACAACACAACACTCCGTGATTGATGGAGCATTCTGTCTGACCCTTTAGGGCTTACCCATTGCTGTATTTTACCGTTTCGGTTTGCAAAACTGATTCTAGATCTTCGCAATGCACGTTTAAAATTATTCCACCCACAGTCAGTAGACAAAAGAAAAAGTTACACGAGAAAGGCATTTTTACACCATTCGATAGATCAAAATACTTTAACACCTGCATGTACTTTTCTTTATGCAAATTTAAAAACTACTTTCACCTGTCTATATCGTACCCTATCAAGCAGGATTCTAGATTGCCGCTCATATAAGAAAGAGGTTAGTTGACGCAGTTCCAAGGCCAGCAAGGCTTTATTTATTACACCATTCGAAACTGCTCAAACTTGATCAACAAGCATCTAGATGTGTTTTTCATTAGGTTGATGCAAAAGATTTCGGTGCATGTCATTACCAGAAGAATTTACGATAATGCGATAATCATGTTATGATATATTAATCATGAGTTCAACATTACTATGAGAGTGCCCAACCTTGTTTTATATTTGCTTCACTTTTTTCACTTAGAATATATTACACCGGAAAGTTTGACATGTAATATCTACTTTAAACAATGAAAAAAGTAATCGCCGTTTCACATAAAAATAAATGATCACTTACATTTGTTCTTCGGTTCAAAAAACATTTTCCATTTTGCCTTTGCCTTCTTTACGTGGTATGCAAATAATTTGAGCATTACACATTACAAACATGTTCATTACTCTGTATTATTTGTTTTGCTGCTAATGGGTATTTTTCCCCTTAAAAACGGTTCTATCATGTTCTCCGTTCAGTTATATTCGATTGAAAAAAAGTTCTCATTCTATTTGTAGAGAGGACATAGTGTGGCTCACAATCGCGTAATCGCGATCATCCACGCATACCTGCGTCCGTGACCTCGCAAACATAAATAGGGTGTTTAATGTTGCCAGTTATTGCTTTGGTGAATCTTAATCGCAAGATTCGTTTTTATTTACTTATATTATATATTGTGCCCTTCATGCACGAAATAGCTTTAATCCAATTTTTTTCTTTAGCGAAAATATTTACAAAAAAATACATAAAGCCGTGTCATTCTAAACTAAATATCGCTCTTTCCGTCTTTTCTGGTACTGTAGCATGATACTGACATAGAGTCCTTCCGAGCACCTATGGATGGGAAATGTCGGAGTCATTATCGCAGCAGGGAGCGGGCATAGCGTAGTTGGTAAATCGCTTGCCTTGTACGCAGTTTACCTGGATTCGATTCCCAACCGCGCACAGAAGGTTAGAAATTTTTCTAAAGGGATTGTTCTAACCCGAAAAGAGGCAAATGGCCATGAGGTTAAAACCTATATAATCAAAATAAAAAAGTACAATATACCTATGATTTCAATAGAAAAAAATCTCCTTATAACTTGCTCTGTTAAAAAAAATCGAGAAATTAGATTGACGTCACTCACAGTGTAATTTCTCGTACTAGTAACGCGAGTAGTTTGGTTTTACTTCAACTTAAGTAATTTCCCTACCTATAATATGCATGCATCAAGCGTCTCGATACAAAACTATTCTATCCACAATCGTAAGCCAGTCCCATGTAGATAGGGAATTCCATTGAACATGGACTGATTTGCGATTATGGGCAATATTGCCAATTAAAGTGCTGATCAATATATCAACCCTGGATGAAACATTCATAAATATCCTCATATAACTGACACTACAAAATAGGCAAAGTCAATTAAGGGTCCTATTCGCAACAATTTCACACCTTTATGTCTAGCGGCTATCATCGTTATCGCATGTCACTAGTATTCCAAGATGTAACACCATTCGGACTGTCTCGTTCTCTACCAGCTACCACGTACTTTGTCTTGTCAGAGTATATTGACAGTCCTATTCTCGCAGTCTCTCTTTCAGAAAGCAAAATAACCGCAAAAATGATGCCGATGTTTTCCGCGAAGCCATGAAGAATGGGAGATCTCGTGAGGATGGTTCCGTTCTTTTGTACACCAGGTCTTCGTATCACACGTTCGAATGCTACGTTGAACAATAGAGAGTGCATTGCCCTACTTCAATCCATCTAACGTCACAAACAAGTCGGATGACTGTCTATTTTGACGCTTGATTCCAGCGTCATACGAATCAGCTTAATTAGTTTTGTTGGAAAACCATGTAATCTGTAAGAGTTTGTTTAGTTCCACTGAATCGTACTCTACATTGAAATGTGAGTCACAAAATTTTAATCCCAAAATTTGTCGCAGGGGTAGTCCGTCGTCAATCGTCCTTCATGAAATCCGCTGTGGAATAAAAGAGAGTACCTTGTAGATGGCATTGAGGATCGTTATGTTTCTATAGTTATTACACTTGAGAATAGAGCATACGAGGCCATCCAACCCATCCGAAGGCTTTTCTTTGGCCGAGATTCTATCTTTCCCAACGGCCTTACCGCTTTCAGCTCTCGTATGGCTTTTCGCGCTTCGTATAGTTAGGGAGATCCACAGCTTATCCATTAATCCCCATTCTCAAAATGCTCCTTCCACCTTCCTGGCAACCTGTACGATCTGTCAACAGATTCCCGCATCGGTCGATAATCATAAGAGGCATTGGGGTGCTCTTTTCATCCTCATATTTTCATTCCTCGGAAAGCTTCCCTCTGCCTCATCGAGCACCGTTTCGTCGTGCCCACGTTGTCTGCGACGATGAAGGTTTTTCTCGGTTGCTCTCAGCTCACTATAACGTTCCCTGTTCTTACTTCTAGCTGCTGCAACAACCGGCTTCTCGCCCGGTTTTTTTCGTCCGTCGCTCTTTGACGCTCAGCATCGAACCATCCCTTCCGCTGGTTTCTGCGTATTGTACCCAACGTTTCTTGAGCTTGTGCGACCACCCCTGGGCTGCTACTCCGTTATCGATCTGGACTAGCTGAAGTTGTACAGAGAAATAAGAAGATAATTATGCTTGGGAGTAGCGAAACATCTTTCAATGTGCAACTCCTGGTAATCCTAAAGTGTTTATTGATCAATACCGGCACTTGCCAGGCCCGAACGTAGATCGCGGAAGGAAAGGGAAGGAATGGTTAGTCCGATACTTGCTGTTAAGGACAACACTGCAGGGCAATCCGAATTAAAACCCTATGATGTAAGCTGCAATGTGCAAGGAGATGAGACGTCAGTTCGGTTGATAGATGACAGCAAACGTCGTGGAGAGTGAAGAGAAGAATTAGTGAAATCATTATATTGTCACGTTAGGAAGTCGAGGTGGTATAAAGCGAAATTGTAAGTTTTAAGTTATGGGTTTGGTAGCTGATTATCAATATCATTTATTACATTATGTTCTCTCTTCTTATATTAAACATATGCTACTTAATCTACTTAAACTAGCACACTAAATCTAATTAAACTAGGAAACTTAATCTACTTAAACTAAGGCAACGTAAGAGTTGAGGTTAAGGTGGTGATATTGAATTACATGAGGCACACATTACGAGCAAGAAAAGTGAGTTCTAAGCTTAAATCTAATCTTTGTAATTAATCCTAATGCACAATTTAAAACCAGGATACGAAGTCATTTGCGGAAAATTGGGATAAAGCTATCTAAAGGAGGAAAGCGAGAAGAAACTTATTGCAAGATACTCCCGATGAATTTATTGAACTAAATTAAAGAGAATAAAATCTTTCAGCTTTGATCCGACGGAAAGGACGATTTCAAGGAAGTTTCTTTGTTAAAATTCAGAACACTTGCTTTTGCTAGAGGCTGTATATACTACTGCGCACTCCACAAGAATCACAGGAGGAGGATATTTTTGTTAGTAAGAGTATATAAGTTGGATCTATTTCTTCTTTACCGACGCTAGAGAGGTGACTTCACTATCTGGACTAGATATCGATCCACTAAACTCATAGACCGGGGACCAACGGCTTTACTTCCCTTCCGAAGGAAGACGTGATCACAGATTTTTTCACCTCAGAAAAATATCTCAACGACCTCGGCTGGAATTGAACTCAAGCCAACTGGAATGAGTGGCGGTCACGCTTATCACTCAACCACCGGCGCCGTCTGTATGTATGTCGTACGGTTCTCTCACGCCTGAAACCGGTTATGCTGGACACGCGAAAGTAAACGTTCGGTCCTCGGAAGATCATTCATCATGGCTGATCGGATGGAGCTGACGATAATTTGGTGGGTTCTTTCAGCACAAAATCCATCGAGTTAGCCGCACACCACTCCTGTACGGCTTTGAAGTAGCTTGTCGCCAAATTAAGACAAAGCACAGTTTTTCATCGTGCTGTTTTTTAAAACGACAATAGTCGTTTTAGTAGACACTTAGTTTCGTGAATCTCACCGTTCATGGTGCTTTTGGTCACGAATAGAGCTTCCATTTCCCGGGTGTTTTAAGATTCTCAGGACTCGGGAAATAAAAATCGAAATTCCCGGGATCCCGGGAATACAGAATAACAATAAAAATACCTAGCTTTTGTTTTAATCAAAAAGAATCTTTTCATGTTCTGTGTGTGATTTTGAAAACCGATTGATTTTATTGCATTCTTTTTGAAAAAATCCTTTCGCGGCCATCTACTAATTAGTATTTTTAGAGTAATACAAATCATTGAAATTATCCTGTACGTTGATAACTTATGCTTAGTTCATACATGGCCTTCTTCATTTGGACGTGTTTTCTTGGTTTCTTTCAAAAATATTGGAAATTACGAGCAGTTGCTCGTTATAGAAAATTGTAGTTTTTGGTGAAGCATTTTCATATTTCTTCATTTCAAATCTTGACAGCAAAAAGTAATTGCGTTTGTTTGCAAACAAACTGTATTGGTAGAATAATTGGATTGAAAAATGTCAAGCCTCACAATGAACGAGTGCAAAACTACCATTAACTCGCATTGTATAACTGAAATCCTACCGCAACAACAATTCGTATCACAAGATGGAATATATGCAATAACCCTTTTTTATATTCCTACTGCAAGAAACGCGAGAACCACGCATTAGTAAACCTTAAGGGAATTGCCCCGCTCAGAAGATTCGATCATCTGTTAGCGAAGTGGAATATTAATTGATAGAAAAAATATGAGGAATTCTGAAATACGATGTTGACTGTGTTTAGTTTTATCACTAAAAGAATGTTGTAAGAACTGCTCACATTATTCAAGTTAAGAATAACCATAAACCGACCAATGTATTTGTGAATATATTTATAGCCACATAAAAAATGTTCAATCCAAATATTACCTGCAGATATTCTATAGAAGGTCATATATCTTTTGGAGAAAAAGAAAACAAGCCTTCCCGGGATTTCCGAATCTCGGAAAGTATTGAAAAAAATCCCGGGACACGGGTATCCCGGGAAAAGCAAAAATTCCATGATTCCCGGGATATAAATTGCAGGGTTGGAAGCTCTAGTCACGAATGGCTTACTACACTTGTCACAAGTTCATGTGTCCCGCCAAATCTGGTATGTGTGTGTGTTAACCATCCTAACTCCCACTAGCTGGTAGTGATTTACAGAAAAAATATGTTTGCATGTATTTTAACATATCCATGCAAATAACTTGGTTCAAGGATTTAGGTAGGTGTTAGCTCAATTGACTTTCCAATGACCCATTTCGTGTACAGCGCCAGACATGTTCCGAGGTCATCGTTCCATCAACCAGCCCCGCCTTACTGTAATGTTTGTATCAAATGGATTATAACATTACAATAAGACTTTCGATTCCTTACATAAGGTAAGAAATCGACACGTATTTAGTGTATTTATTTGATTTTTATATATATAAATTAGAATGTCTGTAGAAAAATATACCAATTTTTCTATTTTCTTCCTCATCTCCTACTTACGCGAGTGACTGATACTTGCTTATCCATTTTTCGTCCCATTCCAAACCTTCTCCAGATATCCTCAAAATCTCCAGCTTCTTTCTCACGCATCAAACAGCCCGAGCAATCCTTTCTCTTTCTCACGTTTGCAAGTACAGCGCAATTTATCAACAACAGTATGCATGCAGCAGATACAGAAGACTCCACTGGCCACGCACGTGGTCCTGACCCGAAAAAGGTTTGGAAAATGTCGGAAGAAAAAGAAAAACTGACCTGCAGGTTTCCGAATGTGGAACAAAGAAATTGGTGCGACACCTATCGGGCGATAGCTACGGGTGACGCGCTGATAATTTGGAATCGCCACTTTTTTCATCAAGTGACGCCGAAAATTTTTCACTTTTTGGGAATGATTTATCACTGGGAAAAACACTTTTTTGTGAGTTTTTGATCTCCAATATTATTATTTACGTTGTTAAAACACTTTTTTCTTCCCCGCATCGGGAATAGACGGCCCGTATTGCGGGGGGAGCACTTTTGACACTAATGCTGTGTGACTTTGAATCACTTTACGCCGGGATGAAAAACTCCAAAAAAATCACTGAATTCCACTTCCGATTTACGAAAACTGTTCACCGAGTCGTTCTTCGTATTTAAAAACACTTTTCTTTGATAATCCGTACCGAAAAACTACGATTTTAGACCGACTAGCGAGGAGCTCCAAAACAGTCGACCGATCGCGGCTAAGGTACACACTAAACCTTCATGTGTCCCGCCAAATCTGGTGCTTTTAAACGAATTTCGACAGCTTATTCCGTTTGAAACAGTCCTTCACAGCAAACTTTTCCTTACTCGTGAAATATTCCTTCACCGATAACTATTCGGCATCCGCTTCGAGGTAAATATCATCATTCGCAGCGCCGGTATTGCGTCAGCAGCGTCGTGTAGATCCTTTGGGTGCGTAGTTTGCCAGCACTTTAAATATGTACTGGCGCTTTGGGAAGTTGCATCTTGAACGTTTTTAATTCGCATCGTTTCTTGGACCTCTGGGCGATACTTTGGCAAACATGAAGTTTCTTTGTTTAAGTCCCACGTCGAAATATTCGGATTCTGTTTGAAATTAGCAATTTCTCGTTTTTTTGCATGTTGCTCCCGGCTTTCGTCCAGCGTTCCTGGAGCCGTTGGAGAACCATTCAGACGGTCGAATGATGTATATTCATCAGTTTTCGCAAAGTGGGATACGACAACCCAGAATTTTCGACGTGGATGACTAAGTTCTTTCGCTGTTTGCTGACTATCTTCCATCTCGACCGGAATCTCACTGAAAACTGCACAAATGTGCGGATGTAAATAGTGCACTCTAAAGAGAAACTTGGCAAAATTTGTATAAAAGTATAAAAATAGTTACGTAAGGTTGACAGTGTGTATGTGTTTATACAATCCATCTCCCACTGCCCGGCAGTGGGAGATGGATTTTATGGAAGAAACTTGTCTGCATCTATTTATTAATAAATTTTGTACTGCACATAGATGTATACTCAGGTTTTTTTTACGCGGGGGATACAGGCCGCGTAAATGAAACCCGCGCAAATTTAAAAATTCGCGTAAATGAAGACCGCGTAAATTTAGGAATCCGCATTAATAGGAACCTCGTTAATGGATACCGCGTAAATTCAAAAATTCGCGTAAATGAAAATCGCGTAAATTTCAAAAACCGCGTAAATTTCAAAATCCGCGTAAATGAAAACCGTGTAAATTGCAAATTCCGCGTAAAAAAAACTGAGTGTACACATGTTTAGCCCTAGAGATGAAAGGCGATAGCTCTATTGTACATCCAACGACCCATTTCAAGAATGCCTGGTCATACACGTACATACTGAGGCCGTGTTCATATATAATAATCCCCGCGCGAATACATCCACGTATCAATTGGATATTCGCACTTCCAGAATGAAAAATAATATTTTTGATTATGTCATGTATTTACAATAAGCTAAAATATATAAACATTGAAGTACAACACAAAACCCGCCAGCGTGTGGCTCTGAATTTGTTACTTGATGGCATTTCTGCGAAGAATTCTCCTCCATCCAGAATCAGTGAAAGCGTTGCATCAACTAGCCAAGTTCAGATGGCGCTGTGGATGCTAAGTGGTCGTATTTTTTGGTGGCTTGATTCAAATACATTACTACGTCAAATTTCTCGCAATATTTTTGCTTACTAATACATAATAACACAACAGGAGAAACGACGTACTGTGCGATTAACTTCGATTTCCTGTTAAATATACCATATGCCACCGCAAAATTTTAAAAACTATTGGACGAATACAAAATCATTTCCGAGTGATTCGGCAGTGCTGCCACTTTTTCCAATAGTAACGGAAGGTTGAAAGTTTCGCAATAATTATCGACTCACCCTTTATGTCGGGGGTTTTCTTTAATTTTCTTTATCACCACCTTGCTCTACTTTGAGCTCTATGGCTGTTACTAAAAATGTTTATGTAGTGTTCAATGTTTTTGGTTTCAGTAATCAACTCTTGATTTTTAGTCTTACTCATATCGAACTTCCTTGGACCATGTGTCCAAAATTTTTGAACACATGTCTGATTCCTGGAAATTCACAAAATCCTAAACCAAGAATTATGGAATTATTAAATAATTCTTACTTCCGGACTCTCATATAAATTATTTGATCACTGTGTGGTGTGTTTATTCAGGCTTCTAAGTTTTTGGATTGCTCAATTCCCAGACATCTCGGAAATTAGATCCAGAGATCTAACATCTGTGTTACGAACAGCTTAATATCGGATGCCTAAATTTCTAGACATTTGTGGAACGTGATCCCTTCCATAGACTGATTCGATTGACGGTATTGCAAACATCTTCAAGTAGTACATGTATCAGTTTGAATAAACTTCATACATCAATTATTAGCAATTAATAGGAGTTGATTTTAAATGGTCAACTAGGAAATAGATATTTATATTCCCTCCGCATGATACTGTACCTTGATAGGGTCCGGGAGCTTTTCCACCAAAGCAGTATTACAGTGATTATATCACAGAAACTTGGGATACGATTATTTTCTTTTTAGTTAAGCTACATTGTGATTAATTTTAGTACTTAGCTTGGCGACCTTTATTGTCCACTGCCATGGTCAAATAATATACAATATGCCCAATTCTCTCTAGAGGCACCCTTCTTTTATTGCTATATTTTAAATTGGATCCATGCTAACACTCGCTAACACAAATTGTTTTTCTCTCATATACAATCACAATCTCTTATTCCAAATGTACAAACGTGGCCTTCGCGATAACACAAACTTGGTCACGAAGGCGAACGCCCGCGATCTCGTCAACATTCAAACACCCCGGAAATTAAATGAACGTTTGCACCTAAAAATTTACTAACGCGTTCTCAAGCATCAACTCACCGCTCGCGCAATTATGGATCAGTGACGGCCGGAAGTCTCTACTCCTGATCCTAGCAACCCAAACTCATGCCTTCATTAGGGCCAATAGAAATAAAATCTAGACAAGATATCTACACGCGATCATTGAAGAATATGCGAATGGCCATACGCTTTTAAAAATGTGTCCACGCAAAGTTACATACAAACTAGCACACGCGACAAAAACGTCAACATATGAACGCTCGAGTCCTTCGCGATCATCCACGCACAACCACACACACGATCTCGTAAAAGTGGTAACACCCCGGTGACTAAGTGAATGGTTTAGCACTTATAAATTCATAAACGCTGTCTCCAGAGTGAAACTTCAAATGCCCGTGTTCGTGCGATCATGGATCGGTTTCGTCCGGAAACCCCTATTCTCGGCTCTAGTAGCATAAGTCCAATGCCTTCAGGTGGACCAATCAAAAAGATGATACTCATATTTACTATACTATACGTTCCATGGCGACATAAAAATCGAATTTATGAATATCACATTCAGAATCACGGCCCGGTACAATTGGCCTAAAGCAGTGTTTTAGTGGGCGCCACTGTCTCGGCTGCAAATTGTATGTGATTCTGACGGGGAGCCCTTCCGAGAACCTAACTCTACAGCTCCAGTAGGACAACTCTCGAAAAAAAAACTTGATCTCATTATCAGTCGTTGCATTATACACCGTTAGTGCCGCAGTAATAGCCAAACTTAGTTGGTCACGAATGTTGAGGTATTTTTCCAAATTATCCTGATTATTGTGTTTCCTGTAAATTTTGTGAGCTTTTTGCTTCCGATTTTTCAAATTAATAATTTCCTTGTTGAACCAACCTGGATTTTTGCATGCATGATTTCGTCGTTTTTTCGTGAGTGGAACTTCCTCCTGTATTATTCGCCAAAAAATATTATAAAAGATCTCCACTGTACATTCAATTTTCTCATGATTCTTGAAAAGGGACTGCCAATTTGCACTGCTTAATTTATATTTAATATTTTCATAATTAGCTTTTCTATAATTGAAGTCATAGTCGATGGAATTATGATTCTTGTGCACAAAAACAGAGAATTCTATTGCTGCAGTGTGATAGTTTTCATTTTTCTATAAGGGAGAATGAGATTCATCAACACAGAAATCTTCATTAATGTTTGTTAAAAGCAGATCTAAATAACGATTGTGTTGAATTTTATATGGTTTATTTGATTTAGTCCCACCAATGCAATTTTCTCAAACATATATTGTAATGTTTCGTTTTCACCAACGTCAGGAAGTAGAATATTCTCATTTTCAGAGTCAGGAATAAAGTCTAAGTTGCACACCAAGAAATAATGAAATTTAAACGACATGTAAATCAATACGAATGTAAACATACAAAGCTTGAATCAAAAATATGATTGAAAATTAAGTTGAATTAGATGCACTCAATGAGAGCAGCAAAAAGCGTATGATTTTACATTTTCGTTCGTGTAACATTACATGTTATTTATTTTACAGCAATATTGAATTAAAAATACATTAAAATGGATTTGTATTCCGTTTAATGGAACTGTAATCTTCAATCATCGTGGAAAATTATAATAAAATTCGTTGAAGAAAGTACGACAAGTTGTGTGTATTTGTGGTGGAACTTAATTTTACATTTATATTCATGCTCCAAATATGTACATGAAAATAAATTTAAAATTACAAAATATTTTTTATGTGTGCGCTGATTAAAATCACCATATATGTGAACTTAAAATTCTGGAGGAAAATTGGAGATCTGCTTGAAAGAAAATCTCATATGTTGATTTGCAAGCTAGATCCGGTGAAAAATATACTGATACAAAAATGTGGATTTCATCAGCGATATGTGCTTTAACCCATACATGTTCAAATTCTTCGAATTTTGGTGAAACTATAAGACTGGTATTAACTTTCGATGAAACTGCGATGAGAACTCCTCCACCTGACATTCTTTTGGTTAGTCGTAAATCACGATCAACTCTAAAACACTGCCAAAAACCTCCTCACTTTTTACATCCTCATTCCAACTTGTTTCGGTACCTAGAATTATCGAAAATGAGGAGCCTAATGTATTCTTATGGATTTCGTTCATCTTTACGGCGCTCCTCATTCTATTAAAGTTTTGACAGTAAACCAAAATTTCAGTGGCTTAGGGGCCGTTCAAACCACGTAGACTCATGGGGGGAACGGGGGGGGGGTCTGGCAAAAGTCTACGTTTGTCTACGAGGGGGGGAGGGGGGGGGGGTGTCTTTGAAAACTCTACGTAGACTTTTATTTTTTGTTATTCTCGTATTACTAATTATAAATGGGATTCAAAATATCGGTTTATTCAGTATTTATGCAGACACTTCAAAGCTAGTAGTACACTATTGAGGTAATTACTTGTTAAGCGACCACTCGACCCAGAAACCACGATTTTTTGGACAACTTCACACGTTGTTTTTTCTTGCGTATATTTTGATATAGTTTTGATCTAGGAATAATACAAAATGACAGTTCCAAAGACGATCGCCCAAAATTCCTCTCGACGGAAGATTTTGACTATGAAAGCATCTGAGACACCACTAGTTAGCAGACATGCATGGACCATTAAATGCATGAACCATAAAGAGTCAAATGGTCAAAGTTAAGCATTGTAACAACAAAACACTCGACAACAATAAGTGGATTATTTTTTTTATTTTTTATTTATTGATTTCAGTGGTTAAAGCAGTAGTGTAGTTAAACTTCTACAACAAAGTGTTTACTCGAGTTAATCAGTTTCTCTTGCAATCATTTACACTGATTTCAAAATCTTTAAACATCGGTTAGATTTTACGTCTTGACCCTACGCAACTCCGTGCAAACCGGTTCTACTATATTTATCTTCGAAAATAGTCGGAGTTAAACTTTGATACTTTACGATAATACTCTTAGGTAATACGGCTATTAATTACATAAGAATAATAAATATTTTTGGGAAGATTTAAAAAGCTTCGTTCCCTTAATCAAATAAGGCAATTTAGACTATCTTATTATCTTAGAAATATTGAAATGTGTTCACGAAAAGTGAAATTTGTGTGCATGTTTGGTTTATTATTTTAGTCTTCATGATAGTACACATCGACAGTATTATTTTGTAATTGTTTCTTATAATTTAACAATTTTGAATGCACTAGTAAGGCTCAAAAAGTGTTTAGCAATTTTGCATTGTCGGTGTAGGTCGCACTTCGGCAAAAATTTAAGCTAGTTATTGCAATATATCTTTTTACATATATTTGAGTGACTAACCTTGAAAAGTATTCCGCTACACAAACATTGGAAAGCACCTGATATTAATTGATTTGATCAATCATAGACAAAAAACCAATGTGAAAAACCTTTTTGCCTTTCTCAATAGAAAGGTATTGCAATTGCTCTGAAAACCGACTTTTTAACGGAGGCCCGGAGGGCCGAGTGACATATACCATTCGATTCAGTTCGTCGAGTTCGGCAAATGTCTGTGTGTGTGTATGTATGTGTGTGTGTATGTATGTGTGTGTGTATGTGCGTCTGTGTGTGTACGCGAACACAATCTCACTCACTTTTCTCAGAGATGGATGAACCGATTTTTACAAACCCAAATGAAAGGTGCAACGTTCCCATAGGCTGCTATTGAATTTCTAATGGATCCGACTTCCGGTTCCGGAATTACAGGGTGATGAGTACGATCACGCAGAAAACGTCGATTTTAAGAAATTCTGCAATGAATGTATAATGGTGAAAATTTTTCCAAAATGTGACCACAACTGCTTCGATTTGTAGTACTAGGTCATTAACAGCCATTCAAAGTCTCTTTGGTCACATTGGCCACCATCATCGGTTCCGGAAGCCCTGGCGGAAGTATCTAAATTCGGAATAACAGTCACATCGGTTTCTCGGAGATGGCTAAACCGATTCGACTAAACTTGGCCTCAAATGAAAGGTATTGCGTCCCCGTAAATGGCTATTTAATTTCATCCCGATCCGACTTCCGGTTCCGGAGTTACAGGTTGTGGCGTGCGATCACATAGCAAATTGTGATTCAAACCGATACTCCGATGAAAGCAAAAAAGGTAAAAATTTCGCTAAAATGTCTCTCAAATAACTTAACTTTGCAGTTCTAGGTCACCGACGGCCAAAAAAACTTTCGTTGACTACATTGACCACCATAGACGGTTCCGGAAGTGCCCGGGAAAAGCGGCCATCTTTCATAACTAGCAAACTCATATCAGTTTCTCGGAAATGGTTGGGCCGATTTTCACAAACTTAGTCCCAAATGATAGCTATATTATCCCCACAGATGTCTGTAACATTTCGCACGGACCGCTTGTATGGTTCCGGAAATATAGACTGAACGGTCCGGTCACACATGAAATTCCCATATAAGCCGGAACTCAAAATTTTTTTCAAAGGGGGGACCCCATGAAATTTCAGAAATCGAATTCGTATTTTTGATGCCAAACATCTTTAAAATGCATGAAACGTCGAGATTTTATGTTATCTCGAAAAATTTTTTTTTATAAAAATCGACTTTTTGGGACTTTGCCGATTTCGCACCTTTTTGCCTTTCTCATATAAAGAAAGGCTATGCAATCACTGTAAAAATCGACTTTTTAACCGAGGCCCGGAGGGCCGAGTATTATACACCATTCGATTCAGTTCGTCGAGATCGGCAAATGTCTGTGTGTGTGTATGTATGTGTGTGTGTATGTGTGTGTATGTGTGTGTGTGTCATTTAAACTCACACAATTTTCTCAGAGATGGCTAAATCGATTTTCGCAAACTTAGTTTCATCTGAAAGGTATAACGCTCCCATAAGCTGCTATTGAATTTTTAGTTGATCCGACTTCCGGTTCCGGAGTTACGGGTTGAAGAGTGCGGTCACACAGCAAATTCCCATATAAACTGGTACCACCATAATGTTCAAATGATGTAAAACATATTAAAATTGATGTAACATTACTCTAGTTTGCGGGTCTGGATCACTAATGATCAATCAAAGCAGCTTTGACCACATTGGCCACCTATGACGGTTCATGACGCCCTCGGGGAACCCGCCAAGTTCCTAAGCTAATATCACACCCATTCCACAACGAATTCTCTACCGATTTTTACAAACTTGATTTCAAATGAAAGATACAGTAATACCATTGACTGTTGCTGAATTTCATTCGGTTCTGACTCTTGCTTCCGGAGTTACAGGGGTGTTAGTAAGGATACACTGGAATTTCCCATATTAATCGGTACAATCGTAATACCTCAGAGGCTAAAAACTATTGAAATGGTCACCAAATTACTTCTAATCGTAGATCTAGATCACTGATTGCCAATCAAACATTCTTTGAATATATTGTCCACTATCGACGATTCCGGAAGTCCGGAATTCCGGGCATATTCCACAATTAAAGTCACATCGGTTCATCGGTGATGACTGAACCGATTTTCTCAAACCAAGTCTCAAATGGAAGGCAAAATATGCAGTTGAGTATTGCGTAGCCGCCCCTCCCCCCCCCCTCCCCACCTTGCCCTTACACCTCCCTCCTTCATCACTCCCCTCTTCTTGGATCACCCTCACGCCCAGATTTCCTTCATCCACCCCGTATACCGAAATAAGATGAAGGATTTCTGACGCATCCTCCACACCCACTCTACTAAACCCCCATTCCCTACACATTCTAACGCATTCCACCAACCTTTGCAAATTATAATCACATGAAGATAACATTGAACTCATGCTTATTAAGCTAATTAAATATTATTCTTTTGCCTTTCTTATATAGAAAGGTTATGCAATTGCTCCAAAAACCGACCTTCTAACCGAGGCCCGGAGGGCCGAGTCTCATATAACATTCGACTCAGTTCGCCGAGATCGCAAAATATCTGTGTGTATGTATGTGTGTATGTGTATGTGTGTATGTATGTGTGTGTATGTGCGGATTTGTTAACAAAATGTCCACATCGGTTACTCGGAGATGGCTGAACCGATTTTTACAAACTAAGATTCAAATGAAAGGTATAATTTTCCCATAGGTTGCTATTGAATTTCATTTTCAACCGACATCTTGTTCCGAATTACGAGTTGAAGAGTATGGTTACAAAACAAAATTTGTTGATTTTTCCAAATCGGTTTCTCGGAATTTTCTGAACCGATTTTGACAAACTTAATTTTAAATGAAAGGTCCATCAGCTGCTGTTGAATTTTGTGTGGATCCGAGTTCTGGTTCCTGAATTACAGGGTGATACGTACGATCACGCAGCAAATCCCGATTCTAACGAATTCTGCGATGCATGTAAAAAGGTGAAATTTTTCCAAAATGTAAACACAACTGTTGAATTTGAAGATCTAGGTCAGCAACAGTCATTCAAAGTCTCTTTGGCCACACTGGCCACCATCGACGGATCCGGAAGCATCCAAATTCAGAATAACGGATATATTGGTTTCTCGAAAATAGCTATACCGATTTGATCAACTTAGTCTCAAATGAAAGGTGTTGCGTCGTCGGAAACTGATATTAAATTCCATCTCCATCCGACTTCCGGCTTCGGAGTTACGGGTTGTGGAGTGCGATCACATAGAAAACTCCGATTCAAACCGATACCGCGATGAATGCAAAAAAGTGCTCCTATACATACTTACCAAGTGTAATAAGAATGAAAGACATTTCCATTATGTTATATTGTTCGAACTAGCTATTAAATCATAGTTTGGAGAAATGAGAAAGGCACAATTGCACCTCTAGGTGGATTAAAACAGGTTTTTTAATACCGTAAACCGGGGTGACATTGATCACTTTTCGAAGTAATTATTACATATTTTTAGACGCAACACATTTTTTTCAAGTTTATTATTTTTAAAGCATGTACTGACGTATGGAGAACAAGATTGGATGGTTTTACCTAAAATTTTCCGCTTACAGCTATTTTTCCAAAAATAATTTCAAGTTGAAGTCCGTTTTCGTATTCCGGGGTGACTTTGATAACCTGCATGTTCACCCACGTTAAGTTATTGATGTCAATGTTTTTCATTCAAATGTTTGTTTAAACTAGTTCTGGAATTATACTCATTGTTAAATAGACGTTTATTGATGTTATAAAAGTATTTCAATGTACTGTAAAATTCAAGTATCCAAAATTCGTATAATTTGTGTCCAACTAGAATAAAAGATTCTGAAAACTTTTAAAAGTGCTAAAGTTGTTTAATTTCAGTGCTTTATCAATGTACAAAAAGTTTCATCCATTTTAACACGTTAGAATATTGAACAATAAAAAAATGTTGCGAATTTTCGCTTAAAATAATTTGAAATAATTGCCAACTAGTTTCACAAAAAAATGTATTTAAAATAAACAAACTCTTAAAAGTAAATTTGGCACATCCCACTATAAAGGCAAATAAAAACTCGCATGGAATTTATTACTCTTGCTCAAATCTGAGATTTTTTTGTTTTATAAAAAAATAGACACTTAACAAAGTTCCGTAAAACTAAACTTAACTCAAATTTCGGTCTTTTGTAGTTTTTTTACCCAAAAACCGAACAATATACTCAAAAATTATAAGAAATCAGTATTTTATAAGTTTATAGTATTTCAAATTAAAATGATTCGGTAGAATTTTCTGGTTTAATAAGCGATCTACGAAAAAAGTTTCTAGTGATCAATGTCACCCCGATGATCAAAGTCACCCCGGTTTACGGTATTTAAAAAGCTTGAAATAAATCTGAACGCCAATTTTTAATTGAACATTATAATGTGTTTCTTGCTAATTTCACATTTAATAAAAAAAAATAAAAGTCTGCGTAGACTTTGCGCGGGGGGGGGGGGGGGGTTTGGTAAAAGTTCACTAAGGTCTACTAGGGAGGAGAGGGGGGGGGGGGTTAAAAATTCTCAAATTTCTGTGAACGTGGTTTATGAACGGTCCCTTTCGAAGAAGTTGGTTGTGATTCGTTATGCGTAAAAATATTATCTAAAACTAATCTAATGTTATCAGCTGCGTCATGTTTGTCCTGGTCTGCCTCTGAGAAGTGTGTTAAAATTGACAAAAAACACGAACGTTCACAGGAGCAAGATGAATAATGATGTTGATTGTTATGGTGATTGTTGTTGAGTCCATTGTTGTTTTGGTTGTAGTTGCTGTTTCTGTTGTTGTTGCTGTAACTGCTGTTGTTTCTGTTTTCGTTGAGGTTGTTTTTGTTTCTGATGTAGTTGTTTCTGTTTTAGTTGCTGTTTCTGTTGTTGTTGTTGTTGTTGTGCTAATTGTTGTTAATTTTGTTGTTTCTGTTTCCGCTGTGGTCGTTTATTGTACCTGTTTCTATTGAAGTTGTTTCTATTTTGGTTGTAGTTGTGATTATTGTTATTGTTGTACTTATTGTAGTTCCTGTCCTTATTGCTCTTGCTGTCTAAGTTGTTGTAGTTGTTATTGTTATTACTGTTGATATTGCTGTATCTTGGACCCTGTTTTCTTTTCGATTTTTTACTCTTACAGTTTCTTGAACGATTTGTTTCTAGAATGACCGAACTTAAATGACATATTATGTGTCAAAACGGCTAGCAGTATAATTTTTTTCCTGATCATGAAGTTTGGAAAATTTCAAAAATTAATTCAAAACCTTCATGGGATGGATTTGAACGCCCAGCTCAGCCCGTGTACAAGGGGGTGGGGTACCCCTCTTGCGCAAGGGCCTGCCTCTATGTTGTATAGTGTCTATACCAATTCTCGATACACATCGATTTGATACTTTATGCCAGTTTTTAAAAAAATCATTCTAGATTATACGTCTGTAACCTGTGGTCTCACCTTTCAACTTATCCTCAGAATCCTGGGGTTGTTAATTAAATGATAAGCAGTAAACCACTTTCTTTTTTCTCTGATTTTAAGATCCAGTTTGATTTGTCTCTATATTCGCACTGGCCTCGTTTAAAATGCATCAAACTGACGTTTTTTAACGGGAGATGGCAACTATATTTAAATACTTTTTATTTTTTGCTTTGTAGATTTTGCCACTAATAAACCAAGTTTTCTGATAAAAATAGTTGTTTTAACAAATTTCCATCACCAACTTAGAGGGTTTAGAGTATTTTTTTTTTAAATCGAGCTAATTTTATTATCCAAAAGGAAATCACAGTATTTTTTCAAAGAACTCTTCACAATCTGAAAATATTCACTGTATTTCAATAAAAAGTAATACGCTGAGTTGCCTCGTTCCTAGTAAATAGATTTCATAATATTAGAAAACTTATCACTTCATATTCCTGCGTTATGAACGAAACGGAAAATATAGTTGCCACAGCCTTATAAAGGGTTAAATGTACGACCACATGATTCTATCGCGTTATGATATGATTTCCTGCCGAAATGGTACATAACATATTGTTGGTTACGAAGCCGAAGATAAAAATGTGCGAGTATCCAGTTTGATAAACACACAGCGTTGTTCTTAAGGCGGAAGCAAAACCGGACTATTCCAAGGGATGTTCACGAAAGGTCGCTGAATGTTCTCAGTATGGTCTATGAGAATAGCATGGCAGGCAGACCCCACTGGTACGCTAGGCTCTAGAACACCACGTGCAGTTGAGTAAATGGTTTCAAGGCATATGTATCATCGTAATCGGATGTGTTCCACTTAAGGAATCCCATCAAATCGAACACGTTTGCCGTCATTACCTTTATATGCTCGACGAAGCTTATTTGCCATTTAACTCATCGAGGACCATATTTTGGCTGGCGAAGGCAGAATGATGGAACTTTCAGTATGTCATTCTATTGATTTAATTAATCTAAATAACGCAGACATGCATTAGATTTTTTTGTCTTTTTTCCTCTAGTATACAAACGTTGCGGATGATTAATCGATTAAGGGGTGTTAAGTTTAATATTGTAGCTAAAATCGATAGGATAGCATTAGATATGAGATCAATGCCCAGTTAAACTGTCGCTTAATCAAGTCTGGAGCAAATCATTCGAAACAACTTCAGGTCACCAACAATCCCAATACAATTTTTCGAGGAAAAGTTTCATTACGATTTGACCATTTTTCATCAACATTTAAAAAAAATCATTTATAATATCAATATAATGATAAAACGTAGTTTTTTGTTTTGCAGTTTATTAAGCCTACGAAAAAATGTATTAAAACAGTTTTTTCCGAAACTCGTAACGTAGCAATAAAAATGACATAAGTATAACACTAAATATTAATCGTGTATAAAAGTACCAGCGTATCTCTCGCCCCTTGCAACAATACAAACTATACGCTCTTGATTGCGGTTGCCTGAAGTAGGACAATGAAAGACCTACCGCTTCGACGACAATGAAGATAGTATATTTTAATCACGGTCAGTACAGGATTACTGTAGTTGGTTTGTAATGATTTTTACTTACTTGAGGCGAATGCAACGGTAACGATTGACATTTCTCTCTTATCCCAGTCAGAAGATCATAAAGAAAAGCTATCAAACCTATTCATCTTCTGATGATACTTGCTATAATTTTTATCTCATTTTTTTAATTACTAACAAGACCTAATTTATAATTTTTTTTTACGATAATTGCTTTTTGTTACACATTTACTACTCTCTTTTGATCACGAATCACTGGTCCTATTTGAATTATTATCAGTCATGCTTTTGATTCCCTTCCTTGCTGGCTCGAGTTTATACGCGAGTATGATTGGATCACCAAATCTTCGAAAAATCAATTGGAAGTGGGCCAACCACAAATATACATACGTATACAGTTAATGAAATAAGTCACTGAATTTCCCGCGGCGTGTAAATGCGCCGAGTTTAATTTTAGACCGGAGAAAACGCAATTCATTTTCCTAGTCATAATAACACCCAGCAGAGGATAGCCGGCAGCCGCACCGGCAGAAACTTTACGAACGAAACATTACCAGAATGGTTGCATCTACCTATATGAAAAATAGTTAAATATCCGACAAAAATTGTCCGATTAGTTCAAGCGGGCACGGTTCAAGATGGCAATGCAGATTTCCTATAGGAAAAAGTACACAAGTGCTTGTAAACGTGCGACACTTTAGGTTTTTCATTTAATGAATAGGACTCGTGGTTCAGCTTTAATACGCATTTGTTTACATGCTTCGAACAGTCTCCTTCTTTCTGTAGGATGACGACGTTTCTGCTGAGTAAGAATTATTTTCAAATGACCTCAAATGCCAGCAAAAGCCGTGTGTCGTCGAACTTTTGAAGAGTAGAGGACTGTGAGCTGTGGTTGTCGCTCTATGGGTGTAATTAGTTAATATACTTGATTATTCATATACATTTGGTTACAAAAAAATTGCGAAACATAGGTGTTTTTTTATTAATCAATAAAACATCTAACAGAAATATGTCATCAGAAGAATACTTGCTTTTGTAGCTTTGAACCAGTCTTTCCCATCTGTTCACTCATTTTACCCTCAGGGAACACGTTTTAATCATTGGTTTACGTAGTTAACCCAAGTAACAATTGAAGTTTTATAGTACGGTACAAGTGCAATATTAATTTTATGAGTGACTATAAAACTACCATAAAACCTCAATTGTCACTAGGAAATGCCGTATGCGATTTTATCACAGTTTTAAATTAGAGGGTGAATGCCGTAAACATGTAAAGACTGACTATAGAAAATGTAGTATCTGCAATTGTAGAAATCATGAAAAATACCTAAAAAATAAGATACGAGCTGTCCAACTACTTTTGTTTTTGTTGTTATTTTAAAGGCTATTTTGACGGATATGTATAATGGGTCAGACTCCAATTGAAAACATGACAACATTAATTTCGTATGATTCTCGCTATCTATTCGTTCTCTTTTTAGTAGTTAGAATAATGATGATAAACCTCGCGCGCTTGAAATAGTTAGTATGTCCGGCATACGAAGTAAGATTTTCGGTATGGTTAAAGCTTATTTCAGGTCGCCTAAAATTATTTTGAATTGCACTATACAACTTCTGTGGGGTTAACTAGCATGTGGAAGTCGTTGTTTCACTTTGTTTATCCCAATATCTCCGTCACGCTTAGATTCGCTTGAAGTAGTTGGCATGCGTTATGAAATAAAGTCAAATATATTTGCTTATATCTATATTAACATAAGTATAATAGGGTGACCAAAAATATTGCATCCCGAAGCTGCTTGTTCCCATACTACTTTGAGACTTTGTTCCCAGTTTGGAACCAATCGATATACATTTACCAATTTCTAAAAGCTGAAGTTATGGAAAAAATGCATCAACATATATGGAGAAACATCGTAGTTTTGGATGTCCGCAGCTACATAGCATTGTAAGGGTCTCAAATACCATCAAGTCTGGGATTCTTATAGAAAATTAGCTAATACTTGTCGCGCGTTGCTGCGATTTTCAACGAAATAGGAGAAAAAACACAATTTGTACCGAAGTGCCACCTGGCGAGCAGATAACCCCCAACCAATAGCACTCAAACACGCTCCATAACAAATGCGTAGTATGTATAAATTTTTACGGCAATCGGTTAAGCCGTTTAGGAGTCCAAAAAACAGATCCCGTAAAATGGGGTATCTTTGATCACCGGGGTAAGTTTGATCAAATGAGACTTTTTTCATTAACGTTCGATAGATAAGATGATTCCCTCTAACAAAATCATCGAAACAAAATACAAACCATATTCTAAACACGATAAATACCGGCAAAGATTATTTTGTCATTTAATGTACCTTTTATGAAAAATTCAAATTGAAAATGATTTCATGCATCGTTCCAATCTGTTTAAACAATTCCTTGTATATTAATGAAATCAAACAATTTCAACTGAACTGATCACCTTTTTAGAAACCGAAAATATTTTTGTCCAACAAATTTATTTAAAAAATCCCAGATTTTTATTGCTAACTGTTTTATTTCGACTATATTCCCGAAAAAGCTCGATAGAAGTCGGCCGTATCCTTCCAGGGAATTTTGTTTTCTTACGAGACGACACAATATAGGGCCATAAAATCGCCTGCAAATATGCAATTTACACGACATTTGGAGCGTTATCTTTTATTTCGATAGACATATTTTGCTGATCAAAGTTGCCCCGAAAACAACGGATCAAAATTTACAACATATTCATTTTATTTTTATAGTAAAACGAAATAAATTACCAAACAATTGGGACGTTTTCAATCCATGGGTACCAGTACTTGTTTTAAAAATGGAAACAGTTACATCTACCTGATATGAAGAAAAATTTTCGAAAAAATGTAGAAATATTGATCAATGTTCCCCAATTTTGTGCCCAACTACTTTGTCATGGAATGATCCGATTTAATCCAAAAAGTTATTTGTATTTTTTCGAATTAATTTTCGATTAACGGTGGAAAGTATGTATATGTATTTTTATGTACAAGAAGGAATTATAATTCCCTCCCCTAGGTTGATGGGTTTGACGGTTTTGAAGAACCTCTGACAGTAGGTTATTACATTACGCCTCGATAGTGGTGCGTGGAAGAGACCGAGAGGAACACACACGAATATGTGAATGGCCACACGCTTACAAAGTCAAATTCATGCTTGCGAAGTTACATATATGCTAGCACACGCGAGATCGAACACATTAACATACAACTGTTCGAGCCCTTCGCGATGATACACGCGGTGGTGAAGTCCTTACGCCCGCACATCTGAACCTTACACTCAATACCACACTCAGAATAATCGATCAATTTATACGCTCCTACTTCATCACTTTCCAACTCCAACTTTTTATCATTATTTGGCATGTCATTTTTCTTTTTTTACCACAATCTTAGCTAATACAGTTAATTGCAAATTTTCCCATATTCACTCATGATCTCATTTCAAATGTACAAACGCTCGAACCCTTTGCGATCATTCACGAGCACCTATGCCCACGATATCGCAAACACGAAAACATCCCGGTAATTAAGTGAATTAAGTTTTAGTACTTCTAAAATTCAAACGCGGTATCAAGCGTGATCCTGCAAACACCCGTGTACACGCAATCACGGATGGTAGCATCCTAGGTCCATGCCTTCAGTTGGGCCCACAAGAACGGTGCTCATATACAGTAGACAACATTCCATGGCGACAGACCGGGAAACCTAGGATAAAGTGGAACTCATTCTCTTCTAACATCTGAACAGCACACTGAAAATTAAATATTGGACTCATGGTTCGTGTCAATATTCAAAAGCTCACGAAAATATGCGAATGACAACACGGTTATAAAATCGAATTAAGACACGCGAAGTTACATATACGCTATCGCACGCGACATACAAATGCCCACGCTATACGTTAACATACAAACATTCGAGCCTTCGCAAGCATATCTCGCAAATACGAAAATTCCCCTGGAAATTGAGTGAACGTATAAATTGACAAACGCGGTCTCAAGCGCAAAACTCCAAACGCCCGTGTGCGCGGGATCATGCAACACTCAACTGCATATTATACCTTTTATTTGAGACTTGGTTTGAGAAAATCGGTTCAGTCATCCCCGAAGAACCGATGTGACATTAGTTTTGGAATATGTCCGGAATCCTGGACTTCCGGAATGGTCCATAGTGGACAATCTATTCAAAGAATGTTTGATTGGCAATCAGTGATCTAGACTTGCGAATCGAAGTAATTTTGTGACAATTTAAATAGATTTTTAGCCGATTTGTATGGAAAATTCCAGTGTGACCTTACTAATTAACCTGTAACTCCGGAACCAAAAGTCAGAACCGAATGAAATTCAATAACAGTCAATGGGAATCAAGTTTGTAAAAATCTTACACGAAATCGTTGGAAAATAGGTGTGGTATTATCTTAGGAACTTGGCGAGTTTCCAGCGGCATCAAGAACCGTCATAGTTGGCAAATGTGATCTAGACCCGCAAATCCAAGTAATGTTGCACCAATTTTAATATGTATTACATCATTCGGACAGCATGGTGTTACCAGTTTATATGAGAATTTGCTGTGTGGTCGCACAACTCGTAACTCCGGAACCGGAAGTCGGATCAACTAAAAATTCAGTAGCATGTTATTCCATTCAGTTGAAACTAAGTTTGTGTAAATCAGTTCAGCCATCTCTGAGAAAATTGTGGGAGCTTAAATGAGAGACACACACATACATACACAGACATTTTCCGATCTCGACGAACTGAATCGAATCGTATATGAAACTAGGCCTTTCGGGCCTTGGTTAAGCAGTCGATTTGTGGAGTGGATATGAGCATCGCTGTTCTTGAATGGATCGCGCGAACCATGAGTCTGATACTTAATTCTCAAAGTACGATTCAGATACTAGAAGAGCTTGAGTTGCCCCATATCACTAGATTTCTCGGTGATGTCGCCAGGGCATGTTGTCTAGTGGATATGAGCATCGCTTTGCCTTTCCACTAGACAACATGACCGAGAAATCTAGTGATATGGGGTAACTCAAGCTCTTCTAGTATCTGAATCGTACCTTGAGAATTGAGTATCAGACTCATGGTTCGCGCGATCCATTCAAGAACACACGCGAATATGCGAATGGACATACGGTTATGAAATGAAATTTATACAGTTCGAAGTTACATAAACGCTAGCACATGCGACATACAAACACACACGCGACCGAACACGTTAACGTATAAACGCTCGAGCCCTTCGCGGTAATATACGCGATCGTGAATATCACATTCAGAATCACGGCGCGCTGCCATTGGTCTAACGCAGTGTTTTGATGGGTGACATTTCCCACCTCGTCCGCAATTGTAGTGAGCGGTTCTGGCAGAGAGCTCTACAGCGCCAGTAGGCTAACTCACAAAAAAGAAAGAATTATAATTGTCCTTTGGTATAGATGCATCTACCCATCCATCGTGTGCCAATTTATTATAACTATGCAAAGTTGAGGGGAATAAGTGAGCTAAGTACGTGATTTTTTAAAGGGTTGTATGCAAATTTTGTTTGAAGAAGCAAAAGACGATTTGTTTACAGTGCTATCAAAGAAAATAAAAAAAGTAATATTAAAAAAATATTGAAAACTGTCGGAGTTATGGTCGCCTCCCCCGAAGCGCATTTCTTGGCAGAGGCTTGCGGTGAACACTCTCCCAGATTAACCGCACAACTGCAATTAAGCGACCGAAAATAAAAGTCGCAAGGACAGAAAATGCTTCGCAAAACCCGCTTCAAATATATTAGAATATAGAAACCGAATATAAGCTTCAAGTATAAAAATCGAACTAGGACTTTCTTTTGTAAGAGTCGGATAAAAAAACCTTGAGTATAAAAACCGGAAAAAATATATCTAATTTTTACAAAGTAGTTTTTAGCCGACTTTTAATATTATATCTTATGCTGAAGGATCTTTGTCCGATTTTTAAGTTTGAAGTTTATTTCCGATTTTTATTTTCTAATATATTTGAAACGGGTTATACGAAGAATATTTTTCCTTGTGACTTTTATTTTCGGTCGCTCAATTAAAAAAGTAAAAAAAATGAAAATTTTGTGGTATACTGGAATGGTTTGGTTTCTCAAAAGAAAACATTTTATTCTGGTAAAAAAAACAAAAAATTGATGTTTGGGTTGTTCAAAATTGCATACAAAAATTCATTGCAAACCAATGTTTGAATGAAAAATGAACCTTTCAAGTGCACGAGAATAGGAATACGAACAATTTAAAAAAAAAATGAAAATCGGTTGAGTAGTTTTTGAGATATCACGTTAACTGTAACTGTCCTTTTCAAGCAACTTCATTTCGAGACTATCGCGTTCGAAGTTGTGGATGGCTGTAGTTTGAAATCTAGTGCTCCGATCTGAATGGAATTTCTCCGAGATATTTTCGAAAGTATGTGCTTTCAGAATATGCAATAAAATATTTTCTATTTTTTCTACCTTAACTTTGTATATAACCCCTTAAAGATTAACAGATTAACTTCTTGTACCTAAAATAGTATTGCCACTGTCAATCATACATAACGCCATGAAAAGTATTATCTTGAATCCCTCTTGCGTTCTTCGGCAGCGTTATTGGACATACAATTTCACGTATATGGCCAGTTCCACTTGTATTGAACTGACAAGTCATTATCTCTGCGGGTACATAAATTATGGTGGGAGAAGGGAGACCAGGGAGTATGCAAACTATGCTCGAACTCCTATTCGACAGTGGTCACGACGCCACCCGCGTTAGGCTTGGTAAGGCTAAACTGATGTCAAAGGGGGTCAATTGTGGTTGTTTCACGTATTCTTTATAATCACATCATCAGTATTTTGACTAGAAATCGTCACAAAAGCCTCCACTGATTATAAAAATAGAATATGCAAGTGCAATGGAAGTATTCATTCCATTATCGCTTCATGTAGTAGGATATTGCAAAAGTAGGCGGTCTAAATTGCTCTCTTCTTAATACGGAAAACCGCTGATTCTTGCTCTAAAACAAACGTTTGAGGAATTTCAATTGTTACTTATATTACGTATATTAATATAAAAATCGAATAAATGTGTGTTGATTTCTTACCTTCCGTAAGGAATCGAAAGTCTTTTCATAATATTTAAATTCATTTGAAGCAAACATTACATTAAGGCGGGACTGGATGATGGAACGATGGCTTCGGAACACAGTTTTTTCTCTGTATACGAAATAGGTCATCGGAATTCAATCGAGCTAACACCTACCAAAATCATGGAACTAAGTTATTTGCATGAATAAATACATGAAAACATCTTTTTTTTGTAAACCGCTGACAGTTAGTGGAAGTAGGGATGGTTAACACACACACTCTCTCACACTTACGAATAGTTCAGATGGTTCTGCTAGAAATTCGATTCGCACTGGTTAGACACGATATAGCACGTCTCGAATTTTATGTTTGGTATAAATAAAAATTTTATATGTTATATTGAATAAAAAATAGATGAAAAATGTTCTTTTCGACATGTCGATGAACGACAAACACTATGTATACTATGATCCATCAATAAATTAAACGAATTCTAACAACACAAATTTGTATCGCGTGAAATCGATTGTGACGATAGTGAATAGAGCTTAGCGCGACGTTTCGGACCTTGGCTTCAAAATCATGGCGTCGTATCAGATATCTATAAAATTTCTGTATGGAATCCAAGACTTGACACTTACGATGCCTGTAAGTCTGTTTAACATGGCATGTTGCCGTAGCTTGAAGTATTTTCTCTTTCGTATTTTTAAGGGAGTGGGGTGTTGACGTAAGGGTTGTTGTTGTTGTTTATTTGTGGCTTTAACCTCTGTAGGTCATTCGCCTTTGACGTAAGGGTTTCAGCGCGAAAAAGAAGACCTTTTGGCAATTATTTTGCCGAAGTGAAGCGAATTGATCTAAACTTTACTACATTGTAATGTATCGTTTCAATAACATTCTGTAATTTTTCTATGTTAAAATATCAACAAGCGATTCAGTGACGAAGCTTTTTGTATAACGTCTCTGGAAAAAATACGATTTGCATACACATTATATGTATAAAATACCTAACCCCTACGTAGTTTTCGAGATAATTTTTGAATTAAGGATTTTTTTACTCATTTGAAAAAAATTGCGATTTTTCACGAAAAAATCCGCCATTTTTTGAATTATAGACTGTTATTTTAAATTAGGTACAGCATATTATAGAAATGATACATTATAATGTACAAAAGCTTTGATCAATTCGTTTCACTCGAAATTCTAAAAAATCGCCAGAAATGTGTTTTTTTTTGCACTGAAATCCTTATCTCCTCTCTTAATATTTCGGTAGTCGCGTCATTATCTACATTTAGGCTACCATCTGAATCTATAGGACGATTTCGTCTGAATTTTAAAACGATGTGTACTCAGTGCATTGCGCGAGCTCTAGAGATTTCAATGCTTAAGATTAAGGGTTTACAATTTGAAGTGGTTTCATAACTAATTGTTTTTTTAAAATACTAATGACGATTATTTTCGCGAAAACTTCAACAACAAGCTTTCACCAGTTCGAATAGAGGCTTAGAAAAGCATTGAAAGCAAGTGAGTCCGAGATGCCTAATATTTTCAGAAAATTTCCAAAATCCGCGGCACCCTACTGCTCAACTACATAATATCATCACTATACTCTTTGCTATATTTCGTACGAAAATTAATGTGGTAAAGTGGCACTCCGTGCTATTCCTAAAAATAGTCAGGACCAACCTATTTTTACCTGATGCGGTAAATAAAGATGTAGCAAAGATCATGCATATATTCCGTGGGCGGATAAAATCAATCTCGCGTAAGTCAAGTATGAATGAAAGCAGCGAGCATGCTTACGTTCTTGTTTTCGCTCTGCTAGCTTTCGTACGTCAGTATCGCACTCGGACAGGCCCTTCGAGCGAATGACGTCCAAGCCATTCCTGGCAGTATAGAAAACGAAAATCTATTCGCATCCTCGATTCGCCATGGAAGGTGTGTTCCGGCAGTATTTTCGGTCAAAAGAAAATGAATATTTTTGATATGACGTTCAGGAAATGTTGTACTGAGATGAAGGTCAATATAATATTTACAAGGAAGTAATAATGTTCGATATAAACGAAATTTTCAAGTTTGAGATTGTCCTATGCTGATGTTAAATAGTTCAAGAAATCGGTTTGATTTTTTGGCCGCGGTTTTTTTTAAGTTCTTATCCCATAAGTTAAATCGGATTCAAATCGTGATTGTGACGTAGGATCCAGCATTTTCAGAAATTCGTACTTACTTCTTCTTGTTCCGCTTTTAAATGATTCATACAAAGTGTGAAAGTGTATTAGGATCATCTGAATATGTGTATAAAAATAACATTGATATGTTGTAGGTGGGTACCTACCTTAGTGTAGATTAGGTTAAGTACATTCCAAACTAAAAAATAGTTAAACACGAAAACAAGAATAAGATACCACTGAACAGAGAAAAACAAGAAAGTAACCAAAGATGAAAAGTCATTGAAACTGTATCACTTAAATTGTATACTATACAGAAATGTAACAAAAATGAAACAATAAATATTTAACTTAAAAAAAACGTAGGCACCGTATTTAAAAAAAAATGCAGATTCTTCCAAAAAATATTTTGATTGACAAATAAGAATACATCGCGGGCTATTTGTCATAAAGTCATGTGGCCTAAGGCCATTGGGCATAATAAGTGTTTAGCATAACGGACATTTGGCATAATTTTGAGTAGTGATCATGCTGCAGATCATTAGGCATAAGGGACCATTAATAAATTACGTAATGCAAAAATTGCCCCAAATTGACTTCCCCCTCCCCCATGTAACAAATTGTCATAATTTTATCTATCACTCTATAGTTTTTTTATATTTCAGTAGAAACATGTTACCTAACGTTCTAACTTACTCTCCCTCCCCCCTAAAAGCGTTACGTAATTTATGAAAGGTCCCTAACGGACATTTGGCATAAGTTTGAGAAGTGATCATTCTGCAGGTTATTTGGCATAGCGGACGTTTAGCATAATTATTTTCAACTTTTGTAAAACGGTCATTTGGCATAACGGACATTTGGCATAAAATGGCATCCGACGCATGCGTAGTTTATCAGCGATTGAGCCATAAGGTTAAAGCTGCACTAAGCAATAATAATAATATACCCTGGGCTTGGGTGATGAGCCTAATGGGCGCGTACTCTTGCTTGGTCGATAAGAGTGGGAGATCCGAGCGAGTGCTGGTTCATTGACCTCTGAATCTCATGACTAATAATCATTCGATCGAGTGTTTTGGCGGGCGGCTGATATGGATGTTTCTACTTTCAAATGGGGGAACATGCTGGTTCGGTTGTTCAGGGACTCATTTGATCTTGAGCATAGTGATCGAGTCATTCGATTCGGATCGATGGACTGTCATCTATAAGAGATGATCAGACTGAAGGTGGGTGTTTTTATCTCTTAAATCGCTCTGTCGCTCTGGCTCGTGAAGATGGCGAGTAACACGTTTATAACGAATCGGATTCGCTGTTTTCAGAAACAAAGATGACAATCTCTTATGGATGGAACCTTCTCTTAAACATACTGTTCAACCACTAGTTAATGCTCAACTAGATCTTAATAAACTGAAACACGTAGTTTTTGAAGAAATCCAATCAACGTGAACCACATCACCAAACACCTAAAAGTAGTTTAGATGCATGTAATATCTATTTCTATGTTATCTATTATCTTATCTTTTCTATTATCTATTAATATCTATTTCTTTATCCCTCTCGCAGGAGGATTGACGGTATTGTAAACATCATCAGGCCACAATAGATTAAATAGAATTATCTAAATATAAGGACCCTTCGCTCTTTTTGGTTTCTATTTGCACCAAGTGCTACTACTAGAGGTTAATTAGTTCTTATGTCAATAATCCACCAATCATTATGACGCAAGATTTTATTTATATAAGAAGCCCGCTTCAAGATGTTGATTACAATACGCTTCGATAGTGGTGTATCGAGGAGGCCGGGAGGGCTGATAGGAGCCTTTTTTCTGTTCTTTATCTTTCTTCTATTCACCCGCTCATAAACAACAATCAACTAGTAACAAATAGATAATTGAGAAAGGATGTGTTATGTGTGGTGGTTGGGTATTCAAGTATTAGTAGTGTTTGAAGTACTAATGTATGTCTTTCATGTTATGATCATAACTTTAGCTGTATCTTGTACCTGTTTTATCTATTGCGTCTCTCATATATTGTCTTTTATCTCTTCTTTTCGAATCCTATACTGCCATTCTACTCTCGCCTTCAGCTGGGTCAGCAAAGATGGTGATAGCCAACATCTTAACACTCACACATTCTCAAACGCGGTCTCAAGCGGGAACCTACAAAAATGGCGACATAATCGGGAAGCTTATCGATATAAGGGATCCCACTCTCTGCCAGAATTCTGGCCGCACACCGAAAATTTAATATCAGACTCACGGTTCGCGCGACCATTCAAGAACACACAACACACGCAAATATGTTAGAAAATCACGTTAGCGTACAAACGTTAGAACCCCTCGCGATTTTCTAAACAACCTACGCCCACCAACTCGCAAGCATGATTATACCCCGGTGATAAGGTTAACGTCTCAGCGCTTATAAACTTACCAACGCGATCTCAAGCGTTAATCTACAAACTCCCGCGTTCGCGCCATCATGAATCGGAATCGTCCGGAAGTCTCTATCCTCGGTACCAGACTGTTGGTCCATGTTAATTTAAAAAAAATAAATAAAATTGAAGAATTAAAAAAAAAATTGCTTCCATATCCACTAGATAAAACGTTCCATGGTGACATGACCGGGAACTCTAGTGATATGGGATAACTCACTCCCTGTCAGAATGTGATCCGTACACCAAACTAAATATCAGAATGACGGTCCGCGAATATATGAATGGCCGCAGGGTTTCACAATCGAATTTTTACACGCGAAGTCACATACACGCGAGCACACGCGACAAACACGTCAACATACGAACGCTTAAGCCCTTCGCGATCATCTACGCACACCTATGCCCGCTATCGCGCAAACTTGATAACACTCCGGTAATTATGTGAACGTTTTAGTACTTACGAAGTTACGAACGCGAATCCGTAAACGCGCGCGATCATGAATCGGTCACGTCCGGAAATCTTTAGCCTTCATTCTAGTAATTTAGGTCCATACATTCAGTTGGACCAATCAAAAAAATAAAGCTCATATCCACTAGACCACACGCTCTACGGCGACATCGCCGGGAACTCGTCATATGGAAGATCTCACTTTCATTTAGCATCTGAGCCGTACACCAAATATAAAGTATCAGATTCACGGTCCGCGCACGATTATCCAAAGAACACACGCGAATATGCAAAATGCACGCGGTTATAAAATAGATTTTATATACGCGAGGTTACATACACGTTAGCACACGCGACATACAAACGCACACGCGATCGAACACGTTAACGTACAAATGCTCGAACCCTTCGCGATGATACATGCGATCGCGAGCCCCTACGTCCGCACATACCTGAACCGTACAATGGATATCACATTCAGAATCACGGCCCACTACAATTGGCCTAATGCAGTGTTTTATTGGGCGACATTGCCTATCTCGGCTGCAAATTGTAGTATGTGATTCTGACGGGGAGCCCTTCCGAGAACCTAGCTCTACAGCTCCAGTAGGACAACTCTCGAAAAAAAACTAAGCAATAATAATATGTTAGTCCTGTCACTAAGTTAGTGTCGGATTCTGATGAGAGAAACTCGAAATGCCTCTCCAATAACTATTTTAATGATAATAATGTGCTGTTTTCCATTACCTGATATTGATTATATTTAGGGTGAATACAATTTTAACTGATTTTGCCTTCTTTAAAATATGAGCAGTTCTTTTGAGTTTCATTTTTGAACTTCTTGTGTTTGCTCATGTTTGCAATCATGGATAGTTTGTTTATGAATTTCGTGTAGATTTTCCAGATTTTTGCTGATGTAGCGCACTAGAACTGCAATCCACCAGACGTATGTTTTATTTTAGTTATTATTGTGATCGTCAGAGAATTTTAGCTTTCTAGTACTGCGTTTCAATTATCAAAATTATCCTTATTACCCTTCTTTATTTCGGATATCGGGGGATATTCGGACCTACCTAAGCAAATCACCCGTTTAGGTGGATAGATGCGAAAGAATTTGTCGGTCAAAGGTCCAGCTGTTAGTTTGAAACCTTTTGGTGCCATAAAAGCTTATTTACCTATAAAAGATTGATTGAAGAAACTAGAAAAAATAAATTGCGTTACGAAAACTTAATCTCACAGTCACAGCTGTCAATTGGTGCATCATGTATTTTCTTTGCTGTGGCGTGTGCAATCGTGCGCGTAGTCGCAAGCCGTTGAACGGTGGTTGATGGGATAGGGAGTCAGTACGCTCATTTCGCTCAACAGTGGTGAGCGCCTTGAAAGTATCTGTGTTATCACCTAAACAAAAATCATTTCATAAGATAGTAGCTTCAAGTTTTCTAAAACACTGCTATTGTTTTTACTTTTACTTGTTGCTTTTATTACAGTTTTACCATTGTAGTGATTTTTGTTTTGAGTATAGCCAAAAAATTAAACACTTTGTATATCCTTTCTAAAAAAACAAACAATTAGATTCAGCTGTCAAAACTAATGTTTTAGAATAGCGGTTCCACGAATATGTTCGACAGTCAGAAAGTCTTATGATTTTCTGAGACATCCAAGGGGTCTTAATTACCCCCACAGTCCTAATAGCCCCGGGTCCCCCTATATGTAGAATGAATTTACATATATTGAATCATCGCTTGTTACACTGATCTAGCACTTGGGAGAATCCATAGTAATGCGGCTTCGCCGCATAACCTTGCCCGAGGCGAGGAGGCCGCCGACCCATTGCACAGTGGTCCAGAATGTGAATTTAGCAGGAATTTTAACTTTTTGCTAAAATTAAATGACTTCTTTTTGTTTAAACAGATCCTAGGGTGGTTCCAATTTTAGCAATATTTAAAATTGAACATTTTAACGGTTCGAGATACTGCTTTAATGTCTTCGGTGAAGCTGTAGAGCAACACATTTTAGACAAATTTGCTGAAGACTTGCAAGCTTTAGCTGTTATACTTTCCATTGTACGAGAAACCCAAATGTAAGCTTTAGGGCGTTTCTTTAAAAAACGGTTTTATTTCTGTAACTTTTGTAGTTTCTATTTTACAGTATAGTACCCTTTGGACAACTTGAAGATTATTTTAGGGCGCATAATTTTCCTTAAAATAACGACTATTAAACTTTTTTCGCTTCAAAGTTATGAGAGCTTTTATATAAAAAATATAACTTCTTCAAAGAACATTATCTTCGATTAGGGCACTTAACATTAAATACCGATGCCGTCATATGGAATTGAATGCTTTGTAGTATTAATCACCAAAAATGGCAAATACGATATTTTTTATATCTAGCAATATTTACTCAAAAAATAGTTAATTTTTAGTAAAAAGTATATATAACTTTCTAACGAGAGGAGTCTGAGGTTCGGTATATTAAGACAAATTGTTCTCCTTCAAAATATCTGATAGTATTTCTAAAGTGATCTTAATGAAAAATCAAAACTGCAAAGGTATACAAATAAAATTGTTTTTTAAGAAACACCCTAATTTTTTTGGTAAATTTCTTGTAAAAAGAAAAGTACACGACAGACAAAGACAGCGAAACTCTATTTCGAACCAATAAAAAGTTAATTTCTTGATTTTAAAAAGATTGGAACCACCCTATTATTTAAAATAATGGAAAAGTATTGTAAAATGCAATATTTTATCATGAAAAAGAATTTATATTTTTTTATATTGTCCGCCGTGAAAGTAATTTGAACATATTACAAGACGTTAATTCATGAAAAACCAAATTTTTAATATAACTTTTTCAGTTTTCATTTTTTCCAATTTATCCTTCTGATGTTTTTAGAGCTTCTGAAGACGAACATTTTCTTTTAACACATCAAAACTCTAGCTTCTATTATTCAAAAGATATAAGCACTTAATATATCAAAAATAGAATCTTAAGAAATTTCAAAAATTATCGCGTTCGCTATTTTTGCTCAATTATGTATAACTCTCATCATGACCTTATTTATAGTCGAAAAAGAATTATCTTTTGTTTGCCCCAATGAGTGATATTGTTGTTCCAGAAAAAATCCCATTTTAGGTGAAAAAGTCCTCATAACTTTTCAACAAAATTAGTTAGATAAGTGGTGTTATAAAACCAATTGTTCGCCTTAAAATAATCTTAAAGTTGTCTGAAGACTACTTCGGTTTTAAATCAATACCGCAAAAGTTATTTGAATAAAACAGTTTTTCTAAGAAACACCTAACCATCGATTTTAAATTTGTTGTAAAACAAAAAGTATGACAGATAGAGCTTATATGTCTTTAGCAAACTTTTGTCGTTCTAGAACTTCGCTAAAGGTCGTTTGGCTATAGCTGGAATGATTAAAAAGTTAAATTTTTAATCTTGGTAAAATCCCTAAGTGTTGTTTTAACAAGAAGAAGGGGCTCACAAACTACGAAAACCTGTTTAGTTTTAGTAAAATCTCACAATTCTTGCTAAATTTGCATTCTGGACTACTGTGCATTGTCGGAAGCGGCGGCTCCTTGCAAGCAAACTTGTGATTAACTCGTTTACCCGGAATGCTCAATAATAGGGGCTATGAATTAGTGTAAGTCCGACGGAGCGACAGCGATGACGGGCAGCACACGACTTGAAGCGATGTGGCGAACCCACATTAGTCTTAAATGTTATTTATTAATTTGTAAAGAAGTATGAATTTATTAATTTTGGACCTTCAGCAGTAGCACAGATAAAAATTATGCTGAACGACCTTACTTCTTGTGCAGTTTAAAATTATGTCTGTTTCCCTGTAGATAAAAATGGCAAATGACCTCCAGTGTGATCACTTCTCAAAATTATGCCAAATGTCCGTTATGCCAAATGACTCAATCTACGCAAAAATAGATATTATGCCAAATGATCGTTATCCTGGAATTAAAATAAATAATGCCAAATGATCTTGAAAGTGATCAATTCTCAAAATTATACCAATTGACCATTATGCCAAATATCTATTATGCTAAATGACCTTAAGCCAAATGACCCAGACCAGCTAATTTGATATCCAAATAAATAGATTTGGCTCATTATAACTTTAAACCACGTGCGCCTAATAAAGTGGCCAATTGGAACAAAGACACTTCCACTCCCATTCACACAAACGTACATGTGAAACTTCGCTTTGTCCAAAATATTCCCTAAAACCGATTTTTTGCTCACTTCTTTATAGTAAAATATAAGGCCGCCTGCCATTACCCCAAGCCAACATCCTGCCACATTCACAGACATTCAAACAAAGCAAACACACATCAATCCACCATCCACCATGTGTTTCCCGTCACGGTTTCTTTCACATGTACCAGAAAGTTCAATGCGACCTGAGATCTACATTCCGCTACCGTCCACTGCACCGAACCACCCTTCGAAATCGCATTGGAATTTTCGCGTTGACGGTACATCCAATTTGCTGATCGATTACGACTTCAGTTGGATCAAGCGAAAACTAGTTGACCGACGAAAAACAATCTCCGCCGGAACACATGACTGACTAGCGTCTATACAAACAACCTCCCACGCATATTTTTGGGCCGCCTTAAAACGGCCCGTTGGCGACGGCGGGATAAAATTGGACAATGGCGTAGAAAAAACGATCATGAAGCAAAAATACCTACCCTCTGTCGTCGGTGGGTTCGAAAACATGTCTCCCACGAACGACGACAGATTTTCCTGTTATGCGTATACAAAGCGTTTTCTTTGGTTTCCACAGAAAACTAGAACGTTGTCCTAAAGCAAGACAAAAAAAATAGGCGCGTGTTCAACCACACCATCAACCGCCGTCTACCTCGTTAGTACCTACCTATAAAAACTTTTTTAATTCATACTGTTTTGTTTTGGTATTCTCTTTACAGGCCCGTTGAAAAGGCAAAACAACGTGAGCTGTTGCTCCGCAGCACAGTAGTCTGCAGTGGATTCTCAAAACGAAAGTGAATGCGAACGCGACAGGATCGACGATTCCCGCGAGCCGTAAAAGTGAATGAAGTCAGTACAATAGTGCTCAACTATTAGGAAATAAGAGGAAAACGCTGATTTAGTGTACATTTAAAAGTGTGGCAACATTAAGAAAGCTTTCAACTATGATTAAATTATCCAGAACAACTGGGGCCTACGCTGCCCTAGTATCAGTAGTGTCCGGAACTATCATGTGGTACGTAGTTTATATTACCGTGCTTGTTTGAAAAATAGTACATTGTAGTAAAACGGTTGTGTTGTTTTATGCAGGTTCAATTTTCGCCCGCTGGGAATATTCTTCTTCTCCGGATTGGTGTTGTTTTGGTGTCGGCAGTACGCCAACCTTCGCCTCCAGATGACCCCCCTGGTGGAAGAAAAGCTACGAAACGTGTGCCAACGTGCGCTCCAGCTGCGGGCGCAAAAGCCTGGCCTGTTTTGTGCGCTGGTGTCCAGCTTCCTGGTTCTGTTGGCCATCATCGGTCACATGGTGTCCGGAGCTTACATTGTAATCACGCTGCTGGTGCTGTCGTTCGTGATTTCGACCAAGTATGACATCAAAATCGTGGCCGATCGTGAACGATGTGAGTACACTTGTCGTAGTTTGTATAGTCCATCGTGTGTTTTTTTGGTTCGTTTTTATTTCTTGTTTGGCTTGACTTCGATTTCCATAAATTTGCTCAACTTTGCGGCCGGCCAAAGTTAGTAGTCGCTGCCTTATTATTAGCAGTCGGGTGTGACCTTCACCGCTTCTCAGCTGCTTATTGACGTTCGTGGCGACGTCGACCGGAAATTACTTTTTTTATTCTCAGTATACGTACGATGAGTATCGTATCATGTATGACGCATAAAAATATTTTTATTGAATTTGTTTACTACGTCCACTGAACACGGATATTTCGCAAACAAACTTGCAACGCATTAAAATGTTTTAAATAAGAAAAACTTTCCACAATTTTTTTTCATGTGTAAACAGTCTTCATAAAAGATAGGGTACCTAATTATAAAGTGGATTGTTCACAAACGTAACTTGTATTTAATACTTCATTGGGGATCAAATTAGATTAAATTAGTGATAGTTACAAGGAACAACGTTGAATAGGATATTATTATTTTATTGTGGTGTACAGTGTTGGTTGTCATTCACCAACCATGATAATTTTAAAAGTGAATTTCAGTTCATTGACAAGCTACGTTTACAAAAGTGGCGTTCAATCTATCTAATTCGTTTTAAACCTGCTCCAAGCATCGTGCATTCTCCGAAATTAAATTAAATTAGATTAGTACTAGTTACAAGGATTTTCATTTAATAGGATAAAATATCGAGCATCGTAAATCTTCGATCCAATTTGCTGCGTCAATTTTTATCATAAACAGTCAGTATTTGGTGTAGTAGGCTATTTTAGTTCAAGTTGATATTTTCATGATATTTTTCCCTCTCGAAGGTTGATGGGATTGACGGTATTGTTAACATCATCAAGCCACAATAGATTTAATAGAGTTATCTAAATATAAGGACCTTCGCTCTCTTTAGTTTCTATTTGCACCACGTTCTACTACTAGAGGTTAATTTGTATGTTATTAGTCCACCAATCATTATGACTACTCAGGATTTGATTTATATAAGAATCTTGCTTCAAGATGTTGATTACAATACGCCTCGATAGTGGTGTATCGAGGAGACCGGGAGGGCTGATGTGAGCCTGTTTTCTGTTCTATACCTTTCCTCTATTTACTCGCCCATAACCAACAATCAACCAGTAACAAATAAATAACTGGGAAAGGATGTGCTATGTGCGGTGGCTTGCTATTCAAGTATTAGTAGTGTTGGATGTACTAATGTTTATCTTCATGTGATGATCATAACTTCAGCTGTTTCTTGTACTTGTCTAATCTATTACGTCTCTCATATATTGTCTTTTATTTCTTCTTTTCGAGTCCTATACTGACATTCTACACCCGCCTTCAGCTGGGTCAGCAAAGATGGTGATAGAGAACGTCTTAACACTCACACATTCTCGAACGCGGTCTCAAGCGAGAACCTACAAAAATGCCCTCGCGCACGCGATTACGGATCGGCCACGTCCGGAAGTCTGTCCTTGATCCTAGAGGCCTAGGTCCATGCCTTCAGCTGGACCAATTAAGAAAATACGCTCATACCTATTAGACAACATGTCTCATGGCGACATGGCCGGGAACCCTATCGATATAAGGGATCCCAATCTCTGCCAAAATTTTAACCGCGCACCGAAAATATGATATAAGACTCACGGTTCGCGCGACCATTCAGAAACGCACGCAAATATGTTACAAAATCACGTCAGCGTACAAACGTTAGAGCCCCTCGCGATTTTCCAAGCAACCTACGCCCACGAACTCGCAAACATGATTACACTCCGGTGTGAATGTCTCAGCACTCATAAACTTACCAACGCGATCTCAAGCGTCAACCTACAAACTCCCGTGCTCGCGCCATAACGTGTCGGGATTGTCCGGAAGTATCTACCCTCGGTACCAACAGTCTCGGTCCATATTAATTAATAAAAAATAAACGGTTATAAAATAAAATTTATACACGCGAAGTTACATACACGTTAGTACACGCGACGTATAAACGCACACGCGATCGACGACGTTAACGTACAAATGCTCGAGTCCTTCGCGATGATACGCGCTATCGCCTGTCTCGTCTGCAAATTGTAGTATGTGATTCTGATGGGGAGCCCTTTCGAGAACCTAGCTCTACAGCTCCGGTAGGACAACTCTCGAAAAAAAAAATTCTTTTATTATCTATGCTTTTTACAAATGTGTTTTTATTTTGAAATATCAATCATGAACAGATTAAATCATTAGATTTCTGATGCATGTTGGACTTGCGGTTTTATGTGATTCGGCTTTTTCGGGTTTCGGCCTTTTGTGGTAGGTTAGAACATCTTCTGCCTTATGTGGTTCTGCTTTTTGTGATTCGGCCTTTTGCACCGCTCCCGTAGCATGTTTATTCAGAAAATGCAACCATTGTTTTTTGAGACACTCCTGCCCACAGTTTTTACCGTTTATGGTACCAATGGGTATGAATGTCTGAGATTTCAACCCACTAGAACATATATGTTCTACTAGATACTTTTCAGAATATTGCATTTGCGTTTGAGTTGTCCAGAAACATCTTTGAAACTAGTTGCAGTGTAAAATTCAGGTCCAGAAAGGTACGACAACATTAAATTTTTGAAGCAATATGTTTTATCGCAAAATTACATTTTTCTTAAAACAACTTTTTGAGCTGGCCGGACACGAACACTTAATCCTTTGTGTCAGTTCGTTCAGGAATCCATCCATTAGGAGTAACCATAGAAAGGGTGACAGCACTCCTCCTTGAGGTCAGCCTCTAGTGGTTCTCGTGGTAATGGATTCGCCTTCCGACGATGCTGTCGTAGTCCCGCAACACAAATTTTCAGTAATCCCTTTGCTAGTATCCTCTTCGATTCAGTCGGAAGCCGGTATAAACACCAGCCTTTCCCCCATGCAAACAGGTAACTTTCATCTTATTGATGTTGCCGAAAGGTCAAAATAGCGTGAGGCAGACTCGTAAACAGAGACTTTTACGCGCATTTCGCAGGGAGCATAATATTTTCACATATCAGCTGTTGTTTGTTTGTTAGAAAGGCGCGTCTCACTCATTTCAGACCTTCGGGAGGAAACGGCAGCATTCTCTCAAGTGATTCAGTTTGACAAATCACTTCATGATCCAGTCCGGTTGTAAAGTGCCCTGATGCTAAATCTCACTTTTCATATAATCCTATATAATTTATTTATATCATATAATGTAAGATACGATTAGCTATGGAAAGAATGCATATAAAGGTTGTAGTGAAAATATTTCAAATAACGAATACATAAAATAATAAAATTAATAAAAAGAAGCTTAAAGAAGCTGTTAAAGGTGAATACAACGAATGTGATGCATATACTAAGTGTGAGTCATTCTGAGTTTACTCTCAAAATTCGTTACACCAATGCAGAAAAATACCAGCAGCCAGTGGCTTTGGCATTGGCATAATTATACACTGAAAATAAAGCTATAATACATACTGCTTACCAGATAAGATCGTTAACAACAACAGCCTAATACTTATGAACCATAGAATTAATGAGCATAATTTCATCTTATGACTAGAAGCTCGCGACCCACTACATTCAGTTCAAGTTGCATCCTAAATGACATCATGGCGTTCCCTTAAAATCGCAGTATTTAGCATTAACATTAGAAGTGTACGCTGCCACGCCACGCCACCGCCGCCGATAATTTTTGCAAGCCACCTATACATTTTTGTGTTGCGCCGCCGATCATTCCCAGTCTTCGGAAGATATTGCTTACCATAAGGAAACAAAGGTGCTTTCGAACAGAACGGCATTTCCGTAACCACTTCAACTGTCACCATGTCTGCGAGCGATTTGCTCATGGAGCGTGGATTCATACAGCGATTGCTAATAGGCTCCTTTAACAATCACAGCATTCTGAAATAAGCTCAGAGCAAAAAATATAGAAAATCGTGATAACTAAATGCCGAAGCAAATCAAACTTCCATTCAAAAATGTTGGGAATTCGAATGACAAATAAATGTAGTGTTGATTATTACTTGAAAATCAATTAGGCAATCCATTAGACGGTTGTTTGACAATTCAGCGGTGGGTTCTGTCAACAAGTCTACTCCTGCGAACAGAAAAACTCTTCCGACAAACAACTTTCGTTAGTCCGATTCGTTTGATGTTGGATCAAGTCGTCGGACATCGCACCCCTCGGAGTAACGTCAGAATAAGTAAAGAAATAATCAGCTGATCAAAAACGTCTCATGGATTGCCTAATTGAGAAAAGCTGTGTTTTTTCTTAGTGAACGTATAAATGTAGGGCACCACGTTTTTCACTCAAACTGGCATAACAAAAGAACAAAACATCAGGATTTCCAAATTTCGATAAACATCGTTGATTAAGCTTTGAAATAAACCCAAAAGCTTTGGTGCAGTATTTTGCAATGGAAAATAGGGTGAACGGAATAATATGGGACGCATTTTTCATTTAAACTCAACATAACAAATGAACAAAATTAACCATGGTTTTTTCCAATAGAAAAAAAAGTTATCCTGGAAAAGTAGGGTGAACGTATAAATGTGGGACACATTGTATAGCTTCGTTATTTTGCAACATCATTGCATTGATAAAACCTATCAATTTCATCGCTGGTTATTTCAACCATGTGTTTTAGGTTGTTCTGCAAAACAAATCATTCTGCGTGGCCTAACGTGTTGAATGATATCAGATCAGTACTACGCAGTTGATGTTACTGGAGATAGGTGCGCTTTCCGCAAGCCTAAGCTCCATTTTCACCAGAAAAAAATATTATATTGGGTCGGAGCAGCGCTTTTTCGTCAACTTTACTCATGCCGGTAAGAATGAATATAATGTTACCCGTGTTCTCGAGACAATGCACACTAGATGAAAAAGCTAGCTAGTTGTCCATTTTGCTCGATTGTAGGTCTTATTCGAGCAGATAGAGAAAGTAGACTGGAGACCAGGTCTTGCACACTTAATTTTTTCTGCCGAATCTTAGCTTTTTTCGCATCTTTTGCCGAAATCTTAACAGCTGAGATCTCAGCAAACAATTTTTTTTGTTGGAATCTCTGTAAAAGTAACGTTTTGTAGCTGAGACTCAGAAAATATTTTACTGAAAATCAGCAAAGAAAACTTACTTTACTGAGATGTCCGTTTCTAAATTTACAGACTACTTTCATTAAAAAGAATTGGATGAGGTGAAACTGTTTATACTTTTTGGAACTACACTGTATCAAAAAATTGACCGTATAGCATTTACTCCAATAATAAATCATTAGCAAAATGTATTCATCAATCGATAGTTGATAGTTTAGGCCAATTGCATTTTTTTCAATCGATAGTTGATAGTTTAGACCATTTGGTACAGAATGCTGTTCGTGTTGTAGTTCAAATGTCAAATTATGCTGAAAACCAATAACTTTGTTAAAATATTTGAGAGCTTCAAAAAAGCAACGAATTCGACGTCAAAAAATTGCCCGTACACGTACGACCGTTTCAAAAATTTGTGAAGTAAACAAGAATGTGTCAAACAGGTAGTACCCGCATCGTGTTCAGTAGAATAAGTTTGTCCGTACAATGGCCGATTCTCACACTAAGATTCCGCTGGCTATCCGAAAACTGATCGTTGACTTGAAGGAAGATGGTAAAAGCCTGTCCGAAATTGCAGGAACTATGAATCGCCCACGATCTTCGGTGCAGTATGTACTTCAGTGCTTCAAGAAAACAAAATCTCTTGAGACTGCTCCCGGAAGACGTCGCAAATTGAAGCTAACAGATCGTCACGTTGGCATACTTTTACCTGCCGCCGACAGTAAAGCACGTCGGTGGTCTTGTTATGGTATGGGGTGCTTTCAGTGCAAGTGGTCCAGGAATCTTGACATTCATCGAATCTACCATTTTAAAGAACAATTTAAAAGCAAGCGCGCCGAAATTAAGCCATGGAGATAATTTTCGCTTTGTTCAGGATAATGATCCCAAGCAGTCATCGAAAATTGTCAAGGAATAGTTGCTCTACAATGTAAAATCGACGCTCCTACCCCCTTCCAAATCACCGGAATTGAATTCCATAGAAAATCTCTGGGATCATTTTGAACAAAAAAACCGGGAACAATCGATTCAAAATAAGAACCAGCTGAAGAAGGTTCTAGTTGAAGAATGGTAGAAAATTTCACCTGAAACAACCCAAAAACTGGCTTCCTCGATGAAAAGACGTTTGCAGAGCGGAATTGCAGTAAAAGGAGTGTCATACCAAGTATTCATTTTGTATTTTAAGTCAGTTTACATTGTCATGTACGGACAATATTTTGACATTGATTTTGGAAGAGATGTTTGTTTTATTCTTTTTTCTGTATTTGAATGAATTTTCCTTATATTTTCAGGGACGAATGACAACAAAGTTAAAGTCCCCACAAATAAAACTATCCTATCCTTATATTTAATGTCTTGATAGAATTAAGGAGTTGCAATCCTTGTACGGACAATTTTTTGATACACTGTATGTTGCATCGATATTATTAACATTAGGAACTGTGATGTGAATTTAACTTCACCGCTTTTTTCAAGAAAAAAAAACCATCAATCTAATCTAAAAAGGGTTGCCAGATTCAATAGATTTTATAAGATAAGAACACATAACTTTATATTCCTGCGTTATGAACGAAACGGAAAGATGGCAGTATAATTGCCACCGCCTTATAAAGGGTTAAGCAGTGTTTTTACTGGTGACATTGCCCATCTCGTTTGCAATTGTAATGAGTGATTCTGACAGACAGCCCTTCCGTGAACCCAGCTCTTCAGCTCCTGTAGGACAACTAACAAAAAAACCTATTTTAATACACCTAGCGGTGCAATTGTGCCTTTCTCAATCATGAATCACGAGAATGTGTGCGTTGTTTATATTCATTAAAAACTTTTAAATGCATATATTACAGTTTATTATTATACATCACATGACAACTATATACAGAAAAATAAATCATTATTCGAGTTCTAAAATTTTGAAAAAGAAAAAACAGCCACGGTAATATTGAACTGAAAAAAGGTGACTTCCGACTTATATGGGAATTTCATATGTGACCGGACGATTTAGTCTATATTGCCGGACCCATATAAGCGATCCGTACGAAATTTTATAGACGTCTGTGGGGATATTATAGCTATCATTTGGGACTAAGTTTGTGAAAATCGGCCAAACCATTTCCGGGAAACTGATGTGAGTTCGTAAATTTTGAAAGATGGCCGCTTTTCCCGGGCACTTCCGGAACCGTCTATGGTGGTCAATGTAGTCAACGAAAGTTTGTTTGGCCGTCGGTGACCTAGAACTGCAAAGTTAAGTTATTTGAGAGACATTTTAGCGAAATTTTTACCTTTTTTGCTTCCATCAGGGTATCGGTTTGAATCACAATTTGCTATGTGATCGCACGCCACAACCCGTAACTCCGGAACCGGAAGTCGGTTGGGGATAAAATTTAATAGCCATTTACGGGGACGCAATACCTTTCATTTGAGGTCAAGTTTAGTCGAATCGGTCTAGCCATCTCCGAGAAACCGATGTGACTGTTACTCTGAATTTGGATACTTCCGCCGGGGCTTCCGGAACCGATGATGGTGGCCAATGTGACCAAAGAGACTTTGAATGGCTGTTAATGACCTAGTACTACAAATCGAAGCAGTTGTGGTCACATTTTGGAAAAAAATTCACCATTATACATTCATTGCAGAATTTCTTAAAATCGACGTTTTCTGCGTGATCGTACTCATCACCCTGTAATTCCGGAACCGGAAGTCGGATCCATTAGAAATTCAATAGCAGCCTATGGGAACGTTGCACCTTTCATTTGGGACTAAGTTTGTAAAAATCGGTTCATTCATCTCTGAGAAAAGTGAGTGAGATTGTGTTCGCGTACACACACACAGACGCACATACACACACACACATACATACACACACACATACATACACACAGACATTTGCCGAGCTCGACGAACTGAATCGAATGGTATATGTCACTCGGCCCTCCGGGCCTCCGTTAAAAAGTCGGTTTTCAGAGCAATTGCAATACCTTTCTATTGAGAAAGGCAAAACATGGCCTTGGGACAAAGACATTGCCAGTTTCGAAATACAAAAAAAACATGTTTTTTCCGAAATCAGCTCCCGCAAACCGGAAAGTCGAACATTGAAAAAGCATCAAGTCAGTGCGTCAATATAGAAAGCTGTACCTTTCATATCAGCCCAACATAGTAATAATAGGTTCAGGAAAGGAATTTTGAGGGGTGTGTTGAATTCTTCGCTCTACACACCCTCCAATGCATTTTTTTCTATTGCATCAGGAAGGTTAATTTAAATGTCAATCACATGTACTTTCTGTACGGATTTCTTTAATAAAGCGCATTTACATGTGCATTGCAAAATTGTGCTACATTTACTAATTCACCCGGCTGTTTAACCTGCTAGGTGACTTTGTTTTTTTTTTGTATTTGCAACTCGCCTGCACAGCTTGAGCGTTTCGCTCTTATCGCTTCGTGTGAATGAGCAAATCACATGCGTCTGTTCTGCTCTCATGCTTTGGCGGGGTGTAAAAAAAAGAAACGGGCGACACCAGCGGCGCGATAGCGCTGACCTATGTGGCAAAGTTGTTTACTCACCACCACCGCTTTTGGTGGCAGGCGGTCACTATACGACGAAGTAGGTACGAACCGAAAAGGGGGCTCGACCGCAGGTTATTTTTTTCCACGCGTGACCCTGACTATGACAGCGCTGTGTATAGTTTTGTGAAGGTTCAGAAACTTGCTTTGATAGTGAGCACTTCACAACACTCAGCAGGATCAATTAATTCCAATCAGCAGAACAATCGTTCTCAAGATAATTCGACTTGATAGGTTGTTAGGAAATAATGATACATATCTTTGTGTCGCTAAATAGAAATCAGACCCGTCAAACTGCAGTTATGTTTTAATATTTGAATAGTGAGACGATCGTGGAAAATGCCAAGAGATTCTGTCGCTATGGAGATACGCCTTGCAAATATCGATTCTTTGTTTCGGTTTGAATGGCGCAACGATTGACTCAAGGGCATACGAGCAAAAAAAATGCGAAAACAACTCTACTAGCATATGGCCACCTCCCTCTCTTTGTCATCTAACGTCTTGCTGCTGGCTGTTTGTATATAGGACTGCAAAACACGCCACTTGATAAATTCCCGAGTGTGAGTATAGAAGAAAGTAGAACAGGTTGTCCTCGAGAAATTCATCGACTAATTTTTTGCGCTTTTCCTGTTTATTGTTTATTTCTGCTGCTGCTGTCTAGCAACTATTAACACAAATTTGTCGAGGCAAACAAAACTAGGATAAACTCACCCGTCATTCGAATACTGCTAAGATGACATTCTACCATCGATTGGTATAGACGCTTGTGAAGCAAACAAGCAGATTTGTTGATTTAAAAGCTAAAGCTTTTTCAAAGCGTGGTCTGATGTACCTACTTCCTGGTTCGCCGGCATTGAAAAACACGTGTTACCTTATGAAATAAACTTTCCGCTTAATGAATCGTAAAGTAGCGGGGGGTTTATGGAAGATCTATGGCCCTCACCCGTTCAGCAGTAAAAAAGTGCCGGAACGTGGAGTGTTGGTTCTCGGCAATAAGCTTTGTGTTGTAGTATGCTTGCTTTTTTGCGGTTATACTAACCGGATAGCGCTTAGTTTATTTACACAAAACGCCGTTCCTCGGAATTAATTGTTTTCAGAACGCTGAGAAATAAATATTCAATTACAAACCCACAGAATGGTATTAGGTATAAGAACTCACCTGATTTTTTTCACCGTACCACTACTACCAATGATACACCAGATACGTATTAGGGGTACGCTTATTCCATGTGTACGGAAAAGACCTGTTGTTATTCGTTATCATCTGGTTTCAAACAAGCCTCCAGCACGGTTTATGACACTGTTCCTGTGTGACGCACGCGTTCGTTGTACATAATCCATTACGCGTCTCTAAAGAGGTCAAGGTCTTTCGACCTGGTCGATTGCGAAAATTATGACGTCTTCCATTTTATGTCTACGTTTGCTATCATAGGGTAAAGGCGGCAAACGCGGCCACTACAAGAAAGATAAACAATGTATATTTCAAATCTTTAACATTATTATAAGGCCATAACTTTATACAAGATTTTGAGAAATACTGTTAGACAAACTATCAAATTGATAAAAACAAACAAAAATTTGGAACAGGAAATATTTAAAATTTAAATGCTGTCAAGTTATTCCAATCGTTTCGAAACGATTTGCCCCACTTTTATATTGAGGTTAGTATGGAACTATTTTAACGTTTTAATTTGGAAGAAAAATAGTTTACACGGAAAATTGGGAGGCAAACTGGTCTGGTCTTAAGTGTGCGTATTTTAAACGATAGATATCTCAATTTGATATATAGAATATTGAATGGAACTGTTTAACCTCACTTTTCTGACAGTTACTTGGACTTACAAACTTTTTTGTTCCACCCAGTACTGCTCTTAAGTTTTAACACCGTGTAAAAAGCTCGTTGGACTGTCATTTATGCAATATTTTATTAGCTTTTGTTTCGAATAAATTTGAAGCAATTTTACGAAATAACGTGACACTCTTTAGGGTCGTTATTGTCCTGTTCGCGTAGTAGCGTCAGAATGAGCTCATCGCTACACAGTTGTTTTGAATTAGCTTAGTGAAGGCGCGGTCATAACATAGCTGCGCATTTGAAGCAAGTTTATGTAGGTGTAGGACTATACTCACACACGTTCAAGTTTAATACCTTTCACCCGTCCGTAGAACATGAGAATGGGTGACGAATGGGTTTGTGCGGGGAACAGATAACGCCTGTTGTTGTTGTTGTTTACGTTTTGCAGCATTGCGCGGTGCTTTGCTTGGATCAAATTTCGCAGAATAATCTAAAGTATGTGGCGGGGTGATACATTTCATGACGACGATTGAACGTGATGGGAATGTGAAAAAACGCGCGTTCTATATAAAAATACTATATGTACGGGGTTCGTAAGATACGAGCGCGTGGCAGGGTGATATAAAACAATGTTCTGCGTCAATCACAAATGTCGCTTGTTAGTGTAGAAGTCAATGCGGATGCGCACGCGCTTATCTGAATCGGGATTTACGCATCGTCCTCGCAAGTTGCAATCTGTCGGTTATTTTCAGACTTTTGTGACCTACTTTGCTATTTCCTTGATTTCTGATTGTTTATTGGCCTACCTTCAGGATAATCTTATCGGAGCGTTCGTCGCAATATCTACCTTATCTGTGAAAAGCAGACGTTGTTTTCGTTTCAACTAAGTGGGGGTATTATATTTCAAATGACGACTGTTGCTTATGGCGATTTCGCTTGAGCCTGAAACTGAGCCAGGTTCTAACCCCAACTGCTGTCAGTTCATACATTTTGACAGCAGTTGGGGTTAGGAACTGACTTAGTTTTGCCTCAAACAAAAACCACATTAGTAATTCCAGTAGATAGGGTAGATGATTCTTTACTCGTCTAATTGACAGGTCTACAATGAACGAAGTGCGTTTAAGAGCAACTATATGTATCAGCGTATTTTCGAGACTTCCTTTCAACAAGCGATTAAAACAATCGTACCAGATATTCGAAAACCATTTTTTATCCTTTTTTGAAGCATCTTCGGTTATTTTAATTGACCCGTTTAACCTGTCAAGTTTGATCGCATCTTTTCATATCAAACTTGAGCCGTATTTTCCTTCGCAGTTGACGTTAAATATACATTGTCGAGCTTTTATCCACTCTTTGTGAACAAAAATGTTAGATGAAAATTATTTTATGAAATTGTAGTTAACATCATCAAACAACCATGTCTTCTCCACAACTTTCTCCTTTATATCTCGCCAATAGGTCAAACGACTTCCCCTGACAAAGATACTCGTCAAGGTCGAATGGATGTCTAAATACAGTATTTTCTGTTGGAGAATTCAAGAGCCTGATGAAACGATATTCGACCATGATTAAAATAACAAAGAGTCGCCCTGATCAGCTGCGGGTGATGATAACCAGTCTAAAACAGGCCATTGATATTGCTAGCAACGGGGCTTTTTCGGAGGTGTACCGTGTCTACGTATCAGCAAACGATGTCAAGATCGGTGGCGTGATTTCCTATTCTTTCTGAAGTTTCATCTACCTATTCGTATTTTTTTTATTTGTGATTTGACCTTGTTGCTCAATGTTAACTATTAAGTATTAAGATTGGGAAAAACCAACTTGGCGTAAAATCCTCATACCTTTTCGATTCGATAAACATTACAATAAAATAGAATACAAATTCAAATAATTGACTAAAAATGAAGATTACAATACAACACTAAAACTAATAAGAATTATAATAATAATTCCAATTTCAGGCCAATCAAAAACTCCTTATGAGCCTATTCTTGAAGGTGGATGACACGTTGAAGTCGAAATCCGCAAAAACTTCGTTGAATGTGGCAGACATGAAGCGAATGTGGTCATCATGACCATCAAACATGTTCCAACAGCAAAAAGCTGCGTTGACGAAGCGCACGTTCGGGTGCATATATGTGTAGTCAACCCATCGGCTTCAAAGAATCTGCCTCACCAAGAAGTATTTTAGCAACGAGAATAGCCTGGACTACTCTTCTCTAATAATCTGCAGTGATCTTCGTATGATGGAAGATTAATATCGTGTTGCCACGGAAGACATCTCAGTGCATAAGGAACGAATTTCCTTTGTATTGCTTCAATCCTGGCTACCCCTGTTGATTGATACGGACACCATACCATGGAGTTAGCTTCTAGAATCGACCGCACCAATGCGCAGTATAGTGAGCGGAGACAGAGAGGGTCGTTAAATTCATGGGGGCTTTTGTAACAAGGATCCAATCTGGCGGTTCGCCTTGTTAATGACATGGTCGTAATGCGGTGGAAACGTGAGTGCCGAGGCTCTGATCTCCAATACAGCAGTCATATGAAATTGATTTACGCTTGCGATTATACGATACTACAGTACATTTGTGATTGTAAGCAAGTTTATGGAACACCAGTCACCGGATCTGTCCAAAAGCTGTTATAAAGCTAAGCAATCTCGGATGCGCTTAACGACCGTGTATAACTTGACATCATCAGCATAAAATATGCGACACCCTGGTGGTAATATTGTAGCTAGATCATTAATAAATAGCGTAAACAACAGTGGGCCCAAATTACTTCCTTGTGGAACACCCGATTTTTTTTTGAAAACGGGGCGGAAGATATGCATCCAATCTCTCACTATAAGTTGACGATCACTCAGATACGATTCGAGCCAGCGAATCAAATCAATTGAAATGGCTATTAACCTCAATCCTTTCTAAAGTATTCTATGCTCAACTATGTCAAACGCTGATTTCAAGTCAGTATATACCGTATCGATCTGAACACCAGCGTCTATATTTCGTAAGCAGAATGAGACGAAATGAACGATATTCGTAGAGGTCGATCGATTTGGGATGAATCCATGTTGGTCAGGGGAAATGTAGCTTTGATTGGATGCAAAGAGTACGTAGTTCACTACGATCTCAAACCTCTTCGAATAAGCACACAACGATATAATTCCTCGATAATATTCAACATTTCGGCGAGGTCCTTTTTTAAACACAGGAAATACTGTCTAAGAGAATTGTTGAATAGAATTGTCAACGGGGCTATTAACACGTTAGCGCATTTCTTGTGAACACATGAAGGTATGCCGCCAACACCAGGAGTAACTGGATACTTTAGTTTGCTGATTGCTGGTATAACCAGCTGCTCTGTAACCGTGAATCTTCTCCGAGGACAGATTTTTAATCTTCTCAGAGGACAAATATTTAATGGTTTAATGATGGCGCACAATTTGATTAGCAGATGAAGTATCATTAAATAGGTCACCCGTTCTCGTTCCGCTTGGAGCTCACGAATTTCCAAAACTGTCGGGGATTATTTTGCAGGTTTTCTTGTGTTCGAATGGAGTAGCGTTTGTACAAGAAAAGGCTATAGGATCGATAATTACTGCTCGCTAGCGCAAAACGATATTTTGCGAAACGACAGCGTGTATGGCAATACAATCTAAGTGTGCCTTAGATCTGAGTCGTTAGAGATGTCGTAGTTGTACATTACCCTACGAGCTGGCCTGCGCAGAGAAACACAATCAGCCAAGTGGACATTAATCACGGCGGTAAAATATTCAACGGCACAGTCAATATCTTCCGCATGGACAAGTGAATTCCAATCTGTGTGAATTCCTATCCTAAAAAATAACAGGTTTCGGCCGACAATCAACAACTTCTATAGGAGGGTGGTTTGCATCAATCACAGTAATGGTTACAGCAGGTTCGTGGACCTAACAGTCAGCTAGTGCTGTCTCGTTCAATAAGACAATGTCCAGGATACGACCGTAACGACTGGCAATGCTATTAATTTCTGTGAGACAGTTGAAGCTGATCCATCCAACAGCATAGCGCAAGCGGTAGAAATTTAGGATCGAAACACGCGGACTACAGGAGCGACATTGTCATGTGGGTCCCAAATAAGGCCGGACTAGTTGTAAGCACTGAAAAATAATGCACAATCGTTACTTCCAAGGCCAGAAAAAACAGCATCAATCGATCGAATATAGCTGTTTGCACTGTATCGACCATTCTTGCGATCTAGGGATAAATTTATTACACCGATGCTGACAAAACGGCCAGTTTAACGAACAGCTGTCCACGCGAAACCTCAACAGTTGTTGAATTGATGAAACTGTTCAATGCGGTTGATACAGCAATGAGTACGCCACCACCGCTAGATTTGCGGTTGTTCACATAACTTCGATCGTTTCTATAAACAGCATATGAAGCGCCAAAACGCTGTCCAGAATTGATGCTACCATCTAGTCCGGTCTCGGCGAGCACAATCACATATGTCGAAATGAGGAACAGGGATAGCCAGAAAAACGTCAGCAATTTTTGTACGGAGCCCTCGGACGTTTTGATAATGAATAGCCAGTTAGTCATTTTAGTCTGTATCCTCAGTCTCCGTCACGTCGATCCAAGGACGATCGTCTGATGATCCGTGCGCTTGGCAGGTGTCAGTATGATTAGACGAAGAGATGCGTGCCTGAAAGGTGACATTACTTGAAAGGCGAGCAGTACCATTCGAAGCTTCACATATACTGGTTCTTATGTTACCTGGCAAAAAATGCTGCGTGCTGGAAGTCCATGGTGACTTGATGACGCATCGAAACTTTGACGTTCAGACGAAGGGATGCGTGCCTGAAACGTGTTGTTAGTTGTTCCAGAACCCGGAGCGATTAGATGTCGCGCAGCAGAGTTAAGGTCAGATGTGTTCGAATTACGAGGGCGTTAATCAGAATTCGGGCAGCGATTTTAGAAGAGCTCCTTTTCAATTCTATGTGTCGGATGAGGATGTTGAAGGGGTAGCAACAGGATCGATAAGGACGATCGGAGTATACTCGTCTGTGACGGAGGCATCAAAGCTCTCGTTGTCCAGAGATAAATGCCTTATGAAATTATTTTCCACAGCCACATCATCATCGCCTGGAAACAGTGACATAACACCGCCGCCAGCGTGTATTAGATCAACAAAGGTGTTTTATGGATTAATCCAGTAGCTCGAAAGTCGATCAGCGCAGGTAGGTTCCCTAGCTAGACGGTACTTGCCTGGGAGGATGTTCTGGAAGTTCCCCGATCCATCACCGCAATCAAAACCGGGACAGCTGCGTAGATGCGGTGCGACGAGTTGCTAAACTGATTCGGGAGGACAAGAGGCTTCCATAATACTTAGTGACATGCGTCCCGATGGTGGCTGAATTATTCCGGCATGGCTGATTGAACAGATCTCACCATCGTCTGACAGGTTTCTCGCATCTCGTATTCTAATGTCAATTCCAGCCCCAGCTCAGCTTCTCGCCGCCTCTCTGTTAGCACCCTAAGAGATCATTTGCAGAAGGGCTAACGATATAGCTCCTCAGGATCATCAGAATGATGGTTTCTTGCTATGCCTAGGAACTGTAGAAAAAGAAGGAAAATTTTCTCTAGGAAGGAAATCTACTCTCTAGAACGTTAGTTGGCCACCGACGGCTTTATCATATCGTGGTTAGTTTTAGGAGTGTTTTTTGAGACTAATCCTAGTGGAGCTGTACTGCCCATAAACGCATAAGAGTCCCATGTGGATTTTTGTCGAAAATGAGTTATCCATTGGATTGTATTCTGTATCACCACTCAATCACACTGCACAAATAAGATTACCGGGTTTGTTCAGAAAATATCAAAAAAAAATACCAAAACATGGTTGTCCCATCCATTTGGCTCAATGGATGGGACAATCTTGAACAGCGTTTTTCTCGGCTTGCTGTTTTTCAACATGGGACTCTTATGCTGTTATGGGCAGTGTAGAGCTCGGCTCTCGGCCGGGTTCCGTGTCAAAATCATTCACTACAATTGCAGACGAGAAGGGAAATGTAACCCACCAAAATTCTGCTTAAGGCCAATTTCAATGGGTCGTGATTCTGATTGTGATATTGAGTGTACGGTTCAAATATGCAGGCGTAGGGATGTCACCATCGTGTGGGACATAGCGTTTATTTGTTCGCACTTGATCGGATGATAAGTGCAATAGTGTTCACTAAATTGTCAGTGTTTTTGTGAAATATTGGGCGCAGTTGTGCGTGGATGATCGCGATTATATGTTCGCTTTTGTGTATCATCGCGAAGGGCTCCAGTGTTTGTATGTTAACTTGTTCGATCGCGTGGACGTTTGTATGTCGTATGTGCTAGCGTGTATATAACTTCGTATGTATAAATTCAATTTCATAACTGTATAAATTCGTATTCATAACACTGCAACACGTGTACTTTTCAAGCTAATCCGCGCTACTACAAAATAAATCAAGTGTCTAGATTCTAATTGTAGCAATCATCATCATCACAACATACATACCATTTTTTGATCGTAAAAACTGGAAATTCGATTGATTCAGAATCTGAAAAAAAATTGACAGTTGTCATTACGATTCTAAAAATCCCAAAATTTCTCCTTTTTGATGCGCATGGTGGTCTTACCCCTTAACCTTCCGGCAGTCGCGCTAGTGCACTGAGTGCACGCTGCTCCGAAGATTTACTTTACAACTTGATCTACTTTTTATATGAATATCCCATTCTTACGCAAAACTATCTATGATGATCGTGAAAAATGTTTCTGGCTATAGAGTTGAACTTTTATATGATTTATGCGATATTTTCTACAAACATTAACAAACCATTATATACCTTTTCTTTACAGCACCAACCCCACTTTCGGCCGCCTTGTTCGACAAAGAAGTAGAAGAATTTCTACCGGAGATCACCGAAGCTACCGCTACGATCTTGAGACAAGCCGGCGAAGAGGCTGATGTCAGCGCAGTGTACCGAGCGGACAGCACTATTAGCGAGTGCAAAGCTGGTGCCGTAGATAACGAAGATGAGGACGATACCTACTCGGATTTGCTGATGCCTCAGAATAGCATTCAGGAACTGGACGAAGAGCAATCGACTGAGTCCAGCAGTGACGAACTTTTGTTTGCCAGTGGTAGTAACAAGTCGGCAGCTGAGGTGCCCGCGACCGGTGAGATCAAGTTCAAAAGTAGCCACTTCAATGCGAATACCTCGTCCGATTCGGACGATAGTATCTCGCGTGGATTGAACTTCGATGACGTTCCCGATAGTAGCCGAAAAAGAGGTCACTTTTCGCATCATAATTCGCAGTACGAACTCCAGCAGCAACCACAACAACTGGTGGAACCGAAACGTCCCCAACATCAGGACCAGCTGGCGAGTTTAGCAGGTAATCTGCTTGCCGGCAGTATGCTCGATTATCTTAGCTCAGCTATTGCGGGTGCTTCGACAATGAGTCAATCGCAACCTGCGCCGAGTAACCGTATACATAAATACAATCGCATGACCACTTCTGCTGCCAGCACCAGCGGTCGACGGGCGTATGGTGATTCTACTGACGAGGACGGGGATAGCGATTTTGAAATGCTTAATCCGGACGAATTGAACAATGCATAAGGTGGTAGTCCTCGAGGATAACAGCAAGGTATTTATTTTGAGAATATAAGTTTTTGCTTCCTGGTTCTTCAGAGATCTTCCACAGAAGAGTTTATTGATTTGAAAAGAGGAGACAACTCGTAACTAATTATCGTAGAAACGTAACAGGGATCGGTAGTGAACAGTGAAAATAATAAGAAACCAGTTGTCCCTTTTCTCACTAATACCGAACTTAGCGGTATGACAGTAGTTACCATTTATGTAGTTTCTCCTCCGCTGATTGCAAAAAAATAATGAAATTTCGAGGTTCACCCGAATCAAAATTTTAGTTTGTCAAAGAATCTTATTTGCATATGTTTCTTCTTTTTTGAGGTCTTGACTAAAATATATTTTGTTAAGTATTACTGCCCTTGAATTTGATTTAACATATCACGTAACTTTATTTCAAACAAACATACGTCGCAACTTCTTAAATAAGTATATTACTAGTGCCAGATTTGGAAAAAAGCACGAAGTACTCTGTAAATATGTGTACATGTATATTATTTTTACTTCTCCTGAATCAAGTTATGACAGTCCTAATCCTTGATAACAACCAGGTGTCGATTCTCGTCATATCTCCTTTTGCAATTCCCAACAATAGAACCACTCATTTGTTAGATCGATCAATCCCGAGCTCAACAATCCTATGAAAATGTTACACAGCAATAAGCTAGTCCAAAGAATTTAGGTTTAATGAATTTTGCTGAGAGCAGTCCTGCTACCAACTTCACCTCCTATAAATTAGAGAAGTAAACATTAACTCAATCCGGAGAAACAGGAAGATTGACAAACGAAGATCAAAAGCAGTATATTATAAATATTTTCAATTCACGAGGTATCGCGTATGTTGTAGCTAAACGGATATAAAAGACACCGACAATCAGATACAACCCTTTTTTATCTATCTTTTCATAGATGCATGAATCATGTGTGTAGCGTCACCAAGTTAGCACACTTTTAACCCGTAACTAGGTAACCAAAAACAAAGCATCTTTCTGCAATTCTCGTACCCGAAAATCGAATAAAGTACAACTCCTCAATCACTGTATGTACAAATAGTTCTATGGTGAGGTAGATAAGGTTCACCTGCCAGTAGGGAGTAGTTGTCTAACATTTTTTTCCCTACCGGGGCGATCGCTGCGCTATGGGTACCAAGGAAACGATGATCTTACTGCCCATAATCGCAAGTGAGTCCCATGTTCTATGGGATAGCCCTATCTACATGGGACTGACTTGCGATTATGGGCAGTTTACGTAATCGATGAAAGCAAAGAATGTGTTGTGTCTGTTTGTCTGTTTATATGCCATTATACATTTCTCAGATACCACGAAAACACCTTCTTATCTTTTCAATTTGCCTGTGAACGGTGAATGCAATGTAACATCCCTAGTAACAATTGAGGTTTTATGGCACCTCAGAAGCCCTTCTCAAAACTTAGAATGCACTTTTAACGTGCTATAAAACTAGAAATGCTACTTGGGTTGGGGCAAATTCCGAATAGACACTTAATTGGAGATTGTGAACGATCCACCTGTTCGAAGAACGAGTAAATAAACTTAAATAATATGTAATGAAATATGTGTGATATGTTTTACTTTACCATATATACCTGTAACGACTATTGTGACGTATTGCAAGTAAAGCTAATTAATATTGAATTTGTATATCGTAAATCTGCGTATATTTATACCGTTTAGAATTGAAAGAATACCCTTGTATTCCATTTCAAATGGATTACACATACATGAATTGTACGTTATTTTTGGAATGACATGTCCAAAATTACTTTCATTTAAAGGAATATTTTTTTTAAATATTTTGTATAACTCAAATGTGAGCAAATCCAAATAAATAAATTCTTAAAAAATCTTTTTCAGTATGGGTATGAGCATTCGTTTACTAGTGCGCTTTGATGTGATCGTTTGTTTCAGTTAGAATGTTGCGCTTGTTTCACTTTGATCACACCATTACCTGTTCGCATTTGTGACCAGGTTTGGTTGCGAAAGGCTGGAGCGTTTGTATGTTAACGTGTTTGATCGCGTGGTGTTTGCTTGTTGCGTGTGCTAGTGTGGTTGTGCCTTCGCGTGTAAAAAATAATTTGTATAGCTGTTCGGTCATATGCCTTATCACGTGGAATTTTTAATGGTCGCGTGACCTCAATTCTGATGTTTAATTGTGAGGTTGCCATTAAGATACTGGAAGAGACTTCCATTATAACACCAGACTGCCCATAATCGAAAGTCAGTTCCATTTTCTATGGGATTCCCTATCTACACGGGACTGGCTTGTGATTATAGGCAGTAGAGACTCCGCCTATGGTGCTCTGAAACTTATTGTCTAGTGTGTAAGTTTGTTTTGCCCTTTTGTCTCAACCGAGGCTGAGATTCATGTATCATTCGAATCAGTTCGTCAAAATCGGAAAATGCATGTGTGCGTATTTTTTTACATGGTAATGCGTTTACGCCGACCTAGCACACGTTCAGTAGTTGGACCACACTACCGATTTCATCTATCGTGTGCCAGAGTGAGGGACTCTGAACAGAGGAGATAACTCTGACCCCTAATCCTCTAACCTCCATCAATAGTACGACATTTGTCTGATCCCCCCGGTTTCCATTTGAAATGACAACTTCGGTTAGGGGAGGACTTCGCTTGATTCCAGGTCTAGCTGGTTGTACTAGTTCGCTAGTCTCATTATCGCCTTATCAGCCCTGCACTGCATGATATTGTAATGCGCTCCTCTCTGCGATGACTAGTTGGATGCGTGGTCGATCCAGCGATTCCGGTTGCACAGGTACCTCGACGACCCTATAGTGGTGGTTTGTCACGTTCGGTGCTACGCGGCGTAGTCCCAGACGGTGGAGCTAGCCTATCTAGGCGGAGAGTTTCCCGACGAAAGAATTTCTCCCGAAACCGGACACGTTATTCCTGCTTCGATGCAGTCCGGAAGAGTGTCACGGTCTGTCCAGTGATTCCTGCTGGTGGATTGCGTCCAGTTCACTGGTGACTTGACGATTCGCTCCGGACTACTCGGAATAGTCCCGACGGCGGATCTTTCCTACTCCGACGAAGAGTTCCCTAGTAGTGGACGATCTTCCGAAACTGATGCTACCCGTGCAGATGGCGAGGTCGGTCCTGCGATTCTGGGTGGAGAATGACTTCCAGTTCATTGGCGCCCCGTCGACCATTTGCCAGTGCTACTTCACGATCTACCCGAACTAGTACTCCGCGGTGGGTCTAGCTCACTCCGACGGAGAAATTTCCCGACATCGAAAATTCTCTCGCTGCTGGTCCGTTAAGTGCCGAGGTCAGTCCTGCGATTCCGGGTGGAGGATGACCCTCGTGCGCTTAGTCTAGTCTCCGGCGGCGGTTCTAGCTTACTCCGGTCGCACCCACTGGTCTCCTTTACCTATCATCAGCAGACTGATTTATCGAGAGGCCAAGGTCGGTCCGACAGTTCCGATTGCAGTGTAACTTCCGACTCATCGGTACCTCGACGACCCGAAGCCCTGTACTGCTTCGTTGGCAGCTGTTGCTCCTCTCCCCATCTTCGACATGATCTGAACGACTGTGCTGTTCACAGCGTCCAATTTTTCTTCGTCCGCACACATTCTTTGGACAATATTGTTCATGTTGACGTCCTCACTGACAATGGTTTTCATTTTCATTCCTCTGTATCTCGCGTGGCTTAACCTGTGCAGATACTTCTTGAAGCAGCCATGACCAGACAAGAAATGCGTCATGTGGAAGTTAATTTCACCGTGGGCTCTGTTTACCCACACCAACAGGCATGAAATTATTCGATGGGTCCATCTACCATTTACAACGTGATTCCACTGATGTTTCCACTTTCATAAGATATCAGCTCGGGTTCGTTTACGGACGCATCTTGTGCCACTTGCTATGTTCTTAGAGTAGAAAGTTTATGGGAATCCTTCCGGCTATCACATAGGCTGTCTCTGACGAGATAGTTCGATACGCGCTAAACACAGTCTGAACGTGCTGTTCAGCCGAGGTCTGTTCCTCATCATCTGCGTATCTGAGCACCATGTGGAGACACTCGCCTCCTTTTACTGCTTCTGATCGCCGAATTGTTGTGCATTATCCGAGATAGTGCTAAGATCACTTTCACGGTTTTTCCACGTGTGTGTTCGACGTCGCTATTTAAGCTTAGCCGATCATCTTGCCCAGTTGTCGAAGTTCCCGCTTTGAGTGGATGAGTTTTAAGATGAGCTAACGCCAGTTTCTCGCGCATCCAGTCTTCGACGGCATCTATCGCTTCCGTAGCGAGTACTCCTACTTCCTCTAGTGTTTACCGATCACTAGGAACATCATGTCGTCCGCAAAATCAACAGTCTACATGCCGCTTCAGCACTCCGTCGTACACAGTATTCCAAAGAGTTGGACCGATTATGAAAGTCTGTGGAACGCCCTCAGCTCCTCAGGATCCTACAAAGGTACTCAGGAACTCTCAGTCTGTGCAGCAAATCGGCGATTGCAGCCCAACTAGCACTGTTGTAGGCGTTTCAAACGTTCAGCGCGGACGGTCTCCTCGTCTCTTTTGCTTCTGCGCAGCCTCCATAGTTTCCACGATCACGTGTATATATGTGTGTGTCATTTGAACTCACACAATTTTTCTCAGATATGGCTGAACCGATTTACATAAACTTTGTTTCAAATGAAAGGTATTTCCCAATTGATGCAATTGATTTTTTAGTTGTTACGATTTCCAGTTTCGGAGTTACGGGTTGAAGAGTGTGATCACACTGCAAATTCCTATATAAACGGTATCACCATGATGTCCGAATGATGTAATGCATATTCAATTGGGTGCAGCATTACTTGGTTTTGCTAGTCTAGATCACCAATGACCAATCAAAGTAACTTTGACCCCATTGGCCATCTAGGACGGTTCATGATACCCCCGAGAAATTCGCCAAGTTCATAAGCTATCTGCGAATCCATGACCAATTTTTGCAAACTTGATTTAAAACGAAAGATATAGTAATCTATGTCATTGAATTTCATTCGGTTCTGACTTTTGGTTCCGGAGTTACCGGGTGATTAGTAAGGTCACACTGGAATTTCTCATATAATCCGATACAATCGTGAAAACTCAGCGTTTCAAAATCCATTGAAAAGATCATTAAACTACTTCGTTTCGCGAGTCGAGAACACTGATGGCCAATTAAACATTCCTTGAAATATTTCCGGGCATATTTCTTTCAATCCAGGTCTCAAATGGAAGGTATACACCCTTATTCTTGTTTACGACGAACGCGAGATTCGTTCGAAAGTGGTTTGTATTCCCGTTTACGACAGCAAAATCGAACAGGATTACTATTCGTACGAATCGCTTTCGAACGAATCTCGCATTCGTCGTTAACAAGAATAAGGGTGATAATGTGCAGCTGGGTATTGCAACGCCCCTCCCTAACCCTTTCGGTGCGGCATCAATGATTTGGTGTCGATTGAATGCAATGCACGTCACGGTTTGATGCTAGCAGAAGGGGAAAGAATGAGCGCATGATCGTTCTATGCGATGATTTGTGAAAAATTGTTTGCCGGTGTTGGCGGTGAAACATGAAGTGTTATGTTCTATCAGTGACCATGGAAAGCCCAACTCCTAGCAACAGAAGGCAAAGGATTCTTCACATTTCATTTCGATCATGTTCATATGAGCCTGCATAGTTCTTATTTTCCGTTCTAAATTTATAACTGATTCGCTCTAGAATACCTATCCGTCTTTCAATTGTATTGCTTTCGTTTCTCTTAGCCTTAAATTTTCCGAAAATAGCCAACGAAATCGATACAGTAGAATCTTGCGGTAATTAAAACATAGTAACATAAATGAGAAATGCACAATTGCACCACTAGGCGGATTAGAATAGGTTTTTATTGTGGGAATAGTCCATCTAAAGGACTCGACCTAGGTGCTATGACCGTGGGTGGTTTACCGTGATTGCATGTTCACTTTTGCAACTAGGCTTGTATTACCACGAGGGAGACGAGCGTTTGTATTTAGTATTGTATATTGTTGTATTTAATCGCGTGAGCATTTGCATGTCTCGTTTACTAGCGTGTACGTAACTTCGCATGTATAAATTCGTTTGTATAGCCGTGTGATGGTTTGAAAATTCGTGCGAATTTGTGCATGTTCGCGCGTCCATAATTCTAACGTACAATTTTTTAAAGTGGTCCAATTTAAGGTATACATCTAAGCTACTAAGACCGATAGTTGGGGCTTCTGGGCGTGGGTGATTTATGGGGAGAATAGGCGTTTGAATGTTCGCACTTAATACCGCGTTCATAAATTCTTAATGGCGTTTTTGCTTGAACCCGAAACTAAGTCAGGTTCTAACTCCAACCACTGTCAGTTCATACATTTTGACAGCAGTTACGGTTAGAAACTGACTCAGTTTCACTTCAACAAAAACGATATAAGTGCCAACACGTTGACCTAATCACCGAGGAGTTTTTAGGTTTAAGTGAAAGAAAGTCTCCACGCAAAACCCGAGCCTAATAATCCACCCGCCAACAATTGAATACACACCCCCACGCCAAAGTGCCCCAGAAATGCATTTGCATGCGCTGAAACCTGGTACCATCCTGAAGAACATTCTTCCCCTGAAAAGCGCTCCGCGCCGTTGGGCTACCAAAGATCATCTGGTCTATTGTGATCTTTGGAAGTCCTGGCTTGGAAAAGTTTAACCTTTTGTCAGTCGCGCTGGTGTACTGAGTGCATGACTTCCGGAGATCTAAAGAGTCCCACTAGCAGGACCCATCAAAGCCCAGGGTCCTTAAGCCTAAGTGTTATTCGCCCAAAAATAAATAATTTCTTTGTCTATGATGGGGTTTTAAGGTGCCTGAACTGAAGGATGATGAGGACAGAGTATCACTAGAATACCTATCAGATTTCAGTGGAAGCCCGTATTTCAAGCAATCTGGGACGGTGGTAGTTTCACGAGTTCTTGAGTAACGTAAGAAACCGCGGTGAAAAGATACTGCTCCTGGTGGTCCTAGCAGATCTTTCCCTTAAAACCGGTCGTGTATGGTGGTAGTTCGCATTGTACGTCGTGTATTTTTAATTTAATCTCTGTAGTTACGGATTCTCGGCGATCCCGCAGTACCCGGGAACCTATCAGATGCATGTGAGAGGGTCACACCAGCTTTCGATTTCCTAGACACATGGATGAGTCGAGCTCTCCTGAGGTTAGTGCAGATATTATGGAACATGTATCTGTCAAAATGGCAACTGGTACGTCTTTGGGTTTTCTCATCAAAGCTAGGCTTCGGCGAAGAGGAGGGAACATGTGGTGCTAAGCGAATGGCGAAATCGGCACCAGATCCGCTCACTACCGTCCAAACTTCTTGGTCCAACTTGGAGCTGTCGGTAAACAACTGCACGTGGTTGTAGAACTTATTCTCGATCAGATTACGAGGAAACAAATGACCCCACCTTAACATGGCTACTACTAACGCCAATCGGCAGAGAAGGACACGGGCTTATACGCAAGCACGCTCTGCCAGTGGGCTAGATAAGAGACAGAACGCGAGCCGTATTGCGTTGTTGAGCAGAGATATTCCCTAGACGTTCAAGGTTCCGACAAGGCATGTCCAGTTCGTAGTACAAACGGCTCAGAACTATAGTTTGACTTAACAAAGTCATGGGTTTCATCAGAAACCGACACTAACTTATTTGTCGGTATAGATTAGCGCCGGCTTGACGCTAAATCCTTAAAACGGAACGGTCAAAACGCACCCATGACTTTGTTAAGTTAGGATTTGTGCCTTTCACCTACAAAGAGGTGTTTCACCAAAAATTTTCGCCCAAGATTTCTCCTTAGGGGGAAATATAGCATAGTATAGTTTGACTTCTCATGAGAATGAGCCTTGGGTGTTGGAAGCAGGCCGTTCAGAGGAGTTTTGTCAGCTTTTGAAATTTCTTTTGAATTGTAGAAAATATGAATGAACGTTGTTTTTCTATCCAGAATGATCCGGAATTCCTTACGGAAAGGTATTATGGAGTCGCTCAGACGCTCAGCTGCCTGTTGTGTTCGGTCTCCATACATAAAAAGGCACAAAAAAGGTCAAGAAAGGGTTAATTTTACGGGAAATGGTTCAAGAAACATTGCATTCCAGTATATTATGATATAGGTAATGATGTACAATCCGCGAAAACAGTAATAATTTCATTTATTACATTCCGGTATAAAGAAGTAACAAACGTGAAATATTGTGCTAGCTAGAGGCGATATTTTGATGTACAGTCTGTACAACATCTCCTAAAATATGTTCAACCTTAGTTCCTTCTATTGGTTTTGCTCCCTTTCGCATCGGTAGCACCTCGAGAAGTGTATCCTGCCATTTTCTTCCGAGTTGAATTTTCATCAGGATTTCAAAAACTGTAAAAAAAGAAAAAGTTCATAATTCATGTAAAATTATTCAATCGAAAACTAATCTACCCTGATTGATAGTCAGTATTGTTCTTGTCTTTATCACAACATGCTCACTCAGTGGTAACCGAGCATGCTTGATTCCCATTTCGCTGGCTAGCGTGTGACAGTGCCCTTTATGCTGATTGTGATCTACCAAACCTCCAATAACGTACACGTGATCCTTTTCCAGCTCAGACAAAACGTTATCCGATTCGCTAGTTAAATAAACTAATTTTTGTTTATCAAACATGTTCAAAAATGAATCCGCACTGAACCTAACATCCCAATGCTGATAGCCATCGTTTCGTTTGAGATGCCTTTCGATGGCACCTCCCTCTTTAATACCAGTAAAATGCAGCGGGATAGGTTTCTCCGATCTACGGTTCATAGTGTAGATCCTGAGCAGTTGTTTCACACACTTTGCCACATCCTTGTCGATCATCATCCCGTCGAAGCTGAGATCCACGACGATCGTAATGTCCGATTTGCTATAGTCAACTTTGTTTCGTTTCAGTTCCTTTCTGCTGGGACCGTTCCGTATTGGTTGTCCGGTCTCTATCGCTTCCAGCTTTCGTTGTTTCATTTTTTCCTTCTCCTTGAGCCGTTTATCCTTTTTCTTAACTTCCCATTGCTGTAGTTTGAGCAGCTTTTTACGCTGCCGTTTGGACATGGGACCTTCCTCCAGGGATGTCGTCGTGGCATCTGTGGTTTGAGCTGGTTCTGGACTGGAAACTGGTTTACTCACAATAGTAACACTGTTTGATTCGACATTCATCTTGACTGGTTTTTAATCTCTAATGAATGAATTCCACCACATGCTATATCCACAACAGAAGTTTGTTTTTATTTCAAACCTTTTAAATCAAGAGTACTTATTCAAAAGGTCCTAAGTGACATTGAGCTCGAACTGAGAAAAACGATGCTGAAGTTTCAGGGACCTAAAACAAATCCTTATTAGAGAACAAATATGCGTTTTGATGAAACAATTATGCCAATATAGTCTATGGACTATGCTCTTTAGGTAAATAATACTAAAAACATGAAATATTTAGTGCTAATGTAGTTTTTAAGTGCTTTAAAATGATGCGTCCTTTTGAAAATTATAGGACCTTTCACATAGGTCTTTTTTTCGGGCCTAAGAATCATACGACGCTGCACATAAGGCTTTTTTCAGCAAAGGTAGCTCTTACGACGGATATTGAATATCTTCAAAGTTTTCGAGAAAATGAGCACCGGAATACGAATGTTCTTCATTACTATGGTAAATAGTTGCACTGGATTTAACAGAAGCCTTGCAGAAAAAAAATTGCTCGAAACTTTAGTTTATATTAACAAACCATTGGCTGGAAGTGGTTAAAACCAACGAATGGCATGTTACTTTAGATTAACTAAGCTTTCCAATTATAATTTATTATACTTACTAAATTCAACTTCGAAAATAAGTCGCATTAACAGAAGAAAATTTCTTTTATTTTGATGCTTAGGACGTTTTTACTAGGTACCTATGTGCAGTGGGGAAAACATAGAATGAAATGAATCTTGCGTCGTTTTTGCATGGCGCCTATGAACAGTTGCAGAGGTTTTGAAATATTTCGCGCATAGGTCCTTTCATTTTAAAAGGTCTCAAGTGCAAAATTTCAAAATATGATCATGAAAACTTTACGACTTTTTATATAATGCTTGTTATTTTGATAAATACTGGGTATAATGAATCCTAGTTTTCGGTATTCGTTAGCTATGTTGTAATCACATGCTGTGCTGCAAATAACTCAGTTTGTTTACATTTGTCACTAAGGACCATTTGAATCAGCACTTAATAACAAGTTCATACACGGTTAAATAAAACAACCTGCAGAAAAGTTCTTTTAACTCAATAGTAATTCTTCAAAAGGGCTAATGAGACTTTTGTAAACAAACTTATTTCGCTCATTTTTCCGCTACCGAGTTGAATTTTATGAAAAATACACACGAATCAACATCTTTACCCTTGGTAGAATCAATTTCAAATGTTTTCTGTGCTGAAATGATAACAAATTAAGAGAAATCAGCAAAACAAAAGTTTGTTTACAAATCTTATTAGCCCTATTCAAATGTTGATATGGAACTTACTTTTGAGTTGTGCGTCGCTTTCGCACTTATTAGTGTTGTCAAAAACAAAACGAGAGGTTCGACTCAGTCGTGGTCTTCCGTGGAGGAAGGTACTTTTGAGTTGTTTGGAGTGAACTCAAAATTAGGTAAATTCAACTTAAATTTGAGTATAAAAAACCTATCCATGAGTTGTAATTTTTGCCGTGGTTAACAGTTATGTGCCCAACAAAAAAAAAACACCTTTAACAGGCCAACGTGGGTACCCGGGTACCCACAATTTGAAATGCTCATAACTATGGTCCTTCATCCGATTTGGACACTTTTAGATGTTTTGGATTCAGAAACTCGTCCATTTTTTGATTTTGTAAAGTTGAACCGGATGAATGGATCTGGTTCTTGGTAATCCGGATTTTCCGGGGTAATGTTCCAGTACTAGGGTATGATTTGTAAATTTTAATAATGTCCTAGCAATATTAGTATCAAAACTCTTCAAATTGTCTCGGAAGTCTGTTATTTATTGTTACGGGACCCTATGGCAATTTAAAAAATGGAATTGGAATGGAATGGCCACTCACGGACCCACGGGAACCTGCTCCGGAATGTCCGTGCCGGGGTCAAATCACCAAATGGTTCCAAAACCACGAGATACAGCCTACTGATACAATTCCAAGAATTTTGATACCCATATTGCCAGTATTCTATTGAAGTTCACAAATAGTATCCCAGTACTGGAACCTGCTTCCGGAAATCCGGATTCCCGGAAACCGAATAAAGTAACCCGATTCATTTTTACCACGTCCAAAAGCGGATGAGTTCCTGAATCCAAAACACCCAAAAACATCAAAATCGGTTGGAAATTACCTTAGTTATTGATATTTCAGTTTTGTGGGTACCCGGGTACCCACGTCGGCCTGTTACGTAGTAAAAAAATTCAGGAGCCCCTCCTAACTCCCTCCCTTACTATATAAACAATATTATTAACCCAAAAGCTTGACTTAGTGAAGTTCTAAGATGTCGCAAAGTTTTGATTTCCAGCTATGGATAAAACATGGGAATTTTATTAATTGAAACCTAAAAAGGTACCCGGGTACCGCGTCGGATACACAACGGTTAAATGGAAACTACCTTCAACACGGTTTACCTAATTTTAAGTTCCCCCACGATACCACGAGATTGAGTCAAAGGAACTCAATTTTAGGTAGTTTTTTGTTTCCGTGTATATTTTCGATTTTTTCTACTGTGTACACGCAACCGTAAAATAACCTACAGAATAAGTTCTTTTAACTTAAATTTAGGTACTTTTGAGCTGTGAATCGCTTTTGCACTTATTAGTGTTGTCAAAAACAAAACGAGAGATTCGACTCAGTCGAGGTCTTCCGTGCAGTAAGGTACTTTTGAGTTGTTTGGGGTATACTCAAAATTAGGTAAATTCAACTTAAATTTAAGTAAATTAAACTTAAGGTTGAGTTATTATTTTTGCCGTAGTTAAATGGAAACTACCTTCAACACGGTTTACCTAATTTTACATTCCTGCACGATACCAAGAGATTGAGTCAAAAGTACTGAATTTTAGGTAGTTTTTCGGTGGCGTGTAGAACTAGTGCTGTCATAGACAGCGTTGCCAAATTTGCAGAAAAATCTGCATAACCAAACATTGATTTACAAACATTTTGTCGTGACTAACGACTTACCTTTCAATATAGGGGCCCCTTTTCAAAATTTCGGAAGAAAAATGATGTAAGATTTTGAACGCTTATATCTTTTGTTGTACTGAATGGATTTAATCAATTTCTTCGGCATTTTGTCGAAAATATTTGTACCAATGTTGTATTAAATTTTGGAATATGTAGGACATTCATTATCAACGGAAACATAGTGTTTTGAATAATCTTTCGAAAACGACTCGGAAAAGTGAAAATTTTCAGCCCATCCCGCACACAGCCGTCAATATTGTGCAGCAACCGAACAATAAAATAATGAAAAGTTTATATATAGGTCCACTACATGTTTGTTCCTATGATTATTCGTATTGGGTTGCTTGAAGAGAGCAGTTGGTGGGGGAAAGCCGGCATATTAGTTTTGGTTATGCCATTAGAAGCCGGACGGAAAGGAAAGGCCCATGCACGCCACGAGAACGAGCGAGAAAGCGATAGTAGTGAATATTAGCGAAAGCGTTACGTACAATTTGAACCTTAATAACTTTTCTTCTACTAAACGGATTGCCAATCTTGTTTCATAAATCGGAAGGAAAACGTTCAACGCTTTCTACCGATACGTTGTTTGCTATATAAAATTTGTTTAAATAGTTCAAAAACTACTTTAAATGAGAATCAACATTAATGATAAAACCTATAAATAGGGGTGTCGCAGCTTTTCTCAAAGCCAGACGTGTGTAAGACGCAGTGCATAACAGACGTGCGTGGTCGTGAGAAGCTGCATCGGACGACCAATCAAATTGGCTGCCACCGGAGAGAGGAAAAACGGTGGTGGCGGTGAGAAGGCCAAAAAGCCAAAGGCTAAGAAACGCAGTCACTGAAAAGGCGGTAGTAACTGCCACTAAAAATGCTACCAAAACATCGAAGGCTGCAAAGCGTACTCATTCGGTGTGAGCTACGAAAGGGGAAAGATCGTATGGATGTACGCAGTAAAAACAATCGTCGGCAAGGTTTGAATTGTTTCAAAAGATTCCCGTCTTGTATCAACATAGTTATCTACAAACCGTCCTTATTAGGACGAATGCAAAATGGAAAAAGAATTTAATTAGAAAGTTTCTTTTATTAACCAGTATTAAGTTTGCGCTTGGTAATTCTGTACTTTTACCAGTGAATCATGAGAAAATGTTTTTCTAATCTACAAACTCGAAGGTTTTTGCAAATCCTTCCAAGAAAATCAGTGAATGTGGCAACTCTGCCACTAAGCGAAAGCTACACCAAAACGAATGATGAAAATATTTTCATTTATCGAACAAAAGGACGGCCTTCCATCTGCATTGTAAAGTCTATAAATAGGAACACCATGATGAAAACTGTGCTCATTCGGTGTGAGCTGCGAAAGGGGAAAGATGTATGTACGCAGTAAAAACAATCGTCGGCAAGGTTTGAATTGTTTTAAAAGATTCCCGTCTTGTATCAACATAGACAAACCGTCCTTATCAGGACGAAGGCAAAATGGAAAAAGAATTTAATTAGAAAGTTTCTTTTATTAACCAGTATTAAGTTTGCGCTTGGTAATTCTGTACTTTTACCAGTGAATCATGAGAAAATGTTTTTCTAATCTACAAATCCGAAGGTTTTTGCAAATCCTTCCAAGAAAATCAGTGAATGTGGCAACTCTGCTACTAAGCGAAAGCTACACCAAAACGAATGATGAAAATATTTTCATTTATCGAACAAAAGGACGGCCTTCCATCTGCATTGTAAAGTCAATAAATAGGAACACCATGATGAAAACCGTGCTCATTCGGTGTGAGCTGCGAAAGGGGAAAGATGTATGTACGCAGTAAAAACAATCGTCGGCAAGGTTTGAATTGTTTTAAAAGATTCCCGTCTTGTATCAACATAGACAAACATAGAATTTAATTAGAAAGTTTCTTTTATTAACTAGTATTAAGTTTGCGCTTGGTAATTCTGTACTTTTACCAGTGAATCATGAGAAAATGTTTTTCTAATCTACAAACTCGAAGGTTTTTGCAAATCCTTCCAAGAAAATCAGTGAATGTGGCAACTCTGCTACTAAGCGAAAGCTACACCAAAACGAATGATGAAAATATTTTCATTTATCGAACAAAAGGACGGCCTTCCATCTGCATTGTAAAGTCTATAAATAGGAACACCATGATGAAAACTGTGCTCATTCGGTGTGAGCTGCGAAAGGGGAAAGATGTATGTACTAGGGTGGGGCAAAATGATCGTTTTTTCAGCACAGCACTTTTTTGGTTCCATTTGGGGCCCCAAACAACTGTGCAAAATTTGGGGTCGATTGGATTTGACCCGGCGTAGCGCATTGCGTTTGAAATTTGTATGGAAATTAGTATGGGAAAACCTACTTTTTTGCATTTTCAATTTTACAGACTATAATTCTTTCTGCAGTATACCAACAATTAGATAGAAGTGTAATCCAGGATATGCTGAACAACTTTGCAGAAGGATGCATGGTGCTAGAATGTCTCTACAACAAGTTATAGCTGTTCAAAGTTCGATAGATCGAATTAATTGCCAAAAATCTTTTTTTTTGCCAACACTGCGGGTGTACCAATGACTTTTCATATAGCACACCAAATTAACATCATATACATTAGATTTACCACATTAATATATTTGGATGAATTAATCATAAGCCTTAGCTCAATTTCATGGACATAGGTAGTTTCGCAATAGGGCGCAGTGAGGGGAGAGGGAGGTAGACTTTTAAATATGGAAATTTCAACTGAAATAACGGAAATCTTATTGAATTGGAATGTTCAGAAGAATTATTTTATAATATTTACACAATTCACAAGAGCCCCAGTTCAACAGCAATTTTTACTTCAGGTGATCGAACAACATCGAAAAGAGCATCCTATCAAATCATAGTGCGTGTTAAACTGAAATATAATCAATGCATTCCTCTGACATATCAACTCGACATCAGTTGATTCAGTCTACAACTTAACTTCAATTGATATAGTCAATGTCAAGTCAATGCAGAGGTATACAGTATGTTTTGTTTCATCGTTATTATTATGCATAGGACATTGTGCAAATGTTTTAAAATAATACATCTTAACATTTCAACTCGACAAGATTTCAGATATTTCAGTTAGAATTTCTATATGTTGAATCCCCCCCCCCCCCCCCCCCCCCTCTCCCCTCACTACGCCCTATTGCGAAACTACCTGCGCCCATGAAATTGAGCTACGGCTTTTGAATAATTCATCCAAACATACCGATATGGTAAATCTAAAGTATATGATTTTATTTGGGTATGCTATATGAAAAGTCATTGGTACACCCGCAGTGTTGGCAAAAAAAAGATTTTTGGCAATTAATTCGATCTATCGAACTTTGAACAGCTATAACTTGTTGTAGAGACATTCTAGCACCATGCATCCTTCTGCAAAGTTGTTCAGCATATCCTGGGTTACACTTCTATCTAATTGTTGGTATACTGCAGGAAGAATTGTAGTCTGTAAAATTGAAAATGCAAAAAAGTAGGTTTTCCCATACTAATTTCCATACAAATTTCAAACGCAATGCGCTACGCCGGGTCAAATCCAATCGACCCCAAATTTTGCACAGTTGTTTGGGGCCCCAAATGGAACCAAAAAAGTGCTGTGCTCGGTTTATGAGGTTATGATTACGTTTTTCCATATAACAATGCCCCACCCTAGTATGTACGCAGTAAAAACAATCGTCGGCAAGGTTTGAATTGTTTTAAAAGATTCCCGTCTTGTATCAACATAGACAAACCGTCCTTATCAGGACGAAGGCAAAATGGAAAAAGAATTTAATTAGAAAGTTTCTTTTATTAACCAGTATTAAGTTTGCGCTTGGTAATTCTGTACTTTTACCAGTGAATCATGAGAAAATGTTTTTCTAATCTACAAATCCGAAGGTTTTTGCAAATCCTTCCAAGAAAATCAGTGAATGTGGCAACTGCCACTAAGCGAAAGCTACACCAAAACGAATGATGAAAACATTTTCATTTATCGAACAAAAGGACGGCCTTCCATCTGCATTGTAAAGTCTATAAATAGGAACACCATGATGAAAACTGTGCTCATTCGGTGTGAGCTGCGAAAGGGGAAAGATGTATGTACGCAGTAAAAACAATCGTCGGCAAGGTTTAAATTGTTTTAAAAGATTCCCGTCTTGTATCAACATAGACAAACATAGAATTTAATTAGAAAGTTTCTTTTATTAACTAGTATTAAGTTTGCGCTTGGTAATTCTGTACTTTTACCTGTGAATCGTAAGAAAATGTTTTTCTAATCTACAAACCCGAAGGTTTTTGCAAATCCTTCCAAGAAAATCAGTGAATGTGGCAACTCTTCCACTAAGCGAAAGCTACACCAAAACGAATGATGAAAATATTTTCATTTATCGAACAAAAGGACGGCCTTCCATCTGCATTGTAAAGTCTATAAATAGGAACACCTTGATGCGAAGCGTACTCATTCGGAGTGAGCTGCGAAAGGGGAAAGATGTATGTACGCAGTAAAAACAATCGTCGGTAAGGTTTTAATTGTTTTAAAAGATTCCCGTCTTGTATCAACATAGTTATCTACAAACCGTCCTTATTAGGACGAATGTAAATTGGAAAAAGAATTTAATTAGAAAGTTTCTTTTATTAACTAGTATTAAGTTTGCGCTTGGTAATTCTGTACTTTTACCAGTGAATCATAAGAAAATGTTTTTCTAATCTACAAACTCGAAGGTTTTTGCAAATCCTTCCAAGAAAATCAGTGAATGTCGCAACTCTGCCACTAAGCGAAAGCTACACCAAAACGAATGATGAAAAGATGGGTTGGTGATGTATATGACATAACAGGGGTGTCGTGACCACACTTCGAAGTTATTTCAAATCTTGCAAAGCATAAATTGACATAATTTCAATGATTGTTCCTTTATGAATGAAATGACAAATTTTCAGGTCAACGCGGCAATAACTTTGCAATTTATAGAACAATTTTATATTTTTAGTTATCATATATTAACTGTCATCTCTTCCAAACAACTTAACCCTCTGCTGCCAACCCCGTGGTTTTGCAGGGTTAAGGAGAATCATTGTAAAATGTCCAATACATGATTTTATGTTGTTACCTCCACTAAAACCACTTCAGAACACTCCCACCTGTCATACATGCACATTGTCTGCTTGTTGAAATCATTATATGAAATTATTGACCTGTATTCAATGCGGAGAACTCGGTAATAAAATTGTTTTGCTGAATATACCAACGAACGGGATCCCCAGGAAAATTTCGCTGAGCCCGGTGAATCGAACTTAATGCGTAAAATTTAGCCATTTGAAAGAGATACAAGCAGAATTTTAAGAATATGATCATCGCGGTTATGTCCCGGACATTACCCGCTCCTAGTTTTTTGCTAAGTGTGTTCATTTCTGTACGAAAAAGATTCCGATGGTTGTTTCGAGAGATTTTAACATTGATATTTCAAAGCAAGAAAATTGTTCATTTCATGAATGAATGTCTCAACCAGCTTAGAATCCAGCGCATCCCCTATCAACGCAGACGCCAACAATAAAGGTTCTTTTCAAAACCACCATAATTATTATAAAGAATAACTTGAAACATTCCCACATATTTCATTGAGTATCATTCGATTTGAATTACAAGTCAAACGAGTAGTCACGACACTCCGGTTATGTCCTAGACATTACCCACCCATCTTTTTTGGTCCACGAAACAACCTATATATTTCCGGAGAAAATCATGGTTAATCGCGTCGCGGAAAACAAGAAACGCTTCATCAGCGGAACGCGAAGCTTATCTCTGTAGCGGACCCTATACGGGGCAAGAATATTGTCAATAAAAATATTGTCAAGACTGCTCCAATACGTCAATCGAATTAGCGGACCCTACACGAGACAAATATTGTCAATAAATATATTGACAAGACTGCTTCAATCCATCAATCCCATTTAAATTCTACAGAATCAATATTTTCAAGATGACCTTACACCATCAATATATTGATCAATATATGATTTAATGTCAATATTTCTGCTCGTGTAGGGTCGCTTTTTAGCGGACCCTACACGTGCAGAAATATTGACAATAAATCGATAATTGATCAATATATTGATCGTGTAAGGATATCTTCAAATATTGATTATGTAGAAATCAAATGGGATTGACGGATTGAAGCAGTTTTGTCAATATTTTTATTGTCAATATTCTTGTCTCGTGTAGGGTCCGCTTGATTTCTACATGATCAATATTTTCAAGATGCCCTTACACGATCAATATATTGATCAATAATCGATTTATTGACAATATTTCACATGACACAAATACTGCAAAATAACAAACAATAACGGCAAAAGCAAATAGGATTGTTTTCAACCAAGAAAATGCATTAGTGTGCGTGAGACCGGCCGACACCAGCTCAATGGTTGATATACGACTTTGAACTACCGGGCCTCCTCGACTTATACGTGTTTAAATTTCAAGTGGTAATTTTTACTCAATTTAAATCAAAATCGTTTCAAACTTTAATAAGTGTCGTATTGTTTTAATTTTAAAATGAAAAAATGCGAGCGTTTTTCTGTCGTCCTACAAAAGTTGGAAATGGTGGTTATACTAGAGGCAGATCACTTGTTATCCATTTTTCGAAAATCAGCTAAATTAAATGTATTTCTTTCTATCAAAATAAAAATCCATGATGTATTTTTGCGTTATGTACAATGTATTTAGCGTTACGTATAAGACGTTAAAACCCTACAAACAACTAGCCCTATATTCAACAAAACGTCAAATGAAGTGGATCAGCGAAGGACGTTTGTTGAACAGACTTTTCTGCGAGGGAGTGCAAAGTAGGTGCGAAAATGGAACTGACATGCATTTTTTCTAATTTGATGCAAATTTGTTATACAAACATTCCTAGAGTGATCCGCCCCTAGTGGTTATACGACTTTGAATATCCACTCTTCCATTGTAAATTTACTAGAGGAATGCTGCGTCGAACAATGTAAGAACAGTACCTAACAGAGGTGGGTAAGAAAACCAACCGGTACGTACAGTCACTGGTATGGTGCTCAAAGTCTCAACACGTGTAAACGAGCGATCCACATCGTGTGCGGTTTTGATTTCGTTCACACGGTAAACGAAATGACAACCTCGACCGAGTGTCGGTTTTGAAAACCAAACCGAGTCACTCAGCACCGTTTACATGTGTGCACGATTTTCAACTGGTGTTAATGTATTCTAAACAGCGGTATCGGTTCGGCTTTAGAAAACCGAACCTGTTTTTTTTCTGTACGCGGTGCTTCGGTTGAAAGAAGAGGCAGTAAATTCATGTGCAGTGCTGCCGAATAAACAACTGAATTGAATAAGGTTAGTTGTTGAGAGTCGATGGGGCAATCTCGAAATGTTAGGTTCTGGGCGATTGTTAACGTTTCACAATTGATGTTCTTTACCATATTAAAAACCAAGAAACGGACACGAAATTCAAAATGGCTACCTTTCTTGGCGAATAATCGTATGAAACCGATAAATGTAGATATGTTTGATTCGGGAAAGTCGTTGATGCTAATGTAACAATGTTGAAATTGAAATTAATGACTTCAAAGAAATCAATAAAAACAATGAAATCAATACAATACATGAAATCAATGCGATCAATGCAATCAATCAAATCTATCAAATCATTGAAATTAATGCAATCAATACAATCAATTAAATCCACGAAAACAATGAAAGCTATGAAATCAATCAAATTGAAAACAATCAATCAAATCAATCAAATCAATCAAATCAATCAAATCAACCATATCAATCAAATCAATCAAATCAATCAAATCAATCAAATCAATCAAATCAATCAAATCAATCAAATCAATCAAATCAATCAAATCAATCAAATCAATCAAATCAATCAAATCAATCAAATCAATCAAATCAATCAAATCAATCAAATCAATCAAATCAATCAAATCAATCAAATCAATCAAATCAATCAATCAAATCAAATCAATCAAATCAATCAAATTAATCAAATCAATCAAATCAATCAAATCAATCAAATCAATCAAATCAATCAAATCACTCAAATCACTCAAATCACTCAAATCACTCAAATCAATCAAATCAATCAAATCAATCAAATCAATCAAATCAATCAAATCAATCAAATCAATCAAATCAATCAAATCAATCAAATCAATCAAATCAATCAAATCAATCAAATCAATCAAATCAATCAAATCAATCAAATCAATCAAATCAATCAAATCACTCAAATCACTCAAATCAATCAAATCAATCAAATCAATCAAATCAATCAAATCAATCAAATCAATCAAATCAATCAAATCAATCAAATCAATCAAATCAATCAAATCAATCAAATTAATCAAATCAATCAAATCAATCAAATCAATCAAATCAATCAAATCATTCAAATCAATCAATTTTCGATGTCTGCTGACCATATTATTTCAAATGACACCCATATTGATGGTGGTTCTCACTATTTTGTAGTAACCGGAAGTCGCCATCTTGGATTCCACATGACGCCAATGGTCAATTTTCGGTGTCTGCTGACCATATCCTTTCAAATGACACCCATATTGATGGTGGTTCTCACTATTTTGTGGTAACCGGAAGTCGCCATCTTGGATTTTAAAATGGAGGTAATGGTCAATTTTCGGTGAATGCTGACCTATACGGATCCAAAATCTTACGATTTCTGTTCACAAGTCCGAATAAGAAATATTCTGAACACCTGTTATGAACCTATGTATTATTTTCGTACCGCATAAATGGGTTAATATTCTATACCATTCTTGCTCTGAAAATTTTGTCGAACAATTTTTGCGCTTGATGATATTTGACCCGCTTTGCCTGAAGTTTTGATAAATATACCATTTCGGATCTAAGGGAATATTTCAACCCACTTTTGCTCTGAACAAAATTTTAATCCACTCTTGCTCTCAGTCTCTCATATAAAAATAGCGAAGGCTTCCTTTTACTTTCGATTTTTGGGCAGTTCCCCATACCAAACATACCCATATTGCAAAGTTCCTGATGATAAATCATCATGAAAATGCCGTAATATTGAGTTAAGGTAAGTCATTTATTTTCTTCCAAAACGACGAGGAACATTTTTGTTGTACATGGAAGATGTCTCAGAACAATTTTTCAATTACCGAAAAAATACCTGACATTATATCTGAAATAAATATGCACTGAATTTCTAATAAAAATGCTAGCAGCACTAGCATAGCCGATAAACATCAACCCGAATACACAACCGCAACACAGCCGAAGTTTGGTTTCGGTATTCTCGTGTTTCGTTCCATACTCGTGCACCGGTAAACGAAAATCAAAACCAAACCACGGTGCTGTGTAAACGAAACTCGGTTTGGTTTTCGTGTCTCGTTGAAACACAACTAGCGGTAAGACCGCACACGATGTATAGGAAACACAAAATCGTGTGAAAATTTGGTTTACCGCACCGGTACTAAACCGGTTTTTTCCCACCTCTGGTACCTAATACCGATAAAATCTATTATTCAAGGTTTTTGTGGGGTAAATGCTATAAATCCCGTTCGGGTGGGGTGGACTCATTTTATCACACCAAAACTTCGTCCAATAGTCCCTAAATTAGGCCCTGTTCTGCTCTGTTGTTTTTCATTGAATTCCGGAATTCGTTTTATCTACTTTTACATAATGAAAGTTTTCCGTGCGAGGAATGTGAGAATGTCAAAATTTTGCAGTTGTGTTCGTGACATCTTTATATGCGAAAATGCGTGCGAAAGAAAATTTGCGTCGGTTTTCTTCGTTTCTATTCAGTAGTGTTTACTTTCCTGTCTAGTTGGAGGGTGTTGTTTCCACTCGTCCAGTGTTGTAGTTATCAAATAGCATGCAGCCGGGTGACTATTTACAGTATTTTATCTGAAATAGTAAGTAAATTGGTTATGCTACCTTGGCAGATCGTGTTTCAATGTTATTTTTAAATATTTTACTTGAAAACTCTGAATGTATCACGTCTCGTCAATCAATATCCGAGCTTTCCGATTAGCGCCATATTTGATTATTTGAATTGAATTTTTCACCTGCTCATCGAAAATTTAAAAATTGCAGCTGTTTCAACGCAAACTATGTATTAAATTTAATAATTCTACACGTATTACTGCGAGGAATCAACTGGATGTGATGGATCTTTCCGAAGCAATGAAAATTGCGCTGGCCAAAAGCCATTCTGCACAAGCCGCCGCCCAGGCTGCGGCTGCCGCAGGCAATAGTGGTAATGTCTCCGGTGCTCATGGTAATTCTGGAGATCAATCCGGTGCTGGATATGTCACCGAGAAGCTGTACATGCTTCTCCAGTTGTATCTACAAAATAAGGGTTGGAGTCCATCGGTGGAACTTTTACAATGCTTCGCCGAGTTGAAAGATACACCGGTTCTTCCAAGTGCAGCTTACTTGCAAGTATTGGCAAGTCGTGTAGCGCTCGATGCTCAAGGAAGATTAGTGCTTCGAGAGTCCGGTAAGATTATACTTCCGTATGAACATTTTGCCAACGCAGTGATGCTGAAGCACATGTCTGGGCCACACGGTTTACACTTGAGTGTGGAAGCTACAGTACGGGCAGTTTTAGACTCGTACACAATTGGACGAGAGAATCTTGGTATGGAAAAGGAGTTCATAGTGGAAGTGGTACAATCGTGTCCCAGCCCTGCCTGTCGGTATTACAAAGGACAGATCGGAGTTGGTCCGTTTATTGAGCAATCATTCAACCCGACAAGTCATCTGAACTCGGACTATCTGGCTCATTTGCAGCAGTTGGGCCAGTCGGGTCTAGATATTGGGGCAGTTGATCCAGCAGGGAAAACATTGAATGCCCAGGTAAAAATGCCGAAGACTACAAGTCAGCAACAGCAAATAACTGCAGCAATCATACAACAGCAAAACCGTGCAATGGCTCAACAGTCTTTGGAAAAATTTGGTAGCCTAACAAATCTAGAGAAACAACGAGTTCTTCAACAATTGGATAAAAAACATTATGAAGCTGTCCAAGCTCAAGCAGCTAGTATGCCACCACAGTTGGTGCCTGCTAACAACAGTAACACTATTTCCGTTCAAACTGCTGTAGCCAACAGTCAGCAAGCAGCTGCGGCCGCGGCTACGCTGCTTCAACAACAGCAACAACAACAACAACAACAGTCTCAACCAATAGATGTTCCCCGAGTTTCTCAATCGGTTCCACTTCCACATCCAGTTACTCATTCACCGGTCCAACAGGTGACACCAACTCCATCGCAGATCGCTGCTCAATGTCAGCTTGCTCAACCACCATTGCAAACGGTCAATATGGACACCGGACATAAGCTATCCGACTATATGAGAGGTGCTGTAGATCCACTGGAAAACATGTCCACTAGCAAAGACTTACTGGCGCTGCATAACGGTGCCTGGTCTCAGGACCGTGGTGACGGACTGGCGGTGAGCCAGGATAAAATTATTCGTGCATTTAGCGAGCTCATGCGCAACATTTCCCGCATGAAGACGTTCATTCGGCCCAGCATGTGCAAGCCGTACGGGAAGCAGTCGGAAAGTTTGCAGAAAAGTGAGTAAAACGTCTGGCACTGATATTTAAATCCAGTAATACTCATTTCAAATTACAGCTCTGTTCGATACCATTCAATTGGTGCAGTCCTTGCGTAACTGTCTTCCGGCACCGCATATCCCTGTAAGCTCATGGAAGAGCGAAACTCATGCTGGTTCAAATGGTTCTGAAGCTGTCTAACCACCTGTAAGGGCACAGATCAATTGCAATTTCTAAAAGAAAAATGATTATCTTAAATAATCAGAATAATAGTAGGAATTACTATGAAAAAAATAACAAATCTTAGTGTTTTGTCGCACAACCGTTCGTCGAAATGATCAAATCTACTACATTGAAGTGGACGCTTTGAAAATGCATTTATTTAGCACATATTTTATTTGTTCCTTTGTCAGCAGTAGCTGAACTCGAAAGTTAACTATTATTTTATGAATGTGATAATTTAAAGCAGTTTAACGTACTTTTGCTACTAATGCGTACTTTATCGAATATAAGAAATAATCATGAATTTAAAAAAATCCTAAGCATCACGCATCTTATATATCTAATAGCAATTTCCTTCGGCAGTTGGTAAAGCCATTCGGCTGGGGAGTTTTTTTTTTTTATCAAAAAATGGTAATAAACTTGTGATAGAGTAACACAATTTTTAATGAAAAGCAACAAAACCGAATAGATGGTTCATGAACGCGTTTGCTTTATATTTAGGAAATGTCAAACTCACTCATCATTGTTGAGTTGAACGTAGTCGATAGGTTCAAAATTTTTCTTCCATGCTCATGAAAGTAGTTTACGTCATAATCATACAGAAGCAGCGTTTGCTCAATAAACTCGCAATTTCAAACTAAAATTTGAACATGCTTAAACGAAATATCGATATTATACATGTGCAATAAATAATATGACTTAATAATGCATTAATATTTCAAATAGATGTAGGAAAATGTCATTCTCATGTTTGTCGAATTTAATAAATTGTCGAAACATCGATTTAATGAAGATTTAGTTTTTGTTTGTATGTACACTGACAGACCCCATGGCCCCAACGACGGTGTCTGCTTAGGTAAGTTAAATTTAAGTTTAGAGAAAAAAATAGTCGTCAAGTGAAAGTCAAATGCGAAAGTAATTATGTTGAAAACTCGCTGATGTCCGGTAACAGCCCTGTGGCGACCGTTGTTGGTTCTTCTGAAAGGTGGTTATAGTGAGCAATCCAGTCTCGCAAAAAAGTAAGCCCGAGACGTATAGGGCTCGAGAGTAGTCCGTCCGGAATCTGGGAGAGTTGAAATGAATTAACTGATAACGGTTCTCGTAGTTCGGCAGTCGGAATCGGTTGTGCTATTCTGAAGATGAGCTCTAGATCTTCTTGATGCGCGATCCACAATGTATAGGGTGTGTGGTTTGCACGTTAAAGGCGTATCCAAGTTGTGATTACGTGATCTTCACGTATGGGGTTTTTTACAATAGAGAATGCATTTACGCACTGACCCAGTCCACGTGCTTAGTAGTTGCCAAGCTACCACACGGAAGTGTACTGGAGTGTCGGGCTCGACCAGGACTAAACTACCTAACGGGTAATACCGACCAAACTTTATTGGACTCCGCCATCTTTCCCCCAGGAACTACCTCCCGGCATTACTTCCGGGGGGATGGCAGTACTTATTGTACTCACTCACTCACTCACGCACGCAGACATCCAGTATGAGGCTTACTTAGGTGCTCGCTCTGTCACACCCTGACGCTCGCTCTTACACTCAATGTGAGTCTGACTTGTGTGCTCACCTCTAGCGTAGCATGCTTTTTTATAGTAAGGTTAAAAAGCTTCAAAAGCCTGGCCTGTAGCGAAGACTGCATATCAAGAAGACTGGCAACTCTTCCAGAATCTGGAGACAGTAGCAGCAACGCCATTTGCGGGTAGAGGTGGTACTTTCCATAGTGATGCACACACACACATATACACTTTAACATTAAGCTTCCTACCTTCTTCCAATAGAGGCGCTGTAACCTCTGTCGCTTTTCGTTTGTATGGGGAAAAGAAAGAGATATCAGTCTTCTTAATATGTAGTCTTCGCCTGTAGTGTATTGGCACTCTGTGGGACTCACGACTCACGTTCGTTCCTAACCACTAAAACATTCCTTACTTTTTACGCCCTTCTTCCCTACGGAACTACATCGACGTATTACTTCGTGGGGAGGGGGGTTCGTTGTGCTTTCGTCGCACCTCTTTCTTCTGCTCTATCTCGGAGCCTCGCTTGGTTCATAGGGTGGCTCGACCTATGAGCTTTGATTTAACTCTCGACTCTTCTCTTGCTTCTTGTCTCCATCTATTACGTCGCCGTTCAGTTCTCGTTCCCGTTGTGAGCCGTTTAGATGCTGATTCTCTGAGCCATTTAGCTCATGTTTCCGTGAGTCATTCAGCTCCCGGATTTATCACGACTGCTTGAATAGTGCTCAACGGTGAACTCACCCTACTCCGACCGATAGTTCCCCGGCGGAGGATTTTCCCCCGACACCGATTCCCGCTTCCTTAATCCATTTAGCTCCCAGCTTTACCGAAGTCAACTCAGATACTATCCTACTCCGACTGAGAGTTCCCCGACAATGGAATTTCTTTCGTTACCGATGTTTGTTTCGTGAGTCAATTAGCTCCCCTTTTCATCACGATTCTATCGGGTAGTCCACGGCGCCGAATCTACCCTATCGTGAATTCCCCGGCGGTAGATTGCTCCCGATACCGATGTACGTTTCTGTGAGCCATTAAACCCCCCGCTTAGTCTACTCGGTCCAGTCCCCGGCGGTGGACCTAGCCTACTCAACGGGCCAGCCAGTACGTGCTGAGGTCCATCCAGCGATTCCGGGTAGAGCGTAGTTTCCTGTTCACCGGCGCCCCAACGACCCACTTCTGGCTATTCGACGCGGTCTACTCGGTCTAATCCCTGGCGGTGGATCTAGCCTACTCACGAGCCACCTGGTAGTGTGTCGAGGTCGGTCCGGCGATTCCGATGAAGCCCTACATCCGGTTCACTGGCGCCTCGACGACCCGAGCCCGGTGCTACATAGCGTACTACTCAACTGGTCCCCGGCGGTGGACCCAGTCTACACCGTCGGTGCGTTTCCCGGCGACGGAATTTCTCCCGAAACCCGATTTGTGGTTCCACGGCGGCGTTCTAACCAATGACGTTACTTTGTTGGTCGCTTCGCCACTTCCTTTGCAGCTCGGAGAGTATACTCGTAAGCACTCTGCTGACAGCGTCCCAGATATGCTCGTCGCGGCACATCTCTTCGACGATATTGTCCACTGTTATATCAGGCATACCCCTTCGGACTTCTTCGAATCGAGGGCATTCGAAGACCACGTGTTCCGGTGTCTCTTGCACGTTCACACACTCCGGGCAAAGGGGTTACGAAGCGTGTCCAAACCGATGTAGGTAGTTCCGGAAACATCCATGCTCGGACAAAAATTGCGTCAAATGGAAGTTCACCTCTCCATGCTTCCTATATACCCAATCAGACACATTTGGGATGAGTCGGGGGGTCCACCTTCAGCGCGTGCATCGATGAGATGGATTGTCCCCCGACGCTGATCTCGACACGTTGGATTTGTTTACGGTTGCTGAGCAGCACTACATCGGTCTTGTGGTGAGCCAGCTGCAGCCTGACATTAGCCATCCGACTAAACTCCATTGGGCTCCGCCATCGTTCCTCCCAGGAACTACCTCTCGGTATTACTTCTGGGGGGATGGCTGTACTTAATGTACTCATTCACTCTCACTCACGCGTTCATACGTCCTGTATGAGGCTTACTTGGGTGCTCTCTCTATCGCACCTTGATTCATTCTCAAACACTCCACATGAGGCTGACTTTTGTGCTCACCTTACTCATTCCTTGCTAGGCTTACTTTTGTGCTCGCCTCACCCATACCATGTGAGGCTGACTTGGGTGCTCACCCTATCACCTGATTCCCTCTCAATCGTGCCACTCTATTATACCTCTGTCACTCCCCCTGGCATCCCATGTGGGACATTTTTCTTAGGCTCCACTTCTGACATACCATGCGAGGCTGACTTGTGTGCTCACCTTTTTCATTCCTTGCTAGGCTTACTTTTGTGCTAGCCTCTACCTTACCATGTGAGGCTGACTTTTGTTCTCACCTTTAACATACCGTGTTATACTGAATTGGATGCTCACCCTTTCACTCCTCTGCCACGCCATGAGGCATCGATAGCTAAGTCCCAACATACTACTTATACATTTATTTCATGGACTTGTTGACTTTTCTCGGTGAAAATGAAAACTTCAAATTTTCCCATTACTACACGTAACGTTTCGGCTTACTGCTCTTCAGCCATCGTCGGACGCCTACAAACATTTATTTAGCATTAACGTTAACATCAATTTGTTCACAAAAAATTACAAAGCTAGCATTCACAAATTAAACACAATTTACAATTAACTCACATAAACTTATATCACGCATCTCCATTCACTCTCGTTCACTCTCCACCGCTAGGCGGGCGATCACTCTTCGACTGTCTGCGTTCCTCGCTATTCAAACACTGTCGAAGCTTGGTGACCAGACCGTCGTATGTTGTGCAGAACGTTCCACATTCTCTTTGTAGGTTCACCGTTTTTTCCTCGCCGAGAATTTTGATGTGAAACATCTCTGCAGTTAGTCTGCTCTCCTGGTTTTCGATTCGTTCCAGTATCCGGGTGTTGTCGAAATCGAAGATGTGTCCTTCTTGCAATGTGTGTTGGGCTAAACCAGTTCTCGCATCTTTTTTCTTCGCGTCGTTCTTGTGTTCCGCTACTCTCGTTTCCAGCCTTCTCCCCGTTTGTCCTACATACGTTTTGCCATCGCCTGTTCCACACGGAATCGAATACACCACGTTCTTCTGTTTCCCTGGTGGGATCGGGTCTTTCAGTTTGGAGAAAATTCTGTTTTTTATTTTATCTTTTGGCTTGAAAGCAAGTTTTGTATCGTGTTTTCTCAGAATTTTCTCTAGTTTTTCACTGAGTCCCGGGACGTATGGCACAGCTACATATGCTATTTCAGCAGTCGCATCTTTATTCTGCTGTAGGCCATTATAGTGTTTATGGACCCGATCTTTCAGAATTTTGCGAACAAACCAGTAGGGGTAATGGTTTATTCGCAATATCTTTTTGGCTGTTTCGATTGCCGCTGGTCGGTTTTTACAGTCGGAGAGCTTAACTGCTCGATCTACGAGTGCAATTGCCGTGTTGCATTTATGCGAATAGGGACTCTCTGAATTGAAATCCAGATATCTACCATCCGCTTGTTTGGGTAGCCAAACTCTTTCGATGCGATCATGGTTTCTGGTTAGCATCATGTCAAGAAATCTCAATTTCCCGTTGTCCTCCTCTTCAATGGTGAACTGGAGTTTACTGTGGAAATTATTGAACGAGTCTAAGATTTCTTGAATGTGCTCCCTTTTGCCCACACAGAAGCAATCGTCTACGTACCGACGGTACATCATTAGAGGTATTTGTTTTCTCTCTAATGATGCTATGCACTTCTGTTCCAATCGCTCCATCACCACATTCGCAATGACTGGTGAGAGTGGAGAGCCCATAGGGACGCCGAAAGTTTGTGCATATATTACACCCCGATGTACGAAAAACGTCGATTCCAACACAAGCTTGACCGCCTCCATGAAACTGTGTTGATCGATGCTTGTGTGTTTCTCCACCTCTTCCCATCTCTCGTTCAAGCAGTCCAGGGCAAAATCAACAGGCACGTTCGTGTACAACGACGTCACATCCAGAGAGAAAAGAACTACATCTTCGGTGATCTGTGTTCCTGTTATTTGATCAGCGAACTCAAAACTATTTTTAATGTGGTACTCAGTTTTCCCTACTATATTTCCAATCACTCCAGATAGGAATTGGGCCACATTGTACGTTGCTGATCCAATCGTCGAAACCACCGGGCGGAGAGGTCTGTCCTGTTTGTGTATTTTTGGCAAACCATAGACTCTTGGTGGATTACAACTGGATATTTTTATCTTCCGGTGTGTGCGCGCGTCGATGTACTTGCTATCGCGCCACCCATCCACCAATACACCGATTTTCTTCAGAACTTTCGATGTGGGGTCCGATTTCAGTTGTTTGTACGTGCTTTCATCACTCAGAAGGTCCTCCATTTTCTGTTCGTACTCCTCAGATGCAATGATGACGGTTTTGTTTCCCTTGTCCGCTTTGGTGATAACCAGATTGGGGTTTTCTGCCAAGAATTTCTTACTCCTGCATATGTCCTTGCTTATCCATTCATTTTCGCAAGTACATCGACGCGCGCACACACCGGAAGATAAAAATATCCAGTTGTAATCCACCAAGAGTCTATGGTTTGCCAAAAATACACAAACAGGACAGACCTCTCCGCCCGGTGGTTTCGACGATTGGATCAGCAACGTACAATGTGGCCCAATTCCTATCTGGAGTGATTGGAAATATAGTAGGGAAAACTGAGTACCACATTAAAAATAGTTTTGAGTTCGCTGATCAAATAACAGGAACACAGATCACCGAAGATGTAGTTCTTTTCTCTCTGGATGTGACGTCGTTGTACACGAACGTGCCTGTTGATTTTGCCCTGGACTGCTTGAACGAGAGATGGGAAGAGGTGGAGAAACACACAAGCATCGATCAACACAGTTTCATGGAGGCGGTCAAGCTTGTGTTGGAATCGACGTTTTTCGTACATCGGGGTGTAATATATGCACAAACTTTCGGCGTCCCTATGGGCTCTCCACTCTCACCAGTCATTGCGAATGTGGTGATGGAGCGATTGGAACAGAAGTGCATAGCATCATTAGAGAGAAAACAAATACCTCTAATGATGTACCGTCGGTACGTAGACGATTGCTTCTGTGTGGGCAAAAGGGAGCACATTCAAGAAATCTTAGACTCGTTCAATAATTTCCACAGTAAACTCCAGTTCACCATTGAAGAGGAGGACAACGGGAAATTGAGATTTCTTGACATGATGCTAACCAGAAACCATGATCGCATCGAAAGAGTTTGGCTACCCAAACAAGCGGATGGTAGATATCTGGATTTCAATTCAGAGAGTCCCTATTCGCATAAATGCAACACGGCAATTGCACTCGTAGATCGAGCAGTTAAGCTCTCCGACTGTAAAAACCGACCAGCGGCAATCGAAACAGCCAAAAAGATATTGCGAATAAACCATTACCCCTACTGGTTTGTTCGCAAAATTCTGAAAGATCGGGTCCATAAACACTATAATGGCCTACAGCAGAATAAAGATGCGACTGCTGAAATAGCATATGTAGCTGTGCCATACGTCCCGGGACTCAGTGAAAAACTAGAGAAAATTCTGAGAAAACACGATACAAAACTTGCTTTCAAGCCAAAAGATAAAATAAAAAACAGAATTTTCTCCAAACTGAAAGACCCGATCCCACCAGGGAAACAGAAGAACGTGGTGTATTCGATTCCGTGTGGAACAGGCGATGGCAAAACGTATGTAGGACAAACGGGGAGAAGGCTGGAAACGAGAGTAGCGGAACACAAGAACGACGCGAAGAAAAAAGATGCGAGAACTGGTTTAGCCCAACACACATTGCAAGAAGGACACATCTTCGATTTCGACAACACCCGGATACTGGAACGAATCGAAAACCAGGAGAGCAGACTAACTGCAGAGATGTTTCACATCAAAATTCTCGGCGAGGAAAAAACGGTGAACCTACAAAGAGAATGTGGAACGTTCTGCACAACATACGACGGTCTGGTCACCAAGCTTCGACAGTGTTTGAATAGCGAGGAACGCAGACAGTCGAAGAGTGATCGCCCGCCTAGCGGTGGAGAGTGAACGAGAGTGAATGGAGATGCGTGATATAAGTTTATGTGAGTTAATTGTAAATTGTGTTTAATTTGTGAATGCTAGCTTTGTAATTTTTTGTGAACAAATTGATGTTAACGTTAATGCTAAATAAATGTTTGTAGGCGTCCGACGATGGCTGAAGAGCAGTAAGCCGAAACGTTACGTGTAGTAATGGGAAAATTTGAAGTTTTCATTTTCACCGAGAAAAGTCAACAAGTCCATGAAATAAATATGTTGCGGTGACCATAAAATCTTATATCTTATATACTACTTATACGCCTATACACTCACTCTTCTGTCTTGCTTCGGGGTGGCTGGGTTTACCCCTTACGCGGTTGCCAGTCGCTGCGCCAAACCTGCCTCAGCATGAACAGACCATTCACTCCCTTTTTTGCGCTTGGCCTTTTTCGCTCCAGCTAACCAATCACTAGTTAGCCGTGCCCGTCGTCTGTTGCTCGGTTCGCCAGATTACCTGTAGCCAACTGGCAATCTGGATGGTAGCAGCCGAGACTGCGTTCCACTTCTCCACCGATTGACACATCCGCTGAATAAGGGTATCAGGGGTTGTGTCCCAGCCACAGACGTCAAGCATTGCTCTTCTTTCGACGTCGAACCGATGACATACGAACAGTATGTGTTCGGCAGTTTCGTCTACACCTGGGCAGTCCGGGCAGACTGGGACCTCCGCGTGCCCGAACCTGTGGAGGTACTGTCGGAAACAGCCATGGCCTGACAGGAATTGTGTCAGGTGGAAGTGAACTTCCCCATGGGGTCTTCCCACCCAGCTCGATATGCTAGGTATCAGCCGGTGGGTCCACCTACCTTTCGAGGAGTTGTCCCACTCACGCTGCCATCTGGCGACCGAGGTCACCCTGGTGAGCTCGCGGGCTCCCCTATTTCCACGTAGCTCGAAACACTCCTCATCTTCCCGAATGACCAGCCCGACTGGCATTATGCTCGCTATCACGCAGGATGCATCGTGTGATACCGTGCGGTAGGCAGATATCACTCTGAGGCACATCACGCGGTAGGTGCTCTCCAGTTTCTGTAGGTAACTGGTTACCCTCAGTGCTCTTGACCATGACGGGCCGCCGTACCTGAGGGTAGATACGGCAACGCCTACCAGTAACCTACGTCTACTGGCGCACACCTTTCAGCTGTTGGACATCATCCTCGATAGAGCCGCAACAGCAGTCGACGCTCACTTGCATGTATAGTCGACATGGCTGCCGAAGGTCAGCTTGTCATCTATGATGGCCCCAGGAATCTACACACACCGCTTTGAAGTTATCGCGACTTCTCCCAGTTGGAAAACTGCATGTTGTACCGAGTTGCGGTTGTTGACGATAGCCACCTCCGTCTTATGTTGGGCGAGTTCCAGGCCTCTCGCGCTCATCCATTCCGTCCCCCAGAAGTAATGCCGAGAGGTAGCCCCTGGGGGGAACAATGGCGGTACCCAATGGAGTTTAGTCGGTATTACCTAGTCATGGTGTCACCATGAGAGCCCGACACTCCAGTACACCCCGTGTGGTAGCTTGGCATCTACTAATAGCACGTGTACTGGGTTAGTGCGTAAATTGCATTCTCCATCGAAAAAACAGTGCTAATCGCGTGTGCTGCAGTCAGTTTTACCTCGGGGATTGACTCCCCGTACACCTCCAAGGTTACGTCATCGGCGAAGCCGACGATCTTCTTTTCAGGAGGGAACTTTAGTCTCAGAACCCCGTCATACATAAGGTTCCATAATACCCTGCCCAGGATCGAGCCTTGCGAGATTCCTGCGGTAATAGGAACGCTTCTCTGACCGGCATCGGTCTCGTATAATAGTACACGGTTCTGGAAGTAGCTTTCCAAGATCCGGTACAGGCCCACCGGCAGACTAAGCCGGCGTAATGAGAGCGCGATGGCATACCAGTTTACGTTGTTGAATGCGTTCTTCACATCAAGTGTCACTAACGCACAATATCGAATACCTCGCTATTTTGCGTTGGATCGCTATCTCAGCGGTCTTTACCACTGAGTTGATAGCGTCCACCGTGGACTTACCCTTTCGAAAACCAAACTGATTACTTGACAAGCCTTCTGCGTTTGGAGTTAGCCTGTTGGGGATGATCCTCTCAAGCAATTTGCCAGTCGTGGCGATCAGACTGATTGGTCTGTAGGCCGATGGGTCGCCCGGCGGCTTCCCGGCCTTCGGCAACAGTATCAACTTCTGCCTTTTCCATCTATCAGGAAAATGGCACTCGTCAAAGCATCTCTGCATAGCTAGCCCGAACATGTTCGGGTTTTGCTATGATCGCTGCCTTGAGAGCGTTGTTTGGAACTCCATCCGGCCCTGGAGCTTTGTTCGTCATAAGAGAATTGGCCACGGCGAGTAGCTCTTCATTCGTCACCGGGGCCACCACTTCGGCCGCACCAGCCCGGGGACAACTTGACAGCTCCCATATATTGAACTCATAAGCAAATTTTGTGGTGATTTGGTGATGTCATGGCGGCTCGAATGGAGCAAAATTTGAAAAAGGCGCATCCCATTTACTATTTTCCATATCTAAAAAATAACCAGTTTAAGCATTTCTATCATCAAATTTATTTCGCTGTTTACATTAGAAACTGTCCTCATTCCCCCATACTTAAACGGAAACATAGATTCCATTTGGAATTTAAAAAATCCAAAAGAAAATAAATCGATTTTCGGAAATACAAGAAGATGACTTTCAAAATCAAGCCACTACCACTTATATTGGAATTTCCGAAAATCTTTCGAAACTAATCAACATCTCCTAAAGCATGAAATCCTCCGGTAGAGCCAAGGAAAATGCCAGAATAATTCTGAAGGGATCCATACCAAAACCATCGCAATATCTTCCGGACAGAATTATTGCAAAATTCGAACAAAACTCTGGCCGAAGTCGAACAAAATTGTACATTCCTGGCAGCATTCTTGCTGAAACCGAGCACTACTGGTTTGCTGCCAGAATTATGATAAAAGCACAAAAATTTTATTCAAAACCAATTTTGCTAAATGTATAGAAAATCCTACATATATTGTTTATTCTCTCGACCAAAATACTAAAATTCTTGACGTTCTTAATGAACTTGAAACAATATGTCGCAGATTCACGAATTGTTAAGCTTGGTGATTTACTTTCATTGGCCAAAATGTTTTTCATTTATATTTCATTTATAACACCAATGATTTACCGATTACAAACTTCACACAAAAAGAAAACCAAAACATTTTTAGGAAGGAAGAGAGTTTGCTAAAAAGAACACCTTCCAGCTAAACCTATAATAAGATTAATGTAACTTTGCTGACGGTTTCCAATCAGGGATAAATTTATTCTCTAATAATATTTTTCTTTATTCACATTTTGGAATACGCTTTTTCTAAATGTTGTTCTAGCCGCATTGACGGCGTTCATAACACACGTAACGAAACACGCTTTTCTCTTGAAACTTTTTCGTGTCGTTGTTCGTGGTAGTCGTACAGAGAAGGCATACTAGCGCCACCATCAAATCGGTGGTACATATATGAAACAAGCACTATCTGTCATGTTGTCCCCGGGCTGGGCCGCACACACAGTGCCTTGCGGCGCAGGGTGCCAGGGACTTGGGTCTCGGGACGGGAAGAGTACTTCGATAATCGTCGCCAACCGGTCCGGAGACCGTTCTGGGGGTGAGGAGCCCCCTTTGGTCTTAGCTATCACGATCCTGTAGGCGTCACCCCACGGATTCTCGTTGGCACCCTCACACAGGTTATCGAAACACGCTCTCTTGCTGCTCTTGATGGCCTTATTAAGGGCCGATTTCGCAGCTCTAAACACTTCACGGCGGTTCGCTCTTACCTCCTCGGTGCGGGCTCGTTGCGTCCTACGTCTAGCTTTGAGGCAGGCTGATCGTAGAGCTGCAATCTCAGCACTGCACCAATATACCGGGCGCCTGCCATTTCTTGACAGGGTTTTCTTCGGCATAGTGGCGTCGCACGCGCGTGGTGGGACAGCTACCAGCGCATCCCCGCTTAGACTGTCGGTGTTGGCCTCTAGTCCCACGACTGCGGTGAAAACTTCGCTGTCGAAGTGATTGGTCTTCCACCCGTGTACTTGGCAGGGATTACCCGCTCTCGGATGCTGCACACCATAGTTGATCCTAAAGCGTATTGCTAGGTGATCACTATGGGTGTAGCCCTCGTCTACCCTCCAGTCCATGTCTGGAACCAAACCCGGGCTGATAAACGTTACGTCAATCCATGACTCGACCCTATTTCTACGGAATGTGGTAGTGGAACCATCATTGACTAACACTGCGTCGAGTTTCGCAAGCGCCTCCAGTAGCGCTTGGCCCCTATTTGTACAGCGGCTGCACCACTCCACTGCCCAAGCGTTGAAATGTCCCGCTATGAACGAAAGCCTGTCGATCATCTGGTTGAACTGTTCTATGGGCCACATTGGTGGGGCATAGCAGCTACAATAGAACACGCCATTGATTTTGGCAATCGCGACACCCTCCGCAGAGAAGTGTACTACCTCTTGGACCGGGAACCGTCCCTTTGTACAGATTGCCGCCATCCTAGACCCGTCCTCCACCCAGTTGCCGTTATCGGCAAGGACGTTGTACGGGTTGGATAGGAGGGCGACATCTGTCCTCGACTTCGTAACCGACTTCCACAGCAGCTGCTGAGCAGATACACAGTGGTTACAATTCAGCTGTGTTACATTCACGGCTTCTTCTGACCGGCGTCCCCGAAGGGACACACAGGTCCACCCATAACGTGGTTACGGCCTGGCTTCTTGCTGGCGCAGATAAGTTATTTTGGTGCCCTATCGCATTTCTGCGCTTTGTGCCCCTCCTCACCACAGCGACGACACAATTTGCTCCTGTCTGGGCCCTTGCAGTCGTATGACTTGTGGCCTGACTCCAGGCACCGATAACACCTGTTCACTGAAGGCGGCTGGGGTATACTTACTGGGCATACTGACCAGCCGATCTTCAGTTTCCTTTTTTCGATCACTTTTTTGGTTTTCACAACCGGTAGCTTGAAATAGGCTCCCTGCGTGCCAAGCAGTCTCTCCCTTAGGCGTACAGAGGTCCGCTCGATCTCTACGCCACACTGCTCCATAACGGCCGAGACGACGTCTTCTGCGTTCGTAACCTCATCCAGTTGCTTGCACTGGGGGGTCGCTTCCGCTTCCAACGAGCTCACCGGAGTGCCGTCTCCCAAGACCTGCTGTATTTTGCCCCGCTTGATTGCGCGCCTCGTTTCAGCACCAAGATCATTCCGCCGGTTTTGGTGCGTCTAACGCAGCGCACATCCTGTCCTAGATTCGACAGGCTTTTGGCCGCCCGCTTCGATTTGAGGACTTCAGCATAACTGTCCTTGTCGGTTTTCACCAACAAGGCCTCTCCTCTGTCCTTAACTTTCTTCGCGGATCGAGGTGCGTTCGACTTCCGCTTAACCCTACTGACCAGCTGCCATTCGCCCTCTTGTGTCGATGGCACCGGCTGGCTGGTACCTATTTGTGGCCCAACACTGCGCCCGGTCGGTGCCTTTCGCCTTCTTAGGCTGAGAAGTGACCTTCTTGGGTCGACGCCCTACGGGATCCTTCGCACCCCGATCTGCACCTTCCAAACGAGATTTGGCTTTTGCCCTCCAATAAGTTCTTTGGGCCATCGTAGCTCCACCGATGAAGGAGAAGGCCTCGGTTTGGACGCCTTTATCGGCCTTCTCTCTTCCTGCCACCCTCTTCATATACGCTTCCTGTTCTTGTCTTGCGACTCGAACAGCCTGGGGGAGCACCAGCAGGTTCTGTTTCAGTTCCTTGCTGATGTTCTGCTTTCCGCTCGTAAACTCGATGATATTATCGAGTTTTTTGGCTACCGCCCGCATCGCGGGTAGTGGTCCGCCAAACGTGTTGATATGGTAATCTCCTACCACACCTAGAAGAGCCCCCGGTGCTGTTGGTTGCAGCCCCCGTCGCACCGCTGTCACCCCCCCCCCCCCCCCCCCCCGGGGAGATCTTCCCAAAACCCCTTTGGCAAAGGGGTTCACCACCTCCGTCATTTCCTCATCGTCTCCTACTTTGCTCACATTAATAATATTTTTATTTTTACGGCTCATACTAGATCCCACGAGTAGCGCGAGAAAAGATCCGCCACGCCAGAGCTCCGCATTTACGTGGTAAGGGACTCTTACTGTGGGGGTGCCCAGGTACCCCACAGGCTCCGTTAACGGTCAGGAATCTTTTTCACTCCCTTGACCACACATACCTCAGCACGGGTCGCTTCACACCTTGGATTGTGGGGTTATCCCGTTTGGTGGGCTCATATCACCGGAACGGGAGATCCGTAACGCTATTCTATGCCGGCCACTTCACGAGTCTGCCCTTTTCCAAATGTAGGCGATTCTCAGGAAATTTGAAGCCGCTAGCAGTTATCTGATTCGTAGCTTTATTTAAAATGTTCAAATAAAAATTACATTCGTTTAAATTTAGCATGGAACGCGCAATAACAATAACTGAAGGAATTATGTCCGATAATCAATTCAAGGTTTATTTGCAAATAACTCTACTAACCAGCGACTTGTTTTATCTGCGATCTGGTACAAAATGTGGTGAATGTAGTACCAACGACTTAAAATAAAACTATTCCAAGCAACCAAAAGTTCGAATATAAGAGCAGCTTACACTATCCAGTACATTATTATTATGTTAAAAACAGAACTACGATTTTTTTTGAAGATATGCATAGTAGAGCCGGTGTGTGTCTGGTTTATATAAGCATACTGGTTAACTTTGAAGATTAATAAAAAGTTTAATAACCTTAACAAACATTTCATGTTGTTCATCTAATTAAAATCAGCATGAAAATCATTTTGAAGGTAGTTCTTCGTTCCCTTTAAACAGCTATCGAAACCGCCTGATCTTCTAATGGCGGTTTGTACAGCTTTCATGTTCCATTTAAGCATCTTGATAGGGTTTTAACTATTATTAGATCTTTTGATTGCATTGGTAGGATTTGCATTCACCTAAGAAAAAATACTTGCTAATATTTATATTCTGGTACCTACCGAGTAGAATAAATGATACTTGTGTTAATGAACTAATTTCTCGGCGATCAGAAATTCTCGAAACAAACGCTGCATATAAATAACAAACTCATTACAAAGCTAAAACTCATTTCAAAACTCAAAACTTTACTTGCTATAGACCTGCTGCCTGCGAACTAGATACCTCTAGAAAAATCTTCTCTTAAGACTGTAACCAAACAGAAGAAGCATCATCAGCATCAGTACGACTCGTACCGTTAGACAGCAGCTTGCTCGGCTTGGGCATCACGAGTGCAAATCCGTCAAGGGCACATACATCACACCCATGAGGCGGGACTTGGTAACCTTCCCATTAGCATCTTTATCGTACTGTTCCAAGTATTGTGTTCCGCCGTCCGGGCCAACCGGGACTAAAAGACGACCTCCGGGTTTCAGCTGATTTATTAGTTCTTGGGGTGTCTCCGGAGCAGCAGCACCAACATGGATGCAATCGTATGGGGCGTGTTCTTTGTAGCCCAGGCGGCCATCTCCCTCTGATTTCAAAACCGACACTTATATAATTTGCTAGTTGAAATACTACAAAGAACTTACCGACTAGAATTATCTTCCCGCTATCAATTAGTGACTCGTCATCCGCTCTGATATTGTTACGTCCTAGCTCAACTATCTTTGGATGGTGCTCAATACCAACCACGAACCCGGTAGCATTTTCCTTTTTCATAATGTAACGAGCGAAACAAGCTGTTAAATATCCGGATCCAGATCCGACGTCCAAAATTTTACTGTCTGCTTTTAAATAATTTTCCAGGAGCTCGAGGGCATATGCATGCTGCAAAAGTATAAAATAAATGCCACTTTCTTGTTACAACAAAACCAAACCTACTATATGAGGGGCACTAATAGTAGCACCATGGCCGATACGTTGGGGTGTATCAATATAAGGGTTCAGGTTACTAGCAACGTAGTGTTTCCGATCTGTAGCCGTCATTGCCTGTGCAACGGCTTCGCTTTTGATTATGCCATGTTCTATCGTTGGATTGTTTATAATTATTGCACATAAAAGATTTGGCTCAAACTTAAAACTACGTACCTTGAAGTTGGCGAACCAGATCAGCATTACTCAATCCCCGTGAGCGCCAGGCCATAGCTGTAGGAAATATCAAATACAGACAACTGACCAGCACCACGACAAATTTTCCTTCCCGTGCGAAACTCGTCCTGACGGTTCAACACCGCAAAGCAACAAAGAACAGAAAAGTTAAATGGTAATTTTAGAAATTTTCACGGATGATCTTCGAGGTCGTTTTTGAATTTTCGCGATAAATTTCCGTAAAAAAAACAATGCACTGATATCTAAATAATATTGACAGATATTGCAGGGACGTATTCAACAACGTTTGATTTATGAGTTTTTACAGCGGTACATAGAAAACAGGTTTGTTCCACACGGAGAAATAAAGATATGCAGAGTTAGCATATTTTCTATTCCCGTCTCTTTTATTCTGCTGTGATTTTTATGCATTTTCATGCATAAACTTCTAGTAAGCATTCAATGAGTGGATAGACCGAATATGTCCAATGCATAAAATTTATAGCAGATAGAAAAGCATGCTATCGATGAATAAATAAAGTTCTGCGTGCAGTACCAGGAGAAACCCACATTACCACGGCAGATGGCTAGCTAACATCAATCGCTTCAATACAAGCAGGTAATTGACAAGCGAATGAAATGCAGACTCAGATGCACCAACCAGACGAACGGCTGCGCACTTTGCTATGAATATTAGCCCCGACATTTGTATGCCTTTTGACTGTCGTTCACACGCTACAGTTGACAGCAAACTGTTGTCGTGAGCACACGCGTTTTGACGACAACGATATTGGTTTTTCTATCAAGAAATTCGCGGACTTAGTCCGGCATAGTAAAAGAAGTTTAATTCCGATATTTGGAACCAGCAACTGCCAATATGGCATCATCGGTTGACAAAACATTTGTCATCAACTTCAAAGTTGTACCGACTAAACTGAACCTTCCCGCGATCGCAGAATTCATCACAAAAAATCTCGCTATCGAAGCGACTAAACTACATCACTTGCAAGTCAGCAACGGACGTGTCTTCGTGGGCACCGATTCCGCTCAAACAGCACAGGACATAGTACAAGAACACAACATGAAGCACCAGCTAGAACACGACGGGAAATCCTACAGCATTCCACTGTCAATGGAAGATGGATCTATTGAGGTTAGAGTTCATGACCTCCGCCCGAGCACAACGAACAGGCAGCTAGCATACCGGATGCGTGAGTACGGTGAAATCATGTCAATCCGTGATGAAGTCTGGAAAGATTTCTTTCCTGGTGTCCCAAACGGAGTTAGGATAATGCGAATGAAACTTGTTAAACCGATACCGTCATATGTGACGGTGGACACGACTATGACTCTCATAACCTACAAAGGTCAAGTCGCCACATGCAAACATTGCAATCGACGAGTTCACTATGCTCAAAAGTGCTCTGAGTATGCAAAATCTATGAAACCGAGCGTCAGCGGTCGTTTAACACTGGCCGAAATTGTAAAAAACGGTGACAGCCGGTCGTTTCAGCAGCAAACTTTTCGTCAGCCAAATGCCAGCTCCGCAGGGTTAAAAAAAGGCGCACCTCACCATGGGTCAAACATATCTTTGGCTGGTAGTGATACCGCAATGGTAGACGAGCCATCACCTCAGAGCAGTGGTCAGCAACAAGCAGAGACTATTAGTACTTCCCAATCTACGAACGATTGTCAAATCGTAAACATTACGAGTCCGTTTGCCGGCTTCGCAGACGAAAGCAACGAATTGAGCGCAGATAAAAACAAAACAAGCACAGTGAACACAAAAAGACCGGCATCACCTCTTGAAAATGAAAGGAAGAACAACGAAAAAAGACCGTCCCGGCTCGAAACACGGCTAGAGCCACATCTCACTCGATCGACTTCGCGCAACAAACAATAAGTAGGAAAACCAACCTAAACCAGCCTCGTCATATAAACAACAAAAAAACGAATGTGATAGTTTATTCCTCTCCGCCTTTCACCACTGCTACCTATAACTGGTTTCATCTCTGCCAAAAAAGGAGTGCTAACTTTTTACCTGCTCTCGCCACCGACGTATTTCGAAACAACCGTAAATTCCAACACAACGTAAAGGATAGAAATCTGCAAGAACCATTGTCAATTGCCTCGCAACAAACTAGATCTGCAAGCAGAGATTCTGGTTGCCCCGGTAAGCATTTTGGACAGTATATGTCCCGTCGAAGCAAATTTAGATACTGCCACCTTCAGCCAGTTTCCACCGTTCCCAGCTCCCCCGCTGCTGCTGAGCCCTGCTACTATTCGTCGTGTCAACCAAACATGAACAAATGCAGGAGGCAGTATTATTTTGCTGCAGTTTCACTCGTCAACCATCCGTCTCGATTGTGCAACACTCAAATGTTTATGCAAGCGTCCATCGCCGGACAAATTTTGGATAGCTACCCGTCTCAATACTGCAGCAACAAACTGGATATGCCAGCAGCGCCTTTTGCTTCCCTGTTTCCACCGTTCCCAGTTCACATTGACAACACAACGGCACCCACCAGCTGTCCGTCCTATTGGGGCAATCATTCAATGCTTCTGCAATCGTCCGTCTGCTGTGATAGAACTTTGCGGAAAACGAATATGCCAGCAGTGTTTTTAGTTTCCTCGGTAAGCATTTTGGACAGTATATGTCCCGCCGAAGCAATTCTTGATACTACCAACCTCAGCAAGTTTTCACCGTTCGCAGCTTTCCCCGCTCCTGCTGTACCCTGCTACTATTCGTCGAGTCCGCGAAATAAAAACAAATGCAGAATGCAGTATACATATACTGCGTTTGCATTCGTCAACTACCCGTGCAGTTGGAGCAACATTGAAATGATTATGCAAACACCTGCCGTTAAGGAAAATTTGAAAATATACGCGTCTCAACACTGCAACAATAAACTGGGTGTGCAAGCAGCGTATTTCGATTCCCTGCTTCAATTGCTCCCAGCTCACGTCGCCACCACAACTGCACCCACCAGTTTTCCGTCCTGTCGGGGCAATCATTTGATGTTTCGGAAACCACCCGGCTATTCTTCTCGTGATGCCGCTGAGCCCTGTTATTATTCATCGTGTCGGCGAGAGATAAACAAATGCAGAAGGCAAAATACCTTAACTGTGTTTGCCTCGCAACAAACTGGATCTGCAAGCAAAGATTCTGGCTACCCCGGTAAGCATTTTGGACAGTATATGTCCCGTCGAAGCAAATTTAGATACTGCCATCCTCAGCAAGTTTTCACCGTTCCCAGCTCCCCCGTTGCTGCTGAGCCCTGCTACTATTCGTCGTGTCAACCAAACGTGAACAAATGCAGGAGGCAGTATTATTTTGCTGCAGTTTCATTCGTTAACCATCCGTCTCAATCTTGCAACGCTCAAATGTTTATGCAAGCGACCATCGCCGGAAAAATTTTGACTAGCTGCTTGTCTCAACACCGCAGCAACAAAATGGATATGCAAGCTGCGCCTATTGCCTCCCTGCTTCCATCATTCCAAGTTCACGTAGACATCACAACGGCACCCATCAGCTGTCCGGCCTGTCGGGGCAATCAATCGAACTCTCTACAAGCGTCCGCACGCTGTGATGGAACTTTGCATAGAACGAATATGACAGCATCGATTTCAGTTTCCTCGGTAAGCATTTTGGGCAGTATATGTCCCGCCGAAGCAACATATGATACTGCCATCCCCAGCAAAATTTCACCATTCTCAGCTCTCGCTGCTACTGCCGCCTCCATAAATTGCTTCGAAGGTCTTCGTGTTCCTGCCACTATCGTGACAACGTTTAGCTCGTCGCGCAAACATGCCAACGAACCACCCTCTCTACAATGGAAATGGCTGATATGATGAGCTACAAGATTGCTACAATCAACATGAACGCAGTGACAAACGGAACAAAGCTTGATGCCCTGAATTCCTTCATCCGGTCTGCTGAACTAGATATTATCTTTCTGCAAGAGGTGGCAACGACAAGCCTCAGCATACCAGGTTTCAGCATTGAGTATAATGTGGACGAGCACAGAAGAGGAACAGCGATTGCAGCACGAAATTTTTTCTCATTCACTCACATTGATAGAAGCATAGATTCAAGAATAATCAGCCAACGGATAAATGATGTTACTTTCATTAACGTTTATGCCCCGTCGGGAACGCAAAATAGAAACGCTCGGGAGAATTTCTACAACAATGTGCTACCATACTACTTCTACAATGCAACGAACACTGCAATCATCGGGGGTGATTTCAACTCTGTAGTGAATCAAAAAGACGCCACCGGTTCAAATACACACAGTCCAACGCTTAAAAGATTCATGGTTGCCTCAGGAGTTGACGACAGCTGGGAGCTTATACATCGTCAACATGTCGAATTTTCTTTCATCAGATCTGACTCTGCCTCCAGGATAGACCGGATTCTTCTCACTCCCAACATACGCGAGTGGATAAGAACAGCACATTTTGCTGCAACCGCCTTCTCGGATCATAGAGCATACATTATCCGCACAGTGCTTCCCACGCTCGGGAATCCACCAGGTCGGGGTGTATGGCGTATGCACCCAAGTTTAGTAAACGATCCAGCAGTTATAGATGAACTTCACGTCAAATGGGCTTATTGGACAAGAAACCGAAGGAATTTCCGCACCTGGATCGATTGGTGGATCAAATACGTTAAACCAAAACTTATTTCCTTCCTCAAATGGAAAGCATCGATAAAAAGACGTTCCTTCTGCGACACAATGGAATTGTATTATGCTCTGCTTCGTTCATCCTATGACCGCTATTATGGCGATTCCAGCCAGCTAAGTGCTATCAACCACATTAAAGGGAAAATGCTGTCGCTTCAACGAAACTATGCACAACAAACAAGGAGTTGGAACGAAGCATACATCGGAGGCGAAAGTACATCAATATTCCACGTAGCAAATCAAAAGACTCGACGAGCTGAAACTTCGATCAAAACGCTGCAGATTGACGCTGATACTATAAGGGAGCCTAATGAAATACGCCAAAGCGTACAGGAATATTTCGCGAATCTGTACTCCTCCACGCATACTACAGTAAACGAAAATTTCAACCCAACACAACGCATCGCAAACGACAATGAGGACAACCAGCGTATAGTGAGTGAAATTTCATCCAACGAGATTTTACAAGCAATTAAAGCAAGCAGCTCACGCAAATCTCCTGGCATTGACGGTCTACCAAAGGAATTTTATTTAAAATCGTGGCAAATAATTCAGCGAGAGTTCACCTTTATAATAAATGAAGCCTTGTCCTCTCAAGCCCCTAAGGAGTTTTTTGACGGTGTCATTGTGCTAGTCAAAAAGAAGAAAAGCGACGACAGCATAAAATCGTACAGGCCGATTTCACTTCTGAACGCTGACTACAAAATCTTCACTAGGATACTGAAGAACAGAATAAGTCCCCTCCTTCCACTGGTGTTATCAAAAAATCAAAAATGCTGCAAAGGAAAGCGGAACATTTTTGAGGCTACCGCCCGCATACTGGACCGCATTTGTGAGCTAAAACAACAGCATGGAAACTCGATGTTGGTAGCATTTGACCTCGATCATGCCTTCGATAGAGTGGAGTACAACTTTCTTGCAAGAACCATGGAACAAATGAATTTCAATCCGGAACTGATAAACCTCCTCATGTTCTGTATGAATAATAGTTTCTCGAGAGTTCTGGTCAACGGTAAATTGGGAAGTGAGATCAAAATTCAAAGGTCAGTGCGCCAAGGTGACCCACTCTCAATGATTCTGTTTGTCATCTACCTACAACCATTGCTTGATAAGCTGCGGAGACAATTCCCTCGCGCAGTATTAAATGCATATGCGGATGATATCTCTATGTTCATCGAAAGTGAATCTCAGCTACTCGCAATCATAAACATCTTTGCTGACTTCACAGCTGTTTCAGGAGCAAAACTCAACACCCAGAAAACAAAAGCCTTGAGGATCGGTTTATTGGATATGACACCACAAAGTGAGTGGTTGCAAACGCAGCCTTCAGTGAAAATTCTCGGAATACACTTCGCGGAAGACTTCTCGAGCACGGTTGAACAAAATTGGATTGCGGTACTACGGGGAGTACAAACATGTATGTGGATGAACAACTCCAGAAATCTAAATCTCATACAGAAAATAATTTTGCTGAACACGTTCATAACGTCGAAAATCTGGTTCACGGCATCAGTGATCCCCCTACCGAATAAATACGCTGGAAAATTCATTTCGCGGATCGGCTCCTTCCTGTGGTACGGGAAGAATTGGACCAGAATTGCCTTCGAAACACTAATACTCCCAAAATGCCAAGGTGGTTTAAATTTACATTCACCGTCCATCAAAGCAAAGGCCCTGCTAACCAACCGCATGATACAAATCGGATCGGATCTACCCTTTTTGTGGAGTTTTCTAGAGCACAACGCAAATCCTCCAAATTTGTCGTGCATTCCACGAAAATACGAGCACATCCGAACAGTAGTCAAAGAGACAGCATTCCTGACCGAAGAAATAGCTAGAGCACCGGATTCAAGTACAATATACCACCACTTTTTAAAACAGCTAAAGGAGCCAAAAATAGTACGGGAAAATCCTCAACGTGATTGGAAGACAATCTTTAAAAACATTCACTCCAAATTTTTAAACTCACACCAACGATCAATGTGGTTTTCTGTGGTACATCGCAAAATTGTAACCAACGAGTTTTTGTATAGGGTGAACAGGAGAGCTGACCCTAACTGCAACACTTGTCCTGGTCAGACGGATAGCATCGAGCACCACCTATTTAAATGCAGCGAAAACAAACTCATTTGGACTTACCAACGAAGCGTTTTTCTGGGCATGGATCGACGGCTTTTACAGCTGCAACATGAGGACTGGATATACCCGGTTTTCCAACAACAAAATAGACGCACCCGCCAGCAAATCCTCAAAGAAATTTCGTCAATGATATGCTACATGACAAGCGTACCAGCAAATGAGAAGAATGTAAATAGCTATAAGTTTTATTTGACATGTAATTAAAAATTAGAAACCAGGACAATAAAAGTTTTTACAAAAAAAATGAATATTAGCCCCGACATTTGTATGCCTTTTGACTGTCGTTCACACGCTATCCGGTCGCCAGCATGCCTGCCGGCGAGTGATACCGTCGAGAAGGGCATCCCGCCTGCCATAAAGTAATACATAATGCTACGTTTTTATAAATCGACGAATCGTGTATACGCTGTCTGAAAACGTCTAAAACTCAAAATTGGACTTTTAAAGACAGCGCATACTCGTTTCGTCGATTTAGAATTATTGTTTACGAAATACTGATTTTTTTCCGAATTCTCCGGAGCGAAATAGGAGAAAATCGTTCTTGTACTCTCTTCTTCTTCTTCTCTTTTTCTTCTTCTGGTGGCAAACCGGAGTAAGGAGCAAGTATTTTTTTTTCTCCTGTTTGCTCCGGAGCAACTTCTGTGTACTTGAACAAACCTATTATTCCTATATTCAAATTAAGACGGAGACACAGAGCGAAGCCAATTGAACATGTCAAATGCCAGAGCCAATCAAGCATATGTGGAAAAGGCATTGCGATTATGATGATAAATATTTTATTCTTTTCTAGTGTTATACTTTTAGTAAATCGAGTTCTTGTGCCACCCATGACGTCAACAACTCCGTTTTAATGTTTCAAAGGTTTTTTTCCATTTAATTCCACTATCTTTTTATAGTTAAATGCACTTGCACTTCACGATTTAACAGATATCGGTATTTCGATTACTACTTGTAATCTTCTTCAGTGTTTGTATCAGTCTATAGGAAATTACGGGATTGTAAAGTAGTTTTATCTAGGGAACTGGGTAGGCTGTGGTCGGTGGACACCTAGATGCACGAAGCTGACCGTTTTTTGCATGTAGGTAAAATTTCGAAGAGCCATGAATATCCGTTACTTTGGTCTCGATTTAATAAGGAAGGAGACGAATGTTTGAAAATTTCCAGGCTTTCAGCTACGTCTAATTTCCAAGGATTAGAGACTTGACGCTGAATTTTAATATCTTCTATAGTTAAGTTATGTTTTTCTGAAAAAGCGTGTTCCGTTACCTTGGTTTGAAGTGGAATGGTAAATCTTTATCAGATTCTCTAGAAGCTTTTGCTATTTCCGCAATATGCTCTTTGAATCGAATTTCTAATGTTCTCCTGGTTTGTCCAATATAATGTGAACATGATATTTTGTATATCCCCGATTTGCTCAGTGTTTCTATCGGATCCTTTGTGGATCCCCTAGTATTGATTTTAGCTGGTAATTTGTACTACTGAAAACTAGATCTACACCAAACTTTTTTAATCTTTTCCTAAGTGGATAAGCCGTATTCTGGTTGAAATCTACTGCTATCCTTTTTAAATTTTCAGTTGTTGCAGTTAAGGTTGTGAGGTTTTGCTCCGTTTTAATTCGAATAACTTGTCACGTATTCCTTTGCCGAAAGAACACCGCGCACTGTCGTTTTGATGCTCTACTGCACGTTTTATTCGTCGTCAGGTTATGTGAAAAATATCCGCTCCACTGCAGCTGACGAATGTGCGTGAGAAAGCCACGATCAGCGTTGCCAATATTTTTTTCAAAAAGACTGGAACCTTGTAAAAAACTGGGTGCTCGGAAAAGAAACCTAATTTATCCTTGTAATGTTTAAGTTAACAATTCAATGAACGTAATTTTAAGTAAACACATATGTTCCATACCTTTTACTGAACAACCGACTCAATGTATGATATTGTTGTCCAAATTAAAAAAATATTAAAGCATTCGAATTTTATTGTTTTGAAGGTCTACCCATGCGCAAAATCCTAAATTTGAAATCATTTTCGTAAACTCGAAGATACGCCTAAACCGTTTTTACACTCAAAAAAAAGTAAACGTTATGCCTATTGATTTTACACATAGATTTTTGCAATTAACGGAGGAATATAAACACTATTTGCTGGCACATAAACCCAATGTGTGTATTTACAAGAAATATTAATCTTACATTCACATTTCATAACTATTAGGCACATAGAACCCCATTCTATAACAATATGCACATATAACATATAACAAACTGCACATATTTAAAGCAGTTTGAAGCAAATAGAATTAACGTTTGGATTTTTTTCAGTGTACGACAAAGAATAAAATTTCAGCGCAAGAGTGATCAGTCAACAAAACGTCGGCCTACCACTATACTAGCTGAGTATTCAACAAATGTTCATCAAAATATTTGACACAATGTACTGCCACAGAGAACAGACATCCATGATCGAACAAAAATATTTAAAAAACGTGTGTAAAGATTTAAATTAATAAACGATAAACACTAGCGTCGCCACACCAACCCATCCCAACTATCCATCAAATCCATTTCGGTTCCGCAATCCTGAATGGATTCAGTATGGAATCTTGCTCAAAGAAAACAACCAATTCCGACACTATCGGTTGATGTATTTGAGCTGGAATTCATGCTGGAAGTCCGAACCGGTTCTGGACTAGTTTGACTGGGTAGAGGAATAACCGCTGTCAATTCTGTCGAACTCAGCCACAAAAAACATGACGACAGCAGCACACCTGGTTTGGATATCCCAACTACCTTCGTAACTGTTAGAGATTTTACACAAGTTGAATCCTGAAGATGGACGTCTGTTCTCTGTGGTACTGCCTTTATGTTTGAGTAAAATTCATTTGAAATTGAATGAAAATGTACATTCCCGAACCGTTTTGCTCACAAGTGGGTATAAGAAGAGTTCAGGTGGGTGTTACGGTGGATTAAAAGATTTTTCTGGGGTACTCGCCATCTTCCCATCGCTCGCTTGAAAATTGGATGAATCAAGTTACAGTTTTGTGAAAAAAACTAAATAAATGACATGCGGATGTTTTCTTTTCCATTATTCATTCTTCGTTTTCAACTCTGCTCACATACGCTCTCATTCTGGATCGCATATTGCTCACATGGTTTCTCATTATGGCTCAAACTGGTTCAAAGTGACGTTTCAGATACGCGTTTTTTTTCTATACGCATGTCCCGTCCCAGATCGGAAGGTTTGGGAACTTTTATCTACCACCTAAACGACGAGTAGATAGTAAATTACCCCAAAATTATACTCCGTCTTCGAAACCACTTTTAGTACACCAATTTATGTATACTTGGGCACATCCTAGGGGCAGATCACTCTAGGAATGTATAACAAATTTGCAACAACTTAGAAAAAATGCAAAAAATCAATTTTTGCATCAACTTTGCACTCCCTCACAGAAAAGATTACTTAACAATCGTCCTACGCTGATCCATTTTGCTCGATGTTTTGTTGAATGTAGGGCTGTTTTTTGTAGGGTTTTGACGTCAACGCAAAATACATTGCACGCAACGCAAAATGCATTACGAATTTCTGTTTTAATGGAAAGAAATGCATTAAATTTCAACTGATTTTAAAAAATGCATCAATAGTGTGGAACTTTCCAAGAAAAAACCGACCCCTAGGGCAGATCACTCTATATACACATAAAAATTATTTTTATTCTCAAATCATATGAGAATTGAAACAACAAATTTTGCAAGTTGTTCTGTGACGAATAAATTTTGCATGTTGATATAAATAAAACAATAGTTGAAATCACGCTGAATAATTTGTTGAGTAAAACACAGAAAATGATTAAATAAAAACAAATATGGGTCATTCCACGCGAAGTGATCAAAAAAAGATGCAAACTTGAAATCGACCTTCACGGATTTGAACAAAATTTGGAGGAATTGTTCATCTAGGGCCAATATATAAAAACCCAAATTTTTGTGTCAATTGAACCACCCCTCGGGTCATGGGAGCACCCCCCGTTTTGGCAAATTGCCAAAACCCTTGATTTTCTTTTGATCATATCTCCGGTTCTATTTAATCTAGAATCAAACCACAAGATGGCTTTTGAAGAAAATTGTTCAAGGAGACTATAAAAAATATTATTTTTTGCCGACAGTGCTGCCAACTATGCAATTTTTTCAGTTAAATATTAAAAGTTAATTTTTCTCAAAATACGTATATTTTAATTTTGAAAATTTTAATGCCATCGCGTTCCTCAGACATTTTTACATAAAAAACACTTATCATCTCAATATAATATGAGCGCATTCTGAGATATACCGTTTTGAAGGGAAAAACTCCGATTTTCTCATATAAAAATCCATTTTATTGGCCAAAATTGAGAAAATCTTCAAACTGTCATAAAAATCGACCCTGATCTGCTAGAAGCAAACCAAATACGTAGTTTTTCATCATTTCTCGTCTACTTCACGAAAAATTATGTTTGAACTCAGAATACTCAAGTTGGTTTTTTAGTGTTGTGCGCTTGCGATTTTATATGGGAAATTGCGGTTTTTTCTCTTCAAAACGGTGTATCTCAGGATGCGCTCATATTATATTGAGATGATAAGTGTTTTTTATGTAAAAATGTCTGAGGAACGCGATGGCATTAAAATTTTCAAAATTAAAATATACGTATTTTGAGAAAAATTAACTTTCAATATTTAACTGATAAAATTGCATACTTGGCAACACTGTCGGCAAAAAATAATATTTTTTATAGACTCCTTGAACAATTTTCTTCAAAAGCCATCCTGTGGTTTGATTCTAGAGTAAATAGAACCGGAGATATGATCAAAAGAAAATCAAGGGTTTTGACAATTTGCCAAAACGGGGGGTGATCCCATGACCCGAGGGGTGGTTCAATTGTCACAAAAATTTGGGTTTTTATATATTGGCCCTAGATGAACAATTCCTCTAAATTTTGTTCAAATCCGTGGAGGTCGATTACACGTGCCTTGATCACTTCGCATGGATTGACCCATATTTAAACGACATTCAATTAGCTAGAGATTACTGGGTAAGGAAAGTTATGAAAATTTAGAGCCATAGTACTCAAGTGAGAGCAAGGATGTGAAGTATACAGATCGGAAAACTAGAAGTGGCAGGGTCATCTGAACAGCCTTAATACCTTACGGGCTTAACTTTTGTCTTTTGCTGATGGGGGTCGAGTTTATAGGCAGCATAACTACGAATCACTCAAGTCCTCAAGTAATTTCTACAACATTAACACACCCTGTTTCCGACTAGTTTTTCCCCACTGTGCATGGTACCGCTGCCAACAAATTTGGGTTCCTCTTTGTTAGCCAGCTCCTGCATCATTCTCGTCGAACTCTGACTGAGTGCATTAATGGCTGCTCATTTAAGTTTGTGTGTCTCTACTGCGAAAAAGTTCCAAATTTCTAGTGGCAAACGAAGTCAAACGTTCGTTAGCAGTGCAGCAATCGAAAGTATCGTTTTGTAAAAAGTAGTATTTAGTATTTGTAAGCTAGGAAATCGTATCGTGTAAGAATAATTCGCGGGGCAAAAATCGCGAAAATTTACTGTGCTACGAAGTATAAATTTGCAGTCTTGCTGAGTGTGCGTGAGTGCGTATATAGCGAAAAGCGAAAAATACAAAAGAGCTCCATTTTCTTCTGCTGTGTTGAGCGCGAGTGTGCATTGTGCACTCTTCATTCACAAGAGGGAAATAGGATAACATCTGTGATATATCAAGTGCGTACGAGTGAGTGAGATAGGTTGAACATTTGATACGCGAGCAAACGAGGAAGAGATTTTGCTTGAACGTTTAGCTTTTTAGGTTGTAAAAGGCGACAGTGTATGCGTAAAGCGTGAACTGTCAAAAAACTATTAGTATTAGTGCAACATCGTTAAAACGAGTGAAAGAGAAACTTTTTTCATCCAGCAAACGAGAAGCAGAAGCAGCAGCAAAAGTGATATCCGTGGGTTGTTTTCCATCTATAAGCTGAGACGGAATTATGTCGGAATCGATATCAATGGACTTGCAATCGTCGATGCTGCTGGAGACATTGCGTCAAACGCCAAGTATACCGGAACACCATCAGAAGGACAGCGGCGGAAGTGGATTAACTGCCGGAGATGAGAAAATTAAAGGCAATCCTAGTTCGTCGCTGTCATCCGCGGACAGTGGTGGTGGTGGTAGCTGTGGGATCACTCCGGACAGTAACAACGAGAAAAGTGCATTTGAAGCAATGGATCCAGCTATATTGTCCGCTACGGCTCCCTCGGAAAGTGAAACATCGTCTGGAGGGGAGGGATGTAGCGAAAAAGTCAATTGGACACGATACTCGGTTAACCAGCTGCTAGCTCTTCGTAATGTGGAACTTTCCAAGAAAAAACCGACCTGTATTGTAGAACCAAAGTCGGAAAAGCATGCTAAAATGTTTTCGTTACTAGTAAAACCGTCGGAAACGGCGAATGAGGAGGAAAATGCTGGAAACGGAACATCTGCAAACTACGGAAGGAATCGCACTGTTTACTCATCCGCTAATGGTGCAGGCACGGGAGGCGGAAATGGACCTAGCTCTGGTGGTAATGGAAGTGGTGGCTCGAGCAGAGCAGAAATGCGTCGGTCTGGCGGCGTGGATTTGCGTGATCCGAAAGAACGATTACGTAAGGAGGATGGTATTGTCCTTTCACCTCAAAGACGATCCTTCAACATGGGCTGTCAGATGCCTGCTGCGCCTGCCACGGGGACCAGTAATCTAACCATTGGGAGCAGTTTACTACGCAACGAGAGAGATATCTTGGGAGGTCGAGAGCGACGAATAGGAAGCGGCCGAATTCTATCGCGAGATGTATCCTGGGACTATCGTCCGGATAAGGATGTGGTTGAAAGCAATGACTATCGAACGTCCAATAATCTTGGATTCCGAGATCGCGAACCCCGCGAACGGACGGAACGTGAAAAAGACTTTCGCAAGGATTTCGATCGCGATCGAGAACGTGAGCGTGAGCGTGAGGAACGCTTCGAGAGGCGATCCATCAATCGAGATTACGACCGGAACGAGAAAGATTCCAGAAGTTCTCGTGTGTCACGATACTCCAACTCGTACGGTTCGAACAATGACTCGCATGGGAACAACAATTATCATTCCAACAGTTATTCGTCGAACAATCATTACCATTCGAATCATCATGACCGTCGACGTCAATATAGTGATAACAGGGATGAAGAACCTGAGTGGTTCAGCGAACCAACATCTCAAACGGACACAATTGAATTGCGTGGTTTTGATGATCCGTTACCGGAGGACGATTCCAAATCGGACAATGACAACAACAGCGACGAGTCCAAGTCTACCCGGCAAGATACGAAACACACCGAGAAGGACACGGAACGAGCTTCACCATCGCTGCAGAATGACAAAAATAACAATCCTAACACAACATCGGATGCGCTGCAATTGGGCAGCACTGACAAACCCGGACAAGGACAAGGCAATTCATCGCTCGCTCCGTCAGCTGATTCGACCCAACAGGACCGCACACCAGGCGACGGGGCTAGTGAAGGTTCAGCCAAAGCTGCGATTGGATCGACCGTCGGTGTGTCGAACGCTCTCGGACAGTCCAACAAGATTGCTGATGACGATTTCAATTTTGAGGACTTTCTCAAACTTGACGCGCTGCCAAGTAGTTTGCTATATGTAAGTATTTTTCTTTGCTCTTGTAAAAGTTACGAATTGTAACTAGTACCGGTGCACTAGAAAAAAAAAACTAATCAAAATGTATCCTATCCTTAGCCTGACATCCCCAGCAAGGAAAGCGGAAGCACCGGTGGCTCTCGGTTTTCGCAATGGTTCCGCCAGGACACATCGCAAATGCCAACAGGACAACAGCAGCAACAACAACAACAGAAACAGCAACAACCACCCTCCCAGTTTGACAGCCGCCGATCGTCGCTTCAGGATGACATTAACAATATGATCAACGATTTCACCTCTGCTGGACTGGACGATCACATTCCTGACACGAATTCGAACAAATATTTCGCTCCTATTTCGCCGGCGGCAAGTACATCATCCAACTCCCTGTTGGAGCTTTTCCAACGCGGCGAAAAGCAGCAACATCAGCGTGACCGGGAGAATCATCAGCAACATCAGCCTACATCACAACACCAGCAGCAGCAGCAGCAACAACAACAACAACATGCTCATTCATTGATGGGTGGTCATAATTCAAATCATCCTGCGATGCAACATACGCAACAACAGCAACCGCAACAGCAACACTCTCAGCAGCAACACCATCAGCAAATGCAGAATCGTAATCTACAGCAAATGCTTGGAGTAACTGGAGGTGGAAACATAGGTGGACATGGCTCACTTGGGCCTGTTCCGGCGGGTCCAAATGTCGGCCAGATTCATAGCGTTGAAGAACTGGAAGCTCGTTTTCGACAGAATGATGTCGATAGCAATGTTCGTTCCAGTGCAAATACTGGGCCCACTATTCCGAGATTAATTACTCCGTCGTCTGGAAATATTGGCGGCGGTTTACCGGCCAATGTTGACCAGCAGCACGAACGTGAGATGAATGCTTTCAAAAAACTTCTGGCTTCTATCACAGACAACCAACACGGACAGCATGCGCATAATGTGCAACCTCCAACGCAACCCCCGTCAACGCATTCGTCACATCATCAATCTCACCCGGTCAATATGCTGCATCACCAGCAACAGCAGAATGATCTACTCCAGAAGATGTTGCATCTGAACCAAATGCATCATCCAGCAAACGAATCCCGTCAACTGGAGATTCTCAAACGACCGGAAGCTCAAGCTCTGCTACACGGTGTTGCTCGCGGCGAAGTATCCCAGCACAATCTTTGGCAACAGTTGGCCAATCCAGCGACTGCCCAACCTCACCGTGAAATCCTTTCTTCAGTCCTGAGTACTTTCAACACTAGCCCACGGGTTGTTTCGCCCAACATTCTGATTCAACCCAGCCCAGGTCCTATACCGATTCTACCGCAAGCTACCGTCCCACCAGTCGCCGCAGCAGCTGCAGCTGCTGCTGCCGCTAGCAGTGCCAACCTACTGTTTCAACATCACTCCAAACAACAGATGCGTCTCTCTCCACTACCCAACGGGATTCCGCAACGAATTCCTTCTCCTCGAGAGTTACAATTCCATACCCAGTCAATTATGCAGAACGCTCTAATACGCAAAAAACTGGAAGAGCAGCGGGAGAACTATCGCAAGCGTCAGGAACAGCAGCAGCAACAACAGCAACAGCAGAATCGGTAGGTCTAAAATAAATTCGTTCTTTAACTTGGTTGATATTTATTCGGAACGATTTTTTCTTTCAGTAATCAACCGGAAGCGAGCTCGGCGGCAGGTCCCACAACATCAGCACCGACAAACGCCGCAATCAGTTCAATGAATGCGTCATCCACTCAGACGGGGATCCATTCGAGCAACAGCTCTACCGCCACGGCTACCGTGGCTGCATCGACTGGAACAATCACTACTCCAGCGATTATCAACGCCATCTCTTCGCCAGCCAAACATAACCAGCAACCGCTGCATTCCCATTCGCAGCATACGTCCTCCCCGACTCCACTGGCATTCACACCGACCTCGGTCTTGCGTAAGATGACGGCCGAAAAAGAAAACGAGCCGCTCTCATCCAACAGCAATGCCGTTAATATCATGAATAACTCCGGCAATGCCCCGACTCAGCTAAATGAACGCCCGTTGATCGGAGCCAATCAGAATCCAAACATCCTTCTCGGTATCGGCAATTCGCTATCCCAACAGCAGCAGCAGCAACAGCAAAGAAATTTGAGCGCTCTTATTGGACAGCCTCCACCACTGCAACCGCCACCATCTCAACCGCAGGGTCCGCCTCCACAATTGCCATCCCTTCACCATCTGGGTGGGGGACATTTGCCGAATCCGATTGCTCCGCAAATGCCACCGCAACAGCAACAGCAGCCGCAACCAAGCCATCAGCAGCAGATGCGCGGTAATCATCCCAACCAGCAACCGGGAATGCCCGGAAACATCCCATGGAATCTCAAGCAACCGCATCCCGGCCAGCAAATGCCCTCGATACCGAAACCCCAGGGAAGACCTATTTTGAAAGGTGAGTTATCGTGATGTTGCTTAATACAACCGTTTTTGTTAAACTTCAATTAAGAAGAAATTTTTGAATCCCGAATCCAGCATGGGCTGCTAAGGGCGTACGCTTACAGGAACCAACACAATATCTTAAAGGGCATGTTTTTCGGAGATTTGTGCCTAAATTTTCAAATCAATCATACTAAATGTGTATTACTTTGGATAAAGAACCTGTCACTCGACGTTTCTCTGCATACATTCCGTTCACAATCTGGCAAAAAATCCTCAAGTACTTGCAATGTCCCCGATAATTTAGAATTGTGGAAGATTTTAGTAAATTTCTGTAAAAATAGATTTAATAATTATCCTACATTTCAACAATATGTAGGCTTACGTTTAGTGATTTGCTACTATTTCTGTTCAGATGAATTTTGTATCTATTGTTGCTTTATCCCGTTGTAACTACATATTTATTAGGTTGCAAAGTTATTTATGTTATCTAATAACTAAAAGGAAGGTTTTTTATGAACGATGAATTTATGCCTTTACATTCATGCCTCTGGACGAATTCATATCTTTTGGATTTGCATCGATTTATCCTAAATATTTGATCCTAACTAGTAAAAACGTTTTGCCTACTCGTATTCTAGCATTCTAAGTGCTTTGCGAAGATCTTCTTGGTAAAACAGAGCTACGATACGACAGACATAAATTCACCAAAAAAGTTTGTCCTAGCCAAACTTTTCGTAAAACAGCAATGGTAAGCAGTTATAGCATGATGTGCCTCCTGTCAAACTCATCCGAAATTAGAGAAGGAGTTTTGATTGATTTCCACTAGAACTCCTGCCCAAACGAAGGAACCGATTTTATTTGAGGCGGTATTATGGAGAAAACTAGACAAGAGTTCCAGCTGATTTGATTGAAATGTTACATGCCATGGTCTGCCGCTCTACGCATAATTGTCCCATTGCGTATAAGGAATCCCATAGCGGTTCTATCACATTCGCCCGAATGACATTCGCCCGAAAGTCATTTACCCGAATGACGTTCGCCCGAAAACCATTTACCAGAATGGACCATTTACCCGAATGTCATTAACCCGAATGGACCACTCGCCCGAATGTCATTAACCCGAATACCACATTCACTCATAAGCATAATATAAAATGGGTCATTGTCTAGTTTACTGACTTTAGTGATAGAAGTCCGACTTTAATGCGGTTTTTTTGCCAAAAGGATGTATTTTAACCTAAATAAACCAAATCCGAGCGGGAAATGTGAAATCTTTAACCAAAGTTTGATAAACTGAACAATAACAGGTGAGCTTATACAGCAGAGCTAGTCTGATGCGGCTTGGCCGCATATCCGAGGCCAAGGAGCCGAAGCGGCGCAAAGCCGCTGAGGTTCCGTTGGACGAGGCGTTGATACACCCGTCGCCGGAGTTATAAGCAAACCTGTGATCCACTTGTTTGCCCGGTTTACTCAAACATAGGGGGGTATAGCTAGTTTAAAGCCGACTGAGCGGCAGCGAAGTCGGACAGTGCCCCAGAAAGCGATGTGGCGTAGCCACATTAGTCAACCGTACACTGACCAATGTGGCTATGCGATATCGCTTTTAGGTGTACTATCCGACGTCACTGAGGTTCTGTTGCCAACGCCACAAATGCTCTTCAGGTGCTGATGCATATAGGACGCAGTTGTCAGCTCGAGCGGTGAAATTTTGTGATAAACCGGACAAAATAATAAGAAATCTTTCGGAAACACCATCGATCGAGGTAAATATATATTTAGATGTTCCGTTAACGAATTGAATCAACTAAATTAGTAATTATATCTTGCATGGTGGAAGTCCATTTGGTACAACACCGTTAGTAAATAGTAGTTCATAAATGTTATGTGGCGAAGCTAGTGTGATGCGGCTTTGCGACAATTACCGAGGTCGAGGAACCGAAGCGGAGGTCCCTACTCGGCAAACCTGTGATCCATTGGTATGCTTGGTTTACTGAAATATAGGGGTTGATTCCTTCTTTAAATATGAGCAGTTCTTTGAGTTTGTATACCAAATAGCCCTCGCAATCAAACCGGTGATCCACTTGTTTGCCCGGTTTACTCACACTTAGGGATTGATTCCTTCTTTTAAACATGAGCAGCTCTTTTCCCACAATTAGGAGTTTATTGCTTCTTTCAAACATGACAAATCCTTGGATCTGCATGCCAAATAAGTTTGCAAAGAAACTGTTGATCCACTCGTCTGCCCGGTATACTCAAACATAAGGGTTGATTCCTTCTTTTAAAACAAGAGCAATTTCTTGAATCTATATACCAAATAGCTCTACGTAATATTGGATTTCGAGACAGGATGATTCTTCCACCTAATTCACGGATGATTCTTCCATCTAAACCAAAGTTTTTTCAGAAAAATAAAACAACTTGGTCTTCAGACAAAATATTCGGAAGATCACAGAATACAACTAATGTACAAACAAGTTGTTGCCTTGGCTTTCTTGCCCCATCAAGGTATTCCAATGGCACTCGAAGAATTGAGGAAAAGTTGCCCAAAGGCTCTCGACGATTTTTTGTATTACATTAGTAAAAATTGTATTTTTGGTAGGAAGGAAACTAATCAAAAAGTTTCGCGATAACCCTTCTTTGCCCCCCGCTTCGTGGTCAGTTTTCGAAAATGTATCGACAAAGATTCCTAGAACCATCAATAATGTAGAAGACTAGCACAAGAAATGAAACGGTTTGTTCAGCCGTGGAAATTCTATGGTGTGTTGAAGCAGCTTGAAGAGAAAAACCCTAGTACGTATGTTTTACGTACACTACAAGCGGTACCAACAGCTAAAAAGTCTAAAAAGAGCTCACGAAAGGATCTAAAACTGGAAACCCTAGTTAAATCATACAAACCAGGTGATTGGATTAACTATTTGACTGGTATAGCTTTAGTGTTAATTTCTTCATAGCATCAAATGTAATAAAATTTGTATTTCATCTTAATAAATTAATTTTTTTCGATTGACATTTTGATGTTTTTCGGGTATATGGAATTCGGGCGAATGGCATTCGGGTTTATGTTGCATTCGGGCGAATGTCTTTCGGGTGTTCGTGGCATTCGGGTGAATGACATTCGGGTTTATGTGACATTCGGGCAAATGTCCTTCGGGTAAATGGCTTTCGGGCGAATGTCATTCGGGCGAACGTGACAGAATCCCCATAGCATATGGGACAGTTATGCGTATAGCGGCAGTGGTGTATACTGCCCGTAATCGCCAATTAGTCCCATGTTCTATGGCATTCCCTATCTACATGGGACTGACTTGGGATTATAGGCAGTATAGTATATAGGCATCCACATATCTCTATAGTACAAGCTGCATCGATATTGAGTTGCTTCAATATTTTAACTTACTGGAAAACAAATCGTGTAATTGGGAGGAAAAAACGTTTCTACGCTTAAGGGGTGGACAGAATAGTGTAAAAAGGCGAACGAAAAGTCAGATATCTCAAGGGGTGCTTTATTTTTGCATCGTTTCAATTGGGAAAATATTCTAGACCCCGAAGACGTCGAAACCGCAGTTTAAAATTTTTTCAACGTTCTGGTGACAGGCACGTTACGAAGAAAGTTCGCCATCGACAAACCGGCCCTCCATGGCTAACGAATACGCAGCGACGGCTCAAGTCCATTAAGAGAGCTGCCCTGTGGAGATTTACCAAGTATCGCACAATACCACTCAGAAACTATTACGTCAGTCTCAACCACGCTTATAAACGTGTCAGTCAACATTCTTTCTTTCGATATCAGATATTCGATATTCAGCGTAATTTTAAATCGCATCCTAAACGTTTCTGGAAATACGTGAACGAGCAGCGCAGTGAATCTGGACTGCCGTCATCTATGACTCTCAATGGGAATACAGCTGCCACATCTCGATACATATGTGCACTTTTTTACGGAAAAATTCGCGAATGTATGCATATATGAGGCTACTAGCAGAGCTCCACTTGTATGCCAATGTTTGGGTGCTATCGATGTCGATGCAACGATGATTACCAGAGCTTAAGCTCTCGGCTTAAGTCATCTTTCAATCCGGGAGCCCTTCGTTATCCTGAAAAGGTATATTGAAGCTTTGATTACTCCATGTCTTCATATCTTTCGAGCATCTATTGCTAGAGGAGTTTCCATCTTCCTGGAAATACGCGAACATGTTCCTAGTCCACAATAAGGGTAATAAGTGATATATCAATATTTACCGTGGAATAACTTCATTAAGAGCTGTTTCGAAGTTATTTGAGCCGGTGATAATGGAACCTCTAGAGGCTCATTATAAGCAGTACCTAAGTGACGATCAACACGGCTTCACGACCGGACGGTTAACAGCGTCTAACCTGCTGTGTTTAACATCCTACATAACAGAGAGTAAGGAACGTCGGCTCAAACCGACGCTGTTTTTACCGACTTATCTGCAGCTTTCGATAAGATAAATCACGATATCGCAATCACAAAAATGGAGATTTGGAATAAACAGTTGTTTCGATCCTAACTCACAGACCGAGAGATAGCGGTTGTCATAGGAAATTGTCGGGCCCCACCTTTATTTCTACGTCAGGAATACATCAAGCAAGCCACTTGGGACCGTTGATATTTCTGCTATACTTCAATGATGTACATCTAATTCAGAAGACTTCACGATTGTCCTTCGCAGATGACCTCAACATATTTCGACTAATTCTTTCAATTGAAGATTGCATATTTCTCTAACAGCAAAACGTCTTCTATGCAGTTGGTAAAGCATCGCGAGAACTGGAATGCATCTTCAGAATAGCCAAAAATTTTACGGATATCTATTGTCTCAAATCGCCCTACTGTACATTATCGCGATCAATCCTAGAATATTGCTCTGAAGTTTGGAGTCCAAGCTTCAATAACGACATTGAGAGAATAGAGTCCATTCAGCGTCGCATTTCACGGCTCGCGCTTCGTAGAACTCCGTGAAGAGATCCTTACCGACTTACCGTTTCGATGAAAACAATCGTCGGTGATGGCTCCGTACAGCCTGGAAAGTGCATGTCAGAAAGACAGTTCAGTACTACATCTCCATCAGACGAGTATTCACGATTAGCAGCTCAGATTGAGCTGACATGAAAGTTTTTCGATTTCATAAGTAACATATTTAACCGTTATGTGTCCGACGCGGTACCCGGGTCCCTTTTCAGGTTTTAATTAATGAAATTCCAATGTTTTATCCATAGCTGGAAATTGAAACTTTGTGACATCTTAGAACTTCACTAAGTCAAGCTTTTAAGTCAATAATATTGTTGATATAGTAAGAGGGGCTCCTGATTTTTTTTACTACGTAACAGGCCGACGTGGGTACCCGCGCACCCATAAAACTGAAATGCTAATAACTAAAGGTAATTTCCAACCGATTTTGATACTTTTGGGTGTTTTGGATTCCGGAACTCATCCACGTTTAGGCTTATTGATAAAAATAAATCGTATCTCGTGGTTTTGGAACCATTTGGTGATTTGACCTCGGAATGGACATTCCGGAGCATGTTCCCGTGGGGCCATTCCATTCCAATTCCGTTTTCCAAATTGCCATAGGGTCCCGTAACAATAAATAATAGACTTTTAAGACAATTTGAAGAGTTTTGATGTCCATAATTGCTAGGACATTATTAAAATTTGCAAATCATACCCTAGTACTGGAACATTACTCCGGAAAATCCGGTTTACCAAGAAGCAGATCCATTCATCCGGTTCATTTTTACAGAATCAAAACTTGGACGAGTTGCTGAATCCAAAACATCTAAAAGTGTCCAAATCGGTTAAAGGAAGCCATAGTTATGAGCATTATGAGCGTTGGCCTGTTGAAGGTGTTTTACCAGGACACATAACGGTTAATCTACTAGTCTAATTTAGAACTGAGACATTTGTGCAGGGGCTTTTTCAGAGACTTTTCAGAGGATCGAAGGGCATTTCTGCTTTGCGAGTCAACCTAAGTGCCTGCGACTCGTCCCTGCGATTCGAAACGCTTCTATATAACTTTTTGAGTCTAGCAAGTGCGGTATTTCACCAAGGTGTTCCTCTAGAAGCACATAACTCGAAGCGGACAAGGCTCTTAGTATGCTGCTCGTGGTTTTATCCACGATCTCGTCCAAGTCATTTGGAGATTCAATCGTCAGAAGATACCCATTAAACCTGGTCGCCAAGCCTCGTAGAGGTCCCAGTTGCTAGATTTGAGACTACTATATGTGACGATATCTAGCGAGACCTTTAAGTGAATTGATCAATTGATTGAACGATGTGCTTATGATCAGATAAGGACGGTTCAAGCTCGTTTAGTACGAGCCAGTTTGCTAATCCATGTCTAATACCGTAAGGGCACAGAGTTACATCTAACACCTTTTCTCTGCCAGCTCGTGAAAATGTTGCACGATTCTCTACATTAAGTATGTGCAGATTTGTACTATCTACGTATTTCATCAATTTCAAAATTGATATCTGAGCTGACCCAAATATGTGGTGGGCATTTACATCACCGCCGATTATGAGGGGAAATTCATTTCTGCCACAGCATGATACAACCCTTTTGAAATTATCAGAAGATGATGGCTCATTATGCGGCAAATATGCCGATCAATAGACATATTTCTTGTTTATGTTATCAACAGTCATGTCGATCGTGACAACACAAATATCGCGAGTTGTGAGGTCGGATATAAGACATGCGTCAATAGCACTAATCGCAAGTATACATGCACGAGGTATTTCACGTGGATTGGTCAAACAATTTTTGTTGAAAGCTACGAAGATGGGGTTAATTAACTTTCCAACAAAGAAGTTTCCTTTACGGAAATACGGTTTTTGAACTAAAGCTGTAGCCTTTCAGACCTCGGGAACGGAGAAACACCTTGACTTGAGGACTCCTGTTTCATGTCCCCTTTTACCCGATGGATCAATTTTTGGTTGAGTAACTTCAGCTCGCTGGATGCTACACGGTCCTTAGTTTGGTTTTGACCGGAGCTTCACACATTGCATATTTTGAAGTGAATAAAAATAATATTCCAAACCGAATTTATGACCTTTTAAATTGGTTACACTTTGAGTGTAATGTGATAATATGTGTAGTAGGACTTACGATTATTATTTGTGTTTGCGTGGTTTTAACCCTTTCGGTGGTGATCAGCTATTTTCGGCCGCGTCCCTCATTACTTATTTTGATAAAGTGATGCATCAGCAGTGCCATCTTTGAAAATGAACCAACTCGGTTATGCAACTATTTTTTCCGATTTTATTTTAATGCAAATAATTAAGCAGTTTTCCTTTCGTAATATTCTAAATTGCACATATTTTGTCGCATGTAATTTTAAATCGAGCGGACATTTCTTTAGACGGAGCAAACTAATTTTATTTGTTTGTTTAGTGTTTATTTGATCAACTAGGAAACTAATCCACTAGGTATTTAAGACGCCTGGGGAATAGGTATGGTCTTGCCTGAGTGTATGATGACTTTTGAATTATGTATGAGGGTTGAGAATTAACAATTCGCAAGAAGTATTGACAACCAGAATCAATCGTCCGAGGAGAACGGAGCCAATACATAATTGGCATTAATAATAATACTAAAATATATGCGTGTATCACGAAACCTTTAATTACATAGGTACACTACCGGTCAAAAGTTTAAGTTCACTCTACAAAATATTTAAAAAACTATGGTTTTCTTCATTTATTGTTATTAATTATTAGTTTATTAATTTTTTTCGGCCTATTTCTCTACGATAGACAGCTTCCCTTTTCAATAACACTAGTTTACAAATTTCAAAAAGTTGTGATATCCTCAACTTTTTTTATCAGTTCCGTAGTAAAATGGCCCGCTGAAAACGAAAATGCGATTGAAAAAATTCTGTATGGAACAGATTTTGAGATATTGCGAAAAAATCCGTTTTTGTATTTTAAAAAATTGGCCCTTCACTTTATCACAAATATCTCCAGTTGTACTCTACCGACTTTAATGATTTTTATATCATTTGATCGACATTTGCAAGGCCTATCAATTATTCCTAGAACATTTTTTGATCATTATTACAATTAGATCTCCATTCAGTAATTAATTAAAAAATAATTGCCATTTCTTGCAAAATTTTGGATTTTTTTTTATTTGACTGTAAATTACTCAAAGAAGAACGATTTGTTAAATATTTTTTATTCGTGGGTATTGAAATATGATCAATTACGAAAATAATGAGCGGTTGTTCATTGGAATCTAAATAAAAATATAAAAGTTATGAGTATTTTTGTAAAACATAGAAAAAGTCAGTTTTTTAGAGTTTTGCGTTTCTCATATAGAAAGGTTATGCAATCGGTCGGAATTTCGACTTTTCAACCGAGGCCCGAAGGGCCGAATATCTTATACCATTCGACTCAGTTCGTCGAGATCGTAAAATGACTGTATGTGTGTGTATGTATGTATGTATGTATATGTGCATGTGTCAAACAATCACACCGATTTTTTTCAGTGATGGTTGGACTGATATGTACAAACTTAGTCTCAAATGAAAGGTACTACCTTTCCATCGGTCGCTATTGATTTTTTATTGATCCGGTTTCCGGTTCCGGAGTTACAGATTGAATTACCTTTCTATATGAGAAACGCAAAACTCTAAAAAACTGACTTTTTCTATGTTTTACAAAAATACTCATAACTTCTATATTTTTTTTAGATTCCAATGAACAACCGCTCATTATTTTCGTAATTGATCATATTTCAATACCCACGAATAAAAAATATTTAATAAATCGTTCTTCTTTGAGTAATTTACCGTCAAATAAAAAAAATCCAAAATTTTGCAGGAAATAGCAATTATTTTTTAATTAATTACTGAATAGAGATATAATTGTAATAGTGATCGAAAAACGTTCTAGGAATAATTGATAGGTCTTGCAATAGTAGATCAAATGGTATTAAAATCATTCAAATCGGTAGAGTACAACTGGAGATATTTGTGATGAAGTGAAGGGCCAATTTTTTAAAATACAAAAGCGGATTTTTTCGCAATATCTCAAAATCTGTTCCATACAGAATTTTTTCAATCGCATTTTCGTTTTCAGCGGTCCATTTTACTACAGAAATGATAAAAATATTGTGAGGATACAAATCACTGTAAACTAGTGTAATGAGATGTTAATCTTCGATTAGGTCAATTCGAATAGATAGTTTTCTACGACAGTTGCGACTTTCAATAAAAAAATATTTCTACTTACCTTTTAATAAAGAAAAATATAAAAAAAATGGAATATAATTTTTGGAGTGAGCTCTCGAAGCACTAAGATGTTACGCGTACTTGACGAATCGAAAGAATGCAACCTGTCATAACAAGCTTGTTTGTGATCTACGCGTCACCCAAAAGTGTCAAACCCCCTCATACACTCTGAACAGTAACGTGCAGCAACATGATATAGTAAAGACGCACGTGCTTCACAAAGTCTACTAGGAAAATCACTCAATTATGTAAAATTAAGAAAAAACAAGTGAACTTAAACTTTTGCCGGTAGTGTATATCGACAAATGTCTCAAGACACAAAATGTAATCGCTTTTCATTATATTGTAATGTCTCGGGAATGCCGTGTTTCGTCGAAATGAAGCAAGGAATAATAAAATTGTTTACCTACCGTTTGATGCAATTAAACATATGCAACACTCCCGACTGTTGGCTGTGTCCGAAGTTGAAGTTGCTTTTTTATAAACCGAATATTTCAAAATTAATTCAATAAACGATCTATCATGAATTTTCGGCAGCCGGCTGCCCAGAGCAATGCACACATGACAACATTACTGAGAGTTGCATAAATCATATAACTCAATAAGGTGAATCTAGATTTGTGTAACTCTGTACCCCATATTACTATCAAATACTTCTTCGTGGAAATGCAAAGGTACACACGGTCTCCAACACAACGTTTGTTACACTAACATTCCTTCCCTTCCCCTATGACTGTAAGGACGTCGCGCCGTTATAGGCATTTCAAAGTATAGAACTCTCAAAACGTGCACATTGAGGATGGACTTTCAGGCTCCATTCGTTGATTCTCTGTATAATTTCCTTTGTTCACGGAGTAGCAACTATGAATTGTACGGTCATCATGCTCATGCTCATGTTTCAAACTGAATGGTTCTTATTCGATCCAGTTCAACTATCGTTTGCTCGACGTTCAAACCACATGCTGCATTGTGAATATGCCATTAAGATAGCTAGGGTTCATCTTTCGGACAGGACAAGGTTAGAATATTGTTCTACTGTTTGGAATCCTACTAGAACGGGGTTGACAGAAGCTGTTCGACACCGGTTCATACGCTTTGTTCTTTGACATCTCCCTTGGAAAAACAGGTTTCAACTGCCGAGCTACGAAAATCATTGCCAGTTCGTACACCTTTATACTCTCAGAATCCGGAGGGACTGCTCCCGAACCCTTTTCTTGTCGGACTACTGTCTGCCATAGTAGTTTGCTCTAAAGTTCTCGTACGCTGTTACTGGACTTCAGCGAGTTTTCAACAGAGTTGCCACCGTATATGACTTGCACTTGACGAGAAATATGATTAAAGCTAAGTTTATGTCTATCCCTTAATGTACCTTGTCTATGTAGCCACCATTACGACTAAGGAGTCTGTTGATGTTGACACAACAATAAACAAATCAATTTGCGTTTCGATTTCATCTCATCAATATTATGGTATTCCGAGATATAACTCATAGAAACAATTAATTAATACAAATTTCTTATTCAGTCATTTACACCATTTCAATTTTTGTTTTTTTTTCCAAAGGAGGAAATGCTCAACCGCAGCCGCCACCACAGCACACATCGCCAATGTCGCAAATGTCCTTCGCTTCGAATTTGGAATTCCAACAGCAAATGCAACAGTTCCAAAGCCGAAGCGGTAATCCGATACTCGGCGCCCACCAGACACCGCAGCAGCAAATGTTACAGCAACAACAGCAGCACGGCCAACACCAGAACCAGATGGCACCCCATCTGCAGCAACTGCTCCAGCAACGCCAACAGCAGCAACAGCGCGCTATCCGCAACCAACACATGCAGCAGGTTCCTCCCTCCTTCCGGATGGGACCCCAGCAGCAGTCACAACCGGGCGGTCCAGGACAGCATCCCCTTCAGGGCCCACAGCAACCCCAGCAGCAACAACCACCACCACCACAACAGGGAGGCTCCGGTATCATCAACTACAACCGTGACGGTGCCCTATCGCCGACCAGCAACCAACTAGCCCGTTGGTTCTCACCAGAACTGCTGGCACAGGCCTCAGCCGGTAAGCTGCCCTCGCTCAATATCGGTCAGGCAATGAGCCTGGAAGAGTTCGAGCGCAACATGCAACATTCCTCGGCCACGGTACATAACTGAACCGCAGCGGCGCGTGCGAGCCGCTCACCGATAAGCGCGCCGCCGCAACACCAACAACAACAACAACCTCCTACGGCACCTTCCTGGATCAGTGGACCAGCCATGCAACGGATGCTGGATCTTCGCCGGGAGAATAGTGCCACCAGCAGTAAATTCATTAGCCGGCGTGAGTAAGTAGTTGTAGCCTGTATTGCCGTTTACTAAAAATGACTAGTATTTGAAGGACGACAAATGCTTCGTCGCGTTCGTGTTTTTGTTTGTTTTATTTTCTTGCATTGTTTCGAAAGATACAAAAATAGTTGGAAAAATTATTGTAGGGAATAAAAGAACATCATGTTAGTAGTAATCACTACACACATTTAACGGTAGAAAAAGAAAACAAAATCTGCTGGTCCTTCTCATCCTTGAAAACAATTTAGATAGATAGATAGAAGTAATCAAATGTTTGGCTAAACGCAGTTGATATCCAGGAATTTTCGAGTGATTGTTACAGAAAAAATGAAGGTCTTTTGAAGTTGTTGAGTGTTTCTGCTTTGGTACATATTTACGTGAAAACAAACAAACAAAACAAAAAATGATCGAAAATCGCGAATCTAGAACGCATTTGACGCTTTTTAGTTAGTCGTCGTCTAAACTTCAAAGTGATCTTCACAAAAACGTTGAGAATTATGCTTAAATCGCGTAAACCATCGAACTAATGTACAGTACTAAAGTCCATTCTTAGACACTTGGTCGTCACTTAGAGATAGATATTTTTATCCTCAGTAGAGATAGAAGGCAAATGACCGAATGCAAGAAGCGGTTAGTAAATATGTATATTCCCAGTCCGTGCGTATGTGTAGGTGAAATGATCCTTTCGGTGTGTAGATCAAACGTCTATTTCTACCTGGGAGCTATTGTTTTCTTTTTTGGTCGACTCAGGCAGAAGAGTACATTAGTATACATTCTTGTGCCGTTGATAATGTGTTTGCTCTGTTGTAGGATAAAAAACGATATAAAAGTATTGCTTACTAGAAAGATGCAGCGCTGGAAATGTTTTCTCTTTCTGTGTAGAATATAAGGAGCTCTCATACAAATAATGTGTATGTATGGTTTAGAGAGAATGTTGAAAGAAGAAAAAAAAAACATATGATAGAACGAATGTAGGTTGCTTATACTAACGAAAAGAAAGTTGACTAAATCAGTATCCTTGCGGATCTAAATATACTGTTAGAATGTTTACCTGGATTGATCGGAGGGAGTTGGTGCTCTCTAGAGAGGGAGAGGTCCGCAACTTGAAACTTTATGGTATAATTTACATCGTACATCGCAAAGGTAGGAGGCAAATTTTACAACTTGTATCCGGTACTAGTGCTAGTGAGAAAGGACGGTGACATTAGCATAGCCGAACATAGTTTTTGCATACCTACTTGCATGAATTACCATTGCTCAATAAAAGCTGTTTCTGAATATATTATCTTATCCAAATTGAAATATATATGCAGCTGGCCAATGTTGATGATAATAATTGTGGTTATGTGTTACCTTCAGTAATATAAACTTGGATCTTTATCTAACAAATCCACGTATTGCTCGAAAACATCCGGAAAAACGTTTATACACATAAGTTTGATTGGTTATCAGCGTCCTTCATTATTTACTATCGAGCCCAATGTCTTGACTAAACACCTCGGTTATGTTATTTTTTGTCGCAAGGCCTCCCTAAGGAATCGTCAGAGTTGGTCGGCTAAAATATGTAAAATGAAATTATTGGGCACGATACGACTGTACAGTTTGTGAAACAGAAGATCAATCGCCTAACGGCAATGTCTTGAATTGTCACGAATCTGCCTGTCACCTATTTTTGTACTAACTTTAGTTATCGTTGCAGTTTCAGGGAAAACTGTTCCAAATGAAGATTTTGTACAAATAAACTAACAGAACCACTGAGCTCTGTCCCGAAATCCACAATGAAGTCATAAATTAAAGTACTAAAGTTTGTTGATAGCTTGAATTTGAATTTGTGTGACCGCGGGAAATTGAAAGCTTTGATTGGTAGGAACAACATAACTTAACGAAAAATAGAGAAACGGCGTTCATTTGGAAATCTCTCCCACTCTTTTTTCTAGTGAATCCTTCGTACTATTCAAAAAGAAAGCGTCAGACCATTGATTCAACTAATTTTCATGAGCACAAAAAAGTGTTGCAAGGGTTGTGCTGCGGCTGTCTCTTTTTGTAGAATGGGCTTCTATCGAGTGGGATCGCCGTAATCAAACGCCAACAGATGGTAAACTACACAAACAAAAACTATTACGAAATTAGAAGAAAACTGTGTCAACGTGGTCATTTCTTTCGGTAGTCTCATAAGAGTTATATTATGTGTAACACGCAGACGAACAATACAAAAAATCACTGAACGAGTAGCATCAGAATATGTCTAGCCGTCAGTTTATTCGTTCCACAGGAAAATATTCGTTTCTGTACAATGTAAAAATGAAAGCCGGTAGCCTATATCACGTTGTTTGTAACTTAGTATTTAAGTTTTGAAACATCCTCTTACGCACCCATCCACCTTTTCCTACCTTTGTTTTGAGATAATCTGCTGTCTCGGATTCCAAGAAATCTTCACCATATTAATCTGTTTTTGATTGTGATCCAACCATACCGTTAAGTTCATGACCGTATTTGAAGCAAAAAGGGATAAATCTTTGACCTTCCTGTCTAAGTTAAGGCAATACTTTTATTCGAAAACTATTAGCCGTTAAGCCTAATAAAAATAGGGAAAAAAACTTAGTATTTAGATGATAAACGAGAATTAACCTACATTTGAACACGATATTAAGATTGCTGTATAATAGAAACGAACAGATAGTAGGAAGACACATGAACCTATAAATGGGAACGCTATTAAAGTACGAGCTGAAACTCTGCTCTGCTTTTGCAAACAGGGCAAAAGCAACAAAGCGATTAAAAACCGGAACAGGAAACCTTAACAAAAACAAAAAACAATTGAAACGCATAAAGTAGCCGGCGTAGATTTTTGAAACCTTCAGCAATGAGTCAATCTCACCGCCCGTTGCAAGACTGCAGGAGAAGGCAACCACAAACACACACACACACTGATAAACTTTCAGAGAGAAATAAAAAATCAACTGAACATGTAAAAAGTACTAAATAATGCAAACTTGTTTGAAGGAATATATGGTAATATGCAACAAAATTTGAAAAATTACACCAAAAAAAGTGAAAATAAATGCTACGCAAGTTAAAAAAACAGAAAAAATGATTAAAATATTATATGTGACATTACAATGAAACTATATCATATGTAATAAAACTTCAATTAAATTGAATTGAAATGCAGATGCTTACTATCCGAAGTTGTCCTTGAACAAAATGTACTTCTTTCGTAAATAGTGACTAGACTCACTTCACTGTTGGTGACAACGGTAATAGGTATAAACAAGTGAAGTGTCATGTAGGTGAAGTGAAAGTCGGAAGCATGTCGTTTGGCATAAGTTCATGTGGCATAATGGTCGCTTGGCATAATTTAAAATATTCATTCTGTTATATAAGGCGATGTAGCTAGCGCGACCCCGATAAGGTAGTCTACCGAAATACCCAAAACACCACGAAAGGCAAGAGTAGAGCAAAAAACGTACTGAATTTATGGCAAACGACTCGGTAACGAATAATGGACAACGATTCGAAACTCGGATCTTGGAATGAAGAACTTTGAATGAACCCGCACGCGCAGGGCTGCTGGCACTTCATTCAGGTACCACATCCACTACAGCGATGGTGAAAGAGCAGAACATGGTGTTGGTTTCATAGTGATCGGGAAGCAGATGAAGCGAGTTATTCGTTGGAAGGTGATAAACGACCGAATCTGTGTGTTTAGAATTAAGGCCGAGTTCTTCAACTACAGCTTGATCAGTATTTATGCGACAACTTTGGAAAAGCCCGATGATATGAAGGACGCGTTCTATGAGAGCTTAGCTGAAGAGCCTACGGAGGTTGCCCTAGACAAGATGCTAACGCACAGGTTGGGCAGCAGTTCTTTCACCCAATTATTGGTACGCAGAGCCTTCATTCTGTTACCAATGGTAATGGCCTGTGGCTTGTAACTTTCGCTGCAGCTAGAGGAATGGCAATCAGTAGCACCTCTTTTTCACGTAAGAATATTCGAAAGCACACCCAAGAGGCAGTACTTGCTCCCAAATAGATGGACGGCATTTCTCCGACGTCATTAATGTGAGGACCTTCAGAGGTCCAAATATCGTCTCGGATCATTATCTCGTAGTAGCAATGATCCGTGCACGATTATCCAAGAAACATCAGAACGATGCGATTCAATACCCAATGTATCTCGGCTGAAGGTGTCGCAACTGAGTATCGCCAGAAGCTGGAAGAGCGGATAGATGAGACCAACGTAACTTGCAATGTCAACAGCATGTGAGAGGCTGTCCACAAAGCTGTAACTATAACGGCGCGTGAGGTGATAGGTACAGTTCAGTGGCGCCAACGAAGCGGTTGGTTCGATGAAGTGTGCCAGAGAGTGACGAACGAGAAGAATGCGGCCAGAAGCCGGATGCTAGTGGCTGGTACACGCCTCAACAGAGAGTGGTACGTGGAAGCAATAATTGCCGAGAAACGAATCCAACGCGACGCAATGACCGAGAGGGAAATTTGCTGACAGACAAAACAATGGTGGTTGCCAGGTGGAAGGAGCATTTCGAGGTTTTGTTGAATGGCGGATCTAGGAACAGGATAAGCATTGAAAATGACGAACAAGCTGTAGATCCATCAACACTAGACGAGGTTAAGAACGCTATACGTGAGCTGAAAACCGGTAAAGCTGACGGGAAGAAGCAGCTGCACCAAATAATCCACCGCATTATACTAAGAATATGGGCGGACGAAGAATTACCTGATAGATGGCTGGATGGACTCATTTACCCCATCTACAAGAAAGGGTACTGACTGGAGTACGGTAATTACAGGAGGATATCTTTCCTGAACTCGGTGTACAAAATACTATCGCGTATCTTGTTTAGCAGACTTAGACTGCTTGAGGAGTCCTTCGTCGGCGAATACCAGGTTGGTTTTCGTGAAGGCCGATCAAGGACGGATAAGATGTTCAGCCTGCGGATAATCCTAGATAAATTCCGGGAGTACATCTTGCAGACCCATCATCTGTTCATTGATTTTAAGGCGGCCTACGACTCAGTGAAAAGAAACGTGCTGTGGCAGATTATGTCAGAACATGGTTTTCCGGCGAAACTGATTAGACTGATTCGTGCGACGTTGGATAATTCCAAATCAAGTATTCGGATTGCAGATGAGATCTCAACCTCATTTGTGAGATGGACAGAAGCAAGGCGATGCTCTTTCAAATTTACTGTTCAATATTGCTCTTGAAGGAGCTATCAGGAGAGCTGGTGCGCAAACGAACGGAACTATCATCACAAGGTCGCATATGCTCCTTGGTTTTGCGGACGATATTGATATAATTAGAATCGATCGTAGAGCAGTGAAATAGGTCTTCGTTCCTTTTAAGAGGGAGACAGCGAGGCTAGGCTTAGTCATCAACTCAGCCAAGACAAAGTACATGGTGGCAGGTAAAGAGAGAGGCAGGTCTAGTGGTGTTGGTTCCAAGGTAGTGCTTGATGGTGACGTGTTTGAAGTGGTCGAAGAATTCGTTTATCTTGGAACACTTGTGACTTGCGACAACGATGTTTCCTGTGAGGTAAAAGGCGTATTGCAGCTGCCAAAAGGGCATTTTATGGTCTACGCAACCAGCTTAGGTTCCGCAACCTGCAAACGTCAACAGAATTTGTCTTATACAAGACACTGATCCTCTCTGTCGTTATTTATGGCCACGAAGCGTAGACGTTGAGGGAGGCAGATAGGAGAGCATTCGGAGTCTTCGAGCGTATAATGCTGCGGACAATACTCAGCGAGATATGTGAAAATGGATTGTGGCACAGATGCTTGAATTATGAGTTGTACCAAGTATACAAAAGTGTTGTTATTGTTAAACAGATAAAATACGGCAGACTGCAATGGGCTGGTTATGTGGTGGGAATGTTGGAAGAAAGAACTGCAAAAACAATATTCAGCAAGGAGTCAGAAAGAGGACGCCGTCTTCGTGTGAAGCCACGAACACGTTGGCTATACGCAATGGAAGACGACCTGAGATCCCTGAACGTGTGGGGGAACTGAAAGTAAGCCGACGAAGACCGACAAAGATGGAGCTCTACGATACACCCTGCATTGGCGAGATACCGCTGTAATCAACAAGGTATCAATGTGAGTATTAGGTGTTGCCGCCTAATGTGGCTACGCCTCATCGCTTTAAGTTTGGTGCTGTTCGACATTTCTCCGCTCTTTCGGACTAGCTCATAGCCCCTGTGTTTGAGTAATCCGGGCAAACGAGTGGATGACTGCTGTTGACGTCGATGCCGCGAACGAATGTTGTTCCATATACGGCGGCGTCGGTGGCGCAGCCTTTTGCTCTCAGTTTTCAATAGAGTTGCCACAGCGTTTAACTTCCTTTTGACGAGAAATACGATTAAAGGTAAGTTTTAGTCGATCCTTAATCGTAATTAGTCGACGTAACCACCATTTGAACTAAGAGTCTGTTGATGTAGACACAACAAATACATAAATTGGTGCGAACATAATACATTTCGTTTGAGACTATGTTTGTTCAAACCGCTTCAGTAATCGCTGAGAAAATGAAGTGACCTTTTTAATATCATCCATACATACACACACCTTACCGGCTGGCTCCGTCCCGTCATAACTCTGGCAGATCTTCGGGTACGTTCAAAACTCGTCACCAGCTAGTTGGTGCTACTAGGTTCGGATGGACCATTCCCGATTTTATATCGATCCGGCTTTGAACACTACTCTCCATGAAGGATAGTGTCAACCCTAGCATGACCTCCGCGCTTGCATAGATAACTATGAGATCACAAAAGCCGACTAGGTACAAACAGTGAAGATAGCGGCCTGGAGTTGGGACCCACCAGCATAGAGACATCCAAAAAACGAATACGATTGGAGAGGCACGCTGAGCACAGGACGGTGCGATTGCGTTTGTAAGGAATGGTAAGCTGAAGAGATCATCGGTTACGCCACCGGTAGCCACAGCAAAGACAAATAATAAAGACGTAAATCGTACGAAGAAAATTTAAAAGAATTGTGGGTCATTTCACAATTTTAGAATGAGTGACTCCGGTCCCTTCAGATTTGACCGCTCTCACCACTTGATGGTGCTTCAGTTTGATGTTTCTGTCGAGAGTTTACTCGAAAAAGATAATCATCAACGCAGGCCAAGAGCTCAACTAAAATTGTTGACAGCTATGCTGTTTGTTGTGCCACTAAGCTGTGGCGAGATTTTTCAGTGTTTGATTCCTGCAAACGGTGATTTTGTATGTTTTGCACGATGCTGAAACTCAGAAAAATTTGGTACAGTAGAATTGGTATTACCTCAGAACGATCGTCAATGAGCAATGAGTAATGAGTAGCTGCATTTTGTTCCAAATCTCGGTGTTACAAATCTACCACTTCCACTCATTCATTATCTACGAACACCGTTGAAATATACAACTTGAAGACTACCCGACACTGCTCTTCGTGAACTGCTCAGAGCAATTGTATATTTACTATTACTAAGTTGAGGTCACCAGCTACACCTCACAGGTCACTTAGCTACACCAAACACCGAAACATTTTATGGATATGCACGTACTGTACTAATGTTATGGTCGATGTTCTAACTTCGAGGCATTTCAAGAGAAATTAAATGAAGACCGCATTTCAGCTGTTCTGAAAGTTTCGACCACGATCAATAATAAAACGATTACTGGGAAATCCTGTGAGTTTGACCAGCCATTATCAAAAGAAAGCTTCTTTAACTCAAACAACTCCAAACAGTAAACAAAATTGCCGCAAAGATGTTGAAACAAGTTTCAATTTGTCTAGCTCATATGGAAGTCTCGGCTTTCAGCTCAGTGACTGAAAAGGACATAGCTAAGAAAAAACGCAAGGTTAAATATCAATCTGCTTGGCGTCTTGCATCAAAGATTCAGTAAAACAGATAACAGACGTTTAGGCTCGTTTCGAAATGTGTGTAAATACGCGCTACTGAAATATCGAATAAATCAGACGTCTTAAACACGTTTGGCAAACGTTTGTAGGTTGCGCAGTGATCGATGCAATGCAGTTGTGTACCAGCAGCGGCTTCGTATAGAGTGAGCCACGAGAAAACCAACAGTAGATGGGGTTACTGAATCGAGTGTTCACCCCGAGATCAGGTAGCGACGGCAGTACTTGACAGAGGTGAGGAAAAATATCGGCGAGCTCTATAAGTTTGGGTAGGACAAGCAAAATGTGCTCATCAAAGTGAAGCAACTAGTGACGAATAGTGCACGTGACGGCAGAAACTGAGGTGATAACGAAGAGTCACCACAACACTCGATCGGAGAAAGGAGCGAGGGACACGCCGGGGCGCAAGATGTCCCGAAAAAGAAAAAGAGCGAGCTCGAGGGCACGCAGCGACCAGAGAAACGTTGGGAAAGATTCTGGCTGGTGCATCGTGGGAAACCAGCTGGCGAAGCGGTTGGAACGGAAACAAATGGAAGAAAAGAAGAGGAACAAGAGAGGAAAGGTAAATGCAAGCCTCCTCGGGCCATTCACTGATCATCGAAGCGAATGATAAGGCGTCCTACGCTGCTCTTCTCAAGAAAGTGAGAGAGGACCCAGAGCTGAAGGAGTTGGAAGAGCATGTTGTTAAAACCAAACGGACTCAGAAAGGCGAGATAATCTTCGAGCTGAGGAAGGATGCTTCCGTCAAGAGCCTTAACATACCGATGGTCGGTGTGCTCGCTGAGTGTCGGTCGCAGCAGATGGCGTAATGCTTCAGGTGCTTGAACCTGGGACGTCAGATGAGGAACTGCAAGGGCCCGGGCAGGCCTGCACTGCGTAGCAGATGCGTAGGATAGGGGCACGTCGCTAGAGACTGCACCAGGCATCAAGGTGCATGATCTGCAAACCGGGGGACGGAAACGACAACACGACGGCGGCTTCAAGTGCCCTGCTTACAAAAAGGCGAAGGCAGGCCAACAGTGATGGAGATAACCCAGCTTAATCTTAATCATTGCAATATTACACAGCAGCTGTTGTGGCAGTCAGCAATAGAAACGAAGTGCGACGTTGCAATGATTGCAGAACCATATCGTGTTCCTCTCGATAACGGTAACTAGGTGATGGATCGTGCAGGGATGGCAGCAATCCAAGAGATGGGCGGTTTCCTCTCTAAGAAGTGGTGAACAGTACACACGAAGGCCTCGTGATCGCAAGAATCAACGGTGCGTTCGTATGTAGCTGTTACGCTTCCACAAGGTAGACACCAGAGCAGTACATTCGGATGCTGGACGCATTAAACGACTCGTTAGTCGGACGAATGCCGTTTGTTCTAGGAGGAGATTTTAACGCTTGGATCGTGGAGTGGGGTAGCAGGCTGACCAACGCAAGAGCTTACAGTCTGTTGGAAGCAATGCTGAAGCTGGACGTAATGCTGTGCAACGAAGATTCCGCTAGCATATTCCGTAAAGACGGCCGGGAATCCATCATCGACGTAACATTTTGCAGTGCATCGCTAATGGAGCGACCACCAAGTGAACCACTACACCATTGGTAGGCAGAAATTCACTTCGTGCTGACCGCCTTGCTCCAATGTCAAATGTCGATGAGCTGTCAGAAACATTAGCGAGGGTGTGTGACTTAACAATTCCGAGGAAAATGGAAGCGAGGAACAGCCGGCTTCCAGCATATTGGTGGAACTTCGTGCTGTCTGCCTAAAAATCAGAAGTTGTGTCCAAACAAATAAACAAATAAACAAATCTGAGGCAATCAGAAAAGAGTGTAAGTTGACACCGGTTCGGACGGTATCCCCAACGTGGCACTGAACAGGGGCAGCGAAATACTTTAGGCCCGAGGGGGTAGTAAACATAGGGTGAGGGGTCCATTAGTAAGGATTTTTCCCTTTTCGCAATGCACACGCTTACATTACATTCACATTAAATCACGTTCGTTTATGCAAATGAAATTGTGGTACATCTATGTTTTCAAATGTGTGAACGCGATGGTGAGCGGAAGCTACTGAATCGACGGTTGAGTTGGAGCCACAACCGGTTCCGGTAATCTCTCGTGAGCCGGCACCCGTGCCTACATTCGAAGAAGATCCTGAGGATGAAGAAGACTTGTTTGTATATGAACCAGCTTGAATAAGTGTATCACGGTGAAGATGCTGCTGTTCCGGAGAATGAAAACCGTGCAACCCGGGGAGTGTTGCCGGCGTGGTTTGTAGATTATTTTGTTGGTATGGCAACGGTGGACCAGGATGAACCGACTACGTACGCGCAAGCAATCAGCTGCCCTGACAAGGAGGAATGGATTGCGGCAATGGATGCTGAGTACGAGTCGTTGGTGTCGAACGATTCATGGAAGCTTGTGGACCCGCCGTCTGCTTGCAACATTGGTGGTAGCAAGTGGGTGTACAAGAGGAAGTTGGTTGCGGACGGCAAGGTCGATAGAATGAAGGCCAGACGCGTGGCGCAAGGATGCAGCCAACATTTTGGATCTGATTTCGAGGCTAGGTGACATCCGAAGTTTCTTAGGCATTCGTGGTGGAGTAATTCAGAGGGAATCTTCGTGATTTCCCAAAGTGCTTTCATCAGAAGAGTGGTAGCACGATTTGGATTGGACAACGTAGTACCCTATGGATCCGGAATACTACAAGGTGACCGAGGATAGATCGAAGATGGAGAGTAGCGAGGAATATCACAAGTTGATCGGTTGCCTGTTGTACTTGTCCGTCAACAGCCGTCCAGACGTCGCAGCGGTGGTCGGATTCTTGGGTCGGAAAGTTAGTTGCCCATCGGTGACCGACTGGACCGAGGCAAAGCGCATAGTGATTGACATACGGATTGACAATTGGAAGGAGTGGACGTGAGCTACTGCTATCAGGATATTGCGATGCCAATTGGGCGGGCGATAGTAGTGACCGCAAATCTTATACTGGCTACAGTCTTCTGGTTTGCTGAACTTTCTTTTCTAGCTGAACTGAACGAGAAACAACGACGACCGACGATCATCTTCGAGAATAACAGGAGTTGCCTATAGTTACTATATTCATAGTTAGGCGGAGACACTGAGCGGAGCCAATTGAACATGTCAAATACCGGAGCCAATCGAGCATGACGTCACATAACATGTTCTCTTTGGATGTATATGGAACAGGTATTGTGATTATGGTCATAACTATTTTACTCTTATCTTGTGTTATCGAATGTAGGGAAACGAAAAGAACCAATTTTTTCTGTAACAAGAAGTGATATTCGCACAAGTATGAAATCATATCATCAGATCTTCGAAATGGTTTCTCTATTCGTGCATGTAAAGTTCTTACGATGACAATGAAATTATTAAGCTAGAGCTTGAACATTTACATGGGATACCAGTGTTTTTTTCTGAAATAAGAGCTGCCAGTTTCCCGGCTTTTGTGTCCGCCTAACTCTTAATATAGTAACTCTAGAGTTGCCTAGATTTCGTCGCATTGGATCAGCAGAAGAAAAGGTCTAAGCACATAGACACGCGCTATCACTTCACCATGAGCTGCTGTTCATCCGGCGATATCGAACTGCAATACTGTGCATCGGAGTACATGCTTGCGGATATCTTGACCAAGCCGCTAGGGTCAACCAAGGTCAAGAGGTTTGCTGAAAAGATGGGACTGGCAATCGTGTCGATCGAGGAGGAGGCCGTTAAGGAGACTTGGGGTTAAATTCGCGAGGAGTAGTGTTGCGCCCTTTCCAGATGTTGCGCTAGGCGTTTATGCGCGAATACACCCATGTAGAGAAAACATAAATATGTTCTCGACAAACATATGGGGCCTTATTCTCACAGTCACGTCACTTGGTGACTAGAAGAAAATTTCCTTCTAGTCAGTAGGTGACGTGACTGTGAGAATAGGGCCCATGACTACGGCTTAAAAGCCAACAGTCAAGTTTATCTTTGAAAGGAAATTCCGGACAAAGTGTTACTCGCCAATCACAGATATTGGTAGTAAACATAAGAGAAAAGTTTTCTCTTTGATTAAAGCACTATTTACACCTATCCGATCCGTTTCAGTGCCGGTTCACCTCCGTGCACGGACATCAATATTCTTTCATACAAATCAAATACGAGCATTCACACTTGTTCGGCACGGCACCGTCCCGGACAAGTGTGAATGCTTGCATTTGAATTGTATGAAAGAATATTGACGTCCGCGCATGGCACTGAACCGTCACCGAATCGGATCGGAAAGGTGTAAATTTGACTTAACTGCTAGAGAATGTTGACAGTTGGTTTTTAAGCGGTGATCATATGTTTGTCGAGTGTTGTTATATTTCGACGTTTGTTAGTTGCGCTGAGTTCATCGAAATAAGAACACGTTGTTCAAAGTGCGCGGTCGTGTAATTCTTTATTGCGTCCGGATTATCCGTGTGTCGTAGTCAGACGCCAAGGCCTAACATCGCGCAACTTCGGGACGCCGGGGTTGCCCAGAACTACGCACAGCGGCTGGAAGCAGCACTACCCACGCAAGAACAGCTGGGCGCAGCTACTCTTCAAAATGGCTCGAGGGAGATCCGTTCCGCCAAAGGAAGTACTGCACTAGGTACAGCGATTCCGAATCGAGGAAACGACTGCTTCGATAACGAATGTAAGCAGTTAATAGAGGAGAAGAATGCAGCACGGGCGAGGATGCTGCAGCACGGAACGAGACAGAATGTGGAGCGATACAAATAAGCACGGAACAGGCCAACCTCAGTCCTCCGGAGAAAGAGGCGCCAACAGGAGGAACGAGATCGCGAAGCGTTTGAACAACTGTACCGCGTGAACGACACACGGAAGTTCTACGAGAAGCTGAACAGTTCGCGCAAAGGCTACGTTCCACAAGCCGATATGTGCAGGGACTTAGACGGCAACCTTCTTATGAACGCACCTCAACGGTGAAGCAGCAGAGGACAAAGGTGGTATGGCAACGGATCTTGGAGCCGCGCAGAAGATGATAGGCTACCGACCCCTGATCTCCGAGAAGTCAAGGAAGAGATCGGTCGGCTGAAAAACAACAAAGCTGCCGGTGTAGATCAACTACCCAGTGAGCTATTAAAATACGGCGGTGAAACACTGGCTAGAGCGCTGCACTGGGTATCGCCAAAATTTGGGGGGAGGAGATTCTTCCGGAGGAGTGGATGGAGGGTGTCGTTTGCCCAATCTACAAAAAGAGTGACAAGTTGGATTGCTACAACTACCGCGCGATCACATTACTTAGCGCCGCCTCCTCTCCCAAATTCTTTCTCGCTGATAGTCACCATTTGCAAGGGAGTTTGTGGGGCACTACCAAGCGGGATTCATGGGTTCCCGCGCCACCACAGAACAAATATTCTCGATTCGGCAGGTTCTGCAGAAGAGCCGCGAAGACAGCGTGCTCATTTGTTCATCCATTTCAAATCGGCGTGGGACACAATCGATCGAGATCAGCTATTGCAGATAATGCACGAGTACGGTTTTCCGGATAAGCTAACACGATTAGTCAAAGCGACAATAGATCAGGTGATGTGCGTTGTTCGAGTATCAGGGACACTCTCGAGTCTCTTTGAATCTCGAAGAGGGTTACGGCAAGGTGATGGTCTATCGTGTCTGCTGTTCAACGTTGCGTTAGAAGGTGTAATAAGGAGAGCGGGGATAGACACGAGTGACACGATCTTCAGGAAGTCCGCCCAGCTTCTTGACTTCGCCGACGACATTGACATAATGGCACCGAACTTTGAGGCGATGTCGAAAACGTACATCAGACTGAAAGCTGAAGCCAGCAGGATTGGACTTGCCATCAACGTTTCGAAGACAAAATACATGAGAGGGAAGGGATTCTAGAGACGACAATGTGAACCTCCCATTCCGAGTTCGGATTGACGGTGACGAAATCGAGATGGTCGACGAATTCGTGTATTTGGGCTCACTGGTAACCGCCGACAATGATAACAGCAGAGAAATTCAGAGACGGATCTTGGCGAGAGATCTTGCTTACCTTGGACTCCGGAGGACGCTACGGTCGAACAAAATTCGCCGCCGCACGAAGTTGATTATCAACAAGACGCTGATTCGACCGGTGGTCCTCTATGGCCACGAGACCTGGACTATGCTCGTGGAGAATCAATGTGCCCTTGGAGTTTTCGAACGAAAGGTGTTGCGTACCATCTATGGTGGCGTCCAGATGGAAGACGGAATGTGGCGCAGGCGAATGAACCATGAGTTGCATCAGCTGCTGGAAGAACCATCCATCGCGCATACCGCAAAAATAGGACGCTTGCGGTGGGCTGGACACGTCGTAAGAATGTCAGACGACGACCCGGTGAAGATGATTCTTGAGGGCGACTCTACAGGACCCAGAAGACGCGGTGCACAGCGACCACGGTGGATCGACCAGATAGAAGACGACCTTCGGACCCTTCGAAGACTGCGAGGCTGGCGACAAGCAGCAATGGCTTCTGCATACAGCAAGAGACAACAAGGCTCTAGCCTGAACGGTAAGGTAAGTATCCGTGTTTCCGCAAGTCTGGTTCCGTCGATCATAACATTTACCTACTCCGGGAAAGTTAAGTCTTCATTTCACTGGCTGTGAGTGGATGTCACGAAACATGAAGCAATAAAACGCACACGGATGAATGTCTCAATTAAATTCAATTTATTATGTTCATTGTTATGTAAACATTACATAAAGTAGAATCCGAACAAGACCTTCTCCTCAACTTCACTACGTTGTTTTCTTCTGCCTTGTTTCGGTAATACAACTTCTGCCGTATCACTTCCCGTTAAGCTACTCAAAATCTGTAAAAACCGTTCAAATTTCAGATTCCTGGATGTGCATTGACCGTGGTTTAATCTCTCGCTAATTCGGTTACGTCTGCATTTACTCGCTTGCTATGATTTTTTTTTCTTCTGGGTATTTGGTATATTTCAACTATAACGCAGACTGCTTCGTTACCGGCTGGAGAATTCCGTTTGTTGTTGTTGTTGCTATAAACTTGTTTTGTTTGCCCTCTAGACGTTCGTTCGTTCGTCACATAGACTGTCGCTTCATGCTGGTGATAAAAGTTTGGTCTATCAGCATGTTTGCGTCCTGTTTTTTCTGTATATAGTTTTCGATTGAGGGATGAAGTTTGCCGTTTGATACTAGCTACCAACTTGTTGTTGCTTCTATTTTTTTTATTTCTTCGTCGCAGTGTAAAGTGTATATGATACTAAACGCATTCAATGCTACTCTTTGATATTTCGATAGATTTATGAATTATTTGAATTTAAATCATTGCTAAGCTTATCTGTTTGTTCAATAATTGTATTTTTGATTATGTAAACGAGGGATGAAGGTAACCGAACCGATCGGTCATGTACAGCGGAAAATGAAGGAATTGTTTCTTTGTGTTTGCTTGATGGTTAATTTTTTTATTCAAAATTAATTGTTATTAATATAATTTAGTGTGGCGATATCTATGTATATACACAATTGACGAGTTTCTCAATTATTCATTAATTTTACTCAAATCGCGCGTGGTAATAAGATATTATAAAATTTGATTAAAGAGGAGACTTTTACCGATTCAGAGATAAATTGGTCTGAAATCGACTTATTCATATATTGAAAATATGGAGACCTGGAACACTATGGCTTCCATTGAAGAAAACAAGAAAGTTAACATAAGAGAACATATACAATAGTAACCGCAATACTTTTCTACACGCTCCTTTAGTGTCTGGCATATGATTTTCTGTGTGCCTTTGGACCGGGTTTGACTATATGTGTGTGTTGAGAAGGAGTACAAAAGTGTTCGTTTTCTTTTTTTCCATAGCTACTGTTTGACAGTTGGTTTCCGCTGAGGGGGAAGGGTTTGGTCTATTTGGTACAAAAGTGGATATGGTTTGTCAGTTTCTAAGGGAGACGCCGGATAGTCGATTTACGTACAGATGCCGCCTAAAGTGTTTTGTGAACTTGATTCTTCACGAGATTCCGTCGGGGGAAACATTTGTTGAGTATTAGGTTAGATACTTTTCAATCAGATCCATTGTTACATTATAGTGTGACTTTAAACGAAAATGTATTGTTGATAATTTAAGCACGATTTACACGGTCGATGTCAGCTTCCGTCAACGGAACGGAACGTCAACGTCAACGTGACCGATCCGTCCAGTTAAGTTGGATACGTTTCAGTACGGCAATACTTTCCGCGTGTGTGTGATGTTGTAGGTCGTAACGTCTCTATGGGAACTGTAAGAAACTCGTTTCGACGTTTCGGCGCAGTGTCGTTGCGTTTGTTGCTGTTGACGCAAAGCTGACGGATTATGTAAATGGTGCGTTTTATGCATACAAATTTTTCCATGTGCAGAAGAAGGCAGACAACAGTTTGCTACTCATATAAATGTGTATGGGTGTAGGTAGTAATTGTTCGATATGGAGTGTTTTGTTTAATTGTTCGTTCGTTTCAGTGTGTTCGTAAACGCTTGGATTATACTGCTAGTCTTAGTTGCGATATAATAGGAAAATTTATGTATTTATACAAGTTGACTTGTTCCATGTTTTTCGATTGGAGTAGAAAATTTGCTTCGACAACAATATTCGCCTGTATAAGAAAGAGCACATTCTTCTGTATCTGTTCAGAACAATATTTGAAAGTATAATTGTACCAACCTAGGCTGTTGAAAGAAACGTTCGAGTAAATATTTTACAATAGTAATTGTAGTAGATGTAGTTATACCTTCGCTAATAAACAGTTTATAATTTGTTTTGTTTACTCTTAAGTTCTGTCCGTTTGTTTTCTTCTGCAGATAGTTGCCTTTCTGAAAAATTTTGTTGTATAAATAGTGTCGTTTCCTTAATATTTTGTTTTCTCAATAAATATGTTTTCTTGTATATTCTAGTTTAGCATTGTTTGACGGCGCCATACCCTTGCCCATGTCACGTTTTTTTACGTCTTTTTTTTTCCTGTACTGTCGGATCTTAACCGTGCCTTAATACAGCTGCGTGACTTTCGTGATGTTTACCGGCTCTTCTAGTTGCTTTTTAATAACTTTTCAAAAAATCGCGTTCATTCTCTGCTTTCTGTTGTTTCCGCTTCTGCTGCTGTTGCTCCTTCCCTTCCTTGGTGGTTCCTGCTGATGATCCAGGGTTTTTTTTGATTTCTGAATTTTTTTCGAGTATTCCAAAGTGTACAAAATCAAAAGGATGTACCATTTAGCCGAATGTAGTAACAAAAATCGACTGCTTTTTTTGGTTGGTTTCATCTTTGAATGAGCGTTGCCTAAACAGTTTGATTCTACACACATTTTTTTTTCGTTTTGCTTTGCAGGCCAATTAGTATCATTCAAAACGGAAGGAAACGCGAAATAAAAGGCTGACTTGACTATGTTTTTTTTGTTTGCTTGAAAACGAAAATTTATCGCTTATCGATCGAGTACCAAAAAGACATGGAAATGCTCCAACGATAGCAATTAACATTCATTTAGCTGGAGAACACACTGAATATATCTTTTTTTGGGTATTTATACTTTTGCTTGATTTTGCTTCTGTTCTAGTAGTTTAGATTTTCCATTTTCACAGTTTCTGCTTTGGTACATCATCTCTATAACCTTTTCTTTGAGAGGATTGTGAACGACAATTATTTTTCTCGTTTTTATTTAAAACTGCAAAAGAAAAAAAGGAAAATGCTTTAAATATGGCAGAAATCAACAAACCGTCATTCGTGTGTTCAGTGCTATGTCTATGCTTTCATTTTAGCTACGATCAAAGGAGGCTGCGTACGAAATAGAAACACACACGAACGATGGTCGAATATTACAAGACGTGTCGGCGTTCCACTACTCACAGCCTAAAGTACAACATCGGGCAGGGCGTGCGGCCTGGCCTAGTCTCGCATCGAGGCGTCGTGTACTATTTTCCTTTCCTTGTAGTAGATCTCTTCGGATTCCTTGTCGCACAGCAGCAGCACGACGGCACCGAACAGGAAAATAGCTGCCCCCCAGCCGACACCGTAAGCCCAGCCGAATTCCCACACTGGCCGATTTCCTGCAATAAAGTTCGGGTCTACGATCAACGGAAGGTATGCTCTCGGGTTCTACTTTACAGTGCAGGCGGCTCGTGCCACCAACTCAAAAGCGGCACACGGTAGAAGGATAGAATAGGCTAATGAATGTTGGTTTTTGACAAGGTTACGTTGGAGGATCGAACGAATCAATTGAAGTGTTAGAGGATTAAAAAGGAAGTAAAGCTCGGTTTAAACGATAAGATAAAAGAGTAAATAAAGACACCATAACCATTTCTCAGGTTTCTTAGGAAACAATAATTTGTTATAACAGAATAAAAAACTCGGAAATCAACAACAAAAATAAATAAAATCAAAACAATCAATATTCAGTCTCTATCTATAATGATAAGCAGCTACCGCTTCTTCTATGGAAGTTTAGCCTAATTTGAACCCTGGAAGTCGAAGGAACATTCTATTATCTCACCTAGATTAAGTTCCGCCGCGAAGCACACCGGATAGAGGATGAGAGCCACTAGTAAAGAGATTACTGAAAGTATATGGAAGTGATAAAGATTTGTTAGTGCATTAGGTACGACTTTTAAAATAAGTTTTGAGATGGTAGTACACTTTTTTGTATATATAGGAAAGTAGGTTGATGCTTCATCAAATGAATCCATTCCTTGACACAGCCATCACACCCAAGGTCAAGAGAGTAGACAAACAATAGGGCCGTCCAGTCAAGTTAAATAAACAAATCACTTGTGAGTGGAATCACATCCGCATCAACTAGCTATGAATACATCCGCACCAATGAGAATAGAACCTTGCCAGTCGAAGGCCACCAGCCCAACTCCAACCCACACTCTCAGTTTTTGGGAATATAATACTTTAATAAACTACGTACTGCAATGTCTGCTCGAATAGGTTGTGCTTCTTATTCGTAGATAAATATGTTTAAAGGAGAAAAACAAATATCACCTCAAACTATACAAGGATAGCGAGTAATCAAACAACGGCTTCCTGAAAGGCAGGTCTACAGTGGATACCATTCGAATGGCTGTGGAAGCTGCCTAGGCAGCATAGAAAGAACAGCGGTGCTAGCTGGGAAGCAATTGTCTATTCACTGCACGACATGAGTGTTCCTGTGTACCGTTTCAGTGTGTTCGTAAACGCAGGATAGTGACGAGCTACTATTAGAACCGAACACTTATCTACGAGACAGACAATGGAGAAAGAAGAATGGCAATTGCGGCCGGTATCCCCCAGGGATCTATTCTCGACCCGATGCTGTGGAACGCGATGTACGATAAGTACTGAAGCTGAACCTTCCCAGAGGAGTGAAGATTGTCGGTTTCGCAGAAGATGTGATGCTCCCAAATAGTCGGAGGTGCAGGAATTCGCCACGGAGGCGATATCCTCCGAAGACTGGGTGCTGGAGAAGAAACTGACGATAGTCCATCGTAAAACAGAGGTAGTGTGATTAGCAACCGAAAGGCAAAAATCACGGATGGAGAATATACCACCGACTCGAAGCGTTTGGGCGTGATAATCGATGACCGATTGAAGTTTAATAGCCATGTCAATTGCGCCTGTGAGAAGGTGGTAAGAGCGACCACAACTTTGGTCAGAATCACGCCGAACAGTTCTGTGATAAGCCGTAGCAAGAGGAGACTCTTAGTGAGCATATCAACTTCAATTCTCCGTTACGGTAGTCTGGCCTGGTCCCTAGCAATAAAGACGATAAGAAACAAGTCATGTATGACCGGTACGTTCAGGTTGTTGAGCATATCGTTGGGGGTGGAATGGAACAGCGCGGCGAATGGAATATGAACACACCGGTTGATCCCGCACGTTTCCACATAGATGAACAGGAAGAACATGGAGAAATCAACTTTCATCTGAGACAATTTGAAGAAAAATCGGAGCACGTGGGTTTTGACTGCGCAATGATTGCTATTAGCGGAGCAGGAATCAGGAATCAAAATACATTTGCTCAAATGACATGTTCTCCGTATGTAGTCGATTTGTGCTTTTCCGTGTCTTCTCATTAGTTCCCTGATACGAAGGTAAGGAGAAGAAGGTATAGAGGAAGTAACTGGTAAGTTTAACTCACAAGTAATTCAAGTCGCCTGCGAGAAAGTCTAAAGCTCTTTACCGCATTGGACAGGGAACTTTAGTATGTCTATGAGTTTCAATCGTTCCAATAGGGTATCGTCTATGCAAAGACGACCGAAAACTCGAAATCGAAATTGCGCCACTGCTGGGAAGTTGCATATCAGATGATATGAGGTTCCGTAGTTGGATTCACAAAGATCACACGAAAATGGCTCAGCGCACTGAATAGTTGCCATGTAATAGTTGAGTTTGCAGTGGCCGGTCAAAGCCCTGGTCAACATGCCACAGTGTAATCAAAAAGTATAATCGATTTTACAAAATCACTAGGCATAACTTTTGTTTGACAACAAACTGCAGTCCTCGTCTGAAGCCCAATTTCATCGTTCTAAGGATTCGCTTGTCACGTTTTTTCGGTGTTCAAATGAGCTTTCAATTTGATTCACGCGAGAAAATCAGATCGAATACATCGAAAGTCTCGATTAATTTATCGTCGCACGTGAATCATTCATTCCAGGTCAGCATGTCAGTATGACAAAATTCCAATAGAATGCAATTGTTCTTAATGGTAAATAAATATAATTTTGTTGGCATTTTAATGTATCCAGGCGGCCAGAATGTTTTAGTCCGTAATACGTTTAATTGCCCTATTTTGACAATAATCGTTGACGCCAGCTTGACAGCAACGCCCAGTTGAGGATGTCTGGGGTTTATTGAATAAACATCCAACGCATTGGACTAACGTAGGATGACTTGCTCTTACTGGGCGGATGAAGTAAACGATTATTGTCAAAAACGGTAATTAAACCGAGGGATTGCTCTTTCTATGATGATTCTCAGGGATAGACCGTTCCAACATCAAATTACGGTCTTGTCAAACTGCAAAAGACGTGAAAACCCAAGACGATACCAGATAAGGTATAGGCATACGTAAAGCGAGAGTTTTGGTTTTACAATTGGCAACATCTATATTGCGTAAATACTGCTTTACTTGAGCTTGAGCTTGTGTGACCGCCCCTGGCTGCTACTCCATTATCGATCTGGATTAGCTGAAGTTGCACAGGGAATCAGTAGATAATTATGCTTGGGAGTAGCGAAACATCTTTCAATGTGCAACTCCTGGTAATCCTAAAGTGTTTTTGATCAATACCGGAGAACGGCCAGGCCCGAACGTAGATCGCGGAAGAAAAGGGAAGGAATGTTAGTCCGATACTTGCTTTTGCTAGAGGCCGTATATACTACTGCGCACTCCACAAGTATCACTGGAGGAGGAATTTGTTAGAAAGTTTAGAAGTTGGATTCTACTTCTTCTTTACCGACACCAGAGAGGTGACTCTACTATCTGGACTAGAATATCGATCCATCAACTCATGGGACCAACGGATTTACTTCCCTTCCGAAGGAAGACGTGGAATCTCAACGACCTCGGCTGGAATTGCACCCAGGCCAATTGTAAAAAAATGAACCGTCGTACGCTGGGGCAATCTTCCGGGCGGAACCACGGGAATTTCGTTACTAGTCTTTTGTCCGGTTTCGGACACTTTGCCTGCTCGATCAATACCCGCCTGGTACTGTCCTGGCTCCCTTTTCCACAGTGGCTCACCAACTTTTTCTCACACAACGAGCACCTTTTTCCATTACCTTTTTGTACCGCCGGCTTCTTTTCCCAAACTGAACACAAGAGACGCTCTACTTTTTTTCTTTAACGTCCGGCCTTTTTCTCCAGTATATTTATCGGTTTTCAAGCGAGCATGTTGAGGCACCCTACACAAGAAGGGTGTGCCGTGCACGTTCAAATCATTTACCCCAAGAACCATCATTTATAACTTTTTTTTATGCTGCAACTCATTGCGCATAATGATTTTAATTTTAACAATAACTTAAACGTTACACACTGCTAGGTGGCACTGTATGCATTAGTTTGTCACTACAGGCTGGAAGATCCGCGTGGTAGTGTTGCCACAAGGTCTGCTTCAAATGCTGACTTAAATTCGGAAGATGTTGTATGTGAAGACGAAAACAGCGAAGAGAGTGATGGACTAGCCAGCGGTTCAGGCGGCTGATTACAACGAGGCGTCGACGGTGCAAACGTTGTGAAGTGGTTGGCTGCAGCGTCGACGATGACTGCAATAATGTATCAGTTCGTAAGTTCGGCAGCTTTCAAACCTACAACAGAATGTCCTCCAATGGTAACTGAGCATATTTGGCTTGCGGTCCTACCGTGTTAGTGGTTGATTCAGCTGCAGTTCGACTACGGAGTTGATTAATATGCGAACGTAGCATTCGACGGCCCTCCACCCAGATGTTGTACATCACGTCACCAATTTCTTCGATTAACACACCTGGAGATCATTTCCAACTATTTCTTATATATGCTTTGGTAAATATTGGATAATTTTGATTGAAAAATCTCAACTGGCTGTGCTGCTTCTCTATTGGCTTCGGTTCAGTTGCAGGGGGTGGTCGAAGTAGTTCGAGACAAGTTCGGATCTTGCGACCGAACAAAGCTTCAGATGGAGATTTGCCTTCAAGAGCCAAAAGGTTAGGTGTGCTTCTATAAGCGAGCAAGAAGGTATTCAGTGCATCAGCAATTGATCCTCTCCCCTCTCAGGTTTCCTTGGCGGCCCTTTCGAAGGTTTCTACAAAACACTCAGCTTGTTCGTTGGATTGTGGATGAGAGGGGGCTGGCACGAGTCACTGGCGTACCAAGACGAGCAAAAAGCTCCGGCTACTTGGAGTACGAATCCACCACGATGAGTTAATATTCGTCTTCGATGGGACCGGCAAAATCTACGTGAACACGCTGTCATGACCTGGATGCTTTCAGCCATGATACACGAGCAGTGCAGTCAAAAGAAGAGCAATGCTTGACGTCTGTGGCTGGGACACAATCCCTGATACCCTTATTCAGCGGATGTGTCAATCGGTGGAGAAGTCGAACGCAGTCTCGGCTGCTACCATCCAGATTGCCAGTAGGCTACAGGTAATCTGGCGAACCGAGCAACAGACGACGGGCACGGCTAACTAATGATTGGTTAGCTGGAGCGAAAAAAGCCAAGCGCAAAAAAAGGGAGTGAATGGTCTGTTCATGCTGAGGCAGGTTTGGCGCAGCGACTGGCAACCACGTAAGGGGTAAACCCAGCCACCCCGAAGCAAGGCAGAAGAACGAGTGTATGGGCGTATATGTGGACTGCCTCAATCCAAGATGGGAGGGTCGTAGCGTAGTATGTTGGGACTTAGCTATCGATGCCTCGTGGCGTGGCAGAGGAGTGAAAGGGTGAGCATCCAAGTCAGTCTCACACGACATGTTAAGGGTGAGCACAAAAGTCAGCCTCACATGGTATGGTAAAGGTGAGCACAAAAGTAAGCCTAGCAAGGAACGAAAAAGGTGAGCACAAAAGTCAGCCTCATGTGGGAGTGTTTGAGAGTGAATCAAGGTGCGATAGAGAGAGCACCCAAGTAAGCCTCATACAGGACGTATGAACGCGTGAGTGAGAGTGAATGAGTACATTTAGTACAGCCATCCCCCCAGAAGTAATACCGAGAGGTAGTTCCTGGGAGGAACGATGGCGGAGCCCAATGGAGTTTAGTCGGTATTAATGGCAGCGTCACCATTCTAGCTCGACACGCCCCCAGTGCACCCCGTGCTGTAGCTTGGACCCTACCAATAGCACGTGTACTGGGCTAGGACGTAAAGGTCTTCTCCATTGTAAAAAAAACACAAGCAGTGCAAAGGGGGCACCTGGGAACGGAGGCGCAATGTTGACACGCTTTTACGTAACGAATGATATCATCTATGGAGGCCCAGTAGACGTAGTTTCTGGCATTTGCTTTCATCCGCTGCATGCCCGGATGTCGACGGTGAAGCTGGTCCAAGCACCGTTTTTGATGCTGCGATGCGAATAACGAGTCGTTCTGCTAACAGAATACACCCATCGCCAAAGTGATTTCTTCGTGGAGTGGAATCACTTAAGCTCGGGATCGACGGCTTTTGGTGGAGGCCAATTGTCTTGTATGTACCGGAAGACTTTGCGAAGCAATAGGTCAACTTGGGTACTCTATAATACGAGTCTGAGGCAATATATTAACAGCATCTGCGGCTACTGACCTTACATCTTTTTCGAGGATAAGGCTCGCAATGACGTAATACTCTTCTGGCTTAACGTGCTCGTTGAATTTGTCGGTTGGCACGTACTCGTTGTCGAAATCGTACAATAGCGGGTTGAGAATGAAACGTTTCAATCGGTTTGCCGTATACCCTTCTTAGAACCAAAAATTCGATGCAGCGGAATCTCCTACCGAAAATTATTTTGTGGAACTTGGTGACTGCAAAGATGATCGGGTTGCCTGTAGTTTTGTTCGACATTCGTGAGTGCTTTGGAAGCAGACGGCGCCGGTGGTTGAGTGGTAAGCTTGACCACCACCCATCCTATTTGTTCTGGGTTCAACTCCGTTGAGATTTTTCTGAGGTGAAAAAATCTGTGGTCACGTCTTCCCTTGGAAGGGAAGTAAAGCCGTTGGTCCCCGGTCCATGAGTTGATGAATCGATATTTAGTCCAGATAGTGGAGTCACCTCTCTGGCGTCGGTATAGTAGAAGTAGAATCCAATTTCTACACTTACTAATAAATGTCCTCGTCCCGTGAAACTTGTAGACGGCTCTAGCAAAAGCAAGTATTGCACGTTTGGGCCTGGCCGGCGCCGGTATTGATCAATAAACACTTTAGGATTACCAGGAGTTGGACATTGAAGGTTGTTTTGTTACTCTCAAGCATAATTATCTACTGATTTCCTGTGCAACTTCAGCTAGTCCAGATCGATAACGGAGTGGCAGCCAGGGGTGGTCGCACAAGCTCAAGCTTGCTCTGGAAGCAAGCTGAACAACTTTGATGGACCTATCGGGGAACTTGTGACTGATTGTTGCTCCGAGGTCAACGGATGATGCGTTAGTCGAAAGCTTAATCTCAAGTGTCGGATCGTACTGTGTCAGCAGAAGTCTCGAGAAGAGAATTTGGTTGAATCGCTCAAATGCTTGCTGGCACTCCGAATTTTAAACGAACTTTGTCTCGGATTTCAGTAAGTTGTCGAGCGGATAGCGTACTGTCGCATGTTGAGCACAAACGTGCCGTAATAAATGATCACCCCAATGATAGAGCGAATACTTGAAACGTCAGTGGGAGGACCATAGCTTGATTTATGTCTCAATTTTTACTGGATCAGGTTGCAATCCACGCCGGTCAAATATATGTCTTAAATAGCGAATCTGTTGCTTACTGAAGCCGCACTTTTCGGCTCTGATGGTAAAGCTGAAATCCTGAATCCGCTGAAGAACTGCCTCCAGATTATTGTCATGCTCCTTTTGTGTTTCATCGTCAACGATGACGTCATCGAGATAATCAGAAGTACCCTAAAGGCCGACTAGCATGGTATCGATGAGCTGCTGAAAAGTACCAGGTGCTACCTTTACACCTGGTGGAAGGCGGTTCTAGCGGTTAAGACCACAGTGCGTGTTAATTGAAAGCAAATGACGGTAATGTTCATCGATTTCCAGTAAAGTGTCCGAAAGATCAAGATGACTGAAATGTTTGCAGTTGGTCAGCTTGGCAAAGCGGAGTTAAGACCTGTAGAATAGACTCCGCAAAATGTTGCCATTTTCTTTGTGTACTACGACGATCGGCGCTGCCCATTCCGAAAAATTTTCCCTAAACATTTTTGAGTATGTAGCTTTGAGAGTTGCGCTGGTGGACGGGGTACTAGTAATTTGGCAGCAAAACAGTATCCATAGGTATGGACCACAAATCGAAACTATCGACTAAATCAGATCAGACTAGTTGTGATTGTTTCGCCGATAGTGAAGTCACAGTTAAATTAACCGCCAAGTGGCAAAATGTTTCCAGAAGCTGCCTTACTGTTGCTGGTGACGACCTTGCGCTGCCGATTTTCTTCCAGATCTGCTGGCTGATGACGGTAATATCGGAAGCCGTGTCCAACTGAAGACGAACCTGCGTTCCATCAAGGGCAACTGTGCTGTTTTCTCGGAAGTTTCGGTAGAATGAGACATACCTTTCATGTTCAACTGCGCCCAGCTTTCGCAGCAGTAATCTGACTTTCGCTTCGTCGTCCAAACGAGCGGAACATTTCTCCAATACATCTTCATATATGCTGTACCAAACCGCATAGATGAAAGTGCGCTCCGGAAATTCTTGCTGCTGATCGTCGTTTTGCTGCTGTCGCTGAAGAAACTGCCTTTTGGTGCTGAAGTTGCTCTTGCTGCATCACGTGCATGAACTGCACAGTGAGCGAATCCCAGTCATTATCTTGTGGAATTTGACCATTCTTCTTCGTTTCTTACGCGTGGGTGGCGGAATTTTGAGGTTACTATTTGTGAATCGAAGTTTCACTGACTATCCGCTAATATACTCGTCACCACTGTTGCAGCCCTGTGCGCAGGGCAGGTCGGGAAACTTCGTGAACAATTAAAAAAGACACTCGCGTACAGACTACATAAAATACTTTTAATAATGATTGGTTAAAATAAAGAGTAGTTTTCGATTATGGCGGCATCTCGAACTGACAGCAAGACTATCACTATAGAGACTAGCGCAGAGAGTGGCGAATGTCAGGGCAGAGTTGCCATCGCTCCAGTCTAGTTGTATCCAACACACTCGAACTGATATAAAGATGTGGACAAATTTCGGTGTCCTATTGTTTACATTCGTCGCGGGAATTTGCACTACTACTACTACAACTATTACTTACATGCCACCATCATAACCAATACTGCGATTCGGTAGAACTTGTACTTCAGTGTGTGGTCCTGCGTCCGCAGTCCAAGTCCGGTTAGGATCGTCGCCAGTGCATCTGTTACTAGGGTAACAATACATAGAGCTGCAGTAGCTTTAATGTATGCTAGAAAAACAAGAAAAATGCCAGTCATTTGCAGCCGAACCGTTAGCGAAATTTATTAACGATACTTACTAACATCGCGACTCGGATAGCAACCGGGTGGATCCTGCAGGTTGAAGGGCAGTGGCGGAGCGTAATCCTCCTCGATGCAGTGCACAAACAGGCCCTGTCGCCAGTTTTCAGCCATCAGCCAGTCGGTTGAGGTGAGCGCCAGGATCATCAGAACAATCACAATTACTCCACAGATGAAGGCAATTACCTGTTGGGGAACGATGAAAATTTGATTACAGACAAAACACGGTCAAACATGGTCGGTGCAACATCGGTCAGCATATACACAGATTGGTCCAATGAACGAACCTTAAGCGGCCTGGTGATGGTCACCGTCTCGATTGTCGTCGTTGGAGCCATCTTGCTGGGAGAAGGACCCCGCGCGGTACTGTAAGTCGAAGAGGAGAAAGAAAAACAGAAAATGCTATAATGAATGATAAGCCCATGGCGAGAATACAATTAGGGGAGGATTTATGAAATTGAAATATGTTTCGCTGAAGATGGATGTTTCTCACGGAGCGAGGTGTGGGATTGGTTACATTTCATCCACAACCATGTTTTGTTCGTTTCATTGGACACGTATGTAGGACGTATCTTATCTATTGGCCAAAATACTTTGCGTTTTGCCTTTCTTATAACTTGGTTTAGGTATAGAGGAAAAAAACAAATTAAGTGCCTCAAATGAATTTTCGCCCACCTGCGTCGCCAGTAGCTTTATCAGTTATTTGGTAGCAGGGAAAGTTTAGGAAAAAGCTACAAAGTATTGCGACAAAATGAAGCAACAACCGGTGTAATTACGTAGATGGGCGTATATCAACGACGCTTTAATGTTTGATGATTGACCGAACGTTGCTCTATGCTATATTTTTCCTTAGGGGAGTAAAAGGTATGTGAAAACTATTTTTTCTCCATGAAGAAGAAAATACCTTTGCGCATCAAGAGTACAAAACATATAACTAAATTTAAGTTATGGAATTTGCGTGTCGACTTCGTCTCGTCAGAATTCGACACTAACTTAGTGACAGGACTACGCTGTGTTTTTGTTTTTTGGAGCTAGCGTCGATCCAGCGCTTGCTTAGTCCTGTCACTAAGTTAGTATCGGATTCTGATGAGACGAAGTCGAAACGCAATTTTCATAACTAACTTGGACGTATTAGTTAAAATTATTTTGATTTATTAAAAAAAATTTTTTTGCAAGGTTCGACGTGATTGTGCACTTTTGCTCAAACTTGTGTGATAGTCCAGTTTGGTGTGCCAATACAACGCGGTAAAATCATATCCTTTTGCTTTAGTGCTTTGTATACCGTTAACTCTATTTTCAACTTATATTGATTGACATGTCGCAATTACATGCCATTATTTTTTGCAATATACTGTTTGTTACGGTATCGTTTCTGCACCATGCCACCCTGGACTCTTCCAAATTTGTGCCATTTCAATCAAGCGTGTTAAAATCATTTTAAAAAATAAAGTGGGATTCAAAACATATTGAGAACAAAGATGATTGCAGATCGCCACAACTAGGTGTCGTTGCTGATGTCCAAACGGCCTAACACAGCGTATGCGGTGGTGGGACTTCGATCTCAGATGAGCTGCGTACAGTGTAGTGGACTTATCAACTACGCTATAATCTTCCTAGACGATGTAATTTGACATTCATAGTTGTTAGACGTTGTTTGAGGATTGAAAAGTTGATTGATACACCAACCGAATCAAGAAGGCGGAATGTGGAGTAGAGTGGGTTAATCGTTCATTATCCAGAGCAGCAAAAGTTTTATCGTACATACTCCATATTGTGTAACTAAAAACGAATACTTGAAGTAGTTTGCTCATGTTCATTTACATTGTTTCGTTTAGTGTTGATCTTAATAGCTTCTTGATGTTCCTGATATGGTAAAGTTAAACAGAGTCCGCCTTTGGAAAAGCCACATTTTGACATTAAAAATGTCTTAACTCTACTTTATGGGGATGGGTGTCATTCTAAAATCCAAAAAATCTTATATGTAACAAAACTATGTAAGGTTTGCACACTTATAACTCCGCTAGATGGAATTTAATCAATCATACACCAACCGATTCATTATCAAAAGTAGCCTCTTGAAAATCGGTAAACTTAAAAAGTTCGCGAATAAAGGGAAATTGTTCTTCATGAAGCATTTTTTTCGGGCAGAGCCGTCAATAGGAAGCTACTAAATGGCTTGAGCAAATACTAGAGGTTATAAATAGAGCGTGTCTGCTTGAATCATTTGTTGCTCGCATGCCACACGAGCAGCATAGTGACAAAAACGTCCGGATGATGAAATAAGCGTTAGACGCTATGGATTTTCAGCAGTTACGGCATTAACCCGCGCACAGGTATTTTCAGTGAAAAAAAATCTCTCTTGCATTTTTTGGCGATGTAGAGAGTGTTCCCAACAAACAATTTAGGTGGATAATTGCTTGAATAGCTCTTGTTCAGCTTATTTTCTTGTATCAAATATCAATTTCCATACAATAACGCATCATTTGTACAATATTTTTTTAACCGCAAAATATTGAACATTGGGTGATTGTCTGCGAATCTTCAGGAAGCTCCTTGAAAAAATGCGGAGTACACCATAACTCGATGTTTCCTGGACCAAACTCTCTAAAATTTTGCACAGTTCTTTTTTCTTTTAATCAATATGCCACTTCACTAACAGGTAGCCGAATTCGGGAAACTTTGAAATCAACCAATATTATTGTGAGTCCAAGCATGCGAATCGCATTCCTTTCTGCCGGAATCTACCGCTCTGATGGTAGGATCACTTCTCCGTATATCGATGATAGGAACCCAGTGCGGAGAGTACCGATGAAAAAGAAATGTGAATATTAACATAACTTAGATATGAATTAGTTTCCTAATTAGTTCAGTAGCTTTCAGTTAGATACCAATCTAGACTAATACCAAAATTGGCACTGGTTAAACACAAAAAAAAACATCTAATTAGCTTCAACATGATGCTAGTTACTGATTAGGAGAATCCGAAACGCTAAAAACTAACTTTATGTTGGGTAGTGAAGCACAAAACAATTCGAATTGTTTTCAAAATGGAACATAAAGGTTACTCGAATCTATCAATATCATCGGTACAATTCGTTTCAATGACAACGATGTCCTTGAACGGAGGTTTTGGATTTAGCAAAGAAAAGCTGAATTTTAAAATTTAAATTATTTTATTTTAATAGCACAGGAATGCTCTGCTTGTGTGAAGCATACATTGAGAACACACCAGAGTACTAGAATAGTTATAAAAATATTTACGCTACTAAATGTCCGAGGTTCTACAAATATCCCCAAATGCACGCACATTTGCAGTGACACATTCAATCCAATCTAGAATAAAGCTAGGTTTGATACGTGTAGACATTTTCACAAGTGCATTTTTAAAATTCTTTTTAGGGATTTCATGAACGTTTGTCTTCATGACGGCTTAAATTTTTTTTTTGACAGGGCGGAGTGTAGTGCAAAAAGACTAAGACTGATCACTGATCAGGTAGAGCGAAACATGCCAAATCCGGCCAAAAAACGTCGAGTCTTCGTAAAACCTTAAGAAGTCACTTTTAAATGATTTTATGTGGATTTGCCCGTTGACAGACTAAGATGTGACGAAATGAATATTTTGCCACAGCCGCATATCGCTTGCCAAACAAGGTTTTCTGAAATTAGTTTCTAGCACTTCGGATTCTCCTCATCAACAACAAGATTTATCATCTAACTAGCCCAAAGACTGGTGCTAGTTATTGATGAGGTGCGAATTTTCTTGGGAATATAGTTCATAGAATATACATCCTAAGTGCGGGGACCCCAGAATCCCGGGGCCCCAGGGTGCTCATGCGTAAAGACGGTACTGCTGTTTGGAGCGCTGTAGCGTGGTCCTCTGGCACCCTTGGCGGAGTCTAAGTTTTGCGCCCCTTGCGGTCAACCAATTTTTCGAAGAATGCATGATTTTTATAAAAAAAATTAAAACAAATTTTCCGAAATCTTTGAAAAGCGACGCAGAAAACAGAAATTGTCCAGCCTATCTCGGACCAAGCCATTAATATGGAGCACTGAACACTATAGTTTTCACAAATTTTTGTTCCATCTCAAACCGCTAGAACGGAAATATACTCGGAAGCTTGTAAAAATACCGAAAAAAACGGAACAATAGAACAAAGTTCGTTCATGTTAGACTATCGCTCATTTGAAGTAAATTTCAGCCGGAAATTTGGCTCTGCCATTGAATGTTATAACCACCTCAAAAGCATTAGCACTTCGAGGAAAACCTGTATACAACATTTTATCTCAATCGGCCATGATTAAGGTTCAACTGAGAATGCTTCAAAAAGAGGCCATCTTGGTAAAAAAGCTTTTTTTTCTCACGTCGTTTGGAAAAATCTTCATGAAAATGAATCAATGTATTCGGGGTATTGGTAGAGTATCACACAAATAAACTCTTTTGAAAAAGCGTAACCGGTGGTAAAATGGATGTCGAACAAGAATAGTCATCAAAGACTCCGACTTCCTGTTTAAAATTGTACACATTGAACTCGGTAGTAGCAAGCAAATTACGTTACTGGTGATGAAGGATTATCGCGTCTACATGCCCCCTCATAAAGTTGAGATTGACAGTGTAGTACCCGATCCGAGTTAGTCATGTGTGGATGTACTGAAGCATGTAGTTGGTTTTTTCAAGAACCAGTTGCTCTAGTGAGCGAGGATTTCGAGTGGCAAACATACTGGACGGGACAACATTGTGTATCCCTTCACAACCAAATGGTGGACGGGACAAATGTTGTTTCGGATGACCTTCGGCGGGATTGTGTTGCTTTCAATTACGCCCAATTCTTCAAACAGGGATCGTCTGCCTGTTTGACTATTTATACCACGCGTCATGTATTGCAGCTTTGCACTACATACAAGCCAAGAAGCCATTGTGTTAAAAATATGCATCCAGTGATCTATTACCATGCCAGCGTACAAATAAAAAGTGTCCCACATAAAATTGCTTCACAGAAACAACGCTGTAGAAAATAACCCCATTGGGTATACTCTCTTGAAAAATTGGGTAGAAGTAGTTTAGGGTGTATTGTTTACACTGTATTTTTAACGCCGTCACTTTTTCGAAAATTAAAAAAGGCGTCACCCGAATTGATTGAATTGATCTGTCGTGAATAGATTTGGCGCAAGTACCTGGAAAATCTTCAACTCTCTTATCGGGACGTCGGAAAACAACTGCAGTCAACGGTAAGTCCTGTGATTAAACGCTACTTCCAAACTCTGAGCATCGAACGTAAAGAGAAATGCAGTCAAAATGGATGTTCTATTAGTGAGCAAGCTCACAAGCGTGTAGTGAACGCATTTAAGGGGAAACACAATGCTTCGGTCAGGTAGGTGGCCAAAAAGTTGAATTTGTCCAAGTCTTTCGTTCAGAGAGCCAAGGACCGGGAGGGACTGCATACATATAAAATGCTGAAGGTTCCAAATCGTGACGAACGGCAAAATACAGTGGGAACGTCATGGGCCGGGAAACTGTTCACCCAGATGCTGACGAAGCTTTATTGTCTCATCATGGATTGATGAGACTTACGCTAAGGCAGTCTTCCGGCAGCTTCCGGGTCTACTGTTTTTCACCGCCCCGCACATGTTTGATGTTTCGGAGGAAGTAAGGAAGCAGAGACTTTTAAAGTGTGGCAATAAATACATGATTTGGCAAGCAATTTGCTCATGTGGCAAAAGAAGTGCACCGTTCGTGACTACCTGGACTGTAAACGGGGAGATCTACCAGGGTCCACAGAAGTGTCTGCTTTCTCTGTTGAAGCAACACGAGGGCACAACTCTAGTGGCCGGATCTAGCTTCGTGTCACTATTCAAATGTTGTCCTGGAGGCCAACGGGGTCACGGAAGCATTCTAAGGAGGTCAAATATGAGGAAGATATAAAGAAAAAGTGGGTTTCCGTACAAGAGCTGCATCCAGATGTTGTATAGAACCTAATGAGCGAAGTTAAGTGTAAGGTCCGAGCGTACGGTTACGGTATTGAAGTTGAATGAAATAAGAATACCAAAAACTTACTAATGGGTTATATTTTATTGTTTGGAAATTTGAAAAGGGTTGGTCCACTAGCTAATTTTCTACAGCATTTTTTCCGCGATGCAGTTTGATGTGGGACACCAATTAGCGCCCGAGAAATCTGAAGCGTTACGGAGGTGCCAAACCCCTTTGCTAGAGGTGGTTTGGCGAGGTCTCCCCCCGTGGGGAGGGTAGTGGAGCGACGGGTGCTGCATCCGATAGCACCAGTGACCCCCCAGCAGTGGTAGAAAATAGCCCTACCAACGCGCTGGACGGGCCACTATCCGCGATGCGCAAAGTGGTGGAGCAGCTCGATGCAATAATCGAGTTCAGTAGCGCGAAGCAAAATATCAGCAAGGAGCCGAAACAGAGCCTGCTGATGCTCCGGAAGGCTGTTCGTGTCGCAAGACAGGAACAGCAGGCGTACGCCAAGAGGGTGCAATGTCGGGAGAAGTCCGACAGAGGAACCCAGACAGTGGCCTCCAAGAGGGAGGGAAGAGAGAAGGTCGACATAGGCACCCAGACAGTGGCCTTCACCTTCTATGGAGCAGCCATGTCGCTCGAAGCGGCGGCTGAGTTCCTCCCGAAGGGTAAAGGCAAGGGCAATCGCAAGACGGCGTCGAACGCGAAGCGCCCTAGGAAGTCACCAGGCGAGGGTGCAAAAACCGACACCACACGGCGTGCAACCGTCAAGGCCAAACGCCGTTTGGTCGAGGTAAGCGGGGGCGAGAATGACCCCGCTGGGCAGAGTGATGGTACCAGCAACCCGGCGCAACCGGGGCAGGGGGGCGTAAACCCCTGGACGCTGGTCACTAGGAAGAAGCCGGCACCGAGACCGGAGGTACTGCGGCCCGCGAAGAAGGCCAAGGACAGAGGCGAGGCCTTGTGGTTAAAAACCGACAAAGACAAATACGTCGACGTCCTAAAGTCGATGAGGGCGGCCGAAAGCCTCTCGGCCCTTGGGCAAGACGTGCGTAGCGTGAGACGCACCAACACAGGAGAAATGCTTCTGGTGCTGAAGCGAGGCGCACAATCTAGTGCAGTGTACAAGGCCTTGGCCCAAGAGTTCCTTGGTGCAAGCGCCCAGGTCAGGTCGCTAGGGGCGGAAATGACTCTCCAGTGCAAGCATCTGGACGAGTTCACGACCGCAGACGATGTCGTCGCAGCCGTCAAGGAGCAATGCGACGTGACAATCGAGCGGGCCTCTGTGCGTTTTAGAGGGGGACCCTCCGGCACCCAAGTAGCCTACCTCAGGCTACTGAAGGCGGATGCCAAAAAGGTAACCGAGAAAAGTAAACTGAAGATCGGCTGGTTGGTATGCCCAATTAGCATACCCCAGCCGCCTTCAGTGGATAGGTGCTATCGGTGCCTTGAGTCCGGCCACAAATCCAACGAGTGTAAGGGCATAGACAGGAGCAAACTATGTCGTCGCTGCGGCGACGTTTGTTCCCTAGTCTGAGACGACAGATTTGGGCACCTGGCGTGTTATGCTTCTCCTCGAGCCTCTTCCTAGCAACTCCTGTCCCTACCTCCCCGTGGTACTGGCCAAGAACTACGAGCAACCTTAGGGAAGATCGTGTAACCAACCCCGGTGGGATCATAGTCTGACAGGGAAGGGGGGGGGGGGGGGGGGCAGCAATGCTGCAAGCCTGAGCGCCTGAGCGTCTGATCTCCAGGAGGAGCGGCACAAAACAGCATCTGTTCCCCATGTTAGGGGCGGCTGATCATCGTCCGAGTGCCAGTGAAGGACTCTAAGCTCAACTGTGTACTCTGGTCCTCCGGAAAGTTAGGGGGTTGGTGTCAGGCCCTGCAAGCCAGCCGTAAAAACCCAATTGCAGCGAAAAGTCAAGATAAGAATGCGAACAGATACCAATGGCGACGACCGCTGCGACGAAAAGGGACTAGCGATTGGAAGCTCGGAACGGGGAACTGCAGATCTCTCAACTCCATCGGGAGCACCCGCGTACTCGCCGATGTTCTCAAGGACCGCGGGTTCGGAATCGTAGCGCTGCAGGAGGTGTGTTGGACAGGATCCATGGTGTGAACGTTTAGAGGTAATCATACCATCTACCAGAGCTCTACGTGGCCCCTCTAGAGGACTGCTGGAGAACAGTAAAAGCAGCCATCAACAAAGTAGCTGAGGACATTGTCGGGTACGAGGAACGGAGACGACGTAACGAATGGTTCGACGAGGAGTGCAGAACGGTTTTGGAGGAGAAGAATGCTGCAGCATGGAACCTGACAGAATGTGGAACGATACAAACAGAAGCGGAGGCAGCATACACGCCTCTTCCGGGAGAAAAAAACGCCGCCTGGAAGAAGCGAAGTGCGAGGAAATGGAGCTGCAGTGCCGTTCTCAAGATACACGGAAGTTCTATCAGAAGCTCAACGTATCCCGCAAAGGCTTCGTGCCGCAAGCCGAAATATGTAGAGATAAGGACGGGAGCCTGGTGACGGACAACCGTGAGGTGATCGAAAGGTGGAAGCAGCACTTCGACGAGCGCTTGAACGGCGAGGAGAATGTAGGTACAGATGACCAAGGCAACAGAGGATTTGACTACGTCAGTGCAGTTGAGGACGGGAATGAACCAACTCCCACGTTGAGGGAAGTTAAGGATGCCATCCAACAGCTCAAGAACAGCAAAGCAGCTGGCAAAGATGGTATCGCAGCAGAACTCATCAATTTGGGCCCGGAAAAGTTGGCCACTTGTCTGCACCGGTTAATAGTTAGTAGGATCCGGGAAACCGAACAGCTACCGGAGGAGTGGAAAGAAGGGGTGATCTGTCCCATTCACAAGAAAGACGGCCATTTGGAGTGTGAGAACTTCCGAGCAATCACCATTTTGAATGCCGCCTACAAAGTGCTATCCCAGATCATCTTCCGTCGTCTATCACCTGAAGTAAATGAGTTCGTGGAAAGTTATCAAGTCGGCTTCATCGATGGCCGGTCGACAACGGAGCAGATCTTCATCGTACGGCAAATCCTCCAGAAATGGCGTGAATACCAGGTCCCAACGCATCACCTGTTCATCGACTTCAAGGCGGAATACGACCCTATCGACCGCGTAGAGCTATGGAAAATCATTGACGAAAACAGTTTTCCCGGGAAGCTGACTCGACTGATCAAAGCAACGATGGACGGTGTACAAAACAGCGTAAGGATTACGGGTGAACTTTCCAGTCTATTCGAATCTCGACGGGGACTGAGACAAGGTGATGGACTCTCGTGTCTACTATTCAACATCGCTCTGGAATGTGTAATGCGACGAGCCGGGCTCAACAGCCGGGGCACGATATTCACGAAATCCGGCCAATTTGTATGCTTCCCGGACGACATGGACATTATCGCCCGAACATTTGGAAGGGTGACATACCTGTACAGTGTACATCCGCCTGAAACGCGAAGCAGCGAAGGTCGGACTGGTGGTAAATGCGTCCAAAACAAAGTATATGCTGGTAGCCGGAACCGGAAACGACAGGATCTGGCTAGGAAACAGCGGTATGATCGACGGGGAGACCTTCGAGGTAGTGGAGGATTTTGTCTAGCTAGGATCCTTATTAACGGCTGACAGTAACGTGAGCTATGAAATCCGAAGACGCATCATCAGTGGAAGTCGGGCCTACTTTGGGCTCCAGAAGAAACTGCGATCAAGAAAGATTCACCCCCGCACCAAATGTACAAAACCGGTGGTTCTCTACGGGCACGAGACTTGGACCATGCTCGAGGAGGACCTGCAAGCGCTAGGAGTTTTCGAGTGACGGGTGCTAAGGACGATCTTCGGCGGTGTGCAGCAGATCAGTGTGTGGCGGCGAAGGATGAACCACGAGCTCGCTGCACTCTATGGCGAACCCAGTATGCAAAAGGTGGCCAAAGCTGGAAGGATACGGTGGGCAGGGCATGTTGCAAGAATGCCGGACAACAATCCTGCAAAGATGGTGTTCGCTAATGATCCGGTTGGTACAAGAAGGCGAGGAGCGTAGAGAGCACGATGGGCGGACCAGGTAGAACGTGATTTGGCGAGTGTTGGGCGCAACCGACCTTGGCGAGCTGCAGCTACAAATCGAGTATTGTGGAGGCAAATTGTTGATTCAGTGTTGTCATGAAATTGATGTTGAACTAAATAAATGAAAATGAAACAATAACACAAACATATTTATTGTGTGTCCCATTGGAATCTTTAGCACGCAATTTACCAGTGCGTGTGGAGAGTTTTTCCCAGGCGGGAACATTTTACGGCGGCTTTGGTATAGTCTCAGTTGTGCGACCCATTTGGTGTTTACATTGGAAAAGTATTCTAATCTGACTTTATATATAAAGCAGATCAAGATTTCAACGCCCCTCTTAGGTTGGCACCCTGCCAGGGGCCAACCAGGCTAACCGTACGCTACGGGTCTGACCATTTGATGTGTAGAATAAGCCATGCGACAGGATTCATTCACTTCAATTATCCTTCGCTTAAATTAATTGCATATTTTGCAATTTTTTTCTATCACAAGCTTGTAAGAAGTTATTTTGAAAATGCGTTGCCAAGACAGTTAGCATAACGGGCTTTGAAATCCTGCCCACAAGAACCTTGTGGGAGCGACTCGTTTCTGACATGACATTTGAAGAATTCCCAGCACTCCATTGAAATTCGCACGGAGAAGGCAAAGTTTAAATTAACTCTTCCAAAAATCACCATGGAAATGCAATTTCACTTGGTTTCGTCTTTTCAGCCGTCAAAATACATACCTACCTACTTTTACATATCCATACAATAATTTTCCCACCGCTTTCGTCGAGTCGCACCGCGCGACAGACAGCGGCGGCGGGCCCAGCCTCGTTTGGCCGATGGTGCCACAGCGCACAGTTCCTCCCTGTTTGTGTCGTGAATGGCACCTCCGGTTGAGGTTTGGACTGAAATGAAGTTGTATAGTTGGTTGGTAGGGCAAAGTTCTGAAGACTTGGAGCTCAGAAAGCGAAACTTTCTGACCGGTAGTCGCCGGTCGCCCCATCAGTACAGTAACAGCAAACTAGCTGGGTGGAGCTCATTTACGTTTAAATTGCACTCCGGAACTTGTTCACTATTGTAACCTGTGGGCTGTTTTTTGGGGGGGGGGGGGGTTGGCTGGGGGAGAGAGATAGACTGGTAATGTGAATAGGTAGCAAGATGATAGAATTTGCACGGCATAATGTTTTGGGTGGTAAGACCAGAACTCAAGTAGGTACATGTTTTTGTGTTTGGTAGGAAGGTGTAGTTGCAAATCGTACGTTGACTTGCTAGGCACAAGATTTACGGCAGGAAATGCAATTACTTTCTCTTGGTTGGGCTGTTCTTGTGGCTGTACTATAGCTGGTAGACAGCCGGTGGTTTTATATGAAGCAATAAATATGTGTTGGAAAATAAATTTTCATTTCGTGTCTGCTGTAATAATTAGCTGGTGGTTGGGATTGCATGAGAGCAAATGCAAATGTAATGTTTGTACGAGAGCAAAAGTCGCAAAAAATGAATTGAAACATTCTTTCTGTTACCCACATTCATCTGATGGAGTTGCAAAGTATTTTGCTTTTACAATATAAAGTTTATGTGCCGCACAATTGATCCAATAAAAGGGCTAAGATAGGAGCTCTCTAATTATTATTTATTTCGAGTGGAAAATGCATATGACTAATTCGCCTTTACTATATTGTACCGACATTTATCGGTTTCCGATAACAGTTAGTCTGCAGCGACGGAAATGGTGGATCATACATACTTCCTTCCTGTATGAATGGCATTTAATATACGTTTATTGATACATTTCTATTTTCAAAGACGTTGGAGCCGGCTATCAGCTTATAGAGCAATTAAAGGGCGAAGGAAAATGATGCTGCTGTGATTGATACGGAGAATTCTTCTTGGTCAGCACTTTTTCCTCTTCCAGGTTCTCTGCACATTTCTTGTGCATGCAAAATAAAGCAAATGACATAGTGGGAGATATAATTATCACGAAATAGCACCATGTCTACGTACCCGCCCACAACGTTGAAATCAATGGAGGAATCGCCGTTTCGTGTTTGACATGCGTGGATCTGCTGGAGCACGTTTCAAAATTCACATGCTCCAGTCGGTAAAGATTTTGTAATACAAGTGATTGCATTCAGGATCAGTTAAACCGAACGGAATAAAATGCTATGTTCACTCTTTGCCAAACTTCCTCTTTGGCAATGTTCCTCTGTCTGTTCGATTTTTTTTGTAAGGCGTGTCATGAAATGTGCTAAATTGGAACACACAGTCACTCATCATAGTAATAAGGACGAGTGTGGCAAGAATGCTGGGGATGATTCTTGCAGTGCTTCCCGGGACATCACTCGGGACTTGCTAGTTACTTTGGGCGTCCTATATGCCGTGTGACTATTTTATATAATGTCTGATAGTGCCGATTTGGATACTAGTTTAGCTATATTACCTAACTTGGCCCCAAGTTGGTTTTAGTTATTGACGAAATGAGTTCGAATCACAAAAATGCAACCTAATTTATGTTAGGTCTTGTGCCCTTAATGCACAAATTGGTGAAATCTATTTTTTCCCCTTTGGGAATAAATTTTACATACTCAACTTAGTGCTAGACAGTTCAAATTTTATGACATCGCAGACTTGATATTTTCATCTTTAACATTTGTGATCTTCTTTAAAGTCTTGACAACTTTTCTATTGAATTGAACTTCCATAGATATATCGGTTATTGAAGGTTTTGCTTGCCAGAATCTTTAAATTACTTCCACCTACATTCCCTCTAGAGCCTTGGTTGGCCAACAAAGGCTTTGTAACTTTGCGGATCTCCTCCCCGCACCGAGTCCTTCCGTAGAAGTCATTAACTCCCACGGTTCGGTATGGGGTTATTTTTATGATAATAATTGATCAACCTTACTCCACGATTCGCGTGACGTGTTTTAATATGATTATTTTGATCACGGGTGAAATGTCACTGATTCCATCACCACTAGTACGTCCAAGCACGTTAAACTTATCCCCTTGCTAAACACATCACTGCAGTTAAGTAATTTCCGATTCCCACGGTAGTGACCATCTGCTTATCGTAATTACACTTTTCCAACGGATCCAAGACCATTAGAAACGATCAATGCTTAGTACGCGGAGAATACTTTCATATATAAAGATTTCCAGTAGATTGGAATCCCCGAAAACCAGTATGCAACACTGGGAACGAAAATTAATGCCTTGATGAAATTAAAAAATTGCGGATATTGGCGCCGGTTCGTCGACGGATTAATGAAAAAAAAGAATAAAGTCAACTGTTTCAATATTTGATTTAGCAAAAAAAAATCTGCTTTGATTCTGTGACGATACAAAAAGCAAACTGCGTCACATCTCCTCACGACACCTCAAACGAATCACCATTTTCGATGGTGAAGTTTTCACTTGCGGAGTTTCAGTCGTCCAATCAAGGTGTCGTCTATGTAAGGACGGTCGAAATCGCAATTACGTTGCTGCTGGGCAGTTGATGTGAGGTTCCGTAGTCGGATTCACAAAGATCACATAAAATGCCTCAGCACGCTGAATAGCTGCCATGTGATAATTGAGTTTGCAGTGGCCGGTTAAAGCTCTGGTCAGCATGCCACAGTGGACTTACGAAAAATGTAGGAGATTTAACGAAATTACACGGCACGATTGTTCTAGAAACGCCTTTACCTGGCGACATATTTGTGAACCCCTTCAAAAATTGCAGTGCACGGATGAAGCCCAGGACCGGATTTTTTCTCTTATCCAACTTGTCGAAATTGGCAGGGTGGACTCAGGATTAACGAAATCAACCGCTGCACCTGCCCTGGCTGATTCGTCAGCCCATTCAGTACCAGTAATACCGGAATGTCCTGGCACCCAGATAAGGTAGATTGTTTTGACAACACTTAGTTCTTCCATTTGGGTTTGGCACGCGATCATCAGCTTGGACCGTGATTTGTCAGAGTTAAGGGCCTTGATTGCAGACTGACTATCGAAGCAGAAGTTTATAACTTTGTCCGGACAAGCTCTGTTGAAGGGCCGATTGTACACCGCACATAATTGCGAAGACTTCTACTTGGAATACAGTACAGTATCTACCTAGCGAGTGAGATTGTTCCAATCTCATTTCACGACAGTAGACACCAGCACCAGCGCGTCTCCATCAGAGAGCCGTCAGTGTTCCAGGCCGCTTGCGTTTGTTGTTGTCTCTCCGTATGGCTAGACAACGACTCCCCCGAGAGAGAATCTTCACATGGAATGTCCTGTAAGGAAAACTATATGTGAGTGCAATACCGCTGGGAGCAAGAATATCTTCACCCCATGAAACCATTTGTTGCCTTAGTTGTGTATGACTGGTAGCAAGATCAACATGGTTACTGTTTCAAAGACCAATAACCTATAGTCTGTATGCACACGATAGTGCTTCTTGTTTAATGTGCATGTGTAATGGCAGTTGTGTTGAAAGAACAACGCCATAAGTGCCATTCTTTGCAGCTGGTTTAGTTTTGACTGGACTCATCACCTCCACCTCTGTTATTCTATTCTTCGCAAAAAGAACCATTGAGGTTTTGTTTGGGGTAACTGATAATGTAAATTGTCGACACCACTCATTGTTCCGATTTAAAATCCAGTAATTAGTATTTGGTAATCGTCAGCAAATTCGTAGGCTGGAAGCCCGAATCACCAGAATGAGATCATTCACATTAGAACATAGATTTTGCTAACCAACCCGCTCTGAAGATCTAAGACATTTTTATATGTACAACGAGCTGATCCGATAGCTGACTCCAGTTTCAAGTTCTTCTCATATCTTTCTTCATTCTTTCAAGCTCAACCTTCCAGCTTCTAGGTTCTCCTAGAGGATTTAACAGTACAAAATGAACAAGCTTCTTCGTAGGATGCCGTATCAACGACGTCATCCCTGTCAGTACTAATTGACTAAATGTTGCAAAATATCCATGAAATAAAGTCGGCAAGTTTTCCAAAAAGAGGTCCCAGTTGGTAGATTTAAGATTACGATATGTTACCACATTGAAGATGATATCAAGATGACGGTTCAGTTTCATTCGGAACCTGCCAATTTCCCCGCTCATGCGAAATTCTTTCAGAGAAAAGCGTTATGTCTAACACCTCCTCTCTCCCAGACCGTGCAAAATTATCCTGCCGATAATGAGCGGATATGATACAACGCTTTTGAAATCATCAGAAGTAGATGACTTGTTATGCGGTAGATATACTGATCAATATATATGCTTTTTGTCTACGTTACCGACAGTCAGTGTAACTGTGACTACACAGATATCGCGAGAGTTGTGAGCTCCGATATGACACGCGTCAATAGCTTTATTTGCCAGAATACAAGCACGAGGCATTTCATGTGGGTTAGTCATGCGTAAGCTGACCATCTCTGACGAAAAAATCTGTACACCATGCCGCAATGAAGCGTAATAATTCACCATGTTCAGGCAAACAGCTCGCACAGTGTACGGATTTTTTTTTGGCAGAGTCCTGTCCTGTTGTAAGCAGGGAAGGCAGTGTTAAAGGGGGCGTCTGGTGTAGTGGACAGAAAAAATCGACTTCTTTCTTATCCGCTTAATTGTTAGTATTGAACCTCTAGAATAGTCTCCCTAAATTTCGGTGGACATCCTGAACTTCTTTTGTTTAAAACAGCCATGCATTCCTCGTACGGATTTGCTGTAACACACGCAGATTTCAATCTATCGGCAACAATTTTCGAAAAACTGACAGCGATAAAAATACTTTGTAAACAATACACTCTAAATTAATCCTACCCAAATTTTCGAGAGAAAATACCCAAAGTATTATTTTCTACTACGTTTTTTCAGTGATGCATTTTGAAGTGGGACACCCTTTAATAGCATTTTTTCTCGAAGCGTTTTTGGAATTTGCGAACACGATAACTCAAAAACTAATCAACGAATTGATTTGATTTTTTTTACGAGAAAGCACAATATGTATAGCCTGTCGATGAATCATAGAAAACTGAATAAATTTTTTGTACTGCCTATTATTTTAACGAAAAGTGAGCGAATTTTACAGGTAAATAAGTAATTTTTCGGTTTTCATGACGATATTTTCCGAAACTGGAACTTTTTTTTGTGGTTGATCGAGTAACTACAAGTCTAAGGTTTGCATTTTTTTTTGGATTTCCTATGTCAGACAATTTTATCAGGAGTTGTAGTATTCGCCGCGGCACTCCTTGACGTGGAAATGGTTGGACGTCTACTCTAGGAACGCTCGTATGTGGGGCTCTGCGTGACTAAAAAATTGAATTTTTGGGTGCACTATGAATGTATATATAAATCATAACATTACTCAAAAGATCTATGGTTGCCTTGCCTTAAAAATCGTAAATCAAAATATCTTTCGATTTTGAGCACTTTACACCAAACGCCCCCTCAAGTAACTTTCCAATATAGGGACCATTCATAAATTACGCAACGCAAAAATTGCCCAAAATTGACTCCCCCCTCCCCCTATGTAACAAATTGTCACAAATTTCTCCATCCCCCCTCCCCTGTTACGTAACAAATTCCAAGAAAAAATTTTTTTTCTTTGATGAAAACATGTTACGTAACGATCTAGTTAACACCCCCTCCCCCCTATGTCTCAATTTGTCACAACTTGTCGTACCCCCTCCCCCCCTAAATGCGTTACGTAATTTATGAATGGTCCCATAAAAGTTTCCATTATGGAAGTAAGGTTCTTGAACCAACGCTATGGCAGCTTTACCTTCTTCCATAAGTCGAGATCGATCCATGGTTACCCTGTCAAAAAAATGCGGACGAACATGGTCAGGCGATTTAAAAAGTTTGACGTTTGACTCAACTCGCCTGTGCTAAGTGCCCCTAGGAACAAATGCAATTTGCGAATGCGATTTAAAGGCAATTTCAATACTTAGACAAATTTTCTGGCGGCTGAAATGGACTTGGTTGTTTTTTGCGTTTTTCAAACATGGCGGTTCATGTTTGGCTTAAGTTTAAAATTGTTTTTTTAAACAATTGGCGCGTTCCCGCTTGTATTTTGTTTGTTTGGTGCATTTAATTTAGCCAACGAATGTGGAAAATTGTGGAATCGTGTGTAAGTATAGTGGATTAAGATCTCTGAGTCTAAATGAAAGCCAGATTGTGGTAAGTTTTGGTGTGCAATACGAATTTCACCATCGATTCTTCCTATAGTCTGGTGGTGATTACCTAGTGTACCGATAAATTTATGTGAGTAGATAGTGAATCCGAAAATAATTATTATTTTTAATTTTCATATCAGGCAATTAAGGGTGATTAAATGGCGCGTTCCCTGGGCGATTTGGGGGCGATTAAGGGCGGGTAGAGCGGCAAAAAAGATGACGGCGGCAAATCGCCCAAATGTTGCATATGAAATAGCCCCCTAATTGCCAGCAAATTGTAGGGCAATTAGCGCATCCGAGTTGGCAAATAGCCTCCCGCTAGCCAGCAACTTGCCCTTTTTGACTGGGTATTGTACTTTTTTGTTGGAGCCAAGTCCCTGACACGGAACTATTAATTTGTGCGATCATCAATACGACGGCAACTGCTTCCCAAGATATTGCGCACTTCCCACCAACCTGGACTCCGCACTTTTAAAGTGCGAGCGATCTCAAAACTGCGAGCTGTCAAAAAACATGTATTTCAAGTGATAGAGATGGTACTTTCATAGACAGACCAGTCGAACTAACCGGTCTATGAGAAGAATTTAATGGAAGAATGGTAAGTGCGCAGTGCGGTTAGAATCCAGTTTTTAGTGCCACAAGCAATACAAAACACACAACTGAGGGCTGGCTGTACACGTTTAACACGCGAGTTTCTGCTCAATGAAATGCCTCCTCCAATTTGCGGCTGTTGTGGTGTGATCGTAGACGTTCATTATGTGATCCTTCAGTGCAGAAATTACCACGATACTAGAAGGATGCACGACATACACAATGTTCTAAAAAGTATGGACGCAGACAGACAATGTAGTATATACAGGTATGGCGAAGATGGCACTTTGGTATTCGTAAAATGAATCTTACATGAGTGGTGTGAGTGATCACAGAATAAATCGACTTGCTTTCGTCATACCGGTCGATCCGCTTCCATTGAATTATGTAAACGCTATGACGTCGACCCGCTTTGCTTCTGGATTGTTTACATATTTTTGGTTGCCATCACTAGCAAACCGTGTGTTCTGCCACACCTATATGTACTTCATTGGCAGACACAAACCGTTGCCATTTCACAATAGAGCATTCTAGTTAGAGTGTGGCCGTGACGCATTTGACGTATCAAAACGAGCAGAAATCTGTCGTATTTGTATTGTGAACACGTCAAATCTCATGTTCGTTTGGATACGTCATGGCCTCCTGGCCACACTCTAACTAGAGTCCTTTTTTCAATACATAATTGACAATTTACTAACTGTTGCCAGGGCCGTAGCGTGGTCTTTTGGTGCCCTTGGTGAAGTCCCAGTTTTGTGTCCCTTTGGTGTTTACTTTGGCTTTCTTTTGCAGTTCGACCCTCAAAAAACAATTGGTGTCAGTTGACCCTAGGTGTTTGAAGGCGACGTAGGAAGCAACTATTCAGAACATTGTATATCAGGGTACCAATGGCATGTATGGGAAACAGGTTACCATCGAACTTAATAATCGGACGCATCTTAACAGCACTGGCACCTCTATGCAAAATTTTAGCTCAATCGGACATGATTAACCCATTCATGCCCACGTTGTTTGTGGACAACAACGTTTTTAAACAGCTATAACTTTTGATTGAGGCAAGATTTTCTCACAAAAACAAGTAAGGCTCATTAATGTGAATATTGCCATTAATTTCAGTTTTAACAGTTAGAAGGATCAGCTCTAGAACTGAAGCTATTGCAATTAGTCTGACTGGATTCCGATGGAGCAGTGCTGCCAGGGACAGTTTATGTTGACGACGGAAAATGATTTTTTCATATATCTTCGCTATGGTGCAATATTATTGAAAACTGATAAAACTTATCAATTTAGACTGTCGTTGGCTACGTTTTCCACGTAATTGGACTATTGTAATTATTCTAGGAGAATTGTATTGAGTATTAGAAGGTAAAAATTGACCAGCTTCTAGCACTGCCATGGAAGCACCTATCTTTATGAAAATAGGCTTTTCGTGCATCTTGACCCCACCGTTTTCAAGGAAAAATAGTCTTAAAACCCTACATGCACTACAAAAAAAGTTGAGCATGAAAAGGTTAAGGAGTTGCACAAAACAGCCAAAGGACAAAAAATTTCACCCGTGAAAAAATACAAACGGACCCTCAAATTTTCAAAAATCGTAATCATAAATGACTTGCATGTCATAAAACGTCGAGATCTACTGTCATCTTGAAAAAAATATTTCTGAGGATAGTTTTTTTAGAACTTGGAAAATTCTGGATTTGTATTGGATACGAGGATTTAATAAAGGTAGCTTTTATTTTATTTCCGATGCCATATCGAAATGCTCAAAACAATGAAAATGACAAAACTTGCCTCTCTGGAACATTCAATTTTTAAATTGAGATTTTTAACTAAAAAAAAATGTTTTTTTTCGAAATGACTCCAAATTTCGCCATTTCATGGATTTCTAAGACATTTGGCATACACACAAAATAAAAGCTGCATTCCCAAACTCAAGTCCCACCTCAATACAACTACATGTACTACAGAGGCATTTTTACAAATTAAACCAAATCTGGATGGTTCATCATATTTTTTCCGATTGCGCTCAAATTTTGCAAAGTGACTTTTTTCGAGGTGCCAATACTTTTGAGGTGCGTCCTGTTTGAAAATTCAGGATAATAATTAATATTGGCACTATACGTATATCAATTATACTGAGGAGACAATTTTAGGAACTTTAACCTAACCTAACCATACTAGATACTTTTATGATCTATTGCTGATTAAGTTTTTCACATATTTTTTGTTTCAGTTTCTAAGGAAACAAGTTGCATTCAGTCATACATCGAGTGAAGATAGATGACCAAATTCCTTTACTATCCAATTCAGAGTTGTCTTTCAAATTATATCCCCCACAATTTCTGTCTCTTTCCTCATATACTTCAGTTCTCAGTTTGCGTCTGGCTCTGGGCTGGCACATGAATAAACTCTGCTGAAATGACCCAAATGATCCTAAAATGGATGTAAAACAATATTCGTCGACAAAGACTCCGAGTGTGCATTTAAAATCAAAGACGTTTAGCTTGGTGCGACTATCCGATCTTCTTTCGGATCAAAGATAGTCCGCTGATTATTCTAATATTTCGCAAGACGCAAAAATATTTAGCTGTGACAGATATCTCGAAAATTAATCCAGATAAGCTCAGAATTGTGATATTTTGTCTAAAGAAAATAAATGACGTTACTGGCGACAACCGCGTTTACGTGCCCGCTCGCAAAGTTGAGATTGATGGTGTGGTTATAGAGTTGAACTTGGCATGTGTCCCTTCAACTCGTGTCGGGTGACTTTTGGCGAGACTGGTTTATATCTTCTTGGACAACGATCGTCAGCCCGATCGGTTGTTTGTGCCGCGCGTCATGCATGCAGTATTGCACTAGTCACAAGGAAATGGATCATTGTGGCAATAAATTTCTCACTCGAGAGGTTGCCAAATATAGCAGCAAGAGGAAGCTCAACCACAAAACTGAAGCAAACAGCATCTGGTCTTAGAGATTTGAGAAGAAACAATAAGTTTTCAACGCTTCCAGGAGCACCAAAAATTAACGAGAGTTTGCAATAATTTTTGCTTTTTGAATTTGAAGTCTTTGTCTTGTACATTGTTTTTTTTGGGCTAACAGGACAGTTGCATAGTATTCTGGCACCTTTGGTGGTGTGCACCTGGAATGATACTCATATCCTGACTTATTTTATGACTTAATCTCACTTATTTTATAAAGCAGATCAAGATTTTAGAGCCCCCTAAGGTTTGCGTCCTTGGCGGGGGCAATCCTGGCCAACCACACGCTGCGGGTCTGCCTGTTGTTTTCTTTTATCTACTTGTGTAGCGATTTATTCGTTTCCAAAAGCTTGGTTTCAAATGCGTTGACATTTAATAGAGCAACGTCGAAATCAAGGTGATTAGAGTTTTAAGGTGATTCATCTTTAACAGTAACTTGGTGAGGAGCTAGGATAGGATCCGCCAGCTCTGTCTTCTGTTTTTGAACCAATTCTGAACCAGCTCGTGATTGGACGAAAGTGACATAGGCAAACCTTCGGCTTGGAAACTAAAAGTACCAAAGGGCTGCTTGGAAGTGTTGTCATATTGTGATATCAAACATAAAACGACGATTGTTAACCGTGTTGATTTTTTTGTTTTCTCGAGATACCGCTTTCTTTCTATAACATCCGTCTGTAATTATGAAGTGCAGGCATTATTTGGCAGACGAAATCAAACATATTATCCAGAACTGAAATTCCCGAGAGATCCGGTAGCGCGGTTATCGTGGATTCTGTTCTGTGTGCGGAGTAATGCGGAAATGCCTCTTTTCGAAATCAACAGGCTGTGTAGGGTAAGTATGAAAATATTTTGAACATCATGTAAAAATTGTCTTTGTTCCAGTACCGAGTAAATTGGAAGTACTGAGCAAACAGGGAGAAAGTTATCCCGGAAGTCGCGTCTTGTTCTTCCTTTGGTATTATCGATACAGTTGAATTTTACAGTTTTCAACTGAATCGATCATCGGTGTAAATAGGAGAGTGTATTTTCTACTGCTGTTTTCTCCGAAACAATCACATGTAAAAACCTATACATTCCTCCAAAATAAAAATTAAACCTTGCAGAAAAGTAGTTTTAGAATATTTAAAATAAATCCGAACAGAGAAAATTATTCTTGTGACAGAGGTTGCTTGACTCAGAAAGCAACTTACAAAAATGAAGAGGCGTGAAGATATTTTTCGTAATGTCCAACAACGAATATATATTATTTTGTTTTGCTGTATTCCGATGGAAAAAACGTTATGATCGTTTAAATGCGGATATAAAGACTAAATCTTTGATTTTTCCATGAAATTGGTACATAATATAGAATATTTTAATCAGAACAAATATACGACCGAAACAAAACAAATATTTTGGCAACATTGGTCGAGTGGGGGTATGTCGTTTTCAACAGGGATTAGTAAAATATAAGAAGCCAGCTGGCGGATCCTATCCTAGGTGAGGAGTGAGGTAAGCGTGCAGCAGACTGCGGGGAAGAAAAATGACAGCAAACAACTTTGTTTACCTACTGAAATCCAAGCAAACATATGGAGAGAACTAGTAAACAATGTTGGTAGCTGTCGTTTCTAAAACCAAAATCGGCATTGATCGGCATTTTTGAGTATTGAGAAAACTTCTTGGTCGAAATATTGTGCACAAATGGTGGACGGATCCTGGAATGTCGCTGAGAGAGCTAGTATTCTGGTTGCAGTTGATAATCAAAGTATTGAACTTGCACCTTTTGCTTTTTCCCTATTTGCAGAGTGGGCTACTAATGCGCATCTTTTGTAAATGTTAGAGAACCAAGTTGCGCATCATCTACACAAGTTGCGCTTTAGTTGCGTACGCTGAAAATAGGAGAAAAACCGAAAGGCGCAAGTTCACTATTTCGATTTTTAACTGCAACCAGAATAAAAATGGAAATAGTAGGCGAGAAAGTCACGAAAACAGCGATCAGCATGTTCAAAAAAAGTTCCTGCTAACCCTCGTTTAGATTAAAGTTTATTGGAAGTGTACGAGTAAAAGGAGGTTTCAGACGGCGCCGGAGGTTGAGTGGTAAGCGTGACCGCCACTCATTTCAGTTGGCCTGGGTTCAATTCCAGCCGGGGTCGTTGAGATTTTTCTGAGGTGAAAAAATCTGTGGTCACGTCTTCCATTGGAAGGGAAGTAAAGCCGTTGGTCCCCGGTCCATGAGTTAATGGATCGATATCTTTAGTCCAGATAGTGAAGTCACCTCTCTGGCGTCGGTAAAGAAGAAGTAGATCTAACTTCTATACTCTTACTAACAAAAATATCATCCTGTGATTCTTGTGCAGTGCGCAGTAGTATATACGGCCTCTAGCAAAAGCAAGTATCGGACTAACCATTCCTTCCCTTTTCTTCCGCGACCTACCCTACGTTCGGGCCTGGCCGGCGCCGATATTGATCAATAAACACTTTAGGATAACCAAGAGTTGCACATTGAAAGATGTTTTGTTACTCCCAAGCATAATTCTCTGTGCAACTTCCGCTAGTCCAGATCGATAACGGAGTAGTAGCCAGGGGTGGTCGCACAAGCTCAAGCTCAAGTGTACTAGTAAAAGGAGGTTTCAGTGCGGGATACACGAGCAAATTCTCATGGGTTCAAACACCATACAACCCCATAAAATTGCCATGAACATGGTCCGTGCCAAATATTACAACCATCAAAACACCATAAATTGGTCTCAAAAACCCATGAATACACCAGAATATAGTTTGTAAAAGGGGATCTTCTGGACCATGGTGATGGTGTTTTCATGGGCTTAACCCGTTACAAACACTATCAAAGCACCGTGTAGTGGGGGTCCATTTGGACCATGATCATGCGGGCATTACGGGCTTTTCGTGTGCTCGGGTAAGGTTAAAACGTTGGAACTTCCTAAGTCAAATGCTCATCGTGCTAAAGAACGTTTCAACCTTCTAGCCGCAGCCGAAATGCAGTCCGAAACTCGATCAGGCCCAGAGTGCGAAAGCTGTATGATATGATGCTTGCTGGTAATTCGAACTGTATTATCATGGACAGCGAAAACTGCATGAAATTCGACGACAAATCATTGCTAGGGTCACAATATTAAACGGTGCGAGACGGGGAAAATAAACATTTAGTAAGCAAGCAATTGTCTGGCAAGCTATTTGTGGCTGCGGTAAGATTTCGCAACTTTCCATTACAACAGCTTCGATGAACAGCGAAATATACGACAAGGAATGTATACAAAAACTACTTCTACCCCTTATTCGAAACCACAAGGATACTATTGTGTTCTGGTCAGATCGTGAGTCGTTCTATTACACGAAATCAACAGTAGAATGGTACACCACCAAGAAAGGAGGAAGGTGTCAAAACATGTCGCAAAGGTGTTCCATCACATCATAACATATAATCACTAGATACTTGAGCTACTTTAACATTAAAATTTGTGTATTATTTTCACAGGAAACTGAGACAGACAACGAGAAAACTGCTAAGCTTCCTCGAGGAAGCGAATTGGTAAAAACAGTTTAAGAACTTTTAGATTTAGTTTTATTTGGTAAATTCTGTTTTATTCTGCAGCCTAAAAGTTAAGAAAATTACCTTCCGACACGAATGCACTGCTCTTTGGCGTAAAGTGTCATAAAACAACGATGGTAACAATATACACCTTCAACGCAACATACCGTTTCAAAAAATAAACTGAATAAAAAATAAAGAATAGAAAAGAT